>NC_062548.1:13688640-14888640 GCF_016906955.1 Phacochoerus africanus
TGACAAGGATGAGGAAGAAATGAGACTGCCCCAGCCAGTATCCTCTTTAAGGACCAGAGGACACCCGGCACTCGATCGTGGTGACTGCCTCCCCTCCATGACAATGATCACGAGAGCTGCACATTTACCCTTGGATGGGCTCTGGACACTGCCTTGCAGCCACAGTTCTCAGTAAGGGTTGGTCACCTGGGGATGTTTCAGAAACGTTACATCCTCAGCTCCTCCCTGGATCTACTCCCTCTGAAGCTCTGGTGCAGGGCCTGGGGACTCTGCATTCTCAGCCCCCTCCACTGGGGTTTTAATGTGGCTTACCCCTTCCACTTCTGCAGCAGCTCCATAAGCGCTGGCCTGGCCTAGGCTTGCACTCTCTGCACGATGGGAAATGCCCCCATTTATTGATTTATTATCTTTTTAGGGCTGCACCTGCGGCATATGGAGGTCCCCAGGCTAGGGGTCGATTCAGAGCTGCAGCTGCCAACCTATGCCACAGCTACAGCAACTCAGGACCCAAGCCACATCTGTGACCTAACCCACAGCTCACGGCAACCCCAGATCCTTAGTCCACTGAGCAAGGCCAGGAATTGAACCCACGTCCTCATGGATGCTAGTCAGGTTCATTAACCATTGAGCCACAATGGGAACTCCACACTCCCCCCATTTATGACACCACGTGGAAAGGCAATGCTTCAGCAACCAGCCTCCTAACTAGGGTTACAAATCAGCCTGACATTGTGAAAGCAGGAGGTTCGTGCTCAGGGCAACGTGCTAGGAAATCCAGTTTGCTTCTTGTGCAAGCCGCAAGACCTGGGAAGGAAGCCTTTAAGCCTCTGTTTCTTCATCTGTAAAATGAGGGAGCTAAGAAAACTGATCTCACAAGGTGGAAAGGAGGCAAATGCATTCAAAGGCCAAAGAGATGGGAGGAGGTAATGCCGTGTTAGCCCGCGTTGCCTTGAGCCAATTCCGCCTCCCTAGGACTTGGGCTGAATCCAGATGCTGGCTCTGCCCTCGGAGCCACCCCTCATCCATTTAGCACATCCTCTCCGGAGCCCGTGCCCCTGCCCCCATGGATCTGCGAGAGCCAGCTGTATTTGCCATCTCCCGGAGGTATCTCATTTACAGCTGGGCAAACCCCAGCAGGCAAAGTTCACGTCTTTGCAAAGTCACGCAGTTACAGAAATGTCTGGGCAGCAGGTGGCAAAATGGTGTTGTTATCAGAACCACATAGATAATCATGCCTCGCGACTAATCATTCTCCATCTAGTTCACGTTTATCATTTACAAGGGGCTTCCACATCCATCACCTCACTCAGCCCCCCCGACACCCCCCCGCCTGGGGTGATTTACTGCCGAAATACTGATGCCTCACACTTTGGTAGCACGTTGCCCTTTTCAAAGCACGTCTCTCTGTGTGTTATCTCACTGGGTCTTCCTCGCAACCTCGGGCGATAGAAGGGCAAGAATTATCAGAGGAAGAAGCCAAGGAACAGAGAGGGCAATGCTGGCAAAGATCCCACAGAGCCGTTGACGCATCTGGGCTTCGGACTGAGACGGTGGCCCCTTTGCTCTGGAACTGCTTCTTTGACCTGTCTCTGCTCCTGTGCCTTCCTCCCCACCATGCCCCTTCTGGGATGTTAGGATAAAACTAGCTACAGTGTATGAAAACTCTGTGCAGCCGGAACCCCAGCTTTCATAGAGCTGAGTCATTTCATCCCTCCGCCAAGGTCAAGGTCTAGCCACCACCATGACACCTGTGTGCACCTGCTAAGGGGCACAAAGCCCCGGAGTGTGGACTCAGGGCCTCTGGGGCTGCCAAAATGTTAACTGAGGCTCAGGTCCAAGGCCAGACTGTATGTTCCTCTGCCAAGCAAAGGTCAGGATTCTCTGGCCATCTGTGGGCTTCCTTCCTTCCCCCTTCTGCTCACTGGCTGACCCTGAGCTTGGAGCTGGTCATCCTAAGCCTGGCTGCCTGCTTAATGACCCCTGCTTAGGCCTTGCCCGGCCTGAAATTCCCCAAGGGAAAGAAGAGACACAAACGCCACACAGCCTCAGTGCCCTCATGCATTCAGGGGGAGTCGCTCAGGCTGGAGATGCAACTAGCCACGCTGGCTCAGGGGGTGGGATGGGGAACGGGAGGCAAGGCCACAGGTGGAAGCACTGTGTGGGAGGGGCAGCAGGGGAGCACCAGCTTCCTGGGGGGGGGGGTTGCAGGGGGAGCTTTGGAGACAGAATCCAGCATGGGTGGGAGACCAAAGGGAGTCAAGGGCTAGTCAGAGACTCTGTCTGTGGCTGTTGCTTCTGGGAGGCAGAGAGGAGAAGGGAAGAAGCCAGGCTCTGTCCCAGCCCAGAGATCTCTCTCCCATCCCAATTTCTGACTTCTGTCCTTCTATCTTTGTGGGTACCAGTCTTGCTCCTGCTATGATTATGGAGTTGGTTGTATCGTCTTAAGTTGACACCATGAATGCTGTACGTGAGGTGATGGGTTGGGATGGTGAATGCATGACATTTGTGACTCTAGGGAGGGGAAGGTCAGATTGGAAGCCAAGGTGGGGGACGGAAGTGTGGCCCCGTGGCCCTTAGGGAAGCAGTGGGGAACACTTGGGGGCGGCCATGAGAAAGGCCCCGTAAACCTGTAGCTGGTATCTTCAGGTCTTTGCAAACTCCATGAGATGCAAACTGACTTTTTTTTTTTTTCCTTTCTCTCAGCAAATCATCCCTACTTTGAAGAGACAGTTTGAAATTTCCCCAGATGCATCCCTTAAGGGCCAAAAGTCCCAAGTGACTATTTAAAAAGCTGGCCCATGGGCTTCTTGAGTTTGGATGTACTTGGGAAACTGTTCATTTGCTGGCAGCACTGCAGAAAGGAAAAGACTTGGACTGTGTAGAGCTGGATTCAAGTCTTGGGCCTACTTAAAATTTAAGAGACTACTTTTAGGGCAGGTTTAAGTTCACCGCACGATTGGGCAGAAGGTACAGAAGGGTGCCATGGACCCTTTGTTCACACACCTGTGCATGTTCCCTCACTGATGACACCCCACACTGCAGTGGCGCACTCGCCGTAACTGATAAGCCCACGCGGGTGGACTACTACCATCCAACGTCCATCATTTACCTTAGGATGCAGTCTCGGTGGGGCACATCCTCTGGGTTTGGACAAACGTGCAGCGACGTGTATCCATTCGGATAGCATCATGCAGTCGGTTTCCTGTCCTAAAATTCCTCTGGGCTCCTCCATTCATCCCTTCCTCCTGTAACCCCTGGCAACCACCGATCTGTTGCCCGTCTCCATAGTTTTGCTTTTTCCAGAATGTCATTTAGTTAGGTTGGTCCTATTTATTTATGTATTTTATTTTATTTTTTAGGGCCCCACCTGCGGATGTTCTCAGGCTCGGGGTCTAAACGGAGCTGCAGCGGCCAGCCTACACCACAGCCACAGCAACGCCAGATCCCAGCCGAATTTGTGACCTATGCTGCAGCTTGCAGCAATGCCAGAGCCTTAACCCACTGAGCGAGGCCAGGGATCGAACCCAGATCCTCATGAATACTAGTTGGGTTCTTAACCCGCTGAACCGGAACAGGAACTCTGGTCCCACTTTTTATGATCAGTTTGAACCTCGTGAAACTGACATAGGTGCATATTGGCAGTTCCCTTTGGTTTAACGTGAGAGCTGGGAGGATGCAGAGCTGGTCACTCTGCATCTCCAGTGCTCTCCTGCTTTTGTCCACAGGTCAAGCCCCTTCCACCACCTCTGCATCCCCAGTCAGCCCCCAAGAGCTATAGCATCTGCCTCTGAAATCTCTAGAATCATTTTCTCTACCTTCCTGCTATTGCCTCCATCCAGACCCTCCTCCCATTCTGCCAGGGCTCTCGAGACAGCCCTGGAGTGGTTTCCACATCCCATTCCTCCTACTATAAGCAGAGGTGATGCTTGGAGTCTAGGTGTAGATCTGGACAGATACCCCCCCCACCTCCGTTGCACTACTCCCTGCTGGACAACCTCCATTGCCTGACCATCGCCTATGAGACGAGCCCTGGATGCCACCGGGGAGCCTTTCTCAGCTGGACCCACCATACACCTCCAGCTCCATTCCCGACTGCCCTCCTCGGACCCGGGAGCTCAGGACTCACGCTCCATCCTCCTTCCCCATGGCTCGCACCCTGCTTTCCCTGTCTTAAGGCTCTGCTCTCTCCCCAAACCTGGAAGAATCCTATTCCTCACCCAAGAGCCAGCTCATCCCTCTTCACTTGAGCTTGCAGGTTGCTCAGCACTTTCTAATGTCTGTTTACATGGCCCCAAGCCAGGGATGGGGACTCTGCCTCCTTCATCGGTGCCTCCTTTTGGCAAAACACATCGTATAGCAACTTGAAAAAGGTGCTTGGAAGCCTGGAAAGTAATTTCCTTTTGATTCTCGGGAGGGTCGTCTGTTCTCATCAATGCCCTTTACAAACACACACACTCTCTCTCTCTCTTTCTCTCCTTTCCATCCCACAAATGAATGTTTTCCTTTAGAAAATTGTAGTTTTGATCTTGGATTCCGTTTACATTTTTGTTAAAACCAAAGGCAACGTGAACGACTTTGATGGACGACGGTGAGGCATATGCAACTGAGGGCAGAAAAGAAAGGCCACCAGAATGAGTGTTGGGAACTGAATTATGTCTCTCCGGAAAAGGAGATGTGGACGCCCTCACCTCCGCTATGTGACAGTGTTTGGAGAGAGAGCCTTTAAGGGGGTCTTGAGGGTTAAAATGAACATAAGGTCAGAGCCCTGATCCAACAGGACTGGTGTCCTGCGCAGAGACGCAGAGCTCCCTCTGCCTCTGTGCTCGGCCAGAGAAAAGGCCACGGAGGACCCGAGGAGAAGATGGCTCTACGTGCCAAGAAGAGGGGCCCCACCCCCCAAGAAACCAAACCTGCTGGCCCCTTGATCTTGGACTTCCAGCCTCCAGAACTGTGAGCAAATGAATGTCTGCTGTTTAAACGACCTTGTCTATGGTATTTTATTTTGACAGCCCCAGCAGCCTAACGCAAGGAGTATTTTAAGATTCTTATGCCCCTCTGTTGGTAGTATGTGCTCAATAAATATTTTCCTATCTGATCCTGGGAGAAGGGAATTGACCTGGTAACAGTTTCTGAAGAAGAGACCTATTTGGAAGGATGGTTGGGACTTGCTGACTCAGCGGAGGCTGGCACGCAAAATACAGCTTGGAAAAGCAGCCTCCTCCGAATCCTTCCTCCCACGTCACGGCAACCTGGAGTTTTCCAATCTGGAGATCTCACCTGTGTGCCTGGCGGGGCTGCATTTGTGCCTTCTGCTCTGATGGAGTGATGTCAGGGGAGCGTCCCCAGCTACTTACTGAATCCCCACGGGTCACTGGCTTGTCATTTGAAAGTTAAATCACAGACCTGGACGGCGGCCAGGTGTTGGGACTGCCCCCGCCCCAACACCTGCTTCCACCTTCCGTTTACTCACTGATAAGCTGAAGGGCTCCCTGCTGCATTTCACAAATAATCCAGCAAATCCTTGAGATTTATTTTAAGGATTGATTAGAAAAGTCAGTGTCGTACACGGAGGATTAAAAAAGAAATATTTGGAAGCTACTTAAGTATCTACTACCGCGAAGGCAGTCTTGACTCCTCCAAATTATACTGCCACAGGCAGGAAGGGGTGGGACATTCCCATGTATATGATACATTGTCTATACAACGGGAGGAATGCTGGGTCAGCCCCCAAAAGATGGATACTCTGACCTCTATCAAGTTATTTAACCTCCACAAACCCCAGGCTGCTTATTTTTTAAATTGTGGTAAAAATCACATAACATAAAACTTACCATCTTAGGAGTTCCCGTTGTGGCGCAGTGGTTAGCGAATCCAACTAGGAACCATGAGGTTGCAGGTTTGATCCCTGGCCTTGCTCAGTGGGTTAAGGATCCGGCGTTGCCGTGAACTGTGGTGTAGGTTGCAGACGCGGCTCAGATCCCGCGTTGCTGTGGTTCTGGCGTAGGCCAGTGGCTACAGCTCCGATTAGATCCCTAGCCTGGGAATCTCCATATGCCGTGGGAGCGGCCCTAGAAAGGGCAAAAAGACAAAAAACAAAAAACAAAGACTTACCATCTTAAATTGACCATTTTGAAACTGTACAATAGCGTTCATTCACATGCCTTGCTGTGTAACAAATCTCCAGAACCTCCCTATCTTGCAAAAGTGAACATCCAGAGTTCCCTAGCGGGTTAAGGATCCAGTGTTGTCACTGCAGTGGCTCGGGTCACTGCTGTGCCACAGGTTCAATCGATCCCTGGCTCAGGAGCTTCTACATGCCACAGGTGCAGCTCCAAGCAAAAACTAACAAGCCAACAAAAACTGAGACTCTGTACCTACTGAACCTTCCCCATCTTCCTCGCCTCTGCCCTGGCAACCACCATTCTTAGGTCACTTTCTAAGAATTCGGCTTTTTTTTTCAATAACAATACCCATCTACAGAAGGGAAACATGTTGGATGCCTGTCAGTGCGAGATGAAGACCAAGTTCTTGGACTGGCATGAGCTGACCTTCAGATGAGCCCAAGCGCCTCTCATCCCAACCGAGGATTTTGTCCAAATTAACATTCTATTAAATACTGGTCCTCAGCCAACCCCACTCCCACACCTGGGCTTTGCTGACAGGGGGTCCTCGTGACATGTCTCAGGGCACGTCTCCGCTTTCCAGCTCTGCCCATCAAGACCCTCCTTTCTTCAATCAACCTGTCCTGTATCCAACCCCATTATCTTACTCAAAGGATGCTTCTTCCGACTCTACTTCTGGGGCTTGGTTAATGTATTCCTTCCCCTCGCAGGGGCTAGGAATCTCAAATAAAAATTTAATACATGGCAGACTGGGGGAAGATATTTCCAAAGCCTAAAACAGTCTAGGGAATAATTTCTAGAACACACAGAGAAATCTTTCAAACCAACTCACAAGGGCAAAGAAAACCAATAGGAAAATAGGCCGAAGACATCCCCGGGCTATTCCCAGAAGGAGAAGCCCTGGTAGGTAATGAGTTATGTGAACAAATCGCCAGTAATCAAAGAGATGACAATTAGAACAACATAGAGATACCACTTTGTAATTGACCAGAGGGCAAAAATGGGAAGGGGAGGTAACCCAGTTGTTCGATGTCAGTCACCTCCTGTCTTTCTCCGTCTTCATCTATGGCTCTATTGATCTGGGCATCATTACACTTTTGAGCTGAGGTTTGTCTTGGAGCCCCCACATCTGCAAATTCAACCCATTATTTTTATTTATTATTTATTTATTTATTGTTTAGGGCCACACTGCGGCATATGGACGTTCCTGGGCTAGGGGTTAAATCGGAGCTACCACTGGCGGCTTAACACCACAGCCGCAGCATTGCCAGATCCGAGCTGCATCTGTGACCTGCACCACAGCTCACGGCAATGCTGGATCCTTAACCCACCGAGGGAGGCCAGGGATCGAACCTGCCTCCTCATGGATACTAGTTGTGTTTGGTAACCCGCTGAGTCACAACGGGAACTCCCTCCACCCATTTTTCCACATCTCTCCTTCAAAGGTCCATTGGTTTACTGAAGACAGCATATCCGAGACAGAACTTGCACTGTGCTTCTCTAAACATGAGTCTCCTCCTGGTTCTTGTCCCAAAGGGCCACCTGCCATCCACTAGTTTGCTTAAATCATTCAAATCCCTAACTCCCCCCTCTGTCCCCCCTCCCCATCTGTCACAAAGTCCTTTACATTTTACCACGAGTGTATTTGACATCTGTCTCCAGCGTTCGACACCTTCCAAATGCGGCTCTAGCTCAGGCTGTTTCTTGCCTGAATCAAACTGTTTCTTGATGGTTTGCCCTCCCTACAAATCTTGCTAACTAATTTAATAAGGAGTGCTTTCTTTTCTTTTCTTTTCTTTTCTTTCTTTTTTTCTTTTTAGGGCTGCACCCAGGGCATATGGAAGTTCCCAGGCTAGGGATCAGATCCGAGCTACAGCTGCCAGCCTACACCACAGCCACAGCCATGGCAGGGTCCAAGCCATGTCTACAACCTAAACCACAGCTCATGGCAACGCCAGATCCCCGACCCTCTGAGCGAGGCCAGGGATCAAACCCGCATCCTCACGGATTCTAGTTGGATTTGTTTCTGCTGTGCCACGAAGGGAACCCCAATGACGAGTGCTTTCTATTTGACAACCAGTTGGATAGGATCCACTCCAAAACCTCAAGGAACTTGCCCTTCTCTGATGGAAGGGAAGGACAAACCAATCCCAGGATGGGCGAGAGGAGGAGCGCAGTTACCATGGAGACAGGAAGGAAAGACACCTGATACTATAGCCCATCTTTCACCAGCCAGACATGTGATCTTCCTAAAATCCAGGTGTGCCTGGCTTCAAACTCTCCAAAGGATCCCTGCTGTTCTTAGGATGAAATCCTTGTCATGGTGTAAACTCAGGCATGGGCTATCTTTGCCTACCTTTCTAGTTCCTGTATGAATTCTCTGGCTGCAAGAAATGACTCATATCCTGCACACACAAAACATATTCTCTTTTGCCACGTGATGGACCAACTTAGAGCATCAGCCGAGTGGTACTTTGGGTCTGTGAAAAATTAAGGTTCGGATGAACTTGTGCTTTGGGTCTGTGAAAAATTAAGGTTCTGATGAACTTGTGCATTAACTATTTGCATGTCCTCCCTACTGCCCCTGCTCAAGGATGGCCAGTGAAAATCCAACAGATATCATGCTCTTAAATGTGCAATGCAAAACGCTAAACCTGGTGGGAGCTGCACAGATGAGTTAAACTCAAGCACCTGCTCACTCCTTACACCCTTAACTCCACAGCGACTGTCTCTTAACTAAACGCTCTCCAAGTCTGAACGCTGCCTTTTCCACATCCTGTGCAAACACCTTGTGCTTCCTGAAATGACTTCTGTTTTCCCCGGTGGAATGTCAAACTCTCGCCTTTGAGCTCCTTTTGCACCATATGCCTGCTTCTCCTGTGTGGCACACATCATTTCTGTCCCATGCCATCTTTGCTTATGTACACCACCAATGCCTGGGATCTCTCAATGCTGAGATGCTCTCTGATTAAGTTTTGTTATGAGGCTAGGCACCATCTAAGTACCCAACAAGTGTGCTAAATTGGGGAGTTCTCATTGTGGCTCAGCCAGTTACAAATCCACCTTGCATCCACGAGGATGCAGGTTCAATCCCTGGCCTCACTCAGTGGGCTAAGGATCTGGAGTTGCTGTGAGCTGTGGTGTAGGTCACAGATGTGGCTCAGATGCTGCCTTGCTATAACTGTGGTATAGGCTGGTAGCTGCCGCTCCAATTGGACCCCTAGCCTGGAAACTTCCATATGCTGTGACTGTGGCCCTAAAAAGCAAAAATGACAACAACATACAGGGCTAAATTAATGAGAAATGGTTCTTGTCTTCCAGGAGCTCAAAATTCTCTATTGACTATGGAGTCAAGTCCAATATTCCAGGAAAAATGTCAATGCCCTCTAGAAATCCAGAGTCAGACCCCACCTTACCTGACGACCTTCTGCTGCTTCACCAGCACAGACCCTCTGTGTCAGCCAGGCTGGTCCTTCATCACACTGGAACTTACCTCCCATTTGTTCATTTACTTCAAAAGTGTTCACTGAGCTGAATGCTGAGCACATATATTGAGAACCTACCTACCGCATGCCAGGCCCAGCTCTAGATGCTCAGGATAAAGTGATGAGACAATCAGACAAGATTCCTTCCTGACCAGAATGTATAGATTGAGAAGGAAGCCAAGGTCAAGTAAATAATAATTACGCATTGTGAAAAATGCGATGAGAGAGCATAACAGAGGTGGCCCGGCTGTTCCCCTTGCTGCGACAATGACTGAGCCCTCTCTGCCCACTTGAATCCCACGTCACTTGTCTTTTATCCCCATGGCTCGCTTCTAGGAAATCTTCCCAGATTACTGTAGGCCCGCCTGTCCCCGTGGCTTTTATCCCATGGGGAACCAAGCCCGCAGGATGCTCCCAGCCCGCAAAGCTGCACTGAGGCTTTCTCCTGGGGCAGGAGCTGCAGCGGTGATGCAGCTACCGCAACAGGGCCTCCCTTCCCTGATCCCTTCCTGCAGGTGCTTCTGCCGATTCAGAACCAGGCTCCAGGGCAAACACTGGGATTTCTGAGATCTTTTGCACACTCACTAACAGATGGAGAGAACACGCCGTGCCAGACGGCCCAGCCAGGATGACGGCACGGCCCCCATCCATTCTCCCGACGTGTCCGTCCCTGACCCCGCTTGACTCATTCCCATCCGTGTATAGTCATGAGTGATCCTGGGCTTTCCCAATCCCAACCTCGGGCTGCAATGTACTTGTTAACATATGTAACTCACTCATAATGAGCTGAGCACTCTTTACAGATGCTGGGGGAGCTCCATCATTTCCCAACAGGCTAACAGTCTCCCTCCACCTGGGAACAGACCTGTCGGTTGGGTCTCTTCTGCAAGGCAGTGGAGAGCTTTATGGAATTACTGATACACTATATACAATATGAATAAACAACTGGGAGCTGGGGCAGAAGGGGTCAGGAGAGCATCAGTGTTTGGGATACAGTATCTCACATTTTATATGTATTATTTTGAAGTCTTAAACATTCCTGCAAGGTAATCTGATTATGCCCAGTTTTATGGATGAGGGAAATTAGGACACAATAGAGATTTCTCAAAAAACTAAGAACAGAATCACCATAGGGCCCAGCAACTCCACTCCTGGTTATATAACTGAAAAAACAAACAAAGAAACCCGCTAATTTGAAAACATATATGCACCCTGAGGTGCAGACCAGCCTTATTTACAATTGCCAAGATACAGAAGCAACCTTAGCATCCGTCAACAGATGAATGGACAGAGAAGGTCTGGTCCATAGATACAATGGAATACTACTCGTCCATAAAAAAGAATGAAATTTGGTCATTTGCAACAACACGGATGGACTTGGAGGGTATTGTGCTAAGTGAAATACGTCAGGCAGAGAAAGACAAACAGTGTACAATATCGCTTAGAGATGGAGTCTAAAAAACACCACAAACTAATAAACATAACAAAAAAGAAGTAGGCGCACAGATGCCGAGAACTAGTGGTGACTCGTGGCGGGAGGGGAAGTATAGAGGTAGGAGGTTAAGAGGTACAAACTATTACATATAAAATAAGCTACAAGAATATTTTGGACACTACGGGGCATATAGCCAATATTTAAAATAACTATAAATGGAATATAACCTTGAAAAATTGTGCATCACTGTACTGTACACCTCTCACTTATATAATATTGTGCATGACCTATCACTCAATCAAAAAATTAGGACACGGATAGAAAAATAACTTGGCTGAGAAGCAAGGAGGACCGTCCTGCTTTTAGGCAAGTGATTCTATTACATTATGAGTAGACATCTGCGCAGAGGGCTGGTTTCCTAATTTGAGCCGGCATGAGAAGCATCTGGGAGGCTTGTTAAAACACAGGTTGCTGGAGTTCCCGTCGTGGCACAGTGGTTAACGAATCCGACTAGGAACCATGAGGTTGCGGGTTCGGTCCCTGCCCTTGCTCAGTGGGTTAAGGATCCGGCATTGCCGTGAGCTGTGGTGTAGGTTGCAGACGCGGCTCGGATCCCGCGTTGCTGTGGCTCTGGCGTAGGCCGGTGGCTACAGCTCCGATTCAACCCCTAGCCCGGGAACCTCCATATGCCGCGGGAGCGGCCCAAGAAATGGCAAAAGACAAAAAATTAATAATAAATAAATAAATAAAACACAGGTTGCTGGGCCCCACCCCAAGAGTGGTAGGCCAGGGGTAGAGCCTGAGAATCTGAATTTCTAGCAAGTTCTCTGCTGCTGCTGCTGGGGTCTGGGGACCACACTAAGGAAAATCACTGTTGTAAAGCACAGGGTGAGCCCAGAGAGGCGAGAACATTCCAGGGCACCGGGGCAGTGAAAGGAAGCCTTGTTAGGGAAAGTGGCCCTTGGGTTGGGCGCGGAAGCTGGCATAGAAGGCCTCCACTGGCTCACAGGGCATTGAGGGAACAAAGGAACACCCGCTGTGTGCAGACTTACCCATGCAAGGCAAGCTCCGGTGCCTGAGTGGCTCAGCGGACGTGCACAATGGGGGTGGCTCTGCCGGGCTCACGCTGGCACCGGAGGAGGCTGGCAGGCGGGCTTGGGGCCAGAGAGATGGAAAGTCAGGCTGAAGACTTTGGACATCATCCTTTGGGTCCCGGGCTTTTAATCAGAAGAGTAATGCAATTCTCTTTGCCTAATTGTGTTCTAATTGTTTCTTCATTAAAGATAAAAAGGTATTAATCACCGATGGTGCCAAGAAATGCTAGGGATATAAAAAAGTCTCAGTCTATAAAAGTAATAACAACAACAAGTGGCACCTCCCCAGTCCTTTACTACAGAGAGAAGAGCCTCATCGTCCTGATCTCATTGACTTTGCCGCAGAGGCTGCCATGGTCCCATTTTAGAGATGAGGAAACTGAGGTTAGTGGAGGCAGAGGCACACTTCTTGAAAATAGCTAAGTAGGGGAGGCAGGTCTAAGTATAAAGGATCTTATTTATTTTTTTTTTTCTTTTTAAACCTTGTTTTCCTTTATAACATCCTTGAGGTCAAGGATTGCATCTCTGCCCGCCCAACCCCCAACCTTAAACTTGGCATGTGTCACCTCTCTCTTACCCAGCACCCCTGCTGAGCTCTGGACACTTAGTGCTAGCTCGCCAGGCAATGTACCCCCCCCCCCCCCCCCGCCAACGCAGGTGCCATGACCTCTGCATGAAGGCGCGGTCAAGCAGGAGCTGGAGCTTGTTATCGCAAGGATCTGTGGTCTTCCTATTGCGGGAATGTCATCCCGAGGGGACACGCGGGATCTGTCACTGTCAAACCCGGAGGCCTTTTTTTATTCTTGCAAACTCAGGGCTTTTCAGATCTTTAAGGCTGATCAGAGAGAGCACACTACAATAGACGGCTTAAATCTCAGCAAGTGGCGAGGCGAGGCAAAGAGAGGCACCGCGCATAAAATCAAGTAACACCGACTCTTTTTGGGAAGATAAAACATAGCTCTTGGTACACACAGCACCATAAAAGCCCTTGGAGAACAGAGAAGATCTTTGTCAGGAATTGTATCTCATTTAGCACCATTGTTTCGCTGTGGTCCTTTCAGAATGAAAGTGATTCATCTTGCTTTTGTTTTAGGCTGTCTTTTATTTTGGCCTCTTGCAGAAATTTCTCTCTTGCATTAGGAAGCAAGCACTTTTTCCTCTTCCCCTCTGTGCAAACAGGACTTTCATCCTCAGCGTGTTTATGCTCAGCTCACAGAGTCCAATTTGATGACCTCCCCATTTTGTTAAGCAGTGATTCAGAATATACAGACAATACTGCTGTACAGTGGGATTTAAAAAATAGTGTAATGATCCCATTCTTTGCAAGTCTGTGTGTGTGTGTGCGCGCGCGCGCACGTGTGTGTGCACGAGCAAGTGTGTGGTGTGTGGTATTTGTGTGCCAGGCTACAAATATCGCCATCACTTGCTCACTCTGGAAGCATGTGTGAGGAACTATCTGCACTCCTGGGGATGTGAAGTAGCTGCGACACAAGGCAGGTCCCTCACTGAGCGTGTAGCGGAAGAGGAGGACCTACAAAGAGCACGTGATGGTGGCGTCAAAGTTAAAGAGCAAAACAGTAAAGATAAGAGTCATCCCAAGGGCTTTTAGAGGCTCTGGTCCCTGCATTTGGACAAAGAAGGATGCCATTCATAGCAGACATTTACACTTTAGCATGAATTTTATTAGAAGGCTTTCTGTAAAAAAAAACGGACTAACATAACCCCCTACCTCTGGAAGCCCCTGAATCTGCCCAGGGCTACGAACTTGAACGTTATTCCACTATCTTCTGTCGTCTTCAGGTGGGTTCCGTGAGGTGTGGAAAACCGAGGTTGACAGCAATCAGCTGATTTTCAAGAAGCTGGACAGCTCCAGAGTAGCAGAGCCTGATTTTAA
This sequence comes from Phacochoerus africanus, assembly GCF_016906955.1. Classification (NCBI taxonomy): domain Eukaryota; kingdom Metazoa; phylum Chordata; class Mammalia; order Artiodactyla; family Suidae; genus Phacochoerus; species Phacochoerus africanus. The sequence continues at coordinate 13,702,671 of NC_062548.1, forward strand.
TCTCCGGTCTCTTGACAAGAAGGGAGGTGGGTGGGGGTGCAGAGAGGGGAGCCGAGCTGGGAGGCCAGTCCGGGTTTTGCCAGCAATGGGTGATCCATGCTTCCTGCAGCTGAACTCCTCTGAGGCTTCCTTCCCAGGGCTTGCCCCTTTCCAGCACCCAGACAGCATGTCTAGACAGTGGAAGGTTTCCTGGCCTGGAGGCTGTGCTCCACCAGCTTGGCCTTTATGGGGCTCCTGCCCCCAGGGTGAGTGGCACTGAGAGGCTATTTGCTGCCTTGCTCTGAAGGATGGGGGGGCGGTGCAGAGAGTGTCCAAATTCATGTGCCAGGAGGTGTGGGGCCACACCCCCTGTCAGGGGAGACATGGAAGCTCACCCAGCTCTGGCTGCCCACCTCCCTCCAGCCGTCACTTCGGAGCCTCTGCTGTGGCTCCAGCAATGGTGGCCTCGAAGCTGCCAAGCCTTCCCATCCCTCGGGGCCTCCAAGAGGCACCTGTTTTCCTTCTACTCCACTGCCGTGCTCACCGTTCCTTCCTCACACCTCTGCTGCCCTTCCTTCTGCCCGCAGGACCCAGCCTGAGTGCTCCCAGGTCTGGCTTTGGCCCTGGGGTCTCCCTCGCTCCCAGGATGCTGAATTTTATATATCTCTCTATATACATATATATGGTAATATAATGCAGTATAATGTATAATACACTCACATATATTATTCGAAGCAGTATGTGTGTATAAACACATATATTTATCATTCAAATGCATGCATATGTTATTCAAAGTCATGGATCTACATATGTATATATGTACATGTGCAAACACAGGCATGCATATACTCGCCCTCTCCACACACATCTTGCATTTTGAGTTTCACCTCGGCCCCCTTCCTTGAATTCCAGGCTGCTGAATCCAACTGCCGACTCGAATTCTAAGGAGGTTTAGAAGACATCCCAGTCTTAATACGGCCCCATCAGAACGATGGCACTTCCCCCCCAACCTGCCCAGCCCCACTGCAAGCTTTTGTATTTCCTTAAGTGGCACCACATCATCGACCCAGCTGCTCAGGCTCCAAATCTTGGGCTTTGAGGTTTCTTTCTTTCTTTCCCTCACGACTTCCAGCCAGGCCTTTGGTTAATCCCATCAGCTCTAAGCCCCCGCCCAAATACAGCCATCCAGAGTCCCGCCACTTCTTAGCGCTGGCACTGATGCAGGCCTGGTCCAGTCAAGCTGCTGGCTGGCTCCCATCATCTCCACTCCACAGAGCAGGAAAAAGGACCGACATCTCATCCTTCCCCTTGTTAACCCCTCCAGGGGTTTCTCATTTCCCTGAGAGTGAAATGTAAACTCCTCCCTGTGACCCCCAAGCCCCTCCCCCATCATCTGGTCCCCTCCCCTTCTGTCTCCTAGTTCCTCTCTCTCCTTACCTGCATCCAGTACACTGACCATCAAAACCTCAAGCTTGTTCCTTTCTTTGGGCCTTGGTGGTTTATTTTGCTTCTGCCTGGAGCCCTTCCCCTGATCGTGGCAGGGCTGGCACGTTTTCATCTTTCAGAGCTCAGCTCAGTCATTCCCTCCCTGAAGCAACTTCCCCAGCCCCAGCACTGGACATCTCTCATCTCCGCCTGGTTCTCTAGCCAATCTCTGTCCCACTTGCGTGAAGCTGAAATGATCTTTTTTGCTTATTGTTATGCTTATCATTTCAATTTCCCCTATGTTTTCATCTAAGCGTTCTACAATTTTCACTCTTACATTGAAGTCTTTGAACCAGTTTCAGTTAATTTTTGGAAATGACATAAGATAAGAGTCTGACATCATACTTTTGCTTGTGGATATCCAGTTTCCATGTATTAAAAAAAAAAAAAAAGTTTCTCCGTAGACTAGTCTTGGCACTCAGGATGAAAATCATTTGCTCTTTATGAGGGTTTACTTCCAGGCTCCCTTTTCTGTTCCATTGGTCTGCAGATCTGTCTTTAAGCCCCATCATTCTTTTTCACCCCTAGAAGGTAAATGCCTTGAAGGCAGGTGCACTGCCTGGCTTGCTGAAGCCCAGGCCATGGCCCAGAGGGACTCAGTGAATTTCCACTGATGGGTTGGCTGGGTTTGTTTCCAGCTCTTTCTTCTACGGCCCAGATGGAATTCTCTGCATGGCTCCTGCTCAGCCTGTGGCAGACATGCCACCTCTGCTGTGTGGCCAGACACACGTGCTCCTCTTCCTTTGACTTTGGATCAAAGGGGCTCCTGCCCTCTTCTGGCTCCAGACTGATCTCCACATCTGCTAGGTCCATCTGACCTTGTCTTGTGCCATTCCGATTCTGTTTATGATGGGTGGCTGGGCATCCAGCCTTTTCTCAGTCTGCTCCTCCCTCCTTCCAGAGGTTAACCCTGGACAGGGCATCCAGCCACCCACAAACCACGGTGGGTCCTCCTTGGAGCCCTGTCCGCCAGACCGTCAAGAACCCGATTGGGGGAGCACTCACCTGCCTTCCAGGGCTCCTGCATCTTGAACTCCTTGAACTTGAATACCTGCATCTCAGATGTGTTTGAAAACAAAAGAAAACACAGCCGTGCTCTGTCCAGCCTTGTCCAAGTCACAGCTAAAGACCATTCTGTTTCTTGTTTTCTATTCCTATCTCATAAATAAAGCCTCGGTCACAGCAGAGATGGAGTCCAGAGGACAGGAACACAGCATTACATCACCGCACTACTACACGGATGCGTTTCCAAGGCCAACAAACTCAGTTAGCTCCCTGGTAAGAGCTGCAGTGGCAGGAGGCTCTCTGCAGCAGAGTTTAGCGTTCAGAGAAAGGACACGGAAAGAAGAGGCCAGTGTGGCTCGCCATGCGAGGCCGCCAGCAGACCCACCCAACGCTGCAGCTCGATACCCACGGGTAAACAGTTTTGAACTGCTCCTTACAGTTTAGTAAGTTTATTTATTTTATTTTTAGGGCTGCACCTGCAGCATATGGAGGTTCCCAGGCTAGGGGTCGAATCGGAGCTGCAGCGGTCAGCCTTTGCCACGGCCATGGCCATGGCCACACAGCCTCATCTTTGACCTCCCCTGCAGCTCACAGCAGCTGCAGATCCTTAACCACTGAATGAGGCCAGGGATTGAACCTACGTTCTGGTGGATACTAGCCAGGTTCTTAACCTGCTGAGCCACAGTGGGAGCTCCAGTCTTTTGATATATGGAAATCTGGAGAAACACAATATTTGAGAAGGATGTCGGAATTATTTGTTACATCATCCATCCTTGAGTGACCTTGCCTTTTTTTCCTCTGTAAATCATCAAGACTTCCCAGTACCGAGACCTTAGAAGGATTAGAAACGTTACCCGTGGACACTCATCTCAGTCACCACCTGCGTACTCATCCCTCTGGAACATATCCAACAATCAACCAATGTCGTGGCTAAGTTAGAGAAGACAGAACATTCTTGTTCAGAATAAGTGAGGATGAAGGGCTGTCAGGGTTACTGAGAAGTCAAAATAATGTAATATTTCAACCACAGTGTCTTGAGGACAGGAGATGTTTTAGTTGAACAGTCCTGAGTGTTTTACTTGTCCAGCCCTGTAATTTTACAGATGAGACAATCAAGAGAAGAGAAGGCTACGTCCTGTACGTCGCCTGGCCAGTTAGCAGACGCACCAAATTATCATAAATAAGCCGAGCTCTGTGCTCACCTAAGGGACCATCCTGCAGACTCTTTTCAGAAGGGGCTTAGGGTCCAGAGACAAGGCGGATTTCACAGCAGCCCCTAGGCACCTGCAGGTGCTATGTCAGCGTGGTGTTGCCAGGGTGTTTGGTTTGGTCTGTAAACCAAACAAGCCCTTTTACCATCTTTGCTCTTTTATTTTATTTTATTTTGTCTTTTTGCCTTTTTCTGGGGTTGTTCCCTCGGCATATGGAGGGTCCCAGGCTAGGGGTCCAATCAGGGCTGTAGCTGCCAGCCTACGCTGCAGCCACAGCAATGCAGGATCTGAGTCGCATCTGCAACCTACACCACAGCTCATGGCAACGCCGGATGCTTAACCCACTGAGCAAGGTCAGGGACCGAACCCGCAACCTCATGGTTCCTAGTCGGATTCGTTAACCACTGAGCCACGATGGGAACTCCCCGTCTTTGCTCTTTTAATAGCGAGCTCTTTCTATATAGTGCTCATCTCGGTGTTACTCTCAAACCTCAAAGCTGTGTAACTGCAGGGAAAGTAAACGCGTGGTTACAAAAGGGGAAAGGGGATGGGTAGTGATAAGGTAGGAGTTTGAGATTAGCAGGAAGATGCTACTATTTTTCAACTAGATAAACATCCAGGTCCTACTGCACAGCACAGGGAATTATATTCAGTACCCTGTACTCAACCCTCATGGAAAAGAACCTGAAAAAGGATATGCATATATAAAGAATATATGCATATGCAGAAAACTGAGTCACTTCGCTGTACACCAGAAACGAATACAACATTGTAAATCAACCATGTTTCAATAAAAACATGTAAAATCCTGTCCAACTGGAGGCATTCAAATTCCTTTGCCGGAAGGTTAAATCACACTTCTCTCAAAGCAACCTCTCTTTTCCATCTTTAGCCCCAAGATTGCTTTTCCATCCCTCCACGTCCACGCACAGAGGCCCCACATCTTGTCTGCCTTCTGACAACTGCTTCTGTGTAGAACTCATTTAGAACACTCGGGATTCAGCACTGTGTTCTAAATGGCTCATAAATCATGCATTTCCTTAAGAAGGATTTTAAAGAGGGCCGATTTGCTGGGTAGCATTCTCCTCCTTCCCTCGGGCAAACCAGCAAGTGCTGCATGTCTTACACATCTTTCATCTATTTACAGCTCCAAGAAGCCACCGGCACAGGGATGCTGGTGACATGTGATTCCTATGGAGAAATGGCTCCAATTCACAAGGGTTCTCTCGGGGCCTTTAGAACGTGGGTGTGTCATGGAATGAACATTGGTGAAGCTGCGCTCGATGGTTCAGTGGACAAAACAAAACAACAAAAATGCTCATGACGCTGGGACTGGAATCCATAGTCTACTTGGATTTACCAGGGCTTGGATGGATGTTGCTGTTTTCTCTTTCTCCTTTCCTCTCTGTTTATCTTCACAACGAGGCCACGTGTGTTTCCAAGAAATACAAGAACGCTGGGGGTAGGTGTAGGGTCCCATCCCAGGCCCAGCTCTTGCCAGCAAGGACCTCACACATGTCATACGATGGCTCTGACTCATAGGTGAAGGAGAACAGGATGGAGAGAAGACTGAATAAATACTAGAGCAGGAGTCCCGGGGGCAGGGCATAAGAGATATAGACTTTCTTCCTTCTTTATTCCATAGGAGTCCTCTGAGCACCTATGCTGCCACTTCAAGATAGCATCCAATTAAACAGGCAAACCCCTGCTAGTGGAGGAGACCTTGACAATGGGTAAGTATGGTATATAGAATGTCCCCAGCGGTCACAGGAAAAACACAACAGGGCAGGGGAGAGGGACAGTGGGGCTGAGGGAACCAGTGTTTGACATTTTAAATGTGCCACCAAGGATGGCTTCATGGAGAGGGCGGCGTTTGAGTAAGGACCTTATGTGGTGGTGAAAGGCACTGCAGATATTGGGGAAAGAGTGTCCCTGGCAGGGGCACAGTGCAAAACGCAGTGACAATTTCTTTCTCTTTTTTTGTCTTTTTTTTTTTGCTATTTCTTGGGCCGCTCCCACGGCATATGGAGGTTCCCAGGCTAGGGGTCTAATCGGAGCCATAGCCACCCGCCTACGCCAGAGCCACAGCAACGCGGGATCTGAGCCGCGTCTGCGACCTACACCACAGCTCACGGCAACGCCGGATCGTTAACCCACTGAGCAAGGGCAGGGACCGAACCCGCAACCTCATGGTTCCTAGTCGGATTCGTTAACCACTGCGCCACGACGGGAACTCCGCAGTGACAATTTCTATGTAAAAAAGAGCTGTGCCCACCCCCCTGTGGATGGGATGAAGGTACAAGGTGAAGGTAGCTCTTTGTACCCATCATGACTTTCCTTTTTTTTTTTTTTTCTTCCTGCCTGGCTTATTCTGAGCCACCTTCAGTATCGTGGAAACTAGGGGCCACACAGACCCAGGCTGGGAGAACACATAAGCAAATGGGTTTTGCCAACTGACAATAAGGACAAGGAAGCAGGCTGTTGACATCGCGAGTATTTAAAGGTCTCTGCCAATGACTAGAACATAGTGCCCTGTGTCCCAGCGCCTAGCACCTTGCAGGCACTCGTTAAAGGCCTCCTGGATGGATGAAGGGGTGATTTCCAAGACAGCAGCAACTGGCAGAAGTAGGAAGCTGGACACCCATCTAAAAAACCCTTCTGTGCAGAATTCAGCCATGGAAATGGGACCTAGCAGAGTTGGGGGAATACGGCTTATTTCAGGATGTCTGGGGAATTGAAAAAGAGAGCCAGAAGTGGTCTCAGACACAGTAAAAATAAGTACTAAGACAGAACACTGAATATTGAAGCTCAAGTTCAAAGAAAAAATGGATTAGATGCAGCACAGAAAGGCATCAAGCAGTCCTTCCTAGAGGAAACCCTGCCCCAAGCCTTCGGCAAGGGCATCTGACACTGTCTCAAGTCTTACAGGACCAGTGACCTTTGTCTTGACAGGTCAATGAGAACAACTGGTTGGGGACCATATATTTTTTTCGAGAAAGCCAAAGGAGCTCAGCTGAACTGGCAGCCCATCACAGACCCTTGACTCGTGAGCATGCAGGAAGGACCATATGGTTCCTTCTTGCCATTGCTGAGACCTATTGGACATACCAGCAGTCTCTTAGGGAGAACTTCACGTCCAATGAGAAATGATCTTCCTTTGTTTATAAGACCAAGGCCTCACTATAGGAGATGGTCCTGTCTCAGTCCCCAAAGTTGAGGCATTGCCATTTCGGCAAAGTACTGGCTGCAGCCAGAACCACCTCCCATAAATCACAGCCTTGGGAAGGAATCCTGAAGAAATCACGTAACTCCCATCCAAAGCACACAAGTGGAATTGTTTTAAGATGCTAACTTCTGGGGTGGTGTTTTAGGCCACCGGAAGAAGACACAGAGGAAGCGGGAACAAAGGAGTTAACAGCAGCAAGCTGGAACTGGGTGTGATTCCTTGGCGTATGACGGTCTTGTCACAGCTACTCTGTGTGATAAAGAGCAGCTGTGACAAGATCATTATACCCCAAGGAATCCTGCCTGGGCTCTAAGCCAATGTTCTTGGGCCATACTGTCTTTCTGTGACCCACTTCTGTCTTTCTGACCTTGTTTGACAGACCCGTCATATGTCCAAGTTGAGGATTTCATTCAGGTGTCCGTAAGACCTGCCTTCGGATTCCAGCCCCGCCTCTGACTGCGCTGTGTGCTATCCACCTGCCTCCGCCTTACCCATCACTCATAGACTCAGGCTTTATCACGAGACACTCACATTCCTGCTCCATCCTTTGTGTTGCCTGCTGATTTCTTACATCCGACCTTGCTCACCGTCTTTCTAGTCTGGTCCTGGGCTTCGCCCTCTGATTCTGCCCCACCCCCTGGAGGCACCCAGGAAAATCTTCTATCAAGGAGTTGGTATCATGGGTGAGTTCTGGGGCTGGCATGCAGCCCAGTGTTCGCTCACCCTTTCCTCTCAATACCTGCCTCCCTTCTGCAGTCTGAAGCCTGTCTTCTGCTGCCCTCCTGGATCCCACTGTTTTTCCGTGTGTTCTTTCCTGCTAACCTGTTTTCCAGCCCATCACGACATCACTTACTGAGAATTTCCATTTCTTCCAGCCCGTGGCATGTGGCCCGATGCCGAGGCCTTGCTCTTTCCAGCGCCGCAGAATTGCAGCTTTTCCCAAGTCAGTGGTGACTTCTTCCAAAAGATGACTCTGGAATTTCCCTGCCAGGGTGGATTACACCTGCAACAAGAGTTATTAACTTGTGAATCCTTTGTGTAGGGGTTCAGGGTTGTGCCTGAAACTGTTTTCAGGTAGCAAGAATGTGCTTGATTCATGCAGAGGTATTTTCAATTGGAGGGGAAAAAAAAAAAAATTGAATCCCTTTTCTGTACTTGCAGTAAATAAAGGGACTCTACTAAGAAAAAAAAAAAAAAAACTAGGAAAAACTAGCTCTTGGGAGAAAAATGAATACTTTCAAATCATGGTACAACAAAAGCACACAGAGGGTGATATGAATGTAAGATACTCTTTAAAAAAATTTTTTTTTTTCAGTGAATAAGATGTCCTAGAGAGTCTAAGTAACAGGACATTTATTAGTAGTTTTCTTGGAGCAAAAACATTTTTTGATCGTAAACTCTCTTTGTACATCTTTAGGGTATTTAAGGAGATGGCCTGAAACAGGTACTAAGATGTCTATAGAAGTTGTCTTTTAATGTCCCCAATGGTCTTTAAGGAGGGTCTATTAGTGGACAGGATACTTGTGTTGAGAGGCAGAAGGCATTAGAACCATCTATGAGCAGCCACTGTCATGGGAACGCAAACATCTTTGTTAGCTAGACAATCACACATGTAAGAAAAAACACCCACATCCTAGGTATGATGTGATGTCTACCCTCGGTGTTTCAGGACCGTCTCATATCAAATTACATTTCTTCATATACTTACACGCCCTTGGAAATGCTGTCTTTCTGTAAATAAGGAATGAATGGATCCAGTCTACCATGCTAATACCTGAGAAAGTGGAGATTTTTTCCAATAGCAAGTATATTGATACCCTCTCTCCTCAGTAGATACGAATGAGGAAAGGGGCCATGCCTGTTCTTTATTTATAAGCATGTATTTACATGATTAGTGCTTTTCTATCATGTGATCTTTAACTGAAAGATATGTGTGTGTGTGTGTGTGTGTGTGTGTAGATATGTATGTATATATTTTTTTACTTGTGTAAGATTTTTTATCATTTAGGAAAAAAATCAGACTAAGAGCAGACCAAGCAAAAAAGCCATTACATGTTTCATATGACACAAAACTGCAGGAAGGTGCTTCCGGGGCGTGTTCATGGGCTCAGTGGTGTCAGCATGCTGGGCTGCTGTCTCTGGATTAGCTTGGCTGTTCCTCCAGTCACAAGATGGCTGCAGCAGCTCCAGCATCAAGACCACACACTGGAATCTTAAGTAGGCAGAAAGGGTCAAAAGCAAAAATGAATTTTCCTTCACAGATTCCTTTTGGGCTTTTCTTCCTTCTTCTAAATCAGACTGTCTCCTATTGACTTTTCATGTAAGAAAAGTTGCAACTTGGGAAAAAATATACTGAAAGGCACAACGCTCTTGTTTTGGGTTTTGTTGCTCTGTGCCTGATAGGTTTACTTCCTTGTCAGTGTCCAGGACCAGATGCTATGCTTTCCGAGGCAAAGATTTTGTTGGTCACATCTCTTTGCTGCTCGCTGTCTTCAGTGGTACCTTGCTTGGAACGCAGGAGATGTACAGCGTTTGCTAAGGATGGGCATGTGACAAAAGTTCAGGGTTTCCTCTGCTCTTGAACTACTCACAGAGGAGCTGGGGATCAGAGTCCTTCAGAGTGTTAGCCACGGCTTCCACCAGTGCTTGAAGACAGAAGTGGTGATGGCAGCATGACCCCACTCGCTTCTGTTGGGGTCTCAACATCCTCAGCCCTCATCACTTGACCACCTAAATGTACTGGGTTGATTCTAGGTCTGCATGTTAGACGTTTGTTTTCTGCTTGCCACTTCTGTGGCGCTTGGTATGCTGTTCTGTAGAACATGGTTGTATTGCAAAATAAGTAGCTAAGTGCCTCTCCTTTCTCCTTACTTGAGAATTTAGAGTCTTCAAGGTCAAGGGACATTTCTTAACTCTGTTTTCGCCAGCGTCTTCCACACTGCCTGGCAGGATAATGTTTCTTTACTTAAATGCTGAGAAAATCAAATGGAAAGAAAAAAAAAATGTTTAAACTGACAATACATCTTTCAAATCTCTTGACAAGACCGGCCACTTATAGGAAAACGACCCCCTGTGCCCTCAGGGCAACAAATGACACCATTAAATTTTTAAGTATATATTTATCGAGCATCTATCAAGTGCAATCAAGTCATCTAATACATAGCAGGGAGGCTTTTGAATCTAAATTTATTACTTTGCGCTCAGACATTGACTAACACCCTTGATTATAGGAACAGCGATTCTTTGTTTCTCTTTAAAGTTGAATTTAGGGATTAGTGAAGTGTTAAGGAGATTTCTACCAAATAGGGATCTTCCTGTAATTAGGTATATCCAAGTCGATGTGGATGGCTGCCTGGATAGACTATTAAATGAGGGACAGGAAAGCCAAGTTCTGGAAGTTCCATGATTCCAAAGAGCAAAGGGTAATTCTTTAGCTACATTCTACAGGGCCTAAACTCACCCCACCTTGTTCAACCATCGGTAAAGACTTGACTGTCATAAAGGACTTGAAATATCAAGAGGTTATGACCCTGTTAATACGGTGTCATAAAGCCAAAGAAAGCTCTAGCCCTGAAAAACCCCCTGGTCACGCATCAGGATGAGGTTCTGAAGGACATGTCCCCGCCAAGGCAAAGCAAAGTGACTAATGTTAGCCAGGCATGGAGCCTGGACCCTCAAACAGAGTTCTGCTCAGCCCTTTGGACCACATGAAAAAGCATTTATCCTAAATTCTTTTTTTTCCCTTTTTTTTTTAATTAAAAGATAGTTGATTTATAATTGTCTGTCAATTTCTGCTGTACAGCAAAATGACCCAGTTATACATATATATCATTCTTGTTCTCATATTATCTTCCATCATGGTCTATCACAAGTGATTAGATATAGTTGCCTGTGCTGAACAGCAGGACTTTATTGCTTATCCATTCTAAATGTAAGCATTTGCATTTATTAACCCCAAACTCCCAGTCCATCCCAGTCTGCTCCCTCCTTGGCAACCACAAGTCTGTTCTTCATGTCCATAAGGTTTTGCGTTTTTTTTTTTTCATAGAGAGGTTCATTTATGCCATATTTTAGATTCCACATATAAGTAATATCGTATGGTGTTTGTCTTTTTCTTTTTGGCTTACTTCACTTAGTATGAAAATCTCCAGTGGCATCCATGTTGCTTCAAATGACATTATTTTGTTCTTTTTTATGGAGGAGTAGTATTCCATATGTATATATACCACATCTTAATCCATTCATTGGTCAGGGAACATTTAGGTGGTTTCCATGTCTTGGCTATTGTGAAGACTGCTGCAATGAACATAGCGGGGGCGTGTATCTTTTTGAATGGTAGTTTTGTCTGGATATATACCCAGGAGTGGGATTGCTGGATCATATGGTAATTCTATGTTTAGTTTTCTGAGGAACCTACATACATGTTTTCCATAATGGTTGTACCAACCTACATTCCCACCAACAGTGCAGGAGGGATCCTAAATTCTCAAGACATATCCATCTTTAAATCTGAGTCCAGGCTCCTACACCAGCCAGTCCCAAAGGAGAATCCATCAGAAGATGGTCACTGAGTTTGCCTGTGCCTTCCCCCCACTTCCCTCTCCTGGATGCCACATAGGAGAATCACAGGACACAGAGGTCCACCCAGACTGGGCTTGCTCTTAGTGGAACCCTCTTAGCTGGAAGGAGGAGAAGAGAGGTAAGCTGTTCTTTCCAAGCTCTGGGATTCCAGAACACAGATCAAAGAGCGTTGCTAAAAGAGTGTGCCCAAGAGGGAGACAGTCATAGCCATGTGAGAGGATTTTGAATGATCATCAGTAAGTGTGGCGAATTGATGCCCTGGAAGGTTATCCCTCCAGACTCACCTCCACCCCTGGAAGGGGAGGAAGTGGAAAAGAGCCATGAGAGAGTGTCCCCCCTGGCTGGAATCACAGGGGCCACCTCTGAGGAGGTGGAAGGTAGTAAGAGTAAAAGTGAACTCATCTTAAGCCCTTAACTGTTCCCACACTGCTGCAGGAATATCAGATAGGGAGCTCCGCTTGGACTCGGGGTTGGGCTGCCTCACAAGGGATACCACGCTAATGGTTCTGTGCTTTTGGTCCCTCTCTGTCCTGCGCTGCTCAGACGACTCCACATTTCAAAGCTCTATTTGAAAAGGCACCCGGCAGCCTGCTGATTATTTGGAGGAAATTAATACATGGCATAGGAAATTGAATGAGTAACTATTTTTTTTTTTTTTTAAATTTGCTAGGATTTCAAGGTGCTGCAAATCTAATTTCAAGGGATTTGAGGTTATTGAATTTCTATCATGTGCCCTGCGGCAGATGCTAGGTACGCATGATCCACTTTGATCATGGCGGCCGTTGGCCCTCTTTTACAGATAAGGACACCAGGGTCACAAAAGGCGAGGTGATCCTCCTGCGATCACACAGCTGGTGAGCAGCCAACTGGGATGTGCATCTTCGTTCTGCCCCGACTCTGGGTGCAGGCTAAGCTACTCAATCAAGCATTTCACGTTTTGAGATGCTAGGATTCTGGGTTTCGGTGATCCCTGGACAGGAGGGTTCTAAAGTCACCCTGTTTGAAGACTCCGCAGAAGGGCTGGGGGGCGAGAAGGGCGGGGGAGGGAAGGGGAGGTGTAGGAAGAACAGAGGAACCACAAAGGTGGTCATTCATTTGGTCTCCTCTCCCACAAAATGTTCCTGTTTATTTCTCTGCATTTCGACCAGGCAGGCATGTGACCTGCGAACAAGTCCCTTGTGAGGCAAGGATTCTTCTCATTTCCTGGCTCCTAATCTAATAGAAATGTCTCCACTAGTTGGCTGGCTCTGCCAGAGAGAGGGAAAAAAAAAAATCTAGGATCAATCACTCCATTTGAAATGTCATCTGCGGAGGAGAGGAGGAGGTCTCGGGAAGGGGCAGGGCAGGGAAGAAGCTCTCTTTCCTCCTGCGCTTCTCCTGCAACTGCTGGCCTGCCTCTGTCTCTTGTGCCTCGACAAAGGTGTCAGCAGGGTCCTTCAGAGCTGGGGCCAGTCTTCAAGCGAATTCTCCTTTCTTTACAGCTTGGCTAAGTGGCTGCTTCGCCTGTCACTAACCATAGGTTCATGCCTTGACCAGTTTCCAGGCTGCAGCCTCTGAAAGACTCTTTATTAAGGGCATTTAAAAAAAAAATGTCATACCCTAGGGAAGAGCTTCCAGGGATTTTTCTGAAACTTGAGATCTTTCCATGGGACAATCAATGCAAATTTTTCCACAGCTGGAACCCACTTGGCAGAGAACAGCATCTTTGAAACACCCTTGCAAACCATTTGTTTACATTTATAACAAAAGGGATTGCTATGGTTCAACTCTCCTGTGAGTGGGAGAGAAATTTACCCCTGTCCTAACTACAAATGACTAATACGTGGTCACCGAATGTGCTGGCTCCCAGGAAGCAGTTCTGCTCAAAAAAGAACCTACAATGTCTTTAGATGTTTACAATTATCACAGGCAATTATTCACCAAACTCTAAACTCTAATCAGATTTTACTATTTTCTCACTAATGTCCTTTTTCTGTTCCAGGACCCAATCCAAGGTTGCATTTGTTTTGTTTTGTTAATTTAACTTAGCTTCCTTCTCCAGCTTTATTGAGGTATAATTGGTTAGATAAGATGGTACCATTAGGAGAAGCTGGGCTGGGTCAAGGGTCTACAGAAACTCTCACTGAGGTCTGGGATTGGGGAAAGGATGGGAAAATTGATTGTAAAGGGGCAGGAGGGAACTTTCTGGAGTCATAGGAATGTTACACATTTTTATAGTGGGATGAGTACGTAGATGCATACATTTTTCCAGACCTCAAACTGTATACTTAAAATAAGTATATTTAATTTTATGTGGATTATACCTCAAGAAAATTGATATTTAAAACTTTTTTAAATACCCTACATAAAATCCACCAATGGCTTCCCATTACATATGAAATAAAAGCTAAGCTCCTAGCTTGGAAAAAGTTGAAGAAACAAAAAAAAAGTGCCAGGAGTTCCCGTCGTGGTGCAGTGGTTAGCGAATCCGACTAGGAACCATGAGGTTGCGGGTTCGGTCCCTGCCCTTGCTCGGTGGGTTAACGATCTGGCGTTGCCGTGAGCTGTGGTGTAGGTTGCAGATGTGGCTCGGATCCCGCGTTGCTGTGGCTCTGGCGTAGACCAGTGGCTACAGCTCCAATTGGACCCCTAGCCTGGGAACCTCCATATGCCGCGGGAGCGGCCCAAGAAATAGCAAAAAAAGACAAAAAAAAGCGCCAATAAAAATGCTTCTAACAAAAGGTTGGTTGAGGTCCTTAAGATATAAAGAGCTCTTATTCATCAATAAGAAAATGGGCTTGGGTCATGAATGGGCTATTTATTTATTTATTTATTTAGTCTTTTTGCTATTTCTTGGCAGCTCCCGTGGCATATGGAGGTTCCCAGGCTAGGGGTCAAATCGGAGCTGTAGACACTGGCCTACACCACAGCTCACCGCAATGCTGGATCATTAACCCACTGAGCAAGGGAAGGGACCGAACCCGCAACCTCATGGTTCCTAGTGGGATTCGTTAACCACTGCGCCACGATGGGAACTCCCATGAATGGGCAATTTATAAGGAAAGAAAAATGGGCAGTGACGTCGGAAAAGAAGTTTAACCTTATTCATAATAAATATAATTTGAAACAATCAAAAGATGAAATCATGAAATCATGTTTTGTCTGAGGCTTGAAACAAAACAGTAAGGTTTCCTTAACTGCCTTTCATTTTAGGAGCTTGCGAAGTCTCTTTCTATGAGGGTCTTCTTTTTGTTGCTTCCTAGTCAAAATATCCAGCGAAGTGAGATGTTAAAGAAAAATTATGTCTAAATAGATGTTACCATGTGGCTCTGGCTTTTTGCAGAGATGACAAAGGCTAAGAACAGCGTGAGAGTTGCCAAGAATATGAACATCCTTAATTAAGACGCATGGTCTCTCACCACACACAGGACATGCTAAAAGATGGTAAAACTTCCAGCCAGAAGTAGCCCCACCATGCACGCAGGCTACCTACATAGGAGTTGGGTAAGGATCATGCAGAGGCTTTTTCTGCAGAGACATTCATCTGTCCTCCTTCCTCCCCCTACAGGGGCCTCAAATCAGAAGAGAAGGGCTGGGAGAGAACCACATGAGGGCCTTCTTGTGGCCTTGGAGCTGGGGTCATTAGGTACTAGGTGCTTGACCCACTTGTGCCTGAGGGACTGTGGGGTGGGGCTTGAATTCTCACCACCTGGTTCCAAGGCAAAGACAGGACTCTCTTGGAAAGGCCAGCATAGGAAAAGCAAAGTCTAAGGAGGTCTCTGTGTATCAGATATAAACCAGTAGAACCTTCCTGGCAGGGACAAGGCGACCCCAACAGAGGGTAGACTTCAGGCTTGGAGTGGAAAATGCAGAATAGAGGGATTTCTGGTGAGGGGGCAAATGTCTTCAGAGAATTCTCAAAAGTCTTCTCAGAAAAAGAGAACAGCCACACCCAGAAGATCCAATGGCAATTGCAATGGAAAGAGTCAAGTAAGAATTTTCCTGCCCTGCCCGTTGCCTCTCCTCTTTAAATTCTTTCCAACCCTGCAGGGACCCAAAGTACATCCAGAAAGTGATGGAATGAAAACAAAGGGAGGAGGTGAGCAGCCACTGGTCCCCTGCCCAACTGCCTAGGGAAGGGCTGATCTGGGGGGAAAAAAGCATTTAAACAAATGATAGCTTAGAGTTCGGATGTGACTCTAGAATGGCTTTTAAAAATCCCTATAAAAGGACACTCTTTATTATTATATCTTTTTTTTTTTTTTGCCCTGGAAATGATTGAGGGATGTTTTATTATCCTAGATTGACCTGAGGAGTGGAAGGACCTAATTGAAATTTCATGTAGCATAAATGGAGACAGAGGACAAGCAGGAGTCTAAATTTGAAGTTCAGTGGTCGATGGAATAGGTCGCTTTCTGTCTACACGCAAGCCTAGTTTAATTATTAAGCCTCTTGCATAGAGTTCTCTTAAAAGGTAGGAGACTTTAGAACAACGAAAAAAAAAAATAAGTGCCTCATCCATCACACAGCTACATTAATCATCTAATTGGGACATAAGACATGCAGGTTTTACATATGAGAAAAAAAAACAGCACGAGCTCTCATCTCCCGTTTCCTGAGTCATTGCCTGGATGAAATATTTGAACTGAACATCTAGGCCACCTCAGTGAGCCTCTCAGAGTGTTCCTGTTGTACCCTTATAATGCCAAATACCACCAGAAATGTTCCGTTCAGGGTGCTACATTCAATAACCTGTCATTGATTTCTCGAGGAAATATAATAAGGTCTGATCTGGAACAGAGCTTATTAAAGCACTGGTGTGCGCAAAACATAATACACCACAGCCCTATTTTTTTCTTCTCATAGTCTAGAGTTTCTAGAGAACTCTAATGTTTCTACTGGATAAGAAATGCAGCATTCGCTCCATTGGTTGAAAGATGCCACCTTTCCATGTCAAGAGATGCTATGATTCCTGGTGTCATTGCAAGAGTGGCAGGGAGTTAGTTACTCCTCTAGCTCACCTACCAAACTCTATTCTGCGATATATGGCAGCTGTCACCTTCTCTTTTCTTGCACCCAGACCTGGCTGCTCACCGTGTATAATATCTCTACCTGGCATCTGGCCAGCCACCCCTCCTCTCTTTTCCTTCCTGTCTGCTGTGGTGACTTTTATTATTTTTTTAATAAATTTTATTGGAGTAGAGTTGACTTACAAAGTTGTGTTAGTTTCAGGGGTACAGCAAAGTAAATCAGTTATATATACACACATTTCTATTCCTTTTCAGATTCTTTTCCCATATGGGTTATTACACAGTATTGAGTAGGTTACCCTGTGCTATAGAGTAGGTCCTTGTTACCTGTCTATTTTATATATAGTAACATGTATATGTCAATCCCAACCACTTCATTTATCCCTCCCACCACCACGTTTCCCTCTTGGTAACCATACATTTGGCTTCAAAACGTTTGTGTCTGTTTCTGCTTTTTTTTTTTTGTCTTTTTAGGGATGCACCTGCAGCATACGGAGGTTCCCAGACAAGGGGTCCAATCAGAGCTGTAGCTGCCAGCCTATGCCACAGCCACAGCCATGTCAGATCCAACCTGCATCTGCGACCTATACCACAGCTCTCGGATCCTTAACCCACTGAGCGAGGCCCGGGATCAAACCCGCAACCTCATGGTTCCTAGTTGGATTCATTTCTGCTGTGCCATGACGGGAACTCCTGTTTCTGTTTTGGAGGTTCATTTTGTACTATTATTTTTTTTATTAGATTCCACATATTAGTGTGTTTTCAAATCTTTTGACACTCCACCCATCAAGTCCAATTCCCTCCCCCTTGAACATGAGCTGGTGTTAAGGATTCACTTCCCACAAATAGAATACGGCAGAAGTGATGCTGTGTGAGACCCAAGGTTAGGTCCCAAGAGGCAGGGCAGCATCAGCGTGGACTCTCTCTTGGGACACCTGCTCTGGAAATCCAGCAATCTGGTAGATCCCACATAGAAGGGCCTCCTGTAGCTGTTTGGGTCAATAGCATGGCTGAGGCATCAACTAGCATCAACCACCAGGCACGTGATTGAGGAAGACTTGAACATGACCCCTGCCCCAGCCTGAGTCTGACTGCAACCATGTGAGAAACTGAGTGAGAAGCGCCCAATTAAACACAGTGCCATGAGAGAGAATACGTTTACTGTTTTACGCCACAAAATGTAGGGTGGCTTGCAACACAGCTATCGACACTCAGGACATTATCAAAAGGTACTACTAGGGAACCTTCAAGAATTTCCTCTTTGAACCACCATTTCCAATCTTGGAATATACCCTATGATTTAGAATCCAAATTATGGAAATAACTTTTATGCATAGAGTGATTTTCTTTTTTTAGGAAGAACCATTTGCCTATTATTGAATACTTGGGCTGTAAAACTATTCCAAAACCATACAGTGAAACATGAGGAAGCTGGTAAAATCTATAGCAAGACTGGCAAAAACAAAGAGAGAGAAAATACAAATCACCAATATCAAGAATGTAATATCTTACGTGTCTCCCTACGTATTCTCATATATGACTAAAGACTCTATGGCCATTAGGAAGTTATAAGGGAGGGAGTTCCTTTCATGAATTCGGCTGGGATCCATGAGGACGCGGGTTTGATCCCTGGCCTCTCTCTGTGGGTTAAGGATCTGGCATTGCCATGAGCTGTGGTGTAGGTCACAGACGTGGTTCGGGTCTCGTGTTGCTGTGGCTGTGGCATAGGCTCTATAGTTCAATTTGACCCCTAGCCTGGGAACTTCCATATGCCTCAGGTGGTGTGGCACTTAAAAAAAAAAAAAAAAAAAGGTTATAGGGGAATATTACAAATAACTTTAAGCTCATACATTAAACAACATAGAAGAAACAGACCAATTCCTTGAAAGCTGCATACTCCCCAAACTCAACCAAGATGAAGCAGGCAATTTCACTAGCCCTCTAACCATGAACAAAATCGAATTTGTGATTTAAAAGCTCCTCCAAATTAAACCACAATGAGCTATTACTACGCATCTATCAGAAAGACCAAAAAAAAAAAAAAAGAAGAAGAAGAAGAATGACAATGCTCAATGCTACAGAGAATGTGAAGAAACTGAATCTCCATCATTTTTGGTGGGAGTGTAAAATGGTCCAGCCACTTTGGAAAAGAGTTCGGCCGTTCTCATACACACGCAAATATGATATGACCCTGCAATTGTGCTTCTGGCCTTTATCTCGGAGGAATGAAAACTATGCCCACAAAAACATCCCGTGCTGAGAAGTGTCGTTAGTAACAGCTCCGCGAGGGAAGAAGCGCAGGTGTCCTTCCACAGGGGGATGTTTACACAAGCGGCGGTCTGTGCGTGCCATGCGCGGCTGGTCAGCAATGAAAAGGAACAGAGGATTGTCTTTTTCTTATTCCCCTCACAGCCGAAAGTTTGTACCTTTTTACCAACCTCTTACTATTTCTCCCACCGCCTCAGCTCCTGGCAGTCATTTTCCCACTCTCTATTTCTATGAGTTTGACTTTTCACGTCATTTCATTTTATTTTATGTTTTCCTTTTTTCTTTTGTAATTATTATTATTTTAATGGCTATTTCTCCAATACAATTGACTTTTTTTTTTTTTTCTTTTTAGGGCCGCCCCCTTGGCATATGGAGGTTCCCAGGCTAGGGAGAGAATTGGAGCTGTAGCTGTGGCCTATGCCACAGACACAGCCACGCCAGATCCCAGCCACGTCTGCGACCTACACCACAGCTCACAGCAATACCAGATCTGTAACCCACTGAGTGAGGCCAGGGATTGAACCCGTGTCCTTATGGATACTCGTCAGGTTCATTACCACTGAGCCACAATGAGAACTCCTACAATTGACTTTTTATTTTAATTCCATATGTAAGTGATACCATGTGGTATTTGCCTTTCTCTGTCTGGCTTATTTCACTTAGCTTAATGTCCTCAAGTCCCATTCATGTTGTTGTAAATGTCAGGAGGTCCTTCTCTCATGTGGCTGAGTAGTATTCCATTGTGTGTGTGTGTGTGTGACAACACATGTCAGTGTTTCACAACCTCCTTCTCAGTTCATCCATTGATGGACACGCAGTTGTTTCCATATCTTGCCTGTTGTGAATCAGGCTGCAGTGAACACGAGGGTGCAGATATAGGTACTTCTTCCAGACGTGGACTTCATTCCCTTTGGATGAATACCCAGCTGTGGATGTGCTGGACCATACGGTAATTCTATTTTTAATTTTTCGACGATCCTTCATACCTCCATACTGTTTTCTTAGGAATAAATTATTGATACATGTAAAAAAGGTAGTTGAATCTCTGGGAATTCTGCTGAGTGGAAAAGTCAGCCTCGAAATACTGCACGATTAGCTATGGCATGATTCCATTGATATATATATGTTTGAAAAGACAAAATTTTAGAAATGGAAAACAGATGAGCGAATGCCAAGAGGGAGGGACTGGGGGAGGGAAGGGGAGGAGCCTGGTGTCTCGATCAAAGGATGACACGAGAAATTCTTGGGGTGGTAGAATTGTTCGGTGCCTTGATTGCGACGGACACAGGAATCTGCACATCTCATAAAATCGTATAAAATTAAATGCACACATATACAAACAGAGACACAAATGAGTTACAAGTACAGCTGGGGAAACGGAATAGAATCAGTGGATTATGTCAACATCAATATCCTGGTGTAAAATTCCATTATAGTTTCGTAAGGTATTGCCACTGGGGGGAACGAGGCGAACAGTCTTCTTTATTTTTCTTACAACGGGTGTATGAATCTGTAATTTCGTTTGGTCTTTTTAGGGCCGCACCCGAGGCATATGGAGGTTCCCAGGCTAGGGGTCCGATGGGAGCTGCAGCCGCCAGCCTACATCACAGCCACAGCAACAGGGGATCCGAGCCATGTCTGTGACCTACACCACAGCTCACAGCAATGCCGGATCCTTAACCCACTGGGCAAGGCCAGGGATGGAACCTGCGTCCTCAGGGATACTAGTCAGGTTTGCTAACCACTGAGCCGCAACAGGAATTCTGATTCTATAATTATCTCAATAAAACTTTGAACTAAAATCATCTTATGAAGAGGCTGTGATGGTATGGGATAAATTGTTTTTATGCTATATAAAAATTTTATGAATATTTTAACTAAATATGGGATAAAATGTAGTCAGAGGCTATATAAAAAGTTAAAATATTCATAAAATTTATATATAGCATGATTCTGTCTGTTTCAAAAACGGCAAAAAAAAAAAGGTATGTAAAATTTAAAAGTGAAGGAGAGATGGGAAGGCCAAAGAAAACCAAAAAACAAACAAACAAACAAACAAAAAAAACTGTTAAAATCTCACTTTCTAAATTTTCTGTAATGAGCACATAATATTTCTGTAACAGATGAAAGAAATTTAAGATGACATTTTATTTACTCTTAATTTGTACTATGTATTAGCATGATTTGAGACCTATGTTTTCAGTTAAGGAAACACAATCTGAATGAAACATTTATAGTCTGACTGAAGAAGCAGAACTCTTCAAATGTTGCATTTTAATAAAAAAAAAATTTCAGAGAGATGAGAATGGAGGTGGGGAGGCATATTACTACTCTTTCCTGGGTCCTTGGAACTTGCGGCATATAGGAATCACCCACCTTGCTCTTGCTTAAGGCTTCTTATGCGCCTCCATGGTGGTTTCCTTTCCACTAATGCCTTTGGGTGTGGCTTGAAATTATTTAACTCTGAAGACTCAGAATTTCAAATTGGTCTGCCTGTTTCTAGAGGCAAAAATTCCTCCACAGTAAGAAGATTTCTCTGGGGAAATTTTGAAAGCAAGGAGAGATGCTAAAGGAGTTTGGAGAAGATTGTTTTCTGCATGGAAAGTTCTGAGTGCCATTAAGTTGTACCCCAAATTTAGAAAGGCTAGAAAATATTTCTGGGAAAATATGGTCTCCCATCAACACAAAGAATAGAGTTTCATTTCTGAATGGAAGAAAACTATCACCAAATTACAGTCGTTAGAGGCAGAAGGCAATTAAGAGACAGGTCACCGAGTTGAACAGTACCAGGTGACCCCATTCACATTTAGTCTATGGACATGGCGGCCTTGGAAGTTGTGCAGTGTACAACTTGCACGACTGTATTCATTGATTCTGCTACATCCAGTCATTACCACCACTGTTCCCCCTCCTCCCTCACTACTTTTAGGTATAATTCTCTTTTAGAGAGGAGAAAAGTGAAGCCCAGAAAGGGGAAGAAAATTGTCCAAAATCACACAGCTAACCACAGAACCCAAGTTCTTGAATTTTAGGTTAATAGTCTTTCCTGTCTACAATACCACCTGGAAGAAATGTGTTTACTAAAAAAAAATCATTCTGAAAAAATTTCTTTCAAATCTACATGGCTGTAAACTAACGAGGGCTATTTTTGTAATGTCAAAATAGGAGTCAAATTGAGTCTGCAGATTCTAAAGACAATTTTCTCACATATGAAATTGAGATAATAATAGTTGCCTTTTATGGTTGGGAGATAAATGAGTTAATATGTATAGAACACTTAGAATATAGAAAATATATAAGTAGCAGACTTTGTAGGTAAGTGAGATGTGGACTTTTGGGAGAACATGCAACTTTCATTTATGTGTTCACATGACCTGGCATGGCGTCAAGTGCTCTATTAATGCTGTTTGATGATGGATGGATGAATGGATGGGAAGCTTGAGCGAGGGATGGATGCATCATGGGTACAAGGATGCATGGATGTATGGTTGGATAAATGGCATCTCCATCCTTCCAAGGCATTCAGGTCAACGACCTTGGAATTGTTCTTGATTCCTCTTGCTCACTCTGTCTAATTAGCATCATGATAAATCCTGCCTATTATAAATGCAAAACATTTAGAATTCAACCACTTCTTCAAACATCCTAGACCAAGCCATCAGCACCTCATCTCTCTTAAATGGTCTTCCTGCTTTAACTCATCTTCCTATAGTCTACTGCCTTATAGCACCATCTGGCTCTAGCTACTGCTGCTCTGGAACCCCATCGATCGCTCCTGACTTACTGTCTCACTCCGACACAGCTGCACCAGTCTCTTAACTCTTCTTCGAACATGCCAGGTGTGCCCTTTGCACTTCCTGACGTCTCCATCTGAAATGCTGTTCTTTTGTTTCAGTTGATGGCTTCTATTTCATGGCTCCCATTTAACAACTGCCCTTGTAGGCCTTCTGCTAGTGTCACTGAGCTAAAGAAATCAATGGGTTAGATAATACCAGGGCTTTCTCTCCTCCAGAGATCAGGAGAGTGAAGAATATTTGACCACAAGATTCAGGGCGAATGTCACCCTCAGCTCAAGTGTGAGGAGCCTGGAGTACCACGTGATAAGGTTTTGTCATGAAGGCCTCTGAGATACAGTCCTTATGGGGCGCATAAACTCACCAGAACTTTTTATCTTCTGTGTTTTAGTTGCTTATATTTTGGGATCTCTGAAACCCAAGCGGCAGAGTCACTGCCTCTTTTTATTCATTGTTATTGTTATTTGACATTTTGGACAGTGAGCATCTCAAAGCTAAGACTTTATAATCTCTCCTCTTTCTATGACAGACTGTGATACAGATGAGGTTCATGCTGTTAGCTGTACGTATTCCCTTTCGCGGTGTGAATTTGCAGCTCTCCCATCAAGTGATAGAGTCAGTTTCCGAATCGTTGAATCTAGGCAGGCACTATGGCTTCCTCTGACCAATGTAATGTGGCAGAAGTGACAGACACTGTGCCAGAGGCCTGCCTAGGCTCCAGGAGACTTTGCACATTTTTGCTGCGTCTCTTGGAGCCCTGCCCAACCTCCATTTGAACAAGCCCAGGCTAGCCTCCTGGAAGAGGAAGGACCCCAAGGAGCAGCTGAGGCCATTTTGGGCCAGCCAGCCCCAGCTGGCCCAGCAGCTGCCTGTGGCTACATGAGTAAGACTCGCCAAGGCCAGGAAAACCGCATACCGGGTGCTCATCCAAATTGTCAACCCACAGAACTAGGAGGCAAATAGACGGTTGTTGTTTTAAGTCAGAGGCTGGCAAACTATAGCCCATCAGCCAAATCTGGCCTGCCTCCTGTTTTTTGTCAATACAGTCCTACTGGAACAGAGCCTCACTCCATTGTTTATGTGCTGTCTAGATCTGCTTTCCCATGATGACAGCAGAGTTGGCCCTTTGCTACAGAGCTTCAAATATTTACTACAGGTCCCTTTATAGAAAAATGCCACAAACCCTGTTTAAGGCACTAAATTTAGGAGTGGTTTGTTTGATCCAGGAACTAAGCCAAGCGCTTTAAAGGATTCCATTTAAAATTTCACTTTAAGCCAATGAGGATTTATCATGCCCATTTTACAGACAAAGAAACAGAGGCACAGTGAGGCAGAGTAATTTTTAGATAGTGGAGGCAGGAAAAAACAATCTGGCCTCAGAGACTTAAGACATTGGCTACAGACTCGGCATATAGGAGTTCCCCTTGTGGCTCAGCAATAATGAACCTGACTAGTAACCAGGAGGATGCAGGTTCGATCTCTGGCCCCACTCAGTGGGTTAGGGATCTGGTGTTGCCATGAGCTGCGGTGTAGGTCACAGACATGGCTTGGATCTGGCGTTGCTATGGCTGTGGGGTAGGCGGGCAGCTGCAGATCTGATTCCACCCCTCGCCTGGGAACGTCCATATGCTGCAGGTGAGGCCCTAAAAAGACTAAATAAATAAATAAATGTCCAGAATCGGCAAATAATGTTAACTAGAAGGGTACATGTCGGAGTGGATATGCAGACGAACAAACATCTGAGGTCAGCTCCTTTGAGGAGACAATAATGAACGTGGCGTCCACACCGTGGTACTTCTAGCCCACCCGCATTCCTCACAGAAAGAACAAGGAGTCCCCAAATCCAAATCTCAAGAGTTCCTAACAAGTCTTTTCTATATGTGCGCCTTCTCATAGAAGACGCAGGCGAGTCACTGAAATGTACTGTATGTGGAAAGGAGGGGTGAAGGGAATAAGGGAAGAGAAAGAAGGTTTGGAAAAGGAAGGAAAAGCAATGCCAATTCTATGGGAGACAAACAGCCTTCCCTTTGTCTCTGATGGTCAACTGATATCCAGTGTTAGGCAGCCATTCACATCTGTTCTGGAGGCGGAATCAATTTAGAATCAATCTGTCACTGGGGAGACGTGGAGGTTCCTCAGGAGTCATTTTTTTTTTTCCTTTTTACAGCTACACCCACAGTATATGGAAGTCCCCAGGCTAGTGGTCAACACCACAGCTACAGCAACACCGGATCCGAGCTGTTTCTGTGGCCTATGCTGCAGCGTGTGGCAACACCAGATCTTTAACCCACGGAGCAAGGCCAGGGCTCGATCCTGCATCCTCACAGAAACTATGTTAAGTTCTTAACTGGCTGAGCCACAGTGGGAACTCCAGGAGTCATTTGTGAACAGGGTAAGGGACCCTATCCTGGCCTAGATCTAAGTTCTGGTCTTTGCTGGCCGAGTCCTCTGGAGTGGGCCGGGGACCTTGTCGACAGGGACCCTCACAGTGGTGGTGGGGGGCAGTCTCCCCAGCTCACTCCTTCCCCAAGAATAGGAGCATGTGGTCAGTCAGCACATCTCTCCATCCCCGACAGAGCAGAAATCTCCCCTGGCTTTCTCAGCATCCTCCCCAACCCCCAACCATGCAGATACTATTCAATAACCCACATTGACTTTGGGAGGAGAAAAAAAAAAAAAATGTAATTGTTAAAGCGTAAATCCCTTTAAACGCTAAGATCAAAAGGAAGGTTTCCATCCAATGACACATAATTAAACACGCAGACATGCCCAACTTTGATTCATGAGTGCTTATGCACTTCTAAATTGTTGCCAGGGAGATCAGGGCCTGAGAAAATTAAAACCATTACGCCTCAAAAGGATACATGATTTTCACAGCTTTCTAGCGTGACTTCCTGTTGTGCGGAACTTCATGTTTTCCCAGTTTCTCCTCCCCACCTCAGTGTTCGGGGCTGAACGGAAGCAGCTTTGCAAACCTCTTTAGGTTGAGAATTCCCGCAGGCCCCGCATGATGTGAGCACCGAGCCAGATTGCAAGGCTCACCATTTTCCTACTGCTTTATGTTCGAGCAGAGGGCAAATTCTCTCCTTAGGCAAGGTCCCCTGAGGATGGCCTTTGATGCTTGGGTGATGTGATGGCCGTGTGGTAAGGAAAGCCCTTAAACACACGGGGTGTTCCAAGCAAGGCTTTCTAGAGAGACGGGACCAATAGCATCTATACCTGTATCTGTATCTATAACTATATCTGTCTCTGTATCTATATCTGCATCTATATCTGTCTCTGTATCTATATCCGTATCTATAACTGTATCTATATCTGTAGCTGTGTCTGTGTCTGTCGCTGAATCTATATCTATTTCATTATTATAAGAATGGGCTCATGTGATTATGGAGGCTGAAAGTCCCACAGTCTGTCACCTGAAAGCCAGAGACCCAGGGAGGCTGGTGGTGTCATTCAGTCTGTGTCCAAGGGCTTGCGAACTGGGGAATTGGACAATGAGAATTCCAATATGGGTCCGAAGACCTAAGAACCAGGAGCTCTGAGAGCAGCGAGGTCCTGGCTCTGGCAGTCTGGCAGGAAGGGCCAGATTTCCCCTTCTTTGACATTTTCCTTCCATCTGGGCCCTCCAAGGCTCGGCTGATGCCCATATCCCCATTGGGCAGGACCAACGGCTTTCCTGAGTTCACCGATTCAAGGACTAATGAGGGAGGGAATGAAGCTTGAGGACTGTGTCACGGCCAGGGGCCGGCTCAAGCATCTCTTAGCCCATCACGCCTTGCAGTTGATTAAGGTGGGGCTTCAAGTGGAGAACTCCCAGCTAATGGCAAATCACACCTGACTTCCCTGCCTGCAGGAAGGTGTTAACATCCCCACATTTCCTGTGAGCCCGAACCAACTCCTCTTGCCTTTCAGGGGAGATCCCAGAACTACAGCCACTGTCTCATGCGGTAGCAAAGATTCTGCCATCACGTCAGCCCACCTGGATGCTCGATTACATGTCTGTTTCAAGGAACAAGTGAAATGACGGGAAGTTGCTGCCAAGACTAAAAGAGCCCCAGGGGAGGAAGGACCAGGCAGCATTCAAGTGTCCTTTGCTCACTCAGTGACGTTCAAACGTCCTTCAAGCAGGCAGCCACACTACTCTGGCAAAGCAGGAGGAAGAGGCATGGAGGGCCCGCTGGCTCTCACAGGAGGCATGCTGGGACCCTGGCGGCTCAGGCTGGGTGTGGCAGGAAGTAGTGACCTTCTATTTCTTGGCCCTGATGCGGACAGCAGCAGCAGGTCCATGGAGATCAAAGGTCACCACGCTCAGGTGTGGTTCAGTCAGGTACACATGACCAGGAGAGAGACCAGACTCAGAATCAGAAGGCAGCAGGATCATGACCGTCACAGGTGTCACAGGGGACCAGAACCTGGTCCCAGGAGAAGAGGTTGGACTGTGCATAGCCGACCTCACCCAAGCACGCTTCGAGCCCAGCTGGGCACCCATCCCTGGCACTACCTGCAGGGCTGGATGGGAAGGCTGAGCTGAACACCCAGGTAGTCTTTCTGGACTCGGCAGATCCAGGGAGCACAGGATGCCAGGGGCTCCTTCCTGTGCACCTGACACCTGGCGACAGCAGCTCGCTTCATGCCTCCTGCCTCCAGCCCTGGAGCTCAGGCAGTGGAAATGCTGCCTGCCTCGCTCAGGATCATCTTGGGGACCATTCAAAGCTGAGCCTCTAGGGGAGGGAGGCCTGAGGACTATGAGATTACACTGTCCTCTTTATGAAGTCTGGGAAAATTGGCTCACCCTCTAGTCGGGCATATTTCTGCCAAACCCAGGCCGTGAAGCTGCGGCACAAACACACAATGTCACAGAGGTGACTGTGGCTACGTTCCACGCTGGGCCTGTGGGATGAAATATTACATAAACATGTTGCCAAATAATGATTTCGTTGTAGCATTTTATTGATAACTAGAAAAGACTGGCTCACGGACCCTATTCAATCCTGTAGACCGCCTAACTCCCCACTTCCCACAGGTAATTACCTGCTCCTAATTGGGTCTGAAAGCAGCGGGTTTGTATTTAAAGGTAGGGGCACAGCACTCTTCGTATTTTTCCAGAGACCTTGTGGATGAGAGTTTAGGGCTCTGGGTAACTGTGGCTTAAAGAGCCAGATCCTTCACCGAAGCTCGGTGTCCCGGCGTAAAATAGATCACTTCCCAGAGCCCATGTCTCTCCAGTTATAAAGGCAAAGGAATGAGGTGATGTTTCAATGAGATGAGGGACCCAAAAGCCGCTCTCCCGACACTGGACACCCATGAGGTTCTCAGGCGGATTTGTATCTTTCAATGTAGAAAGACATGGTGCTAAATCTCCCCCTCTCGCTGCTCTGGGGTATATTATGCTATTTTCATCATGATTACTACCGCCATTCATAACACTTACTAGCCTATTATTCCCTGTGAACTGCATTTGGTTTTCAATCCATAGAGAATAAGGGAGCGGACGGCTCTGTCAGATCATCCAGACAGATGAAGTTATTTTC
The DNA here is from genome assembly GCF_016906955.1 of Phacochoerus africanus. Classification (NCBI taxonomy): domain Eukaryota; kingdom Metazoa; phylum Chordata; class Mammalia; order Artiodactyla; family Suidae; genus Phacochoerus; species Phacochoerus africanus. The sequence goes on from NC_062548.1 coordinate 13,730,760, forward strand.
ATTTTACAGATGGAGACCCTGAGGTCGGCAGACGGGACATGATGACCTGCGAAAGGTCCTGTGTCCCTCACTCGGTGAAGGTGTCAGCGTTTGTTGCAGCTGAGACCAAAGCGATATGGAACCTCGGGGAAGGGGAAGTTGGAGGAGAAAGTTGGAAGGATGCCGAGAAGGCAGAGCGAAAGGCACAGCTCTCAGTCGTGCCTCGGTGAGGGGAGCAGGAGTAAATTCCGGCACCCAGGAAGTGGGGTGAAGGATGCCTAGGCTGGCTGGGGGGCAACCCAGGACGTCCCATCCCAGGGGACTGGAGCTCTGGGGAAACGCAGCAAAATCAAAGGCCCAGCTAGAAGTGGAGACAGGAGCAGATGGGCTGCCATCGAATGTCAGCTTGCTGAGCTTCAGAGAATCAGGGCACCTTGCTGGCATATTGCCCCATGCTCCTCGAGACAGCAGGCTAAGGTCTGCTCTGTCTGAGCCCCCTTTGTTCACCTGTCACCGTCATGAACATTTGCTCAAGGATGGCACCTTGTGGGTCCCTGTCCCGAGCCACGGGATTCTGCCCTGTGGCCTCCTGCCTTCCTCTCCTGTCCCACTTTGCTTGTGGCTCTTAAATCCTGCTCTCTGGTGAGTTCTCACATGATGCTGGGATGGATTTAGAACAAGCATGGCTTTGGTCGCAACCTCAACGTGGTGATGTACTGGTTGAACACCTCACCTCCCTGCTTAAAAGTCCGTGCTCCCAAGGCAGGGCCTGGTCTTTCTCCTCTTCGAATCCTCAGTATCTGCCCCTGCACCTGTCCCAGGGTAGGTGCTCCCTGAATGAATAAATGAATGAATGAATGAATGAATGAATTCGGCATCTCACAAATCACTAGAATTTAAGCTTCACAAGGATAACAAGGAATGCTGGCTCTGCCTAGTTCATGATGGGCCTTCAATAAATACTGCAGAATGAAAGATTCATCTCTATCTCAGCAGCCCTGGCCTTCCCCCTTTCCACTGGTTCCTGCTGTGTTAGAGCTGGGAGAGGCTTCAGAGATGGATTGGTCCAAGTTCATTATTTCAGAAACAGGACACTGTGACCCAGTGAACTTGCCGAAGTGCATGCACACTGCAGTTGGGACCAGAATCCCTGCATTCCAGCTCCCAGCCCAGGGCTCTTGGCTCACTCCCTGCTCTATATTCATGAAGGTTAACCACCTAGAAAGCAGACCAGGCATCCCGAGTCACACCAGCTCAGAGCCCTGCCAGTGCCGGCGGTAAAAGCAAGGGCTCAGAGAACGTCTGAGAACCAAACTCAGGCTGATCTGTTTCTCAGCCAGTGGGGCACTCAGGTCCTTCAGCAGGTGGGCAGCACAGCCATAGCATGAGCAGGACCTTGAGTTGGATGGGCTTTCTCCAAGGAGTCCCACCCCACGTAGCTGGACACTCCCATTGCTGGGGGGTCCCCGGGGGCCTCTGTTTCACTTGTTCTGCCCTCGGGGGTTCTCCCTCCTTCTAGCTCCCCTGGTGCACATTGTTGGCCCTTTACCCAGGTAGCCGCCGAAGCAGAAGGAAATGCACCCAGCACTTGGCTGCCTCCCTGAACACGACCACGGAGCAGAGCAGACTGAGTCTCAGAACGCCTGGGTTCAAGGGTTGGCTCTGCTGCTTCCCAGCAATAAAACCTCGGGCAAGTTATTAATCTCCTCTAAGCCTCAGTTTCTCATTTTTAAAATAAAGGCTCTGGGGAATAAAGAACGTAAACTACATGAAAGTAAAAAGCACAGTGCCTGGCATCTAATAAATAAACGTCAGGGACTACAGGTGATACCCTGATGGAGGGAGGTCTCAGTCCAGCACTTAGAGCCTCTGTAATCAGACTTCCAGGGTTCGAATCCCAGCCTGGCTCCTTATCAGCTCTGTGCCTTGGCGCCCTTTATTCAACCTCTCTGTGCCTCCATATCCTCATCAAAAAGATGAAGGTGGTAAGAGGGTCATGCCCTTGGGTCTAGGACAGATTCAAAGGAGTGAATTCACAGAACAAACGAGCTTAGAAGAGTTTCTGGCACACGGGAAGCGCTAAATTCACATCAGCAATTCCACTCTTCTTATTATCTCGTTTTAAAAACAAATTTAGGAGAGCCAAATTCTTTCTGCTGAAAGCCTTGCGCTGAAGAGAGGAACGCAGACACCAAGACGCTGGTGCCAACATCGAGCTTACTGGCTGGTAATCTTATCTGCTTATCCTCGCTGTTCAGGAGCACAGCCCACTGCTAGCAGAGCGCGGGCTCCGAGGATGAGCTGGAGCTGAGCTCGCTGGGCGGGACTCCCTCACCGTACGCTGTAAATGGCTGCCAGCAGTGAAACTACGTTTGTATTGATCTAAGAATATTTTATTGATCAAACACAGGAAAAGAAGCCTCTGAAACATAAACCCATTATTTTAACAGTCTGTTGCCAGGATGAGGCAAAGGCTGCTTTGATTTGCCCTATTAGTCCACTGGCCTTCCCAGACCCTCTTCCAGCATATGTAGGGTTCTGGAACCTACCTTCCACGGCAAGCTGATCAATGACCACCTCTCGGGTCTCCACCTCCATGGCCCTCATCTTCCTCTCCCTGACTCTGTGCCTCAGAGCCTTCCTACTGCCAAGCTCGTCTGCCTCTGAACACTGTTCCTCCCCCTTCCTTGCCTGGCTCTCCCTGACATAGCCTTTAAATCTGCCCTGCCTCCTTGATCTCGCTGACTGCGGCAATGCTGGACTCCCCCAACTCATGGTGCCGGCCAGGGATCAAACCCACACCTCCACAGCGACCCAAGTTGCTGCAGTCAGATTCCTAACCCACTGTACCACGGCCAGAATGCCTCACCCTGATTTTATTAAACTTCATTAGACACAATTCATGTTGGTGCGGGCTACTGAGGAAACTTGGGACCTCCAGGGGAAACATTTTCAGAAGAGCGTAGTCTCCATGCAGCAATTTCCAGAAGGATTCAATTCATGTACCCACCCAGAGAGGTTGAATAGCCCTGCACCCAACTTCATGGGGGAGCCAAAGATTTGTCCCTGAGCTGACCATTTAGCCTGACAAGAGAAGAAGCCCACCCAATGGAGAGAATCACAGGGGGCTTGATTTACTAGGAGTTATATGAGTGGCAGAAGAATTCAATGGGAAAGAAGAGCTCTTCGACAAATGGTGCTAAGACAGCTAAACAGCCACTTGCTAAAAAATGAAGCTGGACCCTAACCTCACACCATATCAAAAATTACCTTGAAGTGGAATGATGACCGATGCATAAGAGCTGAAACTATAAAACTCTTAGAAGCAAGCATAAGTGTACTTCTTCATGACCTTGAATGAGGGAAAGCTTTCTTAGCCAGGACACCTAAAGCATAAGCGATCAAAGGAAAAGATGGACTTCATCAATTAAAAATTTTGGACTTCAGAGGACACCAACAGAATGGAAGGAAATGTATTCAAATCATATACCTGATAAAAGTCCAACATACAGAATATACAAAGAACTTTCACGACTCAAAAAGAGAAAGATAACCGGATATTCAAGTGGGTTAAGGATCTGAATAGACATTATTCTAAAGAAGACAGGCAAATGGCCAATACACACATGAAAAGATGCTCAACATCCCTCCCTCGTCATCAGGAAATGCAAATTCAAATCACATTGAGGGACCACGTTACACCACTAGGATGGCGGTATTCAAAAGGCAGAAACAACAAGGGTTGGCGAGGATATGGTAAAATTGGAAATCACATACAAACCAGGAAGCAAAGTGGTCATCACTTAGTGTACAAAGCCACCCACATGAGCAGAAGAACTCCAGCCTCAATTACCATGATGTGGAATGGAGAGAAATAGTTTGGGAAATATTTTTGAAATTGATGGGTAGGTTATTATGGTTTATCTCCCCCCCCGCCCCGCCCCGCCTTCCTGCAATGTAAGCTTCAAATGTTTCGCTATTTCTTTTGGTTTCAACACACCATCATCCCCAGAGTCTCCACATCTCTGCATTACTGGCAATGGCTGGCCCCTTCTCCCCACTGGAGCGGATGCCACCAGGGCCCCAACTCTAAGCCTCAGACCTTATACATGTTCGGGTGTCCAGCAGTCTTGCAACTGCCAGGGCCTCTGTCTGTGCCTCAGGGCTTGCAACAAGCCAGAGAGGGCTGAAATGCCAAGAACCCAACCCTGACTTGGGAGTGGATGCACAAATACCCCAGTTCCCTCACCCCTCAGATGAGATGCTTCTGAGACCCTCATTTGGCACCTGTTCCCAGAGTTTATGCACAAAGTATGACTTGATACCTAATTTAATTACACAAGTTTATAGGCTGATTTTCCTTTCCTTTTTCTGTCCCTTATTCTTTTTTTGTGTTCACATCCTTCCGGAATAAACTTCTTGCCCTTGATTCCTTCTTTTATTGTATTTACTTACTTATAGCAGGGACCACGCCAGATCCTAAACCTGCTGCACCACCAGGGAACTCCTCAATTCCTTCTCTGAGAGACTATTTTTTAAGGTGCATCCAATCTCAGACATGAATGAATGACTCCATGCTTAAAATCTCTGAGCTATTTCCTTCCTAGACTTTTCCAGACAGTGAAGGGTTGTGACCTCTATATGCCAAGGGTACTGTCTGCATGCCTCTAACAGGGCATACAGTACATTGTTTTCTAAATGCCTGTGGCCTGGCAGTGTCTCCCCATGATGCTTTACTCCTGGCAGGCAGGGACCCCATGTTACCCTTCTTTCTGTCTGTATCATCGGCCAAGCTCCTCCCAGAGAGTAGGTATTAAAATGATGGATGAGTTGTTGGCTAAGAGTTGGCAGGCACCGTGGTTTACAGCAAAGAACATTGGATTTGGAGTCAGGAGGCTGGACTCGTGTCCCCATCCTTCAAGGCATTACTTGTGTGACCAGGGACAAGCAGCTAACCTTTCGATTCCCTTTGTGAGGGAAGTGCAAACTGGAGGCATACCGCAGTGGTTGTCTCCCCCGTACCTGGTAGAAGGTAAAGCATCTTCCCCTTGGCACATCATCAAAGACACCCCCAATGGAAGGCTAGGTCTCTACCCTGAGGATGGTTCTCCACTCCCCACATTTGGAATTCTTCCCCTAGAATGCTGAAAGGGAAGCAGTACCCAGAAGCCCAAGATCTGGGTCAGGAAGTCTGGTGGCTCACAGCGGTGATGGCTTCATGCTCCAGTAAACTCACAAAACGCCGTGTAATTTCCCTGCCTCTTAACTATGAGCAGCGTGGAAGGAAAGCCCCCCTCTCCCGCCTGCCTCCCCCTTCCTTAGTTAGTCATGACTCATTAATTGCCACCGGCGAATGAGTTTTATTCTAATTTTCATGATCTAATTCAGAGATGTTTTCAGCTAAAGATTAGGATATAGGTTTTTGGCTTAGCTAATGAAATATCTAATGAATGTGCATTAGTGACAATTACAGACAGGACACCTACATTGTAGGGAAGAACCCATCGCAGTCCTCCACTGAGGCCACTCACCAGTGGCTCCTTGAAGAGGAAAAGCACAGCCTTTGTGCTCATCTTCGTAACTGGCAGTGCTGTTCGGGAGACGTGGGGCCCCCAGAAGTGGATTTGAAGAAGACCCATTCGTCTTTCTCTCTCTTTCTTTTATGCTCTGGTTGTGCCTTCAGATCAACAGCATGATGTGAAAGTGGGCCTTTCAAGTGTAAAAATTACCTCCTGAAAATAGAATCAATGTACAAGCCTGCGGGGAAGTGAGATTCTCTTGGTATCAAAATAAAAATTCTGGACCTTAGAATAGGTGTTCATCAGGGAGAGCAGACACCTTCCCTAATTGGATGGGAATCGAAGGCAAAGGATCACAGAGAGCCAGTGGTTAAAATACTGTCTCAGAATTCTCGTGTGACCCCCATGCAGCGGAGCCGGTGACACCATGGGGCTCCTGGATGGCCCCTACATTCTCTTATCCTTGCCTCGTGGAGTGAAAACATCAGTTGAAGGTGGCAAAACCTGGGAAGAGAGAAGTCCTTAAAATCACAGCGCTTAATCGCCTGGCATTGACAGGTTTTATGATCTTTGTTCCTGCACAAACCAGCTGGTCCAAGCAGAGTCTAAGCAAGCAGCAAGTCTAAGCAAGTTAAGGCACAGGCTTCGGGAGTGGGAAAAACAGCCCCCAGATTAGCTGAAGATACTCCAGAACCCCTCCTGCCTCGCTTCTTACCCCTGGGTCACTGGGGAGGGGAGGCCTCCTCCATCGCCCCCCAGTTAAAGGTCATCACCACATTTGGGTCTAGGAGGTGGGGTTTTGATCAACTTTTTTTCTTCTTTGTTATGCTTTCTCCTCTGCCTAATTTACCTTGACTCGGATGTCAAGTCATCTTGATTGACCTCCTTGGGTCTTTTTCTGGCCGTTACTGGGCATTCTTCCACACTGGAAGGTGAAAAATGCTTCCTTTAATCTCCTGTGGGCTCCTCAATCTTTGTCTTTTGGAGTGTCTGCTTTGGGCCAGTTCTTCTCAGGAGTTTGACAGCTTTATGCACCAGCTAATGTTTCTCATGTAACCTCGGGTGCTTTTTCATGGTCAGAGGGAAGCTCTCTTGAATTTAAGAGGTTGAGATGGTGGAGTGAGCGATCTAGTACAAGGGTGAGAATAAAAATTATTACTCCCTTGGGGAAGCCATCATCCATTTTCCATCCCTGGTGACCATGGCAGTGAAGAGAGACTGGCCATTTCTCACGCATCTATGTCGCTCCAGTGCTTGGCATAGCACTGGGTACCTTCTGTTGGGGCTGGAGATGTGCGTGTGAAATGAATAACGGATGAGCGAATGGGTTTTAGACTATTTTCTCTATGGTAAGAAAGCCAGAAAAGGACCATCGTGAAAACCCCCAGAGGAAAGGCAAAATTAGAATCTGTATTGTAGAGACCGAAGATAGGATTGACACAGAGACATTCAGCCGTTCTGTGCAAGAGGGGAGTTGATTGCCCATGCAAATGCCACTGTGTTTTCCCTAAACACATGCCCAAATGTGGCCTCCAGGAGGCCTCCTGTCCTCTCAAATGTACACTTCATTTTAAAGGAGCAGGACAGGCATTGGAGAACACATGCCATTGGGAAATGCCAGCCCTGGAAAGGGACACAGTGGTCCAGGACCAGAAGGTAGGAGGCTCCACGCCAGGCTGACCCCAAAGGGAAGCCTAGCCAAACTGTGGAGTGGCCTGAGGCAGCTCTGAGTGTGTGCAGCCAAGCCAAGCAGAAGAGGAAAGAGCGAAAGCCCAAGGCGGTAAGGCAGAAAAGCAGAAATTCCTCCTGCTGCTCAGGAACGGGTAGGAAAAGGGGTGAGACACTGTGCAGCTTTTGACCAGAGATGGGGAGGCCCTCTCAGATGTGTAAGGCATGGACTAGTGCAGTAGTCAGACAAAGAGCACTGGCTGCAAAATCAAGCAGACCTGCTTTCTCAGGTGAACTGCTGTGCAATCTACCCACTGAAGCTCTCTGAGCCATTCTTCCCTCACCTGTAAATGGGGGATCATGATAGCAAGTAGCTCATGGAATGACAGAAAGGAATAAATCATATACTCAGCACATTCACTGAGACTGTGTGCCAGGAAGTACTCTGGGCTCAGGAGACAGAGAACAAGATCAAGTCTCTGCTCTTCGCAAATTCCATGCCAGTGGGCAGTCACACTTGCACTCATACAAAGGAACAAGATAATTTCAGATTGAGGCACATGCTGTGCTTAAATTAGCAGGGCTGTTGGGGCAGGGACTCCTGACTCAGGGGTGGGAGGAGAGGCTGCATCAGAGAAGAGCTGTGATGTGACAGGTGAGCTGTCACCTACATGACAAAGAGGAGTCCACCAGGTGAAGTTCTGAGGCTGAGGCAGCAGCTCACACAGCATACTGATGGGAAGCAGAGCTCTATGTGTTTGCAAGGCCCCAGCACAGTGATCAACCAGCATGGGGGCGGAGAAGGTGTGACCAGGTTCACGTTTTTAAAAGATCATTCTAGAGAGTAAGGTTAAGCGTATAAGACAGCTCATGCCATGTGTTCAGCGTACATTGCATCATGTAGAGTATAGGAATGTTTTAAAGAAACGTTTGTAAGCTGTGTTGAATTCATAATATGTGCTATCAGAGGCTTTTAAAATGTGCTTTCAGATTTACAGACATAGAGAACAGACTTGTGGTTGCCATGGGGGAAGGGGAGAGGGTGGGATGGACTGGGAGTTTGGGGGTACCAGATGCAAACAATTACATTTAGAATGGCTATGCTATGAGTCCTACTGTATAGCACAGGGAATTATAACCAGTCTTTTGGGATAGATTATGATGGAAGATAAGATAAAAAAAGGGAATATAAATAGGTACGACTGGGTCACTTTGCTGTACGGCAGAAATCGGCATATTGGAACTCAACTATACCTTAATTTAAAAAAAGACAAAGGGAATGTAAAGTGTGTTCAAATACTTCCTAAACAGAGTAATTCAAAGATACGTGCACCACAGTGTCCACTGAAGTACCATTTACAATAGCCAAGATGTGGAAAAAACCTAGATGTCCATCGACAAATGAATGGATAACGAAAATGTGGTCCCTATATACAGTGGAATACTACTCAGCCCTAAAAAAGAATGAAATAATGCCATTGGCAGCAACATGGATGGACCTAGAGACCATCATATGAAGTGAAGTAAGACAGACGGGGGAAAAATGTAATTGTAATGTATACATGTAAGGATAACCTGACCCCCTTGCTGTACAGTGGGGGAAAAAAAAAAAAAAAAAGACAGACAAAGACAAATATCAATATGATATCACTTATATGTGAAACCTTATAAAAATGATACCAATGAACTTATTTATACAACAGAAATAAACTCAAAGATTGCTAAATCAAAACGTATGGTTACCAAAGGGGAAACCATGGTGGGGAGGGATAAATTGGGAAGATGGGAATTGGCCTATACAACCTACTCCATATAGAATAGGTAACTGGCAAGAACCTGCTGTATAGAACAAGGAAATCTACTCAATATTCTGGAATGACCTATATGGTGAAAAGAATGACCTATATACATTTGATATAAATATTTGGTTCACTGTGCTGTACACATGAAATTAATATAGCATTGTAAGTCAGCTATACGCCAATACACTTTTAGAAAGAAGGAAGGAAAGCTAGGCACAAAAGGCCAGAAAACAGCAGAAAACAAAAATAAAAAACCAGGACAGTTAAGATAGAGACCTGCCTTCAGCAGTGCAGAGTTGAGGAAGGACACACGGGTCATTATCGCACAGGGAAGTGGGTCCCAGCACCAACGTGTATGTGCTGGGTCACCGGAGAACTCTGTGTTGGAGCAAGATGGGAAGGAATCAGCCAGAAGGAAAAAGAGAAAGGTAGCTCCAGGCAGGGGAGAAACAGTAGGATGCAGGCAGCAGTGCGGCTTTTTGCACAGGTTCAAAGTGGTAGGTGGTGCTGAGGGAGGTTGGGAACCCACACAGGGCTCCCCTCCTGGGGGATTTGTGAGCCCAGAGAAGGAGCAGGACTGCGTCGTCACTTTGGTGACGGAAAATCCCTGGAGAGCTTGATGATTGGGTATCTTTCAAAGGACTGGTTTTTTGGAAGATCCCTCTGGCTGGAGGGTAATTTGCAGAAGGCAGAACAGAGCTGGGGTGACCCTGCAAGTTAGAAATTCCTGACCATTGTTCTGGGGACAGAGAGGAGGTGAGGGTTAGACCAGGGTGATGGACAAGAGACAGAAAGCACGCAATGGGCTTAGTCAAATTATGGAAGAGAAAAGCATCTGCAAGATCTGACACAGAGTCAACACTCTATAGATTATTTTAATTAAATTGACTGGATTGGAAGGTTAGAGTGGGTTAAGGTCCTCTGTCTGGAAGAGTGGTATGCGTTAGAGGTCAAGCACTAAGATAACACTCAATAAAGGCCTGTTATTGTCATAATTACCATCAGATCCAGAGCCACAGACTATCCAGGGACATGCCCTGGAGGAGGAAGGTAAGAGGAGACATGGTCCTGGCCTCAGGGACTCTGGGATTCGGGGGCAGGCTGGTGGGCTGGGATCTGAGCATCTGTCCAGGATGCAAGAGGGAGGGTCAGTCCATCACAGACTACTTAGTGCAGCCCGTAAACTGTACTTGGGTCTGATCCCGGCACATGTTGGTCAGTGTCCACTCATCACCAGTTGGGTGCCTGGGTGCACAACGCCCATGTTCAAAGCAACAAGGGCAAGGCTGTGGAGTCCTCAGCAAAGGTCCAGAACCAAATATCCTCTTATGCTACCAACAGGTTGCTCATGATGGCCCCAGTCCATCTTCACCTCCATCCAAGAGCGAGCTGCCTTCAGGAAGGACTGTGATCCGACCATGTGATCTTGGAAGGGGTCCAAACAGACTCTGTACTTCAGCTAGTTCTGCACAAATGGATTTGAGCCAAGAAGCAGTGACTCGTGGGCCCCTTTCCCCAGGGCTTTAACATTGTGCCGCTTAGAGTCTGTGGGTTAGTTGCCCCTGGACTTGTAAATGAACAGTCTATTCACTCAATTGACTTGAGGTTGCAAATCCCACTTTTGTACATACGGGCAGACCAGACGGAATGACGTTAACACACGTATCATCCTGTCTTCCGAACCTCAACTAAAGAAATTCAACTGAGAAATGTTTGGAAAGTGATAAGCCTATAGGGACAACTAGAAGGGGAAAGGAAGCAGTAGATATCAAAAGAAGACAATTTTTTTTTTCTTTTTTAGGGCCACACCCATGGCATGTGGAAGTTTCCAAGCTAGGATTCTAATCAGAGCTGGAGCTGCCGACCGACACCACAGCCACAGCAGCATCATATCTGAGCCACCTCTGCAACCTACACTGCAGCTCACAGCAACGCCGGGTCCTTAACCCACTGAGCAGGGCCAGGAATCAAACCCACATCCTCATGGATACTAGTTGGGTTCATTACCGCTAAGCCACAATGGGAACTCTAAGAGATGACCATTTTTGAAGAGAAACCTCTTTAGGGGGAATAAAAACTGATTTAATAAAGGGGAAAAGCTGAATTACTAGTGCCTATAAATGAGGTGGCAAAAAGGAAACCAGCCAGTACACACACACACACACACACACACACACACACACAATCAGGAATTGGAGGCACCAGATAGGAAGGAGACGCAAAACATTTGTTGACAGTCTAAGTAAAAAACATTTGCTTTCCAAAGATGGACACAACTAAGAAGAAATCCACTTGAGTCCTGAAGACCCAGGAGAACAAGTCATTGTGAGTGCATGGCACGGCTCTTACAATAAATACAACTCTCCCCCTCCCAACCCAAGACCCTATCAGGATGCAGGTCCCCTGGTCTGAACTGGACAAGGCCACCTGGCCCTCTGCAGCCTTATGCACTGAGAGACCCCATGGGGAAGCCTGTTCCATCCCCTCAACTCCAGCTCATGCACTGGTCTGAAAGATGAAGACATGGAACCGGGACCCCTTGTTTGCCATTTATCTGGCAGAAGCATTCATTTCTGGATAGACAGCAAGGACCAACATTTTGTAAAGTGAGTTGAATTCCTTTTCTGCTGGGAGCAAACTCTTTGAAAGAACCTGGCAGAACCCTGTTCCATCTCCAGCTCCAGCATCCCTTAGATATTTTGCAAAGCAATGTAAGGAGCACTGTCCAATGACCTTGCAGTGACCTTTTCCCCACAGCCCCTCTGAAGGTTTCTCTCAGGCAGCAAGGACGTCAGTAGACTACGGACTTCGAAAAGACCAGTGCCTTGAGGGAACTGGTCCTCAGAGGTGCTTAAGCCCTGGACAGGTCATGGTATTGGCTCATACCCTCCCTACCATGCTTCTGCAGTCTTTAAGCCAAGTCTGACTACGCTGCAGAAAAAGAATGACAGAGGGTTGTTTTACAAGAGCCTGCTCTCATCCATGGACCTCGCTGGCCTGACTCATGGCAGGTGGTGGAACCTGGATAGAGAGGCAGGGTAGAGAGGTCTTCCTCTGTCGCTGTCCACTTGGCCTCCAACTCTGAGCCAGTGACTGAGAGTTTCATGTTCTCATCTGTAAAATGATGCAGCAGGACTAGGCTTGTGTGGGTGTATTTTTTTTTTTTTTTTTTGCTTAAAACAATTCTTCCAGATATAGAATTCCTGTATCCCCTTGGTCCAGATTCCCTGAATGCCACCTCTATCCTAACCACAGGATAGGTTAGGATATCAGTGATCAAAATCCAGAACATTAATGTGGACACAACGCTGTTTTCTTTTCTTTCTTTTTTTTGTTTTTTTTTGTTTTTTGCCATTTCTTGGGCCGTTCCCACGGCATATGGAGATTCCTAGGCTAGGGGTCGAATCGGAGCTGTAGCCATTGGCCTATGCCGAGTCATAGCAACACGGGATCCCGAGCCGCGTTTGCAACCTACCCCACAGCTCACAGCAACGCCAGATCCTTAACCCACTGAGCGAGGCCAGGGACCGAACCTGCAACCTCATGGTTCCTAGTCGGATTTGTTAACCACTGTGCCACGACAGGAACTCCACAACACTGTTTTCTAATGTACAAACCTTGTTCCAAGTTTCCCAATCGTTCTTCTGGTCCTGGGGCCAACGTGGGAACACACAATTCATTTACTTGGCAAGTCTTTCATCTTCTAGCCTTTTCATATCTGCTTACTATTGTTATGATTGTATTTATTGCTATACTAATAATATCACTGTTGTAATTATTCTCCCCAAATCATTAGTCTTCTTTACTATCCGATAAATGAGATTGTTGTACAAATTTCCTTTTGAGCCTTTTTTTTTTTTTTTTGAATGGCTGCACCCACAGCCTACAGAGTCCCCTGGCCAGGAATTGAAGCTGATCCTCCACAGCGACCCCAAGCTGCTGCAATTGGGTTCTTAACCCACAGTGTCACAGCAGGAACTCCCCTTTGAGCTTCTCAACACTAGGAATTGAATCTTTCTTGCTGTTTGCATAGGGGTAAAGAGGCGGTATTTTGCAGGCCTACTGGGAATGTTTGTGCAACACCCTGATCTGAGCTCACCAGAGTTAAGCTTCTGATAAACTCTCCCCTGCCTTCCAGGACCTTTAAGTCTAAATGCAGTTGAACATTTGCACCCAGACGTAGGTAAAGATGACGGTGTGAGAATGAATATCTCACGGTGGCTGGCTGACCTCCCCTGAGCCCATTGCTAGCAAGCGGTGGCACCCTGCCGGGGGTGAGGCAGGGAAGCAGCCTGGAGAGGGAGAGGGTGCTGAAATTCCGCCTGCGGACTCCTCAATAACCACCTCCTGGCTCTGGGCTTTTTCTGTCCACCAAGTGTGCTTTTCCTAATTAGCACCGAGGTGCTGGTGACAGTCCTGCTCAGCCTGGTGCCCTCATCTCAGACCAACATGTCAGAAAGAGCCAGTCCCGTTAATAGCAAGAGATGGAGGGACAGTGGGAGTGATTCAGAGGAAACGTGCCACCACCGCTGAGAAGGCATCTCTGAGCCCGGAGGCAGGTGGAGCCCCCTGGCTCGGCATCATTTCACAGGAAGGTGGCAAAGATGGACTTGGTGAGGCAGCCCCTCAGCTGGGGAGGGGAACCTGCATATCCACCCTCCTTCCTCCCCATCTCAAGCCCCAGTCCCCCAGAGACCATTCTCCCCCATTCTTCCCGTAGCAAACACTTTTCTTAGTGCTTTCACTTCGTTAATGTTTATTTTTCACCGTCAAATCAATACAACTGCGCCTTAAAGAAAATTTGGAGAATAAGAAAAGTAAAGACTAAAACAAAACTAAATAATTGTTGGGGCAGCCACCACACAGGTCAGCAATGATAGTACTTGTCAGTGTTTTATGCTCAGCATTTCAGTGCAAGGCATCTACATCACAAATTCATTTCTTAACAGTGCCGTAATTTATACTATGCTGCTTTGAAACTCTATTAAATCATAGATGTTTTGATGTTATTACATCCATTGTTTCATGATTTCCTCAATGTTAATATCTGTGTAATGTTCTCTGAATGGGTTCCATAACCTTTGCCTTGTAGTTAGGCATTCATGAGGTCTTCATTGCTTATTATTAAAAATTACACTTTGCCCCCTCTTTTAAGATTGTTCTCTTAAGATAGAATCCCAGAAATGTTATTACTTGGTTCAAGGCCATGTCTATGTTGAGATTTACGCTTCGGCTTTTACTTTTTGGATTGGTACATTCATTCATAAATTCATCCTCTTTTTGAACCAGCAGAGGTTTTTAAAAAGCACCCTGGATGTTGCTCTTTTCCTGCGCTGTTTTAGAAAAGTCTGAGCTGCCACAGAACAAGCATGGGCTAGCCTGGTGGAGGATGAGAGATTCAAGGCCGAGACGTCCCCACCGTTCCAGCCAACAGCCAGTCAACCATCAGCAGCAGAATTTCACCAAAAGTTATGTGACTCTGCCAGCGAAGTCCAGCATAAATTGCCAACCCACAGGATTGTGAGCTAAGTACATGAGCTATGCTTTGGGGTGGTGTGTGATAGAATTATCGCCTCACTTCTAGATGGGCTGATGTGACGAGTTTTGACCAACAGACTATGGACAAAATGATGCATATGCCACCTCCAAAATCTTCTGCAGGACTATTCACTTGTTTTCTCTTGGTCAGTGAGTTAAGAGAGCAGAAGGCTGGAAGGAAGTTCCAGAAGACATGTTCACCAAGAATCAGACTCACTATTTAGAGGACAGATGTCCAGAAGGGCACCCAACCAGGAAAATCCTGGCTGGGCATGGAATGAATGAACGGATCAATTACTCAGTTATTTTTTACACTGAGTCACTGAGATTGTGTATGTGTGTATGTTGGGGGGGTGGTGCATGATAGCAACGAGCATTAATGAACCTAATGTTTCATGTTGCTACCTAATCGTTGATACTAGGTAAATCCATATGCACCACGCTTATCTTGATACATCAAAATCCATAGACTAGATAGTGGAGAAGGATATATGCTGAGAAATGGGTGAAGTGGGGACAGAATATAAACTAATTTTTATCCCTGCTCACGTGTTTATTTTTTGTATCTTAAGCCATGATGTTCCAAAGCCATTTTTTAGCAGCAGAGTGACGAGATGAACTATGTCGGGCACATACTCTCTTTCTCTCTCCCCACACTGTGCTTCCTACCATGTCGTGATCACTGCCGATGTTTAGTAAATAGCTGTTTAAAGCAAAGCATGGCCATGAGCTGTGGGGTAGGTCGCAGATGCAGCTTAGATCCCGTGTTGCTGTGGCTGTGGTGCAGGCTGGTGGCTACAGCTCCAACTGGACCCCTAGCCTGGGAACCACCATATGCCGCAGGTGTGGCCCTAAAAAGACAAAAAAAAAAGTAGAAGATAAAAAGGCAAAGCATGAAGGAGCCATGTGGCACCATATTACCAGGACCTTCATAGTTCTGCAGTTTTCGCAGTTACATGATTTTCATTCTTGATTAATGTCATCTATCGCTCTGAGGGATGGTGTCAGAAATTCTTACCTGAATTGAGTTCCACGTCTGTAACTGGGCTCTGCTCCGCTTTAACCCTCTTCAAGGGATGCACCAGTTCTTTGCTGTCTTCCTTGGGAAAAACGCCCCGAAACTGCTGCAGATGGTGAAATGCCTCTCTATTGATGTCTGCAGAATTCAATCAGCAGAAAGCCAGCTTAGGCCTGGTGTGAGGTTTGCATGTTCTCCCCTCCCTTCCAGAACAAGGAATGCATCATCTTTTGAGGATATCATGAAAATTTAAGGTTCAGAGAAGATCTGTGAAATGCCCAAACCTTTGCATTCTCTTTCTTCTTTCCCGTCCGCAAGTTTCTATGCCTAATTCGTCACATTCAAGGAGGAACAGTTATCCTATCCTCCCATCCACTCTCCAAATTCTTCGTACACAACGTCCTTGGCCCTGTCTCCTCTGTGATGATTCCCTCGTGCTGAGTTAATAACATCCAGGCTGTTTACCATATACTTTTTGTATCATTTAGTTCAATAGAAGGTATTCAGGATAAGCTTTTTTTTTTTTTCTTGTCTTTTTGCCTTGTCTAGGGCCTCTTCCCTCGGCATATGGAGGTTCCCAGGCAAGGGGTCGAATCGGAGCTGTAGCCACTGGCCTACGCCAGAGCCACAGCAACGCGGGATCCAAGCTGCATCTGCAACCTACACCGCAGCTCACGACAATGCTGGATCATTAACCCACTGAGCAAGGGCAGGGACCGAACCCGCAACCTCATGGTTCCTAGTCGGATTCGTTAACCACTGCACCATGACGGGAACTCCAGCATTTTTATTTTATAGGGTCTTCCCATATTGTCTTTGACCAAGAAATTAGTGGATTGATCTTTCATTGACATTCTAGCTCTCATGTTAATGGCTTGTCCCCTAAACTAACCAATAGTTGCCAACTTTATTAAGGAGGCTAATGAATTAGAAAAATATCATCCGAAAACAATAATTAACCTTGAGTATAAAAGTATTAACCGCAAGCAATCTATCACTTTCCTAGGCTTAGTAAACACTTAGCATGTATTAACTGTCCCTAAAGGAGTAATTACAGAATTTAGCTGTTCTGTTTCGAACACAAGTAACAAAGGGTCAATCAAACACAACAGGCAAATCTGGTGATTGCAGATAAACATTAGCCAAACGGTTGATGGGAGACATTTGCGCTCACAGAACTGGATATTCTCTGATAGGTGCGTCTGTAACGTTTCCAAGCAGGCATGTCTCCAAAAGACAAATCAGGGAATAACGCCACCTGCCACTAACGGCCAGATCATTGCCTATTTGGGTTTGATTCTTTTACTTTTCATCTGTATAGTAAGGACAACAATAGTAAGAAGTGATGATGCGTTTTACGAAATTGTTTTCCATACAGGTGTTAAATGTGTGCACTATGATCAGAAGGGGTCAGAACTGGGTTATGTCAGGTTTTACACAGCCGGAGTGAGAAATAATCCACATATAACAAAGCGCACACATTCCAGTCTGCAACATGGTAACTTTCATCATGCATATGCATCCCTGAAACCATTGCCACAATTAACATATTAACCATCTCTATCGCCCCTAAAATTTCCCATGTCTCTTTATAAGTCCTCATTCCTAAACCCCTGCCACTTACCAGGCAACCCCTGGTCTTTCTGTCATTACAGATGAGTTTGGACTTCTTTAGCGGCAGGGAGGGGGGCGAGATTTTAACTCCACGAAAACATGCAGTAGAGTTCATTTGGCATAATTCTTTGGAAATTCTTGTACTTGACAGAGGTCTCAAGAGTTCCTTCCCTTTTACTGCTGAGTAGTATTCCATTATGTGGATAAATCACAGGTTGTTTGTCTGTTCACCTGCTATTGGACATTTGGGTTGATGCGAGTTTTTGGCTATTATGAGTAAGGCTGTTATGAATATGTGCATACAAAGCTTTGTGTGGACATATGGTTTCATTTCTGTTGGATAAATATCTATGGATTCTATCGCAGGAGTACGTTTAATTTTTTAAGAAAGTGCCAAACTGCTCTCCAAAGTGGATTTTACCTTTTTGCATTTCAAGCAGAAGTTTATGAGAATTTCAGAAACTCCTGAAATTGAATTCAAAATATTATGTTTGCTTATGAGGACTCATTTTTCTTGGGAAAGGGTCCATCGCCTATTTGTAGCAAATATCTTTCCAATATGATGTTTTCTTTTTATTCATGTTTTATCTTTTGCCACTAGGTCGCAATCTCCATTTGGTTCTAATTTTTTGTAATTTCTATTTTTTTCCACTGCATCCAATAAACCTATTTCACGAAAAAGGTTTTCCTCCTGTCCTTGTATTTTTTTTTTTTATCCTTAAATTTCACGTGCAGAATTCTTCCAAAAGCCTCATTTATGTTTTCTTTTTGGGTGCTCATTACATTCCTAAACTTTTATTTTTCTGGGTTGTTTTGTTTTGTTTTGTTTTGGGGGGGGGGGTTTGCTACCTTGAAAACTTGCCCCCACTATCGGGACCTAACCTAGACCTGGGCCCACTTCGTCAGGCCCAAAACAAGTCTGACGGAAGAACAACTCCAATTTCCTGAATCTGGAGTCTTGTTAGTTGAGTACTTTCTTAACTGCTAGATAAGACAGAATGAGAGTCAGCTACAGAGCTAATGGAACAGAAAGAGGCCTTCTTTGGATTTAGGGCATGTAACAACCTTTGTTAGATGCTGCTAAATATTTTTTGTTGTTTCCTAACATTGGATGGGTGAGGAGATTGGGAGAGGGATATTTAGGGGTCTTCCAGGGGACGTCATCAGCATTTTCTCAGAGTGAGAACGTAAGAAAGACCTAGTCTGACAATATTACATATGTATATATACACACACACACATATACAGATATATGTATATGTAGCTATGTATATATATATAAAATCGCTATGTATAGAGAGATTATGTATTATATACATATGTATATGTACACACACACACACAAACACACACACACACACAGCCAGTGATTATATTATTTGGTGCTTCAATATATATCACATAAAATATACTATTATTATTTGGTACACCTATATTATTTTTTGTATATTTGATTCTTTTCTTTGGTATATGTATCTACCAAACTGATCCCAGTAGAAGCAGTTCTGTATTTGGATCCAACAGCAATATCACTCTTTGAATGTATATGGTATCCAACACTTTGATAGGGCTGCTAAAATAAATTAGGAAATCTTTTCTCCTGAAGACTTGAGGGAGCCTGGAGACTTTTCTCAAAAAACTATCTGTGGAGGAACCATTGGGATCAGTTATTCCATGGCACTGCCATTTTACCACTTTCAAAAAAGAATTGGGGAGTTCCCGTCATGGCGCAGTGGTTAACAAATCCGACTAGGAACCATGAGGTTGCGGGTTCAATCCCTGCCCTTGCTCAGTGGGTTAATGATCCAGCGTTACCGTGAGCTGTGGTGTAGGTCGCAGACACAGCTCGGGTCCCGCGTTGCTGTGGCTGTGGCGTAGGCCGGTGGCTACAGCTCCGATTCGACCCCTAGCCTGGGAACCTCCATATGCCGCGGGAGCGGCCCTAGAAATGGCAAAAAGACAAAAAAAAAAAAAAAAGAATTGGGCATTATTAACTCATCACACATGTACTCACACCCTATTAAACCACAGGTTCCACTCCTAGGCCACACACACATGCATGCTCATCCAACAGAAATGTGTTTGTCTGCACCAAAGATGTAAATAAGAATATTCATAGCTGCATTTTGAGTTATGGCCCCAAACCATAAACTCTCTCCATGTCTATCAACATTTGAATGAATAAATCCATCCCAGAATATTGATACAGTGTAATTCCACACGGCCATGAAAAGAAATGACACCTTGGTACATGCTACAACATGCATGCATCTTACAGACATTGCGTTGGGCAAAATAAGCCAGGTAAAAAAATACACAGTGTATGACTCTATTTATATAAAGTTCAAGAAACAGGCCAAAAACGCACTACGTTTGAGTAGGCAGGCTTCAGTGGCAAAACTATACAGAAAAGCAAGACAGTTACTAAGATGTTAGACATTCATTAACTTCCCGGAAGAAGGGAACAGAGGTTGGACGAGGACATGAGGGAGCTGGATGCTGGAAAATGGATCAGGCTTAGAGGGGTTTTGCGTGTTTGCAAATCATTGCTACGTGGTTTTGATTTTTGTGGTTTTCCATGTAAAATCTATGCTTAAAAAATGTATTCAGAGAAAGGTTTAAAAAATAAGTCCTCCAGACACTGTCCATGGTGGCTGGTCTGGAGGGATCATGCACTGGCCACAGCTGCCATTTCTCTGTATTGCGGGCTGCTGCCTGTGCTGACACAACCCTCCCTGCCAACCTGGCCAGTTACCTCTGATTCTCCCCCATACGCCACTTAGTTCTGAGTGTTCCAGCATCTCCAGCTCAGATTTCCTCTGGGGATGATGTCTTGATGTCCCACCCACATTCGTCTCTTTCTCCAAGTGCCTCATCCTTGGTTTACTTCCTTTCAAACTGGTGCCAATGGCTTCTAGCTGCTGGGGCTCCTGGAGCTGGAAGTAGGTCTCACTCTCCCCCACTCCCCTTGTTCCCAGAGACTGGACACTCAGACTGAATCCAGTGGCCTAATATCCACCCAGGAACCAGCCTGAGAAGGCGCATGCGTGTGCCTCATTTTATCCCAAACAGCCTCTTTTCGGTTTTGTCAACTGTAGGGAAAAAGATGCCTCTACTTAGGGAGGCATCAAGGAGAGGGAAGACCCCACGACAATGATTAATTGGCTTTAAATTTAAAATTTAAATTTAAACCACTATCCTCCAGGTGACCTTACATAGTTACAGCCTATTTAAAAAAAGTCATTGACTATTTCTCAAACCACTAATTAAAGTGATTTGAAGATAGAGTGGGAACAAGTGTTTATTGATTTCCTACTATGTGCCAGCCATTGTATTAAACACTTATGTAACCCCATGATGTGGCGTGTGTGTTATTACCTCCAGTTTATAGGTGAGGAAACTGGGGTCCATGGAGGGTCCCTGGCATGCCCTTGCTCGTTCTTGTAGTGATCCAGAGAATCCAAAATTGAAACTCTGCTGGGCTTGGCTCCAAAGCAAAGCCTCTTTCACACCATTATGGCGTAGAGCTTCTGGACAGGATGATATATAGGGCAGACCTGGCAAAATAAATATGTTACACTGTAAACATCAGACAAGTCGGATACTTGTCAAAGCAAATGAATTCTAGTGTGAGTGGGCCAGGAGAGTTCTTCCTGCCAGGTTCCTTCCACATTACCCTTGAGTGAACAAAGTCATTACTGGCGGGGGCAAACGCATGGCGTCTGGATAACTCATTAGCTCTTATTTGTTTAAAGTGTGATGGTGTACAACAAAAGGATTTGTTCCAGATGTCAAAGCAGCACAATAGAGTTGAACAGCCCGTGCATCAGAAGAGCTTCACCGCAGGAAATCACTGGGGGTCACTGAGGCAGAGAGAGGCTAGTCAAAGCTGGCTCAACCCCACTGTAAGTCCCCAGCGCTCCTCCAGAGAAGTTACCCAACTCATCTGTAATTCTTCGACCACAACTCTGAACGTTAATGCATTTTCCAGTCTCTGGACTTAAGGTCCTTGAAAGGATTATTGAAATACATTCCTTTTGGAGTTTGGTGTTGGAAAAACATTTTATCTCTATGTGTACACACACACACACACACTTATATGTGTATATATATGGAGATATATATATATATGTATATATTCCCACAATATAAACTACTTAATCCAACATGTTTTGTTTCTCCCTTTGCTTGTCAGGAAGCTCAGAGCTCAATGACCTACTCATGTGTAGAGTTGACTTAGTGTAACTTTCTCATAAAATTATATGCCCACTCTGTTCCATGCCTTGTTTCATCACTATTTAAATGGTCCTCTCTTATCTGTATGAGTCCTCATCAACTTTGCCCTGGTCTCTTCTTCTTCTTTTTTTTTTTTCCATTTTCTTTAGCAAGGATTACCACCTAGCATATCATTTTAATTTATCAATTAGTTTATGACCTGTCTCATCACAGGAGGGATATAATCTCTGTGGCAGCCCAGATATCATCTATCCTGTTCACTGGCTGTATCCTTGGAGCCCAGCACAGTAGCTCACAATGCATTCCTCAACCAGCCTAGGTTGAGTGCTATAATCCACAGGTCCTCCAAATCCAGTGGCCTCAACCAGTAAAGAACCATTCCTCACTGAGATTGCAGCCCAGGATTGGTGAGTGGGGCCATGCTGAGACTCATACTCTCCGTGCCCTAGAGCCTCAGTATTCTCTCCTGGATACTCTTCAGTTGGCCAAACATGAGAAAAAGAAAGAGGTGTGCAGTTGTACGCAGTGAGCCTCACTCTGTCCACATCCCATCCAGAACTCATGTGCCCAGGAAAACAAGGAAAGTGGACCTATGGCAGTCTCTGCATGAACAATGTCATAGGACATTGAGTGGTAGTTTATATTTTTTTTTGCAAATCCTGAAATAATTTCATCGTTAGAAGAACTAGGCTAGAGGAAAGAATGGGGTCTATTTAATATTTGGAAGCCACAGATCTCGTAAGGGTTTGATTAGAAGATATTGATGAAAAGATCCAAGTCTTTGGACATTCATCACAGCTACTACTTACTCTGGACCCGGCACTGTTCTAGGCACTTTACATTTTATTTACTCAAAACATCCTTATGAGACTGGTACTACTATTGTCGCTATTTTACAGGTGAGAAAACCAAGGAAGAGAGAGGTTAGGTAACTTGCCAAACATCACACAGCTAAGAAAAGGCTAAGCTGGGGGTTGAACCCAGGCCATATGACTCTAGCTAGACATTCTCTTTGATACCAAAGGGTGTGTGTTGGGGGGGGGACTAGGAGTGCCCCATTCTTTCATAGTCCACAAGGATAGAGATGTACTAAACCTTTGCAGTCAATGTTTATGGAGCCTATTCCCTCCCCACCTGTTTCTTAGTCTCCGTCTTACACAAATGGCTACAGATGACACAAACCACAGTTTTCCCTCTAAGTTTTATCTGTTGTTCCCGCTGGCTTTTAAGTCAGAATACTTCCTGCTCTGCTTTCTCTCCTTCCTGGCTCCAGTTTTTCAATAATAAAAAGGTATTTAATGAGCATCTATTAGGTGCCAGACACTTTTCTAGGTGCCAAAGGGTGGTAGAGATGAGAAGACTACGAAAGGGAGTGCATGTTCCTAATAGCAACCTGGGTCACAAAGAAAACAGAGCCAGAACAGAAAAGGAGCCCAGCAGACCAAGTGGTAGATATACAAATAATCTGGTATGACACCAACTGGGGATGAGTGCCTCAAAGGAAATAGAGGCCAGGGTGGTCAGAACTATCTCCTCCTGAGGATGTCTGGCAGAGCCGTGAATGACCCAAGAGTATCCATCACTTTAAAATGTGGAGTGAGAGAATCCCAGGAAGAAGGAAAGCACGTTCTGAGACTTAGAGCCAATGACATTTTGGTTTTGTTCTTTGGTTCTTTTTGGGTTTTGTTTTTTTGCTTTTTAGGGCCGTACCCAGGGCATATGGAGGTTCCCAGGCTAGGAGTCCAATCAGAGCTACAGCTGCCAGCCTACACCACAGCCAGAGCAACATCAGATCTGAGCCATGTCTGTGACCTACACCACAGCCCACAGCAAAGCTAGATCCTTAACCACTGAGTGAGGCCAGGGATTGAACCCTCAATCTCATGGTGCCTAGTCAGATACATTTCTGCTGTGCCATGACGGGAACTCCAACATTTTGATATTTGATGATTGCACCATTTTCATATTTTCAGAGTTTGCAATATTTATATTCTGCTTTTTATGTATGTATGTTTTCATTTTTGGCCACCCCACGGCATACGGAGCTCCTGCACCAAGGATCAGATTTGAGACAGTTGAAACCTAAGTCGCAGCTGCAGCAACGCCGGATCCTTAACCCACTGTGTTGGGCCGGGTCAAAGCTGCATCCCAGCGCTCTCGAGATGCTGCTGATCCTGTTGCTCCACAGCAGGAGCTCCTATAGTCTGCTTTTTAAAAATCAACCTTTTGCAGTAATTACAAACTTCAGAACAGTTACAGTTCAAAGTACAGGTCAAAGAACTCCCATATCCCCTTCACCCCATTCCCCACATTTCATTGCATTGTTGCATTGTTCCATATTGCCCTCCCCCCCACTCCCAGTGAACACCCCCCCACACATCCACGCCCCCAACACAACACTATTCTTTTCCTGCATTAACTGAGAGCAAGATGTAGACATGATATCCCTTCACGTATTCTAAAGACTCTAGTATGTATTCTCTAAAACAAAGATAATCTCCTACAGAACCACCACACAAGCTTCCAAATCAAAAAGTCAACATTTTCACAATATTACTTTCCAATCCAAAGATGCCATTCAAAATTTGCCAGCTGTCTCAATGCTCTCTTTTTTCCCTTTACGATCCTGGGCGCCACCTAGGAACATGCACTGTATCTCACGGTCATGTCTGCTAGTCCCCTCCAACCTGGAACACGTCCTTATCGTTCCTGTGTCCCATATCCTCAAGAATTTTAAAGAGTGCCGTCTTTACAAGCTGTCAGGTGACCCTGGGTGTGGGTCTATCTGACCTTCCCCCAGGGGGACAGATCCAGATTGTGCATTCCTGGTGGGGACATCCCAGAAACGCTGCTCTGTTCTTCTCAGCACATTGCATTGGGTGTGCACGATTTTGTATTACCCACCACTGGTATGTGATCACCGGGTCAGACTGGTATATGCCAGTGTCACCGCCATAACGACATCACGGTCCCCTTTGTAAATGGTTATTACCTTGTGAGGGTATACTCTGAGATCACGCCAATGTTGTGTATGTCATCGAACTACCTCCCTTAGCATCTTGAACCAACACCTGTCTGAATCAGCGACCATCGGTCCCCCACATTCAAAGACCACTCTGCTGGCTGCCAAATGGTGATTTTCTGTTTCCATCATCCTTTTCTACTTATTAGTTTGAGCTTTGCTATAAGGTAGAGTTTTCCTTCTCCTTTTGTTTATTTACATGAGAACGAACCAAGAGATTCCTATTTTATCTACTGTATGATAATCTGTAATACTTAAAACACATTTTTGAAACTACATTTTTTTTTTTTTTTAGCTTGGTCCCACAGTTGGATTGATTCAGTGTTTACAGCCAGTCTGTTTACCATAGCGCTGCTGTTCATTTCTTGGTTGGCTGAAGTTGATCATCTAGTGTTTCTTTAACAAGACCCTATGGGATTTATATTCTCTAAGTTCTTACACCCTTTAAAATAGTTTTCTTTTTTTTTTTCCTCTAAGAGTTTTACAGAGTTACAAGTCACATACCCTACAATTCACCCATTTATTTGTACAATTCAATAGCTTTAAGTACAGAGTTGTGCAGGAGTTCCCATCATGGCTCAGTGGTAAACCCGACTAGTATCCATGAGGATGCGGGATCGATCCCTGCCCTTGCTCATTGGGTTAAGGATCCAGCGATGCCATGAGCTGTGGTGTAGGTCACAGACATGGCTTGGAACCTGCGTGGCTGTGACTGTGATGTAGGCAGGCAGCTGCAGCTCCTATTTGACCCCTGGCCTGGGAACTTCCATTTGCCATGGGTGTGGTCCTAAAAAGCAAAAAATAAATAAATAAATAAAAATTAAAAAGTAAGAGTTACGCAACTCTTACCACAATTTCAGACCATTTTTTCATTGCAAAGGAGACCTTCGTGCCCATTCACAGTCGCTGCCCATTTTCCCCATCCTCTCCCCAGCGCTAGGCAACAACTAATATTTATTTTGTCCACATAGAGTTGCCTATTCCAGACATTTCGCATGAATGAAATGGTACGGTATGTGGTGCTTTGTGATGGCTTCTTTCGCAAATGTTTCCAAGATGTATCCATGCTGTAACATGTATCAGTACGTCTTTATGCTCCGTAGTGTTCCATTGTATGGATACCCCACGTTTTGTTTCTCCATTCAACAGATGATGGGCATCTGAGTTGTTCCACTTTCAGCTATCCCGAACTATGCTGCTTTTGGACATTCATGTACAAGTTATTGTGTGCATGGACATAGGTTTTCATTTCTCTTGGATATATATGCCTATGAGTGGAATTTCTGGGTCATATACTGATTCTGCATTTACCATTTTAAGGGACTACCTAACTGCTTTCCACAAGCGGTCATACCAATTCACATGCCCACCCGCAATGCATAGGAGTTCCAACTTCTCCCCATCGTCACCAACACTTATTATTTATCTCTTTCATAGCCATCTTAGTGGCTGTGAAATGCCATCTCATTGTGGTTTTGATTTGCATTTCCCTGATGGTGATGCTGCTGAGTATCATATCTTGGGTTCATTGTCCTTCTTTTTTCCCATTTGTATGTTGCTTTTTCATTTTCTCTCTCTCTCTCTCTTTTGTTTTTTTTGGTCTTTTTAGGGCCCCACCCCTGACATATGGAAATTCAAGCTAGGGGTTGAATCAGAGCTGCCGCTGCCAGCCTATGCCATAGCACAAATATGGAAGCACAAATATTTTTTTCATTTGGATGAAATCCAGTTATCTATTTTTCCTTTATTTGCTTTTTTTTTTTTTTGGTGTCATATATAAGAAATGATTATTGAATGCAAGGTCACGAAGATTGAACTCTCCCTGCTGTCCCATGAATTTGCTCAGGACTTTCTGGAGCAAGTCCTGTCTCTCCACAGCCAACGGAAAGGTGTTCCAGCCACCATCTCTCTTCCCCACTCTGCTCACTGACAGCCTGCTTCCTGCAAGTAGAATGTACCTGCCTCAGGGTTGTTAGGTTTTTTTAAGTGGTCATAAGCACATACGGGAAGGGACTCTAACAAAATAACATCTGTGGTTCTCTTTGATTTTTTGTTGCTGTTTAGGGCCACACCTGCGGCATATGGAAGTCCCCAGGCTAAGAGTCGAATCTGAGCTGCAGCAGTGACCTATACCACAGCTCACAGCAACGCCGGATCCTTAGCTCCTGCTCTCTTTCAAGTCTGACATGATGCTGTTATGCGGTTTTTTAGACTTTCCTATAGTTTCACTTTCAACAAAAGTGTATTTTCTCTCTATAATCAGAAAATCAATGCATTTATTAAAAGTAGAACCCGTATGGCTACAATGGGGTGAAAGGACTTGAGGGACTGGGGGGAGGGGCTGGATTTACAAGCTAGTCCCTCTGAAGTGCCCCAGACTGATAGCCCTTGAGGGGGCCAGAGGGCTCAGACCCGGCAAAGCAAGCTTGGCCACTACAGTTAAAGAAATCACCAGTTTAGGCAGGGGAGGAAAAAAAACAAAACGAAACCCTGAAGCAAGGCTGGACAGAGGGGAAATCCTATACAGCCCGATTATTGTTATTATAATCTTCAAACTCCCACAGGAGAGGAAATTGAAGCTCTGAGAGGTTAGGTAAATTGCCCAGAGTCCCTCCATTGTGAAGATGCCGATTAAATCCTGCTCCTCTAATTCTGCATCCCAAGGCCTTTCCTCTCCTTCCTGCCTACTTATTAGCTCTCCAGCTGGGTGACTCAGTGTATGGTGATGCTATTAACCAAGAGTGGGGACGCCGGGGAGGGAAGAGGAGGCAGCTTGCAGGGAGAGATAATGAGCTCTGTTTTGGACATGATGAGTTATTGTGAGGGTAGCACTCCCAGCTCCACTGTTGGAATAACACGGAGGCAGAGGCATCATTTAATGTGAAAGCCCACTGTTCCTGTCACCTCGCTCCTGTCAGTCAAATGAGGAGAGAAAAGAATGTTTCTAGAACCCTGCTGGTGGCTGTCTTTCTCCCAGAGTGAAACCACCTAGGACAGATGACACTGGGATCTCAAGGAGGCAGGTGCTGACAGCACCTGCCCGGCATCATCCACAGGCCAAATAGGATCAGGAGCATCTTTCAGCATCGGGATCATTTCTTGGACATCCAGCCTGCTCTGGGCTCTTGGGTGGGGACATTCCAGGCCCTTGGGGGGTGGGGGTGGGAAAGCGGTGACAGCCTTTGTTGAACTATTTCAGCACTTGAGAGAGGTGCCTTCCCCACTGGGGCCCTAAGCAAGCAGTCCCGGGGGATTTCATCAGGGTGAAACGTACCCCTTAAGACTGACAAGCAGAGCACCCTTATCTATCCATTTTCTGCCTTTGTGCAGAGACCAGTTTGCCAAGACTGATGGCGAGGGTTCCAACGACAACAAAACAGTAACTAGGAGGTCCCTGGAGGCACAGCAGGTTAAGGATCCAGCATTGTCACTGAAGCAGGCGGAGTGGCTGCTCTGGCACGGGTTTGACCTCTGGCCTGGGATCTTGAGCATGCCAAGGGCGTGCCCCCTCCTCCTGCCCCTGCAAAAGGGGAAGAAAAAAAAAAAAAAAAAGAGAGTAACAAAAAATACACCCAGCCAAATGAATGCAACCTCTATGTGATAAACTTTTTGCAAACAAGGCAGTTGCTGAATTCCAAGCCTATTTTTAAAGTGTTGACGCTACAGAAAAAAAGGGGTAGTCTAACTCTTCATTTCTGGTTGAAGGCATATAATAGGCCTGTGACTTGTACTTTTGTTTTATTGTCTGTGTCAAATTTGGATTCAAATTCAGCCTCTGTCCTTTATGCATTCTGTACCCTTGGGTCAGTCATGTAGTGTCTAAACCTCAATTTTCTCATAAACAAATACGCATTATTCTAACCCCGGTCTCATAGCATGCTTGTGGGGATTCTATTAAATGAGATAATGTGTGGAAGACATTCAGCGCAGGGTTTGGAGCATAGTGAGTGCAAAATAACTAGCAGCTTTTGTTACTATCCTTTTGCAAAATACAATGTTTACACAAATCCCCACAAAAATATTGTGCCCTGTACACAGCGTGATTTTCGCTCTTGAGAATGGATGTGGCAGCCACGGTGCATTTTGATGTCTTCTTAGAGCCTCCCCCGTAGATCAACTCCCTGCTCCAGCATTTATGCAAATAGAGCCCATTATGAACGTGAAACAGTGACAATATATTCCGGTTATGAATCATCTCTAGACAGTAGGCAGAAAAGAGCAGAGGCCACTTTTGTTTTATACATCAATGTGTCTCCAGCATCTGGTACAGAGTAACATATATTTTTATTTTTTTTATGGCCACACCTGCAGCATAGGAAGTTCCCAGGCTAGGAGTTGAATGGGAGCTATAGCCACTGGCCTACACCACAGCCACAGCAGCAGAGGATCCGAGCTGCATCTGTGACCTACACTGCAGCTCCAAACACTGGATCCTTAACCGACTGAGTGAGGCCAGGGATTGAACTCACATCCCCATGGACACTGTATTGGGTTCTTAACCTGCTTAGCCACAATGGGAACTCCTTAACATCCATTTTTAGATTGAATAAATTAATTACCTACTATATGCTGACATCATGCCTGGAGCTTTGTAGACTGCTTCATTTCCCTACACCTTGAAAATGAACTGACTCTTGTATCAGTCAGGATCAGCTAGGTGAGGCTGTAATAACAAACATGCCTCCAATCTTAGAGGGTTTTAACAGTTCTCACTCAGTCCCCCTACATGTCTGATGGTTGTTCAGCCGGCAGCGTTCCTCCCAAGTGTTCTTGCTCCAGGGTCCAAGTAACAGAGCAGCTGCTGTTGCCAGTCCCAGAGGACAGAGGAAAAAGCAGGATGACTTTCAAGCTGGTTAACTCCCACCTGGAAAGTGGCATGGCTCTCTTGTGTATCTGTCATTGGCCAAACATGTCACCTGGCTGTGCCTGGTATCAAAAGGGTGTGGGATGGGGCTAGCAGAACCCTATCAAGGGCACAGAGCCTCAGAGAACACATGGAATTTTCGTGAACAGTCCTTGTTTCTTCATGAGGGAAGCTGAGACTCCTGGTTGAATAACTCAGCCAGGTGTTAAGGAAATGATTCATGGTCGGTCTGACTCCAGAAGACACTGCTTCCAATTTGTCTTTTCGGTCTGCCTGTTTCTCGGGTCTTCATGGAGCCAAACATGTGCTTTCTGTAGGAGATCTGCTTTCTCCCGGATTTGAATAGCCTGAGTAAATAGCATCAGATCGCCATTTCACATAAATATCAAATTTCAGCACAATGACTTCTAGGAGGAGGATGTTCTCCAGAACCACAGGATAGGCTGGCTGGCACGGTCCCAGGTGACACCACGCAGCTGGCCCTTGTCACTCTGTGTGGCACGGGTTTCCATGGTGTCTAGACCCAAGTGCTAGAGGATGTCAGCATCAGTGGTGGAGATGCCCTTCCAACTTGGGCAGATGTTCTACTGGTAATCTCAGCTTAGGCTTGCTTCTCCAAGGGGGCTCACCGTTCCAGCTTTGCGTTTGTACAAACACAAAATGCAAGTCTTTTTTTTTTTTTTGAAGATGCAGGAAAATACATTTATTCACAAGGCCAAAGGGAAAGACTGACACATATCCATCCCTCATGTCCTTTAGAAGCCACCAGTACTGATTCCCAAATAAAATATACTTGTGTTGTTCAAGCCACCTGGGCTGTGATATTTTGTTACGGAAGTCATAGACAATAACACCTCCAACGACAGAGTTCTCGAATATACAGGGCCAAATCTTTCAGAATTGAGGGGAGGATAGACAGTCAAAAATAATAGTTGGAGACAACATCTCACGTTCATCAGTGACTAGACCAACCAGGCGGATGATCAGCATGGGACAAATCTGTCAAATACTAGAAGGTAGTTATGCCTACCAGACCCCTATAGAACATGCCTCCTAACAAAAGTAAAATACACACTCTTCTGGAATAAGATGCACGTCTTGCTGCCCCGTCCCAATTCCAGACAACTTCTGCAAATGTGATGGAGGAGGGAAAAGTGTATACCTCCTTTTCTTTCCAAACAATCACGCAGCCACTCATTATCCACCAACTGACATTTCCAAATAGCATGACTGTTTGGTTTCAATGCTTTTTAATTTTTTTTTAAATCATTATCCTTCTGCAGAGTGAGTTTTGGTTATATTTGGTAAATGGACTATGAAAATGTATTCACAATACACGGGTCTTGAATCCCTGGTTTCATCCTCTTCAGCTGCCGAAACCTTACATGAACCACCGACAAAAATCTAGCATCGGCTAGGGTTGGCTGCTTTTCCGTTTCCCTGGCCTACTCTTCTTGAGGTGCTAAATTTTTTTTTTAAATGGTCACAGGTGAAACAGAAGCAGACAGAAGAAGTAGAAAAGAAATGAAAACCTGTCCAAGATTTAATTTAGCAGCTCTCAACCAGGAGTGTGAATCAGCCTCACTGGCATAGCTTTTTCTAATCTCAATCTGCCCAGGACTCATCCTGCACCGTGGACTCAGAATTCCAGGTGTGCGCCCGGGACACATGCATCCTTTCAAAGTCCCCCGGATGTCACGTCTGCTTTGAGAACCATGGTATGAGATCATCAACTGCTGAATAGCTGGGCCGGCAACCCTTCTTGACCATCCTGCTCCCTTGCTTAATACTGTGCATGCATAATTCTCATCCAGTGAATAGTGCATTTGTAGATGTTATGTCGAGGTTAGGATGTGTTTATTCTGCTTGTCCCTACAAGCTTCTAGATGCTAATTAAGGTCATTTTCAATGTTTGTCCCCGAGTTGCTGGAACAATAGCCCTCACTTGTCAGCTGTATGGCCTCACCACATGCCCCCCTGTGTCTTTCAGGACAACAGCAGAGGGGGCGGGGACGGTTGTCTGTCTCATAAGGAATTCCTGCTGCAGCCTGTTCCTCTGGCTGGCTCGCTACTCCTACTCAGGCCATCTACCAGGGAGTGCCAGTCTGCGCCTAAACTCTGAATTTTCTGACTGTGACAGCACTGCCTGTCTTTTTACCTCCACCTGCCTCCAGATCTCTGACGGTGATCTTCCTCATCGGCTTGCAGAGGAAAGATCCCCTTTGCTTACTGTTGACTTATTTTGATGTGGATAGAGGAGAGAGGGCACAGGTGGGGCCATAGCGGAGCTGCCATGACAGTTAGAGACACAGGGTTTCCTGTCACCCCGCAGCTCTTCTTTCCCTGGTACCCTCGGCCCTGGGGATCAGGTTGGGCTCTCACGGTAGACCCCTCCACCTGCGGCATTTATCTCTCAGGAATGTCCTTCTCCTTCCTGTGGCTGGCTGCTTCTGCGGCTTTCCCATCTGTGGGCCGTTTAGACCTTCTCCTACATCTGCATTCTGCTTTCCTTTCCATTATATGGTTGGCCTCGAGGAGGGGCAAGCAGGCAGGCTCTCCGCTGAAGGCAGGAACTTCCCGATTCACGATTCACGGGGTGGGCAGCTTGCAGGTCTGATGGCAAAGTAAATTGACGGGGAGCGGTCTGGCTGGGGATGGAGCTTAGAATTTTATTTTATGGACTCTTTCCCAGAGGGTGTGGCATCTGGAGAGGGTAGAGTGATACTGCCTGCCTCCGTTTCCACTTTGTGACAATTGGTAGCTTTCCTTTGAAATGAGGAGAATCAATCTGCAGATGCAGCTGTTCCAGAGGAAACAAGGAGAACCTGTTCTCTGGTTGAGTGGATCCGGGTACCCGAAGGGGCAGAGTGAGGTGTGATGGGGAATCCTCAGGAAAGATATCCCTATGAAGGACAGCTGTCATACGGAGTCGCCTCTTCAGAGGAGGGGCGGGAAAGGGGGCTTCAAAGAGCCCTTCGGAGCTTCCAAATGAGTCGCTGCTTTCCGGAGACACGGGGGCCTGATGCCTGAGAATGGGAAAGTGAGTTGTGAACGGCTTCAGACTCCCGACCCAGGGTACCCCAGGTGGAGGATGCTGGGAGGGCTGACCACCTGCCTTGGTGGTGGAGCCTGGGACGGCCCAGCACAAGGTCTGCAGAGGGTCAGGGAATGCAACCGTTCCCACAGAGCAAGCTTAGGTGACAAGCAGCTGGGGGGTCATCTTGAGTGCTTTCCAATCAGGCTACCCAGAGGGGCAAGGAGTTCCAGCAGAGAAGCCAGAGGACCACAGCTGGATGCCTACAGACTGAAGAAAGGTTGTAAGTCACAACCTAGAATAAATACATCCAACCTGGTCCCCAGGTCAAGGAAGTCACAGAGTCTCCAAGTGCACCCCAGAGGAGAAAGCAACAGCTTTACATGCCTCAACAGACCCAGAGAGCCAAAGGCCAGATAACTTCAGAATCCATTCAAGGAACTCCTTTTCTGCCCCTTCCTGCACGTGGCAGCCCCTCGAGGCTGATGCTGTGAGGGCAGGAGCAGGCTGTGGCAGGGGGTTCAAGGGGATACGGGGTGGGGGGGGGAAGCAGTAAGAAGGGAAATTTGAGAAAACTGACCCTTCTGCCATCTCTCATACCATAGGCTTCCAGTCAAGTTCAGAGTCTCTCTTTAAACATTCTAGTCTTCGAATCAATCTGTGGTTGTAACTGAAAGTAACTTTGAGATATTTTATTGTCTAAGAGCGAGCAGAGAAAACAAGGGCTTGCCAGCTAGGAGAATCTACAGAGGGTAATACGGTTCCCTAGTGAAATAAAATGTCAAGGGACAGTGGGAGAGAGAATAAAGTTGTCACCATGTGATCAGCGTTCACATGGCTACGAACAAGAAAGAGGAGGAACTGGGAGGGAGGTCATGGTAGAAACCTACACGTTAGGAAGGTGCTTCCTGAACTGCCTTTTAGGAAGACTGGATTGTTTTCTGTATTATATACAAAAAGAAAACCAAGGCAATGAACTTGTGTCCATACCGGAACTAGAACTTGGGAAAGAAGGCAGAAGATCCATCACGGCGCTCTCGAAAGACAGATTCACGGAATGCAATTGTCCCAAGAAGGAGGGGACATTCAGGTTCCAATTCCCCACATACAGGTGCTCCTCTTTCTAAGGGTACAGACCTAGACTGTTCTCATCCGACCTTGCAGTACCGAATCAAATGACCACCTGCATTCAACTTGCCTGGGAGGCCCTGGGGGTCCTACTGAAAGCAGGGAAGTCAAGCCCAATAATGTTTGCGAGGAGTTCCACTTTGGGCGAATGTGCACAGCAAACTTTGGACGTGGTTATGGATCACTGTCAGGATGTTTTCTGCACGCCAGGAGTTTGACTTCTGGAAAAACAGATGGAAAAGACATGAACACTATCAAATCTTAGGGAGTGGAAAGCATCACTGAGGGGGAGACTGATTTTGGAAGTCTCTGCTAAGTACAGGAAAGTGAAAATATGCTTTGGGTTTGAATTCCTTTCGGAAGTGTCCTCCTTGACTCCTTGCCCAGAAACAATGTCATCCTATGATCTCATTGGGGGAGAAGATGCAACTTAAGCTGGAACACAGGTCAATGGTATTGATTGGAAACAGTGACAATGGCCATTTTTATGGAGAAGCAGTGTGTGGTCAGCCAAATCCCTGGGGGCTGCCCTTCAGAATGGCAGGGTGGGTGGACAGGCCAGTGGGGACATGGCACGATGCCCCAGAACTGAGCGTTCCTTCTTGGGAGTCTCTCCTGTGCCAAGTGTGGCCAGGTACGGCCCCTGTTCCCACTGGCCTCGCTATGTTTGGGGCGACTCTGGATGCCATCTTTTACGAAGTGGTTTTGTGAACTTAAAAAGACAGTGCCGTTAGAATCCTACAGACTAGTTTCAATCGTGCCTCTGCCGTAGGCTCTATGACCCAGCTGGATCACCTAACGATGCTCACTTCTCTGCTCTAACCCCTGAAAAACTTGTTCTGAGGATTAAAGAACGCGTTGGAGGTGAAAACCTTTTGCACAATGCCATAGACGATGCTTGATCTTTATGTCTGTCTTTATAATAAAACAATAACTCTGCAAGTTCGCTACTAAGACAACCCAGTCGTAAAGTAATGATTCTTGACTAGGACTCAGTGCCGTGAGCTGATGGACACTCAATCCCCAAATGACTTGAAGTCCAGGAAGTATAAAATTGGTAACACTGAGTGCATC
Source organism: Phacochoerus africanus (assembly GCF_016906955.1). Lineage (NCBI taxonomy): Eukaryota > Metazoa > Chordata > Mammalia > Artiodactyla > Suidae > Phacochoerus > Phacochoerus africanus. The sequence goes on from NC_062548.1 coordinate 13,765,256, forward strand.
TGCAATGAGAAAATTTAATATTCAGCCCATTTCAGAAGGCTCGCCCGATCCTATTTTTATTTGCATTTTATTTGAAGAACGGTTTTTGGAAGTTCTGTCTGTTCTGCTCCCTTTTGCCTGGCAGCCAGCCTACTTAAACATTTGTCTTTTTTTTTTTTTTTCCCTCCATTTTCTTTTTCCTGTTAAAAGGTTTGTTGAGTGAGCCACTGAAATTTTGAAGGCAGCACTGGAAACGCCTGACTGGGCCGAGCACAGCTTTACTAACAGAGGGTATTAAAAAGATAAATTGTTGTGGACTGGAAGAGATAAAATTATATGTGAGCATAAAGGGAGAGTGGCCAGTGGAAGGTATTTGAAGGCTTCCCGCAGAGCCAGAGCTTTCCAGGGCACCTGGAGTAGCTCACACAACACACAGGCTCTCCATCCATTGGGGAGAGCCCCTTTTTCTCTCTTTCCCTGCAGTTCCCTAAAAATGCTCCTTGTGTAATGGCTTAACTCCTCCTCTGCCAAGAGCTCTCCCTCGAAGCAAATACTCCCTGAAACACCTGCCAACTCCCACCTCCAGACTCAGGGTCATGGTTTTGAGTCCCTCTTGCCCTGATCTCTCTCCCTGGGAGACGCAGTTTCCGCATCCCTCTTCCTCTGCGTTTGATGAGGACGCCCAGCTGTGTCAACGCAGCTGGGTTTCCCTTCAGCGCCTATGGCTCCTCTGTTCATGCCTGTGGTGCCTTTGAGCCACAGCCCCCGCCTGGACCTGTTTAGACAACAACCCCTCTCTTCCAAAAGTGAGAAGCAGTTATTGCTCTTTATCCCATTTCATACCAACAATATTTCATGACCGCAGCTATGTCCCAGACTCTATTAAAAGGTTTACATTTGTTACCTCACTGAAACCAGGAGCTAGCAAACTGTTTCCCTAAAGGGCCAAATTGTAACTCTTTCAGGTTTCAGGTACTCCGTCCCAGCTATGGTGCCCTGCTCCTACAGCATAAAAATAACTGTAGGCAATATGTAAATAGGTGAGCCTGGCTGGGTTCCAATAAAACTTTATTCAGACAAACAGGCTGAGCTTGACCCACTCTTAACAACCCTTTGAAGTGAGTATATTATTCATATTCATTTTACAGAGGAGGATGTGAAGCATAGAAAAACGAGTAAGCAGCTTTCCGAAGATCCTACAGATTTGGAAGTGGCAGTGCAGGGTGTGTTCAATTCTAGGGCCAGTGTAGACACCACATGGAAATGAAGACAAGTGCCTAGGGGGGAGAGAGATGGAAGAAGGGCGCTTTCCCCAGAGAGCTGCCCCATTTTCATTATTGCAAGCTTCCCCCTAGGCTCCCATCAGCTCCACACTGGCAATGGACTTTTCCTTGTGGGTTGGGGTTCTTCTTAGGGCTGCAGTGGCTCTTGTTTGTCTGCCATGGATGTCAGGCAGGCGAGTCAACTGTCATTAATTTTCTCGAGTAGAATGCACTTTCCAGAAGATTTCAGGATAAGAACAGTGGTTTCCTACTTTGCCAGGAATTTCAGTCTTGATTCTGTAAATGCATTAATGGCATTTGCCCATTTAAAAATTACAGTATTGCATGGGTGTGTGTGTGTGTGTGTGTGTGTGTGTGTGTGATGCCAGACTTTGAACCAAGTCCTGAAAATATGCCATAAGACAGTAAAAGAGACAGAGAGGTGACATCTAGACCTGTGTGTGATTGACTACATTCTGCTTAGGTTTACAAACTTCATTTAGTCTTTGTGTTATCCTGATTGATGCTCACAACCTGAGCTAAGTATCATTCATTCCATCTTTTGTTTTGTTTTCTTTTCTTTTTAGGGCCACATGGAAATTACAGAGCTAGGGGTTGAATCGGAGCTGCAGCTGTAGGCCTACACCACAGCCATAACCATGCAGGATCTGAGCTGCATCTGTGACCTACGCTGTAGCTTGCAGCCACGCTGGAACCTTAACCCACTGAGTGAGGTCAGGGATCGAACCTGTATCCTCACAGACCCTATGTCAGGTTCTTAATCTGCTGAGCCCCAACAGGAACTCCCATTCATTCCATCCTTACAGTAAAAAAAGCTCAGGCTGGGAGTTGCAAAGATGTGCAGACAGCCTCACAGTGACACCTTGGGTGGTCCAGTTGAGTCTTGGGCTGGGGCCCTCTGACCCCTGATTTGGTGCCCTTTCGGCCACACCTTGCTGCTCTGCCATCCCAGAGCTATGCTCTGCACTGTTCCTTACACCTTTCCCTCCTGCACCTCCAGCTGTCAGCATCTCTGTCTGAACTTTATGTAACCTGGCTCCTTTCCAGGCCCTCTGGCAGCTGTCCCAGTCCTCATTTTCTATCTACCCAGCATCTCCCAAGTTCCCCTCTGAAGCTCTTATCCTTCTTTGGCAGCCAAATGCCCTCTATTTTATTTTCTCCCTAGGGCACACTCATAGGATGGAGAAAAGCCGAGAGATTGTTCACTTTCTTAACAGGAGCTGCTTTCAATTCAGCCACAGCTGCTACACATTTCAGAAGTGAGATGGATCCCAAGACAGATGGTTCAGCAGTGACTATTTTAAGCCCCAGAGTCACAAGAACAGATCCAAAATAACTCCATCCAGCAGGGGTCAAATGCAGAGCAGACCTGCTGGCTTTAGAGAAGGTGTGACCCCAGATCTTTGGAGTCATTGAGTGAGTCAGCGCTGGTGTTATCTAGTTAGTAAGACTTCTTCCATACAGCGTCTAAGCTGCTGTTTCGGGACTGACTGGGCCCTGTGTTCAGCTGCTGCTCTCAAAAAAAAAAAAAATCTTCCTCTGATGGCTTCAAAACTCTAATTTGAATATGTATGACAACTACTAAGATTTATACCAGGGAAAACTGCAATCCCCTGTGTATGTCAGCTAATTGCAACAATAACGCTGTGTAAGAAATTACCTCAGAACTTTGTGGCTTAAAGCAACCCTCATTTGTTCACTTTCCTATGCCTGGGCTTGGCCGGGGGTCAGCTGATCTAGACTCAATGGGTTGATCTTGGCTCTGAGCTGTGGATTTGCTCGGGCTGCTCCACCAAACTCTCATCCTTGTTGGACCTCTTCAGAGCATGTTGTCATGGCAATAAGAGAAAGGCAAGAGGGAAAGTCTGACTACACATTCATCTTCAAGACTTTGTTTTTGTGTCTGTTAAAATCATATGGACCAAGTAATTTACGTGAGCAAGCCCAATCATATTAACGGACAGAAACTATACTCTACCCCTAGTGGTGATGGGGAGGATTGCAAGTTCCCATGCAAAGGCTGGGCAGAGGAGTGAAGAACTAGGACCGACAGTGCAATGCATTATCCCTGGGCTGCAGAGGACCTGGAGAAGAGGCTCCATAAAGGGGCAGCAGGGAAACCTGGTGGCCACTCCCCTTGGAGCAGCTGTGACGGCTCATTATCCTTTCCCCTCTAGGGAGGAATCAGGGCCATGGCAGATGGCCTGACTTCTCCCTTTGGAATGACCCGGAACCATCACTGCACTTTTTTTGTACATTGGTTTTCTGCCTTCTGTCCACTAAGTGGCCTGCTTGATGCTGTTAAATTCTTCAAGCTGACTCCTCAAAGAGTTGTTTTTTTTTGTTTTGTTTTGTTTTGGTTTTTTTTGGTCTTTGTTGTTGTTGTTGTTGCTATTTCTTAGGCCGCTCCCACAGCATATGGAGATTCCCAGGCTAGGGGTCGAATCGGAGCTGTAGCCACCGGCCTACGCCAGAGCCACAGCAACGCGGGATCCGAGCCGCGTCTGCAACCTACACCACAGCTCACGGCCACGCCGGATCGTTAACCCACTGAGCAAGGGCAGGGACCGAACCCGCAACCTCATGGTTCCTAGTCGGCTTCGTTAACCACTGCACCACGACGGGAACTCCCTCAAAGAGTTTCAATAGATTTGGGAAGTCTGGAGATATGGATAGGATGGGTGAGCAGAGGGTATTTTAAGGACCTGAACCCCTTTATTTGCATACCTCCATCCAGGCATGTAAGAGTGACTTTAGTTTCAATGAGAAGACCAGAGAGGTGGGGTCACTGGAGATCGCAGCACATGCAAGATGACATTGTTCTGTTTTTAAGGCCAAGAGAGCATGTCTGTGTAGGGGCCAGGGATTGAAATATGCGCCACAGCAGTGACAAGGCCGGATCCTCAGCTCACTGAGCCACCAGGGAAATCCTGCAGGGATTTTAAATACCGAGACCGTGTAACACTGGACAGTGTAGCTGCTATAATTACACAGTGTTCCTCACTTCATATCCCTCTGTCTGGCACACCTGAATCTTGGTGAAAGAAGCATCTGCTTCCAGAATCACTGGGGCAACAATGTGATGCCATCTGTCTTCCAACACTCTCTACCACGCTGCCCTCCTCAATATGATCATGGCATGGGTCACTATATGATATTATTTGTGGTATTTATTTTTGGCCCAGCTCTGCCACTACTTCTGTGGGCAAGAATTTTATGTACTTCATTGGGGATTATATCCCCAGAACCTAGACTCCGACAGATGATATTCATCCAGAAAGAATTCAACAGATACTTGTTGAATGGGTAAATGCAGAGACCTATCCCGCTGAATGGTAGGGAGTGGGTATTCAATGTATATTAGTTTCTTCCTACCTGCCTTTTTTCTTCTTCTTCCCTTTTTCCATATATAGATTGATATCTCCACCTAAAACTCAACTTCATGTTGCATGCTTCTAAAATGCATTTTCCAAGGTGCAAGGTAAACATCCCTTTAGCTTTATTAATATTTAGGGTCAAAGGGTAACTTCAGAGGGGAAAAGAGATAAGGTCTTGGAGGCCCAGTTCTTCTGAAATTCAGGTGTGAGGGGCCTTTAGCAGCAGGAAGGAGGAGAGAACAGTTAGATATTTAGAAATGATCTTGCTCTCCATTCTCAGAAATATATTGGAAATGGGCAACGAGCATCACCTAGGAATCAGATATTCTACATTCTAGTGTGAAGCTAAGCAGGCCAGCTGTGGTTGCCTGAATCATGGCTTTCCATTTATGTCCACATTTTAATCCCCAGAGCCTCAAAATATGTTAGACTACTCAGCAAGAAAAGGAATTAAGGTTATAAATGGAAGTAGGGTTTCCAATCAGTTGACCTTGAGAAAAGGAGATTAGACTGGATCATCTGAGTGGGCCCCAAGTTCAAATTTCAGTCAGCCCAATTGTTAAGAAATAAAGGTTTAACTTAAATGGGGAGGAAGGGGACAGAAGGGTTGCTGTCAGAGTGATGTTATGGGAAAAAAGTCCACCGGCCATTGCTGGCTTGGAAGATGAAAGGGGACCATCAGCCAAGGAATGTGGGCAGTCTCGAGAAGCTGGAAAAGCCAAAGAAATGGATTCTCCTCTGGAACCTCCAGAAATCAACACATCCCTGCTGCCACCTTGACCTCTGCCTGGGGTGGACTTAATGCACTCCACAACTGCAAGGTGATGATTTCGCATTGTTTTCACCCACTATGTTTTTAACGGCTTTGGTTTGTTACAACAGCAATCGGAAACTCACACACCCATTTACTGATCTGGATTATAGTTTAATCTTTAAAACCAAAGGAGTGGAACGAGATGGCTCCCACAATCTTTCCAGTTTGAATTTCCTCTCAGTAGAAAATCTTCATTTTTGTAAACCATCAAAGAGGCAAATGATGTGATGACTGAAGTGCAGAGTCAAGCTGACCCCCAGCTCCCTCTAAGCTTGTTGGCTCATTGGGAAGGTCATCTATCCCCTTCCCATAGGTGCCATGAGGAGTAAGGAGTCAATTATGACTCAATCCATTTTATTTGTTTTCTTCCATCTTTCTTTTAGTCTTTTTTTTTTTTTTTTTTAAGGGCTGCACCCATGGCATATGGAGGTTCCCAGGCCAGGGGTCCAATCGGAGCCACAGATGCCAGCCTACACAACAGCCACAGCAATGCAGGATCCAAGCCATATCTGCAACCTACACCATAGCTCATGGCAATGCCGTATCCTTAACCCACTGAGCAAGGCCAGGGATCGAACCTGCAACCTCATGGTTCCTAGTCAGATTCATTAACCACTGAGCCACAATGGGAACTCCTCTTTTAGTCTTTATTCTCTTTGTCTTTCTTTTCTCCACTCTAGTGGAGAGAGCACACACATATGGGACAGTAGGGGCAGGCCCTAACTTCAGCTGGAGCAACTTCGGTGGGTTTGGTTATTGATTTTGGTGCCAAGGCTGCATCACTTCTACTTCCCATGCTCCTCTGCAGACCTTACCAAGGATGATGCCCATAGAACATCCTCCCGGGACATACCTTCAAGACTCTGGCTTTCCCCAGCCTGAGCAGGGATTTCTACTTCAGAAATGATCTAAATACAGCTGAGGGAGATGCCTGGGAACCTTGGGGGACATGCTCGTTCAGGGGAGAGTCCAATTCTCACCTGTGAACCACAGGCAAATGCCCAACAAGGTTGTATTTCAAGACTCCTGGCCAGGATCTGATGGAAGAATTAAAGAAAGGGAGGCATTTCGGGCTGAATGAGGAGGCACCTGGAGGATGACAAGCCTTCAGTGTGACCTCAGTCAGAGGTAAATAACCAGTTATTCAGAGGGTTCAGTTTGAAGAATGATGGAGAAAGACTCCCCCCATCCCAGGTGGCCCACTTACTCTCTGAGGTCACACATTTTTTTTTTTTTAAGGTACAGTTCATGTTCTATCCAAAACTAATGTATACCTTTCATAGGGACTTTATAATATCTAAGGCAATGCTATGCTTTTATGTAACAAGTGATAAAGCCTTATATTTTATCCTAGAGATCAGATTTAACATTTGAATTCTGCAAATACGTCTGAAGAGGTTCTGCAGTTGGGGTAACCCATGAAGGTTTAAATCACTGGTGTGTTATCCTTGCTGAGAGCAGAGTACGTCGGGGAGAAAAGACACACATAGGGATCCTTAAAAACAGGCACAGTTGGCATGAAAAGAATGGAGGGAAATGCGCTGCACGGATGAGGAGCTGGAGAGACTGATGAACTGTGCTGTGGGATTTCTGCATCCTGGCCTTAAATGTCCTCTCTGGAGGGGGATGGGGAGGTACTCTCTGGAAAGTGCTCACAAGGAGAAAACAGTCCCTTTGACTGCATAAGAGTCACTTTTATTCGGATTAATGCTTTGGTTTCCCACAGCACCGTCCCATGAAGGCTACAGGGAGCATGAACCATCCAGTCTGACCTCGAGGAGGAGGACATTTCCTTATACTCACCAGAGAGGAAAAGAGAGCTTCCGACCCATCCGAGGGCAAGTCCCAGGTCAGGGAGAGAGGGTTGGGCCTGAGGTTTTTCTAGATGGTGAAGTCTTAAAATGCCCTGCCATGTGGAGGCCAGCGGACAGCTAGAAGGAAGACCCCAAACGGGGGACCAGAGTCTCTACCTTTGCGTGATGGCACAAGACTTCCCTGACTCGTGGTGTTTTCCGTGTTTATTTTCCTAGTGCTATGTCACCACTGGAACATCTGTATTTTAAAACTCGCTTTCAACCAACATCTCCTAGTTGTTCCATCCCTTTTGTCTGCCTGTAAGCAGCTCTTAGCAGGAAGCCACCCTCAGCAGGAAGCTCCTTTCCTTGTCGCTTTTGCAAAAAGTCATATTGAAACTAACTTTTAAACCAGGCACCCTGATGCTCTTTGCATCTCCGGCCCAAGCACACCTTTCAAATCTTCTGATCCCGCAACACCCTGCCTAACTTGTTGCTTCTGTCCATAGACCACAGAAGTTGACATGAGGACTAAGTAATTAACCGACAACCAGCACCCTCCCCTAGCTTCCCCTTCAGTAATCTCTCAAACAAACTGGACAAAATTACGTCCAGAAGAAGATCCAGAGGCGTGACAAGCCCACACACAAGCCTGCACACGGTGGGATTGGCGAGGACTCTGACCCCATCTCAATGATGAACTGAGATTAGTGAGTAAAGGGAAGCCCCTTTAGTTTTTTTAAAATTTAAAAAAAAAAATTTTTTTCTTTGCAGGGCTGCACCCAAGGCATAGGGAGCTTCCCAGGCGAGGGGTCCAATTGGAGCTACTGCTGCTGGCCTACACCACAGCCACGGCTCTGCTGAATCCGAGCTGCATCTGCAACCTACCCAACAGCTCACGGCAATACGGATCCTTAACCCACTGAGCAAGGCCAGAGATGGAACCCGCATCCTCATGGATACTAGTCAGATGCTTAACCCCTTGAGCCACAGGGGGAACTCCTCCCTCCTTCCCTTTAAAAGCTTTCATGGCCGAGCAGCATCTTCAAAGGTGATTTTCTGGGAACACTGAGTCCACCATCTCACTAGATGGCTGGCACTCTGATTAAAGACAACTTTCCTCTCTACCAACATTTGCCAATATGATTTTGTGAGCGGCATGCATGCCAGGCTAGGTAACCACCAAACACGGAAGCTCAAGTTTGACCTGGTCTCTGCTCAAGAGACACCCTCAGCTACATTATGTGGTGTTAAAACACAAACCCCAGCAATTTTCATGTGCTAGGTTGAAAAACTGTCTACTAGGTGTTACAGCTTCTCTATCAAGGAGCTGAGTCTATTTCTCCATCCTTTGGATTCGGGCTGGCCTTTCGACTTGCTAGAATGTTGTAGAAATGAAGCTGCTCAAGTTCCAGCCTGAGGTCCCCTGAAGACTTGCCGTTTCAGCTCTTGCTGTCCCTGAGAACCCTGTACCCTCCCAGCTTGTGAACCAGCCAAGGAAAGCCTGCTGGGTAACTGATGAGGATGTTGGCCCAGTTACCCTCTCCCCCAGCCAATAGCCAGCCAGCCCCCAATCATGGGAGGGAGGCCCCAGTGATCCCGCTCCCCACAAACACTTGAGCAAGCCCACCCTGAGAGGACAGAGGCAGCTCCCAGCTCCCCCAGCTGCACTCAAGCTAAACTGTCCACCCGTATGAACTATACACGGTGGAGTTCTAAGCCATCAATTTGGGGGCTTTTTTTTTTTTTTTTTTTTTGGCCACACCTCCAGCATGCAGATGTTCCAGGGTCCGGGATTGAACCCATGCCATAGCAGTCACCAGAGCTACAGCTGTGACGACACTGGATCCTTGACCTGCTGAGCCACCAGGGAACTCAAGGGCTAATTTTTTTTATGCAGCCAAAGCTAATTGATGCACCTTGCCCAGCAGAGAGAAACCCGCCAGTACTTGCGTGCTGCTTTCAATGACACCGTCAAGGATAATCATTTGTTAATTTAAGCCCTACCTGAAGGCCTTGATTGTGGGTGTTTATGGGGGGGGCAATAATGCTGTGCTGACTGAGCATTTGGCTCAGGGTGAAAGGAAAGATGTTTGAAATTCAAATGCACTTTCTTTTACTGATGGACAACAATGACTTTTAGGAAATGGCTCTTTCTTTCATTAGAGGAGTAGCCGAGATAATAGAAAAGTCCACACGGCCTCTAGTGAGGACTTTCCTAATTGCTCGCTACTGAAAGAGGTTTGGCCTTAAAATGTCTGAGCTGAGACTCCCAACCTAATTCTCCCATCAGAAGAGACTATCACCCCACCCACCTCCTCCCAGCCCCCTCCGAGTGACACAACTGCTGCCTCCTTCGCCCACCCCTCAGCACAGTGGGTGTTACAGGCTGAAAAACCGGGGGTGGGGGGTGGGGGGTGGGGGGGTGGAATGTTCCAAAACAGAGACCCCCGGGCTCTCTTGTTTCTCTGTGTTGTCCGCTTCTTTTTTGGAAATAGAGCTTCCCACTGACATCAAAAAGAATCTTTCTCAAAGTGCTCAGAAACCACAGGGTGGGCAGCGTGGTTCCCCCAGCGGCAGAGAACCAGCCCCTGATGTCTTCGCTGGAGATCAAATTGGGTTAAATGCCCCCTTCCAAGCAAGGCCGAAAAATTCCCCGCCACAAGGTCTTTCATGCGTTAGACCAGGAATGAAGGGCAAGCCTCAAAGCCTGGCCTAGTTCTAAATTTAGATCAGTAATTTCATCCAAGAATGCAACTGTGTAGCATACTTCTGTTTTCCTTCCCTTTTAATGCCCGAGCAGGGAGGATTTGGGCTACGTTTGTGCCTTGACAATTTTGAGGAGGTGTCATGTGGATATTTCTCAGTGAAAAGAGCAAAAGTAAAAGGAGACCAGCTTAAAATGTCAAGTCACATTATTGGCAGACACCTAAGGTGATCTCTGCCGCTTTCCCTCGCTCTTAATTCAAGCGACGTTACATGTGCTATGACAACAGTGAGCAGCTGGGGACAGACGGCTTGATCTCTGGGAGCTGGCTGCTGCAAGGACAGCCTGAATGGTCCTTCATGCATTTGCTCCTCCTTGAAGGGGTGGCTTATTCCCCGGGAGGTCAGTGCCTATGCCCTGGTAATGGAGAGAGGGCAAAAGACTGATGATGCGCTTAGGACCGTTTTAAATATTTTTAGACGGTGGATGAATATATACATACATATGTATGTGTGTGGAAACACACACACACAAAGGTTTCACTGTCCAGTTAATTACCAGATGCCTCTGTTTGGGGAAGGAATTATATCAACTCATCCTGACTATCCGATGTTGCAAAGAAGGTCTGGTTGACAATTGCATAGATACAGTCCTTTAAGAAAAAACCAAGACCACCGTAAGAAAAGATTAGGCTCTAAATGCAGTGCTTTTAGGACTCTGGGGGAAGGAGAGGGGCCCATTCAACCTGCTCTGGAATGAAAAGCCTCTCCTGGATGGGGATGGGACGGGCCAAGCCCAGAGATTAAATGGCTGCATTGGCGAGGCCAGGGTTTCCGCAGTGGTTTTCGGCATAACCCCTGGAGACACAAATGTTTAAATGAAGATTTTTCAGAACCATCCACAGGCTCTCGAGGTAAATCTTGGACTTACCTGTCTCCCGTATAACCTGCAAAAGCGTGGCACGGGAGTTTGATTGAATTGCCTGGTAATTCTGTCATGAACCGCACTGCTTGCTTCTCCCTTGAACACATGACTGATGGTAACGAGGGAGTTATTTTCAATCAAGGCAGGCTACAACGAAAGAGGTTTCTCCTAACATTGTGATCCCTTCCTCTGAAATCCATTTCAGATTGGCGGATAAAATGTGATTATATTTACACTTCCCTGACACAATGCAGGCAGCAAAATAACAGCCTGCCGGAGACATTTTTCTTCTTCATATTTAGATCTGTCAGTGCCGTGGTCCTGGGGGAAATGGGAGGGGTGCCGGAGGCCGCTGGGGTTGGCGAGATGTCTTGCTTGGCTCACGAATAGAGACTTGCTCCTCTCACCGCGGAGATTCTCAGACATCGTCCCAAGTGGTGTTCAGAGCGACGATACAGCAGGTGGACCAGGGGTGCGCCACGCAAATCAAATTTCTCCTTTTTGCCTTGACACCGCCCATTCATTATCTCCACATGATAATTTAATTGGTTTGTGCTCATGAGGGGATGGATGGTGTGTGATTCACCGGTATCTGGATAAGTTACAGGTGCAATATGTCTTAAACATCTCTTGGCTTCCAGGAGTTTCCGTTGTGGCGCAGTGGATGTGCATCTGACTAGTAACCATGAGGTTGCGGGTTCTATCCCTGGTCTCAGTCAGTGGGTTAAGGATCTGGCATTGCTGTGAGCCGTGGGGTAGGTTGCAGACATGGCTTGGATCCCATGTTGCTGTGGCTGTGGCACAGGATGGCAGCTGTAGCTCCCATGAGACCCCTCACCTGAGAAATTCCATATGCCTTGGGTGTGGCCCTAAAAGGGAAAAAAAAAAAATCTGGGTTTCCAGGTAGCAAGGCTGAAGTGGTAGATGGGACAATGTAGTGGCTGCAAAAACTTAAGAGCGCCCTGGCTAGAGTGAGGGATTCTGACTCTGGTTCTGAGCCTACGAGGGATTAGCCGCATATGATATCAGGCAACTCATCCGCCTTCTCTGACCCAAGAGTCCTCTTTTGTAAAATGAGTGGGTTGGTTAGGGTATCGTCACTATTCTTTGTGCGTGGAACCCTGCCTAGCGTTTCCAGAGGGGCGATGCCAAACTCGTGTTCAAGTCTCCACTCTCAGGAAAGGATTGATATTCGCTTCCAATAAGACTGTAGAGATCATCAAGCTTCCCAGAGACATCACCCTGGACCCTTGCTTAAGAAACCAGTGTTTTTCACTCTCAATACAGCACGCTCTCTCTTAAATCCAGAGAGAAAGGTGACCCTCCTTTTTCTCAGGTCCCTTCTGAGCTCTTGATCTGTAGAGGATGCTGTGATCCAGGAAAAAAAGGACGTAATACTCCTGCTGCTCTGAGTGCTGCCAGCCAGATGAGCGTCAGCTCTCAGCTGGGATAGTATTCGCAGCAGACAGCCACCCAAGCCCAGACCACAGCCTTTCCTGGACCAGGCTGCATCCAATGATGGATGTGGGAATGTGAAAGCTGCGTCCTCTCGCCCTTGCTTGGGACAGCTCTGAAGAGCTGGTCCATCTTGAGAATGCCCCTCTCACCGCTTCCTTGGCTGGGGCTTCCCTTGAGACTGTATCTCTCCTTCTGCCCCATGTTGCTTCCCTCTCCTCCTCCTTTCTGAAAAGGCTCTCTAATAAACTTTTTACATGCTTATCTCCCTCTTAGAGTCTGCTTCCCAGGGAGCCCAATCTGCACCATGACGAAATGGGTTTCCTCTAGGAGAAAGAGTTTAGCTGGCTTTCATTCACTCATACCCCCAGACCCAGGTTCAGTAGCCAAACTTTGAAAAGCAAGAGATATTTTCCCAACCTACAGACATATGGATTCTTTGGAAAAACTGGGAAGTCTCCAAACACTGAGACAAGCACATAAGTCAGCTGAGGCTGAGGAGCCTCTGTCCTCCTGAGACAGGACCTATCTGTCCTCTTGTGTTTGCCACCCTCCCCTCCATGTCCTATTGCTCTCATGGGAAGCTGAGTGCCAACACTTATTTACTACTATATTTACAGAACACAATGATACTTTTGGTACCAAGTTAATGATTCCTCTTATCTGCTGACTCCTGGACACCAGGTGTCTAAAGTACCTTGGAAAAGCACTTATAATTTGTAGTTTGGTGGGACTCTTGGTGTGTCCTCTAGTAAGTATATCCCCTTTGAGGACTGAGAGCCCAGAATTCCAGGAATAGAAAGTACAAAGTCCTAGGAGTTCCTGTCGTGGTTCAGTGGGAACAAACCTGACTGGCATCCATGAGGATGCAGGTTCAAGCCCTGGCCTTGTTCAGTGAGTTAAGGATCTGGTGTTGCCATGAACTGTAGTGTAGGTCGCAGATACAGTTCAGATCTGGCGTTGCTGTGGCTGTGGTGTAGGCCAGTGGTATAGCTCTGATTCAACCCCCAGCCTAGGAACCTCCATATGCTCTGGATGCAGCCCTTAAAAAAAAAGACAACAACAAAAAAAGGAAGTATGAAGTCCTTCAGTGGGTCACTGGGTGTAATGATAAATAGGGGCAAGCCTGCCTCCACCAATTTGTTCCCAGACCCATATAATCTTCCCACATGGGACAAAGTACCAATACAAAGGTCTCTAACAATGTATATGCAGTATGTTGAAGGACGCCACTTTATCCATGCAGAGTATTGCCTCCAGGATAATACTTTAGCATTCACTTCTTTCTAGCTGGTGTAGCATATTGTATGACAATGGGCAGATAATATGCCCTTGCCCAAATCTTCACTATAAGGTGGGCTTGTGGTTGGATGCTATGGCATATGGGATTTCATACCTGAGGATCAGGCGTTTTTAAGTCACAAAAGAGGGGACTGATGAGGCTCTGAAAGCAAAACAAAGAGTAAACCCATAACTAGTCTAGATATATATATCCCTATAAGGAGGAACTCCTGCCTTTCATGTATGGAAGGAAGCCAATGCAGTGGAATTGCCACCCATGGTCACTGAAGAACAGGGTCATACTGGAGTGATATGCTAGAGCCAGGTTGCACCAGCCCCCAGAAGTTACTTGCGTCCTTCTCTTTCCGACTCTGGGTAGAATGACATCATGTACCTGGAAATTTGGCACGGTGGATGGAGCATGTACACCATAGAAATTGCAAAACACCACAAATGAAGATTTTTTTTCAGAGAGCCCGTTGTTAAATATTTATCAGCACATCACCACTTATAACCAAAGCCAAGCATTGCAGCACTGTTCCTAACCCTCCATCCAAGTAAATTTGATTCCTTAAAACTGAATTACGGAGGGCTCCTGCTTCGGTTTATCATGTACAGCTTCTCTGAGAACTATCTACTCATTGAAAGCAACTAGGAATATCTGATGAAATCCAGAAACAAGCAAATTATTTTTTAAAAGATCTTTTTGATTGTCATCAGAACACAGTCAAAACAACCTTGCCCTGAGAAACCAAGTGAGCAATGCTTTCCCTTCTTCAGGGAATTTTGCAAGTCCTAGCCTGGGGCCTAGAGTCTGGGCACTATCGTGGGGAAGCGTAGAAAAGAGAGTTCAGGGCTCAAAGACTCCTAGGAATGGAGGGGGTGAAGATCCGGAGAGAGTCTACAGAGACATTCGGTGCCACTTTTGACCTCATGGAACTTGCTGACTCCAAAGCTGAGCTAGACCACAAAGCTGAGAAAGCACAAAATGGCAGCTCAGGGAATATGTAGAGAGAGATACAGAGAGGGAGAGCGTTTTCCGCAGTCTTGTGGTTCTAAGGAAAAACAATGCACTTAAGGAAGAGCCAACATCTTGGCTAAGCACTCGTGGGTTTCAATTGAGACTCACATAGGGCTACGCTCCAGGAGTAAGTATGGAACAAAAAGAGACAAGCCCAATTAGAACCTTAAATCTAGTCCTAAATCATCTCATGCCCTGATGAAATGAAGGCTTTTGTACCTAATAGCCAGAATAACTTCAAGTATTCTCTGGAAGAACATAAAATTATCCATAACCCTACAACTTTTTTTTTGTCTTTTTGCCTTTTTCTGGGGCCGCTCCCACAGCATAGGGAGGTACCCAGACTAGGGGTCAAATCGGAGCTGCAGCCGCCAGCCTACACCAGAGCCACAGCAACGAGGGATCCAAGCCAAGCATGCAACCTACATCACAGCTCATGGCAACGCCAGATCCTTAACCCACTGAGTGGGGCCCGGGATCGACCCCGCAACCTCATGGTTCCTAGTCAGATTCGTTACCCACTGAGCCACGATGGGAACTCCAACCCTACAACTTTTTATACAAAATGTCTTGGCATTCAATGAAAAAAATATCATGCGGGGGAGTTCCCTTGTGGCTCAGCAGGTTAAGGATCTGGTGATGCCACTGAAGCAGCCCCAGTAGCTGCTGTGGTGCAGGTTCAATCCCTGGCCTGGGAACTTCCACATGCTCCAGGCATGGCCAAAATATATGTGTGTGTGTGTGTTTGTATACACACACACACACACACATATATGAATACACATACACACATATGTACATACATATGTATGTTTATATGTGTGTGTGTATGTATATGTGCATGTATATATCGTGTGTGTTTGTGTGTGTGTGTGTATAATGCATATATATATATATTATGCAGGCCAGGAGTTGGGAGCAAGTGACCAAAAGCCAAGAGGAAAAATATAACCAAAGAAAGAAACAAACCTATAGCTGATATAGATATTAAGGCAAGGACTTTAAAATAGTATGTTCAAGAAAATAGATTACAAGAGAGAGAATGTCAACAGAGAATCAGGATCTATAAGAACAACCAAGTTGAAATTTTAGAACAAAAATTAATAGTAATGGCTAAAATTAAAAATCAATGCTTTAATAGTAGATTAGACAGCAGAGGAAGGGATTAGTACATTGTTAGACCAGTAGAAAAATATTCAGACTGAACACAGAGAAATAAGGTTAAAAACTACAGAAAGTAGCATACAGAATATATAAGATAAAGGAAATAGTCTCATAGGCTTAGACTTGTGGTAGGAGGAAAAAGAAAGAGTGTAACAGAAGCACTATTTTTTAGCACACCAACTGAAAAATTTCCTAAACTGACAAAAGACATTAAACCACACATTCAAAAAGCTTTATTTACGTAGGTACAAATAATGCCACACCTAGGCACATCATAATAAAAATCCTGCCAAAGTGAAATTCTAAACGAAGTTAGAAGAAAAAAAGACACATTGTCTTCAAAGGCACAAACAACATTTATTTAAAAAAATAGAGTTGTTTTTCCAACAGAAATTATATAAGTCAGAAGACAACTGAATGTGCCTTTTAGAGCTCCAAAAGAAAATTATTTCTAACCTAGAATTATATACCCAGTGAGAATACCCTTTAAAACTAAAAATGGGAGTTCCCGTTGTGGCGCAGCAGAAACAAATCTGACTAGGAACCATGAGGGTGCGAGTTTGATCCCTGACCTTGCTCAGTGGGTTAAGGATCCGGCGCTGCCATGAGCTGTGGTGTAGGTCGCAGATGCGGTTCAGATCCCGCATTGCTGTGGCCCGTGGCTACAGCTCCGATTAGACCCCTAGCCTGGGAATCTCCATATGCCAGGGAAGCAGCCCTAGAAAAGGCAAAAAGACCAAAAAAATTAAAAAATAAATAAACACTAGAAAGGGTAGTTATGTAAGAAAACTGAGTATATGTTTTAAGAATGTAAATTTATAATTTAGATAGAAACTCAAAGGACCAAGAACAGCCAAGGCAATCCTAAAGAAGAAATAATGTGGAAAAGGTGATTATCAGATATCAAATTCAGTATAAAACGGTACCTATTAAGAAAATTGATTATTTGCGATAACAATAATAAATGTGAAACAGCCTAAGTGTCTGACAAAAGATGAATGGATCAGGAAAATGTGGCAAACACACACACACACACACACACACACACACCCACTGGGCTACCCTTCAGCCCTGAGAAAGAAGGAAATCATGCCATTTGTGACAACATGAATGGGTCTTGAGTGCATTATGCTAAGTGAGATAAGCCAGACAGAAAAAGACAAATACTATACAATATCCTTACACATGGAATCTTAAAAAGCCAAACTTTTGTCTTTGCCCTTGGTTCCTGGTTTTCCCTCTTGACCTGCTAAGATAGCGGCTCAACTCTAAATTTCCACGTGCTCAACAGAATCTCTAACAACCTCACCTAATTCCACATTCCTATGGCCTCAGGACTGGACGTTGCTTCTGATACTGCCCAGCTATTTGTTGGTTGTTTCCTCCATAGAAAATATTTTTGCGCCACAGGTAGGTATGTCTAAGCAGACAATCTGATAACCCCTCCTGCTTCCTAGCTTCCATCAGTATCAGATTCTCCTGCCCCCACATGTGGCCATCCCACATCAGGCTAAACCTCACTGTATCCTCAGATTTTGTGATTCATACTATCTGGCTAAGTAGGCTCATTCCATTCACAGCCTTCTCCTTACAGGGTATTTCTAGCATGCAATACGACTCATGGAAAAACTGTGAAAAATCCATCAAGCCAGTTGTTGGAATTCATGTGAGCTTGTCTGGCAGAAATTTAACATTTCAAAGGCTTTAGGGAAAATTGTGTCAGGATAGAGGATACTTAGAATAATAGATTTACAACATCTCTGTTCAGTGCAGCCTTCCTTGGTTATTAGATCTGTAAGTTGTTACTTAAAGATAAATTTTTCAGTTTGATTTAGTTTAAACGTTGCCTCTGAGAATTACACACATTCCCAGAGGCCACAGGGCAGTCGGTACAACTTAAATAAATTGGGCATGTTTGAATCAATAAATAAATGCATAAGTCTCCACCCACTCCAGCACCATGTACATGGAAAATACTCTGGGGAAAGTCCTAAGAAAGGCTTGAGAATTAACACAAAGCCACAGGAAAAATCCTTTGAGAGACAGACAAGGTGAAGTGGGCACCCAGCTGTCACCAAGGTAAGTTAAACACAGTCAAAGATATATATATGGTCAGGGACTTGATTATTTTTTCTTCCTTTTTTCAGCCACCCCCACAGTATATGTCACTTCCCAGGCCAGGGATCAAATCCAAGCCAGAGCTGGGACCTACTCTCATTCATTGCTGCCACAGCTGCAACAATGCTGTATCCTTAACCCACTGTGCCAGGCTAGGGATTCGAACCAGCTACGCCACAGGGAGAGGTCAGGTCATTAAACCACTGCACCACGGGAACTCCAAGGTCTTTAATTTTTTTTTTTTTTTTGAGCAGTTTTAGGTTCACAACAAAATTGAGAGGAAGGCACAGAGCTTTTCCATGTACTACTACCCCCAACACAGCTGTACCCATTATCAACATCTCCTACTGGAGTACATTTGCTGCAATTGATGAGCCTACATGGACCCATGACAATCACCCCAAGTCCATAGTTCCCATTAGGGTTCACTCTACGTGTTGCACACTCTGTAGATTTGGACAAAAGTAGCAATGACATGTATCCACCAATATAGTATCATGCAGAGTCCTGTCACGGCCCTAAAATTCCTCTGGGCTCCATCCATTCATCTCTCATTCCCTGGATTCATCCTTACCCCCTGGAAACCAAGGTTTTGTGTTGTTTTACCATCTCCATAGTTTTGCCTTTTCCACAATGTGATATAGTTGGAATCACCCAGCCTGCCTTTTCAGATTGGTTTCTTTCACCGAATGCAATGCATTGAAGGTCCCTCCATATCTTTTCCAGGCTTGGATAGTTCATGTCTCTTTAGGGCACAATCGTATTGCCTGGATGGAGCTCAACTTATCCATTCACCTACTGAAGGACATCTTAGTTGCCTCCAAGTTTTCACAATTATGAATTAAGCTGCTACAAATCTCTGTGTGTGGACATACATTTTTACTCCTTTGGGTAAATACCAAGGAGCATCATTGCTGAATCCTGTGGTAAGGGTATGGTTAGTTTTGTAAGTGGCCAAACCACCTTCCAAAGTGGTGGATCCAGAAAAGAAAATCATGGACTTGGAGAAGAGACTTGTGGTTGCCGAGGGGGAGGGTGAGGGACTGGGAGGGACTGGGAATCTGGGGCTCATAGATGCAAACTATTGCCTTTGGAATGAATAAGCAATGAGATCCTGCTGTAGAGCACTGAGAACTGTATCTACTCACATATGATGGAGCATGATAATGTAAGAAAAAGGAATGTTTACGTGTATGAGTGACTGGGTCACCATGTTGTACAGTAGACAACTGACAGAACACTGTAAACCAGCTATAATGGAAAAAATAAAAATCATTAAGTATAAAAAAAAAAAAAATGAAGTGCTGGATTCATTTGCATTCCCACCAGCAACAAATGTCAGTTCCTCTTGTTCTACATTCCTGCCAGTATTTGGTACTGTTATTGCTTTGGATTTGGGCCACTCTAAATAGATGTGTAGGAGTATCTCATTGTCATTTGATTTTGCATTTCTCTAATGACAGATGCCATGGCGCATGTTTTCATATACAGACAGACCTCTGAGATATTGCGGGTTCAGGTCCAGACCACTGCAATCAAGTGAACATTGCCATCAAGAGAGTCACGCAACTTTTTTGGTTTCCTGATGCATAGAAAAGTTATGTTTACACCATACTGTAGTCTATTAAGGGTGCAAAAGCATTAGGTCTAAAACATTAACATACCTTAATTAAAAAATACTTGATTTCTAAAAAAATGCTAACCTCTATCTATCTGAGTCTTCGGTGACTCACGACTTTTTGCTGGTGGAGGGTGTTGCCTCAAGGGTAGTGTTCAGGGCAGGGTAAATTGATCAGGATGGTAGCTGCTGAAGGTTGGGGCAATTTCTTAAAATCAGACAGCAGGGAAGTTCGCCTCATTGATTGACTCTTCCTTTCATGAATGACTGATTTCTATGTAGCATGCAATGCTGTTTGAAAGCATTTTATCAACAGGAGAACGTCTTCCAAAACAGAAGTCAGTTCTCCTAGAACCTGCCACTGCTTTATTGACTAAGTTTATGTATTATTCTAAATCCTCTGTTGTCACAGTCTTCACAGCATCTTCACCAGGAGTAGATTCTATCTCAAGAAACTACTTCCTTTGCCCATGTGTAAGAGGAAACTCCTCATCCACGAAAATTTTATCAGGAGATTTCAGCAATTCAGTCACACCGGCAGGCTCCACTTCTAATTCTAGTTCTCTAGCTATTCCTGCCACATCTGCAGTTACCTCCTCCACTGAAATCCTGAACCCCTCAAAGAGATCAGGACGGTTAGAGTCAATTTCTCCCAACTCCTGTTAATATTGATATTTTGACCTCTCCCATGAGTCAAAAATGTTCTTAATAGCATCTGGAATAATGAATCCTTTCCATAAGGTTTTTCAATTTACTCTGCCCAGATCCATCAAAGGAATCACTAGCTATGTCAGACACAGCCTTACAAAATGTATTTCAGAAATAATAAGACTTGAAAGTCAAAATTACTCCTTGATCTATGGGCTACAAAATGGATACTATGTTAGCAGGCATGGAAACATGAATCTCCTTGGCCTTCTCTGTTAGAATTCTTGGGTGACCAGGTGCATTCAATGAGCAGAAATGTTTCAAAAGAAACTTTTTTTTTTCTTTCTTTCCTGAGCAGTAAGATCTCAACAGTGGCTTAAAATATTCAGTAAACCATACTATAAATGGATATGCTCTAAGCTAGTCTTTGTTTCTCTTTTTATAGAGCACAAGCAGAGTAGACTTAGCATAATTCTTAAGGGCCCTAGGATTTTCAGAGTAGTAAGTGAACCCTGGCTTCAACTTGAAGTCACCAGCTGCATTAGCCCCTAATAATAGAGTCGCCCTGTCCTTTGAAGCTTTGAACCCAGGCATTGACTTCTCCTCTCCAGCTATGAAAGACTTAGAGGGCCTCTTCTTCCCATAGCGGGCTGTTTCCTATTTCATGACTTCTTCCTAGCGGGTTGTTTTCCTATTTCATGACTTCCCTAAGCGAGAACTTCTGGATAAACTGCTGCAGCTTCTACATCAACACTTGCTGGTTCACCTTCCAGCTTGATGTTACGGAAACACATCCTTTCCTTAAAACTCATGAACCAACCTCTTCTGGCTTTAAACTTTTCATCTCCTTCACCTCTCTCAGCCTTCTTGGACTCGTAGAGAATTAGGGCCTTGCTCTGGATTAGGCTTTGGCTTAAGGAAATGCTGTGGCTGGTTTAACCTATTCTCTAGACCCCGGAAACGTTCTCCTTGTTGCCAATAAGGATCTTTTGCTTTCCTATCGTTTGTGTGTTCCCTGAACTGAAACTTTAAATATACACCAAGAACTTTTCCTTAGCGTTCACAACGTAGCCAACTGTTTGGTAAGAGAGGCCCAGCGTTTGGCCTCTCCTGATGTTCATGTGCCTTCCTCTCTCAGCGTAACCGTTTCTAGCTTTAGATGTAAAATGAGAGACATGCACCTCTTCCTTTCACTTGAACACTTGGAGGCCCCTGTAGGGTTATGAATCAGCCTAATTTCAATATTGTTGTGTCTCAGAGAAGGAGGGGGGGGGCCTGAAAAAAAGAGGGATAGATGGGCAAAAGGCCAGGGGGTGGAGCAGTCAGAATGCACACAGTTTTCTCTTAAGTTTGCCATCTTATGTGGGTGCAGTGTATGGCACCCCCCACCCTCCAAATGAAAAGAGTAGCATCAAAGATCACTGATCACAGGTCACCATACAAATACAATAATAATGAAAATATCTGAAACCTTCTGTGACTTCCCTGATTTGACACAGAGACACACAAGTGAGCAAACGCTGTTGGAGAAATGATAGGTGTGCTCCACACAGAGTTGCCACAAACCTTCAAGTTCTAAAAAATGAAATATCTGTGAAGCACAATAAAATGAAGTCCAATACAAGGAGGTAGGCCTGTATTTGCCATCTGCTTATCTTCTTTGATGAGGTGTCTCATAAGGTTTCTGGCTCATTTTTAATCAGGTTGATTCCTTGTTATTGAATGTGAAGGGTTCTTTGTATATTTTGGATACTGGTTCTTGATCAGCTCTTTTGCAAATATTTTCTCCCAGTCTGTAGCTTGTTTCTCCATCTCTTGAGCATCTTATCTTTTATGAGTTTATATGTACAAGTCACCATGGGGTTCGCGCATGACTGATTCCTTAAAGAATTTCAAATTAAAAAGCCGTCTTGAACACCTTTTTTTTTTTTTTTTGCCAGGGAAACTCTAGGGCATAGTGGTTAAGACAGCTGTATATGTGCAGCTGGGGATGGAAACGGGAGACACCAACTGCTCTGTGTTAGGCTGCTTGAGCTCCGATCCTGGTTCTATCACTTAATTACTGTACAATTTGGGATAAACGACTCAGCCTTCGCTGACCCAGGCTCTTGGCCTCTAAAATGGAGACGATGGTATGGTAAGCACGTTGGGAAGCCATGAAGACATATGTGGATATATGCAATGCTCTTAACAGTACCACTGTTCAGTAAACACTCCATAAATAGTAGCCATTATTATAACGCACACATCCCCATTATGAATATTTTTGCAGATGCAGGAGAAAAACATATCCCTACCTCCGGAAATCATATCATGTCGCTGCAAAAGATTACAATGCAAGAAAGAAGTGAAAAGTAAAAGTGAGTGTGAACCTATACACACGACTGTATATAAAATAGGTTAAGTAACAAGGACCTACAGGGAAATCTAGTAAATATTCTGTAGTAAACTATATGGAAACAGAATCTGAAAAAGATGAATATGTGTATAACTGAGTCACTTTTCTGTACATCTGAAACTAAAGCAATATTGTAAGTCAACTCTACTCCAATAAAGAAAACTGGGGGGAGTTCCCATCGTGGCTCAGCAGTTAATGAATCTGACTAGCATTCATGAGGATGCAGGTTTGATCCCTGGCCTTGCTCAGTGGGTTAAGGATCTGGCGTTGCCGTGAGCTGTGGTATATAGGTCACAGATGCAGCTCAGATCCTGCATTGCTATGGCTGTGGCTGCGGCTGTGGTATAGGCCGGCAGCTACAGCTCTGATTTGACCCCTAGCCTGGGGACCTCCATATGCTGCAGGTGCAGCCCTAAAAAGCAAAAAAAAAAAAAAAAAAAATTTTTTTTTTTTTAAGTAAAAACAAGTATAGGCCACTTGATAACATTCTATGTCACCTAAAACCAAGCAAAAATCTAGAATATAGTGGATTCTGAGTACATGATAAATGAATCCATCAATTATTTAACATAAGGACCAACCTGTGTGGGATGTAATTAAAGTGAAGGAGACAGTGCGAATAAAACAATTCCAGAAGATTTAATGACAGAAGGAGGAATGGAACCAAGTCCTGAAGGAGTTCTTCAAGGCTGGATTAGTGAGAGGAGAGGAGAGCCCTTTGAGATGGGAAGGGCAGGTTGACAAATGGTTGCAAATGCATTCACAGGACATGAAAGAGACCAGCCTGGTTGCAGAGGAAATTACTTCGATAGGGAAGAGCCATATTACTTGATAATAAATGTGTCAGCTGCCAATTTCCAAACCAGGCTGCATTTGTACAAACAATCGATTTTAAGAATCAATTACTGGATTTCAAACCACGCCCCCATCTGTTTCCCAAACAGCTAATTTCAAAATAACTAGGTGACTAATGAATTAAACTATTGTGTTCACCTGGGCATTCAAGATTGCATTCTCCCTCATAATTTATATAACTTATTTCTCCTTCCCAGGACAACTATTAGATCTAACATCCTAGGGGTAATGCAGTGAAAGAATGATTTGGGATTCTCTTTATAGACACAGAATCATGAGCCGTTTAAGCAGCTTTGAGCAAAGGGTGTAAATGTTTACCACTCCCACCACTGAACATTTATTGGTAAAAATTAAATTTGATATACAGCTAATTTGAACACTTTTGCCACACAAAAACCTGCATGAAAATGTTTATAGCAGCTTTATTCATAATCCCTTAAAACCGGGGGCAATTAAGATGTCCTTCAAAAGGCGAATAGATAAACAGTGGTACACCAATGCAGTAAAATATCCCTCAGTGATTAAAAAAGAATGAGCTAGGGACTTCCCGTTGTGGCTCAATGGAAATGAATCCGACTAGTATCCATGAGAATGCAGGTTCGCTCCTTGGCCTCGCTCAGTGGGTTGGGGGTCTGGCATTGCCATGAGTTATGGTGTAGGTTGCAGATGTGGCTTGGATCTGGCATTGCTGTGGCTGTGGCATAGGCACAGCTTCAATTTGATTCCTAGCCTGAGCACTTCCATGTGCTGTGGGTATGGCCCTAAAAAGTTAAAAAAAAAAAGAATGCAATAACAAGCCACAAAAAGACATGAATCCATCTTAAATGCACCTTGCTAGGTGAAATAAGTCAGAGTGAAAAAGCTACAAACCATAGGAGTCTATTTATATGACATTCTAGAAATGGCAGAACTATATTGTAAACAGATCATTGGCTGCTAGGGGCTTAGGGGAAGGAAGGGAGGAGAGCTGAACAGACGAAGCGCATGGGATTTTTTTTATCTGTATGATACTGGTGGATGGTGGATAGGTGACACTATATATTTGTTAAAACCCATAGAATTCTACAACACAAAGCGTGAACCTTAATGTATGCAAATAAAAAAATCGTCTAGGAGATAAGGGGACCCAAGGATAGAATGGGATCCCTCTCCTCCCCCCAGAAATTGAACTGAATTACAAATATGTGAAACACACTTGATAAAGGGGGTGGTGGCGACCTAAGTAATTTGAAAAAGAGTGGACATAATGTCTACAGCAATGCCATGGGTGGGCCTGGCCTTCCTGGTGTTGCTCTGTCCATGGATCACGCCCACGCCTAACACCTTGAGAAAGCCTCTCCCGCGCCTTTGAGAGATACTTTTGCCTTGTTGGCTACTCAGTTACCTTAGGTGACCCCAGACAATGTTTGTCCAGACACTAGTCCCATTAAGCACCTTAGGGATTCCAACTGGCAAAGCTGCCCAGACTACAACTACCCTAAACTTGCAAGAGTCATGGTATTTCTCCCTTCAGGCAGGTCCTGCAAACAACTTAGTGGGCAAACCAAGGTAGAATTCAGCAGATACAGCAAAAACCAGTGGCGGCTAAAATGCAAAAAGGTCAATGGCCCATGGTGCCCTTCTAGCCAGTGCAGGACATTCCATGAATCCAGCTAGTAAACCAAGAGCAGTTCAGAGGCATGTCATCACTGTCTGTCACTGAGCTACCTGGCTCATCACACCAACTACCCAGGATTTGTTTTAATCTGAGAAAATGACAGACATGGAGATAGCTGCTTTGCTAGAAGAGCTTATGACTTACAATTCCCAAGAGGAGGGGACACACCTGTCATGCAGGGCCACCCAAGGAAGCACCAGGTCAGACAGGAGGAAGGCGTGAAGTGTAGACCAGAGTGTTTATTACCAAATAAAGAACTGGTGGGAAGTTGTCAGGTGGGGACGTCCCCTACAGGGCAGGAAGCAAAACGCACGTGTTGGAAGCTTTGTAATATGATTTCTCTGTGCTACAAAGCCACAGAGATGGCAGTACACCCACAATTTGGGCCCATGATTTCAAGATGTCACATAAGCAAGGCTGGTTATTACAACGGGTTCCTGGAACAGAAAAGGGGCATTAGGTAAAAACTAAGGCAATCAGAGTACACTGTGGGATGCAGCCCAGCATTAATCGTGACAAATTGTATGATACTAATGTAAGATATTACTTACAGGGGAAAACTGGCATGAAATACATGAGGACTTTCTATGCTATCTTTATACCTTCTCTGTAAGTCCAGAACTTCTCAAAAACAATACTGTCTTTTATAAAATGCACTTGGAGAATAATCTATACAATTTCAGTTCTCTCCTCTAAATTTTCTTCATATTAGGTATGTCTTTCCACTGGGAATAAGAGGAAGAGAGTGGGTACTTATCTTTTCCGAATGTTCATTCATTGATTTATCAAACACTTATTGAGCATCTGACTCGTTCTGGCTGGTGCTAGGGGAAGATAGAAAGAAAGAAAAATGCTGACCCTGCTCTTAAGAAAATCCCCGTTTAATGGAGGTTATAGGCACAAAACCCCATCCTTACTGCACAAGTTGACAAGTGCTGTGCCGGGATTTTATACATGATGCACTCAAAGAAGGGTTTGTAGGATTCAGGAAAGACTTCTCAGCAGAGCCAACATTTAAAGAGCATCTTGAAGGGTCAGGGGCAATTTGAAAAAGAGAACAGAGGGGAAAGGGCTTGAGAGCAGAACTTGAAGCAAAGACATACGGGCAACAAGTCATGCTGTTTGGGAGGTGAAGTTAGGCAGGACATGAAACCCACTGCTGGGCATCGTAGGAGATGAGGCTGGACAGGAATATTCAGGCTTTAGCCTTTAGGAGGCACTTAATAAATGTTTCTGAATGAATGAATGAATGACCAGAAGCTGAAAGGCTCTGCATGGTTTTTAGAATCTTGACTTTATTCAAGAGGCAACAGGGAGCCACCTTGGGTTTTCGAGTGGAGAAATAACGTGACAAGTGTGGGTCACGGACCTTGTGGTTCATGCAACATCAGCATCACCTGAGTGCTTATGGGAACCAGAGAGGCTGAAGTCAGACCCCAGAC
Source organism: Phacochoerus africanus (assembly GCF_016906955.1). Taxonomy (NCBI): domain Eukaryota; kingdom Metazoa; phylum Chordata; class Mammalia; order Artiodactyla; family Suidae; genus Phacochoerus; species Phacochoerus africanus. The sequence goes on from NC_062548.1 coordinate 13,791,790, forward strand.
ACGTCAAATCAGAACCTGCACTTCATCCAGATGCCCAGGCGATTTATCTGTGCATTTCATTTCCAGGAGGGCCGCTTTAGAAAGCTCACTTTGTTGGAAGAGAAAAAAAGTAGTCTTTTTAAAAATTCCCATCAGAAAAGAAAGAAAGAGAGAAGAAAAAAAAAGAGGGGGGGAAAGAGGAAAGACAGAAGAGAGAAAAAAGAAACAATAACTCACATAAATGAAATGGACACACAAGCTTCTCCCAAACTGCTTTCTTCCACCCAAGTCCTGTCCTTTGAAAGAAGCAGCATCTCTAACTGGAAGACTTCTGGATCCCAGCCGGCCTCCAGAGGAGGGGCGTGTGTGTCCTTTGAAAGGGCTACTTTGGAATTGGGGAAGGGGGAGGGGCTGCGAGGGACCGCTGGTGGCAGAGCGACAGGCAAACGCGGAACTCCTATTCCCTCTGCAAGCAGATGAAACATGCACTTAATTTCCAGGAAAGTGGCTGCTGGGATGGCAGCCTAGGGAAATCAAAGGCTCAGTGGGCCCTCATAATTCACACTCATTTTGTGTAGCCAGAGCGGATGATGGGATGGCAGGGTAAAAATGTCCCCGGCTCTTGCCAGCACACTGCTGTGTGGAGGCCCATCCCTCTCCTCTGTCTCCCTCTGCCTGCTTGCCCAGGGCAGCCAAAATCTGGGTTCTTGCAGAGAAAGAAAATGAAAACGTCCCACTCTGCCCAGGCACAGGCTGCAAGAGGCAGTCTTTGCAGACGAGAGTGACCCACTTCCAGCCCCTCGTGTCTATTGTCTGTGCGGCTGGGCGTCCTTCTCCTCCACGGGACACTCATGCAGATCTATTTACCCACACATGCTGAATTCACTTCTGATGAGCTACACAGGAGAATGATATCCCTGTGTCTCAGACTTTTATTTGAGATGAAAGACCAAACAGAGCCAGGCTTGTCTGAGTCGTGCCCCAAGTTTGGTGATTATTCTCAGAATACAGACAAGGCTTTATTTGGATTTTCATTCATCCGCCTCCTTTCATCACTGGGTTGCTAAGAATGGAACTCATTCTCCAATGAAGGCTGCCAGCTGCTCAACTGCTCTGACCAGGCAGGTTCACCTATTTTTTTTTTTCTGTTTTTCAGGTCCCTCCTGAACACAATGCAAGATGTCCCACGCGTCCTTAGTTTACAGACGGGGGCATCAAGATTAGCAGCTTGCTGGTAGCATACTTAGCACACAACTCTGCATTCAAGACGCAGCTCTTTCCTCTGTGCTACTAGTGATGATATTCATTCAAGGTCAAAAATCCCCTAGGGGCCACCATCTGGGTTCCCTGAAATAGGATCCTCTTGGAATAACTACGTCCACCTTGAAGACCCCCGTGTCTTTAATGATAACACTCATACTTCATATTCATTAGAGCTTTTTGCTTTTTGAACTCCTATCACATCTGATCTCATTTACGCTTAAGAATATATCAAAAGAAGAGTCCCACGGTGGCCTAGCAGTTAAGGATTTGGCATCGCCACTGCTGGGGCTTGGGTTTGATCCCTAGCCCAGGGAACTTCCATATGCCAAAGCATACCACAGGACCTGCAGAGCTAGGCTGCTATCCCCAGGTATTTGGAGAAAAGGCCTGAAGCCCCCAGGGAATAAGCAGCAGCATGGCATGAATGGAAGGGCTTTGGAAAAGACAGGAGAGGCGGGGGTGCCTCACCTTCCCATCTGCAGGCACTGATGCATGATGTCACCCAGTAGAAATTGGAATGTCTAGCCTGACATTGATGAGACAGAACTGGAAACAAATGATGGCTGGCTTTGAAAAGGTGAAAATTGCCATGAGAAAGCAGCAGCAGCTCTGTGTGTGTGTGTGTGTGTGTGTGTGTGTGTGTGTGTGTGTGTGTGTGTGTGCACCTTTCCAGATATAAGAAGTGAGGGAATCCAGCCTCTCCAACTAGGTCCCCAATGAATCCTGGTCACCCCCTCGCTCAGTCTGATTCAATTAAATCCAGAGATAGAAGTCCTGAGCAGGGCATATAGTGAGCACCAGTGGTTCTGTTTGCCTGAAGATTTTATAAGCATATGGGTAGAGACCGATAGGAGTCCTTGGGACGGTCATCCCCCAAGACTGAGATTCTCTAACAAAACTGGGGAGCAGAGCACCGGGTCCGGCCTCCTTCCATGGACCCCGTATATCATAAAGATGCTAGGCGTGGGACACAAATCCGAAATGCTGGATGGCTGGAAGCAAAGCAGAAGCATTTTTCAGGCTGGTGTAGCTCCCATCACCTTTGCAACTCATCTTAGAAGAACTGATCCAAAATCCTAAACAGTGTTGCATTCCAGGAAACTCATGGTGCTACAAGAAACGGAGCCATCGGAGTTCCTGCTGTGGCACAGCAGAAACAAATCCGACTAGTAACCATGAGGACATGGGTTCGATCCCTGGCCTCGCTCAGTGGGTTAAGGATCCGGTGGTGCCATGAGCTGTGATGTAGGTTGCAGATGTGGCTCGGATCCCGCATTGCTGTGGCTGTGGTGTAGACCAGCAGCTGGAGCTCCAATTTGACCCCTAGCCTGGAAACCTCCATATGCCGCAGGTGCTGCCCTAAAAAGAAAAGAAAGAAGGGAGGGAGGGAGGGAGGAGAGAAAGGAAGGAAGGAAGGAAGAAAGAAATAGAGAGAGAAAGGAAGAAAAAAACCGAGTCATGGACGGCAGAGAACAAAAGGACATGCGCATCACAGCATCGCAGCTGTGGAGAGGACCACTCCCAGCTGTGGAGAAGCTGCAAGAAGCCTGTAGAAATGTCATCAATTCAATGACCTAGCATTGGCAAGGATGGGGAGAGGGGAGTGGCACTATGACAGGGTCCAGCTGCAGCACTGGAGCTGTTTGAAGAGGCAGCAGTGGCTGAGGTTAGGAGGTGGGGCAGAGCTCAGGGGAGCAGACCTAGCTGGAGAGCTTCAGTGACCTCCAAGACGGAGCATGAGATGCTCTGAGATGTTCCCGGCTTCCCACGCGAGGTGAGCTGCTTCCACTCTCTACCTGATTATGTCTTAGTCAACCTTTAAAACTCAGCTCCAAGGACACTTCCTGACGTGTTCTTTTCTAGAAGTGGGTCATCCTCCTTCAAACTCCCGGAGCTCCCAGAGCTCTTAACCTTATTTCACACATTATTTTCCATCCTGTCCTTTGGCTGGCTGTGGTCCACTGGCCCCAATTAGCTTTTCTAGACCATGACTACCTGTCCCAAGTTCCTCTCACCTCTTTCCACTCAGCATCACCTTCTAGATCCTACAGTCCTTGAGGGGAGAGACCTGGTCCCCGGCTCCTCCCCCAACCCAGCGCCAGGATGCTGGACGCAGTATGGACATGGTCACTGTGTTTTTGAACGAATGATGACATGACGAATACAGGAGGAAAGGCGGAGGCAGGATCAGGGAGGGAGATGGGCTGTTTTCTCACCCTCAGGGAAAGAAGTCGCTGTGGCATTGGCCCCACAGCAGCCTTGATTTTCCAGGGGGGTTCGACTTTTGCTCACAGCAGGTGCACCAAGAGATGGAGGGAGGGAGACAGCCAGTGCCAAGAGTACCCGTCCCCCTGGAGGAAATGCCCTTGAAGGGACCTGCCTTGGCTACGCAATGTGCTGTTCCAGCTGCACTCCCAGGAATTCGAGGCACAGGAGGCAGGGAAAGAGACTCATTCTGAGGCTGGTGGGTGATGGGAAGAGGGAGGGGAGGCCAGGGGTGGAGACAGCACCTCGCTGACTAATTAAACCCTTTGGTAGCTGGCCCCCACCAGCTCAAGCAGATTATCACTGCTGAATCAGCTCCCTGCCAAGGCCAGGCTCATGCTCTTTTTTCCTGCTTGATTTGCCTAATGGAAGCTGACAGAGAAGTTCAACCCTGATTGTCAGATTTCAGTAGGAACCTCGAGGGGGGAGAGGAAGGCAGACATTTGAGGAATAAAAATAGCACACATAATGAGATCCTTTATTTAGCCGCACCACTTCTTTAACAACTTACCTCTCTCTCTCTCTCACACACACACATACACACACACGCGCGCACACACACACACGCGTGCATGTGCACACAGAAACACACAGTCGTGCATACAAGTATCTGATTGTTGCTTGGGCTGGAGACCTTGCCCAGGGCCTATAGAAAGACAGGCCACCTGTCCTGAACTGTAGGAGTCAGACACCAAAAAGGGGACATCATTTAATGGCAAAGATGGGAAATACTCCAACTGGCATCCCCACGACCCGAACCCTTTCAATAGATCCATTTTCCGAAATGTGACCTAGAAAAGTGGCTCAGCAGAGAGACCAAAGGCATGGGCAGGCCCTCATGCCTTTGGATGGTTCTTTGCCTTTTCATACCTCCTGTTCTGTAAAATGAGGTCTGGAGGGTTTAACTTCTCAAAATCTGGGCTCTTCATGAGAAAAACCAGCCTTACCCCTTCTGAGAGGAAACAAGCAGGCACAGATAAAGCCGCTAGATACCCTGCCACGCAGCACGGGGACAATAAAAGCCAGCTCCTTTCTACCTGAACTGGAGTTTTCTAGAATGTTACAGGGAATCGCCAGTGATCGTAAGGGTTCTCCAATTCTCTAGAAGGAGGTTGAATTGTTAGTTGTCTTTATTTATTTATTTTTTAGGGCCACACCTGAAGTAAATGGAGGCTCCCAGGCTAGGGGTGGAATCAGAGCTACAGCCTGCTGGCCTACACCACAGCCATAGCGATGCGGGATCCTTAACCCACTGAGTGAGGCCAGGGATCGAACCTGCGTCCTCATGGATACTAGTCAGATTCACTTCTGCTGAGCCATGATGGGAACTCCTGTGAGTTGCCTTTATTAGGCTACTTTTTTGAGTGCCAGGCAGCATGCTAAGCACATAGAAGCCCTAACTCACATGAGCCTCACCACAGCCCTGTTATTCCCATTTTATAGGAAAGGCAGCCAAGGCACAGAAGAGTTAAGCAGCTTGCCCAAAGGCATCACAGCACGAGTCCACGTTGTGCCTGAAATTTGTTTTTATCTTCTGAGCTTTTTTTTTTTTTTAATTTCAATTTTTCTGATGGTTGAAAGCCTATCATTAAATCTTCAATGAGATTTTTTTCTCTTTTCACGTCCACAACTGCAGCACATAGAAGTTCCTGGACTAGAAGCTGCAGCTGCACCTACACCACAGCCATGGTAACACCAGATCCGAGCTGCATCTGACACCTACACTGCAGCTCATGGCAATGCTAGATCCTTGACTGAGGGAAGCCAGGGATGGGACATGAATCTTCATGGACACGATGTCAGGTTCTTAATCCACTGAGCCACAACAGGAACTCTATGTATATACTGGCTGCCAACACAGTATACAGAAGCTCCTGAACCCATGCCACAACTGTAACCACAGCCACAGCAGTGACAGTACTGGATCCGTAAGCCCCCGAACCACAGGGGAGATCCTGAAATTTGTTTGTAAATTACTTCAATCTTTGAATAAATAGAAAATAAATAAAAAGGGCTCTGGCCAGGTTGGACACGAGATCCTATTTGTGCAAAGGTCCTTTCATAAGCAAAGGGCAAGCGTGTAACAAGTGACAAGAACACACACCTGCAGGGGCTGAGGACAAGGAGGATTTGGGTGTCCTGGCCGGCTGATCCTGGTCCAGATCTAGGTACAACCACGAGAGCTCGAGCTCTTCCTTACGTGCGGACCTCTGCATGCCTCACTCACCTCATCCTACTTCCAGCCACGTGAGGGAGAGACACTGAGAGATCAGAAGATGTAAGCCTGCTATTCTGAAGCTACAACTAAGCAAAGACCTCCCCTAGTTAGTTCCTCTAGAAGAGATCTCCAGAGAGTAAGGTCAGATCCAGAGTCCAAAGCCAGCCCCAGGTACCACCTATCATTCTAGGAAAATTAAATATTGAGGTATAGTGTTTTCTTGAGGGACTTTTGGACACAGACCATGCTTTCTCTTCTATTTTTCTATTTTCCCAACCTGAAACACTTACTGAGTGTTAGCTGACTTTTTTTTTTTTTTTGGCTTTTTAGGGCTGCACCTGTGGCTTATGGAGGTTCCCAGGCTGGAGGTCTGATCAGCGAGCGCTACAGCTGCCAGTCTGCACCACAGCCCCAGGAATACCAGATCTGAGCCGTGTCTGTGACCTATACCACAACTCATGGCAACGCCGGATCCTCAACCCACTGAGCGAGGCCAAGGATTGAACTCACAACCTCATGGTTCCTAGTCAGATTCCACTGCACCACGAGGGGAACTCTAATTGCCATTTTTAAGGGCAATCACTTTCTCTCAACCCTGAGGAATAAAATAGTGCTTGCCAATTCAGCCAGCAAAGGATGTCACAGCCATCAGCAATCACAGCCACCTCCTAGGGGGTACACTGGTGAGCCCTGAAGGAACTCAGGGAGGAAACCAGCCGTCAGACTGCAGCCACTCCCAAGAACGAGCCCTGAGGAAATTCAGGATATGAAAAAACAGGATACTGGCCCCAGATACCCGAAGTACATATCAAAGGCAAGATTTCAATGAGCCCAGCTCCATGTACGTTCCCATACAAAGAAAAGTGCTAAATTCCTTGAGATGTCAGGTGTTTCTTTTACTAACAGTAAATCTTTTGTTCCTCTGACCTGCAAGACTCCTATATATCCCAGCTTCCCCCTTGCCCACCGAGGGGTTTCTCAAAGCTATCCTCGTTTGGCCCTAAATAAAACTTAATTCACAAATCTCACGTCGCACCGTTTTTTTACATCAACACCACTCGTCACTCTTTCCTCCCCTCCCGTTTCACAGATGAGGGATGAGCAATACAGAAAACTTATGAACGTTGCCCAAGATGAAAGACCGAATGAAGACCCGTAGAGGGCTAGATTCTGAAGCCTGAATTCTCTTCACTGGAACGTCAGCGTAAAAAGTATGCACAACCTCAGAGCTGAGATAAACGTTTCATCTGGGGTAAAATGAGGACGTATAGGCCAAGAAGCAGCATTTCAGAATGGCTCAGAAAACCTGCTCCAAAGAGGCAGAGAGGAAGGTTGGTATACACGTGATTTTGCTGCAGGGGGAGGTACAACCAAGCACACGTCTTTACAGAAGGTGACTTCTAGTCTCCTGAAGCTCATGAGGAGCGGATGTCACCACAAAGGACTTTAGGGCTTTTCTAGATACAAGGAGATGCAAGAAGTGGGCACGTAAAACCTTCTCCTGGAAATATCTAACTATCTGAAGACCTGTTCTGCCAGCTTTCTCGGAGCACCGAGGGCCTCCCTCCGGCTCTCCAAGGTGAGCTCTTTCAGGGCAGCTGCAGTGGCTCCTGATTCAATCCCTGTAGAAGCAGATGGCAAGGGCCAATCTCCAGTTCACGGGAAGATGCTCCCTTCTTGTGAACTCAACACGGAGACATGGAGGACCAGGCACAGGAGAGGCAGGGAGGTACAGAATAAATTAAAAACTAGTCAGCGGAGTTCCCGTCGTGGCGCAGTGGTTAACGAATCCGACTAGGAACCATGAGGTTGCGGGTTCGGTCCCTGCCCTTGCTCAGTGGGTTAACGATCCGGCGTTGCCCTGAGCTGTGGTGTAGGTTGCAGACGCGGCTCGGATCCCGCGTTGCTGTGGCTCTGGTGTAGGCCGGCGGCTACAGCTCCGATTCAACCCCTGGCCTGGGAACCTCCATATGCCGCGGGAGTGGCCCAAGAAATAGCAACAACAACAACAACAAAGACAAAGACAAAAAAAAAAAAAAAACTAGTCAGTGACTCGAGGACCTGGCACTTCCCTACAGTGTTGACGCCTTTTCTTTTCTTTTCCTAACATGCCTGCGTAGGGGGGGCCACACCTACTAGCATCTGAGATGCCTGTATTTCCTACCATGGATATCTGGTTGTCTTGGAGAATCTCCACTTGGAATCCCAGAATTCTGCAGCAAAAGCAGCCCTGGCAACTCACTCCCCCTCTCCTTCCCACCCCATAGAAAAAGGACAATCTTTATATACATTTATATTTGTTGCTGAGCAAATGTAAAACCCCCTGCTCTACGCACTGCCATACTAAGCAACAAAATTGCCTGCTTTTCCAAGGGTCTCCAAGTGACTGTTTGAATTAATACAAATGTTTAGTTGTATCTTCAGGAGGCAGGCATGATTTTTATTAATCACCAGTTTCCTGCCATCAATGGAATGGTAACTTTGAAGATAGAACAAAATAATAACAATCGTGGCAAGCGGAATTCCCCCAACGTTTGCTCACTTCACATGCCATCTGCTCCATGAACAAGTGACCCTAACATGGCCAGAAAAAGACTGGGGACAAGACAGAAACAGCAAGAGGAGTCTATTAATCAGTAAAATAAGCAGGCTCAGATCCGCACCTTCTCTGACAGCTCATTCATCTCTACTCAACACCTGTCACTGGCTTCTGCTTTCTCCCCATCGAGGAGACAAACTGACCACCACCCTTGCCCAGGAGATGCCAGAAAAATTCAAATAAAATGAAGAGAATGGCCATGACACCAAGGGAAGGGGCATGGGAGTGGGAAGATGTCATCAGAGGTTGAGCGGTCTCCATACATTACAAGATAAAAGTCAGATTAGAGGTACCTTGACAGATAAGACCAAGAAAGCTTCATCTCAGAAAACGCTAAGGAAGGCATACAGGGGTGGAGAAGCTGGCCTTCTGAGAATCACTCAGGACGGATCTCTAGACTAGGAGTCTGGAAGAAAGAGCAGTGAGAAGAGGAGCAGAAGCAAAGAATTTAATGGAGCATTTATTTGTCCTCAGAACAGATATTCCACTTAACCCTTCCCTTTATGCATTTCTTTGTCAAATAGAAACAAGAGAAGTTCCAAAATGGAAGCCAGGAAGCATCTGGAATGAGATCGAAAAGGGGGTTTGAAAGAATCCAGGAAATATGTTCCCAGTAAAGCAGCTGGGTGCTGTAATAGATGGAGTTGTTGACAAAATGTGCAATCTGAGGATATGGTAAAGGCATATGATTGCTTTATCAACAGGAAGAAGAGACAAAGGAAGGAGGAAAAAGGAGAAGGGAAGGAGGGAGGGAGGAAGAAACTCTAAGTGGAAGAAGAAACTCAGGATTCAAACATGAAGCAAATAAAATGAGTATTTCTGAGCCACTAAAAGAGTGCTCAGAAAAATGAGAGAAAAATCTCTTTAATCTACATTCTAGGAAGCTTTTCTCTTCAGCGGTATTATTCCCAAGAAGGAAATGTAATCCTAGTATACTACATGGCTCTGCAGACTGAAAATGCTATATCGTCATGATTGACATGGAGACATATATTAATCTACAAAAATTCATGTTTTAGAACGAACCGATAGAAAAAGTAAAAAAAAAAGTTCTCACTTTGGCTATCAAACACCAGGATTGTTCGTACAGTTGTTTTTTTTTTTTGTCTTTTGTCTTTTTGTTGTTGTTGCTATTTCTTGGGCCACTCCCGCGGCATATGGAGGTTCCCAGGCTCGGGGTCGAATCGGAGCTGTAGCCACCGGCCTACGCCAGAGCCACAGCAACAAGGGATCCGAGCCGTGTCTGCAACCTACATCACAGCTCACGGCAACACCGGATCGTTAACCCACTGAGCAAGGGCAGGTTCCTAGTCGGATTCGTTAACCACTGCGCCACGACGGGAACTCCCTGTTCGTACAGTCTTGAAATATAAAAGTGATGTTTCAGATTACAGAGGTTGGAGAACGGAGGGAGGGATGGAGCGGATGTAGAAGAAGGGATGTGATGGCTAAAAGGCTCACCTTTGATGGAAGGCAGTCAGCAACCTGCTAATGTTAATGCAAGAAGAAGTAGAGGTTTAACGCTATCCTTTAAAATTACAAGCATCACCAAGAGAAAAAAATACAAATCATAATGATCAAAAATCAAGAATGATGGAAATTCTGCTGTATTCTATGTGGAGGGATGGATTCTATGTACAGTGACCCTGAAAGGAAGAGGGAAGTAAGAGTAAGCAAATCGGAATTGCCGCTTTTGTATTAGTACGTCAGTATATATACTTTATGACTGATAAATTATGATGTATTATTATAAGACTATTACCTGGAATAGAAACAATACAAGGAGCACTTGCAAACTGGTAGCCTCTCTGTTTAAGGGATTGGGATCAGAAGGCAAAGGCTGTTCCTTTTTGTTACAGAATTTTTGAACTATTTGATTTTTTTTTAAAAGATATGCATCTAGCATTTTGATCAAAACTTAAATTAAAAAAGTAAAATGTCACTCTAGTGAATGAAAAAAAAAAGTTTACACAAGACTTGCATTTTCTCCTGGGAAATTGTGACTCACTTCAAGATAATCGATTTATTTACTTCCAACCAAATTATGAGAATTTGCACCTGACTTGAATTTTCGTAAATTAATAAATCAAAAAGCAGCAATGACTCTTTCTTGTCCTTTACGTTAACTTCTGTCTCACTACATGGATGAATCACGTGTTTTTATGAAACCGCCTCATCAAAGGTCCAAGGCACCATGCAGCCAGCTTATCAAATGATGCTCACTCAGGTTGATCTCCCTCATAAATCACATCCAGAGCCCCATCACTTAAGAGAAACTCATTTTCCTGCTCCTGTTCTTTTCCCATGTAAGCCACTGACCTTCAGATGGCTTATGAGTTCATCTCAGACAGAGGCTTTCCGATCTGACTTTTAATTCCCTTCCTTCCTGCTCCTGGCAATTATCCCCGACTTCCCCATCTCACCTGCGGCAGTCCTTAGCAGGTTCACCTCCGATTTCCTGTCCTTCTTTTACTTCTTCCAAGGCCAGTCAGGTAATGTCTTTGAAAATCCCTCAGATGGGAAACAAAGTGACCAGCCAGGAACTCAAATAAAAGTTTACGGAGTTCCCGTCGTGGAGCAGTGGTTAACGAATCCGACTAGGAACCATGAGGTTGCGGGTTCGGTCCCTACCCTTGCTCAGTGGGTTAACGATCCGGCGTTGCCGTGAGCTGTGGTGTAGGTTGCAGACGCGGCTCGGATCCCACGTTGCTGTGGCTCTGGCGTAGGCCGGTGGCTATGGCTCCGATTCGACCCCTAGCCTGGGAACCTCCATATGCCGAGGGAGCGGCCCAAGAAATGGCAAAAAGACAAAAAAAAAAAACAAATAAAAGTTTACCCTTTGCTAGTAGCTGATTGTATGGGATAAGAAGACGAAGAGAATCTACATCTTTTGAACACTCAAGACACTATTCTGGGTGCTTCACATGAATGATCCACTAAATTCCCCCAAGCAACTCATGACACAGGTATTGCTTCCTCCCCATCACAGACAAGAAACGGAGCAGCCGACCTAATCTCACCATTATTACGGGTATGTGCCAAATGTGAACCAAGGTCTGTTTGACGTCCAGTGTCTCTTTAAAATACAAATCGCAGTATAATTGCATTGTGGCCAGCTTCCCACATAAGAGGAGCCACTCCGGAGTTCCTGCTGTGGCTCAGCATGTTAGGAACCCAACATAGTAGCCATGAGGATGTGCTTTCCACCCCTGGCCTTGATCGGTGCGTTAAGGATCCAGCATGTCTGCAAGCTGCGCTGTAGGTCACAGATGCAGCTTGGATCCAGTGTCACTGTGTCGCTGTGGCTGTGGTGTAGGCCTATAGCTGCAGCTCTGATTTGACCCCTCGTGGAGGAACTTCCATATGCCATAGGTGCAGCAGTGAAGGGGAAAAAAAAAAAGACGACCACACAGAATAACAGAATGGGGTAGAATATCCCCGTCTCCTGTCTTCTAACCCACTAGCTTGTAGGCCATCAAGAACCAAAAGCTGGCACCATATGTTGGCATCAGGAAACAATCAACAGGACTGAGCAACCAGCGACAGGGGCTTTCCTCTCCTTCCTTTCCTCTCCTTCCAATTAGGTCTCTGAACTTGAGTTTTCTCATTTATAAAATGAAACGTTTTTACCGAGTAATCATTAAGCTCTCTTCCAACCCTAAGGAATCTATACATGCGCAAGAAAGCTCATTAAAGTTATTGTCTGATTCGGATATCTTGCCAATCACTGAGGTGAATGAGGTGGAAAAGTGAATTTAAGGTTAAACAGTGTGATGATAATTGAACTAAAAATAAAATCCTCGTATTCTAACTCTTAACTTGTTACTATCCAGCATCGAATGGATTTAAGGGCCTGCAGTACTTCTTGGGCTTCTGGGACAAAACATCACAGACTGAGTGGCTTAAACAATAGAAATTTATTTCTCACAGTCCTGGAGGCTGGGAAGTCCAAGATCAAGGTAGTAAAGTGCCAGGAGGTAAGTTTCATTTGGAAGCCTCTTCTCGCAGTTGGTAGGCAGCCCCCATCTCACTGTGTAGCGACATGACCTCTTCTTTGTATGTAGGAAGAGAAAGAAGTAGAGAGAGCAAAGGGAACCCTCCCGTACTGTTGGTGGGAATGTTAATTGATGAAACCACTATAGAAAACAGTATGGAGGTTCCTAAAAAAACAAAAAAACAAAAAAACAAAAAAACTAAAAATAGAACTACCCTATGATCCTGCAATCCCACATCTATCCAGAGAAGATCATAATTCAAAAAGACACATGTATTCCAATGTTCACTGCAGCACAATTTACGACAGCCAACACATGGAAACAACATAAATGTCCATCCATGGAGGAACAGATAAAGAAGATGTGGTACATAGACACAACGGAATATTACTCAGCCATAAAAAGAATGAAATAATGCCATTTGCAACAACATGGATCGACCTAGAGATTATCATCCTAAGTAAAGGTAGTCAGAGAGCGAAAGACAAACATCACATGATACCACTTATATGGGCAATCTTAAAAAAGAATACAAATGAACTTTCTTGCAGAACAGAAACAGATCACAGACTTTGAAAAACGTATGGTTATCAAAGGGGACAGGTGTGGGGGAATGCACTGGGGGTGGAATTGGCATATGCACGGTGAGGCATATGGAATGATTGGTTAATGGGGACCTGCTGGATAGCACAGGGAACTCTACCCAATATTTTGTGATAATCTAAGTGGAAAAAGAATCTGGAAGAGAATGGAGGTGTGTATATGTGTTACTGAATCACTTTCTTATACAGCAGAAATTATCACAACATTGTAAATCAACTCTATTTCAATAAAACTTTATAAAATGAAAAAAAAAAAAAGAAAGAAATAGAGAGCAGGAGCATTCTCCGGTGTCTCTTCTTAAACTGACACTAATCCTTTAGGATCAGGGTCCCACCCTTATGACCTCATCTAACCTTAATTAACTCCTTAAAGGGGCACTCTCCAAAGACAGGTGTTAGGACTTCAGTACAGGGATGGTGAGGGGACACATTCAGTCCATAATGAGTAGCATTAGAAAATAGTGGTATGATGGCACCAGATCTGAATTGCAAATTATGTCCCCTAAGAAGAGTGAAGAAAATACCCTGGTAAAAACATTGTCAGAAATAATATAGAGCATTTCTTTCTCAATCTTTACCCAGCATAGGAATCTCCTGGAGAGACTATTTAAACATATAGTTGAACTGTGAAATTGGCTCTCAAATCACCTGTCATCAGAGCAAAAAAATAAAGAAAAATAAATAACTTTTTTTAAAGAATGGTGGTGATATTCCTTTCACGATCCACAAAGAAATTTGATATGAATCCCTCAGGGAAACTAAGTATTTTCCACCAATTAATTCTGAAGTAATTTTATCATCTCTATGACAATGAGAAGTTAAGTGGAAGATGCTCTGAAGAAAATCTTGGATTTAAGAAATAAGGCTATTTCTTCAATTTCTTAGGAAACGTTGAAGCAATAATGTCAAACCAACACAAGAAAACCATTATTCTGGGATTATGGATTACAGAATATTTTTACATAAACGTAATTTGCTTTTTTTTTCAAAAGCACAGCATAACTGGAATTGGGTCAATAAAACATTGTCTAACAAAGATCCTTAGGGGACCTGCTTTTAATGAAGAAATAAGACATCTTTGATGAGCATAACTCTCTTTTGAAAGAAGGCATACTTCTGCAAAGCTTGAAGAGTTGTTTGTCTCTTAAATAGTTTAATCATTCTTCAGGGGCTTGTGTTTATACAATTAATTTGCTTAGAAACTTTTTTTTTTTTTTTTTGGTTCTTATAGGCCAATAGTTTTCTCTAGAAGAAGGGATGCTAATGAGAAGAGACAGGTGGTGTCAGATTTGGAAATACTGTGTTTCATATCTTTGACATCTAGTTTACGTAACTGGCCCCTGACGCCTGTTTTTACAGTGTAGCTGAAGGTCTTGTGGATATTTTATCCATGAGAAGTTCTCTCTAGGAATAAATGAGATAGCAGATTGCATTGGATGGACCACAGTTTTCTGGTCCCAATGCTTCCCCATAATATTGGCTGAAAATGTTTCCAGGCAAGTGGTTTACACCAGCCTAGATGTTATGTATCGCTTCTCTTTTCCAAGTCATGGAGATGTGCAGATAAGAGGGAAAAACAAACAAACAAGAAAAATAATAAAATTCCATTGTGTTTGATTTATGGATTTGTTCTACTCTGAGAGTCTCAGAGGAGTTCTTTTCGATAAGGGCCATAACTGATTAGAAAGTAATGAACTATGGAAAAAATCCAGAGATACTGAGATTAGATCTCCACCGAACTGAAACTGATAGCACTTGTATAAAATGTCCTCGTGCTGCCAATTGCACAGAATGTGGATGTACTCCTGTTGTCTTGTTCCCTACCTCCTAAGAGCTGGAATGGGGAGCCAAAAGCACCAGCAAAAAGAAGTAGGCAGGCCTTTGTGCTTAGCAATTGTGTTACTAGGTAATGTGCTTGTTTTAAGCAAAGGTGTATGCTATTACCACCTTCCCAGAAGAGATATTTATATTTTCTCAACTTCTAGTAAATGATCAAATCTAAGCCTACTTACTGAAATCAAAAGTCTTCATAGATTACATTTGCCTCCCCTGGAGGTGGACTGGCCCCAAAGATTTGTGATGATTTACAAAAACAGACTCCGAATTGCAATGTCTATTTTTATTTTTTTATTTTTTATCTTTTTGCTATTTCTTGGGCCACTCCCGAGGCATATGAAGGCTCCCAGGCTAGGGGTCCAATCGGAGCTGTAGCCACGGGCCTACGCCAGAGCCACAGCAACTCGGGATCCGAGCCGCGTCTGCAACCTACACCACAGCTCATGGGAATGCCGGATCGTTAACCCACTGAGCAAGGGCAGGAACCGAACCCACAACCTCATGGTTCCCCATGGTCGGATTTGTTAAGCACTGCGCCACGACGGGAACTCCGCACTGGAATGTCTATTTTTATATCACATCTGTCTCTTCGGTCACACCAACACAAATCCAGTTCTGAATCAGTTAACGATCACTCCTTATTTTACCACTCATTCCACAGGCAATTCTATACTTTGGATCTGTGCTATCATATCTATCTTGTTAGATAATTTTTCATCTATCCAATTATCCAAAAAAGCTTAAACTTTGAACTAAGAGTAAAACTAAACATGGTGTCACTTATTCTAATCATTTATTCTACAGTATTTATATTCAAAAGGCAGGTAGAATGCAGAAATAGTTCTAGTTCTCAGGAGTCTGGTGGGCAATCCCAGAAAATCTTTTTATCCATGGAGATTTAATAGACTTGAATAATGTTTCCTTCTATTTCTAATTCCTTTCCATCTAATTCTAATCTCCTTTCTATTCTTCGCTGGGAGTTATCTGAATCACCTAATACTTAACTATCAGAAAATCATGTCAGGAGTTCCCGTAGTAGCGCAGTGGTTAATGAATCCAACTAGGAACCATGAGGTTGCGGGTTCGGTCCCTGCCCTTGCTCAGTGGGTTAACGATCCGGCGTTGCCGTGAGCTGTGGTGTAGGTTGCGGACGCAGCTCGGATTCCGCATTGCTGTGGCACTGGCGTAGGCCGGCAGCTACAGCTCCAATTGGACCCCTAGCCTGGGAACCTCCATATGCCGTGGGAGCGGCCCAAGAAATGGCAAAAAGACAAAAAAGAAAAAAGAAAATGAAAAGAGAGAAAATTTAAAAAAAAAGAAAAGAAAATGAAAAGAGAGAAAATTAAAAAAAAAGAAAAAGAAAAAGAAAATCATGCCAGAACTAGTGTTTCAGAGGATCAAAGAAATCCAGGATCAAATAAACCTGGATCCTCTAATATCTCCCTTCAGTAACCCTTCCTAAGCCCCTCCACCGTCTGTTAGCTGCTTCTCATTTCTATGTCCAGACCAAAGAGGCCTTAAGCATCTGCCACACATGTAGATGTCAGTCGCATTGAATTGACCATGAGGATCTGATTATGATGCTATAAGATGGCACTATAATAATACATACCAGTATAATTAGAAATAAAACACTAGAAACACATTGTGTATGACTTGATTTCTTTTAAATTTGTTAAACTTATTTTATGCCCAGAATATGGTCTATCTTGGTAAATATTCTGTGTACACTTGAAAAAGATATTTGTAACAAAGAAGATTAAAAAAGGAATCATGAAAAGAATACTCAGTTAATGCAAAAGAAGGCAGAAAAAGAGAAAGAAGGAAACAAAAAAAGAGATAAAAACAGAAAACAAATTGCAAGATAATGGATTGAAACCAATTATCGATTACCATATTAAGTGTAAATGGTCTAAACATTGTATTTTAATTGTAGAGATTATTAGATTTTAGGTATTAGGCAAGACCCAACTCTAAGTTCCTACAAGAGACTCATTTTAAGTAAAAAGACGCAAACGGAAAGGAAAGATTATGTACAAAGTTAAAACTAATCAAAAGGATGCTTCCATAGCTACATTAATCTATGAATCTACAAAGTGGATTTCAGAGAAAAGAATATTACCATTGATAAAGCAGATCATTTTGTAATGATAAAATGGGTCAATTAATTAAGAAACCATGCTTTTAAATATTTATGCCTTAAACATAAATTGAGTAAAAGAAAGGAAATGATACAAAGAAGAAATTGGTAAAATTAAAACACACACACGCACACTCACACACACACAATGGAGAAAATCAGTGAAACCAAGAGTTGGTGCTATAAGATCAATATAATTGATAAACTTCTAAGCCAACAAATCAGAGAGAAAGAAAGAGGAGGGTAGAAAGGAAGGGAGAGAGAGAGGGTAAGAGGGAGGGAGAAAGGGAGGAGAGAGAAAAGACAGAAAGACAAATTAGTCATACCATAAATAAATACTATCACTTTAGATTCTATAGATAACAAAAGAATATGCCAGTAATTTCAACAATTCAGGTGAAAAGAGCCAATTCTTCAAAAGTCATATCCTACCTACCAAAT
Organism: Phacochoerus africanus; assembly: GCF_016906955.1. Lineage (NCBI taxonomy): Eukaryota > Metazoa > Chordata > Mammalia > Artiodactyla > Suidae > Phacochoerus > Phacochoerus africanus. Next base: position 13,809,128 of record NC_062548.1, read on the forward strand.
CTCACTTGAGAATAAACAGATAACTTGCAGGGGCCTGCATCTATGAAATAAAATTGAATTTGTAGTTTAAAACCTTCTCACAAAGAAAACTCCACACGTAGATTGTTGCACTGGTGAATTACAGCAAAGATTTAAAGAAGAAATAATACTAACTCAAAACAAGAAAATTGAAAAGGGAAGACTACTTCCCAAATGAGTCTATGAGGCTACACTATGCTTACTTCAAAACCAGACAAACAGGAGTTCCCATCATGGCTCAGTGGTTAATGAAGCCGACTAGGAACCATGAGGTTGCAGGTTCGATCCCTGGCCTCGCTCAGTGAGTTAAGGATCCGGTGTTGCTGTGGCTGTGGCGTAGGCCGGTGGCTACAGGTCTGATTAGACCCCTACCCTGAGAACCTCCATATGCCGTGGGAGAGGCCCCAGAAAAGACAAAAAAAAAAAAAAAAAGACAAACATATCCCAAGAAAAGAAAACTACATACCAATAATCACTTATGAACACTGATGCACAAATTCTAAGCCAAAATTTAGCAAACTAAATTCTAAAATAAAACAATAAAACGTGACCAAGTGATGTTTACCCTAGTAGTACAATTTTGGTTTAACATTAGTAATCAATATAATTCACCATACTTATAAGGAAATGAACAAAAAAGGAAACGCATATGAATGTCTAAATAGATGGAAACATTATTTATTTACCATAAATCAAACTCTCAGCATCCTAGGACTAGAAGGGTACTTCCACAACTGAATAAAAAGTAGCCGTGAGAAACTTGCAGCTATCACCTTATTTACCGGTAAGAGACGGAAAGGAGCGTAAGACGAAGAACAGGTAAGGCTATCTTCTATCATCACTTCGCTCCACACTGTATTTGGGGTTGTAGCCTGTGCAATCAGCTAGAAAGAGTAATTCAAATGCAACCTGATTGAAAAGGAAGAATTATGCTTTTATTACCACAAAACATAGTAATCTATATAGAAAATGCAATGGAACCCAGATAAAAGGTTAGTAGAACTAAAAAGGGCAAAATTTCAGGATCTCAGATCAATATGCAAAAATAAAGGATATTTCTACATAAACAATAAAGAATGGAAATATTGGGAGTTCCCGTCGTGGCGCAGGGGTTAATGAATCCGACTAGGGACGATGAGGTTGTGGGTTCCATCCCTGGCCTTGGTCAGTGGCTTAAGGATCCGGCATTGCCATGAGCTGTGGTGTAGGTCGCAGAGGAGGCTTGGATCCCGAGTGGCTGTGGCCAGCAGCAGCAGCAGTTCTGATGAAACCCCTAGCCTGGGAACCTCCATATGACTCGGGCATGGCCCTAGAAAAGATCAAAAAAAAAAAGAAAAAGAAAAAAAGGAAATATAATTTAAAATAGCATCAAAAGGTGAACTATTCAGGAGTACATCTAACAAAGTGTGCATGTGTGATATACACTGACAGCTACGAAATATTGCTAAGGGACTATAAAGAAGAAATAGATAAATGGAGATGGTATCATGAAAAATCTAGTGCTATAAAATTTCTAGATGAAAACATAAGGAAAATCTGTGTTGCTCTTATACCCAATATCTTAGACAAGACACTAAAAGCATGATCTATAAAAGAAAAAAATGGATAAATTTGACTTCATGAAAACTGAAACTTTTGCTCTTCAAAATGAATGAAAAGACAAGCCATGTACCCACAGAAAAATATTTACCATATATGTGTATATATATATGATTGACATACATAGAAAACATGCATAAGTAGGAAAATAAAAAATACTGACTCCATCACGTGCTGACAGGATGTTGAACTTTTTTTTTTTTTGCCATGCCTGTGGCATGCTGAAGTTCCCACGCCTGGGATCGAATCCAAGCCACAACAATGACCATGCTGGATGCTTTCATCGCTAAACCATCAAGGAAATCCCAAGGATGCAGAACGCTTATACACTGCTGATCTGAATGAAAAATGGTACCAACTACTTCGGAAAACTACTTAGGGAGATTTCTCAAAAGCCAAACATATTCTTACAATATCATCCAGCTATCCCACTGCTAAATATTTACCCAAGAGAGATAAAAGTATATTTCCTTTCAAAGACTGGCACATGAATATTCTTGGAAGCTTGATGTGTAATAGGTCAACACAAAACAGTGCAAATGACCATTTACAGGTGAATGGATAAACAGAGGTGGTATATTCCTGCCTGGGAATATGACTCCGCAATAAACAGAGTCAACTATTGATACAGGCAATATCATGAATGAATAATAATCTAAGTAAATGAGGGAGAGGAAACGATAGTACATACTGCGTGATTCCATTTATACAAAACCCTAGGAGATGCAAACTAAAGGATAATGACAGAAAGTAGATAAGCAGTTGCCTGGGGACGGAATGAGGACGGAGAGGTAAGGAGGCAAAGAAACAGGGGTAAACTTTTGGAAGTGATGTATGTGTTCACTACCTTGGTTGAGATGATTCCACAGGCATCAAAACTTATCTTTTTTTTTTGTTTGTCTTTTTGGCATTTCTTGGGCCACTCCCGCAGCGTATGGAGGTTCCCAGGCTAGGGGTCGAATCGGACCTGTAGCCACCAGCCTACGCCACAGCCATAGCAATGCAGGATCTGAGCCATGTCTGCAACCTACACCACAGCTCACGGCAACACCGGATCCTTAACCCACTGAGCGAGGCCAGGGATCGAACCCGCAACCTCATGGTTTCTAGTCAGATTCGTCAACCCCTGCGCCACGACGGGAACTCCCAAATCTTATCAAATCTTATATGTAAATATGCCTGCTTCATTGTATGTCAATTTTATAAAGCTGTTTAAAAAAGTGAATATTTTTATCAGACTATGTAAAGCTGAAAATGCCTCAGAAATCTCATAACACACCAAAATGCCAACATGAAGCTAGTGTTTGACTCAGTAAATAGAACTCCTCTTCTGGCCCCAACTATGATTTGCAACAGAATTGCAATACCTGATTGATTTCATGATTATTTATCCCAATCAGAAACTGATGTTTGTCTTTCTAGAAGAGAAATATTAGCTGAGTTATTAGTGAATACAAACTTGTCTTGGGCAAATTAAAGCAACTCTCTACATACAATTTTTTTTTTTTTTTTTTGCCTTTCTAGGGCCACACCTGAGGCATATGGTGGTTCCCAGGCTAGGGGTGGAATCGGAGCTGTAGCTGTGAGCCTGTGCCACAGCCACAGCAATGCAGGATCTGAGCTGCATCTGAGACCTACACCACAGCTCATGGAAATGCCAGATCCTTAACCCACTGATCAAGGCCAGGGATCAATCCTGCATCCTCATGGATACTAGTCAGATTCGTTTCCACTAAGCCACACTGGGAACTCCCAACTTTGCAGTACACGTATAGGCAAAAGTAACCTGAGTTTAGGATTCCAAGCAAACAAACAAAAAAACATATCTGGTGTCTCTAAACTCCACCAATGCTTCTAGGACTGCTTTCCAATTTCCTTTTATTAACTGACCCATGGGTGCTTGCTAACCTAGCTGTGATCAGGATACGGGAGGTCCCAGAACGCTGGTTTCTCTAAGGTTTGCTCTGAGATGGAGGTGAGTGGAGACCTCAGGCACACAGAGTTCCCAGCCCTGATCAACCTGAGCCCTAATTGTCTAACTCTTGGGGGTTGTCCAGGTAGAGAAAGTTGGAGGAGACACACTTTCTCTGGTTAGCCAAGGTGCCGTCTCTGAGCTGTCAGCATTCCCATTCTGCATGTCTTGAGGAATTGCTTCCCTCTCTAACAAATCGGGTTCTAAAAGTCTCCACCCCCTTTCCCGGAGCCACTGGGATGACGGATATACAGCATCACCAGCTACCTGTTCTCTGGTTCACCAGGCCACCTGGTCCTTCTTGCCATCACCATGCAATAGCAAAGCTCAAATGGAAACCATCAGAAGAACGCTCCCCAGCCATCAGGCTTCAGCTCCCCGCATGGTGCCCGTCTATTAGAGCTTCTTCTCGCTTCTCAAAGGTGAAGTGTCTGAGACCAGGCTACCCCGCCCCCAACCCCCCTCCCCCATAAGACATAGCTTGTCACTGCCTCTCTGAACCTGCCTTTCTTGCCGTCTTTGTCCTGCCCTCCTGGCCTTCTCACCCACAGCTCAAAGTGCCCAGAATAGATCCCCGTCTTTCTCTGACTTCAGCCGAGAGGGATGCTAATTCCAAAATGTGAGCTTGTTGAAGCCAGTTCTTTTTGAGAGGAGTCTGATGCTTTCTCGACTCTCATTTTCTAGGGCCCTTCAACTCTGTGGGACACAGCAAGACATAATTACTTTCTTATCCCCTGCCACCAGGTTTCAAGGTAATCAATTCTGCCACAACTACTGCCAGTTACTACGTATTTACTGCATTCTGGGCATTGTACTGAGTTCTTTGCGTGACATACCTCCTTCAATCTTTTTTCATGCCCCAAACTGCCCTTCAGAGCAGTTATCACTTTCTTCAGGAGTATAGTGCTTCTGTTCAACTAGGTTAACTAACTGGTCCAAAGCCATACAGCTAGTGAGTGGCCAAGTAACCCTTCTTATTTTTTATTTTTGGCTTTATAGGGCCACACCCGCAGCACATGGAGGTTCCCAGGCTAGGGGTTGAATCAGAGGTGCAGATGCTGGCCTACACCGCAGCCCCAGCAACGCAGGCTCCGAGCCACGCCTTCCACCTACACAATAGCTCCCAGCAACGCCAGATCCCCAACCAGTGTTCTCTGTCCTCCACTGATACCGCAGTGCCTCAATTCTTAAGAATCTCTTTGATGGAGAAGCTTTCTGTCACACTTGTGACTCATTCTTAATTCATAATCTACTAATAATAGCAAGCTTGGTCTCTGAAGCGTCTTTGGTGGCTTTCCCATTGCCTGGGCCTTCCTGAGTTTCAAAGACAAAAGAGTATGGGTCCTGGGGTGATTATTCACCCAAGACCTTTTCTCCAAAGTGACACAAACAGTTAAAGGCTCATGAATCCCATTGGTATTTAATAAAGACAGCATAAATGACCTGAGGCAGACCCAGTAGGACTTTCATACTCTCTTAGTTTCTATTTTTGTCCTGAGAGTGAGTCCTTGCAAATATATGCTTCTCTAAAAAGAATCAAATAATTGAAACATCATATCAATCAACTGTGCACTCTCCACAATCATTCTACTCTTGTGAGGATGGACCACATTCCATTTTGAGCCAGTTTGAGTATCTACATCTATAAATAGATGACATATAATGTAACATATATTTATACAAAATATATATTGGGTGTTTGTCTTTTTGCGTTTTCTAGGGCCGCTCTTGCGGCACATGGAGGTTCCCAGGTTAGGGGTCCAATTGGAGCCACAGCCACTGGCCTACGCCAGAGCCACAGAAACGCGGGATCCGAGCCATGTCTGCAACCTACACCACAGCTCACGGCAACGCCGGATCCTTAACCCACTGATCGAGGCCAGGTATTGAACCCACAACCTCATGGTTCCTAGTCGGATTCGTTAAACACTGTGCCACGACGGGAACTCCAATATATATTGCTTTTTAAAAAGAAGCAGCTAGGGAGTTCCCATCGTGGCTCAGTGGTTAACAAACGCGGCCAGTATCCATGAGGACATGGGTTCGATCCCTGGCCTCACTCAGTGGGTTAAGGATCCGGCACTGCCATAAGCTGTGGTGTAGGTCCCAGATGTGGCTCAGATCCCACATTGCTGTGCCTGTGGTGTAGGCCAGCAGTTATAGCTCTGATCAGACCTCTAGCCTGGGAACCTCCGTATGCCACAGACACGGCCCTAAAAAGACAAAAGAAAAGAAAAAAGAAAAAGCTAAATTTGTAGGAATCTGAAAAGCCATCCACTCCCCTCCGGCCTTTTGAACCAGATGGATCCATGCATCTCATCTCCCTCCAGGTGACCCAACCCAGCCTCTAAGCTGCAAAGCTGTGCATGGCTATTGACTGCACTGGGCCTCCCTTTCTGCTGACCTGCTCTCCCCCAAACCCTATTGCCTCCCAGTCCCACTACGAGCTCCTGGAAATTGTCCTCAGCCTTGGTTCAGGCTCTGAAATTTGGGTTTGCCTGTGGCTCTCCCCAGCATTTGATGCAAACATCGCTCAACCGCTCAGGGCCGGTCTGCCTCTATGCCTCTCTTATCACTAGTTTCCCGGTTCTGACCCCTCGTGTCCGGGAAGGCCCGCATGGGGCTTCCTGCAAAGTGGATCTTAGGCAGATAATTAGTTATAAGCATGTGCACATTACAGCTGAGCTTGTGTTGTCTATCAAGTTATGTGAAATATATATGTGTTCACTTTCATGCCTATTTAACACAAAAGTCCCCATCTCAGGGGTAATGTGCCATTTTATCAGTCGTTTTCTATCATGTGAAGATCATAACATCCTAATATTCTCAGCTCTGCTCTTCAGTTCTCCAGGGAATCCATTTCTCTGGTATTAATCTTGGCAGCAGTGCTCATTAATATGATAAGGCTCTCTGGTTTTAAACAGCTCTTCAGCCCCAAACAGGCTATCATTGAATGGGAGATTTAATTGTTTTCTTTTCTTTTTTTTTTTTCCACGCAGCAAACAATCGGGCCAGGACACCAAGGGCACCGCAGACAAAACACCACCGCTCAGCTCAGGAATGAAAGGCAAGGGTTCCCCTTCTCTAACAGGCAGGGACGTCAGTGGTTTTCAGAAAGGCTGGCTAGGGGCTCCGTTTAGGGGAGAGAGCTCCTGAATCCCCGCTTCTGGCTGGCGGAGAGCTCAGTGGCATGGCTCCCTCTTCCTTCCCCCGTCACTCCGGCTGATGTGCCTTCAAGGTGGCCCTTCAGAGGGAGTGAAAGAAAAAGGCACTGTTTCCCATTTCGGGCCCAGAGATTTAAGCTGCACCACCTCCTGTCCAGCTACAGCTTTCAGCTCCGCAGCTCGGCCCAGAGGCTCTGGCAAATGGAGCCTTGCTTTAGTAGTGTCTTTGGTTCATACTATGTAAGATCCTCTCACTGATGTTGGCTCAGTGGTTAACGAATCCCACTAGGAACCATGAGGTTGTGAGTTCGATCCCTGGCCTCGCTCAGTGGATTAAGGATCCGGCGCTGCTGTGAGCTGTGGTGTAGGTTGCAGATGCAGCTTGAGTCCCACATTGCTATGGTTGTGGCATAGGCTGGTGGCTGCAGCTCTGATTGGACCCCTAGCCTGGGAACCTCCATATGCTGTGGGTGCGGGCCTAGAAAAGACAAAAGAAAAAAAAAATCCTCTGAGAGATAATAATTGCCTTCCCTCACAAAACAAAAAATCCAAAACAAAGTTTAAAGAAATGGACTTCCCGTCGTGGCACCGTGGAAGCGAATCTGACTAGTATCCGTGAGGTCGCAGGTTCAATCCCTGGCTTCATTCAGTGGATTAGGGATCCGGCATTGCTGTGAGCTGTGGTGTAGGTTGCAGGCATGGCTCCAATTGGGCATTGCTATGGCTGTGCTGTAGGCCAGTGGCTACAGCTCTGATTTGATTCGACCCCTAGCCTGGGAACCTCCAAATACCACAAGTGTGACCCTAAAAAGACAGAAAAAGACAAAAAAACCCCGAACAAATCCCACAGACAGGGCATGGGTTTGATGGATCAGGGACTGGCCCTAGATCAGCACATCCCATTTCCCACTATACATCAACTCAGTAAATCATGTTTTTAAGTTTATGGACAGTTGGCACCTACTCTTTTTCACTACCTGCTGCCTGACTTTGCTCTCTCCCTCCCTCCACTGGTACTTCATTGTCAAGCCATCTCTATGCTATCTGGAAAATTTTGTAAAAACAAAATTTTCAACTTTTTTGTTGTTGTTGGGAGAGGGCGTGGAGATCGTGTTCTCCTGCATGTCGAGAGACTGAGCATCTGGGAACAAGGTTATAATCTGGTTTCCAGAGACACATGGTGACCGAGCCAGGAACAGAGTGTAAGATCAGACATGTTTCTAGCTCCGCTGGAGTCAGATCTCTCGATTTGTTCCAGAAGTCCACACACGCCTAGGTCCATGGTAAAAACACGGGCCAACACATTTCCAGATAAGTGACTGGAAATAAACCATAGCCCACTGTACTTCTACCATGACCATTAGCCCACGTACTGGCCGATTGTTGGCGCTGCAGCATGGAAGAGAGTGCTGGAAATATACTAAAATCAGTATCCTTTTTCTCCTTGGATGAATTAGTCAGAGGCCCTGCAGGAAAAGTTACATTTCTGTAACGAGTCACTGTTGATACTTGTAACTACCTGTGTCCTCTGCCATCGTGAGCGCCCTTCGTCTTCAGTCAAGTCCCAAGCTGGGTTCTTGACATTGCTCGGGGATGGCAACCGTCATTCTCCAAGGGTCTGATTATTGATTAGCCCTGCTAATCTCATTGGTATGGTTTCTCATTCAACATGGAACGAAGGCATGGCTTTTCTAGAGACTCCCAACTTTGAAGTATGATCCGGAATGCCCGTATTATGTAGCAACACAGTTTGTCCTAAATTATCAAGATCCATCACTTCAGCCAGCAGAATAGCAACCTTCTTTGCCTGCTGGTTCAATGACAAAAACAGCCCTCAAACAACTAGGTGGAAGGCTAAACTTCCTATTTAATAGAACCCTAGCTATGCACTCTGTTGGAAGCATTTCTCCTGTGGGAATTAAGCATACGATGGCAAGAATGGGAAGCAAATTGTCTGTGAGTTGGTTATCTTTGATTCCCAGACCTATTCAGGCGATGAGACACACCACCGTACACTGGCCACTTAAAGTATATTCAACATTAAGTTCTCAGCATTCTTTCTCCCAACTTGTACTATAATCAACTCCTAAGCAAACCATTTCCCCGCCTCTCTGATATGCTGTCTCTATGTAATGTAAAATTACATTACACGGTTAAGATTAGTAAATTCCATGAACAGGAGTCCACTGCACACTTATTTTGCTGTGAAATAGTTTCCTTCGATTAGAAGCAATGTCATCTATGATATAGGGAGGGACAATAAAACATTCAATAGGTCCATGGGTTTTCGTGCTGGCAGAAGCATCGGAGAAAGGACGGCAAGTAAGCATCCATCCCAGTAAGAGCAAATAGCTGTCCTCCTCCTGTTATGAAGGGACTGAGGCAACCAATCTATGACCAAGAAGCTGACTGGTGCCCCTGGAGAAAAAGCACCAAAGCAGACCTTGGAACTGTTCTGTGCTTTTGGAAGCTTAGGAACTCAGGCTGTATCAGTGAGCCAATACATAGCCTTTATCCCTGACTTTGCAGAAGCTTTGTACCTGAGTCCATTAAGGACGGCTGAGTCCAAGGGATTGACTGATGCTTACAGAATGTGTCATGTGCATGTGATTATCGGAAGCCTCCTCTGCAGCGCATGGCCTTAGCTGAGCACTCACATGGATCTCAAATACGCTGACACACTCTGGTCATCCCACACCCCTTCCCCAGACCTTTCATTGCCAACCTTCCATGCAGTGCTTTCCAATGCCTGACCATCCTGCCAGACCCTTGGCCACTGCACAGGAATCAGGATAGAATCACACTGCTGCTCACTCAGTCTGATCCAAGTGGACAATCCAATGACTGCCCCAAATGCTGCCTTTATCGGTATTTTTCGAGGATACCCCTGGTCAGGGTTAGAACACCAGAGCGGTTCATTTCAGATTGGTGATCGCAAATCATGCAGAGCAATCTGTAAACCAAGCCCAGGCCCTTTCCTGTTCAGCAAACCATTTTTGAGGCCACAGACACGGACTAAGGGAAAGGAGTCTCCATAGCAGGAATAGAGGAAATAAGAATCTGAACCTCTTGCTCATGCAAATTTCTTCCCTTCCAGGCCTGCTTAAGCTTGATCTCATTCATAACATTTTAGTTTGAGGATAGATGGTTGCTGTAACTATCCAAACCCAGTGGGTCAGTTAACAGCCAGTTCCTCATGGATCGAGTAACAGATGCTTTGGTGCCCTGCCCAGATCCCCCGAACACTCACCATTTTGGTGTGTGCCAACTGCGTTCTACTGCAATCATCAGTGATGGAGAGCTTTTTTGCCAGTCTTTGCACATGGCAGGCTGGAGTGAACAGGAGTTAATACCCCTTGGAATAACCAATAAGCCAGTTGACAAATGGCAGTTAGAGAGTTAATACCCCAGCTTCTCCATCCCTTAAGTAGGATATTCCATGCCATCTCCCAAAGGTCTACTCTGGGATTGAGCCACTGTGAGTTGCTCATGGTCAAAATTCATTAATGTACCCACATTGACTTCTTTCCCTTCTTTGTCTCACATTTTCACTTTTTTTTTTTTTTTTGGTCTTTTGTCCTTTTTAGGGCCGCACCCGTGGCATATGGACATTCCCAGGTTAGGGGTCCAATCAGAGCTGCAGCTGCTGGCCTACACCACAGCCACAGCAATGTGGGACCCGAGCCACGTCTGGAACCTACACCACAGCTCATGGCAACACTGGATCCCTAACCCACTGAGCAAGGCCTCATGGTTCCTAGTCAGATTCGTTTCCCCTGCACCACGACAGAAACTCCCACACTTCCACTTCTTTTCACTGCTTTCTGTGATTATCTTTCAAGCAAATCGCATGTACTCAAATCTTGTCTTAAGGCATGCTTCTGGGAGAAACCAGGCCATGATCGCTCAAAGCATATGGTAACTAGATATCAGGTGTTCAGTTTCTTTTCAGAAACAATCAGGAGTTTTACCTCAATAATATTTGTATTCAAAAGCATCACTGGCTTTGCTTCAAAACCTTAAGCTGCACACTGCTTGTCGACTACATTTCTGATCTCCTGTGAAAGTTCAGTGTGGAAACAAATCTATATTTCAGTCAATGGAATATGTGCAGTAGGGAAGGTGCCATTTTTAAGAGCCTAGCTCATATTAAAAACAAACAAATAAATGAACAAAAAACCTTTTACAAGCATTTATCCATGCCCTACCTCACTTCCTGCTACCTGCAGCGGCAACGCCCAATGTGGGGTGAGAAACTGCATGACGAAGAGACTTATCAGTCAGGGTGCTGAAGAGCCTATGCAACAACCCCTTTCCCAGCTGCCCTGGAATCACACTAGACTCTCAAGTGAATAAGAAATAAACTTCTGGAGTTCCCATCGTGGCTCAGTGGTTAACGAATCCAACTAGGAACCATGAGGTTGAGGGTTCGATCCCTGGCCTCGCTCCGTGGGCTAAGGATCCAGTATTGCAGTGAGCTGTGGTGTAGGTCACAGACATGGCTCGGATCCCGAGTTGCTGTGGCTCTGGCGTAGGCCGGTGGCTACAGCTCCGATTGGACCCCTAGCCTGGGAACCTCCATATGCTGTGAGTGCGGCCCCGAAAAGACCAAAAAAAAAAAAGAAAGAAAGAAAGAAAGAAACTTCTATTTCCTTGAGTCAATTAAAGGATGAGTGCTTTTCTATCTTTAATTATATACATATAAATAATATTATATATAGATAAAAATTTATGTATATAAATATTTACATACAAATATATATTTATATATACATTTAAATTTTCTATATAACTTTAATTTTAATTTTAAATGGAAAGGATGGAAATTCCAAGGTAGTAAGAAGATTTTCACAGCGTTCCCATCATGGTGCAGCAGAAACAAATCTGACTGGTATCCATGAGGATACTGGTGGGTTCGATCCCTGGCCTTGCTCAGTGGGTCAGTGATCTGGCATTGCCGTGAACTGTGGTTTAGGTCGCAGATATGGCTTGGATCGGATCCCCGGTTGCTGTGGCTGTGACTGTGTGGCGGGGAGCTGTAGCTCCGACTCAACCCCCTAACATAGGAACTTCCATATACCACGAATGCGGTCCTAAAAAGCAAAAAAAAAAAAAGGTTTTCAGAGAAAATCAGATAACTGAACTAAGCCTGATTTTCTTGTTCTAAACCCCTAATTTTCCCCACATCTAAGCTGCTCAAAAAACAAAACAGAGTAAACAAACAAATTTATAAAAATTCATCCAACCTAAGCCTCACTAGCCCTTTCTGGTTACCTCAGACTTGTATGGAATCATTTCACTCTCTCTGAGAACAATTGCTCACATACCGTGTAACATTTTCCCACTTCACCAAGAGAACATCTTTGTTCTCTCACCCAATATTTTCTATTCAATCTGCTTTTCTGCCAGGAAGATGTCTTTTCCAGACATCTAAAGAGGGTCTCTCCAAGTATTCCACTCCCTCCCCATGGGGGTCACCCATACACCATTCATATCATAGGCTACAAGTATCTCATTGGATGAATGGGCTAAAGACAAAATAAATGAAAGTTCCAATTCTAGTAATTGTGAAATAATTTCATATATATAACAATGACACAGTTGGGATAAACAAAACAAAACAAATAACAACCTTTCTGACAGCACTGGAGAACAATCAAAAGCAGGCAGAAATTGGAATGGATTCAAGGCTTGAATGAGAGAAAATTCACTGGGTGACAGCTATGTTTATTTGACTTTTCCCCTGAGGGTTGCCCCAGTATGCCTAGTGTAGGCTGCCTGGAACTGAAACAAAAATATACAGCCTTTCATTCTGAGGAGTCAGAAGGAAGAATTTGGGGCTTCCAGAGTAGCTGAAAATTTAGGGAGAGGAGAATGCATCAAAGGAGGGATCTATAAAAAGAGAAATCCCTAATTCTGCATGTAAATGCTCCTTAAATCCTTGACTGATATCTGAATTATGTATATGTAATGGAGATGCCAGGACACCCAGCAGAGACCAAAAGCTGAAAAGTTGAAAAACCTGAGTAGAGGTTTCAGTTGTGATCTGCTTGAGGAGAGACTGAGTCCAGAGTTTAAATCTTAAGTTATGGCTTATTGGTAAATACCCTGGGCTGTTTGAGGATTTCTAAGAAGGACCATCCTTTATATATAAAGACTATTTCCCAGGTCTAAGGATTCATTCTAAGTGAAAAACTGACACAGACCCACACTAACAAAGGATACAACAAAACATTCAAAAGTTCAAGGTAATGAGCCAGTAGTTAGATCACTTGCTAGGGCAAAAAGCAAGTCATCCAAGGAAGATAACAGAATTCAGAGTTTCATCAGCATCCACAATGTCTAGTATTGAAATAAACAATTATTGGACATGGAAAGAACAACCGAATGTGATCCATTGTCAAGAGAAAAATAAGTCAATAGACTAAGACCAACATTGTAATTAATAACCAAGGACTTGTGAGCGGTAAGTAATTAAATACATGATCAAGGACATAAAGTAAAAGATGGTTATAATTAGTGAATAGAAGAGGAATACCAACAGAGAAACAAGAACTATATTTAAAAAAGAAAAAAATTAAATTCTAGAACTTTAATATGTAACATTTGAAGTGAAAAATTCACTGGATGGGTTAACAGCTGATGAGGTTTTTTGGGTTTTTTGTTTGTTTGTTTGTTTGTTTTTAATGTCACTGTGAACTGAAAGATTTAAAAAAAAAAAGTTAAAGAAGTTTCCAGAAACATGAACAAAATCAGATACTTGAATATATTTGTAACTGAAAACCCTGAAGGAGAGAAAAAAATCTCAGAAATGATACATAAAGAAATAATTGTTGACTTCTAAGAATTTGGCAAAAACCATTAACCTACATATCCGAGAAACTAGAGGTCCCTCCGCAGGATAAATATAAAGAAAACCGTATGTAGGTAATCATAGTTACACGGCTGGAAACCAAAGATAAAGAAAATGTCTTCAAAGCAGCCAGATAGAAATGATACATTATACACAGGGAGCAATGATAATTATAAATAACTTCTCTTTTGGAACAATGGTGATCAGGAGACAGTGGAACTCTACTTAGAATTCTATATTGAGTAAAAAAATATTCTTCAAACAAGAGAGCATCAAAACCCTTCAGATAACTAAAGTTCGAGAGACTGAATTGTCAGCAGACCTGAATTTTAAGAAATGCTAAAGGAATTTCTTTAGGCTGAAAGTAAATGAAACCAGATAGAAGCAAATTTCTATAGAAAGGAATGAAGGACACCAGAAATGATACAACCAATCATTCCTCCTTATTCATGGATTCTGTATTTATGAATACGAGTTTTTTTTTAAATCTTTCACTCTGTCATTTCACAGTGACTTAAAAATCTCATCAGCCGTTAAGCCCATCCAGTGAATTTTTCACTTCAAATGAATTCACCTATTCGCTAAAATTCATGCCTAACCCCAAAATGAGTATTTGTTAAGTCCTTCACAGACATGTGCAGAGGGACAAAATTTTTGCCTGACGTGCATTGTTCTCACCTGAAGTGGCACTCTGCCCTCTTGTTTCAGCTCTTGTACTGCAAACTAGTGAACATTTGGTAATTTATTTAGTGTTCTGTTTTTTCACATTTTGGTGCATTTGTTGTGATGCTGCTATTTAAAACTTAGTGTTCCCAAGTGCAAGCAGGCTGTGATGTGCCTTACGAGAAAACCTGTGTAGGTAAGCTTCCTTTAGGCTGGGGTTACAGCTCTATTGGCCATGAGACCAAGGTTAATGAGTCGAGCATATATATTAATTAAGGCGTCTTTAAACATAGACATACATAAAACGAGGCTCATATTAATTAATTAATGAAAATGTGACCAGGGTCTTGCAGGAACCTAACCCTGTCTTTCCCCTAGGAACAAGAGTTTAATATTCACTTATTGTTCCCAGCAACTTAATAGAACTTACCATGAATAATGGAGTTATCAAGTGTATATGAGTAAATAGAGAAGTTAATTATTTCTTATTAAGTTCTTCAAAGGCGCATGAATATTGAGGGCAAAAATGTTAAGAATGTTTCATGGTTTATAAGGTATATAGATGTAAAATATGTACAAGAAGACAAAACAGGAGAATAGTAAATGGAAGTATATTGTAGTGTTTCAGGAGTCTTATATTTTATGCGGAGTGGTACCATATTAAATCCAAGTAGATTAAAAGGAGGCATCCTATAACCCTTTGAACAACCACTACAAAATTAGTACAAAAAATTATAGCTTAAAAAGCTATTGAGGAGTTCCCGTCGTGGCGCAGTGGTTAACGAATCCGACTGGGAACCATGAGGTTGCAGGTTTGATCCCTAACCTTGCTCAGTGGGTTAAGGATCCGGCGTTGCCGTGAGCTGTGGTGTAGGTTGCAGACGCGGCTCGGATCCCGTGTTGCTGTGGCTCTGGCGTAGGCCAGCGGCTACAGCTCCGATTCAACCCCTAGCCTGGGAACCTCCACATGCCGCCGAAAGTGGCCCAAAGAAATAGCAGAAAGACAAAAAAAAAAAAAAAAAAAGCTATTGAGGGAGTTCAAATGGAATATGAAAAACATTTGATTATTGCAAATAGGTCAGGAGTGAAGAAACAATGGAACGTACAACAGATGGACACAGAAAACAAACAGCAAAATGCTTGGCTTCAATACACCATAGATCAATGAATACATTCCGGGTAAATAAACCAAACAGATTGGAAAGCCAAGAATGTCATACTGGCTACCGAGAAGGATAAATGAATGATTAAACAAATGAATGAGCAAACTATCTTGGAAAAACGGATCAAACTGGATTAATAAACATTTTGTCTTTCCTGGCAACCACTTAGGGAACTATTATCCCCTATTCTTGGTTCATACAATGTAATGATGGGTCTAATCCCCACTCCTGGCTCCGTGTAACCAGATCTGGGTACTCAGAGCAGTTTCCCTCATTATAATGATTAAGAAACAGACATACGACCAAAACCATCCTCATGTAAGGCATAGCCAATAGTTTTGCTGCAATACTGGGCGACAGAAGCTCTACAAGTTGACAAGCTAATAAAATGTAAACCTGGATTTTCTGGTGGGCACCTTTGCCTGTTTTGTTGAAGGCAACACAGACAAAAATTATAAACATGTTTCTGATGTCATCTTTCCAGACAGAGGATCCAGGCATGCCTGAAGCTCTATCTACTCTCTGTCTTATCAGTAATTTCAGTAAAATAAAAAAGAATCCCTCTCTTTTGGTTCCTATCATTTTCAAGCAAAAGAAATCTAGTTAACACAAGTAGTAAACCAATGACGTTCCAAAAAAGTCATAGCATCGGCTGAAATAAAATGTATCCCTTCAGTGGGGCTGTTTGTAATTTCTGACCCATTTTCTTCAACCATGAGAAATCCTTGCAAACGCACAAACCAGAAATGATGTAGAGAGCTGCTTTCATCTCCTTGCAATTGATGGATTGTTCCAGGAAAACATCACGCCCTCTAATTTCCACGTGAGTATTAGTAGGCCCCTGAGGGTGTGCTCTCAACCAACTGCATGCAGTTTGCTCTTGGCAGTTCCCCCTTATAAGGTTCTTTACTTTTCCCCAGACTATTTACTCATTGTCAATGGCTGTGAGTCTAGATATGGCAATATTTACCCCTCCTCCCACACCCTGGAAACACTATTTACATACACAGGTACCAAATGGAGATGGCTTTCCAGTAGATGCCTATTTGTCTATCATTGTTATTTTGCAGGATCTGACATAATCAATACCTCATATGACTGAAAAGTGAAATTATCTTCTCATCTTCCTAAGTTGCCTCCCCAACAGTTGACTTTCTCACATCCCTTTACTCTGTAATGAAAGAATAATCTTTTAAGGACTTGCAAAACTAACTTGCCGAGGTTTTAAGATCTTCCTCTACAAATGCCTACTGTCAGATAAGAGATCAATCCAATGTCAAGTGATGTACAAGCGTACACCAATGTAGATACGATATAGTGATCAGGGCTCAGTCTGTACTCAATTCAAGAATCTATTTTGGGGAGTTCCCGTCGTGGCGCAGTGGTTAATGAATCCGACTAGGAACCATGAGGTTGTGGGTTCGGTCCCTGCCCTTGCTCAGTGGGTTAACGATCCGGCGTTGCCGTGAGCTGTGGTGTAGGTTGCAGACGCGGCTCGGATCCCGCGTTGCTGTGGCTCTGGCGTAGGCTGGTGGCTACAGCTCCGATTGGAGCCCTAGCCTGGGAACCTCCATATGCCGCGGGAGCGGCCCAAGAAATAGCAACAACAACAACAACAACAGCAGCAGCAACAACAAAAGAAAAAGGCAAAAGACAAAAAAAAAAAGAATCTATTTTGGGAGGCTTTGCAAGTAAGGACAAAATGGCTACAGCGCTGTTTGTGGATTCATACAATATGGCAAATTCCCATTAAATGCCCAGTGGATTGAACTGAATATATGTTGGAACAGACTTGTGCACAGAATGTAAAGGAATACATCTGAGATTATTTTCCATAGCTCAGGAAGCTGAAAAGGAAGACATTACTCTTTCTGCCTCGGCGAGTAGAAGCAGGGTTTCTAAGGAGGCAGCAGGAGGCTGTACTGAGGAATGAGGTGGCGGATGGGGCGGGACAAGGGCGAGGCAATTGAGGGCTTAGGGAGCAAAATGAAGAAGGCATTTGCTCTCAGGCACTTACACAACCCTGAGAGTGGGTGCCTCACTGCCCTTGCCCCAGTCTGGCCCTGGGGTATGCACTGCAGGCAAAGAGGGAGGAAGAAAGAATCTTAAGCATAGAAAACAATGTGAGCAAAGAACCAGAGATGTGGAAGCCAGGATCGGTCGAACAGAAGACATAAGAAGTAAGTCCCTTTGATTACAGCAAAGAATGCAGGGGTGGGAGGACAGGGAAGGGGAGGAGGGGGCAGAAGATGAGAGGAGGTGGGTAGCGGCCACGTCGGAAATGGTCTTAGAGGCGGTGCTGCGACTTTCTGGCTCCATCAGCCAACAAAGGGGGAACAAATAGTCTTCAAATTCTGGGTGGTTTTTAAAAGATTACTGTACTAAAACACGGTGGGGGAAATGGCATGGAAGAGAAAGGCTAAATCTGGAATAAATCTGGTAGGAAGCTGTCCTTGGAAGAGAAGACAGATGTCAAGGAGGGGCAGGGAGCAGACTTCTCCTGGACTTGGTCACAGAATGTGTCTGATGAGAAAAGGACCCATGCTCCTTAAGGGTTTCTAGTCTGGGAAGTGGGCGATTCTATCAACTAAGAGCTGATGAAGGGAGCCGGCTGGTAATTTTGAGCTTGGGGCATGGTTTCAAATATTTGAGTAAGTTAGCTTGGGTCATGGTCAGCTTGGGCTGCTGCAATGAAGTAGCATAGATTAGGTGTCTTAAATAACAGACATTTATTTCCAGTCCTGGAAGCTGGGAAGTCCAAGATCAGGATGCTGGCAGATTCACGTCCCAGAGAGGGTTCCCTCCCTGGCTCGCAGACTACCGCCCTCTGGCCGCATCTTCATAGGACATTTCCTTTCGGTGGGGCGAGCTCTCTGGTTTTTTGCTTACAAGGGTACCAAGCCCATCATGGGCTCCATCCTCATGACTTCATTCTTACCTCCCAAATGCCCATACCATCATAATGGGAGGTAAGGTTTCAACACAGGCATTTGGGGACTGCAAACACATTCAGTCCATAGACTCTTGGATAACTTTTTGATTTCGTTGGCAAGAAAACTGGATTCCGTTCTTTGGCACTCTATAAACACAGCCAACAAAGCTGTCTTTAATCTACTTTTCTCATTTTCACAGCTGGCCACTAGGACTTGATGGGCAAATGAGATCTCACCGGTGACTTGAACCACTTTAGCTCAGGAAATATTAAAAAAAAAAAAAAAAAGAGAGAGAGAGAGAGAGAGAAAGCAACTCCCAGTTTTACTTGGAAAAAATAAGCCAGCTTGTCCCTGGACGCCCCGTACTGACCTCACGGCCCCAGCTGACAATCTCTTGGCTTTGGAAATTCATGTAAAGTGTCTCTGGGGCCTTACCATTTTTCATAACCTTTATGTTAAATCAACTCATTGTTTCTGATCCCTTAGGCCTCTGCTGAAGAAAAGTTGATATATCTTAGAACAAAAGCACACATAACGGTATACACCGTTCTAGCATATTAGTCAAATGTCAAATTCTCCTACTGCCTCTTTTCAAAAATTAACCTTTCATCTCCCCCTCCCTCAGCATCCCCCAAAGAAATCCCATATATATATATATAACATCTCTTATATCTCCAGATTTAGATGAAGGTATGGCATGACTCGGGATTGATTTCAAAGCTATAGATGAATGGAGTTTCTTGGTGGCCTAGCCATTAAGGAGTTGGTGTTGTGACTGCTGGGGCTGAGGTTTGATCCCTGGCCTAGGAACTTTGCCAGCCAAAAAAAATAAAGGGGGGGTGGGGGAGAAGAAATAAAAAGCTGTAGACTAACACCTGGATGTTGCTGGGGTTTTTTTGGGTTTTTTTTTTTTTTTTTTGTCTTTTTAGGGCTGCACACACAGCATGTGGAGCTTCCCAGGCTGGAGATGTTGCCGCCAGCCTGTGCTACAGCCAGAGCAATGCCAGATCTGAGCCAGATCTGCGACCTACACCACAGCTCAGGGCAACGATGGATCCTTAACCCACTGACTGAGGCCAGGGATTGAACTTGCAACCTCATGCTTCCTAGTTGGATTCATTTCCACTGCACCATGATGGGAACTCTGGGTGTTTTTTTATTTCTACCTCCTGTTAGCAGAAAATACACACACACACACACAGATTACATTCTCAGCTGTGAGCACGACAAGAGAGAAATGTTACCTTTTCTACAGCACCTCCCCTGTGGAATTTCTCCAGCCCTCACACCCTGGGCGCCGTCTGTGCACCCAGCCCTTGCTGCGGCTTTTAGCACTCTCCATCCTAATGGTCTATTTCCTCCTCCTTCCCTATGAGAATGGAATCTATGTTAGTGCAGGGCCTAGGACAGCAGGAAGCATAGGCATTTGTTGAGTAAATGCCCGCTCAACAAAGATGTGAATTAACATGAATGAATGATGGATGGTCAGGTGTTCCTGGTATTGAACAGTAATGACTGCCTCTGAATAGCAGTGCGGCCGGGGCAATATTTCTCTGCTCTTCTGTTCTCTCTGGACAACAAGGGCCCTGCCCTCCATGGTCCTTATCACCTTCCATGCTGACAGGCTTACAGGGGAGCAGGTGGGTTGAGCGGTGCCTTGTGAGGCCCGCCTAGAGCCTGGCGATGGGTTTATGGGTGAAGGAACCCCCACCTCTGACTACATGGCTCACGTTTGAGGACCTTCCCTTCTTCTGCCCAGTGCACTCCTAGGAGCCCCCCGCCCCATGCCAATCTGGGACCTAGGCCACAAAAAAGACGTTCTCTGTCCACAGCTGTCACATTATTTACCTCGAAGCCCAGGAGCTCCAGGACTGCAAATTCTAATTCAGAAACATCCAAGAAAATGATGACCAAAGAATACACTGATGCACTGATTTAGAAAAGACATTTCTCCCTCTCGTTGCATTTGAATATGCTCTTTCCTCTGGCTGACCCCCACGTTTTTGGTTGATAAAAAATCTACTTTGTCTGGCATTCATGTGTTCACATAGTCAGTCAACAAACATGGCCAAATACTTTCCGTGGTCCAGATCTACTTTGTGCCTCAGTCCTGCTGATGAAGTCTTCCTTATCTTATCTTCCTAAGTCTGAGTTAAATGGTTCAGCTAGCACATTTCATACTCACTTTAATTATGTATTTGTTGCTCTCTCTCCCTCTCTCCATCATGGGATGCTCGAGTAATCCCTGAGCCCCAGGAAGGCCTAGATTTCCATCACTCAGCACAGAGACTGATGCATAGTAGCAGAGCGGTGCTGAATCCCACAGTTGCCTGTTGTGCACCTGCCTTTAAGGGGACCCGCATACCACAGTCTGCTTCATTGGAGAATAACCTATAACTTGGGCAGAGGTCTACAGGTGTTTCCTAGAAGGAAAACAAACAAATGGAAACAAAGCCACTTCCGGAGAATACTTGGGGGTCAAATCTATAATCCAGGCGTTCAAGCCAAGTGTTCAAAACCTGTGGTCATTCCACAGTCAAGGGTTACATTAGAATATCTACTGTTCTGAATTTATGAAATGGACCATTATGGTACCAACCAAATGCCCTAAGCATTACCTATTATTAATCTATGAGATTTAATATACCTAAGAGGGTCCGGCACAGGCCAACACCATCCCCAGAGTGGAACAGAATATTGAGCGGCACTATGATTTTCACGATATCTTGCAAAAATAAGTGTGTACTTGCTGAAAAGATGGATGGTGGATAAGTCCCTTATTACGTGGCAACACTTTGTTGGTGGTCCTGTAGGGCCACGAGAGATGAGGGAGTGGGATTAGAGAAAAAAGGGAGAGAGGGGGAGAGGGACAGAAATTCAGAGACTGAGAACAGAGACAGAGAGGGGGCGGAAAGGGATTGAGAGCCTGGAAAGAGATATAGCAGAGGCTAGAAATGCTGCTGGAGGTCAAGTGGAAAGAGAGCAGGACTCTGGCTTTCTCCAATTTACTGCTTCCTGTTTTCCACTGATTCCTCCACGGGCTTCATCCAAATTCCAGGAAATAGAGTCTGCAGGCCAGGCTCCCGAGGACAAAACAAGCCAGGGGAGGCAAGGCGGGCTCTGAGGTCCCAGACTCAGAGAGGGCACAACAGCTCTGAAGCTTGCACAGCTCCATTGGACCAAGGGCTGCACATGCAAAGGGCAAGGGAGAGGGTTGTTTGTTGAGGAGCCTGTATACAATATTCTGTATGCACTATACAACATTCTGTATACAGTCGCCTGTATGCAATGTTCTCGAAGATACACATTCACCTCCATCATAAGAGCAGAGAAGGACCACTGCACCTTGCCACTCCTGCTTATGTGGACAACTGGCTGTTCAGCATCTGGCGTGGGCTGGGTAGCATCATCTGCGACCCCAGGGAGTCCTAAAGGGCTGAAGCATCCAATGACCCATGACAGGGAGCTGCTGAGCAGGACCAGCACACCCTCCGTGCCGGGCTCATTAGAGCTCCAGGTGGACAGAATATATTAACACCTCAGCATCCTTTTCCTGTGCAATAATACAGTGAGAAAAGGTCCCCTACTTTCTTCCCAGCGTGTGTGTTAGGGCATATGGGGCAGGAGGAGGAGGAGAGGTTTTATTTATTTATTTATTTTTTTATTTTTTAAACTCTTTTTTTTTTTGTCTTTTGCTATTTCTTTGGGCCGCTCCCGTGGCATATGGAGGTTCCCAGGCTAGGTGTCCAATGGGAGCTGTAGCCGCCAGCCTACGCCGGAGCCACAGCAACGCGGGATCTGAGCCGCGTCTGCAACCTACACCACAACTCACAGCTATGCCGGATCATTAACCCACTGAGCAAGGGCAGGGACCGAACCTGCAACCTCACGGTTCCTAGTCGGATTCGTTAACCACTGCGCCACGATGGGAACTCCGGAAGAGAGGTTTTAAATCAAAGAAAGAGGAGGCTTTCCACACCCTGGACCCCGGCCCCGTGGGAGGGGGAGAGCCAGGGGCCACAGGCACCACACTCCCCAGGACCCAGTCCACACCAGATGCTTCGATCACAGGATCACAGAGATAAAAGGTCTGAGCCTCAGGGATTTGAGGGCCAAAGGCCAGTCAACAATTAGACTGGTCTGCTTTGCGAAGACCTGAGTGTAAATCGTGACCCTGCCAAATGATCTGTTAAATAAGTTCGAGGCAGATGGTATAAACCTCCTTGAGTCAGTGTTCGAATCTGCAAAACGCCCTTCCTCACTTCCCTGGGAAGATTAAAGACGTAGGAGCCCAGCAAGGCGGGAGGGCTCATAAACGCATTGCGTGTGTTTCTTCTGTTAACTTTCCAAGGATGAGCTTGCGAGGGGATATCCTGGACTGGACCCCAAATGGTAACCACGACGATCCTGACGGCTGTTGCCAGAGGAGCAAAGGAAAGACTCTTCCACCCTCGAATTTTGTCCTCGGAGGCATTGGAGCACGGGACTAGGGGGTGGACTCTGCACCCAGGATGTGACAAGGGCTGTGGATTTTCCCTGACTCTCCCCTTCTCTCCCCAGAGGGGCAGCACCTTGTCCACAGTGGTCCCCCTGGGGAGGGGACGTTTGTTTTAAGACACAAGGTGATTTGAAATGAACGTCTACCACTCACGAGGGATGCTGGCTGGCAGCTGCACCTTCCAGCCATGTCCATTCTGCTCCTGGCTGTTTCTCTGCTGGTTTTCCTCCCACTCCTGTCCCCAGAATATAGCCTCCTGTCTACAAGTCTCCATGGGGGCAGTTAGGAGAGTGACAAGGTGGGCCCCAGAGAGGTGACAGGCACATATGTCAGGCTCTCCTTTCTCTCGTCTACCTTGAATCCTACTCTCAGCCATTTATTCCTGAGCACTGATTTGCAAACAGAAGACAGAACACCTGCTCCTACCTTCTTGGGCGCTCCCTTCATTCTCTGCCTCGTGATTTCCCCCTTCAAGTTCTCCCCCGTGTTATCTGCGTATCTGTTTTGTAATATATTTAGAAGACATTTCCTTGAGTCCATCTCTTCCGCCTCCACCCTCATCCAAGCCACAAACATCTCTCGACTGGTCCATAGGACTCTCCTGCAGCCCCCCCTCCTCCATTCTGCAGGTTGCAGCCAGAGAGAGCGTTTACAAACACAAATTGGGATAATGAGGTCCCTTCTTGAAGTCCTTCTTTTTTGTTTTGTTTTTGTTTTTTTATTCTAAGTTTAGTTTGTATGTACCTAAGTTGTTACTGAAGAATAACATATAGAAGAAAAAAAATACACAAGTAACATGTGCGCAGCTAAATTAAATTTCACAAAATACATTTCCCAGTAATTCCTACCTGGATCATTAAATGAAACATTTTTTAAAAAAATTTTTTTTGATTGATTATTTGGTTTTTCTCTTTTTTTTTTTTTTGTCTTTTTGCTATTTCTTTGGGCCACTCCCGAGGCATATGGAGATTCCCAGGCTAGGGGTTGAATCGGAGCTGTAGCCACCCGCTTACGCCAGAGCCACAGCAACGCGGGATCCAAGCCGCGTCTGCAACCTACACCACAGCTCACGGCAACGCCGGATCGTTAACCCACTGAGCAAGGGCAGGGACCGAACCCGCAACCTCATGGTTCCTAGTCGGATTCGTTAACCACTGCGCCACAACGGGAACTCCTGAGCGTCCCCCCTTTTTACACTCTCTCAACCTGTTGTTCTTTTCCTTCAGAGCCCTTTAGCAGGTTGCAGTTACCTGTGGTCTTGGATACCTAAGTCTGTGCCCTTCCTGAAAGCAGGGGTCCATTCTGTCCTATTCTCCATGGTATTACCAATTGCAAAGGGATGGGCGTCGGATACATCCGTACTTAGCATTCATTGGATAAAGGAATGAACGAATGAGTGATGAATGTGTTTGGCAAGAACAGTTATCCTCTCTGGGTCTCGGTTACACAGTTTGCAAAATGAATATCCGATTACAGTCATCCTTGTCTTCTTACAAGTGTGAAAACCTGGAATTTCACACTCAGTCCAAGGACCAAGGTACCCCTACCGGCCTGTAAGTGACAGTCATTCCAACCTCAACATCTCATCCATAGCAGACAAGCTGGAAACTGATGCCTGCTCCAGGTAGTCCATGCCTGTGTAAAGATCCATTATTAAGGCTGATTAGTTCTTAAGGGCGAGTCCAAGACCTGACCCCCTTCAACCCCAATTCTCTCTCCTTTGGCCTCCATCCCAAGTCCTGGCATGTCTCATGGCCAAACACGAACAAATATTATGTCACTAGAAGTTCCAGGAGGTCATGAGGAAACACTCCCTGCTCAAGTCAGCAGTGACCTCCTGCTCATTCAAATGCTACCTCCGGACAGACACCCCAGGTAGCAGCTGGGTATGGTTACCCTAAACCCCACCTTCCAGCCCTAATGAGCTGGCCAGTTCTCAGACTCACTCTGGGCAGGCCTGACCAAAATCAGAGGCCTAAACACTCACCACTCCAGGGCTGCAAAACAGACAACTGGATTTTAATCCCTTTGGTCAAGCCTTTCCAACCATAGGAATGCTCCCAGGACCTCACTCATAAGAACTCTGAAGCCAGTTTTTATCCTTAATTATGCAGCTCTAAGGCCAACCTTGACCACAGTCACTGGGCATTGGGAATAGAAACATCCTTCTTCTGTGCCAGCAAAGGTCTATTTGACTTTTCATCCTTAGGTTTGTCTTGTTTTAACTCCAAGTGCAGCCCCTCAAGATGACACCTCTAACTGGAAAGGTGGCTTTGCAAATTGATGTGAATGTACTTGGCAGTGTCTTGAGATGCTGAGTTAACAAATCTGTCCTTCCAATCATCGGAATTCCTTTTGATGCTCTTTGGCCCCATGTCAACCAACACTGGGAATGTGTGTGGTTATAGAGCAGGGTGTTTACCTGGCTTGGTGAGATCCAGATCAAAAGGAGCAGATGTTTGCTTTAAGAACTGGACGTAGGAGTGTCCTCTCAACATAATCGCCCTCTGTTTCCCACACGTCGAATGCTGTTGGATGAGCTACACTTTTATGTGGCTTTCTCTCTGGCTTTGTAGAATAATTTATCCTCAGAATATTTTCAATCTCGTCACCCAGTTCTCATTCTTTCATTACTCATAACTGAGACCTAGCTTTGTGCCAAGCCCTATGTCATGGCCTTTGCTAAAGAAATGGTGTTATTATCTATTTCTGTCTCATTTTCTAGCGTAAGAAACAAAAAGGAAATGAATGACTGTATTATGATACATATAATACGGGTATAAGCAAAATCTGATAGAAACTCAGAAGAGGGAGATTTTAAATCTGTCTAGGTAATCAAGGAAGGATTCAGACAGGTGACGGCATTTGAACCACGTCTGCGTGAGCAAGACAGAGGGGCATATTAAGTGAAGAAAAAAGTAAAGGCAAGAAAAAAGAGGGCAAAAGAGAATAGACAGGAAATTGACAGGGGAAATTTTAAAGGCCAAGGAGCATATGATGATACACTCAAAATCACAGTAATTAATTCCTATCAGAGTGGGAAATTTACAAAGCTGGATAATGCCAAGTGTTTCTCAGAGGCAGAGGATATAGTTATTGGAGCAGCCATTCTGTTAAACAATCTGTCAATATTTAGTCAAATTAGGTACATTAATGCTCTCTGGCCAGCAAGTCAAGTTCTGAGCATTTATCTCCCAGGGACATTTTCATGCAAATCCACTGCAGCATCATTTGGGGTTCCAGAGATTTGGAGGCAAACTTTTTGCATAGTTGATAGTGTACAATGCACACAATGCATTAAAACGGAGATTAACATTAACTCTGAACCTGAGACTATAAAAGGAGAGAGACAGAAAGAGACTGAAAATGGGAGAAGGCATTGCAGACAAAGGCGGTGAGGCTTGGAAGATAAGGTGTAAGGTTTTCTAAATGTCGGTCCTTCAAGGTTGTAGGATGCGCTTGGAAAGGAATGGAAGAAGGAACTGGACAGGTAGATGAGGTGTAGAATAGAAAGGGGCTCGTGAGTCATGCTAAAGGGATAGACACTTCATTTCAGATGCAGACGAGTTATAGGAGAGTCAGGAACAGGATCATATTTGGACTTCAAGCTAATCATTGAGTAACGTCTTCAGGGAAGAACGGAAAGGTGATGGGTCATGTACCAAGGACCAGTGGCATCCTAGTAATAGGAGGAAGTTCTCAATTTTTAGCTGCATTTTTCCTCCACAGAGAAGTAAAATGACAAGGGCCTGTGAAGCATGCCATAAGGTACCCAGAGCTCCACTTCTGTCTGTCCCTAAGGGGCATCTTCGATCTCTTCTCCAAAAGCCATGAAGCTGTCCCCAGAACTCTCTCTGCTCTCCAGCCAAACTCTATTCATATATATATATATAAATTTTTTTTTTTTTTGGAATTGGCTCAGTACAGAATCCAGGGACTGATTGGCTTGGTTTTCACCTTTAAGACTTAAAAGTTTCTTCCTCCTACCCACACTTGCTCTGGTCCACAGCCTAACATTCCTCAGGAAACGGAGGGAAAGGAATGATGACTTATTTGGGGAGACACAAAAAGACTCCCAAGGGAAATCTTTCTCGGGGCTTCACATCAGAAAACCAATCCAGGGAATTCACCATATTAACAACTCTAAAAGAAAAACCTCAGGAAAATCTCGATGAATGCAGAAAAGGTATTTGGCAAAGTCCAAACTTCACAGCAGATGAAAAGCGCTCAGCAGCTTAGGAAGAGAGGAAATGTTCTCACTTTGATGAGGGAGGGAATTAGGCAGAAGGAAGGGGACGGAAGGAAGGGAGACAAGTCATTCGGATTGGAAAGAGTGAAGTAAAAATGGATTTATGACAGATGACATGATTGTGAAGGAGAGCAGACTATCCCCCTCCAAAGTATGCCACTCTGGCATACGGCCTGTTTCAAGCTGAAGGCAACTGAGAATCAACAGATGTTGAAATAAGACTTCTTGGAGCTTCCCTTATCAGACTAAAAGCAGAAACTTGAGAAAGGAGGTTGCTATAAATCCCTTCTCCAGGGGAGTTTTATGGCCCAGAAGAAGACAGAAAGCCAGTGTCAAGAAAAGTCTGCCCAAACAAACCACACTAAACTAACCCTTATCTTCCATTAGTTTCCCCATTTACTTACCTTCCCATAATTTACTACCCCTTTCCTTTGTCTAGTTATTTCTCCTTATCACACTTTGTTAAAATGCTATATATGTTTCTGAGTCTAACTGCTTCTTTGGGTTTTCACTTCTTTTCTGTGTATTCCCCATGCATGTAAAATGTAAAATATTAATTAAATTTCTATTCCTTATTCTCCTATTCATCTTTCTTTTATCAGCTTAATTCACAGGCCCCAGGTACAGAACCTAAGAAGGTAGAGGAAAAGCGTTCCCTCCCCTGTAACTGATGATGTAGAAAATAGGATAAAATCTCTAAAAACCTAATAAATGAGTCTAGCAGGCGTGAAGGTTACAAAACCAATATACAAAAATCATCATAATTTTAGGTATTATAAATACATAGAAACTTGAAATTAAATGAAAAATACCTTTTACTAAGCATTACAAAATATTGAATAGCTTGAAGAAACTATGACAAAAGACCTGTATACCAAAGACTAAAAACACTGAGAAAGATTAAAGACGATTTAAATCAATGAAGAAATATAATGTGTTCATGGATCAGAAGACTCAATATTGTCAAGATGTCAATTCTCCCCAAACTCCCTGGGGCATTCAATGCAATCCCAGCTGAAATCTCTGTGAGCTTTATTTTGTAGGCGTTGCCAAATTGATTCTAAAAATGTGTACGGAAATGCAAAGCACCTAAGATAGGCAAGCCACCATGAAGCTGGGGGACTAGAAGCTGGAGGGCTAACAGCACTTGACTTCAAGACCTACTAGAGCCACATATATGGAAAACTAGTTTTCCACTAAGGTGCAAAGGCAGTTCGGTTGAGAAATGATACGTTTTCCAACAAATCATGGTGGAATAAGTGGATGATGCCCTCTCCCATCCCCGAAGAATGTCTATCCACACCTGAAAGCATATAAAAAAATTAAACTCAAAACGGTTCATAGAACTGAATATCAAACCCCAAACTATAAAACATATAAAAGAAAACTTGCAAGAAATTTATTGTGCACTTTTGTTACTCAAGGTCTTCTTGAATACGACACTAAAAGCCCTTCCATGGGGTGGGAAAAAAAACGGGTTGGCTTTTTTCAAACTTGAAAACTTCTGTGCTTCGAAAATCACTATTAAGAAAAGCCACAGACTGGGAGAAATTATTCGTGAAACATATAACTGACAAAGTGCTTGCCTTCAGAATATAGAAAGAACTCTCCACATTTATTTTATTTTATTTTTTGCCTTTTTTTTTAATTTTTAGGGCCGCACCATGGCATACGGAGAGTCCCGGGCTAGGGGTTGAATTGGAGCTGCAGTGGCCAGCCTTCACCACAGCCACAGCCACGCCAGATCTGCGCCGAGTCTGCAACCGACATCATGGCAACACCGGATGGCTGACCCACTGAACAAGGCCAGGGATCGAACCCGCGTCGTCATGGATACTAGTCAGGTTCATAACCGGCTGAGCCACAATGGGAACTCCAGAACTTTCAACATTTAATTAAAAGAGAACATTTTTTTTTTAATTGGTCAAAGATCTGAACAGAAGTTTCACCGAGGGATACGGAAGACTGGCAAACAAGTGCATGAAAACATGATCAACATAATCAGTCATCAGGGAAAAGAAAATTAAAGCCGCAGTGTTTTACTACGTCATACATAATAAAGTCGTTAACATTAAAAAGACTGACCATACCAAGTGCTGATAAGGGTATTGCAGAACTGGAACTCAACAGAATACTACTTAGAAACATAAAAAAAAAAAAAAATCATGACGGATAGACACAAAGAAGAATGAATTTTAGGAGTTCCTACTGTGGTGCTGTGGGTTAAGAATCCAACTGCAGGGGCTCCAGTAGCTGTGGTGACTTGGATTCGATCCCTGGCCCAGTATAATGGGTTAAAGGATCTGGCATTGCCACAGCTATGGCATAGGTCATAGCTGGGGCCTGGATTCAATCTCTGGCCCAGGAACCACAGGAAAGGCCATTAAAAAAAATAGTTCTGCTGATTAAAAGAAGTCTTACCAAAAGAGGGTACATTTTGTATGAAATTTCATTTATGAAAACCTCTAGGAGTTCCCATCGTGGCGCAGTGGTTGATGAATCCGACTAGGAACCATGAGGTTGCGAGTTCGGTCCCTGCCCTTGCTCAGTGGGTTAAGGATCCAGCGTTGCCGTGAGCTGTGGTGTAGGTTGCAGACGAGGCTCGGATCCTGCATTGCAGTGGCTCTGGCATAGGCTGGCAGTTGAAGCTTTGATTAGACCCCTAGCCTGGGAACCTCCATATGCCATGGGAAGTGGCCCAAGAAGAGGCAAAAAGACCAAAAAAAAAAAAGAAAAGAAAACTTCTAAAGAATATAAAGTACTACCTCAACTTAGCGACTGAAAGCAGACGGGTGGTTGCCTGAGGTGACAGAGAAGCTAGGTGGAGGGTGCAATGGGACTCAGGGACACCAAAAAACTCTCAGGGGTGATGGGAACATTCATTATTTTGTTGTAGTGATGGTCTCACAAGTATAGTCACATAAGAAAACACATAAAATTGTGTACTTTGAATATCAGCAGTGTACTACATGTCAATTAACCCTAAATAAAGACGATCAAAACATATTTTTTAAAAGTTGAAAATGGAACAGTAATAGAGTCCAGGGAAGGACCTGGAGATGCTGACTGATAACAATCAAAGGCAAAATAGTATCTCAGGAAAGAGTGGTTAGAAGCTGTAATGCTGACAGGAGGCTCCATCTGAAGCAGAAAGAGAATATCCTTATATATAAAGCTAGTCAGAATCTTGCTCTCCTAGGGCTGTTTTGAAGACTAACTTTACAGCCAGGTAAAATGCAAGGGTTGTAATATGCAATCAATCAATGTTAGGCATCAGTCCTAATAAGACATCTTAAAGCGACAGCAGTTAAGAGCACAGACTAATTTCCTACTGAGAAGAGGGTGGAAAGCAAAGCTGGCTTCCTGGAGGAGGTGTCACTTGATCACTGGCACGAAGAGTACGACGTACCACTCCTGAAATTTTCAGGTCTCTGTAACCCGATGGCACACCTCCATCCTCCAGGGCATATTCAAAGGGTTCCCTTTTCTATCTTCCCTCCACAGGTCAGCGCCAGCCCCAGGCACAATGCTGAAGCGCCTTCAACAAATGCCAGGGTCACACCGACGTGGACTTTTAGATTTCTAAGAGACCTCAGAGATCAGCTAGTTCCACATCCTTATTTTACAAGCATCGAATTGTATTTTAAAGCAACCAAGCAAAAAGGAAAGACACAGAGGTAGGCAGGTTTTCTGACCTCCTGGTGGCCTCGGGCAAACCTCTTAACCTCTGCGGGGAGCTTTGGGTGTTTCATATGTTAAACAAGGGCAAACTTACCGCCTAAGGACAGTAGACTGACCCTGGTAGCGCCCTCCCTCCCCCAAGGTGACAGCATGGATTCTTATATCTTTCTCCTTTTAAAGCCTGAAAAACAGTGGAGGTTCAGGCAGTTGCTTAATCCTATAAGTTGTTACAAAAGAAAAAAGAAAAAAAAAAAAAAGAAGAATCGACAAGAGAAGGTGCACAGACTTGGAAAAACCATGCTGAAAATTCTAGAATCTCCGTTTCACAATCTGTCCCCACAGGTGAATACGGGATGATTCCGAGTACAGAAGGGAAGGGGTAGGGCACATTTCTTAAAAAGATGACACAGCCAGCCCTCGAGGCCCTTTGAGGACACAACAAAAACAAGGTTAGCACCTACTGTGAGAATTAACATATATCTTTTCCATCAAAGGCAGCCTGGGTTACTCCATTTTCTTCCTGCTTCCTCGGAGACACCCGCCTCCACCCGCCTCTTCCCCTCTTCTCCCAGTAACAGTTTGTTTCAATTTAGCCAACGGAGAATGTGCGCCCTGACCTGAGCCGCACGAAGGGGCAGGTACATCGCCTGCATTAGGGATAATTGGGAGGCGGTCGTCCCTCTCTGGCGTGTTTTTTGAGCACTCGCACCCTTCTGCAGAAGGAAAGAGCCTTATCGAGATCTCCCCGTGTTCAGGTGTCCTACTTTCTGACACGGATGATCCCGGCCAGAGTCACTTTTCCCCAAACACTGCCAAGCCCAAGACGGCAGGGTGGAGACGCCGCGCCGCTCGCAGTCTACTTAAGCCTCATTACGTGCTTATTGTAATGCATTACATTGTGACACATTAGCATGCTAAGTGGCACTCCCAGACGGACCAGAAAAGGCCAAAAAGGGGGGCGGTGGCCCAATTCCTGAAAATACTGACACCTACTCCAAAACCATTGGTATAACCCTTCTGCTCATTAGCCTAAGAAATTACCCAGCCCATATAAACGAACCACCCCATGTTTCAAGGTCACTCTCACCTTTGAGATGGACCACATTTGTCTGTGGAACATGTGTGTCTCTCAATAACCTGCCTTCTCTCTACGGTGGTTCCCTCTTGAATTCCTCTGGCACAAAGCCAAGGTCCCTCACGTGGGGGCCGTCCCAGGAAGGAGCCCGAGACCCAGGACTCTCGGGCCTTGTTTTCCTGCAATGTCTTTACAAAGGAAGAGGAAGAGGGCTGTCTTCTCCCCCTCTCTGCTTTTCCTTGAGAATGTCTGGGTTAGTGAACACATCATGTGCCAGGAGGTGATTCACCCCCACTCTGTGGGGACAGAAGCTTCTGCATCTGAAACTGACAGCACGAATGGCCTGAACTTCGCCAGAACCCAGACTGGGACTTGAACCCACAGTTTTTAAATTGGAATCACTCACCCGGTGTCTGGACTCATGAGTTCAGGGTCTTCACGCCTCCGTGCAGAAGAAATTCAGCGAGAGACAACGTGATAGGCAAGAAATAGCTTCTTAAGTAATAGGACGCTTGTGAGAGATGCAAGCGGACAGGCATGGAAGCTCTGCCCCCAGGATCCCGTGGGCTACAGTTTTATCATCCAAGGGGAGTCAGGGTCGGAAAAGACTGCCTCTTGCTCACTCCTCCTCGGTGTTTGATAAGGCGTGTATTCAAATCAGCTGAAGGGCAGGACATACTTCAAACGCCGGCCCTCGGTCTGAATCTGAGTGCAGACCTTACCCCATCCCCCACCCCATGACCTGAGGCGATTCTTGTGCCTCCACCAGTCAGGCCAGCCTGCCTTGCTTTGATGGCTTTCTTGGGCAATTATTGACATACAGTGGTCTCCCAATGTCCCCAAGGTTTCCTTCCCTTACTGGCACTTCTACAACTGCCTGTGCCTACTCCAGGCCCTATCAACAACAGCACAGGTGACAACCTAGATTTGCAATTGACATCGGGGGTGGAGGGAGGGGGGGGGCACTGTTGCAGGACTAAGCCTTAACCTGTGGGATCCAACCCTATCTCCACACGGATCGTGTCAGCATTGAGTTCAATTGCAGAGCACCAGCGGATGTCAGAGATTTGCTTGGTGGGGGAAAAACCCTCACGCATCTGGTATCAGAACGATTGTCAGTGTGGCGAAGAGTGTGGGAGTGAAGGAGAGACCTGGGGGAGAAAGACTGAGGTTTAACACAGTTTAACGCCCTGTGTGAAATCCCTTCTGACAACAACATGTAAGAGGGGTTTCAGGGTCTCAGACTAAAACCACATCTGCAAACCTGTGAGCTAACTGGATCGCTCAGATGGACTGAAACCTCCTGATTGGCTTCAAACGAATCCATCTGGAGGACAAACGTTCTCATCTAACAAGCAAATTGCCCTCTCGGCATCCTAATTGGCACCATCTCCATGGCCCTGTTCTGAAAAGCTTATCAGATCATTTGTGTTGTTACATATGCACACAGAACTAACATTCATAGGTGGCTGGTGGAGTCTCAGGCATGATGCTAAGTACTGCAGACAAATTATCTCATTTGGTCCTGACCGCAATCCGGGGGTCACGGGGGTGGTGGGGGAGGCAAGAGTAGCTTTTACAAAATGAGTGTCATGGATGTTTCATTCCTTGACCGGGGTCATGAAAAGACTAAATGGGAGAACAGTGATTCAATACATTTCCCCACGGTGGCCCCTGTGGCTGCTTCTCAGAGGGGAGTCCTTCCAGATGATTCCACAACCCCTGGTGTCCTCCCACCACGGCACCCCTTCATTCACCTTTAACAATGTAGCGGAAGAAACTCCAAGTCAGGTTTTGATTCTAGGAAAGAGTAATGTGCGTGTTTTACTTTTTTTTTTCCTTCCTTTTTGGAGCCATACCTGAGGTATATGGAGGTTCCCAGGCTAGGGGTGGGATTGGAGCTGTAGCTGCTGGCCTACGCCACAGACACAGGAACTCTGGATCCAAGCCTCCTCTGTGACCTGCACCATAGCTCACGGCAATGCTGGATCCTTAACCCACTGCCCATGGCCAGGAATCGTCCTCATGGATAATAGTCGGGTTCATTAACGGCTGAGCCATGATGGGAACTCCTCTTTTACATTTTATTTGAAGCTAATAAGTAATGACAGAGGACCCATTGTCTCCATGACTGATGCAATTACGAAATCAACGCATCCTCGAGACCATAATCCTGCCTGGATGAGTCAGAAAGTGATTGGCCCTTTTACAAACATGCCCGGTTGCAGGGGGGCACGGAGAACCTCTCCCCTGGAGAGACCTTTATACGGTACACAACTGGAAACACTTTTCTGCTGACTCTCAAGGATGTGAGGTCCACCTCTACACAGATCTTAGTCTATTCATCACTTCCTTTGAGCCGGCAAATTTAAAGGCTGAATGTCACATATTCATTTATGAAACATTAATAACGACCTCCTCCGGGACAGGCACGATGCTCGCCGCTAGAAGAGCTCCTGGAGTCGGGAAACGACCTTTTTGATGGACAGGCATGCACACCTCGTGTGTCATCTGATCTGCCCCTCTATGGGACTCTTAGAATCCTTTACGGGGGAGACGGGGAATAGTGCCTTGAATTCTTCTCCTCTTAGGCTGAATGAGAAGCTCTTGTTATGGACTGAAGGCTTGTGATCCTCCCAAATTCACCTGCTGAAGCTGTAACCCCCTCTTTGGAGATGGGGGCATCTAAGGAAGAAATTAAGGTTAAATAAGATCCTAAGGCTGAGGCCCTGATGCGATTGGATATGTGATCTGCTTGTTCCTTGGCACAGTGAGGGCACAGACGATACTTTCTTCCCTTCTTCCATGGCAACGCCAGCCTTGGGTTTCTGGGGAAAGTCAACTCAGAGTCCACAGGGAATTCACACCGGAAAATGTAACAGGAATGCCTGAGACAGCAAAGGATCTGGGTAACCTTTATGAACGTCCTTAGCTTAGTGGAGCGTTGTGATCTCAGAGAGGGAGCAGTGAGTGATTGGCTTGGAGCAAGATCTTCATTCTCTGCTCAGGAAGTGAACCTGGGCAGCCTGGTCGAAAACCAGGAATCCTAGCCACTAGACTAACCAGAGGCTAGAGCATACGTGCCCTGATTCTTGCCCCCTGTGGGAAGCAAGCGTGTTTCAAGGAGGCAAAGACTATAGAAACGGTTATAAAGGGTCTCGTTCGAGTCGCAGGACACCATGTGGGAGAGCACGCACAGGAGCGGTTTATTTAAGTCAGAAGCGACGCAGTAATACCCGCTCTAAAGAGGAGTGTGGGTGCGGGCGTCCCCCTGAGCGAGGAGCGCTCCCGAGAGGTGATTTCAATCACTTACATAAGTCACTTACATAGGACAGTTCTTCCAAGTCTCTGTTTACCTTCAGCCAATAACCTTGTTTTAATTCTCACACCGGACTGGATATAGGACCCTCCCCAATATGCGTGCGTGTCTTTTGACAAAGATTCCAAAGCAAAGGATGCTGGGAGGTATCAGGACCTATCATGGCCTGGCGCCCCCTCCCTTTCTGACCCCTAGGAGCCTCACAGCGCCTGTGTAATTGGGGAGCACTCCTTGAGCCCAGGAGTGGGTTGAAGTGGTCATGTTTCTTAGATGGAAAATGCAGCTAGGCCTAAAAGGACATAGACTCCTTCGTATCGCACAGGCCCATGTAATGGATCGCGTTCCCAAAGACAGAGACAGCCCCAAGGCTACACACTACAGGGCTCCACAAGACGACCCCTGTCTATAAACACCCAAGCACTCCCCTGCGGTGGGGGAGCCCGAGTCTCTCCGGCTCAGACACCCAACCACTCTGGGGGTGGACAAACTCCGCTTGCAACCTCATTGCTCCAGCCTCTGCCTCCTTCTTCCCCGCCATTCTCACAATCTCATCTCTCTACGCCAGCGGAGCTCAGCTCCTTCAACTAACTTGTCAAAGAGAAACAAGGCCTAGTGTACGTGGCCCAACAAGTCCCAGCTGTTCTCAGCCCAGGGGCCCATCTGCCTCCTATCTCAGTTGGGCTAATCTGGATGGTGGGGAAATCACTGCAGCCTCCTTCTCAGGACCTCGTGTTCCTGTACCTTCAGCTTTGCCCAGGCAACACCTGACATTCTCCAGCACATGCTGGTGGATGCTCCCCACTTCTCCTTCCCAATTGACTCCCCTAAAAAATTACAACAAGGCTCCTGTATTTGCCAAAAGTCTCAGTTTAAAAAAAAAAAAAAAAGTCTCTTCTCAATTCTCTTTGCCACCCTCTGCTTGTCTCTCTTGCCTTGAATGGAACGTTATGGCTGGATCGACAGCAGCCACCTTGGGATCGTGAGGAAGAGGCCCCGGGAAAGCAGACATATCATCCTAAACATCAGAGAGCCTATTAACTAATACCAACAACCCTCATTTCTTTAAGGCACTTCTATTTGGTTTTCTGTTCCTTGAAGCAGGATACAGTCCTAACTGATAAACAGCTCCAGCTCCCATACCTGCCAATAGCTGGTCAAGGGTAGTGCTCAAAAATGTATGAATTAGATGGGGGCAGGAATGACTAATTCAATCTTTATACGCCTGCAGCACTTAGCTCAGAGCCTGACAACTAATAGGCAGGTGATAAATATTTGCTGAATAAACTGCAGACTCAAAAGTTATCATGTAACCTCCTGAGGAGAGGGGCCTCAAATACTTTTCTGAAAAACCTAACTTCCCTTTTAAAGAACACAACACAAAATTGCCAGATCTCCGAGTGGAAGGAATAAGAAATTGAGAACATCTAGTACCCAAAAGCGGTGCTCCAATTTAGAAAGCCTAAAATAATACCACTCACTCATCACTCTTGTTGCCTGGCAAAGTATAAATTAGTGGCTTGGAAAATTCCTCCAAGCTCAAGAGTCACATAGACATTAGCCTAAATAGGAAAAGCCCTCTGGACCTGCGTGGTTTGCTGCCCTGCGTGGTCTGCTTACTCAGGTTGCACAAAGTCCAGAAAAATCACAGGGCACTTGATTTAAAACAATCGATGTGAAAAGTCAGACAAGATAGAAATGGCAGGTGGTAGCAGAGGCAGCTCCCCAGCAGCCGACACAGAGCATGAAGGATGCCCCAAACGAGGGTGGCATTGCCTTGCCACCCCCCCTCTGTCATTCTGCTGCCTTCAGCAGCAGAGACTCAGCCACCAGGCCCTCCTCCTCCGAGAGAGCCATGAACATGGCCCAGCCTTTCCTCCAGAGACATCGCCTCTGGGCCACTCTGTCCCCCAGACAGAAACACCAATGGGAAAAACACCAGGCAGGTTACTGAACATGAATTATTAATTCTTCTTAGCATACGAAAATGCTCTCAGTGACGGACGAAATACTGCTCGTGGCAGCTCGGCCCACATGGGTGGAGTCAGCTGGACTCACAGGCCTGGAAGCGTCTGTTGCAATAGTACGGCAACAATTACAAAGTGGCTGCTCCACCCCAGACAAGGCGTTTTTTTTTTTTTTTTTCTTCTTTTTAGGGCCGCACCTGCAGCATATGGAAATTCCCAGGCTAGGGGTCGAGTTGGAGCCACAGCTGCTGGCCACAGCCACAGCCACAGCCACGCTGGATCCGAGCCACGTCTGCGATCTATACCACAGCTCATGGCAACGCCGGATCCTTAACCCACTGAGTGAGGCCACATCTTCATGGATCCTAGTCAGGTTCTTTACTGCTGAGCCATGATGGGAACTCCCAGATAGGGTGTTCTTAATGCAAAGCCAGAGGCAGCAGAGCCTGACCATGGAAGTACAAGCTTTCAAGTCTCACGGGATCCTGGTATCAGCTAAAACGTATGATAACTATTCCATTTTCTCACTGATGAAATGGGTTTCATAATGTTTTAGCTCCAGAACTAGCTGCGGCTATGCAATGAAATAATATAGCTTAAAAGGCAGCGTGCCTAACCACTGGCGGGAATGATTAACCCGCACGTATGTGCACAACTGTTCTTATTCAGACCCTGTTCTTGACAACACCCTGCGGAAGGCACAGCCAAGGCTGAAGCGGAAGCAGGCAAGGGATGGAGCTGGGAGCTACCAGAGCTGTATGGATGGAGCCCAGGTTCTCTGACATTCCAGCCTATGTTCCCTCCCCACGTCCCCTCTCAAGAAGCTGGGACTCAGCAGGCAACCATGCAGTGAGAAGCTCTTAGAGACACAGTGCTGCTGCT
This sequence comes from Phacochoerus africanus, assembly GCF_016906955.1. Taxonomy (NCBI): domain Eukaryota; kingdom Metazoa; phylum Chordata; class Mammalia; order Artiodactyla; family Suidae; genus Phacochoerus; species Phacochoerus africanus. The sequence goes on from NC_062548.1 coordinate 13,847,161, forward strand.
CTTGGAAGCCATAGAAAGCATCTTTCCAGTTCGTTCCCCTCTCCTTCCCTGTCCCCAGTCCCCAGCTTTCGTTCTGCGTGACACCTGAGCCTAAGACTCAGCCAGCGTGCTTCTGGGAGTCCTCGGGGCTAAGGAGCGGGTGAGCCAGATCAAGTGGAAATTAAAAAGGGCCTCAGGGACTGCAGACCCGAGCTTCATTAAGACCTAATGAAAACATGCCAGGAGGCTGAGCACCGGGGCTTGGGAGCTTTTGCTTTCTCGCTCCTTTGAGGTGGCCTTTTATAGGATTTCACGTCTGGAAAGCTGAGAGTGAATGTAACCAGCAGCCTTACCTTCCCCAACAGAAAAACGGGGCTGTGTGCCTGAGGTCAGGGCAGCTCTTTAAAGGACAGAGTACAGGTCAGTGGGACAAAGGTCACCTCTGAGATGCATGGGAGTGGCTCTCAGGTGTGATAATGTGGGATTATCACATATCAAACAGTAGGATCAGCAGCTGACACTGTGGATGGGGAGATGAAGGGGGGAAAAGAGAGAGGTAGTGGGTGGGAAGGACTCCCATTTACATGTTTTATGCACCACTCTCTCGTACATCCTTTGGTAATGATCACCCACTCCCACCCAACCAGCCCAACCAGCCCCACCAACAGACCTCTGAACATCTTAAAGATCTTCAGACCAAGGGGTCCAGCAGAACAGACATTGGGAGAGCTTACGGCTGCTCAGCGTCCATTTCACCTTTGAGACTGGCACTCGACTTCCTTTCAGAAAACTGTGTCTTTCCCACGAGAGACAGTCTGGAAGAGCCCAGCAGCAGAGATAGGGCACCTGGGCGGGATCCATCGGATGCTCTGCACCAGAATGTGACTCTTGAGCTGTGACCATGAACATGGTAAGGCTCACCTATTCCAGCAGCTGCGATCTGGGGGACCATCAAAATTCATGCTACCGAGCTCCTTGGGTTTCCTCGGTCCCTGTTCTCTTTGGCCTTATTCTCCAGCATTCCTGCCATTCCTTGGAGCTCACCCTCCTCCAAATCCCCATCAACAACAGCAAAAGCAGACTATTATGTCATTGCTCACGATCCCCTAAAATGACGGTAGCTCAATCAGGCTGCTGCTGATACAGACAACACACTGCAAATGAAGAACCCAGGGCGGCAGGTTAGGGTGGTTACAATGACAGGGACTTGGAGGGAACAAGACCAGGATATGGATGACAAGGCAGCTGGGGAAAGAATTCTGTGGGATAGAATTGTGCCCTTGGCCAGAGGATGAGACTATCTGTGTCCAATGTAAATGCTCATCAAGAGGCCCCCCCGCCGTTGAGATGCTTAATAATGAGATGGACAGACTGTCCCTTTTTTCAATAGCAGTCATGCCCCCTCTGCAAACACTCAATGAAAGGGCCCTGGGAACAAAATGGCAATTATGGTTCTAGGGATGTCGGCTCAGCACTATGGCCTTCCTCTCACCAAGGCCCTTCTGTCACCAGCTGTCACTCTAGGCTGACCAATATGCCAACATCTGTAACCAGCCTTGGACATGGGGGAGCACCAGTGGGTTAACACACCTGGTGGAGGTCCTCCAGCTACCTGGTGGCAGGTTAATTACATGGAGCCCTTTCTCTAAGAAGGGGCTGGGCCATGTATCCTGTTGGAGCAGCCTTTTACTCTGGATTTGATTTTGCTTCTGCTTCCTGGCCTGCCAGGCCTCTCTGCTAGCACTGTCATCTGTCAAGTTACTGAATATGTTATTCACTGTCTCACACAACATTGCTTCTGACCAAAGAACGTTCTCCCCGGGCGGAGAAGAAAGGCAATGAGCTGATGCCCATGCAATCCACTCTCATCATGAATCCCATCACCCAGAAGCATCTGATGTTACAGATGGGTGGAAGGGCTTACTGATGGCTCAATTACAAAGCCAGTTGGAAGACAAGACTTTCAAGGTTCTTTCTGAAAGTTGTGCACCATGGTTTGGAATATGGTGGTGTTGGCTTCAGAGCAAAAACACAAGATGAGTCCAGTACCAAGGAAGAAAATGTGGGAAAAGTGGAGTCCCTGACGTGGCTTGGCAGAAATGAATCTGGCTAGCATCCGTGAGGACGCAGGTTCGATCCCTGGCCTCACTTGGCGGGTTAAGGATCTGGCATTGCTGTGACCTGTGATGTAGGTCGCAGACGTGGCTCGGATCCCGCGTGGCTGTGGCTGTGGCTGTGGCGTGGGCTGGCAGCTACAGCTCCGACTGGCCCCCTAGTCTGGGAACCTCCATATGCCTCGGGTGTGGCCCTAAAAAGACAAAAAAGAAAATGTAGGAGAAGCAAGTCTCATGAATATCCCTAATGACTCATTTATTAATGTTTTACTTCCTATGTCCCTGATTTTAACTCTCTGAAGAGAGCGTGGAATTGGAAACGAAGACTGACGCCTGGATGTTTCCCACCATTTGCTCCTCCTGGGACAGGGGTGGTTAATGTCATGGGCTGGGATGCCTGAAATATCAGGGAGAGATCGGGCTGCGTTGCATAATTGGGAGTAGAAAACATGCAGATGGAGCTCAGGGGACCCCTGGGACAGACACATCACTCTGATGTGCAATAAAGGAAAATGGGAGATGACAGCAAGTCACCAAGGGCTCAAGATGCAGATTCGGGTCTTCCTAACCTGCCCTCCGTTGGCTGCAGTGCTGGGAAAAGGTGAGGTAGGGAGTTCCCTGGTGACCTCGTGGTTAAGGACTCTGTAGGGTCACTGCTATGGCTCAGGTTTGATCCCTGCCCAGGAACTTCCTCATGCTGCAGACATGGAGAGAAAAAAAAAAAGATGAGGGAAAGTGGAATGGGTCCTGGAAGAGAGAAGCATTACCGTTACCAACTGCTGAAGGCCAGCTGTGGCCCCGTAAGCCAGTCGCGCATTCATTCATTCACTTGTTCATTCAGTGCCAAGCACTGCTTGGGCCAAGGGGCAAAGGAATGAATCAAAAAAAACTCCCTTTATGGAGTTTGTGCAGATAATAAACCACATTGATAAATCAAATATACATGATAGTCGAAGGTGATAAGGCATACAAGGGAAAATAAGGGCAGAAAAGGGAACTTAGCTGTTGGAAGAAGTTTACGATATTAAACCATGTGGTCAGAGCAGATGTCCCCAGGAAGGTGACATTTGAATAAGGATATGAAGGACAGCAGGGAACAAACCATGTAGCATTTCCAAGTAGGAGGCATAGCCAGGGCCCACGCTGTGGGGTGGGGATGAGCCAGCCCTGTTGGAGGATGAAGAGGCAGGGCAGCTGGAGTGGCATGAGGGAGAGGCACGGGGGCACAGTCATTGAGTGACGGCATCACGGGCACCAGATCATAGATTCCCTGTAGGCATAAGGAGGAGTTTGGTTTCTGGACGCCACTGGGGCTTAAGGCAGGATGCTGTGTATTAATAGGGCAACTTCAATAGGTTTGCTTTGCCTGCTGTGTTGAGAACCGACTCCGGTGGGCATGAATGGGCAGGCTGTCCCGGGAGGAGGCAGTGGCAGGCAGCTATCCTGGCAAGAGCTGGTGGTGTTTGCATCAGGGTCCTCACCAGGAAGTGGTGCCACGTGGTTGGATTCTGGGTGTACACTGAATGCAAAACCAATGAGTCTTGCTGACAGGGTTGATAAACCACGAGAAGAGGATGTCAAGGTCGTCCTTAGGGTTTCTGATCTAAGCCGCAGAGATGGCACAGGTTTTAGGGGGAGACCAAGAGCTCACTTTGGACATGTAAAGATAGATACACAGAGGTACAAGTGGAAACAGAAAGAGATGGATAGATATACAAGAGCCATGTGGCCACTATCAAATATGGGAGTTCCCGTCGTGGCACAGTGGTTAACGAATCTGCCTAGGAGCCAGGAGGTTGTAGGTTCGATCCCTGGCCTTGCTCAGTGGGTTAAGGATCTGGCATTGCCGTGAGCTGTGGTGTAGGTCACAGACGTGGCTCGGATTCCGCATTGCTGTGGCTCTGGCGTAGGCCGGCGGCTACAGCTCCAATTGGACCCCTAGCCTGGGAATCTCCATATGCCGCGGGAGCGGACCTAGAAAAGGCAAATGAATAAATAAAAAATAAAATAAAAATAAAATATCGAATATGTGCTTTTTTTTTTTTTTTTTTGGCCACACCCACAGCATGTGGAAGTTCCTGGGCCAAGGATCAAACCTGAGCCACAGCAGTGACAATGTCAAGTCCTCAACTACTAGGCCACCAGGGAACTCCTAAATATGCCTTTTTGTATTTTAATTACTTTCCCCTCTTCTTTCCTCTTCTTTGAGCCTCACATGGTATGTGACCTGGGTGGGTAGTATTCAGGTAGCCATCTACTGCATAGACTGCTAAACATCCAGACAGGCTCATGTAGCAGCAGAGGTGAAGTAAATATCAAGCAGAGATTCTGAATATGGACCTGAAGGCATGAGGGATAGGAGCTTAATGTGCCCATTTTTTGGTAAAGAGGTGGGAGTATTTTCGGTTGTACAGGAATATTGAATTGTTCATTGACAGTATTTTGAGAAATACATGTAAGGGCAGAAATGTGGCTGTAGATGTGGCATGGCCGTGAGCAGGTATTAGTTTCTGCCTTTTCTTTTTTTTAAAAAATCATTTATTTATTTATTTATTTTTGTCTTTTTGCCATTTCTTGGACCACTCCAGCGGCATATGGAGGTTCCCATAGGGGTCGAATCAGAGCCGTAGCCACCGGCCTATGCCAGAGCCACAGCAACGCGGGATCTGAGCCGCGTCTGCAACCTACACCACAGCTCACTGCAACGCCGGATCCTTAACCCACTGAGCAAGGCCAGGGATCGAACCCGCAACCTCGTGGTTCCTAGTCGGATTTGTTAACCACTGCGCCATGACGGGAACTCCCAGTTTTTGGCTTTTCTGTACCCATCCCACCTTCCTCCTGCTTCCTCCTGGTTTATGAACCTCAGATCTCCCGTGTAATGAGGATACTGATAGGGCCCGGGGCCATAACCAGGTAAGGTCTGCAACTTCCAGCTTCGGGGATCTTGCACCAACCTTTCCACCTGCACCTGGAAAATAGGGATGGTGACACTCGGATGAGACTCCATCTGCAACCTGTGGACCAGTCTCTGTGTGGAACATTGGTCTGGCTTGCCTTTCTCTCCGAATCTGATTTGCTCCTCACTTTCCCAATGGACAGAGCTCTCAGCCTTGAATCCAGTCTAGTTGACCAGGGTCTCACGCTTTTGTCCTAGTTCCAGTAAGGCTCCTCCATCCAATCCACATGGTATTCATCCTTGGCTGCTGTTCTTTATTGGAATTCATTCACTTTCTTGGAAGGATCCCCCCCTTTTTTTTTTTTGGTCTTTTTCCCATTTCTTGGGCCGCTCCTGTGGCATATGGAGGTTTCCAGGCTAGGGGTCGAATCGGAGCTGTAGCTGCCAGCCTACGCCAGAGCCACAGCAACGTGGGACCCAAGCCACGTCTGCCACCTATACCACAGCTCACAGCAATGCCGGATCCTTAACCCACTGAGCAACGGCAGGGACCGAACCCGCAACCTCATGGTTCCTAGTCGGATTCGTTAACTGCTGAGCCACGACGGGAACTCCTTGGAAAGATCCCTTGAATGGAGAGCTGGAGATACAAGGGGATGCCAGAAAAGAGGCCGGCTGGGCAGACAAATATCTGGACACCTGAATGGTGCAGACTATCGTGAAAGTAAAGTAAAGCCAGAAGTGGGGCATCAGGAGCCAAAGAATGACCGAGGGCTCAGAGGTCTGGGGAGGACTTAGGAAATGTCCCGTGGGTGCTTGGGGGTTAATGAGAACACGTGCCAGAAGCAGAAGCAGGGAGATGCTGCTCCTGGCCGGCCCTATTTCCCCTATTTCTCTCTTCCACCCCGACTCACATGGACAATCTGGATCCATTCACGTGCCCGGAGACACCATGATACCCAGTGTTTTCACCTGCGTGTCTCTTCTGAGTCTACGATTTCGACGGAGTTCCTAAAGGAAGTATCATGATGCCAGAAGCTTCAGAAGCTGCAGCTTCCTGCTCAGCTATTTCAGAACTGCACCAAGACCACAATTAGCCATGGCCTTGGCACACAGAACTTTGGAATCCTGGCACCCACCGCTGCGAGGAGACCAGTTTCTCCCTGTCCCTGTGCTCTACTGGCCCTAGCTCCGTGCCACCCTCAATATCCCCTTCCCTTGCCACCTTGGAAATGAACCACTGCTGTCAATTTCCTGCCCAGAGGGACTTTCAGAGATGAGCTAGGGAGCATTTTATTGAAGTTGGGAAATTGGAAAGCATCTCAATTTCTCTGGCACCAAGATTTTATTATTTCCTTTGAAGTGGATTTTCAAATACACCAGACTAGTCTCCGCTCAAATGGAAGTATGAAAATGCATGTAAAAATCAAAAAGAAGAGCTCTCTTTGGCTGTCTGCTGTTTTGTATTCCCCATGTCCTTGCTTGCCTGCCTTGCATTTGTGAATGGAAAGATCACCTCTGTACATCCACAAGCAGATGGCTGAGTACAGCACCAAAATCCTGGGGAAAAACTGCTCTGAGATGTTTGGAGTCTTATTTTGTTCATCAATTTTAGCTATTTATTCTTCGGAGACAAACGTCAGCCTAATACAAGACTGCTTATTTTTAATGAACATTTTTCTGTATCTTCTGTGATGAACATGCATTACATTTGTAATCACATAAAACAGCAACTTATTTTAATCACATACACTAGGCCCCAGCTACGTGGAGTACAGTCATAAAAATAAGATTATCTTGGACTTGGATGTCACATTTTAGGCCATCAGGAATCCTTCCAGGCCAATGGTGGTAGATGGGAATCTTTTGAGGGGAATGCTCATGGTAGAGTCAGGATGCTGCCTTTGTCATGACTGATGTTTTCTGGATCTAATTATAAAGTGTTTCGGAGTTCCCATTGTGGTCCAGCAGCAATGAACCCAACTAGTGTCCACGAGGATGCGGGCTCCATCCCTGGCCTCGCACAGTGGGTTAAGGATCCGGTACTGCTGTGAGCGGTGGGGTAGGTCACAGATGCATCTCAGATCTGGCATTGCTGTGGCTGTGATGTAGGCTGGCAGCTGTAACTCCAATTTGACCCCTAACCTGGGAACTTCTATATGCTGCAAGTGAGGCCCTAAAAAGAAAAAAAAAAAATGTTTCCACGACAGGGTCAGGGCCAAAGCTATTTCCCCCCACGCTGGTCTTTCCTAACCCCTGGTGCCTGGTCTTCTGAGGAGCCAAGAAACCCCAGGTCTGATCAAGCCAGGATTCTTCCAGCAGCCTTAGCCTCACTGTCTAGCAGCACTTGGGACAAAGGCCCCTGGATCTAGCCCTGACCCCTATATAGCCTGACAATCCTAGCACTCCCTACACACCTAGCCTGCATGGCATCAGCAGACTGAAGCCCTGGCCTCTGCCTGAAGCCTACTCTATTCTTTCAGCTTTCTTGCCTCATGTCCAGTCTTTTTCTGGACTCGGAGCCCTCCCTAGAATGCCAGCCTCTCCATACTCACTTAGCTCTTGAGCCTTTGCAATGGTCAGTCCGGGTCCATTCCTGGAAACTTGCTGGATCTCACTGTGATGGGGAGAACTCACCTAATTTGAACCAGCTCCACCTGTTCATTCAGGTATGCCCCACCCCCTTCTCACTGAAGCTGACACAGACACTGCTGGGACAGGTATCTGTTCAACCACCACTAAGCCTAAGATCACCTTTAAACACAGGGTCTTAACTTCTGGGTCAAACTTTTCTTTTTTCTTTTTAGGCCCGCACCCACAGCATATAGAAGTTCTAGGCTAGGGATCAAATCGGAGCTACAACAGCTGGCCTATACCACAGCCACAGCAACACGGGATCCGAGCCACATCAGTGACCTACGCCACATTTTGCCACAACAGCGAATCCTGAACCCACTGAGCGAGGCCAGGGATCGAACCCACATCCTCATGAATACTAGTTGGGTTCTTAACCGGCTGAGCCACAACGGGAACTCCAGGGTCAAACTTTTGATGCTGGCTCCGTCTCAGAGACGTCTGCCTACAGCCTAGTGATCAGTCTTGTCTGCTCTTCCTCCTGGCTGACCCCTGAGTGGCCACCTCTTCCCAGCATGCCTCACACACACATGGAGCTTTTCAGACACATGCAGACAAAATCTGATCAGGCCTGGTCTGTCACTGTGCAGTGTGGACCCCCAGCTCTGGCACTCAATGCAGCTCATGTTCATGGATACACACAGAGGAAGCAGTTACTCAGGGCTGGGCTCCTTTCTCAGCAATTCTGGACCTAACCCCTACCCAAGAATAAGATGTCGCCTTCCATGTGGCTGGGATGGGAATGAACTAGTTATCTCCAGCCAGGACAGCGGAAAACCCCACAATTGTTTGAAGCCTTGGCAAGGGAGGATAACAGGTCCTCTTTCTGAAAGCTCATTTGTTGCCATCAAACTCCCGACTCAACCTGCCTGGGGTCATTTCTTGACAAGCCAGCATTTCAGGATAGGACTGGTGACTATTTCCTGTATGTGGGATGTTTCATCCTAAAACAAGAATGAAGCTATTCCTCAGTTCAAGAACCGGAGTCCTTAGTGCCTCTAATGAGTCTATCCAGCTTCAAGAAAGACAGTGAGACGAGGGCAGGGCAAAGCCTGGAAAACCTTGGTCCCTGGGAGATCCTCTAAAAGATGCTCTCTCTTATTATTATTATTATTATTATTTTTATTTTCCCACTGTACAGCAAGGGGGTCAGGTTATCCTTACATGTATACATTACAATTACATTTTTCCCCCAGCCTTTCTTCTGTTGCAACATGAGTATCTAGACAAAGTTCTCAATGCTATTCAGCAGGATCTCCTTGTAAATCTATTCTAAGTTGTGTCTGATAAGCCCAAGCTCCCGATCCCTCCCGCTCCCTCCCCCTCCCATTAGGCAGCCACAAGTCTCTTCTCCAAGTCCATGATTTTCTTTTCTAAGGAGATGTTCATTTGTGCTGGATATTAGATTCCAGTTATGAGTGATATCATATGGTATTTGTCTTTGTCTTTCTGGCTCATTTCACTCAGTATGAGATTCTCTAGCTCCATCCATGTTGCTGCAAATGGCATGATGTCATTCTTTTTTTTTATGGCTGAGTAGTATTCCATTGTGTATATATACCACCTCTTCCGAATCCAATCCTCTGTCGATGGACATTTGGGTTGTTTCCATGTCCTGGCTATTGTGAATAGTGCTGCAATGAACATGCGGGTGCACGTGTCTCTTTTAAGTGGAGTTTTGTCCGGATAGATGCGCAAGAGTGGGATTGCGGGGTCATATGGACATTCTATGTATAGATTTCTAAGGTATCTCCAGACTGTTCTCCATAGTGGCTGTACCAGTTTACATTCCCACCAACAGTGTAGGAGGGTTCCCTTTTCTCCACAGCCCCTCCAGCACTTGTTATTTGTGGATTTATGAATGATGGCCATTCTGACTGGTGTGAGGTGGTATCTCAAGGTAGTTTTGATTTGCATTTCTCTTATAACCAGCGATGTTGAGCATTTTTTCATGTGTTTGTTGGCCGTCTGTATATCTTCTTTGGAGAAATGTCTACTCAGGTCTTTTGCCCATTTTTCCATTGATTGATTGGCTTTTTTGCTGTTGGGTTGTAGAAGTTGTTTATATATTCTAGAGATGAAGCCCTTGTCGGTTGCATCTTTTGAAACTATTTTCTCCCATTCTGTAAGTTGTCTTTTTGTTTTCTTTTGGGTTTCCTTTGCTGTGCAAAAGCTTTTCAGTTTGATGAGGTCCCGTGGGTTTATTTTTGCTCTAATTTCTATTGCTTTGGGAGACTGACCTGAGAAAATATTCATGATGTTGATGTCAGAGAGTGTTTTGCCTATGTTTTCTTCTAGGAGTTTGATGGTGTCCTGTCATATATTGGAGTCTTTCAGCCGTTTTGAGTTTATTTTCGTGCATGGTGTGAGGGTGTGTTCTAGTTTCATTGCTTTGCATGCAGCTGTCCAGGTTTCCCAGCAATGCTTGCTGAATAGACTTTCTTTTTCCCATTTGATGTTCTTGCCTCCCTTGTCAAAGATTAATTGACCACAGGTGTCAGGGTTTATTTCCGGATTCTCTATTCTGTTCCATTGGTCTGTCTGTCTGTTTTGATACCAGTACCACACTGTTTGGATGACTGTGGCTTTGTAGTATTTCTTGAAGTCTGGGAGAGTTATGCCTCCTGCTTGGTTTTTGTTTCTCAGGATTGCTTTGGCGATTCTGGGTCTTTTGTTGTTCCATATAAATGTTTGGACTGTTTGTTCTAGTTCTGTGAAAAATGTCCTGGGTAATTTGATAGGGATTGCATTGAATCTGTAGATTGCTTTGGGTAGTATGGCCATTTTTACAATATTGATTTTTCCAATCCAGGAACATGGAATATCTTTCCATTTCTTTACATCTTCTTTGATTTCTTTGATTAAAGTTTTATAGTTCTTGGCATATAGGTCCTTTACCTCCTTGGTCAGGTGTATTCTGAGGTATTTGATTTTGTGAGGTGCAATTTTAAAAGGTAACGTATTTTTGTATTCCTTTTCTAATATTTCATTGCTGGTATACAGAAATGCAACTGACTTCTGAATGTTAATCTTATATCCTGCTACTTTGCTGAATTTATTAATCAGTTCAAGTAGTTTTGGGGTTGAGTCCTTAGGGTTTTCTATGTATAGTATCATGTCATCTGCATACAGTGACAGTTTGATCTCTTCTCTTCCTATATGGATGCCTTTTATTTCTTTTGTTTGTCTAATTGCTGTGGCTAGGACTTCCAGAACTATGTTAAAGAGCAGTGGTGAGAGTGGGCTTTCCTGTCTTGTTCCAGATTTGAGTGAGAAGGCTTTCAGTTTTTCCCCATTGAGTATTATATTTGCTGTGGGTTTATCATAAATGGCTTTGATTATATTCAGGAATGTTCCCTCTATACCCACTTCGGCGAGGGTCTTGATCATGAATGGATGTTGGACTTTTTCAAATGCTTTTTCTGCGTCTATTGAGATGATCATATGATTTTTGACTTTTTTTTGGTTAATGTGGTGTATGATGCTGATTGATTTGCGTATGTTGAACCATCCTTGTGAACCTGGGATGAACCCAACCTGCTCACTGTGTATAATTTTTTTGATATGTTGTTGGATTCGGTTGGCTAAGATTTTGTTGAGAATTTTTGCATTAAAAGATGCTCTCTCTTGAGACAAGGCAGTTTAGATGGTCAGGTGTGAGGACACTGCACAGAGCCTTCTCCAACTCTGAAGCCAGAGGATGCCCTTGGGAAGGAAGAAAGCTTGTGTTCGTTCTCCAAACGAGAAACCACCAGGAAAGTCACTATAGAGTCCACATTTTTCACCGTCTTCACAATAGGCATATTTTGTTAAAAGAGAACTAGAACTTGGCTGTCAGTTGGGTTGACACATGGGCTTGGAAGCGCTGATCCAGCAACACTGGGCTGATCATCCAGTCCTGTGGGGTCAGGAGACCAGCAGGGGATATTTCAGGGAAGCAAGAGCCATGAGACACCACCTTCTCGGCTGCTTCTATGCTCACACACACATGCACGCACAATTAAAACTAGCCATTATTGTGTAAGGAAAACGCTTTCGGAGTGACGGCTTTATATTCCTACTATCTCTATCCTAGCCAGTTTATCTGCTTCCTCTTTGTGATAAATCTCAACCTTTCTTTCTTTCTTCTTCTTTTTTTTTTTTTGTTTGTTTTTTTCATCATTTTGTCTTTTCTAGGGCTGAACCTGCGACACATGGAGGTTTCCAGACTAGAGTTCTAATCGGAGCTGTGGCCGCTGGCCTACGCCACAGCCACAGCAACGTGGGATCTGAGCCGTGTCTGCCACCTAAACCCCAGCTCACGGCAATGCTGGATCCTTAACCCACTGAAAGAGGCCAGGGATTGAACCCACAACCTCATGGTTCCTTGTTGGATTCGTTTCTGCTGCGCGATGACAGGAACTCCTCAACATTTATTTCTAACAGGTCTCCTTTCATCCACTGCAGAGTGGTTTGATTTAATAGCAAGTTAGTGAAAAACCAGGTGAAATGTGACAGTATCTCTTCAAAACTCCCTGGTACTAAGTACTGTCTCAAGCACAAAGATCCTTCCTCCTAGGCCAGGATTCCCAGCGTTCCGTCACCTGACTCTGACCACTGCTTTCAGCCACATCTCCCAAAAACTGTATTTTATTTCCGGAGGCATCTGGTACTTGATTAGCCCACCCTCTTCTTATTTTCTTCCGGGAAATAGGCTTTGTATTATATCCCTGCCACCATTTCTTCTCACCATGTTCCCTCCCAAGGCCACCTATGTGGTTTTAGAAGGGACATCCCTATGCTGACACGTTCTCTGTTTTTACTCGATTCCTCTTCTCTGCCCACAGCCGTTGGTACAATCTGAGTGGGGCACTTGCACAGGATTTTGCAATTTCAACCAGAGTCTGTGTCCCTCCTTGTTAACCAGGCTGCAAGTATTTTAACAGGACAGCCGACAGACACCCTGGTTCCCAAAAGGAGAAAGTCGAGGTGAATGAAACTGACAAGCTGAGAGAGGGATTCAGAGATGGGGTGGGGAAAGAACCGTGCTGGCGATTTTCAAGCCACTTGTCCCCTTGACCGGCTGTACCTCCGCCCATCCCACAATTGTGTGAGCCTTACTATCCACTTCCATTTCTGCCTAAGCTACGGTAAGCTGATTTTTCAGTCATTTGCCCCCAGATAATTCCAATTAACACCTGCGGTGTGTGTGCTTTTCCACCCATTTTTCTGCCTTCATGGAGGCTGTTTCCTACCTTTCTTTCAAGACGGAGCTTAAATGCCAAAGCCTTAATTAAACATGCTCTCTTCTGCTCTGTTTATTGCAGTCTCTACTTTGCAGCTGTAATGTTCTCCGTTATAAAAAAGCTGTATCAGTTTGTGCCGGATCCTGCCTCTTATCCTCCATTAATTGCAAAGTACCCTGGAGCAGAGATGGTGGGCTCATGGGTTTGCAAGTCCTCCTAGGATCCAGCCCTGGACTGTTGTGTGAGAAGAAATAGTCCTTTAGCTTTTTCTTGTGTTGTATCTCCATTAGATTCCTCCAAGCCATGGGAACAGAGTTTTGGACATAGTCTTAAGCTTCTTTATCAAGCAAATTCTGTCTGACAACACTGTGTTGTTCTAAGCATCAGTTTCAGGCTCCTGGAGAGGTTTTACCCACAACAAGTCTGCGTGACCTACGGCCCCTCTTTTTTTTTAATTTATTATTATTATTTTTTTAAGGCCACAACTGTGGAACATGGAAGTTCCCAGGCTAGGGGTCCAATTGGAGCTACGGCTGCCAGCCTATGCCACAGGCTACACCACAGCCACATCGGATCCAAACCACCTCTATGAACTCCACCACAGCTTGCAGCAATGCCAGATCCTTACCTACTGAGCGAGACCAGGGATCAAACCCACATCCTCATGGACACTGTATTGGGTTCTTAACCTGCTGAGCCACAGTGGGAACTCTCCAGCCCCTCTTTTGAGTTCTTACTCAAAATAGGTAGGCAAGCCCATCATTTCTGCAGAGCAGTCTCATCTGTGGGAGCCTCCTGTCATTTTGAGCCACTGTGAGGTCACGGACTGATGTTGTTGGCCAGCCATCCAAATAGTGCCCCTCATTGAATGGGGCCAGGATAAGACGATAGGCTCAGTCCAGAAAACGAACGCAACCCCACAACCTATGGACGTTGCTACTGTAAGAGTCATCGAAATCACGCAAGCTAAAAGATCCGTCATACAAATTACATGCATCTTATGCTTTCACTCGTGTTGTTACTTCTTGGGATGGGCCATTCCAATCCTTCTTCCCTGACTATTGAAATCTCCTCTTTCAGGACGTCTCTCAAAACTCCAGTCTCTCTTAAGCGTTCCCTCTGCCCCCATCGTTGGGGGCGCTTTCACTCCCTTCTGCCCCTCCTCCAGACCCTCCTTCTCTCCCCTCTTGGAGCCCTTATTGGTTAAGAGCATACTTCCTGTTTGGCTTTGCATTTGTACTGTCCACGTCTGCCTTCCAGACTAATGTGCTGGCTGGAGCCTGTTCTTCTTGGTGTCCTATTTCCCAGCATGGAGCCTGGCACGGATTAGGTGTTCAGTCAATATTTATTGCAGGCGTCATTCCGTAATGAGATGATGACAACAGGAAATATTTATCTTCTTGCATCTAGGTAACACTGAACCTGATTAAGCAAGGCAGATAGGCGTCTGAGCAAGTCCTGTGGCCATCTAAGGGAGGGAAAATTCATAACTTATCTCAGCAAACACTTATAACACCGGTGTCATTTATTCCATGATGATAAAGATGTGTGCACTGTCACTTCGTCTTCATCGGCTGTTTGTTCCTCTTGGCTGGGTTACAAAATCCGAGAGCAGATAGGTACTATTACCTCTCTTTACAACCCTCACTGTATCTAAAATAAGAGAATGAGCAGAGTGGACAGGTAATAAACAATTGATCCACTGATTGACTCAGTTAATAAACATTTCCTCGGCTTTCACCAAACTTATATGAACTAGGATTGCTTCCTTCTAGCTAGAGATATGCTTTTATTGCGGTTTGTTGTTCATGAATTCCAATCACAATGGAAACAATCAAGTCCATAGGGTAACAAAGCAAGGGCTGATGGATTCTGCCCCAGGAAGTGCTTCTCAGAGGAAGGGCTATTTGAGCTTCCTTTTGCAAGTACACTGGCCACCAGAGGAGAAAAGACTTTAGGCTGATGGTTATCTCTGAAAATGTCACCATGTCATGCCTACAAACAGCATGTTATTTGCCTGTGTAAGCCAGCTGAATGGGTCTTGCCTCAATACAGTAATGAAGTGGAGACAGTCAGCTACAAGGTATCAGATCCTGAGTTCTGGGCCAGCAGGAGGACTTGCAAGAAAGTCTCATCCTCTCCCTGAGCCTTAGTTTTCTCATCTGTAAAATGGGTATGACAACCCTAATCAGATGAAAATACAACTGTGAAACTCAGATAGTCCTTAGACGAGGGTCTTTCTTTCCTTGGCTCTGGTGCAAATACTCCACTGTTATTTAAAGTTCATCATGATCCATTCCTTCAGTCTCCTCTATTTCTCGTTGCCAAAGAGCCCATTGCTTTCACGATGAAGGATGAACTGCAGCCCCACCACTAACCCAAGGAGCAGCGGACAGAGCAATGGTATGGAAGATGCAGTTAAAATATAAAATAATAGCAAGGGGCTGAAATTGCCCCTGACTGCCCATTGCTGCTCTCGTTTTATAGTCCATTAAAACCTACAATCACTGTAATGTTTATGCATTATTGGGGAGATAAATTGCATAATTTTCATTTTGCAATTTAAATGTAATTATGATCTTACTAATGACTAAAACCTGAATTTGCTAGACTATCAGTTTTTCTAACCCTTGCCAAAATTATAGGTAATTACTTAAGGCTTACAATAATTATAAGTCCATCTCTTAAATAATTAATGTGCACGTTGGTGGTACAAAACAGCCAGTAATCAAACGACCTCCACTTAAGACTGCAAACCCATGCAATTAGGCCTATTGTGTAGGTCTGTGGAAATATACCCATTTGCAAGGGTCCCTCCAGTTGTCAGGCTGAAACAGAGTTGCTGTGTTTGATGGCATCAAATAAAGGAGAATTCCCGGCTGCCACAAGGCTAGAAAAAGAAAGCGATCCATGGAATGGTAGGACATTCAATATTAATCGACAGTTCTATCATAGCTGGTGGAAGCTGGGCTGAGGAGGGGGAGAAAGGCAAGGATGCTCTCCTCACTGAACTTGGAGAAGTGGGGAAAGAGCTCACTGTCCCAAAGGTACTACATGTACCTTTTGGGAGGATTATCATCTGCCTTTTGATCCCTCTCTTCTTTAGGGGGCAGGCCGAATCCATCACTTAACAAACACAGGGCATGGTGTGGGGCTGCGGAGATGCAGCGATGAATACAAGGTGAGGTTTTTGCTCATGAATCCATCCATCAGTATATGTTAGAAGAGAGACACACAGAAAATTAGCACATGCTCTGCAACGTGCTACGATTTTCCACCAAGTACCAGCAGATATGGAAACGATGAGCCATGGATGGTGTCTCTCACTATTTCTAACTCTACCTACATCTTTTAAGGTTCCTGAGACTGGAGTGGGCCAGGGAGGAACATTCCAGGACACTAAACACAGTCATGCACCCACATCTGCCCTAACCCTAACCCTAACCCAAACCCTAACCCTAACCCAAGCCCTAACCCTAACCCTAACGTTATGGTTCATGGTAAGTCCAAGCAACGATGACCATCTCTTTGTCACGAAGCCAGATGTTGTTAATGGAGGAAATATCGGGAAAAGAGGTTTTGGAGCCACGGCCTTCTCCTTTATGTGAAGGATACTCTTCCTGAACCATTGCCAATCTTCTCTGTGGACTAAGATCAACCTTAAAAAGGAGTGATGGGGAATTCCTGTTGTGGTGCAGTGGAAACGAATCCGATGAGGAACCATGAGTTGGCAGGTTCGATTCCTGGCCTCGCTCAGTGCGTTAAGGATCTGGTGTTGCTGTGAGCTGTGGTGTAGGTCGCAGATGTGGCTTGGTTCCAGCGTTGTTGTGGTTCTGGTGTAGGCCGGCAGCTGTAGCTCCAATCTGACCCCTAGCCTGGGGAATTCCATATGCTGCCTTAAAAAAAAAAAAAAAAAAGGAGTGATGGGCTCTGATGTGTAGTGACGTGAGATCTGGGAATCCTGGCTGTAGACGTCTCTTCTACCTTTATGTCAAAAGAGTTTTAATGCTAGTTATGAAGGACTTCCCATTGTGGCTCAGTGGGTTAAGAAACCTACTAATATCCATGAGGATGCAGGTTGATCCCTGGCCTCACTCAGCAGGTTAAGGATCAGCATGGACACAAGCTGTGGCGTAGGCTGTAGATGTGGCTCAGATCCCTCATTGCTGTGGCTGGGGCATAGGGCGGCAGCTGCAGCTCCGATTCGACCCCCAGCATGGGAACTTCTATATGCCACAGGTGCAGCCCTAAAAAGATTAAAAAAAAAAAAAAGTTAAGACCAACAAATCTCCTTCTTGGGATGGTGAAGCTTAGAGTCAATGGTTCCATCTTGAAGCAGAGAAAGTGAAATCTAGGATTCTGGATCCTGGTTGGAAGTGACAGATGTGGGGACTCTGTGCCCCATCTCACCTTCCTCATCTGGTGAATTTATAGTGGGTTTGTTTGGCTTTTGTTTGCCATCCTGCAGCATATGGAGTTCATGGGCCAGGGATCAGATCTGAGCTGCAGTTGCAACCTACGCCATAGCACCTGCAGCAACACTGGATTCTTAACCCACTGTGCCAGGCCAGGGATCGAACTCGCAGGAACCCCTCATTTTCAATATATTTGGTTAACCAATACCTTTGGTTAACAAGAATAAAGTTACAGCTTCTTCTCTCTCCCAGCCTCCTCATCCTTCCCATGGCTGGAAAAGAGAATGGAAAACCCTTTCACTCTCAATTGAAGATAATGGGATACTAAAGACAATTTAGATCATTAAATTTAGAGAAATCAGAGGACGTCTTTTATAAAGAAATGGGTTGCCTTCATTGAACACATGGTCTTTTCCCGGCCCCACACTGCGGCGGCCCACTGCCCCATGCTAACAGACATCTCTGCTAGGCTCCTTCTCTGCACCCCTGTAGTGACCTTGATGGAGTCAAGCCTCTCCAGGCTTCAGTTTCCCTCTCAGGTGGCTCAAAAAGCAGCCCTCCTTCCACTTTGTCATAAGGGCCCCTGAGGGTGACCTTATGCTATCAAGAGCCGGTGTAAAGACTCCCAAAACTGCTAGCAAATCAAGATGTGATGTCATGAGAGCTGACAGTAGTAGAACCTGTTCTGAGTTCAGTTTTTTGGTTTTTGTTTTTTTGTTTTTTTTTGGGCTGTGTCCATGGCATGCAGAAGCTCCAGGCCAGGGATCGAACTCTTGCCGGAGTAGTGACCTGAGCCACAGCAGCGACAAAACCCGATCCTTAACCTGCTGATCCACCAGGGACTGAGTTCGGTGTGATTCCGCTGCCATGCCCAACCCAGTTCCAGACCTCCTCTCCTCCTCCCTCTTCCCTCCTCCTGCAAGGAGGCACCCCAATTCCTGCCTGCTGGCCAGCAGAGCGTTCTTCATCCAGGGAAAGCCAGCTCCTTCCTGGATGTGAAATGATGATTAGACGGGCTTGGATTTGCAAGCCAAGCCACTGAGTCCCATTTCTGAACACGACCCATACGTCTTTCTGACTTCTGACAGCAACTTCCAACCAACTTTGCATCCTCACACTAGGAAGCATAAAGGGGGTGGGGGCTGCAGGGTCAATTATGGATCCCTTTTCACTGTGCTCCCCAACGTGTGGCATAAGCTGTGTGGGTTGTCATTAACATGCTCTGTGTGTCCATGACAGAGCCAGGTGCTTCTTAGAGCACCCACTTCAGTAGGGAAGAAAGGCTTTTTTTTTTTTCCCCTCCCAGAGCTGGCTTTTCAGGAAAGTGTTAGATGAAAAGAAATAGCAGCAGGGAGTTCCTCTCATGGCTCAATGGTTAACGAATCCGACTAGGAACCATGAGGCCGCGGGTTCGATCCCTGGCCTTGCTCAGTGGGTTAAGGATCCTGCATTGCTGTGGCTGTGGCGTAGGCTGACAGCTACAGCTCCGATTAGACCCCCTAGTCTGGGGACCCCCATATGCCGCGGAATGGACCCTAGAAAAGGCAAAAAGACAAAAAAAAAAAGAAGGAAAGAAAAGAAATAGCAGCGGGGCTGGTTGTTGGGGAGACAGGGCAGAGGGAGGGCTGTGATGAAAAGACTCACAGACCCCACCTTCTCCCAGGAGAAGGATGTCACCTTCGATTGCACTGAATCAAACTTAACTCTACATTCTCTTTCTAGGTTGCGACATTTAAAATTTAAAAAAAACGAAACATGTTCATTTTGTCACTAAAAAGTGCGCCTCTTTCTAAGAAACAGACACATCCCCCTCACTGCCCACCCCTCCCAAAGAACCCCGTAACTGTCCCTTGAATTAGACACTCATTAATAAACCTATCTTGTTCTCAAATCCCCACACACTTGGTACTGTAGTTCATTAGCACAGGAAGAGGCAATTTAGATTTCCTCAGATAATAGCATCTGTCGCTAATCAAATTAAAGCAGGATGTGCAAATGTATCTCTCTAAAGCCGGACAAACTAGCGTGGGGTGAGGTAAGAGGGAGGCGCACGGCAGAAGGGATCATTAAAATTACAGCCTGGCAGCCTCTGTGTCCGGGGCAGTCCTGCCATCAGGCCTCTTGCCTTGTTTTCCCTACGAAGACATATTTATTGATCAGAAAATCTATGTTGGCACAGGGCTTGTCACATCATGTCACTACACCTAAAAGCAATCGAGAGTCACTAGCAATAGCCTCTCTGGAATCCATGCACTCATGTACTGATACAATTCATATTGACGGTGCTCCTGTTCCATTAGCTTGTGCCACGCCTTGGGGATGAGGAAGGAGAAGAAAGATATAGAGAAGGCATTCGGAATTCTGGGTCCTTCAGCCTTGGCGTGAAGGCAGGTGGGACCATCCACCAGCCTGCCTCTGAATGCCACCCCGCCGAGCCGCCACATGCACTCACATATCACTCATGCATGCATTCATTCATTGAGCAAGTGCTATGAGCCAGGACCTTTGGGGTCCCTAGAGGTACGGCCATGAACAAACCCATGTCCCTGCCTTCAGGGAGCTTTCATTCTAGGGAAGCTTCCATTCCAGGACCAGTCACACACTGTAAGAGAGCAAAGGCGATGATGTAGGAGCAGCTCGAGAGAGGGGTGTGGAGCCCTGAGGGTGCTTATCGCTTTACGGTGATCCAGAAACGTTGGAGGAAGTCACCTCTGCCCAGAGCCCATGAGCAAGTGAAGGAGGGAAGCACGAGATCTGAGAGCCATGCAAAGATCTGCAGAAAGAGCCTAAAATCTCAAGGGACGAGGCAGAGCGAAGGTGGTCTGGCTTTAGAGACTGTGCTTTTAACCTCCCGACACGGTCCTGCCCTTGCTGTTTGCCTGTAGGACCTCTGAGGGCTTCACACTAAATGAAATGAGTCAGACAGAGAAAGAGAAACACCATGTGATCTGGCTTACACGTGGAATCTAAAAGAAAAAGAAAAACCCTCATAGATACAGACTAAGGGATGCGTAGCCACAGATGGGCAGTTGCCAGCGGTGAGAGCTGGGGGCTGGGCAAAATGGATGAAGGGGGTCAAAGGGTACACACTTCCAATTGTAAAATAAGTACATCATGGGGCCGTGACGTACAGCATTGATGAGAGCTAACGCTGTATTTCGTGTTTGAAAATTGCTAAGAGAGTACATCTTAAAAGAGCTTAGACGTCCTCACCGCAAGATTACAAGGTGTCACCATAGATGGGGAGGATGCTAACTAGACGTTCTTGTGCTGGTTATTTCACAATGTTTACACGTCATTATGCCGTCCGCCTGCACCTGATACAGTGCGGTCTGTCAATTACACCTCAGTGGAAACCATAAGGAATGCCCACTGGCCACACGGCGGCATTATTTCCCTGACCCCTGGAGAAGCTTCCAGGAAACCAAAGTCTTTGGGTTCTCGGGGAGGGTGGTTGCAAAGCTGAAAGAGAAAAGCTGGGAATCAGGCTGAGGTTGGAGGAGGACCAGGAGAAGGCAGGGGCCTGGAACTCCTCAAAGACCGTCCTTCCAGACAGAAGGGGTGAGCAACTGTATCGCGTGCTGCTAATCTCGAGTCCAACGCGCCAAGAGAAGTGACCGTCAGATCTGGTGGAATGGAGATGGTTGCTGATGAAGACGAAAATCTGATTGTCCTGAGCTGAAGAGAGATCGTGAGACACAGAAGGGAATTCGGGCTAGGGAGCAGAGGCATGGATGGTAGCAGGAGGAGGAGGCAGGCCCTAGGGAGGATATTTTTATTTTTAGTTTATTAATTTTTATTTTTTTTTCTTTTTAAGGTCACAGCTGCAGCATATGGAAGTTCCCAGGCTAGGGGCTGAATCAGAGCTGCAGCTATGAGCCTATACCACAGCCACCGCAATGCGGGATCCAAGTTGCATCTGTGACCTATGCAACATCTCGTATCAATGCCGGATCCTTAACCCACTAAGTGAGGCCCGGGATCAAACTTGCATCTTCATGGATCCTAGGTGGGTTTGGAACCTGCTGAGCCACAATGGGAACTCCAATTTAAAAAAAAACTGTTATGGCCACACCTCTGGCATATGGAAATTCCCAGGCCAGGGACTGAATCCAAGCCACAGCTGTAGCAACACCAGATCCTTTAACCCCTGCCCCAGGCTGGGGATTGAACCCGCATCTGCACAGCCATCAGAGCTGCTGCAGTTGGATTCTTAACCCACTGCACCACAGCAGGAACTCTGGGAAGGCATTTTTAAAAAGATGTGAGCTTTGGCAATATCTTCATAAGCGGATGGTAATGGCTCTAGAAAGAGGGAGGAAGCCAGTGCTGAAGAGAATATGATCATTGGGGGGGCGGGGGGGGGGGGGCGTCTGTTCAACCGGCGACTCCAGTCTCAGATGGATGCCAGACGTCATCTACTCTGTAAGGACGGAAGGCAGAGAATGCGTAAACTGCAGCCAGCCCAGTGGATCACATGGCAGCCGATTCGGGCATTTTCCCCTCTGCTTTTATTTTCTCTGTGAACTAACATCAGACCAGCCCGAGGGGGATGGAGAGAGAGGCTGGAGGATATGGGAGAATCCACTCTGGAGATCTAAGTGTCACCTGGGCGCTGCTGAGGTTCCGCTTGAGAACCGCATAGTTGATTTTTTTTTTATTACTCAATGAATTTATCACATCTGTAGTTGTATAATGATCAGCACAGTCCAGTTTTCACAGGATTTCCATCCCACAACCCAAGCACATCCCTCCACCCCCCGAGAACTGTAGTTTAAAGGGAGCGCTCTCCGCCCTGTGGGGCTTCCAGGGGATGCGAACACTGCTAAGCTCTGGACGGTACCTTGAGGAGCACGGCTAGAGGAAGAAGAAGGAGTCAGGAACCCAGGTGTTCAGAGGACACACCAAGGAGAGAGACAGGCTGAAGATAACTGCCAGGGGCTTCCCAGTTTGGGAGGTGGTGCTTTGCGGGCTGGCAGGCAGCCCTTCAGAACTCAAGGCAAGGCTGAATCGCGAAGGTCTGCTCTCACACGGTGATGCTCTTGGATGACTTCCTACAGGCAATGTTTTGAGAGTGGACGTGACGACTGAATGAGAAGAAGGTCATAGGATTGTTATTTTGGCAGCAAATTGCAGGAAAGACGGTTTAGAGTCATCGCCAGGGAGACTGGAAAGAAGGCTATGACGCACTCAGAAAGGAGAGGATTATCAAAAGACAGGGAACAGAGAGAAGGCAACAGGAACAGGAAAGTACGGTTGAATCTGGGACGTGATTAAAAAAAAAAAAGTAAGTTCAGGAGTTCCCGTCGTGGCGCAGTGGTTAACGAATCCGACTAGGAACCATGAGGTTGCGGGTTCGCTCCCTGCCCTTGCTCAGTGGGTTAACGATCCACCGTTGCTGTGAGCTGTGGTGTAGGTTGCAGACGCGGCTCGGATCCCGAGTTGCTGTGGCTCTGGCGTAGGCCGGTGGCTACAGCTCCGATTCGACCCCTAGCCTGGGAACCTCCATATGCCGTGGGAACGGTCCAAGAAATAGGAACAACAACAATAACAACAACAACAAAAAGACCAAAAAAAAAAAAAAAAGGAAGTTCAATGGGGCTGAACGACAAAGGACCTGCAAAGAAATAAGCGGCGGATGACTCTGAGGATTGCTGACCTTCGGATCTTTTCTCTTTAGGACAGTCTTAGAGAAAAATCACCAGGAATGTGTCTTCTATTTCAATATGGGACCAGAGACAAGCATGAAGAAGTTAATTTGCGGAGAACATCTGGTTTATCAAATAAGAAACCCAACAGTCACTTAGAATAAAATCCCGCAAAAGTACTAATTTTACAGTTTGTCCATTCCTGGTGGAAAGGGGTTTGAGGACATGATCATTGTGTCCACAAACATCCCGTTAGAGCCTTAAACACCTGAAACGGGAGGGTCGGAGATGAGCGTGTTTCCTTGTGAGTCCGGAACGTACAGGAAGTGTTCAAGGATGCCCTTATTGTTTTTGGTGCTCTTGGAGGGTAAAGGGTTCTGTTAAGGGTTTTGATGGCTTTAGCCTGGTTTCCAGATGCGGAGGGCTTGGCGTGCATAGTGGTAACGTGGACCGGGTGCCGGAAGTGTCTGCTTTGTTTGTTCTTTCCCATGTTCATGTTCTGAAAATGGAGATCATGAGACAGAGTGGGAGGAGCTCTGAGATGGGAGTCAGGAGACCTCACGTGGGGACATGGCAAGTCATTAACTATGCAGCTTGGGTACCTTTTGACAAAGGAATTCGCTTTGCAGCCTCCCAGGTAGCCTCCAGAGCTGACATGTAAAATCATGTCTATAGAGCTGGGATTCCAGCAGCATCACTAAGATGGGAGTAGGTACGTCCTTTCTCCCCAGAGCATATCAACCTCCCCATGAACTATACTCTACAGGGCCACTGGGGGATGCCAACAGCCTGCATTGCCCTCTTCTTCCCTCCCCCTTCCCTTCCCTCCCCTGTTTCTCTTATTTTTTCCTCTTGCTTTCCCTTCCCTTCTCATTCCTGTGTCTTCTCTCTTTCCTTCCCCCCCCGTCACGGCTACACTCCTAGGCTCTCTCTTGCTTTTCCGCTCTGCGCAGGGATAATAGAAATTACCCCCATGTGTGCCCCCACTTCCAAATGTTCCTATATCTAAACTTTTCGTTGCTGAACCTGCTACCAGTAGGTGAAATGCCAACACTGGAGACCCACTCTCTTGCATAGAGACACTCTCTACAGGAGCCCTTTAGAAGAAAATGTGAGTTATCTTCCTCTGAGAGCAATGGTAGGCTAGTGTTTGCTGATTCAACAGATGTCCATCACACATCTCTCTGGGTGCCCCCAAGGTACAAGAAGGTGGTTGAGAGACAAGGTGTTTCTGAACTGAGCTGGGCTTGGAGGGGTGGGGAGCAGGAGTTGCAGGAGCCTGGCCAGTCCTGGCTTGGAAGAGATCCTACCTTCTCTTCTAGAGAGAGAAGACAAGCTTTGAGCCCAACTTCTGCATTCTTAGCATCCTCAGTTATAAAAGATGTGGAAAGACGTTCCCATCAAGCTCCTGAAAGATGGCTTTAGGAATATGAGGCAGAGGAAACAGAAGCAAGAGGAGAGAGATTAAAGGAAGCAAACTGACCCTACAGTTTTGCCCACACTCAGCCAAGTGAGAGTGCAGATTACGCCGACAGTAAATTGAGACAGTCCAGGTTTATGCCAGGGATTTACCTTAATTATGAATAACGTTGCTTCACTTTGAAGAGTGTCACAGCACAGATAAAAAATTATATACTCACCCATTCAGAGGGAATGTTTCCCAAGGACTCAAAAGAACTGGCCAACTCCTCCCTTTACCTTGCAGGCTTTCGCAATCTTTAATTTTATTTATGTCTTAGCTGAAGCCAGTCAAATCCAGGCCACTTCATTTGACTGAGATACACATATGCAAAGCAGTTAGGCAGCTATGTATGTAGACCTGTAGCAGCCATTCTCCGATATCAAATCCCAAATGCATTCTTTTTGTTTGTGGGGGTGCTGCACCTGCAGCATGCGAAAGTTCCAGGGCCAAGGATCAGACCCATACCACAGCTGTCACAACTCGGGATCCTTAACCCCCTGAGCCACCAAGCAAGTCCCTAAATGCTTCATATTTAGACAACTGACCTTGACCTTTGGCCGTCAGTCTCAGGGTACCACCCATCCTAAAATGTTTAAAGCAAAAAAAAAGCTTTATGTGAGATCGAAATGGATGACATCAGCTTAGGATAGAGATGCTGAAAACTGAAAGGGAAAGAAAGGTTTCCACGTCAGGTATGGCTGCGTGAAAGCTTGATGAATGTTGGGGGATTTCTTCACCCAGGCACTTGTGATTGATCTGCAATGATGACTGTCATTGGCGAGGTGGCAGGTGGGAGGCACGGACTCCCTCCCCTGCAGTAGCAGCCGGGATATTCGGTCTCACCATTGGCCCATGAACAGGTTCCTTCCCTCCCCCTTCTCACTCGGAAGAATTCTTCTCCCCAATAGCACAATAATTTCCTCATCTCGGCTCCGTAAGACCTCCACTTTATGAGATCTTGGAGGCTCAAAGCAGCTATCTACCATCCCAGACAGCCTCTGCTTTCATCGTCAGCAGAGGCTCTCCAGCTCCTTTGCAAACAAGCATTATTACAACCATTTTATAAAACCCAGACACAGAGAGCTCCCTGGCGCCTGTCAGGAGGGCTCTAGTGTGGCAGTCTTCTTAGCAGGCCATGCACAGCAACCTCGCCTTTTCCCTCTCCACCCACCCCTCCTCATGGAAGGAGCCCAGAGGGCAAGAAGCCCAGAGCCTGTGAAACACAGGCCAGTGGGTGTGCAGGCAGAAGATTGCTGTCAAGGGCAGGGGCTGGACTGAAGTGTGGCCCCCAGATAGGGCTTTCTCCTCGGCTCAGAACCCACAAGTGTTTTCTGAGTTGGCAAAAGCATCTTTTAGGTGTGAGGACCCTAAGGAGTTTGACATGGGGAGATCATCTTGGATTAGCTCAGCAGGCCCTAGATGCAAGCATCTGTATCCTTCGAAGAGGGAAGCAGAGAGAGATTTCTCACGCACACGCTGGAGATGGAGTCAGGAGGCCACAAGCCAAGGAATTCTGGCCGCTTGAAGCTAGAGAAGGCTAGGAGCAGCTCCTTCTCTAGAGCCTGCAGTGGGTTCGTGGTCCTGCGGCTACCCTGAATCCGATTTGGCCTCCAGAACCATAAGAGAATGGATCTGCATGATCTTAAGCCACTAACCTGATGGTGACATGTCACAGCGGCTGCAGGAAAGTGCTAGTGCAGGCAGTCTCTGCAAGCACCCAAGACTTAAAACCAGAAGGGACTGACCTGGAGTTAGTGGGTGGCACAGGTGGGGGAGGACTGGTCAGCCAAGGGGCGTGGGGGAGGGAGCTGGAATCAACTGCAGGTGAGAAAGACTGACTCTGGACTTGGGTAGCTGTGCGTTCCATCCCCGGCTCGGTCACTTACTAGCTGCATGAGGCTTGGCATTCCTTAGCCTCAGTCCCAAATGATTGAAAAGAATATAATAATATCTGATTGTCAGGGTTATGATGAGAAATACAAGAGTTAAAAAAAAGGAAAACTGTCTCCCATAGGAAGGATGCTCATTAACAATAATGAGGGGGGAGGGGTAATGAGCAAAGAGTTCACGGTTAAGAGAGAAAACTATTACATTTAGAATGGATAAACAGGGAGTTCCCATCGTGGTGCAGAGGAAACGAATCCGACTAGGAACCATGAGGTTGCTGGTTCGATCCCCGGCCTCGCTCAGTGGGTTAAGGATCTGGCGTTGCCGCGAGCTGTGGTGTAGGTCGCAGATGCGGCTCGGATCTGGTGTGGCTGTGGCTGTGGCGTAGGCTGATAGCTTCAGCTCCAACTAGACCCCTAGCCTGGGAACCTCCATATGCTGTGGGCAAGGCCCTAAAAAGCAAAACCCACTAGAATGGATAATCAACATGGTCTGACTGTACGGCACAGGGAACTATATCCAGTCTCCTGGTTTAGATTAGACCATCCTGGAAGATAATGTAAGAAGGGGAATGTGTGTATATATATATATATATACACATTTCTGTGCCAGCAGAAATTGGCACAACATTATACATTAACTATACTTTGGTTTAAACAATGTTAAAAATAAAAGTAAAATTGATGTGGGGAAGTGTTAAAAGAAAAACAAAAAAACTTACTTTAAAAGACCAGTGGTAGAATCCATCCTAGGAAGAAAAGTGATTTTTGCTTGGGAAAATACCTTGATGCCTTCCTTGGATGTCAACAGGGAAGAGCCCTGCTGTTTCCTGCCCCGTCTTCTTTTCTACGCCCCCCCTCCCCTCTCTCATTCTCCACATGGGTCCAAGAAGGTCGAACACAAACACAGAAAAAGGAATGTTTCAGCCCAGTAGGAGGGAGGAATTTAAAGTTCCTGGAAAGGAGGAAACGTGATGTCCCCCAAAAGATATGTTCAGATACCAACCGTCAATACCGATGCACGTGTCCTTATATTTGGAAACACGGTCTCTGCAGATGTCATCAAGTCCAGATTAAGTCAGCGTGGACAAAGGCGGACCCTACTCCAATGACCGGTGTCCTTATGCGACAGGGAAGCTGGGGCACCGAGACACACGCAGAGGAAAGATGCTGATGTGAGTCAGAGGGGCCACACAGCAGAGCAGCCCATGCCGACGGAGGCAGAGACTGGACTGACACAGCTGCCAGCCCAGGAAAACCAAGGAGAGCTGGCCATGACCATGACGCCAGAAAGCATTTCAGAGGGGGCGTGGCCTTGCCAACAGCTTGATCTCAGACTTGTAGAGACAATCAGTTTCCACTGCGGAAGGCACCCAGGTCGTGGTGCTTTGTTAAGGCAGCCCTAGGAGACTAACACGCTGACCTGAGTCAAGACGATAAGAAAAAGATCTAAGAAGATCTGAAAAGACGGCAGGTCGTTGTCAAACCAGGAGAGCATCCCGGCTGAGGAGGATGGCCTGGGAACTTTTAGGAACCTGCTGTCTCATGCTCATTTCCAGAGGGTCTGTTGTGATGCCAACCTGCAGGGAGTCTTCTGTTTCTCACAAACACCCGTGGATTTATCTGCTGAGGACTCGAGTCTGCATTGCCTATTTGCTGCCTCTGGGCAGAGAGAAGGACATACCCCATGGCTTGAGACCTGCGCAGAGACAGGAAGTCGGAAGCCCCAAGACAGAGACATGTAGCCTCTTCAGAATCCCAGAGGGGGTTGCAACACAACCATTGTGATTGTCCTACTAAAGAGCAGAGTGACAATTCGAGGCCAGAAGACTTAGGGACCCCACCCGTTGTAGGACAGAATGGGCTACATTCTTACTAACACCGTGGCTGAAGCAGGGCTCCAACCCAAAGGGTGTGGGACAGTGAGTTGGGGGATTTCATTTGGACAATGCCACTGCATTCCTCGCCTCAGCGGGCTCCGTGCTGGTTTCAAAGCCACAGGGGTCCAGCTGTGGTTGAGGGGGCCCACTTGGCCTTGCCTGGATCCCCACCAGCCTCTCCTCCCTCTGGAGAGCGCTGTTGCTCACCGGGGGAACCCTGCTTCCCTGTGCCCTTCTTGGAAATCCTCCCCTCAGGCTGGTGTGCCAGGGCACCTGACCTTGGCCGTGCCTGGGAGAAGGTGAGATCCAAGGAAGGAAGTGCTGCTTTCTGGTACTTCAATCAGGGAGAGAAGCAATTAAAATATGAATTAATCGAAGTGAGATGGAAATGCAGATGTCGAACGAGAGCAGCTCCATCACCTTGAACCTCAGCTGCACACAGTTGAGCGCCTGTGATTAAAGACATTTTCATGCCATTAAAAACCTTCTCGCCTCAAGTTACGAAGCACGGTGTCATTCAAACAACCCGAGCAGCCTCCGTGAGGGCAGCCCTCCCCTCGGTTACTTCCTTTGATCCTTTCGGAGGGCTGTGGAGGGGACAGCGGGCTTGGGGAGGGACGGGAGCGCAGGATTCTGAGCTACATGGAAAGAGCCATCCCTCTGCACAGGTCTCCTCTCAGGTAGATCCTTTCCTGATGCCATCGTGCAGGTGCAGCCTGAGTCCTGGCGGCCAGATGGCCCTGGGAAGACAGAGCTGGGAAACTACCCTTCTGGTTTCTTGCCTGTTTCTTCGACATGAGTGGTGACTGTAATATTTATTCCCAGCATTTTGCCTCTGCTTCTCTGGAGTCTTAAGGGACCCTCCGTGAATCCTCTGCCGGGGAGGGTGAGGCTCTGATGCCAGAGGGAGGGAGGCATGTAAGGGAGTGTCTGCTGATAATTCTTAAACCACTGGACCTTCCAAGCTAGCCACTCCTGCTTTTGTCTTGGATTTCCTTCCTTCTGGGCGGACCTTCCAAGCTAGCCACTCCTGCTTTTGTCTTGGATTTCCTTCCTTCTGGGCGTGCCCTACACCTGATGTTGGCTTTCCCCCCTCTGTTTCTGGCTATACATTCTCACCTTGCTGTGGTCCAACGAATTTGTCAGTTTGGGGATTTGAAGATCAGAACTTGAAAGGATGCATCCTGAATCTCCCTCTGTCACTTTCTAGAGTTAAGTGCTCCTCCCAGCCCCTGGGACCTGGCGACCCATCCTGGCCTGGACCTGAGAAGGTTTCTCTCTCTCACCTTCTCTGACTTGCCTTAAGGACCTACCAATGGGACTGGCCCCAGTGGAAATCAGAACGTGTAGTAGGGCAGGCTCTAAGGATAAGTCAGGAAAGGGCACCTCTGGGGTTGTGAGGTGCCCTCTGGGTGGGTAGGGGCCCTCCACCCATTGAGAGCCCAGCTTCTGCTCTCATCTTCCTGTCTCCAGAAGCTGCTGCTTAGCCATGCAAGACACAGGCCCCGAGGACACTGAGGTTTAGTGAATGAGTGTGTCTTACTCCAGGACCACTTAAGTGATGGCCAGAAGCTTAACGTTCGTACACAGCTCAACTACAGGGGGCGACAAGGACTGAGATTTGTCATGCAATCAGGGCAAAGAGTCCCAGCATTTTCATGAGGAGTGGTCCACAGCATTCAGACTTAGACCAACGCAAGGTAAGATGCTCTGAAATTTTCATCTCTGCCTTCCCTACCTTCCGAAAAGCAGAGAGTACTTCCCTGCTAGGACTTTGCTCTTCTTGGGGCCGCCTCTACTGCCTGCTGCTCCCTTCCATCCACCCTCCTCGTGGGCTTCTGGGGAGAAAGAAGCCTTCAAGGCACAAAAGAGCCTCCTCTTTAATTTGAAGACTTAAGTAGAGGCTTCCAAATCCCTGAAGTTGTTCCATCTTGACAAGGAAGAGGAGGAGGGCTGGTGGGCTTCCTTTCTAACCTGCGTGCACCCTCCATCTTCCCACTCCTCAGTCCTGCAATATCTCAGCACATGAGAGGAGGGGAGGACTCTGGCTTTGTCCTCGGCTTTCTTTCTCTTACTTTTTTGGCTACCCCTGTAGCATATGGAAGTTCCCAATACCACAGCTGCAACAACAACAGATCCACTGTGCTGGGCCAGGGATCCAGCCAGAGCCTCCACAGAGACAAGCCAGATCATTAGCCAACTGCACCACAGCAGGAGCTCCTGTCCTCTGCTTTCTGCCACCAGGTAATGAGTCCTTTTAATCCTCCCAAACTTGACTTTTATTTTTCATTTAATGTCTTTAATGGCCACCATGGATAAGAATGATTAAAAGAACAGCTTCAATCCATTAGCTTCATTAACTACATAGCTATGTGTCTTTAGCTTGAGGATAGTAATAATACTTACCTCAAAGGATTTTTCTGTGAAAATCAAATGAGATTTTATATATATAACGTGCTTAGGAAACTCCTGACTGGCACATAGTAGGTATTTGATGAATGTCCATTATTGTTAGTACAGACATGGAAACAACCTAAATGTCCATCAACACATGAGTGAATAAAGACGTGGTCCATATATACAATGGAATACAACTCAGCCATGAAAAAGACCACAGGTGGACCTAGAGGTTATCATGCTAAGTGAAATAAGTCCAAAAGACAAATACCAATATGATACCACTTATATGTGGAATCTAAAATATAACACAAAATAACATCTCTAAGATAGAAACAGACTCAAAGACATAGAGATGAGACTTGTGGTTGCCAAGGGGGAGGAAAAGAAAGGACTGGAAGTTTGGGATTAGCAGATGTAAATGATTATACATAGGACAGTTAAACCATGAGGTCCTACTGTATAGCCTAAGGAACATATTCCATATCCTATTAGAATGGAAAATAATATAAAAAAGAATATGTATACATATATGTATACATGTGTATTTGTATGTATATATATATGTATATATAGATATATTTGAATCGCTTTGCTGTACACCAGAAACTAACATAGTATTGTAAATCACCTATAGTTCAATCAAACATCAGTTGTTGTTATTATATTGTATTTTCACTCTCATTTCTGCAACTTCTGCCAAGACCAGGTCCCCCCTTCCTTGAAACGAATTTCTCATCTTAGTGCAGCGTCCTCCTTCTTTTTGTTTGGCCTCCCATGCAGAGCGCCCCCTACCATTTCACTCTCTGCCAACAGCCCCATCCACCCCTGCTAGGTCTCCAGGTCACTCACTGGTTCCCCTCTCCCAGACCTGCCCAACACTGGTCACACACACCCTGGAATCTACACTGCAGCATCCATCTAACTAGTACAGGGCAGGCTTACAAGAGTTTCCTCCATGTGCTTTGTGTTTTGATCCTTTTAAGCCTTCATGGTACTTACATACCAGGTGGACACAGATTTGCCAAATCCCAGCATGAGGAGACTTGCTCCTCCTCCCTTTCGCACACAGAGCTTTTGGTGAGTTGATCATTTGCCTTGCATATTAGGGCCAGAGCTTTATTTCACCCAGTTGGGTGGCCTTCTACCCATGTCACTGAAGGGTAGCAGAAACTGAGGGACCTGGAATGAAGAGCACGTTCCTCTCTCCCCACTACCTGCGGAGAGCAAGGCCAAACCTGGTCAGTAGCTGGCACGTAAGGACCCAGCGTTCTAGAAACAATGAGCAATGTGCTACACTTTCTGCAGTTGAGACACTGCTCCTCACTAGCAATAAACCGTACTTAATCTGCATCGAATTCCTGCAACATGAGACTCCAGCCAATGCACCCCAAATACATATGTGCGTACACGTGTGTGCACGTGTGTGTGCTCGTGCACCATCCGAAAATGAGAGCACTCCCGTCATCGGTGAGATGGACTGGGCCATAATTGATTTTCCATAGACAAATGCTTTAAATTTTGGTAAACCCTTTGTAACATCTTAGTCAAATTAAACAGCCTTTTCAAGTCAGATTTATAGTCCATAGGATTCCACTTAACTGAGACAAGCGATGCAATTTCAGGGCAATTTAAAGGGTATTTCATTTAGACACAGAACCAATCCCTGTCAAGGCCCTGGAGGGAACAAGAAATCCTCCTCCTCTCACTTGCTTGGAAGCAGTTGCCGTCCAGTCCACGGGGGCTAAGCAGCCTGTGGAGAATCGTGCGTGGTTCAGAGCAGTAGATTTTAGGACCTAGGTTCCTTGATGGGGAAATGGCCCAAGGGATGGGATGGAAAAGAAGGCAGGACCTACCTCAAATCTTCAGAGCCTTTCTCAGACTTAGGAGAATGTGTCTAGTCTGGGTGCACAAGTGGCTACACGGCCCTTCTTCATAGACCTGATCTGAGCACTGGCTGGATTTCTGCCCCCACTGGCCCCTGGAACTGGCACCCTTGTGCAAGATGAAACCTGCACAACTGTACACTGTGGCCCTGGGAGGGTAACATCAGGAGCTTCACTTACACACATTACCTTTCTCAGTGTTTATTTACCACACTAGGAGGTTTCAATCACTGTCCTGATTTTACAAATACAAATTGGCCCAGGGAAATTAAACACCAGGTTCTTAGAAACGTAGGTCGAGGGGGGATTCTAGCCTGAGTCTGTCTGTTTCTAAAATTCAAGCTCTCTCTCTCCTACCTCACCATGGACTATGAATTCAACTGAAGGGCCTGGACATCTTCCAGGGTCAAAGGAAGCCCTGGCAGATATGAACGTCATGTCTTTGAAGATGCTGTTGGAAAGAGGGAGCAGATATTCTTAGGTGGCCATCCAGCTTCCACCAGGAGGTGCCTGCAGTGGTGAGAAGTCATTCTGGTGTGTTGGCAAAGTTCTGCCTTCCATCACGCTGAAGCTTCCCTCATGTCGCCCTTGAAGAGGGACAGGACTAGTGTCCAAACCAGCGATGGCAAATCCCAATTCCAGGGGACCCACTGGCAAAGCCAGGAAGAGAGAGGGGACCTGGAGCACATCACCGTTCTGAATTGTTGTCTGCCCTTGACAAATGCAACTAGAAGTCCTCATCCTCCCCATCTTAAGACAGGGCTCTGAGAAGGAAGAGATGGGGCTAATGACTACGATGCCCTTGCAAGTGAGATGAGGAAATAAAACATACGGAGTTCTTAACTTTCTAAGTTTACAGTGTCAAGTAGTATATATACTGTAATATGTGGTTATATATTTTTGCATGAGTTTTAATGTATTGTCTTTTCTTTTTACATTTTTAGATTTCAAACAATTTTATTGAGATGTGATTCACATACCATGCCATTCACCCATTGCAAGTATATGTTTCAGTGGTCTGTATCGAGTTTTTAATGTATTTGTGTTTAAGCAAGATATATCACAGTTAAAGAACTGCTTTTATGCTGAAATTAAACTTTTGTGTGTGTGTGTGTGTCTTTTGTCTTTACAGGGCCACTCCCATGCATATGGAGGTTCCCAGGCTAGGGGTCTAATAGGAGCTGTAGCCACTGGCCTATGCCAGAGCCTCAGCAACACGGGATCCGAGCCATGTCTGTGACTACAGCTCATGGCAGCACCGGATCCTTAACCCACTGAACGAGGCCAGGGATCGAACCCGCAACCTCATGGTTCCTCGTTGGATTCGTTTCCACTGCGCCACCATGGGAACTCCCTTCTTTTATTGTTTTTTAATACCCTTTATTGAATCAAAGATGGTGACCAATAGTTGTATTGTGTATATGTGTGCACGGTCATAAGTGTAGCTTGTTTGTGTTTTATAAATCCTTTGACTAAATATTTAAAGCTTGGCAAGACTTTGTCAGTATCACAAACACATGCATGTGTTTTTAAGTGTGTATACACGTGTGTGTGTGTGTGCACACGCCTGATTTATGTTTACAGGTCTGTGGTCCCAGGATTATAAGAATCATTGCTTAGCTGTCGAGCGTTAACATTTACCCAGGGCCAGTTCTATCATTTAATACTCAGGACAACTCTGCAAGAACTCGGTATGTTTTCTTTTTTTTTCTTTTTTCTTTTTTTTTTTGGTCTTTTTGCTATTTCTTGGTCTTGGGCCGCTCCCGTGGCATATGGAGGTTCCCAGGCTAGGGGTCGAATCCGAGCTGTAGCCACCGGCCTACGCCAGAGCCACAGCAACGCGGGATCCGAGCCGCGTCTGCAACCTACACCACAGCTCACGGCAACGCCGGACCCTTAACCCACTGAGCAAGGGCAGGGAGCGAACCCGCAACCTCATGGTTCCTAGTCGGATTCGTTAACCACTGCGCCACGACGGGAACTCCGGTATGTTTTCTTTATTTCCTCTAATTCAAGATAATACTGTTTCTCAAAGAATTTAGATATCTTGTCCAATCTTTCACAGTTAGGTAGTTAAAGATTTGAACCCTAGTCCCTCCGATGCCAAAAGGCCAATTTTTTTTTTTAGTTTTGATATTATCCAATTTACCACTTTGTTTAATAGCTTCCTTTCATTCCTATAGTTCCGTGGTGGGAGGAAACTTGCTGGCTTCGAATATCATTGGTAAATTTCATGAATTCTTTCCCTTGGTGCTCACACTGTTAAATACACATGGGTGCGGAAAACACGTTTGACCCGATTGGACAGATGTTTGGAGTGTATAACTCAACAAAACCAAAAGAGAGCTATCGGAAAATTTAAACCACACTCCGTTTGCTTTTCACATCCATTTTTTTTTTTTGGATCATGGATTCTTAGGAATTTTTAGTTACGCCAGAAATTAATTCTGTCATGGCATTGCATTTTGTCCTGTATTCACTGCTGTACTTGCTACAATCTAGACCATAATAAACACTCAAAAAGTATTTTCCATACTTTCCACAAAAATAAATTCAAAATGTCTTAAATACTTAAATATAAGGCGTGACATCATAAAACCCCTAGAAGAGAAAATAGGCAAAACATTCTCTGACATAAATTGCACCAGTGTTTTCTTAGGTCAGTTTCCAAAGGCAATAGAAATAAAATCAAAACAAACAAACAAACAAATGGGATCTAATCAAACCTACAAGTTTTTGTATAACAACGGAAACCATAAAGAAAACGAGAAG
Source organism: Phacochoerus africanus (assembly GCF_016906955.1). Lineage (NCBI taxonomy): Eukaryota > Metazoa > Chordata > Mammalia > Artiodactyla > Suidae > Phacochoerus > Phacochoerus africanus. The sequence continues at coordinate 13,882,358 of NC_062548.1, forward strand.
ACAGCCTACATACAGGGAGAAAATACTTGCAAATGATGTGACTGACAAGGGCTTAATTTCCAAAATATACAAACAGCTCATACAATCCAACAATAACAACAACAAAAAACCCAATTGAAAATAGGCATAAGACCTAAATAGACATTTCTCCAAAGAAAATACACAGATGCCAGCAGGCACAAGAAAAGTTACTCAACATCACTAATTATTAGAAAAATGCAAATCAAAACTACAATGAGGTACCACCTTAGACCAGTCAAAATGGCCATCATTAAAAAGTCTACAAGTAACAAATGCTGGAGAGAGTGTGGATAAAAGAAAACCCTCCTACACTGTTGATGGGAATGTAAATTGGTGCAGCCATTATGGAAAACGGTATGGAGTTTCTTCAGGAAAGTAAAAATAGGGTTGCCATATGATCCAGCAATCCCTCTCCTGGGCTTATATCAAGACAAAATCGTAATTCATAAAGGTACATGCACCCCTATGTTCATAGCAGCACTAATCGCAATAGCCAAGGCATAGAAACAACTGAAATGTCCGTCAACAGATGAATGGATAAAGGTGTGGTCCACATATACAATGGAATACTACTCAGCCAAAAAAAAGAATGAAATAATGCCATTTGCTGCCACATGGATGGACCTAGAGATTATTATGCTAAGCAAAGTAAGTCAGAAAGAGAAAGTCAAATATTATATGAAATCACTTACATGTGGTACCTAAAATATGACACAAATGAACTTATTTATGAGACAGAAATAGACATAGAGAACAGACTTGTAATTGCCAAGGGTTTTGGGGAGGGGAGAGGAGGAGGGAAGGCTTGGGAATTTGGGATTAGCACATGCAAACTATTATACACAGAATAGATCAACAACAAGGTCCTACCGCATAGCACAGGGAACTATATTCAATATCCTGTGATCAACCATAATGGAAAAGAATATGCAAAAGAATGCATACATATGTATAACTGCATCCCTTTGCTGTATAGCAGACATCTGTATAGCAGATCTGTAAATCAACTATACTTGAGTAATTTTTAAAAAAAGTGATTTCTGAATGAAGGAAGAAAAAGAGACTCATTTGCGTATCTGATAAAAGCTACAGACTATCTTCCCAGAAAGAAGCCCAGAGGCACCTGGACAACCCTGTTTATGGCATTTTCAGGTTCGATGACCCCTGGGTGCTTATCTGGGATGCACACAAGCTTAGCCTGTTTTCTCATGAAGAAATAGCCCTTGACACTTACCATGATGGGAGGAGCAGGGCCTTTTTGCTCTGGACTCTTTCCTCCATGTGGATGGCTATCTGGATGGGGTGAGCTCATCACTACTTTGGATCATCCATGGTTTTTCCTATTGGATCTGAATGCCTGGGGCCGTTCCAGACCTGAGAGGTAAAAAAGAAGAATAACAGCTACCACTCAAGTTGCTTAGCGTCTGCCGGGCACCATGTTATGCTTTTTACATATAAGCTGCCTAATCCTCATGTCAACTTTATCATGTAAGTATTGTTATGCCTATTTTTCATTTTTTTTTCCACTTATTTAAATTGAGGTAGAATTCACATATAACACTGTATTAGTTTCAGGTCTATAATATAATGATTCTACACTTATATACATTGAGAACTGATCCACATAATAACTCTTATTAACATCCGTTACCGTATAGAGTTAATTCCCCCCCTTTTTTTTCTCTTGTGATGAGGACTTTTAAGATCTAATCTCTTAGCAACTCTTAAATATATAATACGCTATTATTGACTATAGCCACCATGCTATACATTATATCTTTAGGACTCATTTATTTTTACAACAAATGGTTTGTACCTTTTGACCCCCCTCACCCACTTCACTCTCTCCCCGACCCACCAACCACACCAACTTGATAGTTAGAATTTGAAAATCCAGAACCAGGTATTCCCAGGGCTTGAAAACATAGTGAAAGCTTAAGGAGCCCAGGATCCAGCATGCTTTGTGAGCTGGGGTCTCCTTATTGCCATTCTTTCATTAAAAAAAAAACACAATGGAGGAGTTCCCGCTGTGGCACAGTGGATTAAGAGCCAGCATTGTCTCTGTGGCGGCTCAGGTTCGATCCCTGGCCCAGCCAGTGGGTTATGGATCAGATGTTGCCACAGCTGTGGCTCAGATTTGATTCCTGGACTGGGAACTTTCATACACTAGGAGTGCGGCAAAAAAAAAACAAACAAAAAACGCTCACAATAGACATTCAAAGCAAATGCCCACATCTCAGCTGACATGATTGTAGATTTAAAATATTTTTTATTTATATTATGAACAATTTCAAACACACACCAAAGTAGAGAAAATGGTGCAATGAAGCACCATCTGCCTCAGCAACCCTCAGTTTCTACCAATCTTATGTCACCTACCCGACTATATTTTTATTGCAATGTCAAGCCATCTTTTCCTTGATGCCTTCCAAATGCATCCCAAGGAAGACATCCCAATAGATATCTGACGACCTGACTCATGTTTAAGGTAGCCATCGTTTCTTACACTTTAAAGAACAGGGAACTTGTGGACAATGCCATCTGCTCGTTAAATCGAAAGAGAAGGCAATTTTTAAGTTATGCAAATGCAAAGGAGAGAAGAACCACCAGCAGCACACCAAGTAGACTGAAACAGTTTTTCTTTCCAATCTGGCAATGCAGGTTCCCTGGGATCTGTTGAATCAAGCTGTATTCCCCGAAGTACTTAGGTCTTTTATATTAGTTTCACTAGGGTAGTTCTGGTTCTTTACTTGTAGCAGAGCTTGGTAAATGAGAAGCCACCTGAGAAGCAATTAAACTAAACCAGAAAATCTTTCCTGTTCATTTCATCTGGTCCTTAAAGAGTTTACACATCAATTGAACTGGGAAGAGCTCATGGTGGTTTATGATGATTGCCCCAGTAGGGGTCAGCGCCTAATGAGTTGGGTACTTATCTGTGACCCCAACAAGATGACTGTAAATGAACAGAAAAGAGGACCAATGGGACTAGTTCTCAAACTGCCCACAGAATTGAGATAACAGAAGCCAGGGGAGTTAGTGTTGCCATTTTCTACTGAAAAGTAGAAGCTGGTGGACTCAGGTAGATGGAAACACCTAGGATTTTTGAGTTGGAAGAGTAAGATGCTCATCTTAGCTCTTGACAAATAATAAGATGCCTCTTCAACCCACTCTTTTTTGGGGGGGTGTAGGGGGGGAACCAGGCTCCTTCTTCTTTCTTTACAGTATCTGGTAAACTTGGGGTTCCCAGCAAATGATGCCATTAAAGCGAGTATCTTCACTTATCACAGAAGATGTGTACTAGTGTCAATTTAACAGGGTGGTCTAATGAAACTTACTTGCATGTGACATCACAGAAACAGACTGAAAATGGCAAAGACAACCCAAAAATTTAGGAAAAGCTCATTTGTAAACAGATAAAAGCGTAGTGACATGGTACAACACAACCAAAATTCTCAATAATTGGCAGACAAGAACAAGTAATCTTTTTCTCCCACCCCCTAGCTGTACTAGCCAAATTTTTGTTTCGAATGTTGCATACAAATAACCCAATCTCAGTGACTTGCAACAACAAATATTTGTTTCAAGCTTGTGGCTCCATGTTTGGCTGTGGTTTGGCTGATCGTAGCTGGGCTCAGCTAGGCTATGACTGTTCCCTGCATTTTCGTTCTAAGATCCAAGAGCAACAACTAGCTGGGGCATGTCTTTCTCATTACAGTGGGTGGAGGTCTAACAGGGCTGGTGGAAATGTGCTAACTTCTTCCACCCTCAGCTAGGAACTGATAGATTGTCACTCATTACCTTTATTCCAATGATCAAAGTCAAGTGCATGGCGAAGTTCAAAGATGGGTCCAGATGAATAATCTACAGACTCCAGTGGAAGGAATTGCAAAGGCATAGGAAAAAGGTGCTAGGGACAGAAACTTTCTTCTGAAAAAGAGTTGGGAACACTAATTCAGCCTCCCACAATAACGATGAAAAGTACTAAAGCTGGCAGAAATGTGTCAATGTTTCAATACAACTTACAACTAAATCTGCTGACATGGGGCTTTGTGGCATGGCAAAGAAGGCTCTCAAGTCCTTGGCAGCTTTACCCTTCAGTGCTTTTGGCAATGGAACCAATGTTCCTGTTTACACACCCTCAGTATAGAATAAGGCACAGATTTTCCTCTTCTCAAATGAAACACCAATTATTACTTTTGCCACAGAAAGGGGTAGGTCAGACAGCAAATACATCAGAGTAGAAAAACCAGCACTCTTCTGGCTAAAATAAATTATTTGGGATGGGGACAAAACCACTCGTGGTTTCATGGAAAGGGATCTGTTTAATGGAAAAGTTTAAGATGAAAGGGCTGGACTTCTTTGGCAGTTAATTTTCAAGGTGACCATGTGCTTATCTTCGTTAGGGTTACTTGACAGAAGGTAGAAAGTTCTATGGGCTTGACACTAGAGGCAGAGCCACGCCACTTCATACCATATTGATTTGGCATCCTGTCCGGGGGGAAGACATGAGGGAGGTGGACCACGGGGATAAGCTGGAGTTGACATTCTGAGAGCGCTCTTCTACTCATCCTGGGTGGTTTGCGTCACCTAAGGCAGGGCTCACAAACTTGCATGCCTTCAGCCGCGAGAGCCGTAGCAGGAACGCATGAGTGCAACAGACGGAGCGTCGGGAAAATACTTGCATAAGCTTGAGGGTTGCTGGCACTGACCCTCAGCCTTGGTGTCAAAGAAGTGACAGAGGCTGCTGAAGACTGAGACCATGTGGAGAGCACAGGCCCATCTAGAAGAGGGGCCCTTCATTAATTACCTCTAGGTAACTGCCAAGTGCAGATGTGGGGCTTATGTTGCCAGATATTATACTTTTCTCAGGAGAAAGCAGAGATCTGGACAAAATCTCTTAACCTCTCAATGTTCACCAAGGTAACAAAGAAAGGGAGAGGAAGCAAGGAGGGAGGGGGGAACGAAGGAAGGAGAAAGGATGTCACTTTTCAGGTCTACCCTGTGGGCGAGTCAACCAAAAGCCATTTCTTTTGTTTGTTTGTTGTTGTTGTTGTTGTTGTTGTTGTTGCTATTTCTTGGGCTGCTCCCGCGGCATATGGAGGTTCCCAGGCTAGGGGTCCAATCGGAGCTGTAGCCACCGGCCTACGCCAGAGCCACAGCAACGCGGGATCCGAGCCGTGTCTGCAACCTACACCACAGCTCACAGCAACGCCAGATCGTTAACCCACTGAGCAAGGGCAGGGACCGAACCCGCAACCTCATGGTTCCTAGTCGGCTTCGTTAACCACTGTGCCATGACGGGAACTCCCCAAAAGCCATTTCTAAGCCAAGGTCAGTCAGGATGGCCAGCCTATGCCCTCCATGCATGCAATGGCTCCTTCACCCTGGGGCAGGGCTGGGCATAGCAGGACACGGAGCAGCAAGAGATATGGCTGTTCCCAACTTCTCCTGAGTCAGACCATCCCACCATATCATCAACCATCATTATTTTGTGAGAAGTGACACGAAACCCATAAATAGCAAACCTGTATTCGAACACAAACGTATAAAAGCATTTTTAAAGGAAAGCATCCATGATTGAGTAATGATTCACTCCTTTGCATCACCCATGCTACTACTCCCAGGAGTATGGATCACAGAATTTAATATCAATATTTAATTTCGAATCAATTAGCTCGATAAAAAGAAGGAGCATGTGTTTATGGGATGTCTGTTGTGGGTCAGCCCTATGACTGCAAAAGAAGGGCAGGTTCTCAACGAGCTGTCACTGCAGTGGGGACAGTGCTAGAAAGAGTCAAAACTGGTGATGGGCAACCTTGGATCCCAGCCTGTTTTCCCCTCACAGACTATGTGCCCTAAGCAATAACCTTAATCTCCTATGCCTCCCTTTATTTATTTATTTATTTTTTTTGTCTTTTTAGGGCTGCACCTGCAGCATGTGGAGGTTCCCAGGCTAGGGGTCTAAAAGGAGCTGTAGCCTCCAACCACAGCCACAGCCATAGCCACAGCAATGCCAGATCCGAGCCGCCCCTGCAAACTATACCACAGCTCACGGCAACACCGGAACTTTAACCCACTGAGCGAGGCCAGGGATCGAACCCACAACCTCATGGTTCCTAGTCAGATCTGTTTCCACTGCACCATGATGGGAACTCCCTATGCCTCCCTTTTTTCACAGAAAACCAAGCACGTCTCAGACTTGCAGAAGGCCTTGGGATTGTGGGGTTTTTTGTTTGTTTGTTTGTTTTTTGTTTTTTTATCTTTTTGCTATTTCTTGGGCTTCTCCCGAGGCATGTGGATGTTCCCAGGCTAGGGGTGGAATTGGAGCTGCAGCCGCTGGCCTACGCCAGAGCCACAGCAACGCGGGATCCGAGTAGCGTCTGCAACCTACACTACAGCTCACAGCAACACCACATCCTTAACCCACTGAGCAAGGCCAGGGATAGAACCTGCAGCCACATGGTTCCTAGTCGGATTCGTTACCCACTAAGCCACAATGAGAACTCCAAGGGATTGTATATTTAAAGCCCCAAGTTCAATACCTGCTGCTTCTTAGACATTGAGAAAACTTTGTAATATTTCTGGGCCGGGTTTCCTCATTTTCATATGAGGATAATAAGAATTTCTGGCTCAGAAAATTGAGAAGGACCAAATGAGAGAACGTGTCTATAGCGCTTAAAATGAAGCTCAACACCTGGTACTTAATATATATAAATATTCCCTATTATTTGTCAATACTTATTACTCTCGTTAGTATGTAGATTTGATTATGAGGGATAATAATAATAAAAAAACCATCAGCCTTGTAATGGGTCAACTATGTCCCAAAGGAGACAGTGTTTCCTATGTGTCTGCTGGACCAGCCCACAGAAGGTACTGTGTGTGGTCACAGAATCAGGCTCACGTGTAAGACGGATGAATTAAATGAATGGAGGAGCAAATTCGAGGGAGGGAGGCACCCTGGCCTCCGCATATTCTAATGACCTTTCTGGCTTTTTTTCCCCAGAGCACAGCTCTCCAGCTGAAATCGTAGGAGGGCAGGACCCCGGGAGGCTTAGGGTGTGCAGACCCATGGGAAGAGGCTGGTGGGCTGGGGAGGTGAGAAGGGCAGTCAAGGAAGGAGACGGGCTCAGAGAACATAACGTGCTCCATCATTTTTACAGGTTGTAAATGACACTCTTTTGGAAGGATTGACAGTGGGCTCTGTTCTTTGCATCATCCACCTTGCGTCTCTGAGGAAGGAGCTGAATTTACTTAGTCCTCAGTTTCCCCGTTTACAATGATGACGTGTAGTTGTCTGAAAGGCCCCCCTCGGAGACCCTTGGCGGAAAGGCACTCCATACAAGCAAATGGTTCTCGTCATCCTTTGGGGCCTTCGCTCCTGGGATTCCCGAGGCTTGTGCAGTAGATAATGCGGCCTGAGAGGGCCGTGAAGGAGAAGGACGTGGGGAAGTGATCCGCCGTCCCTCTCCGCCCCCCGGAGCAGAGAGAGCAGAGCAGGACGACAACTTTTGGGGGTTGCTTGATTGAGAGCCCCTCCTTCTTGGAAGGAAAAGCTGGCGGAAAGCTTTGTTTCACGGGAACAGAGTTCCCAGAACAGTGAGAGGAGAGAACAAGCTGGCTTACCAGCTTCCCTTGCAGGTGTTGAGGGTGGGGGGAGGTAGAAGGGAGGCTTCAGTGGAGAAGGGGGGCATTATCTGTCCCCTCCCTCTCATCATCTGTGTGACAAAGGGCTCCCCGTGGTGCAGGGTCTGCTTTGGAACTTGAATGAAGCAGCTGTGTTATATCTCCTAGGCATCACGTCAGCAACTTTTGGTAGGTCCCCAGAAATTGCAGCCTGCCCTGGGGTGGGGACGGCAGAGGGTATGTGTGTGGGGAGGGGGCTGCTGAGATGCTCGTGGCCTGGGAAGTCTACTTCCAAAAAGTATCCCGGGTCCACAGGCACAAAAGGAACACAACCGACAAGCTGGATTCCAAAAGCAGGTACACACACACATCCATACACATTCTGGCACCTGTGTCTAACCAAACACGAACACACGTTTACCTGGACCGAGAATACATACGTGTGCAGACTTCCCCAAGGGGGTGTGTTCGAGAGAAGAAGAGTGAACATATAGACCGGCTTCATTATTTGCAAGGTACCGTGCTGTTCAGCCTGAGAACTTTAGAAATAAAAAATGTGTTGAAACAAATGGTTTCAAATCAACGCCCCATTCAGTGCACTTTGCACACTGTTGAAACTCAGTATTTATTGTATGCAGGTGAGGAAGGAAGAAAAAGAGAAAGAAAGGGAGGGAAGGAGGGAGTCTGGCATATTTCAGAGCAGAAAAGACTCCAGATAAGGTGAGGATGGCCTCTGCATTCAAACCGCTCTTCCTTTGTCTTGACTCACCGTGAAGAGCGACTCTCCCCTCTGGAGAAATGCAGAGAGAAGGGTGGGTGGTTTGGGGTCCAGGAGAGCTTCGCGCCTATGTTTTCTCCGTGTCCTCGTCTATTCTAGAAAGTTTTCTTTCTCTTTGGGAAGCAAGGGACAGACACCAGACTTAAAAATCTTTCTTCTAGGCCTTTGTTGCAAGAAGTGACCAGGTCACCATCTCCCTTATGATGGAATCAGGGCAGGTTCAAAAATGGACGAAGCCAGTCCTGGGAGGTAAAAAGGGCTTGGGGAGGAGAAAGACCCTGCACAGCAGGATCCCCAGAACTCAGGGACCGAGCGCAGCTTTCTATCCAGGAGTTCTGGATTTTTTTTTTTTTTTTTTTTTTAGGGCAGCACCTGCAGCACATGGAGGTTCCCAGGCTAAGGGTTGAATTGGAGCTATAGCTGCCACCCTATGCCACAGTGACAGCAGTGCAGAATCTGAGCTGTGTCTGTGCCCTACACCGCAGCTCAAGGCAGTGCTGGATCCTTAGCCCACTGAGCAAGGCTAGGGATTGAACCCACATCCTCACGGATACTGGTCAGATTCATTACCTCTGAGCCATGGCGGGAGCTACCATTGGACTGTTTTTAGTGTCTCTTTTTTGCTATTGTTTTTTGTTTGCTATCTGCTTCAGTTCTTCTTCTTTTTTTTTTTTTTTTAACATTTTAGCATCTCTCAGCTGTGCTAAGAAAACAAGAAGTTATTTGTGTCTACAAGAACACACTCACACACCAATGGGTTAAAGGGGACACAGTGGGAATCCAAATACAACACCTTGACCTGAAAGGAACACAAACCCCCCGGGGGACAGAGCTACTTGGTGAGCCACTGCTCCCTTCCTGGAGTGCTGAGGCCTTGAGGATTTTGGCCTTCTTTTACATAAGGGAGGCGGTGCTCCTAGGAGGAATCCCAGAAAATAAGAAGATGTTTTTCAAGGAGCTGCAAGAAAACACAAGGCTCACTAACAAAAATAAATCTCCAAGAGTCAACACCAGTCCTATCCCAGCCCACCAGCACCAACTGCAAAGACACAGATACAGGCCAGAAGACACGCTCCCTCCAACAGCCACAAAGCAGAGGTGAGAGTCAGGTTGGGGGCGGCACAGCATGCGCTCTTTTGATAAACGTTCCTTGGGAATTACAAGCACAGGGGAAAGTGAACGATTATTTTCCAGGAGCCGAGAAGCCAAGTCTCTGCCAGCATTTTTCTGGTCCTGGGGGATACCTGTTTCCACAGCAACCACAACTTGGAGAGAATGCTGCCTTCCAGTTATCTATCCCAGGAAGATATTTAGTCAGGGCTATCAATTCTGGACGGGCAGCAAGAGCACAGCATAGGAGTCGCAAACCTCAGGAGGGCTTAGGGAGGTTGAAGAAATGGGTTCTGTGGTTAGTGTACCGAGGCAGCTGTCAGAACCAATCCTGAACTCCAGCCTTGTGACTTCTTCATGAGTTTCTGTACCTTCTGTCCCTCTTGGGCCTGAGTCCTCATCCTGGCAACCTTCACCTGATGGTGATGATGCCCATGATGGTGACAATAATGAGGATGGCAAATGATGATGATGATGGCAGTAATGATACGATGATGGTGATGATGGTGATGATAATGACGATGGCAATGATGATGATGGTGATGTGAGTAATAGTGATGATGGCAACGGTGATGGCCATGATTGGGATGATGGCAGTGATGATGATGATGATGATGATGATGCAAATGATGATGGTAATGATGATGGCAATGATGATGGTGATGATAATGACGATGGCAATGATGATGATGGTGATGTGAGTAACAGTGATGATGGCAATGGTGATGGCCATGATTGGATGATGGCAGTGATGATGATGATGATGATGATGATGCAAATGATGATGATGGTGATGATAATGACAATGGCAATGATGATGGTGATGTGAGTAATAGTGATGATGGCAACGGTGATGGCCATGATTGGATGATGGCAGTGATAATGGTGATGATGCAAATGATGATGGTAATGACGATGGCAATGATGATGATGGTGATGTGAGTAACAGTGATGATGGCAATGGTGATGGCCATGATGGGATGATGGCAGTGATAATGGTGATGATGCAAATGATGATGGTAATGACGATGGCAATGATGATGATGGTGATGTGAGTAATAGTGATGATGGCAACGGTGATGGCCATGATTGGATGATGGCAGTGATGATGATGGTCATGATGGTGGGATGATGATAATTATGACAATGACCATGATGACAAAAGGATAACAGTGATGATGGCAATGGTGATGATAAACCTATCAGTGATTACAACAGAAATGAACACTGATGGCTAGCTCAGGGCTTCACATGCATTTTCTTTCTTTCGTTCTTTTTTTGTCTTTTGTCTTTTTAGGGCCACACTCAAGGCACAAGAGGCTCCCAGGCTTTGAGTCCAATTTGAGCTGAAGCTGCCGGCCTACACTACAGCCACAGCAACGTAGGATCCAAGCCACGACTGTGACCTACACCACAGGTCACAGCAACGCCAGATCCTTACTCATTGAACAAGGCCAGGGATTGAACCTGTGTCCTCCTGGATGCTCATCAGGTTCACTAACCATTGAGCCACGACGGGAACTCCGCATTTTCTTAGGTTGCCTCACAAGAGCCCTGTGACATTCTTGACCCATTTCACCAAGGAGGACACAACAGCCTAGAGAGGTTAAAGAACCTGCCCAGAGGCACAGAACCAGCAAGAAAGACACACTGTGTGAACCCAGCCCTGTGTAACACCCAAGCCATTTCTTTCAGGACCAGGACAGCTCAAGAGTTCATACTGTGCAACAGACGACCTCAGCTGCATCCTGTTTGGCATTTATCAGCTGTGGGATCTGGCATATCATTTAATCCCTCTGCGCCTAAATGCCATTATCTATAAAACAGGAACAAGGATAGTAGCTCCCTCCAAGTTTTTGTTTGTTTGTGAGGTTTTGTTTTGAGAATTAAAAGAGCTAACACATGTAAAGCAGTATTTTTCAAACTTTAACCTGCAGATAAATGACCTGACTATCCCGTTAAATTGCAGCTTCCGTTGAGTAGGTCTGGGATGAGAACTGAGTCTGCATTTCTGATGAGCTTGCAGGCACTGCAGTCTGCAGACCACACTCCAGTTCACCACGTGGTAAAGCACATGGAATTATACATGACAAGCAAAAAAGAAGTGTTGGCTGTTATTATCACTATTATTATTTCAGCCTCCCCTAGCCACAGCTCTCTGCCAGGCCTCGTGACTTCTTTTGAGGCTTGTATCCTGGCAGCCACCTCACCCCCAGAGAACTGTTAGTTTATTTTTAGTACGCAAACGTAAAGATGGAAGAGCCACCCATTTGGAGTAAGCATGAAAGGCTACCTCTGCGAATAGCCCTCTTCCTCTGTCGCCTGCGTGAATTAATTAACCGAATGCACCGAGGATTAACCGTGGCTGGAACCTTCACAAAAATGGCTTTGCCCCCAAGAACAAAGCAAGGGCATATATCTGCTTTCTCCCCCCTGTGACCCAAGCAAGAAGTCAAGGGGGAACAGAGTTGACTGTGTCCACAAGCCAACTTGGGTGGATACTAGGATACGATGTCCAACTCTCTTACAAGGAAGGATTTGTTGCCCCAGAAGCTGGGGGTGTGTTGTCTGGCAGCCCCTGGCAGGTGGCCACTTTGATCAGCCGCCTTGCGATGCATCTGCTGCAGCGATGGGTAGAGGCGGGGAAACCAAGCCAGATCCATGGGGCCCACCCAAGCGCAAAAGCCTTTCAGTGTCCCTCACTTCTTGTTTGTAGGAAAAAACCTAGACCTTCCCTGAGTTCCAAAGGGCAGTTTCAAGCAGTTTCTAATTAGGGGAGTGAGGGAAGGCAGAGAGGCAGCGCAGTAGCACCTGGGGCCCTGGCCTGGTTCTTCCATTCAGTGGGCGGATGTGCTATACCACCTGAGACAAATCTCAGATTCTTCTGTAGGAACTAAGGGCCTCGTGCAGGGGAGGATGGTGACCTCTGGTTGAGCACAAGCATGAAGACCCCAGACTGGTTGGAACCAGAAGGCTGGTGGTGGGGGTTTTTGGACCACCACCCTGCTGCATCACCACCAAGCAGAGGAGGGTTACACACCCTGCAGCCCTCTCCCCTAAATGCTGCCTACAAAAACATCTTCCCTCAAATCTATCAGGGAGCGTTCGGGTCTTCTGAGCATGAGCTGCTCCACTCTCCTTGCGTGACCCTGCAATAAATCAACGTTGCTCTGATCCAAGTGCTGATATTTCCATTTGTTTAGCCTCCCTGTGCATCAGGCACATGGAATGGGGTTCGACAGCAGCAGGAGCATGAAGGCCTGGCTGTCTCAGCCCAATCAGGGGCCACCCTGAAGGGCTCTCTCTCTCACTCCCCAGGCCACTGGTCAAGGCTGTCCTTGAACCTTCAGCATCACCGCCTGATTTCTCTCTCCCCTCTCCTGCTTTCTCTCACCCCAAAGGGACCATATTGGTTTCCTGTGGTGCTGTATGCAACTAGCATTTGGTGGCTTCAAACAACACAGATGTATTCTCTTATGGTTCTAGAGGTCATAGGTTTCACTGGGCTAAAGGAAGATGCTGGCAGGGCTGTGCTCCTTCTGAAGGCTCTGCAGCAGAATTTCTTTCTTTGCTCTTTCCAGCTTCTTGAGACTGGCTTCTTCCTGGGCTCATGGCCCCTTCCTCCGTCCTCAAAGCCAGTGGTACAAGCATCTGTACATCTCTCTCTACGCCCTCTGCTTCTGTTGTCACATCTTTTACTCTGACCCTCCTGAGGTCGGATCCTCCCTACTGTACAAATGCTTGAGACTGTAGTGGACTCAACCAGGTAATCCCGGATAATCTCCCCATCTCAAGATCCTTAACTTATTCGTATCTGCAAAGTCCCTTCTGCTATATAAGGTGACACAGTCACAGGTTCCAGGGATTAAGAGGTTCCAGGGGGCTGTTTTTTCTGTCTCCCACAGGGATTCCTTACTAAAATATGGTGCACAGGGGACTCCATCTCAGAGACTACTTCCTGGGGAACACAACCTGCACCACTGCTATTTAGAAACACGGCTTCCACGGCCTGTCTTATTCCAGCTCTGGATTATTCTTGCCACCAAGAGGTGAGAGAGCTGGGTGGCCATGCAGAATACCTAAAGCATGCACCCCTCCAATTAAGACAGCTTCATACCCTATGGCATCATGCAGAGTTGGCTTTAGAGAATCCAAGTCTCTCTGTCTGTGCATTAAAGAAATAATAACTTCACCCAACGACACGTCTGGCCTTTGCCCTTGATTCCCAGGAGATGATCGCTAAGCCCTTGGAATGATCTGCATGATAAGAGTGTCTTTATATATTGAAGGACCCTGGGTCACTCCCTACAGTCTGGGTGATTTATGCTGGGGACCTTGGGCCATGTGGCTTGAGCTAAAACTTTGGAGGAGCTCAAGCCTGAGGTCAGCTATGTAGGTGGTCAAGTATTTGTGGACGATGAAGCTCCAATAAAAACTCTGGACGCCAAGTCTTGGGTGAGCTCCCTGGTTGGCAATGCTCCGTGAGTATTGTCACACGTCGTTGCCAGGAGCAGACAGTGCTGTCCATAAGTACAGTGGGAGAGGTCAGCTAGAAGCTCTTCATGTCAAAACTCTCCTGGCTTCTGCCCCATGTGTCCTTCCCCTTGGCTCATTTTAATTGATATTATTCTGCCATAATAAAATGTAACATTGACTCTTATCGCTTTCAGCAAGACTGTGAGTCCTTCCAGCAAATTATGGAAGCTGAGGGTGGTCTTGGGCACCCCGAACTTGCAGGCAATGCCACCAAGGATGGTGGTCTTGGAGCACCCCCAAACTTTATTCTGCCTCATGCATAGTACTTAGGAAATTCCCCCCCCCCAAGCTTTTCCCCTCGGGAACTCTATGTCGTCATCATTTTTCCATTCCGATTGCCTGATCAGCTCTTCTCTGTACCCACCTTCAAACAAGAGACAGGGATTTTCCTCTCTGGCTGCTGGAAACCTCCATCCCAAGGAAACACTGAGTCGTTCTGGAAACTTCTTGGGACCTAGGAGGGCAGAGAAATGCCTTGACTCATCCTCTGAGACTCAAGTTACATTAAGTGTCAGAAACAGCGCAGTTCAACCTCTTTTTAGTGTGCCCTTTCCACAAACTGGAAAGCGGAGATGGGGAGGACACCCTCTAGAGAGGCAGCGACAGAACAAGACTGCAATGTGGTAAATCACCTGCCCTTGCAGGTGCTGATTACAAACAGAAAGAGGTGTCAGTGGGGGAATTTCTTTGCTCCACCTGCCAGGAAGCTCAGAAAAAAAAGTCCCATCACTATATTTACCTTCGTAGTCAGCAAAGCTTTCTTTTGCCTCTTCTTTTTGGGCCTGCATTTCTGCTTATATCTTTATTTTTTTTGTATTTAGCATGAATTTACTTTTTTTATAATGATTTTTATGTTTTCCATTATAGCTGATTTATAGTGTTCTGTGAATTTTCTGCTGCACAGCACAGTGACCCAGTCACACATACGTGTATCCATGCTTTTTTCTCACATTATCATGCTCTGTCACAAGCAACCAGACACAGTTCTCAGTGCTTTACAGTAGGATCCCATTGCCTTTTTTTTTTCAGGGCTACACCAGGCTAGAGGTCGCATCAGAACTGTACCTGCCAGCCTATGCCACGGCCACAGCAACACCAGATCCAAGCTGTGTCTCCAACTTACACCACAGCGCAGGACAACACCAGTTCCTTAACCCACTGAATGAGGCCAGGGATGGAACCCGAATCCTCATGGATACTAGTCAGATGTTACCGCTGAGCCATGACAGGAACCCCTACTCTTTATTTTTCTATTTGGGACTCCGTTGTACAGAATTAATCCTATTTCTGACTCGCAGCACGCCTTGATCACGACTCCCTGCATATCCTAGTGCTTGTTTGTTTGCTTGTGTAGCAGTTTATTTATTTTTAACGATGTAATAAGAAACTCCAAATGCACTCCCAAAGCAAAAACTAGATCTGCAACAATCATTTCTGTGGTGCATTTATTCCCTACTTTGAAATATCTACAAGAATGTGTACTTTTTTTTTTAAGAGTAAAATTAACAAGCTGTTATTCAGAAAAACTTCCAAATACAGGCTTACATAAAGAAGAAAATATGATCCAGACATCCATTCCTTCATGCCCACCCACTTCATCAAGAGCAGCTAATATTCTCTTCTGGCGCGTTTACATGTAAGTGTTTTTCTACGGTTTAAGAGCTAATGTATGAAGAGTTCCACATCTTGATTGTTTAACCACTTGCTGTTATGTATTAAATACTTCTCTTAACATCGTGCATCACAAATTATTTCTTAGAACTTTGGACTCTGAACAGTATAAGCCATATTTGGAGAGTCTCATAACTGATACAGCAATTGACTTATTGTTAGATATTTAGGCTGTGGTTTTTTTTTTAAGGGGGATATGATAAATAATATTACCAAATAATATTTTCAATGTAAGTTTTATTTTACTTTTGTGTTGAGTTTTTTTTTTCCTTTCTTTTTTCCTTTTTTGGTCTTTTTGTCTTTTTAGGGTCAAACCTGCGGCAGGTGGAGGTTCCCAGGCTAGGGTCCAATCAGAGCTGTAGCCACGGGCCTCCACCACAGCCACAGTAACACCAGATCCGAACCTCACCTGCGACCTATACCACAATTCACGGCAACACCAGATCCTTAACTCACCGAGTGAGGCCAGGGATCAAATCCGTAACCTCATGTGTCTGATTCATGTGTTGACTTTTCTGTAGAAAGTTCTAATTCTCAGACCAGATGTCTGGGACATTGTTTCTAGGGAACAGTTGGAGAATGTGCCTCCAACATTTTCAACTGGGTGAAAGCACACGGTCCGACTTTTTTCTCTGAAAAATAACACCGATTACTACTGACCTTGGCGGGACAGGCCCTGCTCTGGTCCTACATGTTCCTGGGCCCCTCTCTGGCCTCCTCTGACCCATAGCCCTTCCCATGGGCCAAGGGGATAATCCACTGGGTGCCCATGACCTCGGACTTGCTAGATCTTGCTCCAGGTACCTGGGGTCTTGGGATTGCCTGCCTCTGGGTACCACACCTGATTCCAGGGCTTCAGAGTCTCTCCCCAGAGGCTTGTTTTCTCAAGAACGGCACTGTGCTTATGACAGGCTGTGGGGGTGAATGGGCACCTGGAAAGATCTTGGATGTGCAGCTGGGGTGTCCATATGCATATGTACCAAAGCCTCACAGTACAGATGGAGCTGGGGGAGGGTAGAGTCGTGGGACAGGTTTGGGGGGACAGGAGCCATCAAGTTCTACCCAACACCTCCTGGGAATCCAAGAATGATAAATGCATCCTTGTCATTAGGTAGGTGTATTTGTCAAGGTAGGCAGATTGAACATACTTAACAGTTTGTTAGCTTTCTTTGTAAATTTTATTTCATTTATATATTTATTTATTTATTTTGTCTTTTTGGGGCCGCACTTGAGGCATAGGGAGGTTCCCAGGTTGGGGGTTGAATCGGAGCTGTAGCTGCCAGCCTACATCACAGCCACAGCTATAGCAACGCGGGATCGGAGCTACATCTGCAACCTACACCACAGCTCATGGCAACAGCGGATCCTTAACCCACTGAACGAGGCCAGGGATTGAAACTGCGTCCTCATGGATGCTAGTCAGATTTGTTTCCACTGAGCCATGACAGGAACTCCCTTTGTAACTCTTAAACATGTAGACATAGGGTATCGGGACCCCCGGTTACATTCTTGTCCTGGACCCTGAGCTCGTGAAGAGAGGAGCTGATACCCATTTCTCCTCTTACCTGCACCTTTCAATGTGCCCGCTCACCAACCTTACTCAAAATGACCATCCTTTGTTAATCGGATGGATGGAAAACAGTATCTTAAGCTTGTTTTAATATGTATCATATTTGACCATTCGTATTTTTATGTTGCTAATGACGTATGTTTTTGTTGCTCTACTGTGGCCTTGGGTTTTCTTATAAGTTTGTAAAGACAATCTTTATATTAAGGGTAGTAAAGGCCACATGTGTAACAACTAACCTAGGTAGTTGGTGTCTGTCCAATATATACTCCCCGCCACCACCCCCCGAAAAAAGAGCAGCCTGTGATTAGCAGAATAGCAAAGGTGGAACCAGGGAATGAGAAGCAAATAAAATGAGCTCTGGGGGCCCAATGATTACAACCAACCAAAATCAGGAAGGCAAAAGCAAGGAAATGACCTAAGCAGGGCATGCAGAGGTCTGCTTCAGAGAGGAGACTGTGCCCTGAGGCTCCATTTGCCATTTGCATTCTTGACTGGTGAGCACAAAATTCACATAAGGATTCTGCCCCTGGGCATGCCGTCGTATTCAATAACTACAGGAAGAATTGAATTCCCTTTTTTTTTTTTTTTTTGGTCTTTTGTCTTTTTAGGGCCGCACCCATGGCATATGGAGGTTCCCAGGCTAGGGCTAGAATCGGAGCTGTAGCCGCCAGCCTACGCCAGAGCCACAGCAATGTAGGATCCAAGCTACATCTGTGACCTGCACCGCAGCTCATGGCAATGCCGGATCCTTAACCCACTGAGCAAGGCCAGGGATTGAACCCATGTCCTCATGGATACCAGTCGAGTTTGCTAACCGCTAAGCCACGAGGGGAATGCCAAGAATCAAATTCTTAAATTTAGCTCTAATCTAGCTAAATTGAAAGTTCAAAAGCAGCGTCAATAGCTTCCCCTGAAATGATCTCCAGACAACAAGGAGTTGCTCTTGTTAAACCACAACAACCAAGTCCCCGCCTCAGGGGACTTCATCCCATTTCCTTCTTCAAACACCCAAGCAGAATCTCTTCCTTTCTTTCGGAGAGTTGACCAGAATATGCTTTCATTACAAGCTGAAAGGAATAAAATAAAATGATGTGGTGGAATGGTTTTAATTAGAATTTAGAGAGTCGGGCGAGCAATTAGTGCATCTAAGAATGGAAACGGTATACACATATTTGTCTCTGTTGAGCTTCACTGATTTAAATGAACATTGACTCAGATTCCTCAAGTTAAACAAAGGCTATCACAATGGCAGCACTAATAATAATGTAGCCAGAGCCAACAGAAAATGATAAAAGCCATCACTTATTCCGTGCCCTCCCAGGTCCCATGGCAGGACTTCATGGCAATGCCAACAGTCTTAGTTTTTGGACAAACCATGAAATGCTAAAAAGTCTAGATTCATTTTAAATGAAAGTCCAGGAAGAAGAGGGAACAGTGAAGGGAAAGAAAGGGAACTGTCCTGTTTAGACACCTGCCCCAAGTACTCACATCATCTCCTTTTCTCCTTGCACCTGTCTGTGCAGAGGGTGTTATTATGGGTGCAACAAAAACACAAAAAACTGAGGCCCAGAGAGATGAAGTCATTCCCAAGCATGGCTGGCAATAAAGTCAGAATCCTGGATGGTCCAAAGCTAGTCTTTTCTCCTCCCCAAAGACTATGGAATTCCTTAAATAAAAGCGATTTATCTTAACGTCGAAAAGAGTTCTTCCCAGGAGTCACCTGGTGGACAAGTGGCTGAGGATCCAGCCTTGTCACTGCTGTGGCTTGGGTCACTCCTGTGGTGCAGGTCTGATCCCGTCTCAGGAAGTTTTGTATGCCGTGGTGCAGCCAAAAAAAAAAAAAAAAAAAAAGAATTCTTCCTGGAACAGATTGATTTCTACATCTCACTTTCCAACTGGGAGGTGCGTGATACAGGAGCTGCGAGCGAGGCTGATTCTCCCCACAGGTCAGGCAGTTGCCATGACACTGGTTCTCCTGGCTGCACTTTGGAATCCCAGGGCTTCAAAAAATAGCTATGGTGGGCTCCCAACCTCGGAGCTTCTGAGTTCATGGGGATGGTGCCCAGCCTGGATGTGGGCATTTTGTAAAACTTCAGTGATGCTCATAGGCAGCCAAGGTTGAGGACCAGCAAGTCCCATGCACAGTATGCACGGAGAAGAGGTTGCGGAAGTCCTACTGAAGAGTGCAAATGACCCTCCACTGAGCTTGGTAAGCTTGGGCCCATAATGTTCCCTTCAGATCTATACCAGTCCCTGCAGGAGACCTGGCAGAGTCACCAAGTAGCAGAGTGAAAGACCCCAGGCAGGGAGCCAGGTTCAGTGTCTAACTGGCATAGTGAAATTGGCATCTGCGTCTTAGTTATCTATAAAATGAAGATGAGAATCAGCCAACTGGGCTGAAGACTTAAAAAACTGCACTCCCACCCTGCCTAGCAAATGACAATTGCCAATATGATAATTATTTGTTTAAATCATTGAAGGCCACACTCGTTTGATCTCTGTCGGCAGCACCTGGGATGAGAGAAGCTAAGTTTGTGTGGTAATTGATGCTCCTGTCCTGAATTTTCCTATTCCAGAGCCACGTCATGAAAGGGGTTGGTGCTCCATGCTCTTGCAATGCAATGAGTCTCATTATCACTCACTAATATCTGGGTCCAGTGTTTCCTTGTTAATTGGTTTTCCAGAAAACTAAAGCAAATGCATTTGGGATACATCACGTGCTCAAGTTTCTCTTTTGGAGAATCACAAGGCATATCCGTAAATGCCATCCTTGGAAAAATATCTGCCGTGATGAAATCTATTTAACATTGTGTATGACAGCATATTCCAAAGTGTATGTTTCCTAAGGATATTTAATGGAATCCTGCTTGGCACGCAATGCGACTAGCATTCTATGGGACTGCCCCCTGGAGAATCTCACCCGAGTTTAAATATTATAGTAAAAAAAAAAAAAAAAGGGTTCCCGGGAGAGGCCAGTGAAATGGCCAGCCATCTGGGCAAGACCTTGCAAGGTGCCTGCCATTGGAGAGTCTGGCAACCAGCTTTGAGGCTGAGATGTTCCATTTTGTCAGTTTACTCACATGCTAGCTTTACTAGGAAACAAAGATTCATGGACACTGAAAGGAAAAGAAATTGTATGAAGGCATTAAAAACTCTTTGGATTTGGATTGAGTTCATCAAGTTCTCCAAGCTTCAGAAACCTCACCTGCAAAATGAGAATAGTCCAACAACCCTGCGAGAGCTAGGTATTATTTTAAGAAACAATGGAAGCCATGGGTGCTTTTTGGCAACTATTTTCCATTCTCTGCCTTCTGGGCACAGGGTAGGATGCTATGTCCTGGCTCCTCTGGGGCAGGATGCAGCCATGTAACTATCAGGTAATGAGTTCTCAATGGAGCTGAGCATATGTTGCTTTGGGGCAGGAGAGCTTTCCTGCTGGTGTGTCTTCTCCAGAGTTACATTTCTGTAGAGAGAATAGCCCCCGGTGCCATCCAAGATGAAGGCAATCCCCCCGGCCCCAGTCCCACGAGAAGCAGAGCCTACGTGCAATAGACATGCACCGTGAGCAAGAAATTAACTTGCACACCTTAAGCCATGGAGGTTTAGACATAGTAACCGCAGCACAACTTCGCTTAACCTGTGGGATTTCAAGAGTCAAATGAGATCATGCACATCAAATATCTATCACAGTTCCTGATGCATAGTAAGTATTCCAGAGATATTAATTCTTCCTTCTCTAAAATGGGAAGGAGGGACACTCTCTCTAGGTGATTTACGGCACACATTTGAACCCAGCTCACTCCACGCTGATGAGCAGATGCATCCAGAAAAGCAAATAACACAGCAGAAAGTATGTGCAGAGCATTACAGCCAAACCAGTTAGAAAAACTTCTGTTTGGGGGCTTGCTTGACTGAGTAACTTTGCTTTCTTTTTTTCTTTGGTCACATGCATGGCATGGGGAAGCTCCTGGGCCAGGAATCAAACTCACGCCACAGCAGTGACAATGCTGGATCCTTAACCTGCTACACCACCAGGGAACTCCTTCCTTCCTTCCTTCCTTCCTTTCTTTCTCTTTTTTTGTCTTTTCTAGGGCCGCTCCTGCGGCAATATGGAGATTCCCAGGCTAGGGGTCCAATCGGAGCTGTAGCCACTGGCCTACGCCAGAGCCACAGCAATGAGGGATCCGAGCTGCGTCTGCAAACTGCACCACAGCTCATGACAATGCCAGATCCTCAACCCACTGAGTGAGGCCAGGGATCAAACCCTCAACTTCGTGGTTCCTAGTCAGATTCGCTAACCACTGAGCCACGATGGGAACTCCTCCCTCTTTCTTTCTACACATGATGAGCTCCTAGAAAACAGTAGATAAACTGAACTGAATTTCAGGCCTTGGACACTAATCCTGCTGCTTCTCAGAACAATGTGAAAAGGGGGCACAGAGCAGATGCCAAAGGCCCCTGGCTGCCGAGAGGACCCTGACTCCTTAGGACGCTCTCCCTCCCTCAAGCCTCTCTCTCTCCTTCCCTCTGACATGGTTCTGGATTTAGCACTTCATCCCATTTTACATAATTAGCTGCATTTTTACCACTGACTCCGGATGACAGCCCAGCTCTTGTTGGCATGAGCTTATCAATACAAACTGGAAGTGTTTTCTTGTCCACGTGCCCTGGGAGGCTCAGAGGACGATGAGCTCGAGTAGGGGGTGGGGGTCAGCAGCACCGTGGGTTCATTGGGGTAAGCACTTGACCTGCATTCTTTCCCCATCAGGGCGTGAAAGCAAACCTTTGTTATCTTAACAGAAACACAGGCTGCTTCCACTGAGCCAGGCTCGTCAGGTCCCCTTCCTGCCTCCCAGCCTTCCTCTCCCTGCAGCTGGGGCCTCACACATCCTCCTACAGATTCTGCCCACCTGCATTTACTCCTCTGTGTTAAGGAAGGCTGCAGAACGGGAGATGGGAGGTGCTCTGGCTCCAAAGTTAAGTTCTTTCTATCCTCCAGCCCCTGATGTGCGGGCGTTTGCAGAGCGTTCCAGCCACATCTCCTGCCTTGCTTTCACTTCTAAAAGCAGCGTCTGTCTCTCGTTTTGTGCTACCCCCCCCCCTGACCTGGTGAGTGTCCCAGCACCCAGGCACTGTGCCTGTGCTCTGCTCCGGCCAGCTCCTCCCGGGGACCAAAACCCCACATTCAAGGTGACCATGGAGGGTGGAAATCGGTGCAGGTCATGGTCTCCTCCCTGCAAGCTGCCCACAGAATCCTCTATGGCCAAAGCTCTGTCCATCCTCCATGCATCCTTCAGTGAGGTCTGCCACCTCCTCCGTGACTCCCCTCGGATTCCGAGATGCTAAAGCATGCCAAGGCCATGATTCGGGGCTCTTCCTGATAAACTCTACTTTATACCCAAGTCAGCCTGATTCAAGTGGGACAGGACCTGGTCCAGCGCCCGGCTTCTCTTATGCTGTACCCTGCCCCTCTGCTGTGTTTCACTAAGCAAAGCCTGGCCAAGACAGGCAACTTGATTTAAAGATATGTAAGTGATGAAAAAAAAATGTACAGTGCATGGACAGGACAGAAATCATAAAGACAATCCTCAAAGAACCAAGTTTTGGGAAAGAGTATTTGATGGGGCGAGGCGATCCAAATTTCTCTTGCCCCAAGATAACGAATGTCTCTCTCTCTTCTGCATAACAGGGCTAAGATCGCACCTGGGGAGGTTTGTGGAAGGGTCAGAAGAAAGGTACATGGAACACTAGCTCAGGACCTGGTATACAGGTCTTATCTGGCATCGCTGTGTTGTTATCTTTTGGTTGCGGTTGCATACCCCATAATCAGGGTTGCACCTCTGCCTCTGCGTTTCCCCCTCAGCCTGGAGCCTTCATGGCTGTGCTGCAGGGAACACAGGCAAGACGCTGTTGACTGGGGTTTCGTCCCTGCTCGGCTCAGCTGTCCTTTGGTTCAATGATCCCATAAAGGGACAAGAGACAGAGCTTACAGAGGGATATCCTGGGAGATTAGCATCTCCTCCCAGGCCTGATCTGCTCTCCTACCTTTTCTGAACACTACTTAGTGACTGCACGGCACAAGGTCTCCGAAGAAAATCATCTCCGATAGGATGGTGGTTTGCAAGGCAGGTAATTCTGTAGATTTTTCCTGTGAGGTCAAAGCTCCTGGTAGCCAGGTGTATCCTCTGCCTTCAAGTGTGATTATGTCTGGGCTTCGCCAGAGGAGGATGCAAAGTGCAGAAACCTCTGTGGTGCTTACATAACCCCAGTCGGTCCCGCAGCAATCATTGTCGGAGTTAGCTAATGGCAGGGTACCAGGACCTCCCACTGAGATTCCATTACCTTGTAATTTTCAGCTTGTTCACTGTCGCCATAAAGCCCCTCTGTCTTATAATTCCCCAGCATTCACGTCTCATCTTCTCAAGGACTGCAGTATGTAAGATGCTTTCTGCTGGGGATTCATTGAGGTAAGTTATTGAAGTGAAACAGAGAGGCAGGCTTCTAAGCCCTCGGCTGTTCATCTCAAAATTTATGTCCATGCTTCCTTTGGAAGGGCTCATGTAATCAAAAACAGCGTGCTTTCTGTATGTTTAAAAATTCATAAGTACAATGAGGTGGGAGTTGAGGACCCCCAAGCTTGGGGCTCGTTAGCCAAAGGAGGCTTGGAAGAGCTGACTTGGTCTTGATGTCATGTCTCTGGGGCTGAGATGCTGCCTCAAACCATTGGAAGCCACTCGGTGGGGTACAGAGAGGATGTCTACGCATGCTCATTGACGTGGCGCGGGCTGTGGAGTTGATCTGCCAGATGATCTTTCTTTAAAACTGCTGCTCCCTTCCCCATCTTGTTCTTTGACCTCTGAGATGTGTCCCTTCTCTCCTCTCTGTGGTCACAGTCCTGTACCTTCGTGGAGTCATCTCTTTTATCTCCCTGCCCTTGCAGCCCCTCTTCCGTCTTTCTGCCCTCAGTGGCCCCTCTCCATCACACCCAGCTTGCTACCACCTTTCTGGAGCTCCCAGAACAGGGTTCTCAAAGTGGCCATGCAGGAGCCTAATCACCAAGGAGAGCATCAAATCAAAGCATCTAAGGGTGGGGGTTGCCGTTGTGGCTCAGTGGTTAACAAATCCGACTAGGAACCATGAGGTGGCGGGTTCGATCCCTGGCCTTGCTCAGTGGGTTAAGGATCCGGTGTTGCCGTGAGCTGTGATGTAGGTTGCAGACGCGGCTTGGATCCCTCGTTGTTGTGGCTCTGGTGTAGGCTGGCAGCTACAGCGCCAATTAGACCCCCAGCCTGGGAACCTCCATATGCTGTGGGAGGGGCCCAAGAAATGGCAAAAAGACAAAAAAAAATTAAAAAAAAAATCTCAGGGTGGGATTTGAGGCCAGCAGCCGTGTGCAAGCATTGTTGCAGAGGGGCCCAGGGAAGCTGTGAGAAGGGAACAGAGTCCTAAGGGCCCTGGAGCTAAAGCTTCTCCAGCCGCCTCTCCTCCACTGCACAGCTTCCCAGAGTGGAATACGCTTTATCAGCACGGGGGTTCTAAAGGGCAGATTCTAACCCACATACGAGGTGACACTCCTCCTATTGAAAGGCGGGGTCTGTATCCTCACATTTTGAATCTCGGAGGCCTTTGTGACTGCTTTGGCTGTGAGGGTAAGGCAAAAGTGATCTTGGGTGTTTTCAGATGCCCTTGATTTTCTCTTAGAACGCCTAGGCTCAGAGTTCCCACTGTAGCTCAGCAGGTTAAGAACCTGACAAGAATCCATGAGGACACGGGTTCCATCCCTGGGCTCACTCAGTGGGTTAAGGATCTGGCGCTGCCGTGAGCTGTGGTGTAGGTCGCAGATGCAGCTCGGGTCTGGCATGGCTGTGGCTGTGGTGTAGGCTGTCCGCTACAGCTCTGATTCTACCCCTAGCCTGGGAAATTCCATATGCTGCGGGTGTGGCCCAAAAAAGAAAAAAGAAAAAAAAAAATAAAAGAACTCCTAGGCTCTAGGTAAGAAGTCTGACACCCATAAAGCCACCATAAAGCTGTCAGGAAGAAGCCCGGGCTGCACAGAGAGGCCAAATGCAGGTGCTGTGGTTGACAATCTGGGCTGAGCTCAGCCTCTGAGTCATCCTGTCCCAGGTACCAGACGTGTGAGTACAGAAGCATCCAGACGGGTCCAGCCCCCAGCCTCTGGACTCACCCTCAGCCATTTGAAACTTCTCAGCTGAGGTCCTAGATGTCAAGGAATAGAGACGACACATCCACTGCCTCTGTCCACACCTCTACCTCCCACAACATGCAAGCATAATAAAAGCTCATGGCCACTGCCTTTGGGGTGCTCAGCTGCACAAGCAGTAGTTAGCTGGAAAGGAGGGAGATGGTGAAATTCCTCCCCCATCCATCTCCGAACAAATCTTCCACCCATCTTGTGGGTGCCTGAAAACCTTTTGCCTGCCTCCCCCAAGAACGCAACAGGAGACAAGCCCTGAGATCTTACAGCTCGGCCTGTTTTCTCATTTGGTGGGGGGAGGAGAAGACGTGGGACTCAGGGCAGATACATTTCCATGAGGGGCCCAGGGGGGAGGAGGCTTGAAGCCCAGAGCATCCCCCAGGGGTGGAGACCCCTTGGGGCATCGCAGTGGGGGGCCCTGGTGGCTGAGGTTCCAGTGGGAGGCCTGGGCATGAGCTTCGGGTGCAGAGGGACAAAGCTGGCCTGGTGGTAGGGGGCACATGCCACACAATCAAGGTCAAGATCACCATCCAAATACATCAGGCTCCAATCAGCTGCCGGGCATAAAACACCCCAATCATCTAAAAATTCTGATTTCAACTCATTTCTCTCCAGCTAACAAGTACCCAGCATCTACTAAAGAGGAGGCCAGGTACGGGAGGGAAATAGATGGAGAAGATGCTGTAATGTCGAGACTGGGAAAATCCTTGCTGTCCTGGGTGCATGGTCTCCCTGGAAAATTACCAAGCTACTTAAGATTAGATACATAAGCCTTTCCAGAAGGCTGCCACAGTCAGGCCAAGGAACCTTCTGCCTTACCGCTCTGCCAGTTGCAGGGGTCTCTTACTTTAGAGGAGAGGGTGAGGCCACCCCTCCCCGTGTGTCAAGCTCAAAGGGCAGAGGAGAGGCTCTGGGCGTAAGTGCGGTCCTCTGCAGAGAACCCCAGGAAGGCTCTTTGCTGATCCCACTGCTTTGTCTGCCGGCTGCAGAGGAGATCCTGCAAAAGCCTCTTAAACCACACAAAGCCAGCCTAAGAAGCGACAAAGTGGGTTGCAGCTGCCTGGCAGGCTGGCTGTGCCTGATCACCTGTGAGCCCCGCTCGGCCTCACGTCCCTGGACACAGCCCGTGGTGTTGGTAACGCTGCCATGTCCCCTCCCACAGATTCCTCCAAAAGTGCAAACGTCTTCTTTGGCCAGGCTGCCTGGAGAGGTCCTGCAGCAGCTACTGAGCCCCTCCTGCCATTTTACTCATTTGCACACATACACACCTTACACACTCAAGGTCAAAACAGTCGCTTGCGGCTGCTTAATACTGACCAGGCCCAGGCCAGGCCTGATGCAGAGGCAAAGGCGGGCAAGCCTTGTTCCCCAGGAAGCAGGGCCTCTCAGGCATCCCCAGAGATGGTAACTCCATTGATCTGGCGTGAACTGCAGGAAGCTGGAATTTGAAAGGCTCCGAGTTGAGATGACCCAGGCACGCTCAGCAGGTCTGAGCGTTCACGCCATGCCAGGGCGTAGGGGGGCTCATATTTACGGAGCACCCATTATATGCCAGGCTCTGTGTGCTACGAACTTGCCCCTTTCATCTGTGAAAGAGCTCTGAGTGAGGTTTCCCTTTTAGGAACAGGGAAAACGAAGTTCAGGGAAATTCAAAGTAGTCTGCCCATAACACGAGAATGGCTAAAAGGAAAGACAGAGACACTGTCAAGCATGAGAGAGAAGGCAAAGCAAAGGGCACTTCCATTCACTGCTGCTGGAAAATGCAAAATGCTGCGGCGACCCCAGAAAAGAGTTGGTTGCTTCTTACAGAGTGAAACATATCCGTATCATAGGACCCAGAATTCCACTCCTGATTATTTGTCCCAAAGAAAGGAAGACCTTATGTCCACCCAAGGATTTCTATTCAGACGTTTCACAGCCACTTTATAGCCATCAATCAATCTACATAGCCATTGACAAGCAAATAAATAAACGGACTGTGCTGTATCCTTCTAATAGAAAGCTACTCAGTAATAATAAAAAAACAAAGTACTGATGCATGCAAAATGGGGATGGATTTTAAAAACATGTGTCAGGAGAAAAAGAAAAAAAAAAAAGAGCCCCAAATGAAATAACATATATAGAGTGATTCCATTTACATCAAGTTCTAGAAGAGCAGACTCATCTATGGTGACAGAAGGTAGATCTCTCTGGGCCTGAGGTCTGGTGATGAGGAGTGGGGGTGACTGCAAAGGTCATGAGGGTACTTTGGGGGGGTCATGTGGAAAGGTTCTCCATGATCGAGGTGGCAGTTACACAAATGTTATAATACGTACATATTATCCATTACAGGTATTGTAAATGTTTTCAAAACTCATGACACTCTCCTTAATTGGGCTGCATGTTATTCTTTATAAATTGTATCTCCATCAAGCTAATTAAAAAATAATTTGCGAGGATGAAGCTGACATGGAGTTTCAACACCAGTTGTTCTGATTCCGAAGCTCTGCCAGGCGCCCCCCAAAGGCCTGACTGGGGACAGCGTCTCCCAGAGGGGTTGCTTATCTGCTGACTCAGGTTGGGCTCTGGGGAGAAGGGAGAAGGGCCGCCAGACAGTTGAGAGGGCTCAGGAAAAATGTTCCTGACTTTTCAAGTGTGACAAGCACTCTGAATGTGTCCTCCTGTCCTTACGACTCTGAGCATCCTTTTACTCTTACAGAGCGGAATAAAAGAGACTCCAGGGCTGGAAGTGGAAAGCATTTTCAAATTGAGTCCCCAGGGGGAGCCTGTTCAAACTTCCTATTCCCATGGAATTTCCACTGTGGTGCATTGGGTTAATGATCCAGCATTGTCTCTGTGGCGGCACGGGTTCGATTCCCTGGCCTGGGAACTTCCATACACTGCAGGTGTGGCTGAAAAAGAAACAGAAATTTAAAAAATTAAAACGTTAAAAAAAAAAAAATGTCCATAGCCTAACCTCATTTCCAACCCACCAAAACAGATCCTCAGAAATGAAGCGTAGGCATCTGCATTCTTAAAAAGCTGCCAGGAGATTCTCATAGATTGGGGGCCCCTCCGATGCCATGTCTCCTCCCAGCTCAGCTACAGTTCCTGCAGAGATGTGTTGCCTTAAAGATATTGCCCTTGGGGTTCTCACCGAGGGCAGTAACATGTGAGCCTGAGGAGTTGCCTACGACCAAATTCGAAACAGGTCCTGGAATGGAGCTAGCCCTCCAGTCTCCCTTTGAGCCATCGCCCCACTCCCCATTGTATGAAAAGTAGCCCCTGTGGTCAAAGGCTGGTGATCAAGACTCATGGCACAGCCTTAGACCAGACAGGAGTATTTCCTCCAGGGAGCCTGCCAGGAGAGAGTCTCTGGTGCTCTCTCTTTCCTTTTAAGAAATAAAATAAAAATTATAAGTAGATTATATCAAGCAAAGTACTAGAAATATGAATCAGAGATTGAAATACATAAAAGGAAGAAATTGTGTGTTCTTTGAGCCATCATTGGTTTCTGAGAGGATCAGATTAGCGGATGTGAAATTACAGACCTGGAAGGTCTCTGTTGAAGCTCTAAGTTCAGGTTCATGAAGTAGTTTTACGAAGCGCGCACCATGGTAATTCTTGATTGTGCAGAGCTGTGTTTCTCCAAGTTTTCCCATGTGGAAAGCAGCCAAAGGAATGTAGCAGCGAGCAAGGGAAAGGCCGTGAACCTCTCACCCTGAGGGTCTGCCATTGTCATCCACCCGTGACCTTTACTTTCCAATAAACCAACAAACCATCCTTGGAGCCTACGTCCCTAAGAGAGTGTTGCAAGGTCCGAAGACCCAGGAAAAGGAAGAGAAAGACCAAGACTTAAGGGAACAACCTCCATCTAACAAGACCACTTTCAAAGGAAATATGATTAAAATAGATGTTGATGCATACATACATTATTGCTCTTAGGGTGGAGAAAACTCCTTTACATGGCCTGTCTGAAAAGGTCCCAAGCAATCTCTCCAGCCTCATCTCCTAGTCTCATTTTCTTCCTCTTTCTTCCTTCTGCAGATGGGCTGTTTTAGCCTCTCCTGCCACAGGGCCTTTGCCCAAGCTCTTCTCGACTCTTGGGATTTTCCTCTTTTCCCTCTTCATCTAGTTACTGTCTGCTCCTCCTTGAGATATCAATGTAAGCATCCTTTCTTCCAGAGCAGCTTCCCCTCTTCTCTCCGTGTCAAAACCTCTATGATAATGGTTTGCATACTGTGTCACCCCCTCCGTAGTAATAATCACAACCCTGACCTTGTAATGGTTTGTGTGGTTATTCGATGAGACTCCCTAAGGGCAGAAACTCCAATCATATCTTGTTCATCTCCAGAACCTCCACGCCTAGCACAATCCTGGCACATGCACACACAAGAATATTTGTTTAAGAGAGAAAAAAAAAAATGAGTGACCACCTAGTGCAAATTCCTCATCTTGAAAATGAGGAAACCCAAGCCTGGTGACATATGTAAATGCCTTGGGGAACTTGTTGCAAGTTAGTTACAGGGTTGAAAGCAGGACTAAAGGTCGTGCACAGCTAAGCTCGAAATTCTTTCTCTGATGCCATCATTCCTTCCAAACAAAATGATGACTCAGTTGGGAAAAAATGTGAAAAAGAAAACAAGCCAAAAGAAAATCAGAGAAAGAGTTTTTCACTCAACGGACCATTTTTGTGCTCAAAAGAGGACAGAACACAAAAGAAACCATGAAAAGAGGCAGGGGATATTATAAGCAAAGTACTTGATATGAATAATAATGAACAAAAACATTCCTGTTTATTGTTTATCTAATTTTGAATTTTAATGAATAGCAGGGATGGTAATTACTCAATTCCTATGTTTATAGAAAACCAACACATGAAACCTCACAGTTCGATATTTATGAAGTGTCAGGTTCCCTTAAATACTCAGCTTGGTAATTAGAAGGGGAGCTATTCATTAACATTTTAAACTAGATAAATAAAGAATAGAGTTGTTATTTATTCATTAAAATTTTTAAAACTGGAAATTATCCACTAATCTTTTGGGTGTATCCATATTTAATTAACCATGAGTCAAAATGTTACTAAGAAGCATGTGTCTACACACCTAGAAATAGATGTAACATCTATTTGCAAGTGGAATGATGTAATGAGATGAACCATTCAGATTCAGCTTCCATTTGTATTGAGAACCTGACTCCAGGTGCCTGATGATTTAGAAAAAGCACTGGCTTCCGAGTCAGATGGAGCTGAGTTTTGATGACTTTTGGCCACTTGCTCACCCATTCTGAAATCAATCCTTTATTCATAAAAATGGGATTATAACATTACTCCAAAGGGTTGTTGGGAGGCATTAAAGGGTGTGAAGCACAGTGATTGTTTCAGGGTAGGTATCTATGAGCATACAGGACATTACTCTGGCCTCAGTTCTGACCCAGCTATATGGATAAGCATTTGGCTTTGTGCAGGGCACGGTCCTAGGGTATCAAGAGTGGTCACTGGCAAGCTGACCATGTATCTGAGGATGCTAGGAGGCTTTCTGCCTGAGAGTTAAAGACCAGGGCTCTGTTATGAAAGCATTCTAAGCAGCACCGTATGGGGACAATGTGTATTTGCTTTATTATTATATTCCCAAGGTCTAGCACCCAGAATATAGTAAGTGTTCATGGATATTTATGAATGAACAGTGCACAAATGCATGACTACCACTGCAGCATCAACACCTCCAGATGCTTCCTGTGATGCCCAGGCTACTTCTCTTTCACAAAGGTAACTTGTGTTTCCTAGCTCTTTCCATCCTCCCTGGCTACTGGTACCCAGAGGAATCCTGCCTCAGGACCCTATCAGCTGGGGCTTTTTCCTGACAGCCCCATTCCTCTCGGTGCCAGAGCCCCACTTTGCTCCACATTTCCTCTGCCCCATTTTCAACTGAGTTTGGGAGTTGACAGTACCACACAGTTCAAGCACTGTTGCTGCTTTGCCCTTATCAGAAAGTGCAGACCTCTTAAATTTCCAGTGTCTGGGTCCTGGAAGTTCCATATTTGCCAAGGTTTGAGATGGGATTGCTCCGACCCCCTGCCTGGCTTGCCTTCTGCTCATTTTCTTGTCCAGCTTTAACTATGATGTCATCGCTCCATGTCTCTGCCAGATTCAGAGCTCCTCACTACCATGTGGCTGTGTCCACAAACCTAATGCAAGGCTCCCCAGAAGTGGGAATTGAACAAGGGTAGATAGTCCTCCTTCTGCAAAGTGACCTGGCCTCACCTGAAACCTTTGACAGAATCTCCTGTTTCCTACTTGTTGAACTAAGTAGGACAGATCAATTCCAGGCTAAGTGCCAGCCTCACCTGCTCTCTGGACATAGGGTCTCAGGCCACCGGGGAGAGAGGGGTTGAGGTATCTTGGTCCAGTCCAAGACACCAACCACTGAGCCTTGGAATGGGACACTTGTGGAGGTTCCTGTATTATGCATGCCTTTTTATTCTGATGTTTAGCCTTTGGGGCCTGAGTGACCCTGGGAAGGCTGTCTCTCCCAGGACTAGCTAATTCTTAGGGAGAATAAATGACCGTCCCACAAATGCATCTTTTGCATCCAAACCAACCAATCCAAAGCCTAACCCAACCTTCTCCTCTACTGAGCTCTTAAATTCCAGGCCGGTATTTTCCTCCCCTAATCACCCAGGACTTAGGACTTAGGACTCTGCCGACTTAGGACTCTGCCGACACCCCAGAGCCAGCCTTAAACTTAGGACAACAACTTTAGACTCTGCCAACACCAGCCAAAATTATTCAAATGAGCCAATCTGAAGCCTCCTCAACCTGACTCACCTGTTTCTACCCACAGAAGCCACAGTAAAGGCTCTTGCCCACATTTTCCCCTTGTTCCCTCTGCCCTCTAGACTGACCCTGGTGCTTCCCCATTTGGCCCTGCAGGGTGTGGCATGCCCTCTCCTCTGGGGAACTGAGAGTAACAAACCATCTTTCCACTGGAAGACGTCTCCTGATTTGTTGGTCTCACCATACCTGGACAATAATGAAACAGCCACTCATATTGTCTTCTGATCCAAGCCCTAGAAAATCTATTCTGACCTTCTTGAAAAAAGTGAACTCTCAGAAACTGACATGAGTTGAGCAATGACCTGCAGCATTAGATGCACCACAAGGAAAGAGAGTGAGAAGACACATCCTGGGGGCAGATGGGGGGCTTAGATGGTTGGAGACAGCCATCTCCGTCCACAGCAT
Source organism: Phacochoerus africanus (assembly GCF_016906955.1). Lineage (NCBI taxonomy): Eukaryota > Metazoa > Chordata > Mammalia > Artiodactyla > Suidae > Phacochoerus > Phacochoerus africanus. Next base: position 13,915,107 of record NC_062548.1, read on the forward strand.
ATGCTCTCCTATGATAGAGCATACTAATGACAAGAGAGGAAGATTATGTGATATCCAGTGGCACCAAGATCACACTGTATGGGCACTTTTATGGTGGAGCCTGCGTGTGGTTATAGCAACTGCAAACAGAGCTTTCCTGCCATTGCCCCAACGTGTAATGAAGAATGAAACCAAAGCTGAAGAATGCAAGTGGCCACCACGAGGCATACGGAGCCTTGCTGAATGTATTTGATGGATTACATCCTTGTTTGTAACAATGGTGCTGGGGTGAGTGGAATGGTGTGCCCCTAAAATTTGTATATTGAAGCCCTAACCTCCAGGACCACAGAATATGACTCTATTTGAGGCAGAATATAGCTCTCTTTAAAGAATGAAGTTAAAATGAGGGCAATAGGGTGCATTTTCATCCAATGTGACTGGCGTTCTTATAAGAAGAGAAACTTTGGGCACAGACTCATCCAGAGGAAAGATAATGTGAAGACATAGAAGAGAGTTGTCTACGAGTCAAGCGGAAAAGCCCAGAAGCAGCAAAAAACCAACCCTGCCAACACCCTGATTTTGAGCTGCTTAGCCTCCAAAACGTGAGAAAACAAACATTTGTTGTCTGAGGCACCCAGTCCATGGTCCTGCGTACTGGCAGCCCTCACAGATTAATTCAGGCTCTGTTTTCCTCCATCACTCAGTTGTGTCCAAGAAAGAGAAGTCAGGGCTCTTTAGCACCATAGAATGTATCTTCTTTTTCTTCTTCTTTTTTTTTTTGTCTTTTTGCTATTTCTCGGGCCGCTCCCGCGACATATGGAGGTTCCCAGGCTCGGGGTCGAATCGGAGCTGTAGCCACCAGCCTACGCCAGAGCCACAGCCACGCGGGATCCGAGCCGCGTCTGCAACCTACACCACAGCTCACGGCAACGCCGGATTGTTAACCCACTGAGCAAGGGCAGGGACTGAACCTGCAACCTCATGGTTCCTAGTCGGATTCGTTAACCACTGCGCCACCCAAGTTACCAATAAACTCTCTTCCACTCCCCAAATTAGATGTAGATGGCAGCAGTCAGTGAAGTTCCCACATCAAAACATGGAATGAATACAGCTGCTTGAGCTCCAGCCCACAGAAACTCTTATCTCTCCCAATGCTCATATCCCTTGCCCACAATATTGCCATCGTCAAAGGTGTTTTTGAAACTTGGAAATCCTGAATCATCCATAAATTCAAAACTTGAATCGACCCTGTCATGCTGTGGCTGCTCTGGATGATCAAGCAGACTTAAAAGGCTGAGCCTCAGCTTTTTAGGTCCATGTAAATAAAGCTGTCAGACTTGCAGAACTTTGCAAGTTCTTTAAATGTGGCACCAGGATAAGAAACATCTGATGCCCTCACCCTTTGTGAAGACTGCAAAGTTGTTAGGGAAAGAAACTCTGGGTGGGTCTGGTTGGAATCGTGGTATACCTAACCAAGGTGAAAGCCAGATGCTTTGGTATCTAGTTAGAGCATAAAGAATAATAGCTAGATTTCGAATTCAGGGTGGTCCTTCCATAATGGCTACAAAGCAGAGGTACATAGGAATACTGGCAATCTGCCTGGCATAGGAAGATCACTGGTGTTGAAATTGGAAAGACTGGTGATTAATCCAAGTCATTTATTCTCTACAACCATCTGTTTCTTGATCCCTCCCACCCCCCCCCCCCCCCAAAAAAAACCATCCCTCTATATCTATTGCTCAGATAAAGGTCAAATGGGAAAGTCATTGTGAAAACATGAAGGGCCAGGCCCAGGTAGGAACTTCTTTTTTTTTTTTTTTTTTGTCTTTTTGCTATTTCTTTGGGCTGCTTCCGAGGCATATGGAGGTTCCCAGGCTAGGGGTCTAATCGGAGCTGTAGCCACCGGCCTATGCCAGAGCCACAGCAACGCGGGATCCGAGCCGCGTCTGCAACCTACACCACAGCTCACGGCAACGCCGGATCGTTAACCCACTGAGCAAGGGCAGGGAGCGAACCCGCAATCTCATGGTTCCTAGTGGGATTCGTTAACCACTGCGCCACGACGGGAACTCCCCAGGTAGGAACTTCTTCTTCTTTAAAAGGAGATCACACTTTCATCCTCAGGACAAGAGCAACTTACACATTTAGAGTCACACAGAAGAACTGCCAGCATGACCTTCCTGCTGTAATTTAGTTTTGCCTTTTTTTTTTTTGGTCTTTTTAGGGCCACACCCATGACATATGGAGGTTCCCAGGCTAGGGGTCTAATTGGAGCCGTAGCTGCTGGCCTACACCACAGCCACAGCCATGCCAGATCCAAGCTGTATCTGCGACCTACACCACAGCTCACAGCAACGTCGGATCCTTAACCCACTGACTGAGGCCAGGGATCGAACCAGAAACCTCATGGTTCATAGTCGGATTCGTTTCCACTGCACCATGATAGGAACTCCTAGTTTTGACTTTTTTTTTTTTTTGTCTTTTTGCTATTTCTTGGGCCGCTCCTGCAGCATATGGAGGTTCCCAGGCTAGGGGTCCAATCGGAGCTGTAGCCACCGGCCTACACCAGAGCCACAGCAACGTGGGATCCGAGCCGCGTCTGCAACTTACACCACAGCTCACGGCAACGCCGGATCGTTAACCCACTGAGCAAGGGCAGGGACCGAACCCGCAACCTCATGGTTCCTAGTCGGATTCGTTAACCACTGCGCCATGACAGGAACTCCTAGTTTTGACTTTTTAATCTTAGGATAATGTTAGACTCAGCGAACAGTTCAAGTATAGCCTCCCTGCAGGGAGTCCCCAGGTTAACGTTTTGCATAACCATAGTAAAATGATCACAACTAAGAAATTAACATCAGTACGATATACTAAGCAAACTACAGATCTTTTATTCAGTTCCTGAGCTAATGGCCTTTTTTCTGGTCCAGGCTTTCATGGGGCATTTGGTTGTCATGCGACCACCTTTCCTAACCTTGAGATTTTTTACTTTGTGGATGGTCTTTCACTTGGGATCTGCCCGATGTTTTTTCACGATTGCCTCAGGAGCACTTGGATAATCTCAGTGGGCCCAACATAATCACAGAGATCCTTGTAAGAGGGAGGCAAGGGGCTCGGACTCAGAGATGGAGACGTGATGATGGAGACAGTGATGCCAGGCTGCCAGCCAAGGGCATGGGTAACTTCTGGAAGGTGAGAAAGACAAGGAAGCAAATTCTCCCCTAGAGCCCCGCTGACCCAGGTTTAACTTTCTGACCTCCAGAAAAACAAGATAATATATTTGTGTGGCTTTAAGCCACTAGCTTTGTGACAATTTGTTTACAGCAGCAGTAGGAAACACAAGCAGCTGATGAGCCCTGTGCCTGCCGAGAAACACAATTTTTGGTCACCTGTTCTCTGTGAGTCATTAGGCATCAAATTTAGGACTGTGATTGTGTGTGACTAGGAGACAAGGGGTCCCAGCTGTCAGCATGAGGAGGAGAGCTCCGTTCTCCACCTGTCCAATGGGAAGGGGCCAGGAAGTCGCAAAGTGGGGCTGGGGGCCGGGTGAGGGGCGGGGTCACATCCAGGAGCCTATCTGAGTGTTGAACTTCCCCCCTACCTTGCTCTCTTGCAACCCATCCCAGGACCCACAGGCAGCACCCAAAGACAGACTTTGAGATGAACACCAGCCGGACCTGGAAGGTGAAATATCTATTGTGTTTTCCCCTGTCATTGTCACTGCCACTTTTTTTTTGTCTTTTTTTGCTATTTCTTGGGCTGCTCCTGCGGCATGTGGAGATTCACAGGCTAGGGGTCAAATCGGAGCTGTAGCCACCGGCCTACACCAGAGCCACAGCAACGCGGGATCCGAGCCGCGTCTGCGACCTACACCACAGCTCATGGCAACGCCAGATCCTTAACCCACTGAGCAAGGGCAGGGACCGAACCCGCAACCTCATGGTTCCTAGTCGGATTCGTTAACCACTGCGCCACGATGGGAACTCCTTCACTGCCACTTTTAACCCTCTGCTGGTGTGGCTAAGCTAACAGAGGGAGGCTTCAAAGGCACCCCATCCTCTCACCATTCTCCTAAGAACCATTCAACACTTTGGCAGGAAGGGAAAAGGAAAAAGGCCCTTTGCCACCCTCTGCCGTCTAGACTTTCAGAAACGCCAACCTGCCTCATCGGATGCCCGCTGCCTCTTCAGCTCTGTGTCTTCGTTACAGATTGGTTTTCCTATGTTGGGATAGAGAAATCCCCAAAGTTTTAAGCCGACCTCATCATGACATGTATAACCTAAGTCAATAAAAGTAGTCAGATCATTGAGCATCCCTTGGTGGAATCTATAGGCAAGACATTCTTCAAAAAAAGGAACTGGCTCGCCTTCATTTTCGTCTTCACAGTGTAGAATTTCTTCTGCCTTTAAAAAGTCTGGGGGCTGTTCGCTGTTAAAGATCAGATTATCGGTTTGATGTGCTACAACAGCACGCACGTCCGCCAGGCTCATACCCTTTGCCTGTTTCAAAGAGAGACTGCGAGTAGCTCTAATTCCCATTCGTACACCGAGAGATCAAATATGAATACTTCCCGAGGAAATGAGAATAAAATAGGCAGCCCAGCGACGCTTCTGTGCCCCAATTATATTCCATTTTCAGGTTGTGTTCTACTTCTTAAAATGATAGAAAATTGTGGAGTGTTTCTAATCTTTGCAGCTTGGAGTGAATCCATCTTCCCTGAATTGTTTCAAAGTGGGCTTTTGCATTAAGAAGGGTTTTCAAAATAGCCAAGGAGCTGGGCTGGCTAGTTTGAGACTGGGTCAATTGGAAAATGCTTTGTTTCACCACGAATGTCACCCAAATCAAGTCAAATGCCAAATGTATCCTTTTCGAGTTTCACAGATTGATTTTTATTTCTTTCCTTTCAAATAAGACAGGAACGCGGCACTTATTAAATAGCTAAAGCAGTCCACGTCCTGTGTTGGTATTTTACATATTTTTAAAAGTACAAGATAGGCCTGCTCTTCTTCCTTTTCTGTGTAAGAAAACAGAGATGTACTTTTTTTTTTTTTCCTTTTTCTTTTTAGGGCCACACTTGAGGCATATGAAAGTTCCCAGGCTAAAGGTTGAATGTGAGACATATTCCGAGGCAAACAAGGTACACTCAATGCTGGCCTGTGTCACAGCCATGGCTACACCAGATCCAAGCCGCATGTGTGACATGCGCCACAGCTCACGGCAATGCCAGATCCTTAACCCACTGAGCAAGGCCAGGGCTCAAACCCGCATCCTCATGGACACCATGTAGGCTTCTTAACTCACTGAGCCATAATGGGAACTCCACTTTTTTTTTTTTTTTTTTTTAAAGAAACTATTGCTGTTCTGGATAACCAGGACATACGTTCAGGTGGGACTAAGAGGCAAGGTGTTATAATGAAAAAAACCAGTATTTTGGAACCAGAGTAGAATGTTTACACAACAATCTATTAGCTCCATGGCTTGGATAAGTTACATACAGGTTCTGAACTGTGTGGTGTGTGTACCCACACACCCATTAAGCACCGGGCCCCTCGAGGTGTTTCGTAAATGATTACTGATATCAGTAAGTAGTTATTGGCAGGAACTATGTCAGGCCCTGGTACTCCACGCCGCGGGAAGGCTGCCATCTGCAATTGTGTTTTCTCCTCTAAAGCCATACTATGGATTCTTATTTTTTTTAGTGCCACACCTGCGGCATATGGAGGTTCTCCGGCTAGGGGTTGAATCAGAGCTGTAGCTGCCGGCCTGCGCCACAGCCACAGCTATGCATGATCCAAGCTGCATCTGTGACCTACACCACAGCTCACAGCAACACCAGATCCTTAACCCACTGAGCAAGCCCAGGGATCGAACCTGCATCCTCATGGATACGAGTCAGGTTCGTTCACTGCTGAGCCACAATGGGGATGCCACAAAGGATTCTTCTACTACAACTAATATTTGCAGAGAAACTTCTACGTGCCATGTCACGGTTTTAGGCACCACTGGAGACTCCAGAGAAACAGAGCTTAACCATAAACAAAACAATCATGACCCATAACGATTTTCTTATACTGGTGCACCTGCTATGCCAGGAAAACAGTCTGCAGCTTACATGGGCGCTGTCTTCAAGGCGCGAGGAATTCTGAGGATGCCGGAGGTATGGGGCACAGGTAGCTTTAAAAAACCAGCGTCTGGAGTCTCATCTTGCATTTATACACTTTGTGAAAACTGCTGTAACTGAGAATTCACCTCCACTTGAGGGGACTTGGAGTTTCAGTCCCTCCTTTCCTTTAAACCACCACCTTTCTCACATTTCACACAAGACAGACCAATTTGTCATCCATCCTGGTTCACACTCTTCAAAACACAAAAACAAAACAAAACTAAATTCTGAGGTGTTGAACAAAGGAGAATTAAAAAGGTTGCTCTTGGAGTTGGGAAAATAGGATCTCTCTGTTAAAAAAAAAAAAAAGTCCTTTTTTATTTGTCAGGTACTTTCTGAAGCTTTGCTTTCTGAGGACCCAATTATGTTGTGAACAGAGAGATCATTAAAATCAGGCTTTGATGGTGTGTCAAAATGAGCATTTTGCAGATAACCTGAAAAACTCATTGTTTTGCTTTGTTTTGAGTTCTGTCTCCATCTACTCAGGTGTTTTCTGAGCAGTTAAATAAATACAAATTCAAATAGTTGGAGTAAAATGGATATCAACTCTCTTCATTTAAGGACTAAGTCATATTTACTCATAGATGAATGACCTACCGCAAACCTTTCCTTCTACCTCATCAAGAGACGTGATTTCTAAGAACACCGTTAGGTTTTGTGATCACACTGTATATCTTTCTCTTGCTTTGGTAAATTTGGATATAATCATAATGACACTGTTTGTAGCTCATTCCACATTAAAATAAACAACTCTCCAGAGTTCCCGTGTGGCTCGGTAGGTTAACGATCTGGTGTTACGGCAGAGTCTCGGGTGGCTGCTGTGGTGCAGGTTCGATGCCAGGCCCAGGAACTTCCACCTGCCATGGGTGCAGCCAATAAATAAATAAATAAATAAATAATAAATAACCTCAGACTATACAAAATTAAAGTCAATTTCGACTTACGTACCACGAAAGAGAAGAGCAGCTTCTGACATCCAGGAGCTGGCCTGGTGCTGACGGTTAGGTCATGCTGCTCTCCTGCTGGGTCTTGACAATCTCACCAACACCAGCAGCAGACTGGGGTCTATTGCTCTGCACTCTGTGACTATGATACACACAGGCTGTGACTATGACATGCGGCGAGACAAAACAGAAGCAAGGAAACAAAACCATCTCAGAATCTTTCATACGCACAGACAAAACCCAAAATATCTTCGCTCTGGCTTCCATCACAAAAAATACCCAAGTCCAGATGGCTTAAACAGCAAAGGCTGGGAAGTTCAAGATCAAGGTACTGGTGGGTTCAGTGTCTGGGAGGGACCTCTTTCCTGGTTCCTGGATGGCATTTTCTCATTGCAGCTTCCTATGGTGGAGGAGCTAGGGGAGCTCCTGGGATCTCTTTCATTAGGGCACAAAGCTCCTTCCTTCTCCCGAACCCTTAATACCATCACATTGGGGTTTCGGAATTGGGGGGACACAGTCTACAGCTCAAAGTTACCGTAGAAACCATGGAAGTACCAAATATCACTTTGTCCCAGTTAACGAGAGTGACTGTGGATTCTTTACCAATTGTAGCTTTAACTGTACTCTCCTCTCCTTCCAGATAAGATTTTATTTCATTTTATTATTATTATTATTTTTGCTTTTTAGGGCCCTATGGCACATGGAGGTTGCCAGGCTAGGGGTCTAATTGGAACTACAGTTGCCGGCTATGCCACAGCTATGGTAACACAAGACCGAGCTGGCATCTGCGACCTACACCACAGCTCACGGCAATGTCAGATCCTTAACCTACTGATCGAGGCCAGGGATCGAACCCGCAACCTCATGGTTCCTAGGCAGATTCGTTTCCACTGTGCCACGATGGGAACTCCCCCCAGATAAGATTTAATAAGACAACTGATCATAGACTTGCCTCTACTTCCTGAAGCTTATAATCCACAAAAAATTCCCACTTGGAGGAGCCAGCCTCAATTACCTAACCAAAGTCCAAATCCTACGATAAGACCTTCGGAACATCATTTTACTAAGATGCCTAGCATCTCCCCATGGTGTATATTCTCCTGGGCTGCAGTGCGTATCAGCCCCACGTGTGACAGCTGTGCTTCTATAGTGTTTGTCTGGAAGGCACTGGCAGAAAGGGATGTGCCACCGAGATGCACCTGAAGACCTCACTGCCCTGGACAGAAACCCAGGACTCAGTGCCAGTGTCAACACCTGAGACCCTCTGGGTTTCTACCTGTTTGAGATGCCCTCTGCCCGTGGCTGAAAGATAAGTCCTTGCTAAATGGAGCTCCATATTTTGTTAAATACTTCAGCCCTGGGCTTATCTTGTTTTCCTGGGCATATGTTCCCTTCCAATATCTCTGTTTCTCTGATCAGATCTACAGTGTTCTTTGGTGAAATTGCTCTCTAATCTCCGAGCACCTGCTCCCATGGTCTGTCTGCTCGGCTAGGATCTTGAGTGGTCTTGGTCTATAACTGGAAACGTCTCTTGGGAGATGTAGCCGTGAGGCTTCAACCAGAGAAACAGAACCAGCGGGAGCTATCTATATTAAGTGGTTTCTTGCAATAAACGGGCTTATGCAAGGGGGAGGCAAGAGCAGACTCCAGAGTGCAGGCCATGAGACGGGAGGAAAATCTGGGGGTTGTGCTAAAGCATCTATCCCCAGGCAGAATTTCTTCCTCAGGGAAGCCCCAGCTCTGCTCTGGAGATCTTTCCGCTAACTTCTCAAATCGGACCCACACAGATTATCTAGGATCACTTCTTAAAACAACTCATTATAGACTTGAATCACATCTACAAAACATCTTTTCAGCAATATCTAGTGTAGTCTGAGTAACCAGGGGGCTGAATTATTATTAGTAGTAGTCGTAGTAGAGGTGGTGGTGGTACTATTAACCAAGCTGACCTATACCATGGACTACGGCAGGCAGAGCATGGGACGAGTTCTGATAAAATGTGGCCTCCAGCCCGGCCCAGGGGCTGAGGAGTTCATTGTGTTTCCTCTAGCTGGCCTCCTTTTGGGGGACAAACTTTGCCTTGGGTTACCATTTTAAAATCTTATAAGGGATATTTTCCGAGTCCTTTCGGGGTGTTTGTTCCTGGGAACTTAGTTTATGTCTGCCTGGAATCACGGCTGGGTGATGACCGGCTTTCAGCTGGGACCCAGAGACATGAAGTGACACAAGTACCTCCAGCAGCTCCTCCAGGACCTCTGTCTACACGGCTGCTCCTCTCTGTCTACACTGTGGCTCCTCTCCACCTGTGCTGGGCCCCTCTCAGGCCAAACGCCGTCATTCTCCTGTTTTCTCAGGATCATGCTAACTCATTAACTGGCACACTTTCACCAGGAAAAATTCATAAATGCAGTGGCCACTTTGCGGAGGTTTTGACAGGAATGAGCGTGTTCATTTGAAAGGTACATTTGAATAGAAGAGTTCCCATTGGGGCTCAGTGGTAACGAACCCGACTAGTATCCATGAGGATGTGGGTTCGATCCCTGGCCTCGTTCAGTGGGTTAAGGATCCGGCGGTGCTGTGAGCTGTGGTGTAGGTCTCAGACAATGGCTCAGATCCTGCGTTGCCATGGCTGTGGTGTACACTGGCAGCTACAGCTCCGATTCGACCCTTCGCCTGGGAACCTTCATATACCCCAGGTATGACCCTGAAAAAGGGTGGGGGGGGGGGAGAAAGAAAGAAAAGCATCGAAATCCTCAAGAGATTCCGTGTCTTGTTTATTCTAAGACAGGGCACTTTGCGTAACCCAGGAGTCATCCCCTCCTTGGAGTCAGTCCTTGGGGATTAATAATTGCTGACTTTTTCATTGTTTGGGCTGATAAAGCTGCCAAGTGTGTACAAGTTGTACCAAAAGCAGCTGCATGCCTCTCTCTTTTGTGAGCTCATGTCAAAATCTGTTTTCCCCACATCAAAACTTTCCGTCCTCTCTTCATAGAGAAAACATAATTAGCCTTTCAGAGAGATCATTTCAGATTTGCCTAAAGCCGGCTGCCTCTCCTCTCTCTCCCTCTCTTGAGGAAGAAAGGTTAAAGAGTTAAAGATATATTTTTAAAATCATTTTGTTGTAACACTGGAACTCCATGAACATCTAGTCCAGATAAATACTCCACAATGTCTTAAAAAGAGAGAGAGAGAATGTAAAACAGTATTTCTGTACGTGGACCCGGAAAAGTATATCTATGTAAACGCTTTTGCTACTACAGTTAGGAGGTAAGAAAAAAGGGCTTTAGCTCCAAGAAAAACCAAGAATACAGGGCATGATTCAGTCTTTAAAAATTATACCACCTTACACCAGCTAGAATGGCCATCATCAAAAAGTCTACAAACAATAAGTGCTGGAGAGGGTGTGGAGAAAAGGGAACCCTAGTACACTGTGGGTGGGATTGTAAATTGGTGCAACCACTGGGGAAAACAGTATGGAGATGCCTCAGAAAACTAAACATAGAACTACCATTTGATCCAGCAATCCCGCTCCTGGGCATCTATCCAGAGAAAACCACGACTCGCAAAGACACATGGACTCCGATGCTCATTGCAGCACTATTTGCAATAGCCAAAACATGGAAACAACCTAAATGTCCATTGACAGAGGAGTGGCTCAAGAACATGGGGTACATCTACACAATGGAATATGACTCAGCCATTAAAAGGAACAAAATACTGGCATTTTTAGCAACATGGATGGACCTAGAAACGATCAAGCTAAGTGACGTCAGCCATACAGTGAGACACCAACATCAAATGCTTTCCCCGACATGTGGAATCTGAAAAAAGGACAGACTGAACTTCTTTGCAGAACAGATGCTGACCCACAGACACTGAAAAACTTAGGGTCTCCGGAGGAGAGAGTTTGGGGGGTGGGGGGATGTGCTTGGGCTGTGGGATGGAAATCCTGTGAAATTGGATTGTTATGATCATTATACAACTACAGACGTGATAAATTTATTTGAGTAATAAAAAAAATTTAAAAATTAGTTTATCCTATAAAAATACTGACAGCACACAATTTTATTTGTAGAAGTACAGAATTACAGGTCTCATATGTAAACTTCCTAAACTGCCTATATTGGTTTTCTGGGTTACTTAAAGGTATCCCTCTCTCCATAGCTTGCTTAAAATTAAAAATGTATACATATGAAATTATATTCCCCGAAACCAAATAATAATAATGGATAGACCTTTAAAGGGAGTAATGTTATAAAGTTCTTAATATGACAAATCATAGGAAGGTAATGTGTTAGCCAAGTTGTAATTTTCAGGACTATGACTGACTTAGGCAAATGTTCGAATTAATTAATACATGATCCTGGATGTCTGAATAATTTTTACATAAATAAAATAGCTACAAAAAACTAATCCTGGGAGTTCCCATCGTGGCTCAGTGGTTAACAAATCCGACTAAGAACCATGAGGTGTGTGTTTGATCCCTGGCCTCGCTCAATGGGTTAAGGATCCAGAGTTGCCTTGAGCTGTGGTGTAGGTCGAAGACGTGGCTCGGATCCCGTGTTGCCGTGGCTCTGGTGTAGGCCAGCAGCTACAGCTCCAATTAGAGCCCTAGCCTAATATGCCGAGGGAGCACCCCTAGAAAAGGCAAAAAGATTAAAAAACCCCAAAAAAACCTAGTCCTTAAACATCATTTATCCTCCCTTCTTAAAATGACAATAGATTAATCAATTGTGCAATTGTTTCTAAGAGTATACATTTACATTTTTTGTTCATTTATTTCTTCTCCTCAAAGTTATTGAAATGATACTGTTTGAGCGTTTGTAGGAAAAAGAAAAAAGAGCTAAGCAATTCTTGGTGTTCTATATTCTAGTTTTCTCTTTTGTCTGGAGAAAAGAAACCTCTTTAGGGAACTATTCATGCCTTTTTCAAACCTTCTGTAGACTTTTTTGTATATCGCTGAATTAATTCTATTTATTGATGGTTCATACTTATAAAGAAAAAGTAAAAATTAAAAATTGCCAAGAGACTCCACGAATTTACTCTTGAAATTCAAGCTTTTCACAGAAATTAAATCAGTTTAGTAGCCTTAATGGATGGCACTTTGCCCAAACCTACTAATTCATAAATGATAAAAGGACAAATATGTATATCATAAGAGGTGAATGGTTGGAGGTTACTCTATGACTTTAAATGATTTTGGAGTTCCTGCCATGGTGCAGTGGGTTAAGACTCCAACTGCAGCAGCTAGGGTCACTGTAAAGCTGTGGGTTTGATCCCTGGCTCAGCACAGTGGGTTAAAGGATCCAGTAATGCTGCAGCTGCAGTGTAGTTTGCAGCTGTGGCTAGGACTCCGTCCCTGGCCTGGGAACTTCCATATGTCACAGGCACAGCCATAAAAGAAAATGATTTAAAGACAAAAAAAGATTTCCTGACCACTACAGGAGCCTCTATAAAAAGGACACAAAATTGGCACACTCTTGTCATGGTAAAAGATACTCATATTCCCAGTGGAGCCCGAGCCCCACGAAGATTCAACTTTTAATGTGCATATCAGGCTTATATCTGCCCACTTCACACTAACTTACCCTGTGCGTTTAGGGGTAATTATTAAAGACGAGTCGAATTTTAAAACTTCCAGCCCTCCCTGGAAGCTCTGGAATGAGGCAAGCATAGGGTAAACCAGGAGGGATAACTGATGCCCTAATTTTTAAAAAAATTTTATTGGAAAATAGTTGACTTAGAAAGTTGCGTTAATTTCAGGTGTACAGCAAAGAACGTCAGTTATATGTACACATATATCCATCGCTTTTCAGATTCTTTTTTCCCATATAGGTTATTACACAGTATTGAGCAAATTTCCCTGTGCTGTACAGTAGGTCTTTTGTAACCCGTCTATTTTATGTATGGCAGTGTGTGGAGATGCCCGCTTTATTAAGATTTTCTTAGTTGCAATTCCCACAGTGATCTGAACCTTGTCGTGGATCCTAGCAGATGTTGTAAAGAACACAACGTCTGCCAGGAGTCCAATCAATGAGTCTAAATTCATTACCCAGAGTGGCCACGGAACAACCATATACTGCTAGATTTCCTCTATGTAAATACTACAGGGCAAGTCAAAAATTCCAAGACTCCTGGGAATTCCTCCTGGATTCTGGGCTATGTTGTCATTGTCTGGGTTTTACAATCTGGGTCTCTTGCTTTGAGACTGTTACAGGAACTAATAACCATGTGTTTCTGCTAAATGCCTGTGTCACAGTTGGCCAATGTGCCCAGTCCAGAGTCCTCAATGCTTCTGTGCAGCCACTGTCACATCAGATGATTTGACACCTCATTCGATACCAGAAGGAGAAGAAGGGGTTGACCCGAGCCTGACTACAGACGAGAGGTTCAGGGAACACCCTCCTGATCTCGACTGGCCAACTCTCAGCAACTGAGACATGATAAATGAATAGCCTGTGGTCTGGCTTCATCTTGCCGAAAAAGGAGTTCAGGAAAGAGCAAAGCATCCCTTGAGATGCAGGGACAAGCCTGCCCCTCACACCGCCGCCTTGGAGTGTGAGGAACTGACTCATGCTCAGAGCTGAATCTCTCTGGCTATTGACCATCTCACTGAGCCTTGATATCCGATGGTGCTCCCCTGGGACCCAAGATCACATCCTACCTCTGTGCAAGCACAGGAAAAACATCACTGTGCCAAACTCCAAGAATACCACACCTCCCTCCAGCTGCCATGACTGAGCACGGGTTCTCTACCATGAAGCGGTCACACCTGCTCTTGTCTTTAATTCTTCTACCGAAGAGAAGATTAAGATAACATGTCCTAAAACTGCCCCCACTTCTTGGCGGCATCCAACCCAGAGGAGAGCCAAGCTTCCGTAAACTTTCCCCACAATTATTCAGTCAAAGCCCAAATCACATAATAATTCCTTTCTAACACTCTCTTGCTCAGATGCCCAGTGGTTCCCCTGTGGGACCTGTTCTCCCCTGTTTCAATGAGCAGTGCACCCAACATGTCCCACTCTAGGTCTGTTTTATCAGGCTTTGGGCTAGAGGGCAGTTTCAGTTCAATGTTTGGCAGTAGAGAAAAAAAAAAATCATAGGAGAATTAATAAAAGTCTTTGTGGGTTATATGCGGGGTACTCTCCTCTTGGAGGAAAACCTATCTGAAATTGGATCAACACAGAAGAAAGTCCAGCTGAGACGTGCAGGGTTTGGCAAATACCTTTGAGCACCTGCTTCCAGTCTGAAGCCAACTCTAACCCTAGACTTTTCTACTCTGGGAGCCACAGATGCTTTTCGACTCAAGGTCACTTGGAGTTGCTTGTTGTCCCTTTCAGCAGAAAGAAATCCTGGCTGCACGGCCCACTGGGGATGATAGGGAATGACAGGGTGGTCTGCCTGTAAAGCAGGCCACGAAGCCTGGCTACGGTGATAGTGCACGGGTGTGGAAACGGAGCAACAACGATTCCCACTGGATACACTCAGGAGGGAAGTGGGGACAGACTCTCCCTTGCATTTTAACTAAAGACCTCCACGTGCTGCCAGCCCCACGGTTTTACAGAAGGATGAGGGGGACCTTAACTACCTTCCACACAGAACAAAGGGTTGGGGGTAGAAATGCCTCTTTTATTGCAGTTAAGATGCCTCGGAGATAAGAGGGCAGAGGAACACCTCCGGGGGGGTCTGTGTTTAAGAAAGGCTAAAACATACCTGTGAATGTGAGTGAATTGTTTTAAAATTCTTGCCCTAGGGAGTTCCTACTGTGGCACAGTGGAAACAAATCTGACTAGTATTCATGAGGACACCGATTGGATCCCTGGCCTCACTCAGGGGGTTAAGGATCTGGTGCTGCCATGAGCTGCGGTGTAGGTTGCAGACGTGGCTCAGATCCTGTGTTGCTGTGTTGCTGTGTTGCTGTGGCTGTGGTGTGGGCCAGCAGCTATAGCTCCAAATAGACCCCTAGCCTGGAACTTCCACATGCCATGGGTGCGGCCCTAAAAAGCAAACAAAACAAAATGAACCAAGCAAAAAAAACCCCTTGCCATACATACTAAATTATATCTTTTTTTTTTTTTTTGGTCTTTTTGCCATTTCTTGGGCCGTTCCCGCAGCATGTGGAGGTTCCCAGGCTAGGGGTCAAATCGGAGCTGTAGCCACCGGCCTATGCCAGAGCCACAGCCACACCAGATCCAAGCCGCGTCTGCGACCTACACCACAGCTCACGGCAATGCCAGATCTTAACCCACTGAGCAAGGCCAGGGATGGAACCTGCAACCTCATGGTTCCTAGTGGGATTCGTTAACCACTGCGCCACGACGGGAACTCCTAATTTATATCTTGAAGGCAATCATTTACTTGTTGGATCCAGCAACTGGGAAGAGATTAAACATTTCATCCACACATTGAATTAAGCATCAATTGCCGTTTCTTTAAGCTGTGGACTATCTCAGCAGTCAGCGGCTAAGGCAAGGAATTCGTGAAGGATATCCAGGCACTGCAGTTATACTTGGACCACTCCGGCTGAAGCTGTTTGTGAAGACAGTCCCTAAACCTTAACAGAGAAGTACTTAGTTAATTAAAATATGTCTGGTTATCCCAAGAATTGATATTAAATCTCAGCATCACTCTCAACAAGTTGATATTTGTGTCCTAACGACTCTCATCAAGAAAGTTGTACATAAGCAGCCTGGTAGCAAAAGGTCACAATGAAACACAACGTAAACATTTACCTAGTTCTTTTCTAATTCTTTATATTTTAGACAGAACCACATCATTAGGTTCACTGCAGGTGAAACGGATGTCAGTCATTGGCCTTTCCCGGGGCAAATTCAGCTGTACTGACCCCACGCCACGCCGCTATCATGATACATACACACAAACTGGGTAATCCATTATTATGAGTCGGAGTTCCCGTCGTGGCCCCATGGAAATGGATCTGACTAGCATCCATGAGGATGCAGTTTCCATCCCTGGCCTCGCTCAGAGGGTTAAGAATCCGGCGTTGCTGTGAGCTGTGCTGTAGGTCACAGAGGCAGCTTGGATCTGGTGTGGCTGTGGCTGTGGCGTAGGCCAGTGGCTACAGCTCCCATTAGACCCCCAGCTTGGGAACCTCCATCCGCCTCAGGCACGCCCCGCCCCCCTCCCCCGCAAAACAAAAAGGAAAAAAATTATGAGCCATACATGGAATCATTAATAGAGGCAATATGGCAACACCTTTTTTAAATTTTTTAAAATGTTATTGAAGTATAGTTGCTTTATTATGCTGTTGTGTTCATTTCTGCTGTACAGCAAAGTGAAGGTTATACGTATGCACTTACGCATTCTTCTCAGATTCTTTTTCCATACAAGCTCTCACAGAATACTGAGTAGAGGTCCCTCTGCCACGCAGCAGGTCCCCATTGACCACCCACTCCGTATACGATAGTGCGCACCTGCCAATCTCGAACTCCCAATCCATCCCTCCCCACTACCTTTCCCCTTTGGTAACCCTCAGCATCCTCGCCTTGAGGAATCCAGTCGTGACTTTTGAAAGACAAAGAAATGCAAAAGGAAAACGTGGAGGGGGTGGGGTGGGGAGCAGGAGCTCTGCGAGTGTGCAGAATTGATGAAGCAGTTATTAGGAGCTGCCCTGCTGACACAGATGAGAAACAGCTCGGAAACAGGCACCGCTGGAAGCCTGAGAAACTCAAAGCTTCTCCCAAGTGTAATTATAAACATGCTAATAGGCAAGGGTAGGTGCCAGGGAGCTGGGGCATCATACCTCATCACAAAGAAAAATGAATTTTGCCATGTTGGCTTCCCCGTGCCCAGCCAAGGATGGCTACGGTGGCACCTTCCGTGGCCCGTGTAGGCCCCCATCATTAAAAGGTTGAGTTAGTCATGTAAACAAATTATCTTCAACAAAGGGGTTTACAAATGCTGGCTAATTAGTTTAAATTCCCCAAAGCTTTCCACTGTTTTTAATTCAATAACACAATGTAAATTCTCCAGTTAGAAAAAGTCTAATAGGAATTGGCAGAAAACTAAATAATTGATATTGTCAGCAATTGCAGCAGCAAGCACCCCAGTGTTATTATTTGCTGGAAAGCAGGATGACAGTGATTTCCAGAGAGGATGGAGCATGAAGTTTAATGAATTAACAATAGGAACCGTTGACAGCTGGTGTTCAATGTCCCCTCCATCGGCTCAGCCTCTAGCTGCGAAAAAATTTAAAGTACATATAAATAGACATACCTGGCTTGGATTATCATAACGCATCATAGCAACCAACGCTGCAATGGCCACCTTGGAAACAGTGACGAACAAGCTGGGTGACACAGCCAGTCGCTCACCGTCCATGAGCCCTACTTTCCTGATGGGTACAAACAGGGTAATGCCGTCAATTCTAAGGTCTCCAGACGCTTTCTGGCCACACAGGGAGTCCTTAGCAGAGGGGAGAGGAAAATATCTCAGCGTCGAAGAAGGGTCTGAGAAGGCAAGACTGGTTCCTGCAGCTATTGCCAGTGCTTCCAAAGTTGAATGGAAACTGAATATATACCCATCATGAGAGAGCCTAGATCAAAACTTCTTAAACTGGGTACTCAGACTACAACCAGATCTGATTATGCGCCAAAGAGGAAAAGGATAAATATAGAAAGTGCTCCCAGAGCACCCGTTTTACATGAAAATTTAGATATACACGCGTTTACTAATTTTTTTTTTTTGGTCTTTTTAGGGCTGCACCTGCAGCAGATATATGGACATTCCCAGGCTAGGGGTCGAATTGGAGCTGCAGCTGCTGGCCTATGCCACAGCCACAGCCACGCCAGATCAGAGCCACATCTGAGACCTACACAGCTCACGGCAACGCCCGCTCCTTAACCCACTACACGGGGGCAGGGATTGAACACACATCCTCACGGATATGAGTCGAGTTTTTAATCTGCCGAGCCACGACGGGAACCCCCTACACTCATTAACTGTTATCCATTGTAAGTAGTTTTAAATATTCTAAAGTATTAAGTAAAGTGTGGTCTTAAAAGTCATTTAAACCTGAAAGTCCTGTGTTAAAAGCAGCAGCGTGCTTTCCCCAACTTCCCCTCTCCCATTTCATGGAAGCAACCGTTTTCCAGCACTTTTTAACTTTTTTTTTTTTAATTCTATTCTTTTTCTAAATAAGACATATCTACTACACTCTGGTCATTCATTTTATTTATTTTTTCCTTTGTTTAGGGCCACACCCACAGCATATGAAAGTTCTCAGGCTAGGGGTCACATCGGAGTTATAGCTGCCGGCCCACGCCACGGCCACGGCCATGCCTGATCCTAAACCCACTGAGTGAGGCCAGGGATCAAACCCCTGTCCTCACGGGTACCAGTCGGGTTCGTTAGCGCTGAGCCATGACCAGAACTCCCTTGGTCATTCATTTTAAAACATACAGTAGTGATTTCTGATTTTGGCTGATAAGCCTCTCATTCTCCTTTCCTTCAGTTTTTCTTTTTGACACACTTCTAGTACAAGTTTTATTAAATCCACACTCCCTGTTTTTATTATCATGGCTCTAATTATCACTGCTGCGAAGTATATGGTGACCTCCTTTTTCTGTTGTAATAATTTCTTGCCTCCGTACTTAGTAGTTGTTTTTCCATTGGTTCGATTTTCCTTGAGCCCAAGGCCAAGTCTTTCCACGTCGTACCACGCCTTTGAAACATGTCTCTCAAAGCAAGTTATACCAACTTCCTGATAACCTCTCAGGTGCATTCGTTTTCTGGGCTATCCTCTCTGGCGCCCCCACCAGGTGGGGTCTGAAATGATTTCTCTCCAGACTTCCTACAGTGTTGTGGACTTAACCTTGACTGTCCTCCTGAAAATCCTTCACCTCTCTCTTGTGTTCCATGCTCTGCTATCCATAGGTGAGTAACAACAATTCAGCCACCTATAGAATTCCAGCTTAGATATACTTTTCTATCTAGTTCCATGGCTTTTTAGTCTCCAACGTGCCCTTTTAGAAGTCTGCTTTTTTTTTTTTTTTTTTTTTTTTTTTTTAATTCTTAGTCCTTTGATTTGCTTTCTGGAAGCTTTTAAAACTATTTCCTTTATGGAGTTCCTGTTGTAGCTCAGTGGCTTAAGAACACAGCATTGTGTCTGTGAAGATGTGGGTTCCATACCTGGCCTTTGTTCAGTGGGTTAAGGATTAGGCACTGCTGCAAGGGACAGGGTAGGTCGAAGATGGGGCTTGGATCCAGTGTTGCTGGGGCTGTGGTGTTGCCCCGATTTGACCCCTAGCTTGGAAAATTCCATATGCCTTGGGTAGAGCCCTAAAAAGAAAAAAAAAAATTTTAAATCCATTTTGAATTGTCATGATTGGCTCCCATGTTCTTTCATTCTGGAGATTTCACTACATCTTTTCTTGGATCATTTCTTCTGTGCTATTTTCTTTGTTCTAATTGATTCTCTCATTTTCTTATACTTTGTTGCCTTAAGTTCCACTGCTTTATCCTTCTTTCTTTCTTCCTTCCTTTTCTTTCTTCCTTCCTTTTCTTTCTTCCTTCTTCTTCTTTTCTTTCTTTCTTTCTTTCTTTCTTTCTTTCTTTTTTCTTTCTTTCTTTCTTTCTTTCTTTCTTTCTTTCTTTCTTTCTCTTTCTTTCTTTCTCTTTCCTTCTTTCTCTCTCTTTCTTTTTTCCTTTTTAGGGCCGAACTTGCAGCACATGGAAGTACCCAGGCTAGGGGTCAAATCAGAGCTGCAGGCCTACCTCACAGCTCAGAGCAACACTGAATCCTTCACCC
Source organism: Phacochoerus africanus (assembly GCF_016906955.1). Lineage (NCBI taxonomy): Eukaryota > Metazoa > Chordata > Mammalia > Artiodactyla > Suidae > Phacochoerus > Phacochoerus africanus. The sequence goes on from NC_062548.1 coordinate 13,934,962, forward strand.
ACTGAGCGAGGCCAGAGATGAAACCTATATCCTTATGGATGCTTAGGTGGGTTTGTTTCCACTGAGCCATAACGGGAACTCCCATCTCTTTATCTTCCTTTTCTCCTTTCTGGAATCCTCTAGATTGTATTGCCCAACATTTTTTTTTCTGTATTTTAAGTGCTTATATTTTTAATTTCCAAGAGCTCATTCTTGGCTCTCTGATTGTTTCTTTTTTACATCATCCTCGTATTTCAAGGATACCGTACCTTCTCCTCTCATTGATGATAGTAAGTACAATCATCTTAAAGTTATCGTCTTCCTCTTGCGTTATTTCCTAATTCCTTTTCTTCTCCCACTTCGCTCTTTTGCATATATGAAATGTTTCCTAAAAGCCTCTTGATCCTTGACCATCTGTTCTACTTTAAGAACAAGACACTGAAAAACAGATGGGAAATTCCGTGAGCATGGATGAAGCTTTCCAGGGGATTGACTTACTATGGAGTGGCCAGCTGATACTTTTGGTGGAAACTTCCCCCATACTCATTTTGGCATTTGTATATCTTTTCTCTAAGGAAATTCAATTTCTCTGGCAAAAAAAAAAAAAAGCCTCTTCTATTGTTGGGGGGTCATATGCCTGGCTGCTAACATCCTGAAGATTGTTGAGAGATAATGATTGGATTTATTTAGAGAGGTTTACTTAATTCTCCAGATGCCCTCCTCTGTAACAGATGCTTCCAATCCTGAAGCATCTGTAGTTCAGTTTCTCCAAACAATGGGCTTCTCCTGTTCTGCAGGGGCTGGGAGCAGGACTCAGCACACAGAGTGGGTGGTGCCCCTGTGACTTCAGATTCCAAATATTTGTGGGGTCCATCAGAAAGTATTGGCTTGCTTACATAGGTCTCTCGTCTTGATCCTCATAGCTGTTCCCATCTACAGGAACACAAATTTAACCTTCCTCCACACAGCTAGTCACCATTTCTCTCTCTGTTTTCATATTTTTATATCTCGTGATCAGAGAGCCATGTCTCTTTATGACCTCTCTAGCATTTGTACCATCCATAGACACAATTAATTGTGCAGAGACAAAGTATTTAAGTACTTAGCTGAGAGATTAGTTAAATTGATTAAATAAGACCATGAGATCTGAGATGAGAGAAGGACTTTGAGTTTGGAGACCTTTTGCAAAGATATGTGCCTGTACATTTTAATACATTTGGGCATACTAATTCTAATTCATTAACTCCCATCCAAAATACTGAGAAAGTGAATCTAAGTTTGCAAATTCTCCCAGTGTTTATGCCACTTTTTTTTTTTCAGAGTAAATTAAAAGGGGAGATGGCTTGCTATTAAACCTGTAAATATTGTGATGACATAAGGCATCTACTGAAAGTTTGAAAAGGATTGGTCGTTTATTCAGTGCCCTGGGTCTGTTTTTCTTGTATTTAGGACGATGCTTGGACCACCTTTAAGGGCCTTCATCAGTGGACTCTGTCTGCAGAACCAGACAGAAAGGGACTATTATCTGTTGATGGATCAACCACATGGAAATCTGCTCAATCAACAAGCTAATAATCAATTTGTCTGAATTCAAGCAGTGGTTTTGCAGATAGCAGACAGGTTGACAGTTAAATTACATCACCCTGGGCTCTCTCTCTCCAAAGACTCAGGCAGGAAATGGCATGTCTGTGTTTCATAGGGAAAAAAAATTAAGACTTAAAGGAAGCCTCAATGTTTAAGCACTCATTTTAGCTAAAATGTCTAATTACGACTGTGGTGTCTTGATGATTTAATAGATCCAAAAGCAATGTTTTCTACTGCAACTGATCATAGTTCAAGGCCTGCTAGCCAAGCATGAAGTTTTGTTAATGAGAAGTATAAGCATAGAGTCAGGCCTCTGGATACTGCTATTAAAATGTATCTAATCATGTTCTTAAAGCAGAACTGGATAATCACACGGAACTGACTTTTTCACTCAGATGATGAACCTTTCCATTGGATAGATTGGTTCATAAGGAATTTAACTCAGAGTTAATTGATACAAGATATCCTTGTCACCAAACTTGACAACAACAAAAAATAAACCCTAAGCATTAAATGTTCTTTGGGACTGAGTCTGCGTGAATTGAAGGGTTTTCCCAGTCTGCAGCAGAACTTTATGGCCCCTGAAGCACTTATATAATCTTTCTGCGAAATGCGGTTGAGGCTGTTTTAGCATATGGGGTTGACCTGGTTGGGGGGGGGGGAACCTTACTCCTTTTTCAGTCTGTCCTGGTTTCCATAGGAGAGGTCCCAGGCTCCTCCTTCACAGCCATGGAGGAGAACAAGAGCCTATCGGAATCTGAAGGATTGAACTCACCCACATACGAGGGTCAGGAGACAGGGATGCAGTGGGGGTAGGGGGGGCACTCATTTTGGTTTAATTTGCAGAATCACTTGCTGGGGTGCCATTTAAAAGTTCTGGAATTCACAGGGTGTTTACTGATGCCTCATAAGCAAAATGGGACTACATGGCATCTAATAGATAGATGCTAGAAATACAGGTATCATCAATCAAAGTTGTTATCCTGATGATGGGGTGGCAGATAAGTATGTCAAATCTCCTTAGAGGGTGTATTTTACTCTATAGGAAAAGAGGACATTTTGGTTGCAGACTCCTTTCCTAAACAATCTGTGGTTTCACGAACCCATTCCAGAAGCCCTTATTGACAATATGGCCCATCCCAGTCGCTCTGCACAGACTAGAAATGCAAAGATACAAAAGCTGTAGTCCCATCTTTAAAGAAATGACAGTCTGGGCTGATCACAGAGGCATCACAGCACATCGGCGCCTGCAGGACACTGTGTCAAGGATTATGATATGAGCCGATACTTGCTGCTGCGCTTGCTCTCTGTCACGTACATGTTCTCAGCACTTTAAATGCACACCTCACTGAATCCTCACCATCGTTCTGGAAGGAAGGCATTTTTATTTTCTCCACTTTACAGATGAAAAAAACTCAAGGCCAAAAAACAGGAGGTAGAATAACTTGCTCAAAGTCACAGCCAAGCTCCCTGGCTCCAGAGTTCATTGTCTGGACTGTTAGCACCAGGGGAGGCCTTGGGAGGGGTGGGCGCCCAGAGTGGGGAGCTCTACATTCAAGAGAGGATGTCAAAATGAGTGTGGCCAGGGAAAACCAGCAAGAGTTAACTGGAGCAAAGAACTGTGTCTCATTATAACTCAGTACCTCTCTGTAGAGTTAAGAAGACAGTGTCGAGATACTCATTGATAGAAATATACATATATAATAACTATTATATATATATATATATTTTGTTGTTGTTGTCTTTTTGCCTTATCTAGGGCCACACCCGCGGCATATGGAGGTTCCCAGGCTAGGGGTCGAATCAGAGCTACAGCTGCTGGCCTATACCACAGCCACAGCAACGCGGGATCCGAGCCGAGTCTGCAACCTACACCACAGTCCACGGCAGCACTGGATCCTCAACCCACTGAGCAAGGCCAGGGATCGAACCCGCTACCTCATGGTTCTTAGTCGGATTCGCTAACCACGGAGCCATGACGGGAACTCCTATATATGTATTTTTTTAAAGAGTCAACTGGGAATTGGGAAGAGGAAGGAAGTAGCATGGAAGACAAAGGACATGTCCGTAGTGGAACTGGTGAGAGAGAAGAGAGGCCAAGCAAATTACACCTGAGCCTAGGGCCCACCTGGGCACACCTTTCCTAGGTGAGAGAGAGAAGTTCAAGAGGGTCGTGGATAGCTAAACCACCAGAGTTCCAGCATCTTCTGCCCGTTTCAGAAGGACCTCATCAGGAGAGACAAGGATCAATCAGCCTACAGGGCAGGAGGGGGCAGTGAGCAGAGACCAACCCCTGGGCACCTCTGCAAAGCCTCCCTCGGTGACTCACACTCAAGGTGTAGATATTGCAACTGGCTTCTCACTGATGATGTCTGCAGATATAGCTTCTCAGAGTCCAGAGTTAGCCTCCAGGGGCTTAGGAACCTCTGCCCCTCCTAGGAGGACCACCACAGTGCCGGAGCTGTGGCTTACCAGCAGTTAAGTGCATACAATCCTGGAAGGAACTGTGAGCTTTCCAGAGGGCAGGCTGCCCTTGGGGTTCTTGATGGACAGGGAGAAGGAGGAAATGACGAAGGCAGAGCAGTGGATTACCAAGGGGTACGCCCTTAGTTCCGCAGCTGGAATATGTATGAGCAAGTGAGGTTCTGTAGGGAGCATCTGCTTTATTCATTCACACTGTGGACCCTTTGCCGGGGAGCCAGGAAAGGGATTTGGGTCCACAGGCCCTGGCCTCGCATCCTTCGCAGCCGAATCCAATGTTCCTGCTTTTCTCTCGGCTTGGACCTTGTCCTGGATGGGCTTTTCTGTTCATCTGGCAAGGATGTGAGTCCGTTAAAGGCTTAAACACTTAATTTCAGTAACAACGTCAAATGAAAGAAGGGGACCTCTCTCTACCTATGAAAGACCATTAAACTCAGGTTTCAAATGATCTGTTGCTAAATAAAGTGTTATGGTTTTCAGCCGAGTGTATCGGGCACGCGTCTCGAATTATCCTCTTGGGTCCCTGGGGCCTGGCGTCCCTCCAGTTTTAGTGCCATGATCCAGTCACCGGTCCTGAGAGGAAAAGGCAATTTTCTACCAAGCCTGAGAGGTTTCTTGGTGTTGGGTCGTGGGTCACTCTGTATTATTTTTGGCTCGTTCTCCGGAGAAATCTAACGGCTCAGGAACTGGAAATTCTGTACTTACCTAGATCTATTTGTTCTCCTCTGCTTCAGGTCTTCTGATTCCCATTCACTCCAGCAGCAAATTTACCTTTGTAAATTTAGTACATTTATTTGTTGTTCCAGCCCAGGGGTCTCTGAGGTGGGGGCACATGCCTCACTGCAGTGCCTACAAGATGTTCCACCAGGGTGTACTAATCAAATATTAAATTTTGTATTTATTTCTGTATTATTTTTTCTTAATCTCTATGTCTGTTTTTAGATGTATGTAAGATATTAATACATGTGTACATGCATATATATATATATATATATATATATATATCTCCTATGTAGCTACTTGCTCAACTGTTTAGAAGGAGTATATAATCCAAAGCATTTGTAGATTTCAGTCACAGCCTAAAAGGGGAAGAAATAATCTTATGCCAAATTGCACAAGATCAGGAAAACGGCTATGGCAGTGACGTCTTGTGGATGAGGTTCTTTCAAGCAGAAGGAGTCAGGATAAAGGCACAGATGCTGGAGAGCAGCTGACATAATGGGATAACAGCACACCACCACAAGCCATCTGAAATGAAGTACGTACCAACTACAATGCACCTGGGGTGGGGGGCGGCATAGGATGGGAGAAGGGACAGCAGACAAGAAGTGGCAGGCGCTGGAAGCTGCCCTGGATCACCTGAATCCATGTATGCAAATATGATCTGGTTTGGATTTCATCTGCGGAGGTCCCTGCTACAAAAAAGTGTGACTAACAGGCCAGTGCTGTCAATTCCATCTAGAAGCTGGTTAGAAATGCAGAATCTCAGCACACACACACACACACACACACACACACACACACATATTCCCCCTCAGACCTACCTTTTACCAAAGCCCAAATCAAAACTGTCATTTTAACAAGATCCCCAGGTAACTCTCCTTCATATTAGGTTTGTGAAGCAAAGTGCAGGCATAGCGAATGGCAGGCATGGGCTTAAGAGTCCAGGTATCTGGTGTTCCCATCGTGGCTCAGCAGTTAACGAACCCAACTGGGATCCATGAGGATGTAGGTTTGCTCCCTGACCTTGCTCAGGGGGTTAAGGATCCGGCGCTGCCGTGAGCTATGGTATAGGTCACAGACTCAGATCTGGCGTGGCTGTGGCTGTGGCGAAGGCCAGTAGCTGTAGCTCTGATCCAACCCCTAGCCCAGCCTCCATATGCCTCGGGTGCAAAAAGAGTTCAAGTATCTGGACTGACACCCAGCGCCACCAGCTGTGCGATCACAGGCAAGTTTCTTAAACCTCCTTTCTTCACCTCACTTTCTTCATTTATGAAATCACTCTCATAGAATTTTCTCCCTCCTGGCATTGGGGTGAAGATTAAATGAGTACCCCACTTAAACACAAACAAGCAAAAGACCTTGGGACAGCACCTGGCCCATCATTACCGATCCATAAATATGTTATTATTTTTTGGATCGCTCACATATTCAGAGCTCTTCTCTCCACTTTGTGCTCGAGGGACCCCTAGAGTGCTCTGCCTATTCAATGAACAAAAATGAATGAAAGATTCTGAGCTTAATAAACAATCAAACGGATATTGATTACCAGCCACTCCACGTTCAGAGAATGTGTTCCTTGTTGCTAAAAACGATTTGCCCAGTTTCTGAGCACCTGTGATGAGATGGGGTATTAGGAACTTACAAACATTTGGATCTCCACAATGGAAATATCATCATCCCCATTTGCCGGATGAGGAAATTGAGTCTGTAGAGAGTAAGGAAACAGCCTATGGGGAGTTTCTGCTGTGGCTCAGCGGAAACAAATCCAACTAGTATCCACGAGGATGCGGGTTCCATCTCTAGTCTCGCTCATTGGGTTAAAGATCTGGTGTTGCCATGAGCTGTGGTGGAAGTCACAGACATGGCTCAGATCCCTCCTTGTTGTGGCTGTGGCCATAAGCTGGCAGCTGCAGCTCCAATTTGCCCCCTAGCCTGAGAACATCCATATACCACAGGGGCAGCCCTAAAAAAGCAAAAAAAAAAAAAAAAGTAAATGGCCTATGGTCATGTAGTTAACAAATGGCAGACCTGGCACTCTTCCAGATGTGTCTCACCCCAAAGCCCATCAGCTTTTCAACAAGCTGGTCTTAGAACAGAAAAGGTCTCCACCCAGTAAATCTAGTAGCTAGTGACTTACGCTATCATCATAGGATATTTGTTTGTAATTAACACATAATTTGAAGCATATAGAAAAGTAGTACGAAGGGTACAATGAATACCTGCATACATTTCACCTACATTCCCCAACCTGGCCGCATGTGCTGTATTTCTCTCTCTCCCTCTCTTGCTCTCATTTGAAATAAATTGTAGGACATCATGTCCTTTTATTCTTAAGCATATTTCCTATGAGGAAGAACATCTACTTACATAACCACAGTGCAGGAGTCAAATTCAGGAAGTTTAACATTGATGCAATATTTTATATAAGTTGTAGACGTTATTCACAGGCTGCCTACTGTCCCATTAATATCTTTTATAATAATTATTTCTAGTATGTACAACTATACTAACTGCCACACATAATACTCATCTCACTGTAGAAATTTGTAATACATGTCTTTTGAGGAATTGTTGGCAATTACAAAAAAAATTAAAAATTTAAATGGCAATTACAGTCACGTAATTTCTTCTAGAACTTTTATGGGCATGCACGGGTATATGCATTCATAGACGTTAAATCATATTGTATACAATTTTATCTTTATCAGTTAACATTATATCATAGATATCGAGGTCCCAAGTATCCTAAATATTTTCCTAAGGCTAAAATCCGTTTGTAAATAAGTGTTTAATAAATGCATAATACTCCATCAGATTTAACTCATTTTTCCCTTATTGTTTGATGTTAAGTTTCTATTCAATCTTTTTTCTTAAACATAGCACTGTAATGAGCACTTGTACACATTATATGCTAACAATTAGCATAAATTTAATGTCTCAGCAATTCTTAAAAGAGAGTCACTTTTAGATTTTTTAAGTCCATTTCTTTTTTTCAGGACCTAGAGCTTAGACTTTGCACAAAATCTATCATAATAAACTCAATATGCAAACAACCACTTAAGATTTACATAAGAATGTATATGGCGTTCCTGTCGTGGCTCAGTGGTAACAAACCCAGCTGGTGACCATGAGGATGCAGGTTCAGTCCCTGGCCTTGATCAGTGGGTTAAGGATCCGGCCTTGTGGTGTGGATCCTTATATAAACTGCATAGCTAATTTGACTTTCTTCCCCCTCTCCTCCAATTACGTGTTCCAAGAATTCAGGAACAAAACCATTACAGATGGACTGGGGTTTCCAAATGCAGCCCAAGATGTAACTTTCCATTACCTAACTGACCTGTCACAATCTCTAAGAAGATTCTTAATTCATACCAATAAAACTTATTCTGTTTCCTCCTGACTTTATACCTGGTAGAGCCTTAATGACACAGACTTGGAAGTGCCTAATTCTTCTTACCAGTTTTTTTTGGGGTTACAAACAGCTGAAACCAACGTGAGATAACTTCAGCAAGAAAGGATATAATGGGGCATCAAGCTCAGAAAACAAGAGGTGAGGACACATATTGTCAAGGTCACAGCACAACCCAGCAGTTCAATTAAAGAGACGCTGGTGTCTCTACGGGTGGATAATGACCACTATAGCTTTACTCAGGCCTGCCACTGGCACCAGGAAAATTCTGTTTCTCCTGTGCATTTATTCACATCAGCCCTTCCAAGTTTAAAGCATTACGTTATATCATCTGATTGTTCTAGCATCGAGCACATCCCATGCCCTAGTTTCTGGTCAGTGGAGAGAGGACAGATCTACCTCCTTTACTTTTCAGGGTGAGGTAAAACCTAAAAGAAGGAACTCTGAAAGTCGATAGCTGGACATACCCTGGAGGCTTCTGCCTTGTTTATATGATACCTACATAGCATTTATCATCCTTCTTCTTTTTTTTTTTTTTGTCTTTTTGCTATTTCTTTGGGCCGCTCCCCGCGGCACATGGAGGTTCCCAGGCTAGGGGTCCAATTGGAGCTGTAGCCACCGGCCTACGCCAGAGCCACAGCAATGTGGGATCTGAGCGGCGTCTGCAGCCTACACCACAGCTCACGGCAACGCCGGATTGTTAACCCACTGAGCAAGGGCAGGGACAGAACCCGCACCCTCATGGTTCCTAGTCGGATTCGTTAAACACTGCGCCACGATGGGAACTCTTCATCCTTCTGATTATTATACGACCATTAAAAATTGTCTGCTTAATAATTGTAACTATCCCCCATGCATTCAGGATGTATCTACATTTGCTCTGTAACCTCACAAAGGAAGAGGAACTGAAGTCTCATCAGTTACACGGTCGAGCTTTGTTGCAAAAGATCTGAAGTCCAACCCCCCATTATAAGCAAAACCATCACTATCAGTCACTGTAACCCTCAGGATTTTTATCACTTTTGGAAGACAAGTGAAATTGGAAAATTGTAATTTTCTTTGCTTTGGGTGGATCTAAAACCTCCTTCCTTGGTGTCCTTAGTGATGCTGCCGGGATAGAGATGCAGCAGACATACCAGTGTGAGGAGCACACAGGTTTTAACCAAGCTCTTCCCCATCCCCAGCAGCAATTCTATTTCTCCTGGATAATTAGGTCCAATCACCTTATTATTGCAAGGAGGTGTCTCCCAGAGATTATGACAACTGAATTTTTGTGAGGTTGGTCCATCGTTCCATATGAGGGACTGGCTACTTCAGAGTATGTGTTAAGACCAATGAACACCATGCATATCAGACTATTACCTGGCTTGTCCCACTGTAAGGTGAGTTACTTGTTCAGGAAAAAAAAACATTGGTTCAGCAGCCGTGTCAGTGAATAAGACATTGTGGAAGCCCACAGATGCTGTGGGTACCAATAGCATAACGGACGAGGAGCAAAAACAATCTAGATCTAAAATAAGCATCTACTTAGTGAAGAGAAATGGTACCCCACTCTAGGATGAAAAGAAGTCTGTTGAAATCAACCAGCCAGCACTTTATTGGCTAGTGTGCATCACTAGGAATCTTGCTGTACTGGGACCCAGTGCTGGTCACTGATTAACCAAATGGTGGCAGGAGCTACGTCACATTTGGAGAGGTGACGTCCAAGTTCTTAAATAATGCATAAACTATATGGCTGCCTCTGTAGTCGTGTCGTTCCTGAGCTCATGAAGCAAGAACTGAGGAAGGCGATGACTGACATATGCCTAATTATTGAGAGCTTTGCAGGAAAGGCCCTTTGTGGGAGTTCACATGGGACACAAATATTTGTTACAGGCTGGGCCCATTCTGGGAAATCCATTCACATGACTTCCCCTAAACTCCCTGACATCAATATTCTAATCTTGTTCTCAACCAGCCTAAATCACCTTGACAAATCATTTTCCAAATGGGATAGAAATAAATACTGCTTGATGCTGTACTCTCTAGGGAGATCTCCCTTCTGCACAGGAAGTGGTGGGAGCTCCAAAGACTCAGGCTTTAGGCTCATCTTACGAGTTCTAATGAAGTCAGTCATGGCTGTGGCCAAGAAAACAGCTACAGATGATATTAGGAGAATCTTTCTTAAAAATAATTTTTATGTAATGTTAAAGGTCACTTTCCATTTGTAGTTATTACAAAACATTGGCTATATTCCCCGTGTTGTATAATACAGCCTTGAGCCTATCTTACATCCAGTAATGTGCAGCTCCTCCCCCACCCCGATGCTGCCCCTCCCCATCTCAAGAAGTATCTCAGAGAACCACTGCTCTGAAAAAATCACGGTTTTCTTCCTAGATTCCAAGGGTCTGGGCTGATACTCCCCTTTGGAGACTTTCCAAAGGCTCCTTCCAGGATCCTTATCTATCTCAGGTATCTCCAACATCACTGGATCCATTGGGTCAAAATTGCCAAGTAGTATGTCAGCTTGGCAGCAGTCCTGAACTTCTCTGGTCTCATTCAAAGCCAGCAGTATGTTAGGTCACATGATACTTGGGTTAGCATGTTATTCACAAGTATGGCATATGCCACCTCCCAAATCCAGAAGCCTAGCAAGTACCATGCCTCTTTCTTTCTTTTTTTTAAATTTTTTGATTTTTATGCTTTTTGGGGACACACCCTCAGCATACGGAAGTTCCCAAGATAAGGGTGTAACTGGAGCTATAGCTGCTGGCCTGCACCATAGCCACAGCGACATCCATGCTGGATCCAAGCAGAGTCTGCGACCGTACCACAGCTCACGGCAACCCTGAATTCTTAAGTCATTGAGCCAGTCCAGGGATCGAACCTGCATCCTCATAGATCCTAGTTGGGTTTGTTAACCACTGAGCTATGAAGGGAACTCCCTATGCCTCTTTCTTAATGGTAGGATGGAGAAGGTCGAGCAGCTAGTCTTTTATCTTAGAAATAATCTCAAAACACATGAAAAGATGTTCAACATCACTCATCATTAGAGAAATGCAAATCAAAACCACTATGAGGTACCACCTTACACCATCCAGAATGGCCATCATCAAAAAGTCTACAAACAATAAGTGCTGGAGAGGGTGTGGAGAAAAAGGAACCCTAGTACACTGTGGGTGGGATTGTAAATTGGTGCAACCACTGGGGAAAACAGTATGGAGATGCCTCAGAAAACTAAACATAGAACTACCATTTGATCCAGCAATCCCACTCCTGGGCATCTATCCAGAGAAAACCACGACTCACAAAAAACACATGGACTCTGACGTTCATTGCAGCACTATTTGCAACAGCCAAGACATGGAAACAACCTAAATGTCCATTGACAGAGGAGTGGCTCAAGAACATGGGGTACATCTACACAATGGAATATGACTCAGCCATTAAAAGGAACAAAATACTGGCATTTTTAGCAACATGGATGGACCTAGAAACGATCAAGCTAAGTGACGTCAGCCATACAGTGAGACACCAACATCAAATGCTTTCCCCGACATGTGGAATCTGAAAAAAGGACAGACTGAACTTCTTTGCAGAACAGATGCTGACTCACAGACATTGAGAAACTTATGGTCTCCGGAGGAGAGAGTTTGGGGGGTGGGGGGATGTGCTTGGGCTGTGGGATGGAAATCCTGTGCAATTGGATTGTTATGATCATTATACAACTACAGATGTGATAAATTCATTTGAGTAATAAAAAAAAAAAGAAATAATCTCTGTGCTGAATGACTGAACATCTACAGCAGCATCAGTGTTACAGACAGCTTCATGGAGACTATCCCTTCACTCTGGCATGCGTGTCCACGTCAGCATATCCCAGTCCTTGCCACAGACTGATAACTGGGTTAACAGTATGGTGTCAAAGATGATATATCAGGCCAGCATAATAGTTTATGGAATCTCAAGATAATCCAAATTTCTACAGATTGTATTAAGACAGAAAACAGAAAGGTTTTATCAGCTTGAGACACACAAGAGAAGGTGTACTGCTGTCCTTGTTATGTAAACACATACTACTTTAAATCCTCTTCCTAAGAGGTACCAAGAAGAAAGCAGCCACTAAATGGACAGCCACCTACCAAGTCCAGAGGCTGTGTGGATCTGAACTGTAAACACACCACATCTGGCACAGAAGCTCCACTGGGGGTTATCTTCTTGTTAAATGTGAAGAGTCCATTATCACCTGTCAAGATCCATCTGGTTTTTCAGAGACAAGAAAGGCTTGCTGAAAGGAGATAAAATAAGGACCACCGCCCCTACACCATTCAAGTAATTGATGTTGGCACCGATTTCTGAAATTCCTCCAGGAATTGTTAGCTCTGAACGTGTCACTGGGGCTTCCATGTGGCCCTTCCTAATATCATGATCCTTAATCCACAGACAAGAAAATGCAATTGAGGCGTCTTCCAGTTGCTAAATGATCAATCACAGTTATACATTTAAGAACTGAAAAAATAACCACGTGTAGATCCGGGGGCCTAATGAACCCAATTTGATTTGTGCCAAAACTCCATTTATTGCTTGATTTCCATCAGCTCCTACTCTACCTATGGGACTCGGATGGCTTATCAGATCCCCTGGTATCAATATCACTTTGTGTTTAATAGACCTCTCAAAATCTAGGCATTATACTTTTAGTGTACAGTTACCTTGGCAAAGCTATAAACATTCTTTTCAGGATGGATTTGAGGAAATATTTTATATAACTATATGAATATGTCTGTATATGTATCTATTTCTATCTACCTATCTAATCTAATCTTTATCTCTCTCTCTCTCTCTCTCTCTCTCTATCTATCTATCTACCTATCTACTATCTACTTAGTGATGTTGTGGGTCCTGCTTTTGTTTCTGTGTTTTTGTTTTCTTAAGGGTACTTAAGACTCCCCTGCAATCAATGGGCTCTGGTTCTATAAATTGACTTAGATCTGGAAACAACTGTGAGTCTTCTCTTCACCAAATCTCGTTTTTCCTGACTATACACATCACACGACAGCTAGCCTGCTGCCCATCTGTTTCAACCTTAGGGATACCATGACCAACCATCATAACAAAAACCTGAAGACGAAGGGACCTTAATTTCTAGCTTAGCCTTCCTGCCCATATGGCAAGTCTATAAACCTAGCCTCTGGCAGTTAAGGGCAGCCACTTTTTTCTGCTTCCCCAGAGTCCCACCATCCCTGTTCAGGTCAGGGAATCAAGTTCCCCTGCTATCAACCCTGGCCTGCAGAGAACTATCCCTGTCAAGCCTCTCAAAGACCCCACAACCCCCTACCAATGCATATGTATTGCCTTAGTGCATAAGACGTTCTTGTCCTCAGTTTTTATCAGCCTTAGCTCATCAAAGTCATGAACCAATTGGTAAGATAATTAATATCTCTAAAGAATTAACTGTGTAGCACAGACTCAGATAGATGAGTTAAACTTGAGAGAATATTATGAAGATATATTGACAACCCTAGTAGGAGGAGGAAGAAATGTACTTCTGATGTTCTTTTTTTTTTTTTCTTTTGGCTGTGCATGAGCAAGTTCCAGGGTCAGGGAATCAAACCCGAGCCACAGCAGTGACAATGCCAGATCCTTAACCCACTGAACCACCAGAGGACTCCAGTTCTGATGTTCTTAATGAGAGAGAGAGAAAACATTTGCCAGACACATAGCCAATCCACTAAGAAAACTACATCAGGACCAGCCACAGCAATTGGAACGAACATCTGATTCAATTTACGATAATCTACTGCCTTTCTTTGAAACTCATCCATCACTGGCATGTGCCAAACCTCTGCTGTTTCATGTCATTGATAGCGGCACTATTCTTTTCGATTTTTTAGAGATGATTTGCTATTTGGCTCAATAAAAGGATCTTTAGGGACATCTGTTCAGTCCGTCCTTCTAATTGCCAAATATAATTATTTCAACATGTATGGATAATTATTTTAACACATAAGAATTGGAAAAGTAACTTCAGTAAAGCTTGAGGAGCCGAATGAGTATTTGTGAGATGGACTTGGGTTAAAACTCCCTTCTAACTGTGCTGGAAGGCAATGCCATCGTATGTTCCCAGGATTAGTAGTAACTTAGAGCCACTGTTTAATAATACCCAGACAGCCAGCACACCTATGCTGGTAAATGGGCACAGGTCCCTTGGTGGAAGGCTAGGGGGTACGATTTCTCTTGCTTGTGATATTGTTAGGGAATCCGTTGGAAGCCATATGATAAATTCATGACAAAATTCCTATGCCCTGAAGTCCTTTACATTATATCAAGGAGTTTCTCACATCTCAACCTCACTCAGAGTGGGGAAATATTGAGTCTAATGTTTCAATCAGCCAACGACAAGAAAAACAAACAAACAAAAAAATTAGAACTAGGACGAGTTGTTGAAGAATTGAACAAACTGAATCCAGGATCTCTAAGGAGTTTACTCAAGCCCGTGAATTCAGAGTGATCTAATGTTTCGAGATGCCTTCCTAGGTCAAGCTCATCTAGAAGCCGTTTGCACATATTTGCCTCAATTTTATTTTCTTTTATAAAGTAATACAATCCTGCCATTCTTTTGTGATTTCCTCATTCTTTTCCTAGTTCCGATATTGTAATCAGTACCTTAGGGTGTGGTGGGATCTGACTCTAGCTCTGGAAACTCTGATAGTTAAAGGAATTACAGGTCATCAATAAAAGGATCAACAGCCTCTTCCAACATAACGGAAGGGACCTCTTGGGCTGATAGAGGACAAGAAGCCTGGGCTTGGAGTTGCCATATCCTCAGGGTACTCTGAATCCTCCCATCCATGTCCTTGCTTTTGGCGTGCACATCTGTCTTGAGCTATGCACTTGACTTTCGCAGAAGAAACCTAGTGAGATGATGAATTCAAATATCACCGACATTTAGCAACCAGAGAATTCATTTCTTTCCCTAGTTTCTGGCCAGCTCAGATTGGTAGCTGCAGGAGTTAAAGCAGTTTAGGTTTTCTGTTTGTTTGTTTTTGTTTTAAATTTAACCCAGCCATCATGGAATCTTTGTTTAGTCTGTCCTTGAATCACGAATTTGGGGACTTGAGCTTGTCATCCTCTTTCAGGAACAAGCTGTTGTTAGAAGCAGTCACCCTCCTCAAAAACCTTAAATTGTGAAGATTCTTCAAACTGATCTGCTGTAGCAATCGCTCACTTTGTCATCCAAAGATTCTAGCTTAGAGGACCACACGTGCCACTGCCTGCCACAAAAAGCCACACAATTCTTATTCCTGAACACTAATCAATATCATCCCAGCCAGGACCTTTGACTGCAAATAACAGAAAATGACTCTGGATAACCCAAGAAGAAAACGTTCTGAACAGGTGTTGGATAGCTCAGAGAATTAAGAGAAGGCTGGAGAACTAGGCTTGGGGAAATTAACAACGATAAAGGAAGGCCAGTCTTGAGGTCAACCAAACTCTAGCGAGGTCCTATTGGAAAGGATGCAGCTGTCTCCCCTGCTATCTGTGCTAATGGGCACACCCTACCAGCACTGCTGCTACCACCACGGCCAGCTACTCACCACAGCCAGCAAAGCTCTTTGAACTCTGCTCCCTCTGTGAACCATCTCCACATGCCTCTTTGTCTTTGCATGATTTACCCAGGATTCAGGGTTCCAGGCTGGATGGAATCTCTGTCTTCCTCTCTGATTGCTGGAAACACTCTCATAAGCAAGTTCTGCCTTCCATCCCCAAACCCACACAATTCCTGAGTCAATTCAGTCAACCAACCCAGGTGGCATTAGGCTAGCAAAAAACGTGGAACCATTTCTTGCTTTCCCTGCCCTAATAGGTATGATCCAACCATTGAAGTTGTCCAGCCAGGCTCAATCACTTTCATATTTGCCTCCAGCTCAGTCAAGGGCTCAGCCAAGTGCCCTGAGCCCAGCATAAAAGGGACATGTATAAGTATTTCCTCCAGTTCTACCTCTTTGAGTGGAGTTCTTCACTCTGTGAAGTTGAACTCCTTTCCGTGGTTCTCAGCTTTCCACAATGAAACTTCAAAGGCATGTCCCTCACTCCTGTGTTTTCTGAGTCCTGTTTGTGGGGCTGTGGCAAGCACAGTGGGAACACAGCCCATTGAAGACTGCAATGGAGGAATGACCCAGAGGTCAGACTCGGTGATGTGACATGTTCAAAAGGGCTGTGCAAGGGACCAGGGCTTGGCAAAGCCTTTTTTCATGTGATCCTCTCCATGGGGTATAGATTTAAATGATGTTTCTTCCCAGCTTTTATTCTCTTCCCAACGTCTCTGTTTGTTTACCGTAATTACCAAAATATCACCGAGGAAATTGTCTCTAGGCTGATTTAGTGCTATTGAAGACTTCTTATAAAAAGTCACCCCTGTTCCTCTCTTCCTGGTGGGGGGGGGACCCATTTCACTGGAAAGAAGAGTTTCCACAAGAACTTTGAGACTCTGAAAGGCCATGTCATTCCTAACTTACAATTGGACAATTAGGTAACTCTGACATACTGTTCCCTCACAAGAGACTGAGCCTGACTCAGCTGCAGAGAGAATATGGAACTGATTAGAAAATTAGCTGACAAAGAGGTCTTTTACTAAAAATTGAGTCTTTATATGAATCATGTCTACATTCAAAATTTAGTTGGCACACTGATTTGATATGGAACATTACACTCTGGCTATTTCAAATACAAATGTAAAACACCAATAAAAGAAGGAAAGAATTTTACTCTGAGTTATATTCTCAGGAGAGGAAACATACCTGAGCCTCATTAATAATCTCCATATTGATTCACCTTCGAGAAAAGAGAAACGACTGTTCTCGGAGAATGCAGCATTTATTTCCTTCAACACTCCCAGCAAAAAAAAAAAAAAAAAAATTCCAGGCAGATGTGCTTCATAAAAAATATTGGTTGGGGAAGATCGACATTGACCTTTTACTCATTCAACATTTTTTTTACACAAATATTAAAATGGGTTGTTTCCTTCCAAGGAAGAAAGGACACTGAGTCGCACGTTTAGAATGACACGAAGGGCACCATGGAGAGGGCTCCATTCCAAGAGCACCGTCACCAGCTTTGCTGGTGACTCCTCTCCCCAGCTACCCGTCCGAGTCAGCGGAGCAGGGTAGAGGAGGCAGAAAAATATTAGGTATGCTTCATGTGAGCTGAAGTGCAGCCAAATAGCATACTTCCAGGGCACACTCTCACACACTGACACTCTGAAAGATGCAATTTCTCCATTTCCAAAACTCAACAATTTTTCAGTGGCACAGCATCCTTCCAATAAAACACTGGTATTTTATTCATCTCTTCCTGAAGTACCATACTTTTAGTTTGTAGGCGCCTCTAAATCAGATCAATTCACAAAAGATCAATTTCTTGCTGCTGTAGTCAAATCAGAGGTTACATGCACACACACACACACACACATCATGGGTCTTTTTTTTTTTTTCTTCCTTTCTTGTGCCTGTTAGTCATAGATTAGAAATTTGTAGTCTGGATCACAAAGCTCCCTAAGGCAGGAAACAGGGCTAATAAATGCAAGGGATGTACCCAAAGTCCCTTGTCTTATTCAGGCTTAGGCTGCTTCCCTTCACCTACTACCTAGCTCGCAGCCCCTACTGTCTTGTTTCCAGGGAGTTTAGCCTATCTTCCGGGAACTCTCATATATCTCATCTTTGTAATTATCATTTGTCAGAATTTACACAAGCACGAGGGTGCTGATATTATCAAAATGTATTTCAAAACTATTTTGGGGGAGTTCCCTTCATGGCTCAGCGGTTAACGAATCTGACTAGGATCCATGAGGATGTGGGTTTGATCCCTGGCCTCGAGCAGTGGGTTAAGGATCCGGCATTGCCAAGAGCTGTGATGTGCTTTGCAGCCATGGCTCAGATCCCACATTGCTGTGGCTGTGGTGTAGGCTGGCAGCTGTAGCTTTGACTGACTCCTAGCCTGGGAACCTCCATATGCTGCGGGTGCAGCCCTAAAAAGAAAAAAAAAAAAAACCTATCTGTTATATTTCACGTAAAATCCTAGCACTGAAGGGATCTAGGGGTGTGATGGTTCAATCCATTCATTTTACATGTAGGGAAACTGAGGTTACAATAACCAGGTCAGTACACACAGATCCCAGGTCTTATGCTATGAATCACATGCTCTTTCTTCTGCTTCAGAGATAAGAAAAGTTTTCTTTAAAGGGCCAGATAGTGAATAGCTTAGGCTTTATGGGCCATATACAATGTCTGTCACCTATTTTTATAACATTTAAAATTACAAGAACTGTTCTTAGTTTCAGGGTCTTAAAAATCAGACAGCAGCCTGGATTTGGTTCAGGGGCTATAGTTTGCCACATCTGATTGTACTTCATAAGATACACATCAGTCCTTGAAAATAAGGGGATTGTTTTCATGCTTACAGACCTGCAGAGCGGTTGGACTGGTTTTGCTCCATGTGGCTCCTTTGGGGTCTCAATCAGAGGGACAGTGACTCTACTTGGGGCATGTTCTCTTGGTGAAGGTCAGAAGATCCCAAAGGGGTGGCCAAAAACATGCAATGTGTGCTAAATGGCCTTAATTGCAAACTCAGAATTGCCACACTGTGGCCTTACACCGCCCTGGCCAAAGCTCTTTGTACGTGGCGCAGCCCCGCATCAACACAACAGGACAGTACACTTATTCCTTGGAGTTGCTGAGACAGGGAGTGACTCTCTATGGGATGAAAAGGGATAGGATCCTGGGGAGATGGTGGTGGTGATGACATAGTTTTTAATTTCCCTGAATCCCCCTGATAAAAACAGACGGATCAATTATGAGAGGGCAAATCAAAGACCTGCAGGAAAGGTACTCCCACACACCCCAAATGCAAGCAATACCGACCCTCAGACTTAGATAATTTAGCATCTAGTGGAAAGAAGCAGAAGTAGAGCAATAAAGCTTCCGATGGCTCCAAGAAAAGGAGAAACTCAAAATATCAAACAGTGCCACACTGAAAAGTAACCATAGTCTATCTCCAGAGCATCACCTGTAATGGGAAAGAGTTTTGTAGGATCCAACTCATGGGTGCAAGAAAGAAGCCTACGGTGAGGTTTCTAGCTCCATAAACTCTTAGAACGAATCCCCTTCCTGGGAAAAAAACTCCCTACTGATGAGAAATTTCTGGGCGTAGAATCCAGTTTTGAGCAGGAGAGTGATAATTGGGGCAAAGAAAAAGAAGGACCAGATTAAATTGGGGAACAGAAGAGAGAGATCTCAAAAAGAACAACTTCTCTTTTTTAAAAAAGAAATTTCGGAAGTTCCCATTGTGGCTCAGCAGGTTAAGAACCTGACCAGTCTCCATGAGGATGCGGGTTGAATCTCTGGCCTCACTAGTGGGTTAAAGATCCAGCCTTGCCACAAGCTGCAGTGTAGGTCACAGGTGCAGCTTGGATCCAGTGTTGCTGTGACTGTGGCATAGGCCGGCAGCTGCAGCTCTGATTTGATCCCAAGCCCAGGAACTTCCATGTGCTATGGGTCCAGTCCTAAAAAGAAAAAAAAAAAAAATCCATTTGTATAAATAATAGAATTGGTTACCATTGCCACTCTAGTTCTGCTTTCTGGAAGGAACCACCTTGTATTCGTTTCCTTGAGCTGCCATAATAAATGAACACAAACTTAGTGGCTTATACCAAAAGACATTTATTCTTTCATTGCTCCGGAAGCTAAAAGTCAGACATCAAGCGTCAGGAGGGCTGGGTTGCCTCTGAAGGCTCTAGGGAAGTATCCTTCCTTGCCTTTTCCTGGTGGCTCCCAGCATCTCTTGATATTCTTTAGCTTCTAGCAGCATAACTCCAATCTCCCCTCCATCCTTATATGGCCTTCGACTCTCTGTTTCTCCTCTGTATCTGTGTCTCTGCATGTCCTCTCTTCTTATAAAGACACAAGACACTGGATTTAGGGCACAATCACCTCATCTTAACTTGCCTACGTCTTCAAAGACCTATTTCCACAGAAGGTCATATTCAGGTACCAGCAGTTATAACCTGGATATCTATTTGGGGGTGGCATGGGGAATACAAGTCAACCCACTATACACTTGACTGGGTTTCCCCTAATTTTTCTCTCTGGATCTTCTTTGTCTCTTATCTTCTGGGTTTCAGTGGAAGTGGATATTGAGAGTATTTTTATTGTTGAATAGGCATTTCCCTGAGGAGCCTACTCCTAAGGCAACTCCTTTTATAAAATGTTTCATGCACACATTGTGAAACAGAACCTCAGATCCTGCTGCTTCTTTAGTAGGAGAATATGTTCATGATTCTAGGTAGGCAAAGATTTCTTAAATTGTAAGAAAAAACTAAAAACAGAATGATAGAAAAATTTGATAAATTATTGTTCATCAGAATAAAAAAATTTAAACTTATCAAAAAGCAACATGAAGAAAAATTTTTAAAAAGTCACAGATGAGAAGAGCGTATTTGCAATATGTATATCTCATAAATTATTTCTTTTCAGAATACAAATCAACAACACAGGAAAACAGTCCAATTAAAGAGAGGCAAAAGACGTGGATACCTTAAAAAGGAAGTTATGTGAATGACCAATAAGTCTATGAAATCAGCAGGGAAATTGAAAACATAAAAAGCTATCTCATAGTGCTAAAGTGGCTACATTTTAAAAGGATAGACTATATCAGTGTTGGTAAGGCTGTCAAGCAACAGGAAATGTTCACTGGAACTGTCATAAAATTGTAGAATCACTATGAGAAACTGTTTGGCTGTATCTTATACAAAAGTTAGACATTTGTCTGCTGTGGCTCAGCAATTCCACTCCAAGGTATTTACCCAAGAGAAGTGAAAGTATGTGAGCACAAAAAGGACTTATACCAGGGAGATCCCTGGTGGCTCAGTGGGTTAAGAATCTGGGGTTGTCACCGCTGTGGCTTGGGTTCCATCCCTGGCCAGGGAAACTCTGCATGCACAGAGCGTGCAGGTGCATGCGCCGAGCATGCAGGTACATGAAGGACGTATACCAGAATATTCTTAGCAGCCGTCTGCATTATTCCTAACAGCTCCAAACCGGGAGTGGGGGTGGGGGACAAGTGTCTACCCATAGCAGAGCTGCTTAGCAATAAGCAATGAATAACATGCCAGCGACGGCCTGGATGAATTTCAACATCACGTTGAGTATAAGACAGCAGGGTAGAGCATATTGTATGATTCTGTTTCTGGGAAGGCCATCAAGAGGGGAACAAAATCCGCTGATAGAAGTCAGCACATGGGGGTGGGCACGGTGAGCAGTAAGCAACTGTCTAGAACGGGGATCCACGGAAATTTGTGGCATGATGAAACTGCTATGCATCGTGCTTAGGATGGCATAAAATGGTCAGAACTTCTTACGTTACACATTTAAGATCCACGCACTGTATTTTAGGTAATGTTGACCTGATTAAAAAAAAAAAACAAAGCCCGAGTTTCTTCAGGTAGCTTGGAATGCTTGCCGTCATCTAACATGTATTTGCCTCTCCGACTCCAACTTCTGTTTAAACTCTGGGTACAGATTCAAATCTAATCCCAGACGCTGATGTTTGCTCTCCAAATGTCTACAGTTTGATCCGCAGATCAAATTCCAATTCTAATTCTGCCCTCTTGTTTCCTCCCTTCCTTTTTTTCTTTCATTGATTCATTCAATCAGTACGAGTCTAGGCATTGGCTATACCAGGACAAACAAGCTACAAAAGATAACTGCTTTCCGGGAACACACGGTCTAGATGGAGAAACAGAGAAGAAACCAGTAGGATAGTTCCGGAGACTGATGAGTGATATGAAGTAAGCAAAGCAGTCTTCTAGGATAACGAGTAACCAGTTGTCAGGGGAAGTACTAGTTAAGGAGTTTAGGGAGGGCATTCAGAGCAGGGGAACTTGGAGCTGATGTTGATAAGGGGTTGGCAATGCAGAAATCTTGGCGAAGAGCGTTTCAGGAAGAAGGACTAGAAAGGATGCAGGTAGGTCCCAGGAAAAGAGTCAGCTCTGGGTGTGAGGAAAGGATGTGGGAAGTAGGAAGCCAGAGCCCCGCAGCAGGGAGAACAGGGAGCCAACCAGGTAAGTGAACATTAGGAGAAGGGGGTGGAGGCCAAATTATGCAGGCATTTGGATTTCATCCACGGAGAGGTATCACGATCTGCTTCCTATTTAAAATGATCGTTTTGGCAGTTCTGTGGCAAGTGTGTTCTAAGAGGAAGCAATTAGGTTAGTAAGAGGCTCTTGGGGAAACCCAGGGGAGAGATGAGATGGTTTGAACCAGACCAAGGCAATGGAGATAGGCGCGTATGCACAGAGTTGCCCAATGAAGCGAATCTTGGTCAGGCCTACACTGAGGCTATTCACAGAGTTTGGGCACTGATTCCAGACCTCCTCCGACCACTTCATCACTTCCTCTGAAGTTCCCCACTGTATCAATTCACTGGGGTATTTCTTAGTCCATTGGGGCTGCTATAAAAATATACCACAGAGTGCATGGCTTATAAACTGCACACATTTATTTCTCACAGTTCTGGAGGCTGGGGAGTCCAAGATCAAGGCAACAGTAGAATTGGTGTCTGCAGAGAGCCTGCTTTCTGATTCACAGGTGGCGGTCTTTTTATCATGTTCTCACAAGGTAGACAAGTCAAGGAAGCTTTCTGGGGTCCCTTTTATAAAGGCACAAATCCCATTCATGAGGGCTCCACCCTCATGACCTAATCACCTCCCAAAGGCCCCGCCTCCAAACAACATCACAATGGGGACTAGGATTGAACAGATGAAGTCTGGGGAGACACAGCAATCCACAGCAGGTGGCAATGGTACTATGTAACCATCAATAGAAAAACCCAAAGGACTTAAAGAAACAATCACTTACTCTCACTATCTGTAGGACCTCTAAGGATGGGCTCATACAGGCTGAGCCTTCTGTGCATCTGGGGTTCAGCAGGGGTGGGAGGGTGGCTAATCCAGAATCCAGCTGAGCTCAAGTGGAGTCATGGCTCAGCTCTGCTCTCACGACTCTCACCTTCCTCCTGGGACCAGCTGGGCTCACCCAGGCGCACCCTGCTCATGGACGTGGCGGAGGTGTCCCAGTCTGAGGGCAACCATGCAGGCACTTTAACAAAGCCTCCTCTTGGGTCCTGCAGGCCAGCATCCTACTGGCCAAAGGAAGGCTCGAAAGCCTAAACCAGGCTCGGAATACAGTTTGCCATCGTGACCTGGAGACTGGCACTTGCCATCTGCTTCTACACAGATTGAATCATGAGCCACTGCAGCTGCCGACTCTCGACAGCCGCTGAAAGGAGCTCAGGTGAAGGCCAGGAAGGAGGCCCTGGGTGCTCTGAGACAACTGGCAGAACAGGTCTTCAGATGGTTAGATATTTTTAGGACATTTTATGAGCCCAATTCTTGCATCTCCTCGTCTCTAGAAAAGCACTAAAATCCTTCACGGTGACATTTGCTCCTTGTGACTAGCAAGTAACCTTCACCAGACTAGTGGCAACCTTCTGTAAAAATGTGTGCCTGGTTGCACGTACCTCCGCCTTCACCAACATCACCCTCCCCGCCCATCTCTTTGGAGCTTTTTTTTTTTTTTTTTATCTGAAATGCTGCCACCTGGGCTATAGTCCTCATTTTGCCCCACATAAAACTCATCTCAGCTTTTAGGTTGTGCTTTTTCTTTTTTTCCATCTTTTTAGGGTTGCACCCACAGCACCCACCACGGCATGGAAGTTCCCAGGCTAAGGGTCAAATTGGAGCTGTAGCTGCCAGCCTACACCACAGCCACAGCAGTGCCAGATCCGAGCTGCGTCTGTGACCTACACCACAGCTCACGCCAACGCCGGATCCTTCGCCCACTGAGCGAGGCCAGGGATCGAACCTGCATCCTTATGGTTACTAGTCAGGTTCATTACTGCTGAGCCACAGTGGGAACTCCCAAGGTTGTGCCTATTTTTCAAGCTGACACTATCTTATGGGAAGGACTTCAAAGTCACGTGGCAAAGGCCAGGGCTATAGGGAAGATTGAAGTTGTTCCATGAATGCAGTCTTTCACACTCATGTTCAGCTTCCTCCTTTGGCCACAAGAGTGACTGGTCACACACAGGGGATGTTTCAGTGGAGCTGCCCCCGCCCCATTTCTACGGGGAGCTCAAGGCATGCATGTTCTTAAGGATGGTTTTGAAGTAACCACTGCTACTCAAGAAGATGTTGTTGCTACTGCAGCCGCTGCCTCCCAGTCCCCAAAGAAATGTTCTAACTGTGGTAGTTTATTAATAATAAAGAAGATGGTCCATGACAAGAAAAAGGGATATGGCATTCACTTGTAAAAATAAGTGGATTTCCTAGAGTATGTTGCATTACAGACAAATATGAACCAGGAATATCAATGGGGGCTTCCTGAAACAACTCTAGAAAGTTCATTTTTTCAGGCCATGCCTGCAGCATACAGAAGTTCCAGGGCTGAGGATTGAACCCAGAGCAGTGACCCGAGCCACAGGGGTGACAACACTGGATCCTTAACCTGCTGAGTTACCAGGAAACTCCAAGCTTTTAAGCAATACTATCAACTTCAAATCTTGAACACTGATGAACCACCATGTCGATAAGCGAAATGATACCTGCAGCTCATCTGTCCCCAAGTAGTCAAGGCTAAAACTTCAGGCTGAGGTTCCATCCATTGCCCGATGGTGACAAAACGCCTCAGGCTTTTCTCTCGACAGAGCATTTCCATCAAGGGAAAGAGAAGCGAATTTCAGGTGAGGGTCAGACTGACAAAGAGAAGATATTTTGAACACTGTCTGAATATGGAGGAAGAAGCAAAGAAAGTTGGTTCTGTCCTTTGGGGAAGGAGCTGTTCCAGCTCGTTATTTGTTTTGATAGCAAAGTTATGCATAAAATAATGTGTAAAGTGGTTGCTACATAAACAAATCTTTGCAGCGGCACTGAGCTCACCAGACGCGAGGCACTTGGCTGCAGCAGAAACAGCACACACATCTCCTGCAGGGCTTAACCAGCTGGAGGAACACTTCGTGCAACGGTGCTCTTTGTGTGCATGTGTGAGTGTGTTTGTGTGTGTGATTTAACATGCAGGCCACAAGCATTTGTTATATATTTGTTCTTTAGAAAACATTATGTAAGAGCTGGAACTGGAGAAAAAGAAAAACAAAAGGAGTATTTCTGTTCTCATGGGCTCTTTTTCCTCCAAGTGAGGAAGAAAAATGTATAAACAGATCATTTTGATGCTAGGTACTGTCCTGTGCTTTGTTTGTTAATCTATGGGCACCTCTGTGTTCACCTGAGCAGGATCCTGCCTTATAAATATGCTTGTGATTCCTCTTGGTTCTGAAGCCACCCAATTGTAAACTTTTTTTTTTTTTTTTGTCTATTTAGGGAGGCACCTGCAGCATATGGAGATTCCCAGGCTAGGGGTCCAATTGGAGCTGTGGCTGCCGACCTACACCAGAGCCACAGCAACGCAGGATCCGAGCCTTGTCTGCAACCTACACCACAGCTCAAGGCAACGCTGGATCCTTAACCCACTGATGGAGGCCAGGGATCAAACCCACATCCTCATGGATACTAGTCTGGTTCGCTAACTGCTAAGCCACGACGGGAACTCCTCAATTGTAAACTTTAATGGCTGTCCCAGGAGTCATGAGCAGACATGCCAGGATTCTTGTCCTGGCGTGACAGGTCCCGAGGGGCTAAGGTACGGATGCGTCTCCAGGCTCTCCCTACTTACCTTGCCCTCCTTGAGAAAAGTCAGTGCTCTCGATGCGGAGAAGGGCAAAGGGAATGGAGAAGAGACCGAGAATGTAAAGGAACAAAGGTTGCCTCATGCTCCCCCAGTACAAAGGCTCCTTACACTCATCTAGCCTTACAGAAGCTTACTAAATCAATGCCCGGAGCAGAGAACCTGCAAGGATCCAGATGCAGCCTATGACCTAACAGTTCTGGCTGGACAAAGTTTCAGCTTTGCTGGCCACGGCATCGTAGCTCTAAGAAGAGCTCAGTGAAGAGTGAAGACTCTGCCTATACTAAGAGGGCCATGGCCTTCTCCCAGGGACTGAGCTCTTTCTCCATTTTTCTGTTCTCCAGCTACAATGGGTTGCCTTCAGAACCCTTCAACATTGGGTTCCCATCATGGCTCAGTGGGTTACGAACCCAACTAGTAACCATGAGGATGCAGGTTCGATCCCTGGCCCTGCTTAGAGGGTTGAGGGACTGGCATTGCCATGAGCTATAGTATAGGCTGCAGATGCAGGTGGGATCCAGTGTGGCTGTGGCTGCAGCAGGCAGCTGCAGCTCCAATTCGACCCCAAGCCTGGGAACTTCCATATGCTCCAGGTGTGGCCCTAAAAAAAAAAAAAAGAAAAGAAAAGAACCCTTCGACCAGTGCTTTGAACAAATTTTTCTTGTTCTATCCTGTTGCAGATTAAGATTTTTGCTCCTTAGAACAGGTGAGATGGACAGGCCTGGGTGGAGTTTCAGCAGTGGCTGCTGTGCCCTCCCCCTCAGCCAGCACCAAACACCATGGGAAGGATGCCTCAGGAGCCTCTCCGTTTTCCCGACCTGTGCCTAGTGGAATTCGTAGAGAAAATCCTGCATGCTGGGGTAAACTTCCCTACCTCTGCAGTTCCCAAGGATGTCCCATTAGCAGCTTAGCCTGCACTGACAACTATTTTTAGCAATTTGTGAACAATTCCTAACTGAATCTTCTTACCCGCTTATGTGACATCTGCCCGGGTAAGCAAAAGCTCAGATCATATTTCTTCCTACAGGTAACCAGCTCTCTCCAGATTTTGGTTATTTGTTTGCTCTGCTACCTCAGTTTTTTGATGGGTTTTAGAAAAGCAATTGATTTTCGATGTGCCTGGATGTTTTTCTTTTGTAAGAGTGGAAGCAATGCTCTTTCTCGCTGCCCGTACCTCTGAGCCTGGCGGCTGGTATATTTGATCAGTGCCTCCCTTCAATTTTTCCCAGTCTGCGCCCAGGGATTTGGTTCAGTAAGAAGTGATTCTGTGTTCCACACTTCTCTTTTACCAAAACTTCTGCTGGAATTTCTACCTGCATCCCTCAAATAGCTCATCACCCCAGGTGACAGCAGAGTTTTGCAGGATGCCGCATGCTGTGAATATATCATAGACGCCGCTGGGTCAGAAAAGTAATGCATTACAGATTTCTCTGAGCATCTGAAATCAGCTGTTAAAATGTCACACATCCCTTTGATGCCCTGTTACTCCCACGTGGAACATTGTAATTTTCCTCTGAGGGAGGCGGAGGGCATGAAATTGGTGCTATACTTTATCCATGTAAGTCAATGCGGTATTTATTACACACCTACTATGCACCTAGGGCGGTTTTAACTCTGTGGAGGGCTCTGGAACACGACCCTTGTTCTTAAACTTTTGAACAAGAAAGGATGGCCATCGGACCTCTGGTTACATGAGTTCAAGTGCCCATAATTTTCAGGTGCTAAGAGGGTCCCTAGAACTGTCAAACTCATGATTAGGAAGACTCTTCGTCCTGTCATTAGGAGTCCCAAGACAGAGCCCCAGTTTTCACCAGCAGTGGACAGGCTGCCCCTCACTTGCTGCTGATGTATCTCCTGATGTCCCCGTTACTGATCCTGTTTTACAGCAATGACGACTTGGCTTTGGGACACAGCTACGCCCTTTAATTCTGCCTCTTTCTTCCAAGACAAAAGCTCACACCTGCACTTTTTCAACGATCGCCTCCACAATCCAGTTTCGGGTTGGCTCTAATCTCTGTGTCTTTTTTTCATGCTTTTTCTACTTGCATCATCCCAGCAGAGCTGGCTGTTGCAAGGTAGCCTTCCACCATCTCTCAGCGACACGGGGGTGGTTGGCACCACTAAAGCCCAAGGTCTTCCTTTTCTTCAATCCCCTCTCCTCAAGGTCAATCACACAGTGGCATTTAGAGGCCTGGGGAGCAAAGCATGTGGAAGTGGTGAGGATGGAGCCAGGTGTAGGTGAGAGAGAAATGAAATCCTCCTGTTGAAGGATGGAAAAGACCACCTCTGGAGGGACTTGGGCTCCTAAGTCAATGCTCTTATTTTATGAAAACCAGGCCAGAACAGGAAGAGAAATAGGTGGTTAGAGGCAGGAGATCTGGAGTCATACCCGTGTGAATTCCAACCCAGGTTCCACAGGCGAGTCTACCGAGTGACCTTGAGCAAGACTCAACACCTCTGCCTCCCAGCCTCACAGACTCGCATGAGGATGACATAATGTTGTATACAAAGTACTTGGCACGTGATCTGGCCAATAAATGCAAACTGCCGTTGTAGTTATAACAGATCCTGTAAGTGGACCTTGGCCACAAAGGGCCAGGAAGGAGCCCGGTTCCGAACACAGTGAAGCCGTGGTTGGAGACATAAGGAAAACATGATTTGATTCCTGCCCAGCTGAGGGTTAAGGGGTGAGCCTGACTGTAACGAGACATCACCAAGGTGAGGCATTTCAGTAACCAGGTGGGGTCTGTTTCTGACCCATTTCCCTCTGTCATAGCAGAGGGAAGGGAAGACAGGGCCAGTTCCTAAAACTCCCCATACACCAGCCACCAGACTACACACTTGTGATCTTCATTCTCTTAGTTTCTCGACTGCCTTTCACTCTACATGTCCCAACCTCAACAGCAGTCAACGGAAGGATGGGAACACTGCTATTATAGACTCCTTTCCCAACACTCAGTCATACACGCAGTCCACACTACTCGCTGAGCACGTGGGGACCCCGCTGCGTGCAGGTGGACGCCCCCCTCCACGGGGTCCTGCAAGTCAGCTCCCAGGACATTCTGCTTTAGGCCATTGCTATTGTGGTCACACACCAGCACGATAAATAATCCGAACGAGCTTTCTCAGGTGTGATATTTATGGCTCAGTGTGAAGCAAAGAACAGTCAGAGGCAATGGGGAAAAACTAATTTACTGTAATGTCACCATGGATATACAGCAAATAGCTGTAAACAAGTATGTACAATATAATTAAAAATATGATAACATTATAAAATAGGATGATGGCTAGTTAGAGAGGAAGATCTATCAAGTAGGAATATGTGTAGATCACTTGAAATATTGCCTCAATTACTCGGAGTCATCAGCTCAGGCTCCTCATCTCAAAAAAAACCATCCTTACAAATGCAGACTTCAAATGACAAACGCTGTTTATTTCTACACTTGGGTTCCTTTCATTCCATCTGTCCACCAGAATTTCCCTGCAGTGTCTGCGGAACCAATTACTGCAAGAGAAGAAAATACTCAAAGGCTTGAACTCTACCCTGTCTTGTTCCTGGCTCCTGCATGGATCTTAGCGTGAGAGTTGAGTTAGAGAAAGCACCCTTAAATCTCACAGAGTGAAACACCCCAGAATACTCACGCACCAAAACAAGGGGGATGAATCAAAGTAAATGGAATGCTTCATTAACAAACACAGTCAACTTAGCTGAACCAATTCTCTGGTTGCAAAGGAGCTCAGACAAGGAGTTCCCGTAGCGGCGCAGTGGTTAAGGAATCCAACTAGGAACCATGAGGTTGCGGGTTCGGTCCCTGGCCTTGCTCAGTGGGTTAAGGATCTGGCGTTGCCGTGAGCTGTGGTGTAGGTTGCAGACGCGGCTCGGATCCCAAGTTGCTGTGGCTCTGGCGTAGGCTGGCAGCTACAGCTCCGATTCGATGCCTAGCCTGGGAACCTCCATATGCCGCCGTGGAAGCGGCCCTAGAAAAGGCAAAAAGAAAAAAGAAAAAAAAAAAAAAGGAGCTCAGACAATCCCCAGGTTGGGTGGAAACCTGTAGCTTCCTCAGGATCCCCCAAAAGAGAAAGTGGATCCTTCTGGCTGAGCTGTGTACTTTCCAGCCCTGTCACGCTTTCTAGTAATGCCTTAAAAACTGACCTTAAGTTATTATTATTACTATTTTTTAAAAAGCCTCAATATTTTTCTCTAGTTCTGAATCATCCTCCTCAATGCTTGACTTCTGGCTCATTCTAGCTACAACACTTTTTTTCCCACTTCCATCCAGACTTCAGTACCCAGCCCTTAGCTCACTTTTCCTTGCTGTGATCAGGATTTTTTCTTCAGCTCTATCTGCAACATATGGAAGTTCCCTGGCCAGGGATGGAATCTGAGCTGTCTCTGTGACCTACATCACAGTTGTGGCAACACTGGAACCTTAACCCACTGTGCCTCGGTGGGAATTGAACCTGCGCCACAGAGGGAACTCCTGATCAGGATTCTTTTTTTTTTTTTTTTTTGTCTTTTTGCCATTTCTTGGGCCGCTCCCACGGCATATGGAGATTCCCAGGCTAGGGGAACAATCGGAGCTGTAGCCACCAGCCTACGCCAGAGCCACAGCAACAAAGGATCCGAGGCGCGTCTGCAACCTACACCACAACTCACGGCAATGCCGGATCCTTAACCCACTGAGCGAGGCCAGAGACCGAACCCGCAACCTCATGGTTCCCAGTCGGATTCGTTAACCACTGCGCCACGATGGGAACTCCCTGATCAGGATTCTTATCCCTCATTATCCGAAGCAGCTTTTTGAGGAACCACTCCTACCTGATTAATTCAACATCTAGAACTTTGCTGTTATTCGCTTCTTTCCCGAATGGTGTGCTTTGTCTTGGTCCACAAATCAAGTCCAAGTTCCCGCTACATAGTTGGCTTCTGAGGTTTTCAAGTTTCCTATGGGATATCCTGGTCCACCGAGCGCCAATCTAACGCTGAACGAGTGTCCTTATTATATGCAAATTCTGCATGAATACAATAAGTATTTTCACTGTCCTTACCAGGACTCACCTGAAAGGAAAATTCTTTCTCTTTCCTTACATTTTTCAAAGGTTACCCACATTCCACGTTCCTATTCAAATGCACCCCTTCTGTGAAGCTCCCCTCACTTTTCTCTCCTCAACGAAGCTCTTGTTTTAGTTATCCTAAATAGCCATAAGATCTAACATAATCATTTATAATAACTTTATACCTCCCCACAAGATTTGGAATTCCTCAAGAAGAGGAATTACATCTTATTAACACGGATCCCTGTTGGTGCTGCTAAAAAACAAGACAACGGACCCCAAACGGAGTCACTTATGAGAAGCCTTGTATCACCAAATTGAGACTGAATTATAGTTTCGGAACTCCCAGACGTGTATTCTTTAACCAGTTAATCAGGAATCATTTGATTGGCATCTGCCTGATGGACCCCTGCAACAACCACTTTGCAATAACCAACCTGCTTTTTGGCCAAATATAACTTCTTGTTCGCATGCCCTCCTGCCTATCAAAGTCTCCTTTTACACAGCTCCTTGGAGCTCTTTGCTGTCTGCTAGGCTGGATGCTGCCTGATTCAAATTCATTTTTGCTCAAATAAACGCCTAAGGTTTTTAATGTGCCCCTGTTTTTCTTTTAACATTTCGAGTGTCCGAAGAGGAAATGGAAGGAGATTCTTTTTTTCCTCTTTTTCTTTGTAGGGCTGCACCTAGTTCTCGATCTAGGGGTCTAATCTGAACTGTAGCTGCCGGCCTACACCACAGCCACAGCAATGCCAGATCCAAGCCGCATCTGCAACCAATGCCAGCATGGTTTGCAGCAACACTGGATCCTTAGCTCATTGAGCAAGGCCAGGGATCGAACCCACATCCTCAGAGAGACAACATTGGATCCTTAGCCAGCTGAGCCCACAACAGGTACTCCTGGAAGGAGATTCTTGATGGCCTCCAAGAGAAACAAGGAATCAGGCAGGAGAATCAGTCTGAGTCCCTTAAACTTGCTGCTTCCTCACTGCATCTGGACATCATGAGTAAGTTCCTCTCTGATTCTACCTTCCCTGCTTTTATGTTAAGAACTTTCAGGCTTCACGTGAGTGTTTCTTTTTCTGAACTGGGTCCGGAAATCAACTGGATTTGGCCCGAGGCTGCCTTGGAAACTGGACTGGATCTGGGGTCAGACTAGTTCTGATTTAAGCTGGACTGGGTCCAGGGTGAGACCTTGGGGAAATAAAATTGTGTTTCAAGGTTGAACAAGCAGATTAACCTTTGCAAAGATAATTTTGAATGACAGTGGCCACAACAGAAAACTTTTAACTTAGATAAGCTTATGCATTTACGAGGTGTCCTAGAGAGAAAAGGGTCTTAGACCAGCGCTCCCCATAAAGCGGAGCAGGAAACATAATTTTTCCTCCCCTACAGTCTTTGGTGGCCAGAGTGGAACACCCCACTCACCGCAGAACCTGCAGAGGGGATCCTAGGAAAACCGGCAGAAGCCAGCAAAGGGTGAGAATTCTTACCTAAGTCAGCTCTCATAAATCTCTACCTGTAGTGCCCGGTTGAGAGAGCAAGGTAAAATTTCACTTCATCCCTTCCTTTTCAATTTCCGATTGGTAGGCAAAACAAAACAAAACAAAAAAGCCCCTAGGAATTATGTCTTTGATTTATGACTCATGCATTTGCTTTGGCGTAGTCATTGGTTGTTTACCCTTTTCTTCCCAAGGGCAGATAACCCTGCCCTCTTGTTTGTCTTCTTTTGTGTCCTAAAAACTTGGCTTGGCAACTGTCCAGTTGGGGGCACCCCAATGATGGCTGGACAGAAATGCGGGTGGTATTCCATTTGTGGCTAGGGTTTTACCACTCTTACAGGTTCTCAGGGAATTGTCTCAATCTTTCTTTTTTGTCATCTTTTTATTTTATTTTATTTTTTTCATTTATTTTTGTCTTTTTAGGGCCGCACCCACGGCATAAGGAGGTTCCCAGGCTAGGGGTCTAATCGGAGTTACAGCTGCTGGCCTACACCACAGCCACAGCAACACAGGATCGGAGCCACGTCTGAGACCTACACCACAGCTCACAGCAATGCCAGATCCTTAACCCGCTGAGCGAGGCCAGGGATTGAACCCGTGTCCTCATGGATGTTAGTTGGTTTGTTAACCACTGTGCCATGATGGGAACTCCTCTTTTTTTTTTTTTTTTTCCTAGAGTATAATTGATTTACAGTGTTATGTCAATTTGTGTTTTACAGCAAAGTGACCCAGTCATTCATACACACACACACACACACACACACACACACACACACACGAACATACACAGGTTCTTTTTCTCATATTATCTTCTATCATGGTCTATCTCGAGAGACTGGATATAGTTCCCTGTGCTGCACAGTAGGAGCTTATTGCTTGTCTATTCTAAATGTAATAGTTTGCATCTACTAACCCCAAACTCCCCATCCATCCCACTCCCTCCCCCTTGGAAACCACAAGTCTGTTCTCTATATCCGTGAGTCTGTTTCTGTTTTGTAGATAGGTTCATTTATGCCACATTTTCAATTCCACACATCAGTGATATCATCTGGTATTTGTCTTCCTCTTTCTGGAATGTAAATTGGTACAACCACTATAGAAAACAAGATGGAGGGTCCTCAGAAAACTAAATATAGAACTACCACATGAGCCAGCAAGCCCACTCCCAAGCATTTACCTGGACAAAACTGTAATTCACAAAGATACATGCACACCTGTGATCCATTACAGCACTAGTCACAACGACCAAGACATGGAAACAACCTAAACGTCCATCAACAGATGAATGGATTAATAAGTCTTTTTTTCTCTTGGTTATGTTTTGTTTTGTTAATATTTTTTTTTATTGTCTTTTTGCCTTTTCTGGGGCTGCTCCCGCAGCATATGGAGATTCCCAGGCTAGGGGTCTAATGGGAGCTGTAGTTGCCGGCCTATGCCAGAGCCACAGCAACGCAGGATCCAAGCCACATCTGCAACCTACACCACAGCTCACGGCAACGCCGGATCCTTAACCCACTGAGCGAGGCCAGGGATCGAACCCGCAACCTCATGGTTCCTAGTCAGATTTGTTAACCACTGTGCCACGACGGGACCTCCTTTTGGTTAAGTTTTGAAGGGGCTCTGGACCTCGGGAGGGTAGTATCTTTTGCACCCACTGTGGCAATGCCTCTGGCATCCAAGGGGGTTGTTCAATATGCCAGGAATATTTACGGTTGGCCGCAGCTGAAACCTGACAAACTATTGAATTTTTAAAAGAGCTCTATGGTTAGAGGTTGGTCAGATTGGAAGCTGATGTTGTGAGCCTGAGAGAAACTTTTTAAAATGCCTTTTCCCCTAAGCTGAAATGAAGCTACATACCCAGAAAGAAAGAAAAACATTCTGAAGCCTTCTCTGGAAGGGTTTTAGCAAGACATTTCAGGACACACAGCTCTAAGTCTAGAATGTAGGAATCTTTTGATTTACATCTTAGAGGTAGATCTTCTCCCTGACAGAAAGAAGTAACATGAGATAATACAGGTGGCTGCGGGTGTTTGCTTCTGTATCATTCAGGGTACAATCCAAATCTCTGAGGAAGTGAAAACAACTGTACTTGTCTTAACAAATTCAGTTTTTTAGGAGAATAGAAATGAGGCTCTAGAAACAATTTAAAGCTCACTGACCCTTTTTATCAATCCCCAAGGCTCCCCTGTTTGTCTCAAAATCTGTAGATACAGCAAAAAAATCTGGACTTAGGGAACACAATTTCCTCTGGGAACATGGTTTCTTTCTCTGTGGCTGGACTTTTCTAGGAATTGAGGTAATTCTTAACAGAAGGGGGGAAAAAAAAAGGAAAGACTGTTTTGAAAATTAAGCCTGTGAAAAATCTTAAGAGTCTCTTCCACAAATATTAGTGAAAAGCTTGAGCCATCTGCCATCTGAGCAGATAAACTTATTCCATCTGCCAGAAGTACAATTTGGATCTAACTGTTCTTTTGTAAACTCATGAGTTTGAAACGATCATACCTATCTCGTGGCTAAAATTTTTAAATGAAAGCTATAATATCTCTATTTGGGTCTGTCTGTATGTTTATGTATATTTATATATGTATGTTATAAATGTGTGACATTTTTCTATGTCCAGATGGTATCGCCAAACTTGATTTGTCAAAGCGCTCTGTTTAATTGGCTTCAAGAAAAATAAGTGCTCATCAAAGGAATTGTTCTCTCAGAAAATAGAAACTAATCCAAATGTTTTTCAAGTGTACATGATCTAGGAGAATCTTCAGTAAATACAAGCTAGTGGAAGTTTGTTGGTTGAATTACGATAGGCATATTGTCAAGGCTATCAGCCTTAAATTAAGAGCAGACATGCCACTTTTGTTCTATCGAGATTCTACTGAGATAAAAAACGTTATCGCTGGGGAGTTTGCTTCGTGGCTCAGTGGTTAACGAACTCTACTAGGAACCACGAGGGCGCAGGTTCCACCCCTGGCCTCGCTCAGTGGGCTAAGGATACGGTGTTGCTGTGAGCTGCGGCGTAGGTCGAAGTCACGGCTCAGATCCCACGTGGCTGTGCCTGTGGTGTAGGCCAGCGGCTGTAGCTCCAATTTGACTCCTAGCCTGGGAACTTCCATATGCTGTGGGTGTGGCCCTGGAAAGCAAAAAAAAAAAAGAACAAGTTATCTCTGCTACAAAATTTGTCAGCAAGAAAAATAACTTTTTAAGACAATGGTTAGATGTTTCATGCCTTGTGAAAGAGTCATGGATAATCTACACAGGATTGCTTTTAACAAGTAAATTAAACAGATATAAGGAGAATAAAAGTTTATCAACTTTTCAACAGTGATGAGATTTTATA
The DNA here is from genome assembly GCF_016906955.1 of Phacochoerus africanus. NCBI lineage: Eukaryota > Metazoa > Chordata > Mammalia > Artiodactyla > Suidae > Phacochoerus > Phacochoerus africanus. Next base: position 13,970,800 of record NC_062548.1, read on the forward strand.
AAATATATTTACTTAAAAATCGTTTTTAAAGTCCTTTGGGAACTGGAAACCTTAGAATTTTGCTGAGTTAAGTTAAATGGTGGAAATTAATTGACCATCTAGATCATTTCCAAATAAGGTAAAATACGGAAACATTAATTAATAGATAGATGTATCTACTTCTGGCTCCCTATTACCGAAAAAAACCCCAAACTTGAAGATATGAGTTTTTCTCAGTAAAATGCTTTGTGCCACATTCAAAATTATATGATAAGGAAGAATCTACTTTTAGAAATTATAAAATCTATAAATTTGCCGGTGCATTACTGTATTAGTGCATAATTGCTTACCTCTTAGTTTTCACAAGGAATTAAGGATTCTAAGGGTTAAGAATTGTAATCATTATATGTAACTAAAACTACTTAGAAATAATAAGGGTGAAAATAAACAACTGAATGAAAAGTAGGCAAGAAAAGTAAGATGACATTTTTCCAGAATGGGGAAAAAAAATAGAATAAAATATGAATAAATGTTTAAAAATTGCAGATGTTTGTGAAAAAGGAATTGTGGAGATGAAATTTTATGTGTGGTCAAACTGGTTAATATTGGAATGGGTTTATTTAAGTTTTTGAAAAATGAGTTAATATCGAGAGTACATTGATGCAAAACTAAAATTTTGTCTTCTCTGTTAAAAGGATGAAATTTTGTGTGGTATTTATCTGTTCCTGTTAAGGGATTTTGAAAGGTTTTTCTTTAACGTTTTAGTGATCTCTTCAGAAAACAAAGATATTGTGTTTTCCTTTTCTTCATGTTGTCATTATCAAGTCTTGGATTACTTAAGAAAACTGAGTCTTCCCGATGTTGAAAGAGCTAAGGTTTGCTCACAACTATGTAACCTTCCATATGTGTCTTTAAAATCTTTCATTGTCACTTTGGCTTAAGAGATAATTAAGTATTGTTTCACGATGATCTGTGATCCTTTTTATTTTTGTTGTCTTTTTGCCTTTTCTAGGGCCGCTCCTGCAGCATATGGAGGGTCCCAGGCTAGGGGTCGAATCAGAACTGTAGCCGCCGGCCTACGCTAGGGCCATAGCAACGCAGGAGCCAAGCTGCGTCTGTGACCTACACCACAGCTCACGGCAATGCCCACCGAGCGAGGCCAGGGATCAGACCTGAAACCGCATGGTTCCTGGTTGGATTACCCACTGCAGCACGACGGGAACTCCCTGTGATCCTTTTTAATCAAGTGCCCAAAGCCTTTTGATATTTTTGACAAACATCCCCAAATCAAATTCTCAATTAAGTCTCTTTGAACACAAACTAACTTTGGGATTTTTACAGAGGGCCCATGGAACATCTCAAAAAGACTGTTCTCTCTCCTTATAAAAAGGGAGATGTGAAACAAACTGTGCTTATTCGGTACGTTAAATTACATGGGAAGCATTTTCAAATACAAAGTAAGTAATTATGCCATATTTGTACGGCTAAATGACATAAATATATGTTCCAGAAATCATATAAAATTCCTAAAATTCTGATATGCTCGGGTTTAACATTATCAGTTATAATTCCGGTTATTATCTTGAAGGGTTGCGTGTGACAGATATAAGCAAATTTCCTTGCCAACTGCATTACAATGAACTATCATCAGATCTTTAACCATGGCCATTTTTCAGTCTTTCATTTTAGAGATATTATTTTATTTTGATCTTGCATCCTCAAGGAGGTGCATGCAAAGAACTCTGATAAGTACAGGTGTCTGATAACTTTCAGATCATGAAACTGAACTAGGTAAGAATTCCTAGAACTAAGGGAAAAATAGGATTCAAGCAGGACAAGAATTAATTATGCAGGACTGAATGAACCAATGAGGATGATAATAATTTATATGACATTTTGTTTGAAAAATCCCTAGCTCTTTAAGGTTTTGTTTTTCCAGATTTAAGAAAACGTTTCCCCTTAAGCTATCTATGACTTAACAGCAAGTTGGTAAAAAATATATCTTTGTGAACTAAGATACAGCAATTACTTTTTGTCTATACCTAGTCCCTCTAGAATTTTGAAACAATGAGTATTGTTTAAAGGCAATACGGTTATTTGTATAAGTTCCACAAGAAAATAACGTGTTTTTGGTAACAGGACAAATGTGGAGACTGGTTATATTACCAAGTGTTTGACTAGAATGTCGTATTTGAGATGTATGGACTCAGATATGACCAGGTCGCTTTAAAGAGCTAAGTTCACCTGAAGGAACCAACAAAGCCCCTTGAGAAAATCATCCTGGTACCTTGTTTACAGGAATCCTGGCAGCTTTGCTGGCTGAGCAAGGAAAGTCACTCCCTGGCAGGCTCAATAACCTCGGGTATTTTGGGGACCTTGAGAAGAGAGGAATTCACTCAAAATATAGGTATTGCAGGTAAAACCTGAGGATAAGTCTTTGGCTTGGCTTGCTAGCCTTGAGAAGCTTTTAAGAGTTCAATCTGAGAATCATTATGAAACATTCCAGCAAAGTATACTATAAAGGAGCCTAATGGTCAAATCACTATTTTTGCTGCACTTAGGTAAATGAATCAGGCCCCATTTAATGAAAATAAATTAGTTTTACTGTGATCATCTTTGGTAAAAATAGGGGCGATTATAAAGAGAAAATTATGTTTACACCTTTGTAGATTAGATTCTCCTTCTGATAATTGTCTTTGAAGTTTCGTTATGATACTTGAAAACGAGGCTGGACTCTGAATTCTTCTAGTTTCTCCAAATACCTGGCTACCCCTCTCTAAACTGACATTTCCAATTTTCTCATGTGCCCCCCCCTTTTTTTGCCTTCTGCCTTTTCCAGGGCTGCTCCTGAGGCATATGGAGGTTCCCAGGCTAGGGGGCGAATTGGAGCTATAGCAGCCCAGCCTACGCCAGGGCCACAGCAACTCGGGATCCGAGCCGCGTCTGCGACCTACACCACAGCTAACGGCAACGCCGGATCCTTAACCCACTGAGCAACAGCAGGGACTGAACCTGCAACCTCATGGTTCCTAGTCAGATTCGTTAACCACTGAGCCACAACCGGAAACTCCATCCAATTTTCTCATGTCCCTTTGAGTGGAGTCTCTAAGAACAAAGATCACCTTTGAACCTCCTTAGCAGAGGTTCAAAGGTTGTCCTTACTACTAGGTTGTCCTCACTACCCAGGCAGCAGGTAAACATCAGGGACTTGAAATTGGGGTCCACATCTCCCAATCAAAAGGGACTTCTAGATTCTTGGAACTGCACATCAGCTAGAGATCTAAAATTTAAATGGACTAGGGAGGTTTCTCCCAAGAAGCAGACAACATGTTGAGGCAGACAGCTCTCCCAAGAGCATAGATCAAGACCTTCAACTCCCGCATGAAAGCTTTATTACACTGCCATTTTGCTGATTGATTTTCTCTCGGTTAATGTATGGGAAAGCAGTGCCCCTAACTCTGGCAACTATCCCTGAATCTGCTGCTACAGTGGTAACTGACCAGAAAAAAAATGTTTAGATGCTCTAACCAAAGTTTATATGTGGCCAGTTGACTTAAGAAAGTGAATCCTTCAACGGGGTCTTTCTTTGATTTATTTGATTCTGATTGGTTTGTTTCTAAGGACCATAGCTTCAAATTGCACTCTAGAAATTAGGAATTATCCTGCTGATAATCATCATAGAAGTCTCCCTGGGGCTCTATATTCTCTCAAAAGCTTTAAATGCACGTTTGCAGGCACTGCCAACAAAGCAAATGATCTGTGTAAGGACAAAACACTGGAAAAGGAACAAAGAGAACGACCAACTTAATGTGAACACCACACAGAGATTCAGCAAAAGCTGGGAGAACCACAGACTGGTAGCTAGGAGTGGCACTAACACCTTATATTTTTTTAAAATCAAGTCTCTCAAATAAGCTGAGAGTCTGATCAAAAGGGGGAAATTGTCTAAAAAAAAAAAAAAAAGATGAGAAGCCTATAATGGAGTCACTTATGCTAAGCCTTATGTCACCAAACAGGGACTTAATCACAGTGTTGGATCTCTGAGAAACAATTCTAAGCTAATCAATTAGGAACCTGTTGATCAGCACTAATTAGGTAATCTGCCTGATAAACCCCTGCCATCACCTAAAGGAAAGTAACTTGTAGTGATCCATCAGGGTTTGGTTTTTTTTTGTTTTTGTTTTTGTTTTGTTTTGTTTTAAGGGCTGTATCTGCAGCATATGGAAGTTCCTGGACCAAGGGAAGAATTGGAGCTGCAGCTGCTGGCCACAGTCGCAGTAAAACTGGATCCAAGCTGCAGCTTGTGGCAGTGCAGGATCCCTAACCCACTGAGCAAAGCCAGGGATTGAACCCACATCCTCAGGGACACCATATACTATGCTGGGTTCTTAACCTGCTGGGGCTTCAGTGGGAACTCCTCCACCTGGTTTGGTTTGTTTGTTTATTTGTTTGTTTTTGCCTAGCCTAAATTTTTTGTTCCTGCTCCCTTCTGGCAATAAAAATCTTTCGTTCTATATCGCCTCTAAGAGCTCCTTTTTGTCTGCCCACTTCGAATTAAATAAACTCATCAAATAAACTCTTAAAATGTTTACTATCCCTTATGTTATCTTTTAACAGTGCCTAGTATAATTGTTGGCCCATAGGAGACATTCAATAAATTAGTTTGATTGATTGAACTGGGAAGAATGTTTGGCAGTTAGGATGGATATCTGGGGGCCATATAAAAAAGAAATTTCTAGCAATAAATAGTGGGCAAAGAAAAGAATTCATCCGTCTGAAATAGGATCTAACTCAGAGGCCACCAAGAATGGACATTCTGTTAACTAATCCCTAGCTTTGAGACTGAGGTCTAAATTGTTTACCACTGGAAAAGAAAGGAAATGAAAGATATGGAAGTCAGGCAGAATAGATAAAGAGAATAAGAACTAACACTCCCTGCGTAATACCTGCCAGGCACAGTCTGGGGCATTTTTTTCATGCATTAGCTTACTTCATCTTCACAACAACCTTCTGGGGGTTATTACTCCAGTTTTTAGAAGAGCAAACTGACACAAAGCGGTAAGGCAACTTGCCTAAGTTCATGTAGCCATAAAGTAGCTGCCCCGCTTTTCAGCATAAATATAATTAGTGCCCTAGAAGAGAGGACAAAATAACATAAATTTATTTATGGAATTATGGAATTTATTTGAAAGAATAATTCAAGAAAAATTTTGAGAAACAAGAGATTTGAACTTACAAATTGAAAGCACATACTGTGTCCCTGGAAGAACTTGACTACAGAATCAATATTGCTAAGACAATGAAGTTACCAGTCTTCAAAGACGAAGAAAGGAGGCAAAAGTGAAGTTAAGTTTTTTAAATATACCAAATTTCTCTTATGAACAAAGAGAAAACAGCTGGCCTCCTACCACTCCACACTCAGGTCCATCACTACAAAACACTTGAGCAATATCAATATAGACTCACTTAAGAATTTTATATTCAGGAGTTCCCGTCGTGGCGCAGTGGTTAACGAATCCGACTAGGAACCATGAGGTGGCGGGTTCGGTCCCGGCCCTTGCTCAGTGGGTTAACAATCCGGCGTTGCCGTGAGCTGTGGTGTAGGTTGCAGACGCGGCTCGGATCCCGAGTTGCTGTGGCTCTGGCGTAGGCGGGTGGCTACAGCTCCGATTCGACCCCTAGCCTGGGAACCTCCATGTGCCGCAGGAGCGGCCCAAGAAATAGCAACAACAACAACAACAACAAAAAGACAAAAAAAAAAAAAAAGAATTTTATATTCAACCAAACTGTCACTCAAGTATAAAAACACAAACACTTTGGGTCCTATAAGAACTTAGGACATTCCCCATGAGCCTTTCTTGAATAAGCTACCAAAGAACAAACGTCTGCCAAGAGATGAATAATGATTAAAAAAAATTGGCTACAATCCTGGAATTGAATCCAGTTTTCCACAGGACTAAGTATAAAACAACTGAAAAAGTTATAAATAATGACAACTTGGAAGTTATACAATTAGCCCACATAAAAGCAGAAAGGAGACATCAGTTGAAAGGTAATATGGGTACCCGGGTTTCCTCATCTTTTATGAGTGGCGATCAAAAGATGTTCTCTAGAGCTGACCAGTTGAGAACGCCTTAATTTGAAGCAAATAATAGCAAGGTCAGAAAAGAAAACAAATTACATACCTGCCCTTTTAGGTTAGGCCAATAAAGGTTTTTTTTTTTTTCTTTTCAGTATTTTCCTATTGGGATAAAGGAAGTTGTATTTAGATGAGGTCTAAATGACACAAGGCTGCATGTACGATGTGGGAGATGAGTGGATAAGCTTGCACCATTTATCCCAATGGAGTTCTGGGGACACTTCTTACGGATTCTGGCTGAAGCTGGAGGGCAGAGGTAGAAACTCCCTCATATTTATACAGTAAATGCTGAACTTCTCTCAAAATGAGATCCTATGTTTCATCTTCATCAACAGCAACCCAACCCACATGGTTGAGCATCCAAACGGTAATTCAGAAAATGAACCTAGAGATTCTCCATTCTCTCATATTCATCCAATAGAGTGACAAAGAAGGTGAGACCTAACTTTTAACCATTCTGGAACCTGACCCCTTCTCACTGATGAGTGCATCCATTCATCGATCAGGCTCTCTGGCTCTTTATCCCCTGCAGCCCTGCCTCCCTACAGTCGTTCCAGACACAGAAGCCAAAGCGAGCTTCCTCAGAGGCACGCATGGCCACCCTCTTCCAGGGGCCTTCCGTTATCAAACCACTTAGTGCAGCCATCAAGCTTTTTCACGATCTGGCACTTGTCTGCTACAATCTCTCTATCCTCCCCTCTTCCCCAAAGGGCTCCCTGACCCATCAGCTTTGAGAAGGACAAGCCCTCTCCCTGTGGTTGGACATTTTGGGCATGGACTTCCTCTTCTTTAGCATTAGATCCCCAGGAACTAGCATGTGTCTGGCACATGGGAGGTGTTTGTTTGATAAACGAATGGTGAGCTCTGCAGCCACTGCTCTCCTCCTCATTCCACCCATTCCTGGAAGCATTTGCCTGCATGATCTCCAGGTAGCTTTCACAACGTAGTTACCCTCTTCAGGAGCCCTCCCCTAATTCTCCCCCTCTCCCAGCCTAAGCGAGACATCCCCACAGCCCTCAGCATAATTGTTATTACGGAGCTTCTCATTGGAATGGTAACTGCTCGCTTGCTTTTCTGTCATCCGCCCACACCCTCTTCCCCAAATCAGTTATAATGAATTTGCTCTGTGTACGACTGGTGGACCTGAGGGAGGCTTATGATGGACACAATGAAGCTTCCTGATGACATGATAACATGTGCTCACAAGAGTATGTTCTGGAGCACGGCTATCTTCATGAGGACATTTAGAGACACATCTTTTGTTCCTTAGTATCAGAAAGAGCTTGGAGGTCTCAGTGCAACTTGATAATGAACCCAGGGAAGGCTGAAGCTGATCAGAGTCTCCCTCCCCATGGCCTCCTGGAAAGCCAAGAGCTCTTTTTTGTTCATGCGTGTAGGACTACTGTTTGCCTTGATTGTTATAACCCCTACCATTTGCTCAAGTTTATCAAGCACTTTCCTCAATATTCATAATAGCAGCAGACATTTTAGAGTGTTCGCATCAGGCTCTGTGTGAAGTAACTCGGGCATGTGTACTATTTAAAATAACGGAGTCAGTGTTTTTTTCAGCAACGAGTGGCACGCTGCAAATGCAGCCGTGTGCAAGACACAGTGTTCCTTATTACTATGTCGTCTCTGCCTCCCTGGGGGCTGTGTCTATATCGTGAGGGGCTTACTTGGTACCAAGGGAGACGTGAGCAGACAGCCTGGGATGGAAGTGGGGAGCCTCTGCCGCTGGGTGAGTCCATCTGTCCTCACCGGCATCCTGCCCTGTTATAGAGTCTTTGTTTCTATGGGATTGTCCATCACCAATCCACATGCCAGGCTGTGGCAGGCCAGTCTCCCTAAGCCCCCCTTCTCCCAAGTCTCCCCTGAGTCATGGAAGCTCCATCAGAGTCCACCAAAGGCGGTCCAGGCCCCCTTGCTTCCAGATCCCCTTGAACTGCACCTGGGTTCACATGCAAGGTCATGATCACCTACCAAGGGCTCAGCTCGACAGAGAGAAAGACCTAGAGACCAACCTCAGGGTCTCTACACTCAGTGCCCACTCTCCCCTAGCATCCTCCTCTTCCCTCTCCTTAGGAATACATTTGAGTCTTGGTGTGGAGGAGAGGGAGGCGCGGATCATGAATGCTCACCATTCAGTGCATCTGAGCCTCTCAGCTTAGGCTTTCAAGACTCAAAAGCCAATAATTGATGGCTATGATCTGTGCGTTCACTTCTAAAAGAATCTTTAGCTGACTATGTGGTGGGGGCGGGGTCCCCAGGACCACTCCCAGACTCGAGGAACACTGCTAAGAACCTTCACAGAGTCACTCTCATGGTTATGATGTGTTAGAATAAAAGGAAAGGTACAAAGCAACACACACGGGGCCGAGTCCAGGGAAATCAAGTGCACGTGTCCAAGAGTTCTCTCCCGCTGGAATCACACAGGATGTGCTTCCTCTCATCAACCAGTCAGGACACCACATGTGAATTGCTCTTTACCAGGGAAGCTTCTTAGAGATTCAGTGCCAAAGGTTGCTGGGGGCTGGTCACGCAGGCATCCTCTATCCTGCATGCCCCACCTCCCAGACTCCCAGAAGGGAGACAACTGTGCATACACCACATTGTCCATGTAAACAGTTCAGGCACGATGCGGCTACTCTTTTCAGTTAAAGTGGCAGGAACGTCCCAAAATCCAAGTTACCAGATGACGGCCAAGGGCCAACCTTGGATGCGGGCTGGGAGGAAGTCCAGGGGATACGCCTGAGTTAATATTTCAAAATATTATCCTGCCACAGATTTGTTATTCCCAGTTTATGGACAAGCAAACAGAAGTTAGGAGAAGTTAAGGCACTGCTAAACAAAAACAAATGAACAAAAGCAGGAAAGTCTAGATTTAAAGAGTCTTTGTTTCTATGAGATCGTCCATCACCAATCCACATGCCAGACTGCAGCAGGCCGGTCTCCCTAAGCCTGGGAGACGCACCCTTCCTACCACTATTTCATGCCCCTCATCTGGTTTTTACCCTTAAATTCCATCTTGTATCACCTTTATTAGCGTGGACTGGAATCATTCTTTTAAATCACCTTCGATCGTCTTCTGCAGAAAATGTTCTAAATTATTTGACTCTCCTTTTCACCTTCTCTCTGCCCTCCTCCCACAGCCGTGAGCTCCGGGAAGGCAGAAGTTCTGTCCCCTAGTTCATCCTCATAACCTAAGTCAAGGAGTAATCGCATTTAGGGAAGGAAAAAAATTCAAGATCAGAAACACAACAGCGCCGAAAGCACAGCCAACACGGAAGAGCATACCTGGATGCCTTCAAGGCCTGGTGACAGCTGGTGATGCCACTTTCTCCACCTGACCCTGCTCCCAGTTTAGTCTCTTTGACCACTGTCCTTACGTAGGGCCCAGCGAGACTGTCCATTAAGCCATCCATTTCTTTGAGACGTCTGCTCTCCTTCAATGAGAGAAGCATCCCAAACAGATGCGCATCTAGGACGGAGGCTAAGAAGAGGAAAACCAGAAAAAAAAAAAAAAAAAAAAGCAAGAGTTATGGAATGATTCTTATAAACCATGAGCTGAGTGATTGTTCCCCAGACCTGACCTGGCAACCGCTGCCCTCTGGCATTGTATGTCCACACATGGCACTTTCACGGGCCCTCACCTGTCTGGACACCTGAACCTCTGCTGCACGTCTGCACGCAAGGAACACAGGGACCCTGATCTCTCAGCACAGAGAAAGCAGGAGCGGAGGTTTACCTTCACAAACGGGAGGCAGTCACTACTGGAGGAACATGTAATCGGTAGATTTTTAAAGGAAACATCGGTAATATATGGAGCATGCACCCGGGAGAGGGAACAAATTGTTGGCTGGAGCATTTTGTTTTTAATTAAACAGGTAATGTATGCCTGCATTTAGTCCCATAAATGAAAATGTATTCACTGCAGAGGCATGAATCCTATTAGGCCCTCCTGTACATAAACTGTATGGGTGATTACCACTGATTACTGTACTATTAGAGACGTGTGCGTGGAGTGGCTTGATTGTAGCCTGCCTGGATCTTTAAAGGGCTCCCATGTGCTTTGCCTGAATTATGGGGAATCCGCAGGGCTTCAGATTGCCTGGCAATTCAATTGTGGGTTTGAGTCTCTGTGGGTGGGGGGTGCAGATGCACGCCGTTGAATGGCAGGCTTTCTTTACTGGGGTTTGAGAAAGGGAAAAGAGATCCACGGGGGAGGAGGTGGTGTCAAGGAGGCCTCGGGAGCCTCCTACCTTGAACGCAGAGCCTGCGTGCAGACGCACCTGGGAGGTACCTGCCCAGATCACTAAGCGACACCATCCCAGTGGGCTCTGAGACTATGGTCCCTTTTATTCTGCATCATTCAGAAACATCATGCCTGCAAACTGAGATGTTTGTTCCCCCTAGCCATTCGTATCTCTTTTTGGAAATCACAAATGGAAGTAGACATGTGACGTAAGCTAAGGACACCCAGGCTTTCACCACATGCCTCTCTTTCCTGGCCCAGAGGTGACTCGGCAAGCTGCCTCTGACCACAATTGTCCTTGTAACTCATCCACTCCCTCTTTGCTCTTCCCCTGCCGTGGACTCTGGCTCTCCAAGGCTTACGTTTCATTCCAGCAAAAACACGTGTGCTACCATTTACAATTGCCAAGACATGGTAGCAACCTAAATGTCCATCCACAGATGAATGGATAAAAAAGATGTGGTACATGAATACAATGGAATCCTACTCCACCACAAAAAAGAATGAAATAATGCCATTGGCAGCAACATGGATGGACCTAAAGATTATCCTAAGTAAGCCCAACAGAGAAAGGCAAATACCACATGATATCACGTATATGTGGAATCTAAAAAAAAAAAAGTGATACAAATGAACTTATTTACCAAATCGAAACACACCTGCAGATGCCCCAAACCAGCTTATGGTTACTAAAGGGGAAAGGTGTGGGGTGGGGACTGGAAGACTGGGATTGACATTTGCTCAGTATGATATACGGATGGCCACGGGACCTGCTCTACAGCCCAGGGAACTCTACTCCGTATTCTGTGATAACCTATGGGAGAGTGGATAAGAGTGTATGTATAACTGAATCCCTGCTTACAGAAGAAATTAACACAACACTGTAAAGCAACTAGATTTTAATAAAATTTGTTAAAAAAAAAACAAAACACATGTGCTACGAAAAAAGGCCCCCCTATTTCTATGAAATAACCAGAATACACAAATCCAGAGTGTCTCAGTCAGCTCAGCCTACTATAACAGAATACCACAGACTCAGGGGCTTTCGCAATACACAGATTGATCATAGCTCCAGAGGCTGGGAGGTCCAAGACCAGGCGCCAGCAGATTCTGTGTCTGGTGAGAACCCACTTCCTAGCTTGTAGACAGACAGCTACCTGCCTTCTCCCCATGTCCTCGCATGGCCAAGAGATCGGAAAGCTCTCATCTCTTTCTCTTATAAGAACACTAATTCCCTCACAGGGGCCCCACCCTTAGGACCACATTCAAACCTAATTATGTCCTAAAGGCCTTACCTCCAAAAGTCATCCCATTATAGGTTAAGATTTCAACATAGGAATTTTAGACATTCCTATCGTCGCACAGCTAGTTAAGGACCCAATGCTGCCTCTACGAGGATGTGGGTTTGATCCCTGCCCTCACTCAGTGGGTTAAGGATCCAGCATGACCGTAAGCTGTAGCACTGATCATAGACGCGGCTTGGATCTGGCATTGGTGGCTGTGGCGTAAGACGGCGGCTGCAGCTCCCATTCAACTCCAGCCTGGGAACTTCCATATGCGACGAGTGCAGCTGTAAAAAATAATTTTTTTAATTTATTTTTAAAGTTTTAGGAGGATACAATAAAACAATCCAGAACACACAGAGATAGAAAGCAATTTAGTCGTTGCTGGGGACGAGGGGGAGCCTAGGAGCGCCTTAACCGGTAAAAAGTTTCCTTCTGGAGTCATGGAAATGTTCTGGAACTAGTTAGAGGCCAAGGTTGTGTAACGGGATGACTTAATGCCATGGAATGTGTACTTGAAAATGGTTAAAACAGTGAATTTTGTTATGGGTACTTTACCACCACCGTCACCATAAAACACTTATCCTAACAGAAAGTTTACATGATAAAAAACCATTAGTATCTAGCTGTGAATTGCTGATACCCCCCCCCCCCCGTGCTTTTAATCAAGTTCGTCAAGGCTTAAACCAAAGGAACAACTAGTAGTAGGAATTTCACAGACAGTCTGGAGGGCCTCTTGTCTTTGACCTTCAATTACTTTATTACCCCAGTATTTATACCTCTGTGAGGGTTCACTACTTGGTTTACATTGCCTAAGAATCCCTCTCTGTCTCTGTCTTTCTCGTGTTTCTGGGTTGGTAGGAAGGGCATTTTCATGGGCAACTGTGGCCGGTTCATTCGCCAAAGTCAGTCTTAACAGGCCCTGTCCTTACCCCTCTGAATTATTAAATCAGGGGTCCGTCTTCATCCAACCAGCAACACCTGTTCTGCTTCCCTTTGACTGAAATATTCCCCTTGATACAAAGACATCTACTCCCTTCTCTCTCTCCCCAGTCTTATTCCTACCCAACCAGCCCATCCCTGCCTGCATCCTCCTTCCGAACCTGTCAGAGCATAATTCTCAAATCATTGCAAACACAATTTTCATACAAATAGATAATGAATACATGTCAGAGTTTTATTTAACTCTTTCCCAAGGAAACCGGCAGAATGACAGAACTGATTGGATGGAATATGAGAAATTAGGACTTGGACAATCCATGGGGAAGAGAAGGCTGAAGTAAGACTGCCAGATTAGGTACAAAACTACTTAATGTCCTACAGGGTAACAAAACCTTTGAAGTTAACTTCTTCTTTTCCAAGCAGAAAAAAAGAAAATCATCATACCTCAACACATATTGGCTTCTACACGTATAGGACGGTGAAACGGATGGGCCTAAATCAGTTGCTGACCAAACCCAGTTACAAACCCAAGAGAGACAGATGACCCTCTTGTGGACGTATTAGAAAAAGCTTGAATGTAGTGTTGAAAGGTCATGCTATCATCTTTGGGGCCTTATTTCCAAGTTTTGCATTTTTTTGAACAAAGCTTTACTAGATGAGTTTTTTTGTTTTTTTTTTTACATATGCCAATTTGACTCAGTCACACTCCCAAGCTACAGTCAAACTCTATTGCAGAGTGTTGATAGTCAGTTGACTTTAAATGAGGGAGATTATTTTGGATAATTGGGGTGAGCCTGATTCCATCCATTGGAAGGCCATAAAAGCATGGCTTGGGCTTCCTCAGGAGAGAAAAAATTCCTCCTGTAAACTGTAGCTTCAGCCTGTCCAAGACCTTTCCCCCATGATGGCATGCATACCCAATGGAGTTTGGACTTAGCTAGACCCCATAACCACAGAAGCCAATTTCTTGTAATAAATGAATTAAAAATATATCCTCCCTATTGGTTACATTACTCTGGTTGAATCCTGACTGATACACTCTTTTTGTGATGTCAAGTCATTGTTCTCCAAGGAGCAAACTCCCCTCTTCACGAAGTGGAACCAAGTATCTTCCCAAAAGTAGGTATTTTTTTTAACGTCTGATGGCTCTCATCATCCAGGAGATAACCTCTACCACCAAGTCTCAAGAGGTGAGTCAGTTGGTCCTGAATGAATCACAGCTGACCAAAGAGAAATGGACTTATACTTTTCAGAGGAAAGAATAAGTACTCTTCTTTCCTTGACTATGAAGAGGGATTAACAAAGTCTTCCTTCATGACCAAACTTTAGCCAGGGTCCCTTAAGTTTGCTTCTTGATTAGACCTGGTCCTTGCCTGCTGAGCCCACTTTTAGCAAAGAATCCTACTAAGATAGCTTTTTGAGAATCCCCTACCCTCGATATCCAACATGTTCCTCTTCCAAAACCCTTGATACCTAACCACGTTCCTTTTAGTAATTTTCCATGCTCTCCCTCACCCAACTCATTGGCTATATATTCCCATTGGCTCTGTTGCATTTAGAATTAAGGTCACTCTCTCTCCCCTATTGCAACACTTTTGAATAAAGCTTTCCTTACCATTTTAAACAAGTGTCAAGATGATTTTTCTGTTACAGTACTAAAAATGTGTCTGCCTTACCTGTCTCCATGATGCTACTTTTATGTCCCCATCAGAACAAGAGGTATGTTTTTTTGCTAGCATCACTACCATGTTGTGAAAAGAGGGCATATTTCTTAATAATGATGACACAGCATGTACTGAACGTTCACTTTCACCAGGCTCTGCCCTAAGTACTTCACAAGGATTAACTCCTTGCCCCATATTTCTGCCAAGACTTTTAGTATCCCCTGCCTGCAACTTAAACCATGAGCTCAATATCCTCATTTGGTTTGTCTGTTTATCTTGACACTCAGAGAATTCACCACATTTTCTTGTTGGCATCTTTAGCAAAGCGAATATCCATCTCCACGGTGTCTCAGTACTCAGACTTTCCCAAATTGAAGTAGATCAAATTTGCTTTGTGTTCCTTTCACCACATCAGCAGGCTCCTGTCCCCTGTTCTAAGTATCACTCTTCCCAGGAATCTCAAGCCTTCAGGATCTCACTACTGTTAAACTCTGGCTAAGGGATATATTCTATATCTCCATTTACCTGAGTGTGACTCTCTACTTAGGGGTTGGCATTTGAAACTACCTCTCTCATGGAGGGTGTTAAGGCTTGGTTTTCTTCTTTAGGAATTCCACGTACGAGGTGAGAGGTTTAGAGGAGATACCACTTTAAAGGTAGGAGAGGAAGAGGAAGATTTCCGGGCATGTGAAAGCCCATTCTGTACAGTTAACCCCATCTCCATGTGCTGACAACCCTGAAGAACACCGAAGTCATGGATAGACAAGTAGAGATGTGAACATATTTGGAAAAAGAGAGAATCATTGACTACTGTGCCGAAGTAATTAGGTATGAACAAAAGTTGATTTATGTTCAATCTTTACCCCTACAACTATTTTGATGCCAGAGCCTTGGTCCATGATATTCAGGCTGAGTCTACCTGAACAGAAAAAAGAAATGGACCCAGGGATGCAAAAGCCTTTCTGCCACTTTCCTATAGTCTGGAGGTCTCTGGGGAAATGACCATGGGTCCTGACAATGGTAATTGTAGCCAGGTGCTAACAGGGGATCCCAGTCCCCACACACCAACACCTGGCAAAGGTCATCTGCAAAACCAGCTGTAGGTCAAACAGGAAATAGCATTTAAATCCACACCTGTAAACCCCATCAACAACAGCAGGGCCTCTTGCTCACCAGACAGAGTCCCCCATCCTGGATTGAAGAGCTCAGTAAAGAGTCCAAGGTGAATAAGCACTTGCCAGCAGGTCCTGCTGGAAAGCTCTTCTTCCTGGGGCTGGAATGGCTCCCAGCAGCCCAACTGCCTGCTTTCTGACAAGGTCTGCAGAGGGAGAGAGTGAGCCAGGTGGGCCTGTCCAACCCACTTAGCCCAGGTGGGACAGGCACCGGGCATGTCAAGGTTCTGTAATTAACCATTCCCTGCTGCCTTCCAGAAACTAAAGCTGCAATTTCCCAAGACTATCCAAGGTGACACAGGCTCCCCTTCCAAAGGCATTAATTAGGAACATCGCATTCCCTGTGGCAGGGGTGGAGCAGATCTTTCCAAGCGGAGTGTGTATTTATTTAGAGCTATTACCACATAATATTTACAAGATACTTAACATGCATTAATTACCCTGTAATGAACTCTATGGCTACAGTATCAATGTTCTGTCAGGACTGTACAATGCACCCCCCCCATCACCATACACACACTTAGTTTTATCACCTTGGGGGGGGGGAGAAAAATTAAAATTAATTGCATGCCTATTAAATGCTTATTTTTAATAGAAAACTTGCAAATGATGTGAAAATGCAAAACAGGGTACGCGGTAAATCAAAAGCAGATAACACACACTTCTAGATACACGCTACTGTTTTTATGAGCATGTTTTACAATCCATTCATTATGCTGTCTGTCCTTTTGAAAGCTGGTTATTATAGAGCTCCTACAAAGAAACGTGTGAATGGCTGTGCAACAAGCCATGAAAATCAGGACAAAACTGAACATTTCTGTTGCTCTTTGAATCCGCCTCCCTCAAATCTCTGCCTGGTGAATTCTTACAGGAGGCTCACCCTGGTAACACCCACTCAAAGCTTTGTATCCTTGAAGGTGCGGGGGTGGGGGGGGAGACGTGCCATAGCAGCTCCCAATTCAAGATGGCGGTTATCCAATGCCTGGCCAGCCACCACCCTGATGCTTCAGATGATGGAATTTTCTCGGGAGGCTAAGGAGATGAAGCAAGGACATCAGACTTGTCCAGAATGACCTCCCTCCTAGAATCCCAGGGTGCAGGTCACCTCCTACATATTCTTCCCCTGAGATACATCATCTTTATATGACCCAGGGCAAATCACCATCCAAGTTATCTTTCAATCATGGGAGCACCCTAACTCACCGAGCAGAGTTGAACTGATTTTTTTTCTTTTTTAGGAAAAACTTCTTCTTGTAAAACAAAATTCCATTTCTCTATACATTCCTCTCATTTGTTCTAATGTTCACCTCTGAGCCTACAGAGAGTCCTTCAAGACCTAACTCCCTCTTTTACTTGACCACTGTTTCAGTATCTGATGCCTGAAAGAGTTCAACTGTTCTACCCTGTGAGAGGGTATGCACAGAACAGGCAGGTTTATTTGGAGATTTACCTATGGATAAATAGAGATACCCTAGGCTCCAGACCCAATTGTCCACATGGTTGTTCATCATTGCTGGGCTTTGCTAGGATTTCCCACTGCCCATCCATAAGACAGAGGTATCTGTCTCCCTTTCAGATTCTCACTTTGCCTCTTCGGTAGGAGTCACCTACCTGGAGTTTATCCCAGTGCGCTTGTGCATTTCCTAATTACAGCTTCCAGTTTTACAATAAAAGCAGGGAGCTTCTTTTATAGAGCTTACAACTCATGACAAGCATGCAATAAAAGTATGAAATGAACATCTTATTCCAAGAGGAGGATTACAGACAAGAGGACTAGTTGACACGAATACATGCTGGAAATGATCCAGACAAGAGGAAAATTGAATACATTTCCTAGGTAATGCTCAAACATTGCTTATTTTACACTGCTGAAAAATGCGAAAATTATATATTGAATTGTCTCCTACTCACACAAAGAAATACCATAGCATAGTATTGACATCCCACTGGGTTGTATTTCTTGGAGCATGAAATGGAGAGCATTCATTCAACAAATATATTGGCATCCACCTTGTGCCAGATATGAAGCTAGATGCTGGGCACAGGACAGCTATGGACACTGCCCTAGAAGTATTCACGAAGGACAGAGATATACAACAATGATTATAATGTGTTGTGTGCTGTCATTAAGCCCCTTCTGATTTGCCAAGAAACCACAGAAGGGAGAGTAATCAGCTCAACCTGGCATAGCTAAAGACGCCTTTGCAGTGGCAATGATGTCAACTTGGTATGAAAGGGTAAAAAAGATTTATGGAGCAGATAAGGGCAGGAAAGACATTTCATGCAGAAAAAGCAATGCGTCAAGGCCAGCAGAGTGAAAGAGCATGGCAAATTCGGCATCACCATTCATTCATTCATCACGACTGAAATTTAGGGGAATGTGAGCAAGAAGAAGAGGAGGCTGATAAAGTAGTTTGGATTTATGTCATACATAAATGAGCCACAATGGGAACTCCAAAATCATGTTTTTATGGTAGGATTAGAAGTTGTTGGGCAGTTATAGAAGACAGAGTTGCAGGTTGACTCAGGAACCTGAGGGGTTATTTCCATAGTCCCTGAAGGCACTGATAAGGTCATGGGGCTATGGAAATGGAGAAGAGGAGACAGAGGCAAAAGATGGCCAGCCTCAGAGTTGTCAGGGTCTGGAGAACTGGTGGATGAGGCAGAACAGGGGAGAAAGAGAAATCCAGAGGATGCCTAGGGTTTCTGCTTGGGCAATTTGGTGAATGAAATCATTAACTGAGATGCAATGTGGGTTCGTTGTGGGCTCAACATCTTTAATATTGGATATGTTGAATTTTTGGTGCCTACAGGATATACATGTGAAGAATTCAGAAAACGTTCTAAAGTTTAAGAGAGACGTTATCAGCAGGTGATAACTGAAAGCATAGAAGAGCAAGATGACCCAGAGAGACTATTATTGATTTAAGGCATGGAGATTAAGCCCTTGTCAGTTGCATCATTTGAAACTATTTTCTCCCATTCTGTAAATTGTCTCTTTGTTTTCTTTTTTGTTTCCTTTGCTGTGCAAAAGCTTGTCAGTTTGATTAGGTCCCATTGATTTATTTTTGCTTTTATTTCTGTTGCTTTAGGAGACTGACCTGAGAAAACATTTGTAAGGTTGATGTCAGAGAATGTTTTGCCTATGTGCTCTTCCAGGAGTTTGATGATGTCTTGTCTTATATTTAAGTCTTTTAGCCATTTTGAGTTTATTTTTGTGCACGGAGTGAGGGTATGTTCTAGTTTCATTTATTGCAATGAGATCCTGCTGTGTAGCACTGGGAACTATGTCTGGTCACTTATGATGCAGCATAACAATGTGAAGAAAAAGAATGTATACATGTATGTGTAACTGGGTCACCATGCTGTACAGTGGAAAATTGACAGAACACTGTAAGCCAGCTATAATGGAAAAAAATAAAAATCATTATTAAGAAAAACATGGAAATACCTGCATTTACGTGATGGATAGAAAAGAATGAACTGAAAAAACCAGATGGAGAAGGGATCCTTCCAGGTGTGGTAGAAGGCGAAGCCAGAATATATTGATTACAAGGATTTGATTGACTGATTGATTGATTTGATTGAAGAACTGATTACAACAGCAGTTTAGATCTCTAGATTTTCCTTTACTGAAGTCCAGCTTCACTTATCTTGGTCCAGAACTAGCCTGACATCTCTTAGGTCTGTTACTTCTCCTTCAAAATTTGATCTGCTCAAACCTTAGTGAATAAGTCTGCAGACCCTTCCACAATAGAGACACTATCTCCCAAGATGTATTCACCTTCTTACTTCTCATCAAGGTACTCACTCAGCAGCCACGTTGCTGTTAGGTCAGTGGTTCTCAAAGTGTGGTCTTAGGACCCACAGCTTTTATACTTCTTTTTATAAATACAAATTTTTGGGTCCCATACCAGACCTACCGAATCAGAAATTATAGGGGTGGGGAGCAGTAATCTGTGTCCTAATAATCCCTCCAGGTGATTCTTTTGCCCATTCAAGTTTAAAAGCCACACAGAAAAGCTGATGGCACCATCCTTCTAAACATTGCAGATTCCCTGAGAAACGTGCTAAGACTCTTTGATAATGGAAAGATGGAGTGTGAAACGGAAAAGGTCTGATGTTTTCTTCTTAAATTACATTATATTTCAGTCATTGATGATATCTGGAGTCTAATCTACATGATGAATATTCCGAGTCTTTGGATCCTTTATTAGTTAAACAGGGGAAAAATGGACAGAGGGTAGGGTGATTGGCTATTCCATCATCAATCACTGTTAAAGGAACAGCAACTAAATGCCAAACTCATGGAGTGGGAATCTTTATCTTTTGGCAAGACGATGGCTGTAATAAGTTTTAATATTTCTGTATTTTACACTAAACCATATAATGCATGCTGTTTTTTATTTAACTATCAGTATGCAACCCCATTCTGCAAGGGACTTGGAGAAGCATGACTAGAATATATATTAAAAGAGTAAACACATAATATTCAGATAAGATGCGAGTCTTTGCACAGAAAGGGGCCCTGGAAGTTTCCTCCTGTTTCCTTTGAGTACTAGAGGTAGGGCAGTTGGTAGGAGAGCCGGGGGAGGGATCATAGTATCATAGTAACAGAAAAGCGCTTGGTAGGGGCAGTGATTATCATTCATACAGGCGGACTGTCGTTTTATCCCAAAGAAACATTAAAAATCATCATGATGCCTGGACCATGACATTTAGATTTTCATATTCATTAATGATGAGTTATTCATATTGTGCCATTTGCAAGTACCTGATGGACTCCCACAGTGCCACTCCCTTCCCATCCTCTGTCCAGACGACCCCATGCCTAAACACAACCAGCTCCACCAAAGAACCTGAAAACCACCATCCTGTTTAGACTTGGTTATTTTTATCAAATATACAGTTTTCCGTTTGGGTTTTTCCAGTCTCACCGACCTCTCTCTACATCCTTGCAGCTGGTACCTAACATGCAGCCGTAAGTGTTTGACTAAGAGAATGGAAGCATGGCAAGCTCGAAAGGCATCAGGGATAGAAAAGTGAATGATCTGGGTTGTGATCCAGACAACTGAACAAACAGATTATTTTTTTAAAGTTACTTCCTTTCTCTTCAGCCTCAGCTTCCTCACTTCTGAAATGAAAATAAATAACAGTGTCATTCTTCTCAACCTTTACTAGCATGGATTAAATAAGAAAAGAGAGGCAGAAAGCCAACAATCTGTATGGAAACTTCACACTCCTTTCCAAAATGCCTGCTCCACTCTTTAGAAGTTTCTGGAAGATCCAGGCGGGGGCTCCATTTCCAGTGAGCGGGAGTTGATTTATGATTTACTCCAAGGGCCATGAGAATCTCAAGGCTCTAAATTGCTGTTTCCTTGAAATTATTCCATTCCGGTGAACTCAGATGAAATGAGGCAAAAGCAGGCTCTCATGGAAACCCCAGTGAAGCAAAACTGCTGATTCTCATGAGCCTTCAACGCGCCCCTGATAAATCTGCTGACACCACGGAAACCCGAGCCTCTTGCAAGGTTAACAGGAGCCCATCAACAGGGAGGAAGATGTAAAAGTGTCTCCTGACCTACATTCTGGGAGCTAACCCAGGTCATTTTTCTCTCAGTGTTTGAAAACAGACTTAGCCTGATGTCACACCCTTGCATCAACCTTCCCAAGGCTTCAGCTAAACTTCAGTGCTTACAATGTGAGTTTTAGCCTTTTAGAACCTTGCAGATGATGCCCAACAGTCAAGGGTACTTTAAGGGCTCCTGAGAAGAGGCAGGGCTGTCCTAAGGGGATCAATTAATAATCAGCAACCTTTCCTGAGAACTCAGTGCTATGCAGTGGCTGTTCTTTATGTGTGACGTCTCATTTAAATCCACACTCAGACTCATCAGCTCACAGTTGAGGAAACAACATAGGCTGAAAATATCTATCTTCGCAGAGATTCTTGTTGACTTAACTCAACCAAGAGCAGCCGATATCGTCCAGAAAGGAAAGTATAGATCCATTGGGAATCTGATTTAAAATTCACCCTACCCATATTGAATACTTACTCCAAAGCTACAAAAGTCAGTACCATGTGGTAGTGGAAGGTGATAGACACAGAGATTATGGAACACAATAGAGAGCCCAAGGACACCTATGCGTAGATAGTTAACTGCTTGCTGACAGTAGTGCAAATGCAGTTCAATGGACAATGCATACTGTATTCATCAAGTGGTGCCAGGATAGTTGGGCATTTGTCACCCAAAAATAAAAACAAAAGTGACTTAAATCTCTGGAGTTCCGCCATGGTGCAGTGGGTTAAGAATCTGACTGTAGTGGCTCAGGTCATTGCTGAGGTGCAGGTTCAATCCCCAGCCCAGCAGAGTGAGTTAAAGACTCCAGAGTTGCCACAGCTCTGGCTCCTAGTCAATCCTTGGCCTGGGAACATCCATATGCTATGGGTGTGGCCTTAAAAAAATTAAAAAAAAAGTGGTTTAAATATCACACTTTATGCAAAAGTTAACTCAATATACCATAGACCTAAATGTGCAATATAAAACTACATAATTTCCAGAATAAAACATAGGAGAAAATTTGCATGACTTTGACAAAGCAGTTTTAGATGGACACCAAAGACCTGAGCAGTAAAGTTTTAAAAAATTGACAGATTTCTCTGTGGCATTTATTCAAAGGAGTTGAAAACTCATGTCCACACAAAACCTGAACATAGATGTTTAGAGTAGATTTATTATTCAGAATTGCCAAGATTTGGAAGCAATCACTATGTGCTTTGGTGGTTGATGGGATAAATAAACTGTGGTACATCCAGAAAATGGAATATTATTCAGCACTGAAAAGAAATGAGCTATCAAGACAGGACAAGACATGAAAGAAACTTAAGGGCATATTAATAAGTGGATGAACCAATCTGGAAAAGGCTATATTGTATACAATTTCAACTATATGACATTCTGGAAAAAGCAAGACCATGGAGACAGTAAGATGATCAGCTTATGACAGACATTGGGAAAGTGAGGAGATGTCAATGGGTGGGACACAGAGAATTATCAGGGCAGTGAAAATACTTGTACAATACTGTAATGATGGATACATCTCATTATACGTGTGTCTAAACTCATAAGATATATACCAAGAATGAACTAACTGTAAAGCAAACTATTAACTTTGCATGATTACGATGTGTCAGTGCAGGTGCATCAATTGCAACAAATGTACCACTCTGGTTGTAATGGGGGATCTATGCCTGGGTAGAAACAGGGGCTACATGAGAAACCTTGGTAACTTCCTCTCAATTCTGCTGTGAACTTTAGAATCTGTCCTAAAAAAGGTTAGAATCTGTTCTAAAAAGGTTAAAGTTTTTCAAATGCACTTATTTTATTTTAAAATAAAATAAAATATAAAATAAAATGCCAGGGAAGTTTGCATCTATCCTTTCTTTTCTTCTGGGCGAGATCCCATTTCGCAAACTCTTCTACAGACGTTAACAACATTGCAGGCATGTGAGCTACGATCAATCCTGATATTCAGAGGGACTCAAGAAAGGAGAACAAGGGTTCCTGTTACAGTGTGAACACTCATGAGTGGTGGGAAACAGGAAACAGGTTTTAAGCCACTGAGTATTGAGTTATTAAACAATATAATCTGGACTATATTATCTGATAGATTCTATCATCTCTGATCTTCAGTTTCCCTGACTATAACATGGGATCGTATTTATTACCTGGAAGGACAACTGGAGCTCTTGGAAAGAGTGTATGTGAAATCTGCAGTTTGGTGTCTAAGCCACAGAAAGACATCATAATGTAAGATGTGATCACTATTAGGGAAGAGGAAAGCACAGGGCACTGCTGTGGGGACCAGATTAGCTCAGCCCTGCTTGTGTGGACAGCCCAAAGGCTCACTCTGCAGGGGACGCCCTCATTAGCACCTTGTCTGGCACCTGTCAGGTGCCAGCAGGGTAATTCTTGGCTGAAGGTCATCACAGAGAAAAAAGGTGAAGAATGATGAGGAACAGTTATTATGACTTATTTTAAGTATGATGTTTGCCAGGATCAGAAATGGTTAGTGAGTAAGACCCAAGCCTGTAGGTGAAAACCGCTTCTCCACTAGTCTCCTCTGATTTTGGTCACAAGAATAACGTTAGGGAACTGAGGTTCCCAAAATAGATTTCTTTCATAACTAACAACCAGGTAGGGAAATCATGTTCTAAAAGCTGAGCTTCATTTCCTTCTAGATGAAGAATTTCAAAAACGTCCCCTAGTAGGAACCAAACCAAGAAAGTGCCTCTTATTCAAATGGATGCCAGTGTATGATTGTCCAATTATTTACTGCATTCTGCCTTTGATAGCCCAGATGTTCTCAATTTCTTGTAATAAATTCTTTCATCTGAAAAGTCGTTCTACTCAGAAATGCAAAATCCTCTCTAGTTCACCAGCCTTTTTTTGATGAGCTGGTATAATTGGCCTTCAATTTGCTTATTGTTTTGCAATAGAAAGCCCAAGTTTAATTTCATTTCTGTAAACCTGTAGACAAGAGCTGGCCATTTCACCATTTAAGTCATTCTCCTCATTACAATCCACTTTGGCTCTGCCCACCCCCTTCTTCATCAACAGAGATTGCGGAAAAAAATTTTTTTGCCTCCTTATTTTTCTGCTTAAAAAAAAAGAATTTTTTCCCATTGCAAAATATTTAAATTTGATTCAATCACAATGTCTCTTCTGTTTCTCTTTCTCTCTCCCTCTAAATATATATATATATTTGGCAGCACTCATGGCATGCAGAAATTCCTGGGCCATGGGCTGAACCCAAGCCACAGCAGCAACAACACTGAATCCTTAACTGCTAGGCTACCAGGGAACTGCCCTTTCTATTCTTGAAAAAAAGCAAAAGGATTTATTTGTGTATGTAACAACTAATCAATTAATATATTTAGCTGCCAATCTAATCATACCAACCATATTTATTGAGCTCCTTACATGAGCTTATAAACCAGGTAAAGCTTTGTGGGAAATACAGATACATAAAAGTTCTAACTCACGGGTCTACTTGTGGAAGTTCAGTGCATTCATAACAAAAATATAACGAATTGCCAATAATCGATGGATTCACTCATTTAAAAGCATTCATTTAACAAACATCGAGTAAACACTTTCCCTTGGTTATACTAGAACAACAATTGCTTTCCTTGTCTTTACACTTCGCATGTTTGTGGCATTAATAAATTCCCCCTTCTTTTTTTCTCAATGTTTTAGTATTCAATTCTATGTCCTCTATTAAAGAGATTTCACTTCACAGGGTTGAAAAAACTGAGCTGTCCAATGTGCCTCTGACATGTGTTCTAGACCCTAGCACAGAGAGGAAAATGCTATGCATGGTGGGCATAGCACCAGCCCTGGAATCAGAGAAGCTGGGTTCAAATCCGTGGTTGTGTGCTTGCTGTATGACCTTGGTCAAGTAATTTATTCCCCTTGTCCTGGTTTCCCCATCTGTGATGAATAAGCTTATGTGTCAACTCAGCAGGGCCACAGGGTACCCATATCAGAAATCATTCTGGGTGTGTTGATGAGGATGTTTCTGAATGAAGTTAACATTTGGACTGGTAGACTGAGTAAAGCAGATTGCTCTCCCCACTGTGGGTGGGCCTCACCCAATCCGTTGAAGGCTTGCCAGACCAGAACAAAAGGCAGAGGAATAAAAAATTCACTCTTCGTTGATGGTCTTCAAGCTGGGCCACTGGTCCTCTGCCTTCAGAGTCAGACTGAAACTATACAATCAGCTCTCCTGTGTCCCCGGCTTGAAGATCTTGGAGTTTCTCAGCATTTCTGAGCCAATTCCTTTCTCTGGAGAACCCCAACAAATACACCGTCTATAAATTTAGGATAATAGGACCTCAATCATTAAATTGTATACTTAGAGTACTAGTGTTAGTGTCTAACACTAGTTAGTGCTTCTGTAAATATT
The DNA here is from genome assembly GCF_016906955.1 of Phacochoerus africanus. Taxonomy (NCBI): domain Eukaryota; kingdom Metazoa; phylum Chordata; class Mammalia; order Artiodactyla; family Suidae; genus Phacochoerus; species Phacochoerus africanus. The sequence goes on from NC_062548.1 coordinate 13,996,197, forward strand.
CACTGCTATCAATCTCTAAGCTACGGTGCATAGAGCTTTTTGATCAATTTATATCCCAAGACTGTCTCTTCACTGCCCATGTCCTCATCTTGGGCTGCATCCTCCAAAGGCAGACTTGATGCTTCTTTGAAGCATTCAGCTGATGTATTCATTTCCCCCTTTGTTATCTCACCTGAAATCCTATCATCTCCACTCAGCAGAAAACGGAAAACGGTTCCGTTGGGTCACACACACAAAAAGCAGCTTCAAACAGAGAAACTGGAAATAATCAGAAATTACTTATACCCGGGAAATGTCAGCTGAGTCTGCACAGGACATTCTTCCAAGAACATTTTTGGTAATTCTGTAGATGAAAGGGGATTGTGAAGGTTTTGTGAGCCTTTCTTTTTTTTCTTCCTCTTCTTCTTCCAGATGAGAAGAGCTCTCAACAGACCTTTGTCGAAGAATAAATTTCCAAGGCTACCCATTTGGATCTCAAAAGCTCAGATTCAAAGAAAGCCTCAGTTCATGACAGGCACCGCTGTCTAAAATAAATGTCTGAACAGTTATCAGTTAAGGTACACAGAGAACAGATGGGAAATGGATAGCTACATTACAGATTGCTCTGTGAATTCAAGAGGCCTTTGTCTGAGGACAATGGCGATATGAGCAAATATTCAGGTCTTCAGTTTTGGGCCAGCCAAAGGATCAAGCAAGAAAGCAAATTAAATCTAATTGACTCAGCGATGCCAGATGCCAGTACCGTTAGAAAGCAAGCACCATCAAACATCTTTCCCCAGGTCTCCTGGCTCAGTTCTTGGAAATAGGGCTGGATTAAACCCAATCTAACACTTCCAGGTATCTTTCTGGTTAAGTACAGTGAGGTTTTATTCTTTCTAATTAAATAGGATTGATGCAGAGCCATGAATCTTTCCCTTGTGCCTTTCACCAAATGAGGATCTTCTTAAGACTCCAGACATGTTTCCGTAGAAATGTTCTCTATTAGTTATTTGCATGTTACTAAATTTACGCTCTGTTAGCACGATGACCGGGAAAATAATCACCTCTCATCCATAATTGTGCTGTCAATCACTTTAAACCATTTACCAGTCAGGTCTGGTTTTGCCCACAGCTGCTGTTGGCTGCGTTTCCGTCAATGAGGAAAAAAAAAAAAATCTAACTGTATCTATGTATCTTTTTGCTCCTTGTATGTCTTATTTTAGTTGACAGCATCTACATGCACCTAATCCATCTTCTTCGGCAACTCCCTCTGACGTCCATGTCCAATCAATCACAAATCCTGATAATTGCATTACCTACGTGGCTTTCCTATTCACCCTCCCTCTGCCTGGCCATTCCTCCTAGTTAAGGAAGACGCGTTCTGGGTGGGTAGCATTCTGGAGTTCCATGTGGGGAGGAAAGAATGAGTTGAGGACAATGGGGTAGTGGCTTTAGAAACTGATTTAAGTGACAAGAATGAAACTTGCCAGAGATGGGCTAGCAGGTTAAGTCATGAAATGTCACAGAGGTAAGGTAAATAAATCCGAACCACTGTGTTTATCTGAATGGTCTGATTCAAGAAGACTGGGTCAAAAAAAAAAAAAGGAGGTGTGAGCCCAGACAGTAGTCATATCAACATTAAGTGGAAGCCAAAATTATGGCTTCGAGGTCCTGTTTTGGTTCAAGTAAGACTAATTCTGCAAAGCAGGATCAATCCCTTTTATTTTATTTTATTTTTTTTTGTCTTTTTGTCTTTTTTGTTGTTGTAGTTGTTGTTGTTGTTGCTGTTGCTATTTCTTGGGCCGCTCCCGCAGCATATGGAGGTTCCCAGGCTAGGGGTCGAATCGGAGCTGTAGCCGCCGGCCTACACCAGAGCCACAGCAACTCGGGATCCGAGCCGCGTCTGCAACCTACGCCACAGCTCACGGCAACGCCGGATCGTTAACCCACTGAGCAAGGGCAGGGACCGAATCCGCAACCTCATGGTTCCTAGTCGGATTCGTTAACCACTGCGCCACGACGGGAACTCCTCAATCCCTTTTAAAGCCAACAAGGAAAAGAGCCAGAGGTCAAACTCAGATCGAACAGTCTCTTTCTGGAGAACAGTCCCTTTAAGATAGTTTATATACATACAAGCCCCCGGTAAAGATCTCAGTGCCCTTGTTCCCCAAGAGAGAAACAATCGACAAATGTATGAGTGATGTTTCTGCTTTCATTTCCAAATCGGTCCAAGCAAGGTATGAAGCCTTGGGTTGGACAATTATTGATTAGGTATAACTGGAATTGTATTTAAATTTCTCATCTCACATTCAACCTCATAAATGCCTTCTACTACCCCTCCCAAGGCCTGATACGTATAATCAAGCTATCATCATCACCATCACACAGTAACGATACACTTATAGCATGCTTTACAGTTATAAAATGCATCCCAAGACGCTTGCACATGTACTGTCTCACACACCAAAGGGAATTTTCCTCCATTCACAGAGGTTTTGTCTTGAGAGTAACAAGGATAACTGAAGTGAAAGGTAATTTGTGAATTAGCACCTAATGGTCTTTGTGGCTAGCCCTGTCTGTGCTTGTCCTACAGCCTCTCAGATTTCGTTTCCTTTCCTGTGTATACCAGTCCAAGAGCCAGCACCTGTATCTTTGTCGGCTGGCTGGCCTTGAGCTTGCAGAATCCACATGTGTAAGGCAGGATGGCGGTGACGAGAAGTTAACATGATTCCAGGGTGCTCACATCCCTTAACCAATGACCGAAGGGTGTGGAAATATAAATACCCCAGCTCCTTTACCCCGTAGCTGGAGTAATTCTGAAGTATGTGTTTTGCAGGATTTCCTGAAGCCTTCTTGCAGGCTTAAGTTTAGTTGTCCATAGTGGTAGCTGGGGTTTTGGCTGGGTTCCCCTTCCCCTTGTTATAAACCCCCTCCCCATTTCCCATCCATGCATCTTCAACTCTCCTGTCAGAAACTCCTTCTTGAATGAACTCTATTCAGACAGTGTCAAAATAACCATGGATATTCTGCTTCAATAGGCAGCCTGTGACATACAAAAGATTAAAAACTCATGCTAAACTGAACAACCTGAATATCCATTGGGACACCCATCTTATTCTTAAGAAAGTCTCTTGCCTGTCCATGATAAAATAGCTGCTATTACGTGCACTTGTCAACATAGCTCGAGAATTAAGCCTTGAAGAGTTCCTGTTGTGGCTCTGCAGGTTAAGAACCCAATGCTATCTCTCTGAGGATGCAGGTTTGATCCTTGGCCTCACTCAGTGGGTTAAGGATTAGGCATTGCCACAAGCTGCTGCATAGGTTGCAGATGAGGCTCAGACCCAGCATTGCTGTGGCTGTGGCATAGGCCTGTAGCAGTGGCTCCAATTCAACCCCCAGCCCAGGCACTTCCATACGCTGCAAGTGCAGCTGTAAAAAGGAAAAAAAAAAAAATGAATTAAGCCTTGAGTAGACAATATACTGGATGCTATGAATAAAAATGAAGGGATCAACCTTGACCTCCTAGAGTTCATGGTCTAGAGATTAGACACCAAAACAAAGCGTTGACATAGAGTGGACCTGTGACGATGAGCTGAGAGTGTGCAGAGGAAGGCCTGTCTGACTACTCACCAGGGCTCTCCTTCCTTAAGATATAACCAGATTCTAGACACACAAAAATAGCAGAGCCAGGGAAATAGCACCACAACCAAATCAGAGAGGCCTGCTGTTGGTGGGCTGAATTCACCATTATAAGAACAGGCATCAGTCAGACCTCATCTCACAATCTTAAACACAAAGACAAAAACGGAAGTACTCATCTTAGCAAATCCTCAGCCATCTCAGCATTTCTCACAAACCTTGTTTGTCCTATCAGAAAAAATGATGTCTAGCAACTAGTTCTTGGAAGGCCTGTCTCTGAAGACAGAGTAGAAATGGACAGATCAAGTTACAATCATGTTCTATTGGAAGCAAACAAGTACTTTTTCACAGCAATGCATCAGAGAACAAAGAGCAGGGTGCTTCCGCCCATCTCTGTATCTCTGCTTCACGGAATGAGAGCTGAGATGTTCACTAACATGTAAAACTCACCATCCCCACCCCTTCTTTCCATTTTCAAATGTGAGTGAGATAATATTAGGCCCCCAAAGCATACAGTGTGTCTTTATACGGTGGATAAGAAACAGATGCAACTTGTTGCTCTGAGAAGCTGTACCAAACAAATATGTTAAAAGTTTTCCAAGGGCTGTGATAAATTTGATGGTAGACTCAACACTGATTGCTAATAGGTTTGTCCAAGACAGTCAACTACATAGGACGAGGGCAGAAATTTAAATAGCAGGCTGCTATTTACTTAGCTACCTTATTGCTTTCCAGACCACCGCATTCTACGCACCCCCTTTTATGTGGGAAGATTTGTCATGGTCCTTCGAGCGGTTTCTATTACAGAGTGAGAGACAGTAAGACCTCAGAGAAGGAGCAGCTGCAAGAACTTTCCAGGTAGCCAGGAGCTGAGTGAGCCCCGGAGAATTTCCTTGAACACGGCAGAATGATACCCACGTATCCAGGTGTGACCCAGGACAGGCTGAAAGAGGAGCAGGCCCCCATCAGCGGTGCAGCACTCCCCCACAACGGCTCCTAAGAAGCTGTACACATGCCAGGTCTCCAATTTCTCACCTCCAGTTCTCTCTGTATACATACTCCGATCAGGCTTTCCCCTCTCTTGTTCTGCAGAAACTGCTCTTGTCAAAAGCATTAACAACCCGAGTTCCCATTGTGGCTCAGAGGGTTAAGAGCATAAACTAGTGTCCATTAGGATGCAGGCTGGATCCCTGGCCTCACTCAGTGGTTAAGGATCCGGAGCTGCTGCAAGCTGCAGCCTATGTTGCAGAGGTGGCTCAGATCGGGGGTTGCCATGGCTGTGGCATAGGTCCCAGCTGCAGCTCCAACTGGACCCCTGGCACGTGCAGTCATTAAAAAAAAGAGAAATCCATTGCTTAAACCCAATGGTCCAGCCTTATGGTATTTCATGAGTCACCCGCGTTTATCACAGTTCTTCACTTTCTCGGCATCAGTTCACCTTCTTCACTTAGCTTCCGAGACCCCAGACTCTCAAGATTTCCTCACACCTTGCCTTTCAGTTTCCCTTGTTGGATTTCTCTTCTTTCCAGACTCTTAAGACTACAGTGCCGCAGATCTTAAACCTCAGTCTCTTTTCTCCACAATTTTCCCCGGCTTCAGAGCTTCAAATACCATTTACGTACCGACAACTCCAAAATCCAGACCTCTAGCCTAAACTCTCCAGAACACCATCCTTGTACACACACCTGTTAAATATTTCTACTTGGATATATTCATGCATTTAGTCTGGACATCTGATTCTCCTGCTTCAGCCATTCTACCTGTAGTCCTTTCCACTTCAGTTGATAAAAACTTTGGTGACATATTTGAGTTTTCTCCCATCCAGCAATCAATCCATCTGCAAATCCCTTTGGATCCACCTCTCATTATGCTCAGGATCTGACCCTTTCTCACCACCTCATCTGAACCATCATCATCTCTGCATTGTAACTACTCTTTCTTTTATTTACTTATTTATTTATTTTACTAAAAAAATTTTTTTAGGGCCACACCCTCAGCACATGGAAGTTCCTAGGCTAGAGGTCGAATTGGAGCTACAGGTGCCCACTTACACCACAGCCGCAGCAACATGGGATCCAAACCATGTCTGCAACCTACACCACAGCTCACAGCAACACTGGATCTCCAACCCACTAGGCAAGGCCAGGGATCAAACCTGCATCCTCTAGGATACTAATCGGATTTGTTTCCACTGAGCCACAATGGAAATTTCTTGTAACGACTCTTTCTTTTTCCACCCTTGCTCCTTCATTTTATTTTACAAACAGAGCTATGATTGTTCTTTTTAATTTTATTTATTTATCTACTTATGGCTTTTTATGGCTGCACCTGTGGCATATGGTAGTTCCCAGGCTAGGGGTCGAAATGGAACTGTAGCTGCAGGCCTACGCGACGGCCACAGCAAAGCAGGATCCGAGCCGTGCCTGAGACCTACACCACAGCTCATGGCAATGCTGGATCCTTAACCCACTGAGCAAGGCCAGGGATTGAACCTGCAACCTCATGGTTCCCAGCTGGATTCGTTTCTGCTGCACCACACAGGAACTCGGGATTGTCCTTTTAAAATGCATGCCACATCACATGCAGACTTGGATTCAAACTCTCCAATGGCTTCCATTTCATCAGAAGAGCAGCCAAAGTCCTTGCAGTGTCTCCTTAACCTGAGACACTGCCAGCTTCTCAGCTCTCTCTCCCGTGGCTCTCCCATCCCTAACTCCAATTTGCCTGCACAGGCCTCCTTTCTATTTCTTGAACATACCTGACATGTTCCCGCTTGAAAGCCATTCAACTTGCCTTTGTCTGGCATTTGTCTGTCTAGAATTCCCTTCCCCTTGACTGCTGTTTAGCTCCCTAGTCTCCCCCACCCCACCCCCTTCAAGCCTTTGCTCAGATGTTACCTTCTCAGTGTGAGCTACGTTGACCACCCTAATTAGAAGGGCAACTCCATGACCAACTTTGGCAACCCCTCCATCTCTCTCGCTGCACTGTATCCAATTTCTTCCCTGCCTGGGAGTCCATAGACCCTGTTTATGGTTTATTAGATCAAGTTTAAAGATAGCATCCATACCCACCTCCCGCATCCACTTCCGGCAGGGTGCACGATGTAGATATAATGATGTCTACTGCCATTGTCTTTCTCCCCCTGCTAAAATACAAGTTCCGCAAGGACAGGGATTTTGTCTTTTCCAGTCACAGATCTGTCTAATGCCAGTGTCTGTAAGAGTCGCTGGTACCCGCCAGGAAATCAACAGATATTAGTTGATTTGACCACATGAGTTAACGGAAAAATTATGTAAATGTAAAAACGTGAGAGATGAGGTGGAAAACAAAGACGCCAAGAGAATGAGGTGGAGGTGAAGGGGAGCAGTGATCCAGAGTAGCCTCTATTCCTGCCCTTCTCTCATTCCTTACCCCAATAAATAAACCGCTTACTCATGTGATAGTTTGAGTGGACCTCATTTCCTACCACCAAAACATCCATAAAGGGAATAATCATCCAATTTCTTCCCTGCCTGAGAGTCCATAGATCCTATTTATGATTTATTAGATCAAGTTTAAAGATAGCATCCACATTTAAGGTTCTGTTCATGGGGGGCATCTATCAGCTATCTAAATCCTATTCAACCTTCAAGGGTCATATTTTAAGAAAACTTTCCTAAGACCAATAGAACCCTCATTTGCACCACCAGACAGGTTGAAACTTGATCCTGTAAAGTGTATCACATGATGTACTTGTGTTCCTCCTTAACTGTGAAATCGTGTCTCTTTACAATAAACGTGTAAGCAACTTGAAAGGATGCATGATAACAATAGCTGATTTTATTGAAACCTTATTAAATGATTGCGTTTGGAGTGGAGAAGCAATGAGATCCTGCTGTATAGCACAGGGAACTGTATCTAATCACTTGTGACGGAACATGAAGGAGGATAATGTGAGAAACAGGATGTTTATATATGGATAACTGGGTCACGTTGCTGTACAGCAGACATTGACAAAACAATGTAAATCAACTATAATGAAACCTTTTTTAAAGAAAAAAGACAGCTTCCTAACATCACACACACACACACACACACACACATACACACACACACAGAAACCTTATTAGGTGCTGTGTGTGGTTCTAAACGCTTACCTGAATTATGTCATTAAGCATCACAACTATCTCATTAGGAGAATGTACTATTATCTTTATTTACAGATGAAGCTACTGAGGCACAGAGAGTTTTACTACCTCGTCCAGTACTACAAAGCTAATTAACAGATGAGCTAGGATTTATACTGAATGCAACCAAGCCTCATCTCCCACACTATACCCACTAGGCTATTCCAGACCTTTCCCATCAATGTCTCACAGAACATTCAGAGGTGGTGTTCAAAATGTGTCCCTGTTGCTTGAAGTGTGGTCCACAGATCAGCAGCTTCAAAATCACCATAAAGTTGATAAAAACGCAGAATCTGCTCTCCACCCATCCCACCTATCCCCAGTCAGAACCCGCATTTTAACAACCTTCCAGGTTATGAGCATGCAGAGCCGAGCTGAGAACATTTAAAGATTTAACAAATTAACTTGTACTAGTGATCATCAGGCAGAAGGAGGAAGGTGAGGAGGAGTCTCAGGGAAGAGAAGGCAAGTCAGAGTCAGGGGTGGAATCCTGGGTGTACAAAACCATGGCGTTTGACTCTCTACTGTGGAAGGATTCCAGTACTTCAACAACAGCATGCTTAGTCTTTGGGTAATACTGACATGCTATGAAGGGATTACAAGTGTGTTATACATTGACTCCATTCCCTTAGCCATCTTAACAATCCAGTAGAACTTGGAGCCTCCAGAGAAGCAAATCCCATGTACCAAAGCATGAATAGCTTAATCCAGGGTTCAAAGGAAGGGGGCTGAGCAGAGATGTGTCTGATGATGGCTTCTCATATCTCAGCAGGCATTAGGCTTTGATGAGTGACACACAACACCTGCTGCTTGCCACAATTCTGAGTTTCCAAGGAGTTTCTCTCTATCTTGGACACCTCCACTGCAGCCAGGAGTACACGTGCCCCATCCTGCCATAAATAAGGGGTCCATAAACACACGAATGTAATTTGAGTTCCAAATACCTAAGCACTCAGGGGCACAGGCAAAGGAAAGGAGTTAGAGTTGAAGAGGCTGAGGTACCAGCAGGTGTGGCTCCAGGGAACCCTGAGTCTCTGCCTTCACACATATTAGATGCTTTTGTAGCTAATATGCCCTTTTAGTGCCATCCAGGCTAGCTGCAGGGGGACTTCTCTAACAATGCATGTGTTTTTCTTCTAATTAGAGCAGCATCATTATTTTGAAATACTTGAAATGAAAACATTCTGTTGGATTTGAAACCCATTTACATTATCACAAGAAACTTCAACATTACATTTGTCAGTGCAAAAAAAAAAAAAAGAGAGAGAAGCTGTTAGCTCTTTAAAATACACTTTTAACTACTGCAAATTTTGAACCGTTGTAAAAATGGTTTTAAATTTTTTATCACCTACCAGTATGAGTACATTTTCTTGCCAATGGTGACTATCAAAAATTTGAAAAGATCATCATTCAAAGGTCATTATCAGGAATTGAGGAGAGCCTTGTCAAGCATCAACCTGATGTGAAAAATTATATTAATGGAGGATAAGGGCTGAGTAAGATCCAACCAGACCAGCCCACCTGCAGATAATAAGTATAAGCCAAGGTTATTATACTAAATAAATAGCCATCTGAGTGCTAGAAAATATATTCCATTGGAAAGTTCTACCCCACAGGAGAATTGTAGGGAATTTTTTATTATTTTTAAAGCTTTTAGCCTGAGGTCAAGCATGGCTGAAACAGAGCATGGAGGAGTGAGAGCACCAATGGAAAAACCACAACTTTTTGTCCTGGGAAGCCACTGAATCTGGATCAACAGTAGCCACTGGAGAGAAAGGCAAACTACCAGATGTAAATCCCACAATTCTCTCTTCCTGTAACTCTGGCTAACTCATAAACCATGCATGTATGAAAAAGAATCAAAGTATCTCAATTAAGTACTGTAGGTATAAAGTGAGATTAGAACCAACAACCAAGACATAGATATTGCAGTTCAGGTCTGACCAAGTTAATTGTCCAACAAAACAAAACTAAGAAATATTCATTAGAAAAAAAGGGGGGGGGGGAGTTCCCATCATGACTCAGCAGAAATGAGTCTAACTAGCATCCATGAAGACATAGGCCCCGCTGATCCCTGGCTCCGCTCAGTGGGTTAAGGATCTGGCATTGCCGTGAGCTTTGGTGTAGGTCACAGATGTGGCTCGGATCTGACTTGGCTGTGGCTGTAGGGTAGGCCAGCAGCTATAGCTCTGATTCAACCCCTAGCTTGGGAACCTCATGTGCCACGGATGCATCCCCTCCCCGCAAAAAAAGAAAGAAAAAAAGGCAGGAAGAAAGAAAGAAGAATCCAAAATATCTACAACTGAATATTCAGAATTTCTATGATAAAAAGTTATCTGAAATACAAAGGAACAGAAAAATGGAGCACATGCACAAGGGGGAAAAATGCCCTTTGGTCAACTCCAGTACAACCCAGTATTAGAGTTAGCATGCTGAATTTTAAAAGAGTTATTATAACTATCTCAATGAAGTTAAAAAAAAACATGCTGATAATGAACAAAAAGACAGGAAGTGACCATAGGCAAATAAAAATAATAAAAAAGAACTAGATAAAAAGACTATAAATGAAAAGCACAATATCTGAAATTGGAAAAGTCACTGGATAGATTTAACAGCATGCCAATGACACAAGAAAGAATAAGTGAACTTGAGGAAAGTATAATCCAAATTATCCAGTGTCAAGAACCATGAGAACAGAGACTGAAAAAAATGAGCATAGCTTCAGGAATCTATGAAGTAATAAAAACCATATGTGTAACATATGTGTCATTGGAGTTCCCAAACGAGAGCCGAACACAATGGGGTAGAAAAAAAAAATTTGAAGAAGTGGTCAATATTTTGAACTTGATGAAAGACATACAACTTCATACAGAGAGCTGCAGGTTAAGTGGCAAACAATAAAAAAAATTAAAATAAAAAGTATCTTCCAGCTTAAGGATGTAGGTAAAAGAAGGCACACCGCTCTCCAAATCCATGCACTCTATTGTTCTTCTCAGAGGCACAACCATAAAACTGCCATTTCAGTGACAGTATCAATAACTGAGTGAAAGCAGAACACCTTGCCTTCACTGAGAAGCCAGCAGGGAGCAGTCCCGGACACCACAAACAGCAGCCTCGTCATGGGTGCAATAACACAGCTGATTGACTGCACTGCAGATACAGAATACACCCCACTCACCAGCGGCAGACAAGAAGAACACAGTGGAATTTTTTTTTTTATTTGCATTTTAGGGCCACACCTGCAGCCTATGAGCGTTCCCAGGCTAGGGATGTAATAGGAGCTGTAGCTGTCGGCCTACACCACAGCTACAGCAACACAGGATCCCAGGATCCAAGTTGTGTCTGCAATTTGCACCAGAGCTCATGACAATGCCAGATCCTTAACCCACTGAGCAGGGCCAGGGATTGAACCCGCATCCTCATGGATACTAGTTGGGTTCAGAACCCCCTGAACCACAGTGGGAACTCCCCGTGGTGGAATTTAACGTGCGTCATTTGCACATTGTGTTCATAAACGGAGCCTTGATGGGGATCAAGGAGGCAAACTCAGAAAGAAGAGAGGGAGTGGGTGCTGTAGCAAGGAAGAAAAGGGAGCATTGCGGAGAAGTCACTTGCTTTTTATCTCAGAAAGGCCAGAAATTCTCCTTGGCAGAAGGATACATCTTAGATGAATAAAAATGAGAAAATAAATTATCTATTAAATTACTTAAATGTACTGTGCTTAGTAGATAAAAAAATTCAAGATATGATTTCCACAGCAGAAAATAACAAAGCAGCATTCTGGGTCACATGTAAGATAGGGCACAGATCTCTGTGCTCACTTTTGTGCCAGGAAAATGTATCAGCAAACTTAGTTTTTCTCTAAAAGGTTTATGGTAGTCTTGTCTTACTTCCCTGTTCACCCCTGACTCACTTCCAAGTACCCAGTATGTCCAGGTCATCCGCAATTGTCCAGGGAGTACTGGCGGAGTAATGGGTCCCCTTGCTAAATTGCTCCCCATCTGATTGTTCCCCATTCTGGATACATTTTTCTCTTCAATATTTACCAGGCCAGGAGGGCCTTATCCTTAGAGTTTTGTGCTCTGCTAGTTATTCTCACAAGCACAATGAAGCGATCAGGAGAATGCCACAAAATCCAACCAATCTCTCAGATCAGATGTCTTTACTAACAGTTCTTATTCAAAATATGCCATGAAGAGAGTTCCCATGGCAGCTCAGTGGGTTAAGAATCTGACGTTGTCTCTGTGAGGATGCAGGTTCAATCCGTGGCCTCACTCAGTAAGTTAAGGATCTGGCGTTGTACAAGCTCCAGCAGAGGTCCCAGATGCGGCTCAGATCTGGTGTGGCTGTGGTATAGGCCTGCATCTGTGTCCAATTCGACCCCTAGCCCAGGAACTTCCATATGCCGCAGGTTTAAAAAAAAAGAGGGGAAAAAAAGTCATAATATGCCATAAACTATAGGAAACCTGAAAATAAAGTAAGGGCACCATCTGATAAGGAGGGATTTTGGTAAATGCTGAAGAGATGAGAACTATTGTTAAAACTGAGCCATGCCTGTGTTGCAGAACGATGGGTGTTTTTACCTTCACCTCTTCTACAAAACCATGAAAGAAGATGCCCGTTTAGCTGAGGATGAAACTGAGCCTCTTAGAGATTAAGCAACTGGGGCAAGATGAGACAAAATAAATAAAAAGGATTGGGATTCAGTATCAAATTACTAATTTTGAAGCATGTGGGTTTCCTCCCGTTATGTTCCCTCTCTTACAAAAGGTAAGATTTAGCTGCAGGAAATTCAAATACCTGGAAGAATGGCTTGTTTGTGAACGGATAGGCATGGGCATGGATGCAAATTGTAGATGGAAGTCGTGACCTTCCTTGACAGATATTTTCTCCAAAATGTGTTTGTTTACACGTGGATCCAGGATAGGACGGCCATGTCTTTAACATTTAACCCTTCCTGATTAATCAGAACAGCAACAACAGTGCCTTCCGTGTGAATACATTCTCAGTACTTTCAAAGTACACTTGTGACATCTCTTTAAGCACCAAATATTCTTTTACTTCAGGAAGGGAAAATACTATCATGCCCATGTTGCTGATAAATCAGCTAGGGCTTTGGGCACATAATGAACTCAGAGACAGGATGTAAAGCAGGTTTTCCATCTGGTGGTACGGTGCTTTTAAAGCTAAACCATGTGCTCCTCAAGGAAAGGAAATGTTCAATGAAAACACAGTATTAAACAGAAGAGTAGAATGACTCTGTTAGAACTAAAGTAGGAGACGGAAGTGGTGTCATTTATTCCAGCTCAGCTTTCACACAATTCCTCTGTATCTTCAAAATAATCTCTCACTCACATATTAAACAAACAAAAACCAGGATGACCAACCTTGGTAGAATGATACATGTGCAATCTGAAAGAGGAGATGTTGGAGCTCCTGCTGCGGCTCAGGGAGTTAGACCCTGACATAGGGAGTTCCCACTGTGTCTCAGTAGTAACAAACCCGACTGGTATCCATGAGAATGAGAGTGGGATACTTGGTCTTGCTCAGTGGTTAAGGATCTGGTGTTGCTGTGAGCTGTGGTGTAGACCAGTGGCTACAAATCAATCTGAGATTTGACCCCTAGTCTGGGAACTTCCATATGCCCTAAAAAGACGAAAAAGAGAGAGGGAGGGAAAGAACCTGGCATAGTCTCTATGAGGATGCGAGTTCACTCCCTGGCCTTGCTCAGTAGGTTAAGGATCCAGCATTGCTGTAAGCCGCAGCATAGGTGGCAGATGTGGCTCAGTTCTGGTGTTGCCATAGCTGTGGCATAGGCCCGCAGCTGCAGCTCTGATTTGACCCCAAGCCCAGGAACTTCCATGTGCTGCAGGTGTGCAAATGAAAAGGAAAAAAAAAAAAAAAAAAGAGGAAGTGTTTCTTCTAAAAATGATTAAAAACAAGAAATTGAAAATATATTTTATTTAATCATTTATTTTTAAAATGTCAGCCACTGAGATTAGATCAGAGACCATACATTGTGTAAGGAATAGATTTAACTGAAACAGCCCAGCCAAGACCAAAAAATAAAATAAAACAAAAACAAAAGAAAGGCAAATAAACATACAAAGAAGAAAAAAAAAAAGAAAAGAAAGCCCTGGAGAGGGGATGAGGAGGTCAGTATCTGAAACTGCTGCAATGTGTTATCTAAAATGTCCAGCTTTCAACAACAAAAAATGAGATATGCAAAGAAAGAGGGAAGTGTGACTTACACACAGAAAAAGCAGGTAACAGAATCAGCCTTTGAGAGGTCCCAGATGTTGGATTAGCAGACAAAGATTCAAAGCAACTATCATAAATAGGTTCAAAGAACCAAAGAAAACCATGTTTAAAAGAAGTAAAGAGGAGTTCCTGTCATGGCGCAGTGGTTAATGAATCTGACTAGGAACCATGAGGTTGCGGGTTCGATCCCTAGCCTTGCTCAGTGGGTTAAGGATCTGGCATTGCCGTGAGCTGTGGTGTAGGTTGCAGACGCGGCTTGGATCCAGCGTGGCTGTGGCTGTGGTGTAGGCCAGTGGCTACAGCTCCGATTAGACCCCTAGCCTGGGAACCTCCATATGCCGCAGGAGCAGCCCTAGAAAAGGCAAAAAAAAAAGGCAAAAAAGAAGTAAAGAGACATAATGGCAATATCTCATCAAATAAAAAATTTCAATAAATAGGAACATATTTAAAGAAATAATGGATGAGAACCTCCAAAATCTGAAAGAAAACATTGATCTACACATTCAAGAAACTTAACGAATTCCAAGTAGGATAATTGCAAAGTGACCCACATCCAGCACTATGATAGTAAAAATACAGAAAGACAAAAACAAAAGAGGAAATTTTGAGAGGAGGGAGAGAAAAATGATTCATCACACACAAAAGAATGTCAAAGAAATTTACAGCTGGCTTCTCAGAAGCAATGGAGGTCAGAAGGCATTTAGATGACATTCAAAGCACAGAGAAGGAAAAAAAAATTGTCAAATGAGAATTTTATATCAACCAAACTGTCTTTCTAAAAGGAAGATTAAATAAAGTTATTAGCAGGTAAACAGAAAACAGAATTTCTTGCTTATTAGAAATATAAAGGAAGTTTGTCAGACTAAATGCAAGAGACTCCAGATAGTAATTCAGTAATTTCACACACACACACACACACACACACTAAAGAACACTGGTAAAAATAATCAGGTGGATAATAATTCTAAAATTTGCAGATTTCTTCTCTGCTTTTCTCTTAACTGATTTTTTAAAAAATTGTCTAAAATATGTATTTAATTGTATTGTTGGACTTCTAACATACAAAAATGTAATATATTTGCCAACGAAAGCACAGAAGTGGTGGGTGGGAGCAAAGCTACATTGGAGTGAGAAAAGGACATTAGATAGTAACTCAAATCTATAAGACATATGAGAGAATGAAATTGTAAACATGAAGATTAATATAATAAAGTATATAAATATGTGTGTATGTTTGTGTGTGTATATATATACATACATACATATATATATAGGCTTGTTTCTGCTCTCACTATCTTTACAATTTCTCTGTATCTTTAAGCTAAAAGATTATATACAGTAGTTATAACAATGATCTCTTGGGCTTGCAACACATATAAACATAATTATGTATATACATACATATATATATAATACAGAATATATATACATAATACAGGAGAGAGAATAGAGTTGTGGAGGGTAATATTTCTATACAGCACTGGAAATTTTAGCATAAATCTGAAGTAGTGTCTGACAAGTTAAAATATATACTATTATATATAAAATATATAAAATATATACTTAGACCAACCACTAAACGAATATGTTGTTTAAAAAAAAAATCATTGAATCAATTAAAATGTTACACTAAAAATATTCACTTAAGGGAAATGAAAGCACTAAAGAAGGAAGAAAGGAATGAAGACGAGATATGAGATTATAGGGAACAAAAAATATAATAGCCAACTGCATCAATAATAACACTAAATATGACTGGATCCCATAAAGGCAATCCAACATAAAGGCAGAGATTGTCAGATTGAAAAAAAAGCAAATAAGATCTGATCACATGTTACCTATATGTGATGCACTTTAGACCCGAAGACACAAAAAGGATGAAGGTAAAAGGCTAGAAAAAAAGATATATTACTCAAATGCTTAATCATAGGAAGCTGGAGTAGTTATTTTCATCTCAGACAAAATTTAATCCATCAGGAAGATATAATAATTACAAACACATACATACTTAACAACTGAGCCCCAAAATACATAGAGCAAATGCTGACAGAATTGAAGGGAGAGGTGGACAATTCAACATTAAGAGTTGGATTCATCAATACTCCCATTTTCAATATTGAATAGAAAAACTATGCAGAAGATCAACAAGCAAAAAGAGAAATATAAACAACACTATAAACCAACCAGATCTTAACAGACTTTTATTCTACCCACCAATTGCAAATTCACCTTTTTCTTAATAGCACATAGAACATGGTCCATGATAGATCATATACTTGGCCATAAATCAAGCCTTAATCAATTTATAAGGTTTGAAATTGTACAAAGTATATTCACCAATCACAATTGAATTGGAAACTAATAACCTAAAGAAATTTGAGGTTTATGATTATATGGATTTTAAACAACACCTTCTAAATAACCAATAGGTCAAAGAAGAGAACATTAGGGAAGTTATAGAACACTTTGAGATGAATAAAAATAAAGACACAGCATATCAAAATTTATTGGATGAACCTAAAGTAGTGCTTAGAAGAAAATGTATTGCTAGAAATGTGTATATTACAAAATAATAAAAATTTCAAATCAATAACTTCATCTAACTTATGACACTAGACCAAAAAGAGTAAACTAAACCCAAAGCAAACAGAAGGAAGGAAATAATGACTGAGTTTTCCCACAGGTGATACACGAACCATTACAGTAATATCCTGGAGAGGAAACAGAGCTAAATGGGGAGTTTGACACTGAGCAGAGCGCAACCTTATACGGGGAAAGATTCTAGTAAATGGTGACAAAGCAAC
Source organism: Phacochoerus africanus (assembly GCF_016906955.1). Lineage (NCBI taxonomy): Eukaryota > Metazoa > Chordata > Mammalia > Artiodactyla > Suidae > Phacochoerus > Phacochoerus africanus. Next base: position 14,013,046 of record NC_062548.1, read on the forward strand.
ATTTACTGAAGTTCCTCAGTAAATTTCCCATGCCTAGAAGAAAATCTGGCACAGGATAGAGGCTCAAGAATAAGTGGATTAATTAATTAAGCTTTTAAGTGAGGAAAAAGAATGCAGGGGTACTGGAATTTGTGAAAACTTTGCCTCAAGAGAAACGTGGGAGGAATAAACACATGTCATAAAGTCACCCAGCAGGGAAGGGCCACCACATGTTTTGTGGAGCAACTGTGGATGCCTCTATAGTCCAGGAGTACAGTGTGGTTACCCTGAGTTACTGCTGACTGATTTGGTGTTGAGTCTTTGATCCTTTCCAGTGTGTCCTATTCACTCTACCCCTTGCCCCCGCCCTCTGGAAACAAACAAACAAACAAAAAAAACAACCTTCTAGTATTCAAAAGTCTGGTTCAAAGACATTAAGCTTGAGATTTAACACAGTGTGTGGCCTGTGATTAGAATAATCCCCCATTGACAGTTTGTATATTCGGCAGAAGGTGCATGAAGGGCCAAGCACTTTCCAGACGCCAGATATTTCTTTCCTAGGGAAAATAAACTTTGCCATCCAAATTGATCACTCTCCCAGTTATCTCTGATTATTTTAGTTACATGGCCTTGAGCTCCCCAAACTTAATTTTCATTCCATTGAGTAAAAAAAATATATATATATATATCGGCCGTGCTGATATATGAGGACAAAGGTAGGTTGCACAAAATCAAACGGCTGTATATTGCTGCTGCTGCTCTAAAAAAGAATTGCTACTCTAGAGAATTCTCCCTTCCTAAATGGCTATAAAGGCTCCGTGTTCCAGAAAAGTCAGAAGAAAAATTACCTCCCAGCTTGAGCTTTTATGTTCATGGCTGCGGCTGGTTGGTCCCTCCTCCTCCTGCCTACAACATACCCCAGTGCCCGTCAATTCCCAGACCTAATCCTACACCAGTTTCCAAAGTCCCAACTGGGCCCATTTCCTGAAATGACAAGATACGGTCGGCTTTTATCAGGCATCCACATCAAGAATTACAAAGTGAATGAGTCTATCTGTCTTTATAAGTGCATTTTGAACTTTATGGTTTAATATTAAACTTGCATCATAAAAAATGGCTCATAAATGGCTAATAAAAGGCTAGTTTACAGCTTGTAAAGTATATCAGTACTTTGCACGGGTTTGCTTAGGAAGATTTATCCACAAGCTCTTAGTCTCCCTGTTAAGCCCTCCTCCCCCTACTCCCCAAAAAACATTAAAAATAACTATTGAAGAACAGCCCTTTGGTTGAACTCAGGGGGGTACCGAATTTGAGGCCTCCAGGAAATTCAAACCCAGTGTGCCGATGTCAATTAACGTCCCAGGAAATGCCTGGGGTTCTGGGGCACCTGGAGGTCTCCTTTGGAGGCACAGCAAGTCAGGCAAATTGCCAGTAACCTTGACCTCAAGGGTCAAGGGTCTACGCAACCCTTCATAGGAAAATCGAATCTTCGTCGCAATTCGGAGGGCACGGAGAGCTTTGTGGAAACAGCAGAAAGGCCAACAGACTAAGCCGTACGCCAGAGTCGGTGGGCTCCTGCCGAGAGCCCTGGGACACTCCTTTTAGTGACTTGTGGAGGCAGCCCCCTCTCTCCTCCTGCCTCCCTCAGTGTCTCCTCTGCTTAGTGCACTTGTGATAAATGGGACTGCAATCCACTCACCCCCTCCACCCTACTTCACTTTTTATTACCCATCGCCCTGCTTTATCCAGGTTTATATACTTCATTATGTTCTCTGCTGTCACTTCTCTTATTTCATCTTTGATTTTTTACTCAAACTCAGCGGCTGGCAGCTGCGTTGCCACCACCGTCTCCCCTCCTGCCTCCTCGTGTTCCTCTGCGCTGCCAGAGATCAAGGTCTTTGATTACGTTTCGACGTCTAACTCTGGAGACATTGGCGAGGAGACAGCCACTCTGTGATGCCGCGCCCTGGACGTGAGGCAGGGGACCTGGGTTCTTGCGTTGCATCACTAGGTAGCTGTGATGCTTGGGGGCATTTAGTTCGCTTTTGAGGTCAAATAGAAAATGGAGGTGACAAAACTAAATGACCTCCAAGGCACACAAACAATTCTCGGAGGCTGCCTTGTCCACAAGACGGGGATAAGCGTTCTCTGCTTCCCACCCAAGGTTGTTATTAGGACAAAATGAGATCACGGCAGTCGCGGAGATCTATTGAGTGCTATTTTTCTTTCTTTCTTTCTTTTTTCTTTCTTGCCTTTTTAGGGCTGTGCTCTTGGCATATGGAAGTTCCCAGGCTAGGGGTCGAATCGGAGCTGCTGCAGCTGCCGACCTACAGCACAGCCACAGCAATGCAGGATCCTTTACCCACCGAGCGAGGCCAGGGCTGGAACCTGCCTCTTCATGGATATGAGTGGTGTTCGTTACCGCTGAGCCACAACGGGAACTTCTGAGTGCTCTTTTCAAGCCTACAAGACTATAATGAATCATTGAAGGGTAATTTTGATAGGGATGGAGTAGGATAGTTACATGGGTAGTTGTAGAAGTCCCAGGGAGAGAGGGAAACCTAGGGGACTTTGGGAGATCAGTGTAAGTTAATACTCTCTCAGGAAAGCCATCAGAGTGTCTTGGAATGAAGCAGCCTGGTTTCACCATCAGTAAAAGCATGAGTTATGCCTCAGGTCATTAAGTGAATGATACAATGAGGCCTGCATTCAAGTTTAAGACCATAATGAACCTTAGGCCCAGGCACAGGAATGTAAGAGAAAGATGACACTCCAAAGCAGGAGACCCTCCTCAGAGATGATTCAACATATTTTCGCATATGGTACCACCCTTCTGCTGATCTGAATAAGCACCATGACGTCCTAGTCTGACCCCTTAGGGTCAAATGCTCTTTTACCCCATACGAAGGAGGAGCTAGGGATGCCAGCCTGACGTCTACTTGAAGAAAGAGGAGGAAGATGGTCTTTTCCTCCTCTCCACCTTCCTTGGATCATAAAAATGTGTCCCCCCAATCCACAGGGCAGGGCCTCCTTGTCTGTCTGCTTGTATCTCTCACAAGCATCCTATCTTAAGAAATCTATTTCTCACCCATCGCTTGGCCTCTTGCTGAATTCCATCTGTGCTGAGACACAAAGCACCTGAGCTTCAGTAAGTCCAAACATCAACGAAATGATTCTAATTAAGAAAAAGAAAAAAAACAAAAAACAAACCTGTCCCAATCTGGGTTTCAGCTGGGTATGAGTCCCAGCATGTGGATTCAAGTCCCAGTCTGGGTTTAGTCTGGGTTTAGGCTGTGTTCAAGTCAGAGGTGTTTCGGTTCCAATTTCAGCACCTTTCATGTCAGCATACTTTTTTTTTTTCCTATCTCAAGATCAGGTAATCAAGGAGTTCCCACTGTGGCAAGAGGGTTAAGGACCCGGCATTGTCTCCACAATGGCTCGATGGCTCAACACACTGCCGAGGTGCAGGTTCAATCCCTGGCCTGGGCACTTCCACCTGCCACAGGTATGGCTAATTCAAATCAAGTGATCAAGAAGTATGGCCCTCCTGCCTTTTCTAAGGGAGAAGTCCCATGTTTTCTCAAGAGAGGTATTCAATCATCTCTGCATTTACAAACCTAGGTACCAGAGAGGGGAAGGCAAAGAAATAAAAAGCAAAGAGCCTGCCCTTACTTAGCTTTCTAAAAGACAAAAATACCAAGTTATGACATAACAAATAGAATGCCTAAGGGGAGCAGAATTGCTTGGGGGCCTTCCTGAAGGAGAAGAGACGTAAGCTGCATCTCCAAGGCAGCAGTTGTTCTTTATAATCCAAAAATGACATCAAATGGGCTTTAATTTTAGAGATTTGGAAAGTGAGGAACTTCTCTTGAATGAATTGCTTCATCTCTGCCAAATATTGGTGACTAGAGCCATATGGGCTCCCTAGGGAGCAACAAATATGAACTCAGGTCCTTCCACATCTTCACTGCAAAACATGCAAGGAGGGAGTTCCCGTCATGGCTCAGTGGTAACGAACCCGACTCGTATCCATTAGGATGTGGGTTTGATCCCTGGCCTTGCTCTAGTATTGGTGGGTTAAGGATCTGGCATTGCTTTGAGCTGTGGTATAGGTCAAAGGCATGGCTGGGATCTGGTGTTGCTGTGGCTGTGGCGGAGGCTGGCAGGTGCAGCTCCAATTCAACCCTTAGCCTGGGAACTTCCACTAAAAAGACCAAAAAAAAAAAAAAAGTTGAAGGAAAGCCAATTTTTTTTTTTTTCTGCTTTTCAGGGCTGCATTTGAGGCATATGGAAATTCCCAAGCTAGGGCTGAATTGGAACTACAGCTGCCAGCCTATGCCACAGCCACAACAACTCGGGATCCAAGCTGCCCACGGCTCATGGCAACGCTGGATCCTTAACCCACTGAGTGAGGCCAGGGATCAAACTTGCATCTTCATGGATACTAGTGGGTTCATTACCACTGAGCCACAACGGGAACTCCTCAGGGAGCTCCTGAGAAAGCCACATCTTTTAAGCACCAATTGTAGCCCATACAAAATTAGGGTGCTCCATGGGCTTCATTCTGTGGCTTGAATAAAAATTTTATGCCTCCATCCCACCCCTGACAGTGATCAAAAGGGGAGGACCCTGGTCCAAAGTCAATTGTTTCTCTATGATTCATTGACCTGACTCTGAGAAGAGATGGAGCTTTTATCTGAGAATAACAAAGCTGGGAAGATGGTGTGAGATGGGGAGAGGGCTCTGGTGGCCTGCACCCCCTGCCTCCAGACATTCCAGTTATTTTCCAGTTACTCTAGATTATAGGAGCAGGTAACGTCTCCATTTCACTTCAGCCAGGTGCACTGGCTTCCTGGCACCTGTGATCAAAAGCATCCTCATTAATGTATTAACAAGGCCTCTCGGCTCTTCAGAAGCAAGCCTCAATCATCTCTTCACAACTTCATTTCGGACCCTCTCTTACCTGTCACCCAAACTTTCATCACGGAGAATCCCGTGTGGTTTCCCCAACCCCACCACGCCTGTTCACAGTTCCACAGCTTTGCATAGCCTTGTTTTTCTGTCTAGGATATGATTTCCCGATCTGTCTGGAAACCTTCCGTTCTTCTGTCAAAGATCTGCGCAAACACAGTGGCATCTCCAGACCCTCCAACTATGCTGGAATCCACAGGTTTCCTTGCACTGAAGACACAACTGTGTCAGCATCCAATGAAGCCCCTCAAACCCAGAGGGCATGTCAAAAGTCCACAGGACTCGCAGAGACGGCTTCTTCCACCCAAGAGTTAACGATCTAGTGGAGGAGTGAGATTCATTCCATGAAACAATATGAGAGAATGTACAATCAAGCCCAGATTTCAAAATGCCAAAGAAGTGGAGAGAAGGAGAAAATCTATCACAGCTGACGCTGCAAAAACTCCAACCCACGGCTCAACATGTATATAGCAGCTGAGTGTTCTCACCCATTGTACTGCCACCACCAAGTGAGCGAAATTTTCTCCCTACCCAGAGTAAGGGATTTAAAAAAAAAAGCAAAAATAAAAAGGAGGAAGAAAAACGTACAGGATTATAAACATTCTTACTTGGGAGGGGAAACAGAGCACAAATGCAAATGAGGTTGTCAAAAGTTGCTTCACTTCTTTCCCCAAGCAATTCTACTTCTGGGTGTTTATCCTAGAGAAATATTCCAAATGCACAAAGAGTCAGCGTCGTTAGTAATGGAGAAAAATTGCAAACGAGTCCATCAGCAGGAGACGGGTTGAACACATTTTGTTATAGTTGTACTGTGGAATCCTATTGCTGCCATTAAAAGAGAATGGTGTGTTTCTTTATGTACTGTCATGGAGAGACCATCAAAATCTATTATTAAACAGGAAAAAAACAGCAAGTTGTAGAAACAAGGCTATGGGTATGATGGAGTTCACGTAAAACGCAGGGGCAGAAAATGCGGTATCTGTGCGCAGTTACTCACCCAGTCAGCCAGCTAGTCCACAATTATCTATCGGGTCCTATTAGGTGGCAGGCGACGTCCTCTGAGTGTGAGAGAATCCACAATGAACAAAAGAGCAAAAGTCCTTACCCTCCCAGAGTTTCCATTATAGTAGGAAGAGAAAGGCGTGAAGCAAAGAAGTGAGTAAGATGTAATACAGGTGATGGTGAGAAGCCCGGAGAAAAAATAAGGCGGAGCGGTGGTGGTGGGGAATGGGAGGTGGGTTCCTGGGGGAAAGAAGGAGGGCAGGGGGCAGGGGGGCATTGCTATTTGAATAGCATGATAGAGCCAGCAGATGCCTGAAGGAGGTGAAGGCGCTGTGGCTCTCTGGGGGCACAGCATTCCAGGCAAAGGGACCAGCCCCTGTCAAGGGCACAGTGCCCGGGATGGGGCGGAGTGAGTGGAGCAGGGAGCAGAAGGTTATGGGAGAGGTGGTGGGGCCACTTTATGCAACGCTCCAGAGGCCATTCGGAAGACTCTAGCTTTCACTGGGAATGAGCCAACAAGCCACAGGGATGCCGGGCAAAGTGTGATGTGCACGCTGGCTGCTGGTGGAGAAGAGGTTGCTGGGGGGCAGGCATGGAAGTGAGAGGACCATTTTGGAGGCTAAGGAAGTGGCCCGGTAGGAGGCGCTGGTGACTTGGACTGGGATGGAAGCAGGGGAACTGAGAAGAACTGGATGAATTCTGGCTTCATTTTGAAGGTCAAGCCAACAGGATTTAGCAATGGAACAGGTGAGCATGGAGTACAAAAAAGAGGTTTCCTTTTTCACAAAGTGCATCAGAGAATGAAGTGGCCATTAACTGGGAAAACTAGGGGGGGAATAGGTTTACGGAAGGAGCCGTGTACACAAAAAGAGATCAGAAATGTGTGGATGCTTTATGTGTTTCCCCTAGATTCTCTCATCTCTCTCTCTCTCTCTTTTTTCCCTATCCAAACTGGTAGCTAAATGCTCTAATTCCCAGAGTCAGGGATTTGAGTAGGGCAGAAACTGAAGTTGCCTGCAGCCCAAAGATGGTTCTCATTGTGTAAAAGTCTTGTCAAACCTCATTGAGGGAGTTCTCGTTGTGGCTCAGTGAGCTAAGCACCGACATAGTGTCCATGAGGATGCGGGTTCGATCCCTGGCCTCGCTCAGTGGGTTAAGGATCCGGAGCTGCTGCAAGCTTCGGCATAGGTCACAGATGCAGCTCAGATCTGGCATTGCCGTGGTTGGGGTGTAGGCCTGCAATTGCAACTCTGATTCAACCCCTAGCCTGGGCAATTCCATATGCCACAGGTGTGGCCTTAAAACAAATAAATAAAAACCTCACTGAAGGAAATCGTGTGGGGTCTTTGAGCAGGGGAACAGCAAAAGTCTCTCCAGGGCAAAGAGCTAGAGAAGAGACACTTCCCCCAGGTCCGAGGGCTCTGAGTTGGGAACGAGGTTCCCAGCTTCAGCCATCCTGCTGGGGATGCTGCAGAAACCCGGAGAGGCAGCAGGATGGACAAGTCCTTAGGCTCTGGTTCTGGCACTTTTGCAGAATTTCCAGCCAGCAGAGATAGAGTGGAAGGGATCAGAGAGAGCCATAACTTAGGAGGATCATTGAGGGCAGAGACAGGACATTGGAGAAGTTACATATGGGGACCAATGACCAAAACCCCTCAGGCACTTGCCCTGCCTTAGAACTACAAAAACACTTGCCAGTTGGCCCAAAGCAATGGCAGTTAAATTTTCTGCCAGCTTGACGGAGCAAAGGGTTGGAATCAGATATCCTGAATTAAGGAAGGTGAAAAATGTATTTCTCCAATATCTAAATTTGTGTGGTTCGATTTATATCTGCCCAAACAAGAAAACACATACTGAAAAGAGCACAGACCAAACTGCTTTACTCTTGAGTTCTGTGTTTTTTGATTATTTTCCCCAACACACAAAAATAAGCATCTGTGGCATACTTGTGTATCTGGTATTATTTTTTTATCCTCACCTTATTTCAAAGCCCAGCTATTGAGAAATCCTGGTAAACACCCCTTTTGGCCCAGCGGCAATCCTTTTGTCACCACGTTTTGCCATTCAGATGGGTTTTGAGCCCATGCAGTCATAAAAGCTTTCTCAAGGAGAGGAATATACTTTCATTTTTCTTGTAAATGAAACTGTATCTTTTTTTTTTCTTTTTTTTTGCTATTTCTTGGGCTGCTTCCGCGGCATATGGAGATCCCCAGGCTAGGGGTCAAATTGGAGCCGTAGCCACTGGCCTACGCCAGAGCCACAGCCACGCGGGATCCGAAACGCATCTGCAACCTACACCACAGCTCACGGCAACGCCGGATCCTTAACCCACTGAGCAAGGGCAGGGATCGAACCCGCAACCTCATGGTTCCTAGTCGGATTCATTAACCACTGCACCACGACGGGAACTCCTGAAACTGTGTCTTAAATACGCCTGGTAAAACACCTCAATAAAGAAATTTTCGCTAAAGCCGCTTGTCAAGTGAACATCCTGTGCACACACGTCTGCTTGGTGCAGCTGATTGCATTTAAGCACAGTGTCCTTTCAGACATAAAGATCTATCTCCACGATAGCCCTCTTGGAACATCATCTTGTTCCGAGACTAAGAGTCTCAACCGGGAGGAAAAGACGTAGGGTTTGACGGCAGAGAGTTGCTGCCATGGTGAGATCAATGGTGGACAAGTCACCCCGATGAAGGAAGGACAGCCTCCCGGGAGCTGCCTTGTCGAGGAAAGGCAGGAATCTGTCATCTCCTGGGGCCATTCAAAGAAAGAGTGATCAATAAACTCAGGCTCGCAGCATCTACAGAGATGATAACTTGATAGTCTCAACAGCCCGGGGGGTCCTGGCACTCCTCCCAGGCTCACAGACCAAAGGGCAGGAATTTGGAGTATCAAGGGCTACCCTGTGCCAAGACTCCTAGACTCCCCATCAGCATCCCTGAACCTGACTCATGTCCAGCCTTCCTTGGCTTAGAGGTGTCTTAGGTAAGTCTTAGATGTGTCACCTGTCCAGGCTCCATGGGCAGAGTTCCCTGGTGGCTCAGCAGGTCAAGGATCTGGCATCGTAAATACAATGGCTCAGGTCACTGCAGTGGCGCAGGTTGGGTCCCTGCATGCTGATGTGTGGCGGAAAAAAAAAAAAAAAGTTTAAATTAAGAATTAAATTTTTTTATTAAAATAGAGTTGATTTACAGTGTTGTGTCAATTTCTGCTGTACAGCAAAGTGACCCAGTCATACAAGTACATACACTCTTTTTCTCATATTATCTTCCATCATGGTCTATCCCAAGAGACTGGATACAGCTCTCTGTGCTCTACAGGAGGATCTCATTGCTTATCCATTCGAAATGTAGTAGTTTGCATCTACTAACTCCAAACTCCCCGTCCAGCCCCCTCCCTCCCCCTTGGCAACCACAAGTCTGTTCTCCATGTCTGTGAGTCTGTTTCTGTTCTGTAGTCAGGTTCTCTTGTGCCACATTTTAGAGTCCACATAGAAGTGATATCACATGGTATCTGTCTTTCTCTTTCTGACGTATTTCACTTAGTATGAGAATCTCTAGTGACATCCAGGTTGCTGCAAATGGCATTATTTTGTTCTCTTTTATGGCTGAAGAGCTTTCTATTGTGTATATGTACCACATCGTCTTAATCCATTCTAAAACATTTTTTAAAAAGAAGAAAACAGAGTTCCAACTGTGGCTCAGTGGGTTAAGAATCTGACTAGTATCCATGAGGATGTGGGTTTGATCCCTGGCCGCATTCAATGGGTTAAGGATCTGGAGTGGCTGCAAGCTGTGGCAAAAGTCCCAGATGTAGCTCAGATCTGGTGTGGCCATGGCTGTGGCATAGGCAGGCAGTTGCAGCTCTGATTCGACCCCTAGCCTGGGAACTTTCATATGTCATAGATGCAGCCACAAAAAAAGAGAAAGAGAGAGAGAAAGAAAGAAAGAAACCATGTAGGCCCTCATCTGGGAAGCTGCTTTGTGCTCGAGTTGAACTTAATCAAGTCTTCCTAAGGGAAATCTTTGCAGCTGCTCAGAAGAACATGGGACCAGGTGTTGTAAACACCTGGCTGTCCTGGAGGCTAAAGAATCTGCCTCCTTCCCTGTTTTCTACGAGCCCTTTCCAAGAGGAAGTCTGATCCTCTGAGTCTTGGCTCCAAAGAGAGGTCTCATAAAAGAACAACCAGGCCTGTGCTCCCACCAAGGCCACTGAGACACACCCCCCCTGTGGAATCCAATGCATCCTTCCTCCCCATGTCCCACCCAAGGCTATTCCAGCAGGGAGAGATCAGTAAACTCAGCCTCAGAGTTCCTACTGTGGCTCAGCAGTAACCAACCCACCTGGTACGCAGGTTCAATCCCAGGCCTCACTCAGTGGGTTAAGGATCTAGCGTTGCCATGAGCTGTGGTGTGGGTCACAGACGCAGCTCAGATCCCACGTTGTCATGGCTGTGAGTAGGCCGGCAGCTGCAGCTCTGATTCAGCCCCTAGCCTGGGGACGTCTATATGCTGCAGGTGCAGCCCTAAAAAAAATAAATAAATAAACTCAGCCTCACCAAGACCTCACATCACACCCACCCCCAGAATTGCTATGTAATTTGTGGGGCCCAGAGCAAAATGACAAAGGGGGGAGCTTATTCAAAAATTATTGAGAATTTAATACAAATCAAACATTGTTAAGAATTTCAAGACAATGTTAGCAGAGCTTTAAACCAAGTGGAAGCCCTTCATGGGCCCTGTGAGATGGCATGTGTTGCATGCCCATGTGGCCAGCCCGGGCTTCCCTGTCTACCCAAGGCCCAACCTCGTTCAGCAGTGGGGTAGCCATGCTTTCCCCGGGGCCTCCCCAGAGTAGTGGGCCCTGAGCCAGACTGGAGGAGAACCACCCAGGCCTGCCAAGGATGCAAAGGATGAGTTGCTGGACTAGCAGGTTGTCCTGGAGTCAGGTTGTGTGTAGAGAGGGAGAAAGACAAACTGTTGGGAGGGGAACGTTCCAGATCATAAAGGGGGAAAAAAAACAATCCCTTAGGGAGTCATTTTGGGAGGTAGGAGAGGGAGGGGAATTTTTGAGTATCTAGAGTAAGCACTGGTCTTACTGAAATGTCCCCCAAACTGGAGAAACCATCTTTAGTTTATAGTTGTGAAAACTAAGGCTCACACAATAAGAAACGTGCTTAAAGTTATGCAGGTGGCACATCACGAACAGGTGTTATTGTGTCTTTATCTCAAGGAAACCTCTTTGACAATTTTGGGGTATCCTCACTAACAAGCTGAAAGCCTTAAATTTGAGTTTCTCCAGTGAACAGCATAAACTAGTCAGAGCATTTAAACTGTTATTACATACCAGACGTGGAGTTGAGGGCTTCCGCATGTGTTTTACATTTAAACTTTTCACCCAACACTAAGACGCGGGCACGGTTGTTTCCTTATTTTATCATAACCGAAAAGTTAAGAAAATTACCTACAGGCCCCCTAGCTAGGAAAGGGCCAGCCATTTTTCAACTCCAGAAATAGCTGTTTCCAAGTCCATCCACCACTGCATCCCTCTGCTTTCTCAAACCGCGAGGCAAAGATTTCTAGCATCTGGTTAGAATGTGACAGAAGATATATGCAGATACAGAGGCAGAGGTGCCTTCTTTAAAACCGTGCTGGAGTGCCCGTCTTGGCTCAGCTGTAGCAAACCTGACTAAGATCCATGAGGATGCGGGTTCGATCCCTGGCCTTGCTCAGTGGGTTAAGGATCTGGCATTGCCGTGAGCTGTGGTGTAGGTTGCAGACACGGCTTGGATTCTGTGTTACCGTGGCTGTGGCTGGCATGTAGTCTGACTGGACCCCTAGCCTGGGAACCTCCATATGCCGTGGGTATGGCCCTAAGAAGAAAAGAAAAAAAAACCCGTGCCTCTGAGAGGGTATGAAGAATCACCCTGCCTACATCACAGGCAGTTACAAAACAAGATGTCCCAAACACACAGACCTTCTGAAGACTATTTGCACTATTTGGATCTGCATTGAAAACAAACACCATCAGAAAGCACATGTGATGAAAGTTAAAACTCCGTCAAAAGAGGCAGCAACCTAGAAATCAAAAACAGGCAGAAGGCATTCCCGCTGTGGCTCAGAGGGTTAAGACCCTGACATAGCGTCCATGAGGATGCGGGTTCAATCCCTGGCTTCGCTCAGTGGGTTAAGAATCCGGCGTTGGGGCAAGCTGCATTGTAGGTCACAGATGCAGCTCAGATGCTGAGGTGCTGTGGCTGTGGTGTAGCCCAGCAGCTGTAGCTCCAATTCGACCTCTACCCCGGGAACTCCCATATACCATGGGTGCGGCCGTAAAACGGAAAAGAGAAAAAAAAAAAAGAAACGAAAATGGGTCTGGGAAGCACCACCAACTGGCTGGTGTCACTGGGTCTCTGGGGTTTGTTACTTCCATTGGTTAAAATGAGCTTAATTGGAATAAATAATTTCTAAAGGCCTAATTAAGCTCTACGATTGTTAGAATGTCTATTAACCCCAAAACTTGCAATACTGCCTATTCCTTTTCTTTGTTCATTGGTTTGTCTATTTATTTGGTTGCTTGGATTCCAAGGCTGCTGGGCTCACCTTCCTGAGGAAATTTCTATGCAAATAAAGACATCCACCCACCGGAACACCGGAGACCAGGTAAGGTGTACTGTATCTTATGACTGCTCTGTAGACGCGAAACTTGAAGGGCCCGAAGTCTCCTTTCTATGCTCAATGCTATGGCTGAGATGGCACAGCATCTAGCAAGAACGCATAACCCAGGCAGACCTGTCGTCAGGATCAGGACTCAGAAGAGAGCTGTGGACATCCTGGCACAGCTATAGCCCAACGCCCGCCCTCAGAGGGGGCAACATTCTTCCACTGCTCCTTGCATCCCCTCCCTTCCTGTGCTGTATTTCCCTTTGACCTTCCTTGGCTCAATAATGCCCCTCCCCCACACACACACACCAGGTCCTTACTTGACATTGGTCCTGAGCACCCACTAGACCTCCGTATTTTGAACCTCAAAACTATTTCCCAGATGATTTCCACTTGTCCTCGTGGTTTCATTACCTTCTGGCCACTCCAAGGAGCTACACACCCAACTCAAGCATAATCCTCCAGGATGCTCTTTGGTCAGGGCCTCAGACAATTAGACCCAAGCCTTTACATCAAGAGGACTTGGCCTCGTTTCTTAACTTTGCTTTGGTTTCCTCCTAGGACATGGGCGATGGTAATACACCATGTTAGTATGTGCTAAAGATCAGATCTCCAAAATGTACAACTCTGGACTAAAAGGCCAGTGATTAAAAATGATGAAGAGGAGGAAAGGAAGTGAGAAGAAGAAGAGAATTCCAGTGATAAAGCCAAGAATTCACATCTGGAAATTTACCGTTACCGTGGGTACCAAATGAAACAGCTGAGATCAATTAAATTCACTGAAATTTGAGATCAATCATTTCACTGAAAATGATTTTGATGAAATGATTTTGATGAAATTAATTCAATCTGCAATTCTGGTTTTTAAGCAGCAATAATGATTCCCTTGGCTAAAATGTCGAGCTTTTAGAAGGGGAGGGAAATTTTATTATTACCAACTGGGGTGTCCCCCAAGAGTTCTGGCTTAGATCTGTAGCGGAGCCAAGACATCTGGCAATTTCAAAAATTGAACTTGATCTTTAACAAATATAGACACAAATGTGAGGAACATAAAATCACTCTTCTGAATGAGCCTTAATGGGCCAAGTTGCCTTTCAGAAACATTTTCTAATGAGCATTCGGACACGAAGTGATTCCAGTTTGTGATGCATTTGAGCTAAAACCTAGAGGAGAATGTGCGTTTGCTTTTCCCCACTGGGTTGTAAAAGGCCCCAGGTTGCCAAGCCTCAAACACTCAGCTGTGGGCAACGCTCTTCGTGTTCAATCCCCTCACTTGCTAGGGCGGGCACGGAGAGGCCCCCAGTATAATGGGGCCCTGTGGAACTGTTACAGACCAATAATTCACACACAGCCCGGGCAGCAAGGCCCCAGTTGGGCCAGGCACTGTGCTGGGCACTGGCTGGAAAAAGAAGAGGAACAAAGAACACAAAGATGAAAAAGATGCAAAACCCATGGACCAAGCGTGGGTGGTACATCCCACCTTGGAAAATCTTGCTCTCCATTTTCCTGAGTTGTTCAGGCAACTGGCCTTTGAGAAGTGGGTCTCTGATTGGAAGCCCCAAACTCACTTCTACATTCCCCCAGAGGCTCTGTCATTACGGACCTCAGTCAGAGCCTGAACTGCTCCCTAGACGTGTTCCCTGACAGGTGCCAGCCTGCACATTTGATTCACGTGTTGCTGCTCACCTACTTGGGGCCAACAACTTAATGTTTACTTCCTCCCATGTCTTGGCATCAATTTAACCTGGGCAGAGAAGACGCGAAGCTTGCTATGTGGACCACCAAAACTTAGACCCAGCATACGACAGAGATTTGAAAATTCCAGGCCAACTTAAGTCTCCTTCTCTTTGGCGCTCCCATTATTTTAGCAGCTCTGGTTAGGAGCTCATCACTGGCCCCAGGCCAGGCACTTAAGCAACCTTTAGAGATGGAGTGAGCCAAAGAGCCAACATCAAAGAGAGAGACGTCCTAGGCCTTGGGCATCTTGGTGAGTTCCAGGCTAACATCCCACTCTGTTTGGTATATCTGGGCCGGGCTAGTCTGTACAATTCCATTATGCAAATTAGAAGAGCTGCCTCTCAGGGTAGGTAGAGCTCCATGGGTCTGCAGCCTGGGGAGCCCCATCCTTCGGATTTCCTTAGGACAGACACACAGACACATGTCTTAGCAAACAGAGCCTGGACATCAGCCCCACTCACCCCTCAGCTACTGTCCTTACACGACCTGTTCCATTACAAGCAGTGGCTCTGTTTCAGGGGATGGGGGCCCTTCTTGGCTCCTTCATAGACTCTCTCCCATGCATTTTTTCCTGCAATGTCCACGGACAGGATGCTTCTGGCCTCCAAAATGACACGGGCCTCTACTTATCTACAACCCATTGCTTTCCCTGGAGCATTACCTGGACTTCCCGGGACAGCACTGTCACCAGTGGGCATGCCCACCTGGCTGCCCTGCTTCCAGTCCCCTGAAATATGCAGGATCCTAGAAAGATTGCTAATAATTGTTCATCACCAATAGAGTGGAGCGCTGGTTGCTCTGCAACCAGACTGTCTACCTTGCAATTCATGCCCCCTCCTTTCTTAGCCATGAAAGCTTGAGCAAGTTTCTTAAGCAATTTGTGCCTCAGTTACCTCCCCTATAAAGTGAGGATAATAATATTAACCTCACATAGTTTGGGGGAGGATTAACTGAGTTAGCACACAAAGAGGACTAAGACTAGTACCTGCCCCGTGCAATACTTAGCATGTAACTTATTACTATTGTGGTTCTCTAATGAAAGATCTTTTATAATAACAGATAGGGCAACCTTGTTTATTAAGTACCCTCCATATTCCCGTGTGGTTGAAAATTGTTCAAAATTAAGTTTGGGGAACCACAAAATAATTCTAACTGAGGGACATGGGTCAGCCCTTCCTACTTTGCTTTAGCGCTAGGAACCAGGTCTTGCATTAAGCAGCATGGCATCACACATGTTAATATACGTATTATGGGTACATAAATGCAATCATACATCAGAGCTATAGAAAGCTCCTTTTATATGAGCTTCATTTTCCATATTTGCGCAATGAGCAATAACTACACCAGACAATACATTTAGGGAACCTACTAGTTCCTCCCCCTCTTATTTCTAGATCTCCACACGAACTCCTATTCTTCTGTCACCCTTACCATCTCGCTTCCTCTCTCTCTGCTCACCTCTCTCCCTAACCATCAGAGCAAAAAGAGAAGAAAAAAATTCATCCATGATCCACCTTCCGGAAAGGGTCCATCCAAATATGGTGCCGTATTTTCTTTCTGAGCAAAGCAGAGCTATCCCTTCTGGACCCCGGTTTTATGCCCTACATAATGAAGATAGAGAAGAATGGGAACACCAGCCTGGAGGGGTCTCATGAGTTTTAAATAAAATTATGCAGATTTAAGTGCCTGGCATTACATTCAGTGCACATTGGTTCTTCTTTCTAGCGAGGGTGAGGCTTAGAACATTGATCTCAAATCAGTTACATTTTTCCTAAAACTCAGCATGCATTGGCCTGTGTATAAACCTCTTCTGTTCGGGGTGATTTTTCTGCCTGGCATCCCTCCTCTGTCCTTTTCCTACCACCCTGTGTTTTGCTGATGGCAAATCAATGGCACATTTTTCTTAAACAGGCTGCACTTGGTATTTTACTACCAACCATGAGGGCCCCCGCCTTTTAATTACTCCTGCTGAGCCCAGCACTATATATAACACTAATGTTTCTGGGACTGCCAGCAATTAAAACCAAAAATAAATAACACATTACAAGCTGCAAACCCAGCGAGGCTCAGGGAATGCTATGGATGGATAGAAGGCTTTTGTTTTTAATTGCTCAAGTTTCTCCAGGCCCTGCAGAATGTAAACACCTGACAAACAGCTGCTGGCCAGGGGATGGAGCAGAGGAGGCTCTGACTTCAGTCTCTTTGCTGATATTCCTTTCCTGGCTCCGGGCCCCAGGGAACTGACTGACAGTCTTCTGCCTCAGTGTTTCGCTCCGCAAAAGGGAGATGTTCATGAGCAGAGCCGAGTACGTGCACACACGTTGGTGAACATGCTGTTGCTGGATGTTTATCAAAATGGTAACAAGCTATATTGATTTTTGCTGTTCTTTTTGTGCGTCTAGCTTGAATACGATACTGAAAGAGCAGTTTCGATGAATACCTATCTTATTCCATCTACTGAATGGCAATGTCTTACCAGAGGTTCTCCATAACCAGGAAGAACAATTATAAAATCAAATCGCTAAAGCTTTCTTTGAAGCCCAACTTGGACAAATAATTATTTTTATCTGTTGCGAAAGGGAGTTCTTGGGCAGCAACCATGTCAAAGGGTTGGCTGCGCTGCCAACGGCTCCCAGTTGTGGGATGTGGGAGTCAGATGCACCAAGAAGAACCCTGAATCTCATTCAGCCCCTGCTTCTCACCACGCCTTCCAAGGAGCTCAGACGTTTTTCAGCCTAGTAGACATAAGATTAAAGGATCCCAGGATCTTGACCTTGTAAACGCATCTGACACATTGTGCAAAAGTGTCCTTAGAAAGATTGCACCAGGAAAAACTGTTTTGCAAGATCAGCCATGATTCTCCCTATTGGTGCTACTGGATGTCTCCTTAATGTTCCCTCCCAGAACCAAAAGCCTGTGGAACCCAGACCAGTATTTTCTCTGCCTCAACTCTGAGCTGCCTTCTTGGTGCGGCTGAGACAAAGCAGGAAGGTATATGCTGCTGCCAAGGCTGGGCACCTGCCTTACCAGCAGATGGCTGCATTGTGGCTGACTCTCCCCAGACTTACTGCCTGGACTGCCAGGAAATGCAAGATGTAAAATTCAGACACACCGGGGCAAATTCACATGCATTTCCTTTACCCGTGGATGTTGGCGGCTTTGCTGCAGGCAAAGCATCTCTCTTAAAAGCAACAAATAATCAGCCTTGACAGCAGCGGTACTGAACCGACGCTGACTCATGAATGTCATCATTGTTCTTTCCTGCTATGGGCATTAGTCCATGTTCAGCCCTAAGCCAGAATGTCTGCATAGAGAACAAAGCTGATTATCTCAACGATGGCTTTATTGGAGGCATGCTGCTAATGCAGGTAAACAAGTGCAAGGCTGAGGGAAGAAACATCTGAGGACAGAAAGACAAGAGGGCCTACGATTACAGGGTCCATTTGTTCCCATTGTCCACTGCTTCCTCGTGATAGGTCCCTTCAAGAGGAGGGAGCCCACAAATGGCTTTTGGTTCCATGAGAAGTGCCAGCCTGCCTTGTACATAAAGCTCAGGAATCATCATGTGTTGACGGCCAACGAGCCAAAAAAAAGTACCCGCTCTCCCCTCCAACTCCATCATTGCTTGTCCCTCTCCTGCACCTGTCAAAACTCTGGGCACCAACCTTCCCACCCTGAGGGAGGACTGAGAAAGAGTGCAAGGGCCATGCTGTCAGCTGCCCAGCTGCCTGGCACAGCCCAGCTGGAAGCTCAGCCTCATTGCCTCTCCATATCTTTTCAGGCCACATCCATCAACAGCCTTTTTTCACCCTTGTCAGGTTCCTGGCCCCCACCTCGACCCCCCCCTCCCCCACCCACCCCACCCCAGACTGGCCGGCTTTCCTCAAACAAATGTTTTATTTCTCACATTGATGGATCTCTTGGCACTGCAGCCCCTATTACACACTGGGTTGAACACCATACCCATTTAATTTGAGGGGTAATCATTTTTCTCTTGCAAATATGGAGTGTGGATGGTTAAGGTTCCTACCCACGGCTGCTGGTACCATTAGACATTTTGGCCTGTGAGAGAGGTGTCAGAAAGGGCCAGAAGAGAAGAAGTCCTTCATTAGAGAGTGAGGATGGCACAGGATGAAAGGTCCCTGTAACCCCTGGAGGGAAAACTGAGAGCCTGCAAGTCATCGTCCATAGGATACCTTCAGGGCTGGACAGATATGGCAGATGTGGAAAATTAGCCTCTGTAAAGTAATGCGGTGGGGTGGAGGGGAAATGCAGGGTGCCCACCCCCACCCCAAGGGCATTCCAATTCAATTTGAATGAGAGTTGCTATTCAGAAAAATCCACCCAGGGACTGCCTTATATATAGAAGCCGTGGATTTGCCGTCCTTAGAAAGTGGCAAGGATCTGGCTTAGAATGACAGACACTGGGCATCCATTCTCAACTCTGCCACTTACCAGCGGCCTGACTTTAAAAACATCACGTCACCTTTCAGCATCCATTTCCCATTTTCGAGAGGAAAAGTATATGACTCACAGCACAGTTGGGCGGTTACAGGAGCGTTTCTGGAACAAGCCCAGCACAACGCCTGGCTCATAGGGGAGCAAATCCGTGTTGGGTGCCTTTGTTTTGAAGTCTCTGGGCAGACACGGCAGCTGAGGGTTGCTCCTCAGCACGCCAGGCCGGTGGCCTTCATCGATGCCGTGAGTTGCTGGAACAGGACACCTGGGAGCATCCGGTCAGAGAGGGAGCCTCACTGGTCTCTTGTAATCTCCTGTGATCAATTCTTTCTCAAGTAAGAGATCTTGAAAATAGAGAGCGGCTTGGCAGCATCATTCATTCATTCGTTCAAAGTCTTATTAAGTACCTGCCAGGTGTAAACACTCTGACTTCTGCTCTGCTGTTTCTGAGTATTATTATTATTTTTTTTTTAGTAATTGCTGAAGTTATGCATGGTCTTCCTTTTTTAAATTAGAGTATAGCTGATTTACAGTGTTGTGTCAATTCGTGCTGTACAGCATTACAGCATAGTGACCCAGTCATATATGTGTGTGTGTGTATACACAGACACACAGACACACACATTCTTTTTCTCATGTTATCTTCCATCATGCTCTATCCCAAGAGACTGGATAGAGGGGTCCTGCTTCTGAGTCTTTTAACTTCTAGCCCCAGAGCTTATTACAGGCAGTTCAGATTGATGTTCTGATTTCCCTCAGATCACAGAAGAACAAGGAATATCTTTTCTTTAACCCAGCCATAAATATTGATCAGATGACTTTTTAAATCAGCTAATTGCTGATTGTGCATCTGCTGAGAAAGGTCCAATATTCCCTCCGAGCAGCTGCACGGGAACGTGAACTGTAATTTTCCTAACACATCCGTCAACATGTACGCCCAGCTCTATACCACCTACAGAAACGTAGCGAGGCACTTAAAACCACAGCTGGTTTTCTGCACTTACACTGTAATTCGCCAATTACCAAGGCTTAAAAAAAATCATTCCAGGGTGGACCAGGAATTATGTAAACCACAGATATAACAGTGATTATACCTGGCCCTTCTGGGTGGCGCTCACCTCAGCCCCAGGAATCATCTTGCACATACTCATTAGTTGCATTCACTGGGGAGTCCCCGTCTGGAGTGTGACAATCACTAGAAAGGGGAAGAGAAGCCCCGAGCCTCCACGCTATTGATCGAACAGGAAGGTCAGTGGCTCAGAGCCCAGCTTTACTCTACATGATACATCTGAGACCAGAAGGAGGCAACAGAGGCAAAAATTGCAGGGACCAAGGAGAAAAGAATGGAGTTAAGAATGGCCTAAGGGTTCCCAAAGTTCAGAGAGAGGAGGGAACACTGGGGTCGTGATCAGGGTATGAGAACCTGCGTCCATGTCTGTCCCAAACCGACGGTCTGCCCCTGCTTTCGACGGGCCAGACCCCTTGACGTGGACGTCAAGACGGCTGTTTGCTGTTTAAGTTATACCGATGCCTAGTTGATTGACGAGGCTGGGATCCTTTCTGCTGTACAACCAAGTGACCCAGTTCACTGATGTTCTGCCTCCGGTCTCTCCCTTCTCCAGGTGCACCCAGCTGTCCATCTCCCCACATCACAAATTCAATCGGGTAATTATCTGCTGGGAATCTCCAATCCCCTCTAACCCCACCACCTCCATTACTTGGTCTAAGGATCAGGGCGAGGTCCCGTGTGCCGCCTGTTTTGGTAATAAAGTTTTATTAGCACACAGCCATTGTTATGTATTTATGTAGGGTCTGTGGCTGTTTTTGTGTTTCATGTCAGATGTGCAGAGTTGCCACAGAGATCATACCGTCTGCGAAGCATAAAATATTTACTATCTGGCCCTACGGAGGAAAAGATTTCCAAGCCCTGGTCTAAGGCAGTGCTGTTTCTTTTTTTGTTTTTGTTTTTGTCTTTTCTAGGCCCGCACCCATGGCATATGGAGGTTCCCAGGGTAGGGGTCGAATCAGACCTGTAGCCACCAGCCTACGCCACGGCCACAGCAACTCGGGATCCGAGCCACGTCTGCGACCTACACCACAGGTCATGGCAACGCCGGATCCTTAACCCACTGAGCGAGGCCAGGGATCGAACCCACAACCTCATGGTTCTTAGTCCGATTCGTTAACCACTGCGCCACGACGGGAACTCCTAAGGCCGTGCTTTTAACATTTTCCTTCAAAGCACTTCAACCTGAAAAGGGCACTCATTGGCTTCTTACAAGTGCAAAAATATCTCGACGTCACCATTGCTTATCTTAAAAATCATATGACTTGTACACTACGTCTATGTTTGCCATCCTATTAAAAAAAAATTACAGCTATTTTGTCCCAAAACTGCAGGGAAAACTGAGCACCCAAGAAAATGTACAATGGCTATTTCATGCTTTCCCATGAGAAGGATGGGCTCAAGGGTTAAATTCTGAACCTTTGAAGCTAGTATTGAGGATCCATAGTGTGGGCAGCCCTGAAGATCAAGTGGAAATTGATTTATTCAGAGCTCAGCTGGGAAAACAGAAGACACTTCGGGTAATATTTTAAAAAGGAATCTTACACAGGGAATTGATTACAATGGGGATGGAACAACTAAGGCATCAAGAGGGGACAGTGAAACAACTAGGGGATTGTCACAGCAGGAAGCAGCCACCCTGCTTCCCCCATCACCACCACCCAGGGTGGAGACAAAAGGAAGGGGCAGAGTCATGGGAGCCCAAGAGTTGAGTGAATTGACGAGAGCTGGAACCACAGTGAGCCTGCAGTGGGGACAGAAGGGCTGGAATGATCGAGAAGCAAGAGCACCGACCCCGGCTTCTCCTGTCCTCTGCCATCCCATCTCTCACGGGTGCCCTCTACTGGCTGCACCCAGCTAGAAGCCAGGCGGTTCCCTTGGGAACAGTAGCTTTGCTATATTACAGAGTGCGAGAAGTACAGGTTATAGCTCTGACAGCAGATAAGCAAATGACTGGCACAGAGGGTCATGAGGGGAGACTGCCATCACCAGAACAAGTCCAATCAGGTGGCCACCAAGAGGCCAAAGAATGACAGTGCCTCAGTGAATTCATCACACGCAGGATCTGGTCCTCAGTGTTATGACCCAGAGTTCTCTCTCTGACTACGTATTATTGACTCATAGAAATATTCACTCGGATGAAATGCATCTAAAATACTGATGCATATCACACCACAGCAACCATCCAGCTGACGAGACCTCGGAGAGGCCTGAACATTCCTTCCCTGGATAAAAACTATACAGAAATCCACATCCCCCGAAGACACTCTGAAGCATGGAGGTAGAACCAGGGATTCCTTGTTTTACGATCGGTATGTTTATGGACGTCAGGTCCCCGTAGGCAGAGCAGCCATCTTCACGGCGAAGCTGTCCATGCCATCAAATACAGACCCATCTTGGAGTTCCCATGGTGGCCCAGAGGAAACGAATCAACTTGGAACCATGAGGTTGTGGGCTGGATCCCTGGCCTCGCTCAGTGGGTTAAGGATCCGGCGTTGCCGTGCGGTGGGGTGTAGGTCGCAGATGCAGCTCAGATCCTGTGTTGCTGTAGCTGTGGTACGGGCTGGCAGCTGTAACCCCAACTAGACCCCTACCCTGGGAACCTCCATATGCCACGGGTGTGGCCCTAAAAAGACAAAAACAAACAAACAAATAAAAAACAGACCCATCTCATCTTTGGGTCAAGGCCCCTCTCCACGGAACTGTGCCCAGGAGCATGGCTGGCATCTGCCCAGTGATCCACCGGGCATGCGCTCATGACTGGCTAGTGGGCGACTCTTTATTGACAGAGGCTAACACAATCAACCAGGTCTCAGTCTGGCCTGGGAGACGTCCTGCCTCCTTGAGAAGACACATCTTCACTTTTATCCATTCCATGTTGCTCTTAGGACTGCATTCTCAGAAGACAGTCATTTGCAAGAGACTGGCGTGGCAGTGGGGGGAGTCAGACAAGGAAGGGTTGCTGTAGCTCCTCACGTGCCACAGGCAGGCCCGCTTTAGCTGGTCTTCCTGGGTTTTCCCTCCCGGCCCTCAGTTCAAGAAGACAGTTCGCTGTGTGCTACGGTAGCCGGCACCTTCTTATTCATAGGCCTTTGCTGATCTGCTTTCCCCAAAGGAATGCCCATTCCCAGGCTCCTTCCAGGCTCAAAACCCATCTTTTTTTGTTCGTTTGTTTTTTTACGGCCGTACCTGTGGTATACGGAGGTTCCCAGGCTACAGGTCAAATCAGAGCTGCAGCTGCCGGCCTACAGCACAGCCACAGCCACAGCAAGGCAGGATCCTAGCCACATCTGCAACCTATACCACAGCTCACAGCAACACCAGATCCTTAACCCACTGAGCAAGACCAGGGATCAACCCTGGGTGCGAGTCAGATTGGTTTCCTCTGCGCCACGACGGGAACTCCCTCGAGGGCCATTATTCATTGGTCTGTCCTGATCCCCACGTCAAGCTAACTCAATCGCCACTCCTCTAAGGCCTCAGAGTTATCTTGTTGGAATCCTTCCTATGTAAAATACGCTTTCTTTATTATGGCCCGAGGTCTTGCTTAACTTCCAGAGTTACCCATCAGAGGACAGAAACCATCACTGCTGTATCACCAACAGGGCTTGGTAGACAGTAGGAGCCCAATTACTTGAATGAATAACCCTGACAGATGATCTGGTTTCTCTCTGATGACATTCTCCTAAATCATCCCATTGCTAGATAGTTTTAGGTTTGAAAATGTCCTTCCTTCTTTTGACCGAAAATCGTATTATGTTTATCCACTTCTCTTAGGTTATCTTCTTGTGTTACACAAAATAATTCTCTTCCTTCTTCCATGTAGCAACCCTTTAGATATGTGAATAAAGGTAGGACGTTGTGTCTGAGTCTCCTTTCAATTACAGCTGGCACACTTTGGGCTTATAGAATGCCTATCACATTGCCTCTATCTGATGACTGTCTATCCCTGGGATCTACCCTTCGCATCGACTAGACTTTCCATTCAAATGATGATGACATTAAATGTGTTTCCTAGGTGGTCATATATGCTCAATTACTGCCATACACTTCAGAAAATTACTCTGTTTATTTACTTATTTATTTTTGGCTGTGCCTGCATCATACAGGAGTTCCAGGGCCAGGGACTGAACCCATGCCACAGTAGCAACCCGAGCCATGGCAGTGACAATGCTTACCTGCTGAGCCATCAGGGAACTCATCCAGTAAATTGATTTAGACAACTTCGTTCTCCCACATCCCTCTCTCCCATCTGAGGTTTTCAGCGTTCCCAAACAATCCCCTCTTTTCCAGACCAGCTCTAGATCATGGCATCCCTGGGCTCCATCTACAGATATGAGTGCCAACCCCTCTGTTGCAGATTGAGCTGCCCAGGCTTACCCACCCTCTCGGCTGCCACAGAGGCCTCAGTAGAGGCTTCAGTTCACATTAAATTAAGTTAGCTAATGTTGAAGTGTGTTGATGTGGCAATCTTTTTTTTTTTTTTTTGGTATTTTGTCTTTTTTAGGGCCTCACTCGCAGCATATGGAGGTTCCCAGGCTAGGGATCTAATCAGAGCTACAGCTGCCAGCCTACACCACAGCCAGAGCAAGGCCAGATCCGAGCCTGGTCTTCAACCTACACCACAGCTCACGGCAACGTCAGATCCTTAACCCTTTGAGCAAGCCAGGGACCAAACCCGCAACCTCATGGTTCCTAGTCAGATTCATTTCCGCTGAGCCACGATGGGAACTCCTGATGACTCCTGATGTATCAATATTTTTTTTCTTGAACTTTTTTTTTTTTTTTTTAAGGGCCGCACCTGTGGCATATGGAAGTTCCCGGGCTAGGGGTCAAATCAGAGCTGCAGTTGCTGGCCTATGTCACAGCCACAGTAACACTGGATCCGAGTCGTGTCTGCGACCTACACCACAGCTCAAGGCCATGCAGGATCCTTAACCCACTGAGCAAGGCCAGGGATCAAATACACATCCTCATAGATACTTTGTTTCCACTGAGCCACAACAGGAACTCTGATGTGTTCAGTCTTAGAATAATCTTCTTCCACAACCCAACTTTAGGATAATGTATCACTGAGAAAGAAAGAGATTCAGAGAGAGAGAGAGAGAATGAGCGCAATTAGACATCTCTCAGGTGCCAGATGCCCTCGTGCCCAGAGCCAACAGCTCATCCAGACCAGGCTCAGCTCTCACCAGAACACGGCAATAGCTGCCTCAACGTAGTCTCTGCACGAGATCTGCTGGGGGCTTTTAAATGCAAATCTAGTGTTCGCCTTATCCTACTAAAAACACTCCAATGGCTCCCTTTTGTTCTTGGGACAAAGATCAAGATTCCTAGCCTGGACTTTTCGACCTTCCTTAGATCCCTTAGAAACCACCTGACTCTCCTTTTCCTGACCTCCTCAGCCCAGATCAAGCAGATTCCTCTATGACACAATCTCGTCACCCCACGGCATCACCCCGTCATGGACTTTTACATGGACTTGTGTGACTCTTTGATTTAGGTCTGTCTTCCCCTCGAGAGTGTAAGCTCACGTGGCAGGGATCCTGGCTGTTTCTGCTCGTTACAGCCCCAGCATCAGGCGCAGACCTGACACATAAAACGTCCTCAATGAGGAGAAAGGGAGTGGGACGGACCAGGGGTTTGCAAACTATTATGTCTAGAATGGATAAACAATAACGCCCTACTGTGTAGAACAGGGAACAATAGCCAATCTCCTGGGATAAATGATGACGGAAAAGAAAATAAAAAAGAATGTGCGTGTATGTATATATATCTGAGTCACTTTGCTGTAGAGCAGAAATTTCCACACTGTAAATCAGCTATACTTTAATAAAAAATAAAATAAAAAAGGCTTCAATATAGTATTTGTGAATGAAAAGGAGAAAGGATGATATAGGCTGAATAATGCCGCCCCACCAAAGTTACCCACTTGGTAACCCCCAGGACCTGTGATATGTGTTACCTTTTAGAGCTGTTACCTTTTACAGCAAAGGGGACTCTTTTCTTTTTTTCCTTTCTTTTTTTTGAGGTGGGGGGGTGCCGCACCTGCAGCATATGGCAGTTCCCAGGTTAGGGGTCAAATCTGAGCTACAGCTGCTGGCCTACGCCACAACCATAGCAACTTGGGATCTGAGCTGCATCTGTGACCTACGCCACAGTTCATGACAACACTGGATCCTTAACCCACTGAATGAGGCCAGGGATCGAACCCATGTCCTCATGGATACTAGTCGAGAGCCATGACGGGAACTCTAGCAAAGGGGACTCTGATGGTGAATAAATCAGGGATCTTCAGATGGGGAGTCTCCTGGACTATCTGAGTCCAGTGTGATCATAAGGTGCTTATAAGAAGGAGGCAAGGAGGTCAAAGGAAGAAACAGGGGATGTGCGGATAGAAGCAAGAGCTTGGAATGAGTCAAGGAAGGGATCTTGAGCCAAGAAATGTAGCTGGACACCAGAAGTAGAAGAGGCAAGGAAATGAATTCTCCCCTAAAGATAAGAGCAGGAGCCAGCCCTGTCCACACCTCGCCTTTAGCCCAGTGAGACTGATTTTGGACTTCTGGCCTCTGTAACGATAGGAGCATAAATATGTGGGGGGGTTAGTTTGTTTGTTTGTTTTTATGTCCGCACCAGCAGCACATGGAAGTTCTGGGGTCAGGGATTGAATACAAGCTGCAGCTGCAGCCTATGCCACAGCTGTGGCAACACCGGATCCTTTAACCTACTGCACTGGACTAGAGATTGAACCCATACCTCTGCAGTGACCACCGCGGTTGGATTCTTAACCCACTGCGCCTAAGTGGGAACTCCAAATCTGTGTTGTTTACAGTTGCCACATTTATGGTAATTAGTCACAGCAGGCATAGAAAATTAATATAGATGGGAGGTAAAAAGGAGAACGAAAAAGACAAAGATATTGGTATTTCACACTTAGGAAACGGTTAGAAATACTTTACCTAAAAAATACCGAAGAGAAAAGATCTTTTCAGAAAGATCAAAGTTCACCTGCCAGTTAGAGACCACTGTCCCTGAAAAGGGTCTTCCCATGTGAGAATAGAGTGTGCCCATTCCATCAGATTCTGGCGGGGACGTCTTCTGCTCCGCTGACACCTGGAAACTGTTTTTTGTGGGTTTACCGGCCTCTCAGCATCCTTCCAGGCATCTGACCCTCACTAGTGCCCATCCTTCCTCAGTGCCTCCCACCTAAGCCCTGGTAACTCAAAGGGCTTCAGCAGCCCCTGTGAACCCCGAGCTACCATTCTCAATCAGTGGTTGCCCAGGTCTTCTAGGTCCTTGCCCAGGGCTCTGCCCATCGCCCACGATGCCTCCTTGTCTCTAGGTCAGAAGGATGAGGATGCTTAGGGGCTCTGTCCAAGGAGATAATAATGACTCTCCCTAAAACCCTGCCAACCAGAGAGATCTGACTACATTTCCATCTGCAAACCCTGCTCAAAAGTATTCCAGAGCTTGTCTCTTTCTCCCTCATTGTAGGCCAAGGCTTGCCTGGCATGTGTCCTAATTTCCCTCTGCCTCAAAGAAGCCCCCTGACCAAAGAGGGCCGGTTCTTCTGTTCAAAGGATTGCAACCTCCTTGCCTCTGCAAATGACATGACATTTGCATAAGGCCTGAACCGAGATGCTCTGGAGCGGGTGACACTTTCAGAAAGCCTCTTGCTCTGTTCCTGCCCATCAGCCTCGCCAGCGATCCTCTGCCCTCCGCCTCTGATTCCACAGAGCCAGCCTCCGAGCCAGTGCGGGGAGGCAGGAATTGGGCCAGCTGCCTGACAACTTTAATGTTAAAATGTGTTGTACATTCACAGGCCACAGAACTCTGCTAAGTGAACCAAATGGGCCTCCCTGATGCCATATGCTCACTCCATCACATCCCAGCTGCAGCCCTCCTGCAAACAGGGAGCAGACTTGCCTGGGAAGTTTTTTTTTTTTTTTCTCTTCCTTCCTGTTGAACTGCTAATACCAGATGCTGATGTCACAATCTGAGAGCTGGCAGAGAAAGTGAGCAGCAAGCAGAGCGTCCCCAGAGAGCAAGAGCCCATCTTCTCTTAACAAGCACTTTTTAGAGGCATCTCCAAACTTTCGCATCCCTGGCCCTCGCTGAAAGGTTGAGATCGTTAGTGAGGGACTAGGAGCTATGGCAGAGACTGGCTAGCTCTTGCTCCCCAATTTTTCTCTTTCCCTTGGGCACACAGCTAGTCCACATCTGTCAGCTTCCCTTGTAGCAAGTGGTGGCCGGTGACTGAGTTTTAGCCAACAGAATGGACTCTGAGCCGCTTCCATAAAACAGGAATCTTCCATGGTCCAGTGTGGCCAACTGTCCCAATTTGCCCAGGATTGTCCTGATTTTACCTCTGAAAGCCCTGCATCCTGGGCAATCTTTCAGTCTCTGGCAAACAGGGATGGTTGGACACCCATGGGATCCTGCTATCACCTACTGCCAGCCCATCCCGAGCTCCCTGGCCCTAGATCCTGGTTCTCAAACATCAGCTGAAAGCCTGGATAAAGCATGGGTTGCTGGACCCCAGTCGCGCAGTTTCTGATTCAGTCAGTCTGGGGTGAGGCCTGGGAATTTCCATACCTAACAGGTTCCCAGATGAGATAGGTGCTGCTGGGCTGGGGACCACACTTGGAGAACTTGCCCTAAATCAGAGGTTTTCTTATTTTGTTACAAAGGAGAGTTACCCAGAGAATTAAAAAGAGATCCCAGGATTCTGGTTGTGGTTCAGTGGGTTAAGAATCTGACTCGTCTCCATGAGGATGCAGGTTGCATCCTTGGCCTTGCTCAGTGGGTTAAGGATCTGGTGTTGCCAAGTGCTATGGTGTAGGTCGCAGATGTGGCTTGGATCCACGTGAGGAAAAGGGAGATGAACGAGTCCACCAACACCTTAAAGGAACACTGACTTTCCCCAAAGGCACAGAAGCCTAGGGAAGCCTACAAAAGCCTACTTTGTAACAGGAGCCTAGGAAAACTGCAAACAGCATGTTTTGCAGCCCCCATCCAACAGATGATTATGCTGAGGGCAAATCAGAAGCAATTCCCATCTGTGCCTTTGGGCAAGTCATTTCACCTCAGGTTCCTCATCTGGAGAAGCAGGGCTAAGAACAGAACCTGCTTCCTGGGAGGGGATGAGAATGAAAACATGTCTTACAGGAGTTCCCATCGTGGCGCAGTGGAAACAAATCTGACTAGGACCCATGAGGTGGTGGGTTCGATCCCTGGCCTCGCTCAGTGGGTTAAGGATCCGGCATTGCCATGAGCTGTGGTGTAAGTCGCAGATGCGGCTCAGATCTGGCATTGCTGTGGCTCTGGCAGCAACAGCTCCAACTGGACCTCCATATGCCGTGCATACGGCCCTAAAAAGACAAAAAGCCAAAAAAACAAAACAAAACCAAAAAACACGTGTTACACGTCCATCACTTAGGTTGGTATCTGCATTCAAGAGGAGGTAACTATGATGAGTTACTATTAGCATCGGTTTTTTTAAAATCTACTTTGAAGGATTTCGAAGAGGACTGGAAATAATACGTGTGCCACACCTGGCACTAAAACATAAAAAGCACTGTTACTAAAATCCCCACCCTAGACACACCTCATGTGACCTTTAAGGAAATCAGTCTTTATTGATCACGTTTCCAGCATTCATTCATTCATTTGTTCATCAGTTATGACTGGGAAGGGATCACAGTCTGCATATGTTTTGAAGGTGGGGACAGTGTGTGGATGGATCAGATGTGGGATGTGGGCGAAACTGAGATTTCAGAGTTGATTATGAGCACACAGTCCTACGTACCACGGTGGAAGTGAAATGCACAAAGATGGAAAGACGAACCATGGACAAAGTACAGATCAGGAGGAAACCTGTGCATGAGAAACATGACTTGAAGATGGACTGGGTGCAGGGGAACCAGCAGAAATTCGTATATAACATGATAGTGTGGGGGAAACACAATGGAGCCTGAACTAAGGTAAGCTCCGGGGGAATGAATGGGAGTGTGAGCTGTTAGGGGGCTGATGTCAATTGTTGGCTGATCCAAAGGAAAGAGGGAGGGGATGGAGGAGTCCAAATGGAGTCCCAGGTTCCCTGCTCGGTAGTCGCCAGTCATCAGCTCTTCTTCTTCATTCTCCCTGTCTTCCTTTCCATCAGAAACTCAGCTACTTGGGCTCACCTTTTAAATGCATATGCATTGCCCTGGAGAGGGTATGGAGAAACAGGAACCCCCTCACACTGTTGGTGGGAAATGCCAACTGGTGCAGCCACTGTGGAGGACAGTATGGAGATTCCTCACAAAACTACACATAGAGTTGCCATATGATCCAACAACCCCACTCCTGGCACATATCTGTAGACAACCATAATTTGAAAAGATACATGGACCCTAATGTTCATGACAGCACTCTATAAAAATCAAGGCTTGGGAAAAAACCTAAATATTTATTGACAGATGAATAGAGAAGACATGGTACACACACTCACACACACACACACACACACACCTCCCCCCACACACTGGAACATTACTCAGCCACAAAAAAATGAAATTATATCATTTGCAGCAACTTGGATGGACCTAGAGATTATCATACTAAATGAAGTCAGTCAGAAAGAGAAAGACAATGATATCAGTTACATGTGGAATCTAAAATATGACACAAATGAACTTATCTACAAAACAAAAACAGACTCACAGACATAGAGAACAGACTTGTGGCTGCCGCGGGGAAGGGGTGGCAGGAGACAGACAGACTGGGAGGCTGGGATTACTAGATGCAAGCTATTATACATAGAATGGGTAACAAATAAGGTCCTACTGCGTATAGCACAGGGAACTATATTCGCTACCCTATACTAAACCATAATGGAAAAGAACACGAAAAAGAATATACATTTATAACTGAATCACTTTGCTGTACACCAAAAACTAACACCACATTGTAAATCAACTATACTTCAATTAAAAAATATACATATATGCATTTCCCAGACTTCCTTGCATGTAAAGGTAACTCTTTGACACTACTCTAGTCAATGAGATATAAGTTTTGAACGGAACTTTCTGGAAAGCTCCTTAGGGGGCTCACTCAGCTGGAACACACCATCTCATCTCCCTCTTCTTCCTTCTTGCTCCCTGGAACGTGGCCAGGAACAAGGCTGGGAGGGTGCATGCCGCGGCCATCCTGGAACCACAGAGGGGCGGTCGCCCCAGACAGCTGAAGTGGCTGCTGAATGAGCAGCTTGTTTTCATAACACAAAGGACCATTTTACTCTAGTCTAGCGTAGAGCAGTGTGTGTTATTTTCTTTTGGCTTTTCACCATTTGCCACCGAATGGAACTGTAGCACCACGGAATTTAGGGTTTGGCAGTTTCCACTTTTAAATCATTCTTGTGTGTCACAGGGAAATTAAATGATGGAGAACTGCCTCTAGGAACAAATCCATCCATCCAGGATGGAAATCCTCTCCGAAGTGGCAGCCTCGCCCCTGTTTCCAGTCTTTCGCTTTATCCCCCGCCAGCCTTCAAGGAACAGCCTTAACTCACGTCCATACATCGCTGTATAAATCACTTAGCACTTTTGCACCCACTTCTCCACAACTGCCCGTTCAAAGAATATCTAATGGTGAATTTCTTAATTTCTTTTCCTTTTCTTTCTTTCTTTCTTTCTTTCTTTCTTTCTTTCTTTCTTTCTTTCTTTCTTTCTTTCTTTCTTTCTTTCTTTCTTTCTTTCTTTCTCTTTCTTTCTCTTCCTTCCTTCCTTCCTTCCTTCTTTTTTTCTTTTTACGGCTGCACTTCAACATATGCAAGTTCCCAGGCTAGGGGGTCCAGTTGGAGCTGCAGCTGCCGGCCTATGCCACAGGCACAGCAATGGCAGATCCGAGTCACATCTGCGAATATATACATAGTCATTCCAAGGGTGAATTTCTATCAGGCAACGTTTCAGAAAACAAAAGCATCTTTGACTCTCAGCCTCGATGGAAGGAAGAGGAAAGATGTCCTACCTCATGGAAGCCGGGAAGGTTCTCCTCTCCAAACTGTTCTCACAACGTGGCTGTCTTGACCTCTGCAAAACCCAGAGCATTTTGCCTCTGCCCCTCCCTCCCCCAGCCCTGCCCAGAAATGCGGTATGATTAACTCACATAGAACAGATTCCTCTCTTGGGAGAAACTCACATTAACCAAGTTTACAGGCCTAATGTTTAAAGCCAAATAGTGGTTTCTCAATTTACAGTGAGAAAATGTATAACTGCCGCATAAAAAGCGTTTGAGGAGCATATAACCAGAGTGAGAAGAATTCATTTGATGGACAGACGGTTCGAGCACCTTCTATTCAAGCAGCAGAGTTGACCTTAGCAATGGAACCAAAGCATTTGGATTTGGTTGAGCACAACTTTCAAGTCCATCCCAGGCTAGTGCTGCCTGTGGTGTCCAGCATCAGAAGCACTTAAAGACCTCTGCTAAGGGCCCCCCACCGCCACCCCGTGAGGGGACCTGCATTTCTTGCAGGGATTCTCCTGATGGCCAGGATGCTTCTTTGGATATTGGAATGGCTACAATAAGGTGGCTGTCTCTTTAAGGTGACTTTGCCATGCTCTGCTCTGATCTATTATGTATCCATATTAAAGTTTAACGCTCAGAAGGCATCCTGATTTCCCTCACTTCTCAGATCTTCGGCAATGGCTCACTTTAGACCCCAAAGACTGACAAGAGCGATGAAACCAGACCGATTTCTGTCTGCCGTATAGAAGCCCTTCTCACAACTTCCTAGTCTAATGTTATGCTTAAGATCAGTGAGACTTAGAATTCTGGGCTGCAGGGAAATTTTTCAGAAAAGCCCCCACGTCGCCCTTCTGCTCAGAAAGTAAGCTGCCACTTCCCCAGAAAAAGACTTTAGATCAGGATCTCTCTGGAAACCCGAGGCTGGCTGGGTGTAATTATGCCTCTGGCGGTAGGGGCCAGTGCACAGCCTAATTCACACTTGAATCACTGGCATGGTAACATAACAAGTCCCCTAACTGTTGTCACTTCCCATGCTTCCAGCCTTCTCTCTTCTCCCCAGCAGGCCAGATTAATCACACCGTATTTGGACAGCTAAATGGTGAGCCCACATATAAAAAAAGGGTTTTCTGGCACTAGAGGCGGGTCCCAAAGACATTACTGATGAGATAGTCAATTTCTCTGGCATGGCATGATGGAAACAACTTGCTGGGGACGCACAAGACACCATATGCAAAAATACATCATTCCAAGGGGCAATTTGCATGGGTGGGTGCGGTACTGAAAAACCCCGGAGGGGAAAAGGAGTCCGTTGGCTCCTTCCTGCCTTTGAGCTTGGCACCTGTCTGCAAACAAAGAGCAGTCAGTTCTCAGCTCCTCCACCCCAGGGAGGGCTGGCCAGACTAGAAATGTCAAGGGGACTGGAGCCTGACCCCTGACGAGACTTATGACACACTCTCGACTACAAAGCAGGATGGTTGAACTAGTTGGTGTTCTAAAGGTCCTTTGAGTTCCAAGTTCTAGGTTAATTGATGCTTTATTAATGATAAAACCACAGCTCTTCAGGCACATAGACATCAATTCATTGCACAATAGAAAAACAAAAACAGTAATTCATTTGGCAAGTATTTATGAGCATCTTCTATGTAGAAGGCATGCTATGTTCTGCCACGGGACACCCCCTTACCATGAAGGTGTTACTTTGATTCTACCATTTTTGTCCTGGCAACTCTTTGATGCAGTTGGAAGCAGGTCATTAAAGTTACAAGGGTTTTTTTTTTTATCATTTTTTTTTTCTTGTTCAGTGCACATCCCTCTGCAATAGGGAGGAGTGAGTCTGACTCCATATAGATCTGTTTCTTTTATTTAACCTCTATATTCTATTGCTTTTGCTGCAAGTTAAAAATATTGCCTGTAGCCTGCGAGATACAGAATAGCCCATTCTCAAGGCTCTGACCTTTAAAGGTATAACATCTTTTCATT
Organism: Phacochoerus africanus; assembly: GCF_016906955.1. Taxonomy (NCBI): domain Eukaryota; kingdom Metazoa; phylum Chordata; class Mammalia; order Artiodactyla; family Suidae; genus Phacochoerus; species Phacochoerus africanus. The sequence continues at coordinate 14,046,913 of NC_062548.1, forward strand.
CACATAGAGATAAAAAGTTACACAACAGAGAGGAATGTTGGCCTTGTTGGAGGCTTATAGAAACAATGTGACCTGACCTACATGGACAGCTGCAAGGATAAAGGATCTGACACCAAGAAGTTTGCAGCAACCAACCACATCCTTTCCTCTTTTAGTGTAAAAGAAGCCTGAACTCTAACTGGGGTAAGACCGTTCCTTGGGAAAGAGTCCTCAGTCTTCTGAGTCGGCTGGCTTTTTGAATAAAGTTGCTATTCCTTGATGCCACACCTTGCCTCGCAATTCACTGGCCCACTGTGCAGGGAGCAATACAATCTTGGACTCGGTAACACCTCTCAATCCCCACCCCAAATCTATCCCCTCCCTGTCGGTTTTATCAGCCCCTCAGAGCTGTCCTCAGATTCTGAGGTATGCTGAGGTCAGGGAAGGAGGCAGGGGGCTTGGTGAGAGTCCAGAATGGGCATTGCTAAGGACTGAGGTCGTGATCCGAGATGGAGAGGTTAGAGCCTGACTTCACCGTGGGCTCCAGGTTCAAGTCCAGGCTTTGCCATGTATCAGCTTCATGTCCTTAAGAACTGCTTCCCTTGTATGAAATCTGCTTCATGGGCCCAATGAGAGATAAGGAGAAATAACTGATAATATACATCGAGTGCTCAGCACAGGGCCTGGGGTAGAATAAATGCTCAGTTAGAATAAAGCAACTGGGAGGTCCCTTTGTGGCTCAGTGGATTAGGAACTCGACATAGCGTCCATAAGGATTTGAGTTCGATCCCTGGCCTCACTCAGGGGGTTAAAGATCTCATGTTGCCACAAGTGGTGGTGTAGGTTGCAGATCTGGCTTGGATCCAGTGTTGCCATGGCTATGGCGTAGGCCTGCCGTTGCAGCTCCAATTCAACCCTTTGCCCGGGAACTTCCAAATGCCACAGGTGTGGCTGTAAAAAGAAAAAGGAAATTACATAACATAACATAAAGCCATTATTATCATCAGGGATGAGTGATATTTAGCAATCTATCAGCAAGGATATCTATGTCCAGTTACTGGGGGATAGGATGAGAGCCTACATATCAAGAGAGCTGTGCCAACTCAGCCACACCCAAGGGTTCTCTTTTATGTAAAATGCCGTGCCTGTTCTCACAATGCAACCATACATGACTGACGATAATAGAAAAATACCAAGCGGAAGGCGAAGATACCATAACCGATGCTGATGCTCAGAGAGGAGCTGCACCTGCACAAAGAAGGACCTGCCTGCTTTCATTCTGGAGGCATCCCAAGAGGGCTTTGTGGAGCAGGTATCAACCAAAGCCGGGTAACCCTGGAGCAGTGCATCCAAACCCAAGAACAGCATGCGTACACACAGGGGGCTGGACGTCCCAAGACACACCTAAGGCAATAAGGAAGTGATTTCCATTCCGTGCATGGTATCTGCCCCCAGACCACGAGAGACAGTGGCCAGGGAGAGAGGGCGCCTGATGAGTTCCTCTTTGTCACTGGAAAGGGAAGGACACCCAAAAGCTGCCGTGTTGCAGGTGAGGCTCTAGTCCTAGGCTGCCTGCATTTCAATCTTGGATGTGCTTCTGGCTAGCCGTGTGATCTCCGGCAAATTATTTCACTTCTCCTTGCCTCAGGCTCTTCGGGTGGAAGATGGGGTTGATCATACTGATAGTGTTATGAAAGGGTTAAATGAGACACTGCAAGTACAGCTAGGAGCTTGCATCCAATGCACCAGGGCCACAGTAACCGCATACAATGATACAATAACACAACAGAGCCATACTGTATCATAATACAATATGAGCTCCCCCAGGCTGGAAGCACTCAGAATATCATGTGTAGGGCTATCAATTCTCTGAGCACTGCTTGTCACCTCCTCCAGAAATTCTATACCCACTCTAGGCCACTAGAATAAACTGGAGAGTTAAGATTTTTTTTTTTTTTTCCAAAGGAGATTTTCTTTTCAGGAACAAATAAAACCAGCATTTTGAAAACTAAAAAATATCTCTGAGGAGTTCCTTTGTGGTGCAGCAGGCTAAGGAATCCAGCACTGTCCCTGCAGCAGCCCACGTCACTACTAGGGCACAGGTTTGATCCCTCGCCCAGGAACTTCGAGATGCCACAGGCGCGGGGCCCCCCAAAAATATATCTGTAAAACTACTTTCAACCTCTTGGTGGTCTGCTCCAGAAAAATGATGACAATGATGACAACCAACATTTCCTGAGGGCTTATCATGGGCCAGGCTCTGCTCTAAAAACTTCATATGTATTAATGCTTTTTATTCACTTTATATCTCTACAAGGTGAGTTTTACTGTTATGGGAATCCAGGCTCTGTTACTTATTTGCTGTGTGACTTTGGACAAGTTACTTCACTTCTCTGTGCATTTTTCCCACCATAAACTAGTAATGACAATACTAGTACCCACTTCATAAGATTGGGGTGAAGATGAGATTAAACATAGGTAAAATTCCTATGAAAGTTTTGGATAAAGTATATGTATTACTATTTGCTTTTTTTTTTTTTTAAGGACAATATTTTGTTGTCGAGGTACCCAGAGCTGAATCCCATGGTTACGGGTATCGAGCAGCTGCACAAACCCCAACACTGTCTTTGCCCCTCATGTAGAGATCCACCCACCACGTCCCTGGGCGGGAATAGCCTTGGGCCCAAGTTTAACTGATCAGTTTTATAACCCTGACTGCCTTTTTCATCTTTATTGTTCTCTGTGGTCATGTGATATCTTTATTCCTTTCCTCTATAAAAATATCATTTCTGTTTTCTGTATTTACTACTCAAATTGATGCATTATACCACAAGCTCTACATTTGTCTTCATTCAGAAAGAATAATAGATCTTTTTTTTTCTTGTAATTCAATAATTTGGTTTTCTATACAAAGCAATGCACGTTTCTTATTCCTGAGGGAAAGGGGAAAAAAACCAAACAAGCAAATAGCACCACCTCAGTATGAAAAGAGAGGGGGAAGAGAAAGGGGGAGAGAGAGGCAGTTTGATGCAGAAGCCCTGAGGGGTGAGAGAGAGTGCAATTTCACAGGGAGAAATTACCCTCTCAAACACCCAAGGTCTTTCACACCATTTGAATTCTACACAACTATTATTGGCAGGGGCTGGTTATGGCGCGAAGACAGTTAACGGGTCTGAACAAGGCGCTGTAAACCAGCCAAGAGTACTCTTTTCCAGATGCCATGTAGAAGCCAGAAAGAAAAAAAAAGGCTGTCTGAAATTCATATCAGGATTTGGAGGGCACCCAACGGGGACGGGGACAACTGTGCATGGGGGACCAGAAGGAAGTCATCACTCTCCTGGCTGATGGATGAGGTGCACCTTGACGTTGCTGCGGCAGCAGCTCGTGGAGTGAAATTCCAGTCTCCGCCAAACATATCACCATGGGGGTGGGGGGTGGGGGGCAGAAGGGCAGAGTGGCGTCAAGTTGGTGCTGCCACTTCCCAGCTGGGATGGGTGCCACCGAGCAGATAACCTCTTCAAATCTAGCCCTTGGGTCTCTTAGAACAGCCACATAAAGGCCATCTTTCTATAGCCCCAGGTCTTACCTACATATTCTAGCTGGAAGGAATCTAGCCCCCTACTATGTCCACATGTGTGTTTATTATATGTGTCTATTATACCTCTAGTACATGTGTATCTATAGCTCTGTGTATATCTCTATCTCTAAACTGTATTTTTTTTAACATGGCCACACCTGTGGCATATGGAAGTTTCCGGGGCCAGGGACTAAATCCGAGCCACAACTATGACCTATGCCTCAGCTGCAGTAACACCAGATCCATTTACCGCACTGTGCTCGGCCAAGGATTTAACCCACGCCTCCACAGCGAGCTGAGTCACTGCAGTCAGATTTTTAACCCCCTACGCCAGAGCATGAACTCCTAACTGTATCGTTTTGGAGCTGCAGAAACTTTAAGTACGATCTGTTTCAACTCTCTCCTTTTGCAGAAAGAGAGAGGAAGTCCAGAAGCTTTAGGAGACAGCCAGGATTTGAACCCAACAAGCCACCTTGCATTTGACCCACAGGGTATCCCCTCCAGGGGAGTCTTTCAGGACCGAAAAGCTTATTTTTACAAGCTAAGCATGTTCAGTGTCGGCTCTTGAGATACTTGGATACTCACTCCAACGAGGGATCTCCTCTTGAAGCCCTTCGGCTTCTCTGCATGTTCACACCTGCTGCCCGAACACTTACGCCCCCACGTCGGTTTAAACATCCTTGCATCCCTCCCAGTACTTAGCAATGGAAGTTGCTCAATAAATGTTTGTAAATGAATGAATGGTTGAGTGGGACACAAATAATGGGACTTCACAGGGAGGTCTGGGGGGAATAAAGATTTACCTAACAATTTATGTTGCTCTTGACATGAGATCCTTTTTTCCTTGCCCGGGAGGCCAATAGCACAAATACATGCCTTGCCATGAAAAATTCACAACCGTGCATTAGTCAGATACCCTGGTGACATTACTTGCAAACTGGAAAGCCAAGGTCACAGCGAAAGCTGCTGTAAATCAAATGTCTTAAACACAGCATCCTCCTGTTGGGAAATCTGACCCATTTACTGCGTTTCCCCCAGGATAGAGGCTACGTAGCACACCTCCTACTTAAAGAGAGGATGCCTGACACTCAAATATATCTGACGCCAACCTGTGACATTGGCCACTGGCTCCGAAGCATCAATCTCCTCTCCCCTCACACAGCTCAAGGCGAAGCTTATCTTCTGCACGGTGCATTAAGCAGTCGCAGGAGAAGATATGGAAGGCTTTAAAAGGGCATTTCCCAAACTGTTCCACGAGACATTCCTAAGTGTTTGGCAAATAAAAGCACCACATGGTCAAAGAATTTGGAGAAGCCATGTATACTACAGCCTGTTCTTGAGCGTTCCACGAAGTGCCTGAGAAAATCCTGCGGTGAAGACGCCTCTTTGACCCTGCTTCACCCAGGGCCTCCCGATCATTTTGACAACTAACACCTTCTACCGCGCCGCAGCAGCTCTGCGCAGCTCCTGGCTCTATGGTGACAGCTATTTGCAGCTGTGGAGGCTATTCCAGGTCCTGGTGCCGACTGCCCCTCCCAGGGCTCTGGGTCCTTGGGAAGAGTGCTAGGGGAACACAGTCTGCCTGGGGGAGCAGGGATTCAGCTTTCCTGGCAATGATGGGCAAGAGAAACCTGCCCGCAGCCTCCTCACTCACCCATGTCCTCAGGGGCCAGTCCAACGCCCCGATGTTTAGAGGCTATCAAATCAAAGCAAATCCAGAGGAAGGATTTTATTCAAAAGGATCATTGCAACGTATGAGGGGATGGGGTGGGGCTATTGGAAAAGGGGGAACACTGTCTATAAAATCCGCTCACAGCTCAGAGTCAGAAAGAAAAGATTTTCTTTATAGAGGGGGGGAAAGCGAGGCTGGAAAGACCAGATGGGCGCAAGTGCGATGACAAGCTGGTGTGATCGGAGCGGAAACCGGAGGTTTCACCTGGAGGCCCGCCTGTCCTCAGGGCCGTCTGCTGGCTCAGGCTAAGGCTGGGCCGACGGCCAGGATGGTGGGGGAAGGAAGGAACCTTAACCAAAGTTTGGGTAACGTGCATGTTGTTTCAGGGGGTCAGTGTGGATACAAGCGTTCAGCTAATCCTTTGAGAGGCAAAGAATGGGAATCCGGACTGGTCTGCGTCTGGCCTTGTCATCAGGTAACAAGGGGAGCACCTGCGGGTCTCATCTAAGGCGCATGGAAAAGAGTGGTTCTTTGTACTGTCTTTTTCCAGAACACCAAGGTGAGGGGTGCGGGTGGACCCGGAATCCTCCTTACTGTTTTCCGGGAGGGCAGGGCTCAGGTACCGTTTGGTGTTGGGCTACATGAATCTGGCACCAGTAATACCTGAGGAACGTGCTTCCCCCCCACCACTCTTCACTGGTGTCCTGGCAGGTAAGAATGCAGTTCTGCCACACCGTCAGGCTTTTCAGTAGAAGGAGGGAGATCAGTACCATCATGGGCAGGGGCCCAGGTTCTAAAACCGCGTGGCATGTGTGCAAAGCACAAACGGTATGGCCAAGATGCCTGGTTGCCTAACCCATTTGGATTCTTCCCTTCTTCTTCAGTACCAGAACCCCAGGATCAGCCTTCTTTGCAGCGGGGTGCAACCACGTGGCTCAGTTCTGATTAACCCAAGGATGCCGAAACTATTGGGCAGGATTCCCAGGAGTATTCTATAAACAGGGATGGAGAGTTGGGGCAATGTTTGTGCCCAGCCTAGGCTGTGAATGAGAGGGTCGGAATTCTAACTACCATCTTGGGTCATGAGGTGACCTTGAAAACCAGGCCCTAGGAAGTAAGTAGGAAAGGAAAATAGAAGGAACCCGGCCTCCGGAAGATGAGGTGAGCCGCCAACCAGCCTAGGACTGTCTACCCCCGTGCTTCTATTTCTTGAGAAAAAAAGTAAAAAAGACAAATTTCTTTGTCATCAAGACATTGCAATTTCCAGTATGTTGAATCAGCTCAATAAAATTCCTGACACCCAGAGATGGGGAAATAGCGGAAAGGGGCAAATGAGTAATACCAAGAAGCACCTCCCACTATTAATTCTGAAACTCTCTCTCTGCACCCCAAGGCCAAATTCACCACATATAAAATTTTCTAAAAGTCCAATTCTATCAAGAATACCCCTCGTGGTCTTATGCAGTGGTCCTCAGGCCATAGGCAGGGCCGGGGGCTGTACTGACCTTCAAACTCCTTTCACTGCAAGTCCAGGATATGGAGTGACAGCGGCAGGGATGCACCAAATGGCTCTATGGTCTTTGTCTTGCCTTCATCACTCAGTGCCAAGTTCTCGGGGATGTGCTTCCTGCAGCCGCTGCTGGAACAGAGAACAAGAGAAAGTCAGGTAGAGAGAAGACATTTAATTGGAACTCCCTTGCTCAGGCAGATGATGCTGCATTGGCTCAGTAAAGCTAGCTTCAAAATAAGCCTGGGAACAAACACTCAGACCGCTGCCTGAATACCCCTGCACTGGTGGGCTGTGGCCCGTGTCCCATCACCAGGTTAGCACAATAATGTCTGATGGAGAGCAGAGCCCTGAGACACTACATCTCACACGCACTATCATTATGAAAAGTGGTCTATGAAAGCTGAGAGCTCTCAGCGCTCCCCAGAATAGACTGTTCAGGTACGCTTTCTCAGTGATACCAAAAAAAAAGAAAGAAAATCATAATGATGATACAGAAATGAAAGCACAGTCGTGACCATCAGCAGACCTGGATTTTTTGTGATGTTGGGATTAATCCACTGCATGATGCACATTTTTTTTTTTTTTGGTCATTTTAGGGCCACGCCTATGGCATGCAGAGGTTCCCAGGCTAGGGGCTGAATCGGAGCTGTAGCCGCCGGCCTACACCACAGCCACAGCAACATCAGACCCAAACCTCATCTGTGACCGATACCACAGCTCACAGCATCGCTGGATCCTTAACCCACTGAGCAAGGCCAGGGATCGAACCTGCATCCCCATGGATACTCATCAGGTGCGTTGACCACTGAGCCACGACGAGAACTCCCACATATTCTTGAACTCATGTTTCTTTACATGTGTATTAATGCCTTTTGGCTGCTGTTAACAAATTGCACACAAATACTGGCTTAAAACAAATGAAAATGTATTATGTTACAATTCTAGAGTTCAGATATCTAAACAGGTTGGTAAACTTGCATTTCTTCGGAGGCTCTAGGAGAAAATCTGTTTCCACTCTTTTCCACTTTCTGGAGGCTGCCTGCATCCCTTGGACCAGCAGCCAAGCATCTTCAAATCTCTACCTGATTCTGACCTTCCTGCCTCCCTCTTATAAAAATAGTTGGGATTACCTCAGGGCCTCCCAAAGTATCCAGGATAGTCACCCCATCTCAAAATTCTTAGTTTCATCAGCAGTGTTTCTTTCGCCAGATAAGGAAACATGCAAGTTCCAGGGGTTAGGGTGTGGACATCCTAGGATGGGAGCCATAATTTTGGCTAACAGTGTATGATAATCTGAAAGTTGGGAGACATTCTAAAGCCTCTTCCATCCACGTACATCTAATTCACCATTGTTAGTTTTCCTCTCTGTGGTTCAGACCTATCTGATCTTCAAAAGCTGTTATAGTCCCACAGGACAGACCCTGTTGACCAAACTAGAGATGTCTTGATGAATGTATCTGTCTACTCAATACTTCATTAAATAGTTATGGGGTGTCTACTATGTGCCAGGCACACCCTATATCCTATAGGGCATAACAGAGTTAAATAAGGCATGGTCATAGCCTTCAGGCAGATTTTAGCAGAGCAACTGCAAGAATTAAGGGATGCTGTCTCCTGAGTATCTGCTCATTACATTGTAATTTTGAGTTTATCGGGAAAGCATGAATGGTGCTTGTATTTCATCTTAGCACCGTATCTACAGTTTCATAAGGTGTCTCATGTTCTCCATAGGGCAGCATTTTATTTTTTAATTTATTTTTTAAAATAATCTATTTTAGTTAAATCTTTTTTTTTTTTTTTTTTGGCTGCACCTATAGCATGCGGAAGTTCCGGGGCCAGGGCAGTGACAACACCAAATCCTTAACCACTAGGTCACCAAGGGAACTCCTCAATAGGGCAGTATTTTAGATAAAACAATTCTTTGTTTTCCTGGACTGTCTTGAGAATTATAGGACACTTAGCATCAGTGGCCTCACCTAAGAAATGTCAATGATGCCCCCCACCCCATCACTGGGACTCACGCATACATACATACATTCCCAAATGCCTCTGGGATTGGGGGTCGGGTGGGACTGCTCCTAGCTGAGATGCACTGGATGAAAAGTAGTGGACACAACAGATAAGCCTTCCTTGAACTTTTCATTGAATCCTTAGAGTTTCACACAATTCTAGAAATCTGCCTTTTTCAGGACTTTAAGGTGCCCATGAATTTTCTGTATGAATAAATATTAACAGTTTAGCCCACGGTGGCAATAAGACCCATCTTCTCACTCTTTCATGGTCTAAGAATGAGACTTCAGCCTGTCCTAAATTCTAATCAGGGCTTGAGACAGAAGGCCACGGGGATTTCTGAGTGCCAGGATACACCACAAAACTCTTACTGGGGATGGTGAAACCAAGAGAGAATGCACTGCTATGTTTTGCTTGGTAGGGAGTGTGAATTAAATGTTTGACTGCATAAGGAGTGCTCCTTTTCAACATTAGCTCCCTACACAATCAGCTGCCTTGGCGGTGGCAAGGACACAGTCTCCCAAATTAAATCTGTAGTTGGTTCTTTCCAGCCAATTTCCTAGAGTCGGTGGTTTGAATTATTCCAAAGTTATGGATAAAGACCACCACATGTGTACCTAGGGCCATCTCGGCTACCGTAATGCCCATCCCTTGCCAATTGGAAGGAAATCTTTAGGGGACGGGAGAAAACACCCTCCCTTTCTCTGTCTCTCCCTTTGTCTGTCTGTCTGTCCCTCCCACTGGGAAAGTTGGCTTTAGTCAGTCTGATAATGAACAGCCAGTGCTCACGGGCCATCGCCAGGTTCTCAGTGGTGGCTTATGAACCAGCAAGCGACAGCAAACAGTCTTTGCTGCCTCTTGTTCTCTGAGAAAAATGCTCTGGTTATCCAGGCTCCAGAAGGGAAGTAGCACCAGCCATTAGGACCGTTCCTTAGCTAAACAAGGACAAAGCATTCTCCCAAAGAAAAACCTAACCTTAGATGAGATCTAGGCTTTCCCTTTCTTGTCCCACTTCTGGAAATCAAGGATGAGTGGGTGATTGACACATCATCAATATACACTGCAGTTCAGCATCAAAGAATTCACGAGGATAGCTGAAGCCCAAGAAGGATGAGAGCTTTTCTATTATCTGAGGTCTTTCAAGGGCTCAGAATAGTTAAGTAGCTACTTTCAACAGGGCAGTGGAGGGTGGGGGTGGGTTTGTGCTAAGGGGCATCTGGGTAGCATCTTCCTAGTCCTCCTGTAAAGGCATGCTTCACCCACCGGTCACTAATCAAGGCTCAAAGCCAACCTTGGATGAGGTGAACATGTAAGAGAAGCTTCCGTCCATCCTCATCCAAGGATGAGTGAGCCTGGCCTCCCTTTCCCTGAGAACTAGAGCACCCCAGAGCCTCACCCAAGGGACCTCCCTCCTCTGGCCTCCTGCACGTCTCAGCATCAGGGCAGGCCAACTTCTGCATCGGAGACACCGGGCAGGACCCAGAGGAAGTAGTAAAACAGGATCGTGTGTGCCCTGGGCACAAAGCACGTCACAAAGAGACACCGGCAGCAAAGTTCTCTCTTCCATCATATGGACGGAGCCAGAGATGGGACTGAGAAGCACACACGCAGAGTCCGAAAGAGAAACCAATGACTGTCATTCGGGGTAAGGGGGGCTTCTGTGGAGGCCGAATACAAGGGACGGTGAGGACCCAAGAGAAAACGTGATCAGCCCAAGCCGCAAAGGTCCTTCCCAGCAGGACGGCTGGCCTAGAGACGGCCCTCAGACAGCAACAGTTATGTGTTTGTGTCTGTTAGAATTACCTGTTCACGGTTCACAGATGGAGCAAGAGGGAAAGAGAAGAGCCAAGATTAACTACCACGTTAACGGCTTTCGTAACTGAATGATGGTGGGTCTGCTTAGAACAAGGGAAGGACCAGGCTTGGGGCAGTTGATGTTTATGCCACTCGTGATGCTCAGAGTCCCTGACATGCCCCAATCGACCCCAGTGTCCTGGGTGTGTCTGCGGCCCCTAAGAACGCGTTGGAGGTCCAGGAATGTGGCATTGGAAGCAGTACCACAGAAGTTCTTGCTGAGCATGAATGCTCCCTCTCGAAGTTCATACACTGATGCCAGCTTTCGGAGGGGGGCGGGGGCGGGAGGGAAGGGGGGTGGCTTCTCTGGGATCCAGTGGGGGCCCAGAAAGAAAAGCCTGCTATTGACTGGAGCCACAGGAAAACAAAGAGGAGCCAGCAGACTTCGACCCTCCACTTGCAGGTGTCCAGTCTTCCTGCAGTGCTTCCCTACTGGCGGAGCCTACCATAGAGCCTGACAGGCAACAAACACACAAACCACCACCACCACAAAACACACAAAAAAACATGGTGTGGCGGAGTCCCAGCCCCAACATGGCAAAACATAGTAGGAAGTGGGCTTGGCACTGCACATTGAGCTTAATTGTCATCACATCACTCAAGACCTCCACTCATACCCACTGTCACCTTGATACCCACCCTGTAGAGTCACAGATATTTACAGCTCTGAGGTGTAGACACTGAAGGTGCATTGAGAATAGTGCTCAGTGGGCAATGAAGTGGACCCTTCCTCAGATGAATTCATCAAGACAAAGGGGCTCCTGGGGCTGATCCCATCAGCAACTCAACATCTCCCTCTCAGGGCCTTTCTCTGTCCAACCTGACCTGGATCTCCTCCCCAGAGTGGTCAGGTGCCGAGTGACCCAACAGAACAGCCTCAGGCAACAAGGCATCCCACCACAAGAAGCACTGGCTGACTCTCTCAGCAACGATCATACATTCTCATCATGAAAGGCTGGTGGTAACCTCCACATCTCAATGTGCGTCTCCTTCCCAGGCCTACAGCTCTTGGCAACCCCTCATTGCCACCTTGGTGCCCCTCCTGGTGACAGCCCTTAATATTACCCTTGATTCTGTACTCAGACGGTGGATTGTGCTGGAAGAGATGGATACCTAATTTGGACCCTGTGAACTTCTGACATTGTACCCTTCCTGATGTCAATCAACATCATGTTGAATGTCAAGAGCTTCCAACAAGGAAAAGAGCTGGAGCAGGTGCACAGGCCCAACTACAGCAAGCAGAGAGGAGACTGACATCCTCCATCCACCTCCAGACCTCAATTTCAAGGTCATACCAACCACACCCTCTAACATCTCTGGGAAACAGTAGGGCCAATTAAATTAAGAAAAAAAAAAACAACAAACCTGTACACTCATGTATGGAGTTCTTTAAAAAGAATAGGACAAACGGGGGAAATACTGGGTACACAGAAACCTGTGAAATGAGTATAATAAACCTGCAGAGACTCTTCTGGGGCAAGATGACTCGAAAGCATACGCTCTCTGTGAAGCGGAGAATTGCAACATCAATGGAAGGATCATTAGTACCACCTCTGCACTTGATCTCGAAAGCCATTCCCAAGTTTTTAGAGAGGAAAGCAAGGGAAAAGCCTTGAGAAGCAGATCTGCTTGGCCTCTTTTTCGGTCATGGTGTTTCATCAGCAACTTCTGCTCTTCTCCTGCAGAACAAACCCTATTCCAGCTCAGAAGGCAGCTAGTGAACACAGTTGCGTATGTGTTCCAGAAGCTCTCAGGCTGGTTTCAAACGGCCCCATTTTTTCCAAGTGAATAATATGGTTTCCCTTCTGTAAGCAAAACCATGATATATAGGCAAACTCCACGTTAATTGGATAAACCAGTGGTAAAACCCCAAAAGAACAATTAACTTTCATGTGAAATACTCCCAGCTGAAATCCTGGAAAACTTGCATGTAATTAGTACTCTCTTTCAGCTCTCCGAAGTATAAAATACAATACATTAGGGCTTGTAACACTAATATCGCCAAGAACACAGCTAATGTGGGGAGTCTAATTTGCCACTAATATGAGGACGGCAGGCTAGTTGGTGCTTTCACCTGTTCTGGCTAATTGTTTGTAATGTGATTTAGAAACTCTTGACTCTATGATACATGGCTCACGATGTACCAATTCCCCAGGGCCGCGCTGTGCTAAGTCATGAAGTTCAGATTTCAAATTCAGAAATGACCTTTGAGGTCACTTGGTCCAGTTCCCGAGCAATGGTCAATGGACCTGTTAAATCATAATCAGCTCAGGACAATTTACAAATGAGAGTTTCCGGGGATACACACTTAGCGATTCTGATTCAGCAGGCCTTGGCTGGACCTCAGAGATCTCAATTAAGGGAATTCCTTGTGGCCTAGCGGGTTAAAGAACCAGCATTGTCACTGCTGTGCAGTGGGTTCGATCCCTGGCCGGGGAACTCCCATGTGGCCAAGAAAAAAGAAAAAAAGAAATCTCAACTAAAAATGAATAAATGAACACCTTTCTGAATGCCACCAGAAGGTAATGTGGTCCAACCATGCTTGAGAACTACTTATGTCCTGAATCTTCTACTCAAGGCAGAAATCCCCTCTATAGCTTGAGTGACTGGTAGGCATCCAGCCTCTGTTTGAACATGTCCAGGAATAAGAAGCTCAGTGGCTCAGCTTCAATCAATGGTGGCTGCCTGGCCCACCAAGCTGAGAGGGCTTCTGACGCTATACCTAGATTCAGTGGAAGAGAGTACCAAGTCGACAAGTGCCCTCTGCCCCGGGCTTAGGTAAGGGAAGCATACAAACAGGGATTTTTTCTTTTCTTTCTTCTTCTTCTTCTTTTTTTTTTTTTTTCTGTTGTTGTCTTTTTACAGCCACACCTAGGGCAAGGGCAGTATACCAATATGGATTTTCTTTTCTTTCTTCTTCTTTTTTTTTTGTTTTCTTTTTAAAGTCACACCTGGGGCATATGCAAGTTCCCTAGGCTAAGGGGTCGAATGGGAGCTGCAGCTGCTGGTATATATAACAGTCACAGCAACTCGGGATCCAAGCCACATCTGCAACCTACACAACAGCTCACAGCAACACCGGATTCTTAACTCACTGAATGAGGGCAGGGATCAAACCCGCATCTTCATGGATACTAGTCGGTTTTGTTACCACTGAGCCATGATGGGAACTCCCCAATATGTATTTTCCATTCTCTATAAGAGCTATCTACTGTGCTGAATCCCATTCCATAGTTTTTAGTTTATGAAGATTGAAAAAAAGTGGCCTGGCCACTAAGTTAACCTTATGTCAGAGTATTCCAAGGGAAATGACCAGAAGGTCAGAGTCTGAAAACTTGGATTTTAGTTGTGGCTTCACCAAAACCGTTCTACCTTGAGAAATTTGCCTACCCCTCCCAGTGTCAGTTGCCTGTTTGCTAAATAAGGACTGCATAGAAGTGTGATATCTGCACAGAAGTGTTTTGAGACTCAAACGCACTTATGAATGTGAAGAGGCTTTGAAAATGCCTATTTATATATATATAAAAAGATAAAGTACTCTTATTGTCAGTTAACTATCCAACATTAGTGGTATTTTCCCAGGAGTACAGGTGCTTGAGCAGGTAGCCAAATGTGTACAGGTAGTGATGCAACATTCAAAACACTGAGCCTTTCTTCCCATAATGATATCAAGACTCCTTTTGTTATCAGAACAAAGGCTTGTTCAAACCAAGAGTAATCAGAAAGTGAGTTTGCCTGGTTTTCAAATCGCTTTTTTATAAACATTGGGTAAGCCTCCTCCTCCCTGCTTTCCCCCTTCACTTTCAACTGCAATTACCCCGCGGGATCACTCGTCAGAGTTTAAGTGACCTGAATTGGCTTCAACTCATTTGACAGAGTTGTGGAATTCAAGTGGGGACTTTGACCTCATGGGCTTAACTGCCCCCTGTTTTTTGAATGAATAGACTTAATTTGTTAAATGCCAGATGAGATAGACACCGATTTAGACGGGAAGATAATGGGACTGTAAAACTGATTGAATGATTTATTACTGTGTTAATAATCTACTTAAAGACAAGGAAGGGGTCTTACCTACCTCTGTAGGTTAAAATACTTAAGTGATATATTTTGTACGCTGGATGAATCCAAGACTTGAAGGAATGAATGACAGATGGAATGAATGAAGAGGTCACATGTGACTTCCAGAGGAAACAGGGGTGCCTGAGCTGCTATAACAACTAAGATGTGTGTGTGTGTGTTTTAAACGCAGAGTTTCTGAGACATTCTTGCATTACAGTTATGAGAAAAAGAACTGTGTCCATTCATCTCCAACAGAACCAGCTGATTTAGTCAATGTGTTTTGAAAATTATTTACTATCCAGGCCAGTTGTTTGACATTCATTTCCACAAGAGAGCCCCCACTGGATCTTTGCTCATCAAGGCAGAGAGGATGGGGGTTATCAGGAATGACCCCGGTGCCAGGCGACCCACACTGAGCCCCATCTGTGCCTATGCCAGCAGTTAAACACATTACCTCTGCGCTTCAGTTCCCCTTTTGTAAAATGGAAATCTTGATTATTGTATCTACATCTCAAACACACAGATGGGTTACTGTTGTGAGGATTACATGGAAGGCACCCAGACCAACATCAGGCACGTGCTCACTAAAAGTATGTGTACTTAAAACGGTACGTTTCTAGATCATACTAACATAGCCATGATGTCAAGAAAAAGCACCAAGTGGACTGGTAGAATTTCTATCCCATCCAAAGGAAGTAAAATGCTGTTCTGCTGAGATACCCACAGGTCAGCATCACAACCTGTCAATTCTGCAACATATTTAATCTTCTAGGCAGGAACTCTGGGAAAGGAAGGGCGGAATGGGGGAGGGAAGGACTTGAGCAAACTTTTGAAAGTTTTGTTGAAAGCCACTATGCGCTGGTGTTGTTGTCAAAATGCCACAGACTGGGTGGCTCATAAGCAACAGAAATGTGACGCTCACAGTTCTAGAGGCTGGAAGTTCAAGATCAAGGTACCAGCCTGGCTGGATGAATGTCCTCGTTCAGTGTCGGCACCTTCTCGCCATGTCTTCACAGGGAGGAAGGGGCTAGGGATCCATCTAGAACCTTTCCTTAGGGTACTGGTCTCATTTTTAGGGGCCCCACCCTCATTAGTTAAGCATGTCCCAAAGGCCCCACCCTGATATCGTCATCTTTGGGGGGGCGGTTAGGGTTTCAACCAATGAACTTGGGAGGGACACAAACATTCAGACCAGAACAGATGGCTACTCTTCTCCTCGCCAGAAAGGATAAGGAAGGTTCCATTCATATGTACTGGCCTCTCTAATCCCCCCCAGCAGCCCTGAGAAATAGGATCATTCAAGTAACTGATAAACCAAAGAGCAAACAACTGCATTTCATAGATCTCCTTGCTAGAAAGCAGCCTGTTTAGGATTTGAACCTAGGCCTGTGTGATTCCAAAACTTTCCATCCACTCACTTAATAATTGTTTATAGAAGTTCCCATTGTGACCCGGCAGAAATGAATCCGACTATTATCCATGAGGATGCGGGTTCGATCCCTGGCCTCGCTCAGTTGGGTCAAGGATTCGGCATTGCGGAGAGCGGTGGCGTAGGTCACAGACTTGGCTCGGATTCCGTGTTGCTGTGGCTGTGGCTGTGGCTGTGGTGTAAGCCACAATCAGGCTACAGCTCTGATCGGACCCCTAGCCTGGGAACCTCCATATGCCACAGGTTTGGCCCTTAAAAATAATAATAATAATAAATAAATAAATAATTTATGGAATGTTTCCTATATAAAAGTCCACATGCGAGAGGCAGAGGAATAAGACAATTTCCCTCCCTGCTCTCATGGAACTTAGGTTCCATCCGTGGCTTTTTCAACCCCATCAAAACCGTCAGCTAGAGAATAAAATTGTTGTCTTAGATATGTACTTGACACTAGCACAAAGTAACCTATGTTTTCAAAGCTGCTGATTAATTTACCCCTGGCTTCCAAGAACAAATAACTCCCATTTAGTCATACCTGTCATAGGAGGGTCTGGCCATGTGCTCCTGTAACTAGCATTGAGGATTTTTTCCTCTTGGAGCAATATTCTCAGATTTAAAAATACATGACATTGATTTATCATTAGAGTCTTTTTATATAAGAATTATCTCAACAGAACTTTTAAAGATATAAAATATACAGTTTATGTAGCCTTAGGTTTCTTAACAGAACCAAATCAAACCGAATAATAAAGTAAAATGGAATAAGAAAATGATCAAATAGTGTAAGATCAAGTCAGAACCGATTTGGAAGCACCTTTTATAATTACTAGGCTGGAAGCAGTCTCTGTAGATTCGGCAGAACTGAATCACGAAATGAATTAAGACCATATCAAATTATGAATACTTCTCATATGCTGTAAAAAGTCTTCCTTCATGCCTCTCTGGGAACTGGAGCAAAAATGTCTCAAATCGCAGGCAGGGAAATTTGAGGAAAATTAATAAATAGGATATTGCTTATTGTTCTTTAATAGCCACTTGTCTAGTCCTTTGAACACTTAATGGACTTTTATTCTTTTCAAAGAACTTTCCAATGCCTTATCTCACTGAATCTCTGTGAGACCTCTGTAAGATTCCTGAGAGCGGCCTCCTGGCACAGTAGGTGGCTAAGGGTCTGAGGGTTAGATTTCAGGCTGCTCCTCCTGGCTAGGCACAGGTAAGTTCCTAAACTGATCTATGTTTCTCTGGCCTCACCTGGACAGAAAGGATGACAGCACCTTGGTGGAAATGCCAGTCAAGAGTGTTTTTGCTAAGCCGACAGCCTCTGGTTGTTAATGCCTTCAGGGTCCACCTTGGCTTAGCGAGCTGTGGTCCCAGTATCCTCAGAGCATCTGCTGGCCAATGGCTGAGTAAGGCAGTGGGACTCAGGCCAAGCCATCTCTGCCCCATCTGTGCTCTGGCCCTGCCCATGGGGCTGGCAGAGACTGTCCACTCTACATGGGTCTCAAGAGCTCCCCCAGCCTAAACCTGCTTCCTTCCACTTAGTATTCCTAACTCCCCCTCAGTATCGACTTCCTGAGGGCCCAGGTGACGATCTGACCTACTAATAGTGCTTCCCTGGGGAGACTGTGATACGATAACACAGGTGACGTTCTTAGCCCTGAGTTGGCCCACACTTTGTTCTCAATAAATATTAGCTGTGGCTTGTAGCCTTTCCCCTTCTTTGCACTCGAAGAGTAGAAACGGTGCTGTTAAGTGATTAACCAACTAGACTAAGTTTTCTCTGCTAGTCTGCAATTTTCAAAGATGCCCTCTCAAAGTTGACTGCTGGACAGTCACCCTGTTGGACTCGTGCATCAATCATCATGGCCAAGAACTCACATCTGGGTCACCTTCAAGAGGGAGTGGTGTTTATCCCTCAAGATGGCACTCAGCTTGCACGATAGAGGTACGTGGGAAGCTCTGGTTCCCTTGGGACTGGTGCTCCAGATTATTGGCTCTGTGGTCCCCAAAGAGGCAGACGTCCCGGTAGCTCTCTGTAGATGCTGTGTCTACAAGATAATCACCTGTTTGTTGGGCCTTTTTCATTACATCTCAGCTGACAACTTTATCTGTTTTGCAGTCGGGTCTCTATCAATTATCTTCAGGGCATGGGTTCATATGTCACATCTGAATAGCCTTTTGTGCTTTTCAAACTATACAAACAACTTGGAAACGAGATGCATTCTGCCTGCTTCCAATTGATTTCTGTATATCTTTTGCCATTTTAAGACGTTAAGTCCTCAGTGCAGGACATAAAAAATGATTCCACTCCCCTCCTTTCCCCACCTGTTATTGAAGGTTTTCCAGGTGCCAAGCCCCGTCCTGAAATCTTTATGCCTTACATCAGTCGCCCTCCCCCAAACTCTTGAGAAACATTAAGAAACTGAGGCCAGAGAAGTTTAGTGTCTTGCCAGAGGCCACATAGCTCCTAGGTTTCCGTGTCATCTGGGGCTCATAGC
Source organism: Phacochoerus africanus (assembly GCF_016906955.1). NCBI lineage: Eukaryota > Metazoa > Chordata > Mammalia > Artiodactyla > Suidae > Phacochoerus > Phacochoerus africanus. Next base: position 14,065,501 of record NC_062548.1, read on the forward strand.
TTTATGAGTTATGAGTGAGCAAGAATGAGTTGGGTTTTTGGGTTTTGGCCATGTTCATGGCATGCTGAAGTTCTGCGGGGGCCAGGGATGGAACCTGCGCCACAGCCCAAGTGTCAGCAGTGACGATGCCAGGTCCTTAACCCACTGAGCCACTAGAAAACTGAAAGAGATTTATTTTTAAATATATTTGAAATAGGAGCAAAAACTATTGGCACGACAGTGTCCGGAGGCTTACGGAAGTATTGAGAAGCGGAAGCATCGGCCTTAAGTCCATGCAGCCAAGAAAAATGCTCTACACTTCGCTCAAGAGCTTCCTCCCTTGTTTTTCTGTGTTTTGAGCCCAAGTCTGCTGTGGGTCCCTCTGATGGACTGGAGGTCACAAGCCTGGGCCTGAGAAAGCAAGAAGCCCAGCACTGTCAGCCCTCTGAAGGGGGAGGTAGCCTTTATACATCACCACGTCTCATAAGCTGGAAATTTTCTGAAACACAGGGCATGGGACAAAAGGCAGCAAAATGCCCTCCCACCTGAAGACTGTCTGTGGAGCCTATGAATATATTAGGTTACAGAGCAAATAGAAGTTAAGGACGTGGGTGGAGTTACTGTTGCTCATCAACTGACTTTGTCATAGGAGGACTATCCTGGATCATCCGAGTAGACCCTAAGTAATCACAAAGGTCCTTGTAAGTGGAAGAGGGATACCGAAGAGGCAGCATCAGAATGAGGGAGTGTGAGAAAGACTCAGACCAGCCATTGTTGGCCTTGAACATGGAGGAAGCGGCCATGAACCAAGGACTGTGGGCAGCCTCTGCAAGCTGGAAAAGGCAAGGCAATGGATTCTCCCCCTGGGGCCTGCAAGAAGTCAATCAACCCTGCCAAGACCTTAATCCAGTGAGAGCCAGATCGCCCTTCTGACCTCCAGAATGGTAGAATAATAGATGCGTGTTGTTTTTAGCCACTGTTTGTGGCCATTTGTTACAGCAGCATAGAAGACTAATACAGCTGGTCATTGCAGTGTGTAGCAATAATCTGAGGGACATGGACATAGAAATAATAGAGAAGAAATCAACACAGGCTTTAGAAACGATGTCCTGGTAGAAAAGAAGGAGCTGAGATAGGCGTCAAGAACTTGCAGACTGTGTTTGGCTCCAGGTTACTATGTAAACCTGTATATATGGAGAGAAGGTTTGGAAATCTTTGCAAGCTAAAACAAAGTTACCACAATTTTGACTGTCTCGAGCCCCCAAGTTACTCGGGTGCGGGTGCTTCAGTGAGATCCAAGATAGAATCAATCACAGCAAAATCAGAAACACACCGAACATTTGGATGGTGGATCAGATTGGGAGGAAGTCCCTTCCCATGTATATGAACCTCAGGAAAGCAAAACAAATTCATTTACAATGATGAAGACGACTCTCAAAACATCTAGGGCACAGCCAATGATCAATGAAAATTAACGGCACCACATTACGAAATTAAGGCACAAAAATAGATTCATATTCTCCATAGCCGGGATGCTATTTTCCTTTAAGAAATGCATGTCTGCAGGCATTCCCTTGTAGCGCAGAGGGTTAAGTATCTGAAGGTGCCGCAGCTGTGGTACAGGTTGCAACAGCAGCGCGGGTTTGATCCCTGGCCCAGGAATTTCCACATGTTGTGGGTGTGGCCAAAACCAACAAACATTTCTATGGATTCTCAGATGTTCGCCACTGGTCCTTCCTCTTGGTTTTCTTCATGAGATTGTAGAACCCTTCACCGCAAACCAGCCATGGTGGTGGTGATGCTAGAGACCTAGCTGGACATAAAAGTAACTGCTCCTATTTGAGACAAGCCACCAGAAGTGACTTTTTTTTTCTTTTTTTTTTAATAGAATTCAGCTTCCATTTTGGCCCCCAACCACCTGCGCTTCCAGCCATGGACCACGTTTTTCAGTCTCTGACTCTCCCTAAGTGTCCGTCAGTGAAACAAATTGGCCGTGACTTCTGAACACTGATCTGCCCCCATGGGGCTTTTCCCATGAATCTTGCCGCACCTCTAAAACCCAGCAGGCCGCATCCCTTCTGGCCAACCCCTGGTTTTGTGATCCCTGATTTGCCCGGTGCTATTTGCCCTGCTCCCTCTGTGGCTTCCTTGGACTTCCAGCCTGAGAGCTCAGTTGCGCCTTCACACCCAACCAGCCCAAAGGACCAGCGAGGGAGGAGATACCCATTCATCTCCATCTTCCCGGGCAGTGGATGCTCATACAGATTCTGCAGCCATCCCAGTTCTGTTTGTCTTTAGCATTTCTAATTTCTTCATCATCTTTGTCCCGATTCGGTCTTGAGTTCTTTCTCCACTCCTTTCTCCCTCGGGGATGTGTGTTCCATCCAAGCATCTGTTTACAGCCTCCTTTTGAATACTCAGGCAAATATTCATTGAATTTCTGTTACACTGTTTTCCTCCTCTCTCCATAAATTATCCTGTCTCCTCTTAGAGGGCCCCTTCCCCAACTCCAAGCTCCTTGTGTGCATGAAAAATCCCGCTGAATTTATCTTCATCTCCCGTGCAGGCTCGCCTTGCTTATTTTCCATAGTCGGCACATTCCTGACGCTGTTTGAGAGAAGGCACTGGGTAGCCCACAGCAAAGTTGGCTAACTTTGTTCCTTGTTTATGCCGATCAGCCTCCTGTGTGAACAAGCTTCTAGGAAACCAGGCAGAGGCCCAAGCATAGACCCCTTGGGCAGCCTCAGTCTCCGAGGGCTCTAACCCACACACAGTTACCAGCCTAGTGCCCTGCACGCATTTCTGCCCACGTCAGGGAGGGTGACTGCAATGCTGAGCAGGACGGCAGAATGCACACCACACCCCCCCACACCCCCAACCCCCGGCTCTGGCTGCCACATCTGGGCCTGGGCTACCCCAGAACCTTCTAGTCCCATAGGGCTCCCAAAAGCCTGAGGCTGACAGGGATGCCTGTTTATACACCAAGAACCGTTCTGGTTTAATTTGAGAGATAACATAATGTGGTTTCATGCACTTAAAAGAGAAAACGTAACAGGTCACGGACATGAAGAGCAGACTGATGGTGGCTGGGGGGAGGGGAGAGGGAATGGGATGGACCCGGAGTCTGGGGTTGGTAGATGCAAACTATTACATTTAGAATGAATAAGCAATGAGGTCCTGCTGTACAGCACAGGGAACTATGTCTAATCGCTTGGGTGGGAAAAAAGATGGTGTGGGAAAAAAAAAAAAAGAATGTATATATACGACTGGATCACTTGACTGTACAGCAGAAACTGAAGGAAAATTGTAAATCAACTATACGTTAATAACAAACAACTAGAACAATTTGAAAAAAGAAGAGAAAATGGAAGCAGCATACAAATGGCAGGAACGACTCCAAGGGTAACCCCCACTCGCATTCCATGGGACCCCCACACCCCAAAAGGAGAGAGTTCATTCTTTGCCTGTCTAAATAAGGACTGGGAGTAGGAGAGAATTTTTTGGCTCCTACATAACATGAAAGTGCATTTCCTTCATGACCTGGTCTCAGAGAAACCCTTAGCAGAGCAAGCTGAGATGACACCCAGAGTCTTTCATTGGGAGGCCAATGGATCAGGAATCACCATGGCCCCTGTGTTTGCAAAAAGCTCCACTTCCTCCAGCTGCACAATCTGGGACAAGATGTTTAATGTCCCTGAGCCTCCATGTCCTCATATGCACAATGGAGACAGTTGCTTGCCAGGTAGCAGGATTGCCCTACAAAGTGAGAGGATGTGTTTAATTAAGGTGTCTGCCCTTCTCCCTGGCTTCTGATCTGATATTGACTTTCTGGGTTTGGCATTTTAGTGGGTGATTTGGTGGCACTTTCACTGGTACAGCGGGTCCTCTGGGCATCCTGTGCTCGGGGGAGGCTCATCTTCACCCAGACCTGGGTCCCCGGCACTGGGGTGAGCAAGTTCCTCGGGATGATGTCCATAGGGTTAGATGATGAGCATCATGTGAGAACCCACACGATTGTGCGAGGATTAAAAGAGACGATCCCTGCCGGATATTTAGCTTTTTTTTTTTTTTTTGGTCTTTTTTAGGACCACTCTTGTGGCATAGGAAAGTTCCCAGGCTAGGGGTCAAATCAGAGCTGCAGCTACTGGCCTATGTCACAGCCACAGCAACACCAGATCTGAGCAAAGTCTGCAACCTACACCACAGCTCACGGCCATGCCAGATTCTTCACCCACTGAGTGGGGCCAGGGATCGAACTCGCCTCCTCGTGGATGCTAGTCGGGTTCGTTACCACTGAGCCACCACGGGAACTCCAGCAAATATTTGAATGCATAGTCCTTAATATCCGAGTCCTCGATTATGTTGACATTTTGTCATTTTCCTAGGGGGACGGGGATAGGAAATACAAGGTTATTTCCAGCTAAAAGAGAAGAATAGGTGGATGTTTAGAGCACCTCTCCATGGACAGAGTTTTGTGTACATTAATCCTCAAACCTGTAAGATGAGCAGGGCAGTCAGTACTTCTCCCAGTCCACCAAGGAGGAAATTGAGATGTGAAGTTTAGCAGCTTTTCCAAAGTCACACAGCCAGCAGGTGAGAGCACCCATCCTTCCAGCATCTCACCCACTGATCTCCACTGACTGTCATGCTAAAGTCAAGTCACCCGGACCTCGTCTTCCAGGCCAGAGCGAAGACAATTTTCTTATCAACCTTTAATAAAACCGTTTGTTTGCTTTCCTGCCAGGTGCAGCGTCTCTTCTTCTCCGCCTGTCACTTGCCTCTTAGCAGGAAAAGGACATCTCCTCAGTTATTCGGCTGGTCTTTGAGATTCTGGGCATCAAGTAGAATCACTCTCTGAGGTCAATCCAAATGATTATTTGAGAGACTCAATTTCCTTTAGAGAAGGCACATTGTCAGTTCAATCTACTGTGGAATTTGTAGGATTAATGAATTGAAGTATACTTTAGGGATTTCTCCCAGATGCTTATTTTAATTTAAGCTCTAGGGGTTTAACTTTCCAAAATACTCAATTTTGTTCATTATGAAAACTAATAACTGGCTTATTTCACTGCTAATTTGGGTACGAAGGTTAATTATCTATAGTGGAGTGGTCTCGAGCTAATCTAAAGTCTACCTGAACACAGCACTGTGGCTAATTGATTCCCCCATGCATTGAGAAACTGAGCAGTTCTTTGTGGAAAAAAGCTCTACTGGCTCAAATTTTTTTTCACCTCTGTCTTTGTGAGAGATGCAGCGTCTCCCCAAGATGGCGGGCAGCCTTTCCCTTTTTAGGATACGGTGGAATCCATTCAGTGATGCCTGTGAGAAGGTCCCACTCAGATCCAGCTCAACATCTTTCCCACAACAAAACACCCAGTCCCTGCTCCTGCCATTGCTTATTCAGCACATGATTTACATTACATTAGTGTGATCCTCCCCAAAGCAGAATGTCTTGCCTTCTAAAATACACCAAAAATAACACCTGTCAGAATGCCCATCATTAAAAAGTCTACAAATAATAAATGCTGGAGAGAGTGTGGAGAAAAGGGAACCCTCCTACACTGTTGGAGGGAATCTAAATTAGTACAACCACTGTGGAAAACAGTATGGCGGTTCCTTAAAAACTAAAGGAACTAGCAATCCCACTCCTGGGCAGCTATCTGAAGAAAGCCATAATTTGAAAAGATACAAACACCCCAATGTTCATAGTAGCACTATTTATAATAACCAAGACATGGAAGCAAACTGAATGTCAATCGACAGAGGAATGGATAAAGAAGATCTGGTATATTGATACAGTTGAATATTACTCAGCCATAAAAAGAAAGGATGTCATTTGCAGCAATATAGATAGACACAGAGATTATAATAGTAAGTGAAATAAGTCAGAAAGAGAAGGACAAATATCAAATGATATCACTTATATGGGGAAATCTGAAAAAATTGAGACAAATGAACATACATACAAAACAGAAATAGACCTACAGACATAGAAAAAAACTTACAGTAACCGAAGGAAGGGCAGGTGGATGATTTATGAGTTTGGGCTTAACATATACCCACTATTGTATATAAAAGAGATAACTAAAAGGACCTACTGTATAGCACAGGGAGCTATATGTTTTATTAACCTGTATGGGAAAAGAATCCGAAAAAGCACATAAACATAAATATATGTACTCACACACACACATATATATACATAACTGAATCACTTTGATGTACGCTTGAAACTAACATATTATACATCCACCCTCTTCGGTAAAAATTTTGAATAAAAATAAAACACACCAAAATAATGGTCACAACAACAATAAATCTATTGCTGTGCTCAGTTCCGAAGGGCAAAGGGTTTCATATACACTTCCCCCATCTTTCTAAGAATTCAGCGCAGCACATAGGATGCTTTAGTTATTCCCCTCTTTAGCAGATGGAGAAGCTGAGATCCACAGAGACCCAGGTTCCCACACTATCAGGTGTAAGGCACGAGAATAGAACATAGGTTTCTCGATTCCTAATTCTGTGTGTTTTCTACTTCACCACCACACCTCTATGATCTGCTATGTACTGAAAAGCAGCTCTGTTATTTGTAGCATCGTCTACTATTTCAGATACTTGGCTATACAATTCTGTATCTTGCCCTCCAAGAAACCCAATTTTGTCTCCAGGAAATAAGATGCGCTAATGCTGCCCATAGAACCCTAGAGTGCACTCCATCAACTGACGTTCCTATCTTTGCCTGTAAGGTCAGCCCTTTCTGCCTCTGCTGGCTCTGTTCTTGCAGAAGGTAAGGTGTCTGGGTCTAATTGATGCTCCCATTCGTCCCAAGGATTAAAGCCAGATTTGGCCCTGAACTTCCCATGCACATGTTAGTCGTGGAGCTCTCTTTCACCATCTACCTCTGATTTATTTAAAAATTACTTTCTAAACCAACTTGAAGCAGCTCAAAATTAATTTAAACTCCCCCCAAACTGAATTTGTCAATGTCCACCACTGTAATTTGTTACGTTGCATTATAACCTACTACAGAACCGTGGCAATGTCAGACTCCGATGATGTAGTGTGGTCTCCATCTACAATATATCATAAGAGCAGTTTCAGCTTGGATGATAGATGGAGTGAGTCTGGGAGGAATTTTAAAAGAGACCTAAATTTCTAGAATTTTTTTATTCCCTTTAAGTGGCTGAAGGCGTCACCCCCAAGAGATTACTGAAAGTCTAAATCATTTTTTCTCCTTTTGGCTCTGCATCAAACAGAGGTCTGCAAAGGCAATTAACCCGGCATGTTGGCAGAATTGCTGAGGCATAATTTGCCTGTGCTGTAGCCTTGTAGCTTTGGCCATGACATTGCCCCATCAGTCAGAAAAGGAAAAATGAATCTGCTTTGGCGTCACTATCTACAATAGTCTGTCCATCCCTTTTCCAGCTCCAGGGAACCAGGTTCTTGGTAGAATTTGCCCCCGAGGAAAAGAAAGAACTCACCTACGGTCTGCACACAATGTCCTGGACTCCTTTTGGGGACCAATGCCTGCCAGGCCACCTGCTGGCTTCAATGCCTCAATGCCAGGCTAAGTTTCTATGACCATGCAGAATAACCAGGGCAGTCTGCAGAAGTTCACCCTCTATGGCAAATAGTAACGCATCTACAAATACAGATGACATCCCATCATTCTTGTCCTTACCGGAGGCTTAGACTCCTCTAGCTAAATTAAGCTCCAAAGTCTAGCCATCTCATTTTATGGAGAAGGAAACTCAGCCCTAGTGACTTAACCGGGTCAACAGCTAGAACTGAGACCTGGGTCTCGGGACCTTGGGCCCCTGTGTTTTACACTCTCACCCTGCAGGTCTCCATGGCAACTGCTTAACATGCTGATGTGTCCTGATGAATTGTGAGCTCAGCTGCAGTTAATTCGTTATTGCTGGTAAATGTAAAACTTGGTTATTGTGGCTTTTTTAGAACACTTCAAGTAGCTGTTTCTGGGATGTCCTTTCCACTCTTTAGCCATCATGCTTGCTTTCCTAAGTGAAAGAGAAAGGGGATGGAGGGGTGGCATTGGAAATCGTAAGTACCCCTTGGGACTAAAGTTCATACTCAAGTTCAAAGGACTTGTCTGAGATGTTTATGGAATCTAAAGTGGGGGCAGAGGTCTACCAACAGTGTGAGGGGAATCAGAACATAGCAGAGGCCACTGAGGATAACTGTTTCAATGTCACAATTTTCCACAAACACTCCCCTTGTGATGTTCCTGGCTCCCACCTCTGGGACTGCTTCTCCCCACTAATAACACACTCACACACACACACACACACACACACACACACACACACACACACACATCATACGGGCATATGAACAGCTCAGAGAAAGCCCAACCATGATCCCAGAGACGTGCCCAAGACTAAGAAATGGCCAGAAAGGAGAATATTGGGTGGGTGCATTCTGACCACTTGGTTGCATGGCTAAGCTGGGGTTCTCACGGTCAGGCCACTGCAGTTTTCAGACAGACAGAATGAGGTCCAGGTGTGAGAAGGGAGGTGACTAAGATGACCCACAATAGTGGGTTTCTCAAAAACATCCTCTGGACCAGTCACGGCCCTGATTTGGCTCCAAAGTCTCATCACGTTGGTGTTCTGTCAGCCATGGCCCCCAAAACATTGACGTTGCTGGTCCTGCTTAGATTTACTAGCGCTTGTGGTTGCTGCACGAACTGGTTGCTGTTACAAGGATGAGATGCTGTGGGGAGGTGGATGATGGTCAGGTCCAGTGCACAGAATCTGGAGAATGACACTCTCGGTGTGACCTTGGGCTGTCATTGAGCATCTTGAGGATCAGGGCTTTCACTTGCCGATCAGCACAGCACCTGATACATACATGCGATTAATAACTACCAGCTCTCATATTGGTCGAAATTGGAAGGTCCAACCAACTACCTCCATATGGAACCCTATGGCTTGGCTCTCTTTAAATTTGGTTATAATGGCTTGGCTTATTCTTATGGCTTCTAAGTCACTGACAGTTTCAGAGCCCCACCCAAGGAGAGAGGTAATATTTTCATCCTCACTGAACTCCAACTAGAAGACACTTTATATTCTGATGCTGCTGAGGAATACACTGTACTTGAAAAAACCAACTTGAACTAACCGCAGATGCTCTGTTTCTCAGCAACTATCATGCAATTTACCTTTGCCACAGGTTCCTTTAAAAATGGAAATGTGGAGCTTTAGCACTGGGGAAGACATCATTTAATGAAGAATCGAAATTTAATTTAAAACATAGGAAAGAACTCAAAATGAATTCAAAGAATTCAAAATTTGGTATGGTATTTCCACGGGTTGAGAGGATTTTTTTTTTTTAATTGAGAAAGATCCATCACATGTTTAATGTTCCTGCTAATCATACCAAATCATATTTTATCATGATCAGACCTAACGTGCATTTTAGTCTGTCTTCTCCAGTGTGTAGAGAATTTTAAAACCGTGTTATGGTTTCATCCATTTCTCCCAATCCAAACCACTGTGCATAGAGAAACAGCATCATTTTGCAATTTGGTGTTGATTAAAATGGGGCCAAAGTCCATTAGTTTTACTCACAGAAGTCTTTTTAAAAAACAAAAACAAAAAAAAAAAAGTGTGTTAGTTTCAGATATACAGCAAAGTGATTCCGATATGTGTGCGTGTATTCTTTTTTAGATTTTTCTTTTATACTTTATTATAAAATATTGAATATACTACCCTGTGCTTTATATTAGGTCCTTGTTGGTTACCTATTTTTTTTTTTTAAGGGTCACACCTGCGGCATATGGAAGTTTTCAGGTCAAATCAGAAATACAGCTTCCTGCCTATACCACAGCCACAGTAACTTGGGATCCTAGCCGTGTCTGTGACCTACACCAAAGCTCTTAGTGATATCAGATCCTTAACCCACTGAGAAAGGCCAGGGATCAAACCCGAATCCTCATGGATACTAGCCAGGTTCGTGACCACTAAGCCACGATGGGAACGCTGGTTATCTCTTTTATATATAGCAGTGTGTATATTTTAGTCCTAAACTCCTAATTTATCCCTCCCCCCCTTTCTCCTTTGGTAACCATGAGTTCATTTTCTATGGCTGTGGGTCTATTTCTATTTTGTATATAAGTTGGTTTGTATGATATCTTTAGATTCCGTATATAAGTGATATCACATGATATTTGTACTTCTCTGGCTTACTTCCGTATGATCATCTCTGGCTTCGCCCATGTTGTTGAAAATGGTATTATTTCATTATTTTTTATGGCTGAGTAATATTCCATTGTGTATATGGATCACATCTTTTTATCCATCCAACTACTTGTCAAAGTCTTATACATGGTACAGGGGAAATCAAATGTACAACGTGAGTGGCCAATTCAGCCCCCGGGTCTGCAAGCTAGAATTCACCCAGGTTTCCAAGGAAATGAGAAGACAACAGTACACTGGATGCACCTCCTCCAGAACAAGGAGCTTCTTCTCCTTGTTCACCCTCTGAACAGAGCTTTTTCTCCGTGACACCCAATGCCATCTGCAGATTTCCTTCTGCGGATTCTAAAGGGAGGATGTCTTCCTGCCATCGCCTCATGGACAGCAAACGTGGGAGTACAGTGGGTTGCAAAGCGTCTTCTGCAGAGCCCCAGGCATGGGAGGGGAGGTTCACGGGAGAAGTGGGGAGGAGAGAACAGTCTGGTTTGGGACCAACAAGGATCCCCCATCACCAGGACCAACACCACCAAGGCCCCCCCCTCACACACACCCCAGCCCAGAACTCCATAAGGGGACGGTCCATGGACTGAGATGACATCCCATCCCCGTCACATGGTGGAATGGGGGCTTGTGAGAAAAAGGAAGTGTAATTGTAGGAAATTCACTTACCTTTCTATTACCCCCATGCTCGTTCTTGCTACACATGAGCTCTCTGAGGAGAAAACCCCAGTCATATAAGATTGAGAGGAGGCAGCAGCCTAAAGGTAGATAGAGTTCACCCTTGTCGAGCTAACGTGCTCCCCTGTGCTATCCAAGAGTGTGGGGCCCCAGTTCCCACACCTGCCTGTTGTCTCCTTGAGGAGGATGTGGAGGCACGCGTCTCTGGGGGCCAATCTTGTTGGGCTTCAAGGCCTCTTCAAGGAGACTGAGCTCAAAGCCTCTGGCCGAGACCAGCGTCACCAGACTCTTACCATCACCCCACCTGTCTCATTGGAATGCCCCCTCCCCCACCTTGAGCAATGGGGCCTACTCCTTCCTACCCACCTAGGAAAGGTAGGTGGCCTGCTCCTCACCCCACCCCTACAGGGCCCTTGTAAGCCCCCAACCAACAAGCAAGTGTATCACAAGACCCCATCTTTCCCCAGCCAATCAGCAGATCAGTGGGGGTATCCCGAGACCTCTTCTCTCCCTGGGCTATAAAAACCGACATGACCACGTGACCACATGCTGGGTGTTGGTTCTCCCTACTTGTCAGGAAGTCGTCCGGCTGCGCTTTCAGGGTCTCTTATCTCAATAAATTACTTTCGCTCCACCTCACCAGGCTCCATAAATTCTTCTTTCTTTGCACCCTGCTATGAGTCCAGAAATTCTTTTCTGACCTGCACACAAGGACCGTGACAAATCACCCTTCCACTTTGTGCCTTCGTCACCTCCACTCTCCCCAGACCTTCCACTTTTTAACTCATCCCTGACCCGCATCTTCCCAACTCAACGTTCCCCCCCAAAGGAATCCAGACCCAAGTGTCTCTTGCTACGGGTCCATCGTCACAGATCTGGGCCTGAGCCAGACCTGGTAGACACCCTGCTGTCCATGGCTCTGCTCTTGGTAGAAAAAAAGGATAGATGTGGGAGGGGTGGGAATGGGGAAACTGGGAGGTAATTTGCTTCTTGCGTTTCTTTTTTACTTTCATGTATGTTGGAGGAGGGGGGTAAAGGGACTCGTTTTGCTCCCCAAGTGTTGAAATCCTGCCAGCTACCATCATCAGGTCTGCTGTGAGATCTGTAACCCACCAGCAGCCCACTTGAGCTATGGTTCAAAAAGTATGTACAGCCTTTAAATCCACAGATGCTTTACACAGCTGCCTTCTAGTATCTTAGCCCCACTTCTCTTCCTAAATCCTGGGTCTTCTCCCTCCTTACATCTCACCCAGACTAGAGAGATTAGGAGAAGGAAGGGTGTCCCACCATATATATATATATATATATATTTTTTTTTTAATAGGTTCCTTGAAGATTTCCCCTTGTGGGAAGAACCCCTGAGGTTTTAAATCCATAAATCAACAGACCATAGTTCTCAATTGTAAGTGTGACATGCTGAAACTTAGAGCCACCATTAAGTCCTCTCCCACTTTTCATAATCGGCCCCCAATCCAGTGTTCCCCATGCAACGGGGCCCCCGAGAGATGTGCCGTGGGAGGGCACCGGAGTTCCTGCTGTCAATCTCAAAGGTCTCAAAGCAGCCCTCTGGATATCTCTCACTTCCCCTTAATAAGATGCAATAGATCTATTATTCGTTGGCTTATCGAAATCTTTTCTTGAAGCTCTTTATAGTTTCAGCTTCTAATGGAGTCCTATGGCCTAGAAGCTATTTAAGGTTGAAATGAATTTGGACCCTTGTATCAATTCCTTCGCCAAGTCCTTCCATCATGAGTCTCCCTCGGAGTCCAGTAATGTCTCCAAAGCCAGAAGCTTCCACGTCCGACTTTCTCCGACTTCTTGAGAGCAGATCCATGGTCAGCTTTCGTTTTGGAACTACTTCCCAACTACTCCTCTCGTCCAGTACAAGGTCTAATCCCAAGGGTTTCAACATGCAATATTGGAAAGAACAATTCCTTTCTCCTTCCTCTTCCCTAGAGTGGCTAGTGAACCTGACTTGATATTCCAATTGAATTGCTACGAGAGCACACCCACCACAAAGGCTTCATGCATCTCCACAAGAGCGTCTGCGCTCTACTTTGCAGGAACTTCCTTCCTTTCACTCTTTAATGTTAACAGGGCACTTTTGCTTTCTCTCCCTTTGAAGGTTGTATTTTAATTACCAGAGGAAGGTTTTCTTCTACATGAAAGGAAATGGGAAACTAGGCTGAAAACTCCATTTCTATCCATAACATCAACTGTGATATGCATCCTTACGCTAAATATAAGCGTAATGTCTTGTGTGTATTGGGAGTAGCGTGAGTGCCTTTTAAGAGAGGATTATTCTAATCAGAAAGACTAATTGTAGACAGAGCCTCACATTTTACAAGGGGCTCTTCCAGCTATGGTCTCAACCCTGTAGAAAGCGAGAGTCAGGGCAATGAGGGTCATTTTAGAGACCCTCAAGCTAAGTACCTTGGGACATCCACGGCTGGTCCTAGCCTCTGGTTGTGATGCCACAAAGCCATCAAATCAGGCAGATCTCACATCTAAAACCGGTCCACACCCCAGCTGACTTTACACACATGCACACAAATAAGTGCATGTAAAACAGGTGGAACCTGAATAAGGATTATTCTAACATCAACTTCCTGGTCATGATGTTGATGCTGTCGTCAGGGCAAGATATTATCATCATCAGGGGAACCTGTGGGGGGGTGGTGGCGAGGGGGTGAACAGGACCTCTTCGTGCTATGTTTCGCAACTTCCTGTGTCTAGAATTATTTCAAAATAACAAATTCCAAAAAATTGGTTTCACTTAAATATAAATGTTTAGAAGTCTTTTTCAGAAGGATATTTAATTTTTTTATGAAATAATGAATCTTCTAATACAAGCATTGGTGTACCCTACTGTAGTAAGACCTCATATAACTAACTACATCGACGACAAATTTAGAATCTATTTCCAAATAAAGTCACATTCTGAGACTAAAGGGGTAAGGACTTGAACGTAGCTTTTAGGGAGAGAAGGTGGAGAAAAGATGCAAAGGCAGACATGCACACTGGGAGACGCCCATGTGATAAAAGAGGCAGATTAGAACCAGGTATCTACTGGCCAAGGAACACCAAAGACTGCTGGTCACTCCAGAAGCTAAGAGAAAGGTATGGGACTGTCCCCTAGACCGTTCGGAGGAAGCATGGCCCAGCTGATATCTTGGTTTCAGACTTCCAGCCTCCAGGATTGTGGAAGAATAAAGTTCTGCAGTTTTCAGCCCAAACAAAGCAAAACAGGAAACAAAATAGTGGACCCAACTGTCAATCGTGCACACACACACATACTAATGCATTGCTCCACCTGATGAGGGAAAGCATGGCATACTTTTGTTTTATTTAAATTACTTTCTACTGATGAATTCCAAAATCATTCCCACAATGAACTCCCATGATACAACTCCATGAAATATAATGGAAAATTATTTTGAAAGATGATAGCAAGGGGTGAATTTAACAGGGCCAGACGTAAAGTGCACACACCACACGTAAAGTGCAAAAGCTCAGCCAGGGCAAGAGAGGACCCTGTTTACAACTGGACGGGCCAGACAATACCCACAGTATCATTATCTTCACTCTGGGGCACTGCGGTTTCAGAGGGACATTAATGAACAGCAGCGGACACCAAGGAGAAGGACAAGATTTCTCACCGTAAGGAACTGGGGAAGAAATATTTAATCTGGAGAAACAGATGCGAACGGGGCTTTGGAGCTGTCTTCTCCTATTTCAAAGGCTGTCATGTGGAAGTAAGATTAAATCAGTCTACAGAAATTAAAGCTAAGATCCGTGGTAGGTGTTAGACAATGGACCCCTTGGCTCTTTATAAAGGAGACTGAGTCTCATTAGGACTTGCCTGCTCCAAATATGTCTCCAAATGGTCTTCTATCTTCTCAGAGTCCCTGCCTTTCATGTCGCTCCATCAGGAGAAGGGAAGCTTTGCCAGAGAATTTCTGCAAACAATGATCGAAAAAAGATAACATCTCAAGCTATTCCTTCCTACACACACATTTGCATATATTGGTTTCACAAACTAGTTGTCACCTAGCAAAACAGAAAACAAGGAGTTCCTGCTGTGGGGCAGTGGGTCAATGATCTGGCTTGTCTCTGTGGAAGTGGTGGTTCGATCCCCGGCCCAGGCACAGTGAGTTAAGGAACTGGCCTTGCTGCAGCTGTGGTGTAGGTCATAGCTCCAGCTCAGATTTATTTGGTCCCTGGCCCAGGGAAACTCCATATGCAGGGAGAGCCATAAAAGAAAAAAAAAAAAAGCAGAAAACAAGTCCCTACAAGAATGGGAGCCTCAACCATAGAGCTTAGAGAAAACGGCAAAGTGGGCAGAGAAAGAGTTTGGGAGGAAAGAATATACTCAATACGCAGGACCCATTGAAGGTCCTTCCTTCAAAGCCCTATTTGCCGACAAATGGGGTTTTTACCATATTCCCTTCCTTTCCAAGATGAGCTGCTCTGGACAACCCACTGGCTTTACACACACACACACACACACACACACACACACACGCACGCACATGTGCGCGCGCGCACATGCATGAACGTAAAATGGATGCATCCGCGTAAGGACACCATTCTAATGTCAATTTCCTGGTTGTGATGCAAGATGTTACCATTGGGGGAAACTGGATGGAGTTACACAGGACCTCTGTGGGCTATCTTTTGCAACCTGTTGTGACTCTATAATTATTTCAAAATAAGGTTTTGTTTTTTTGTTTTTTGTTTTTTTTAAAAAACAAACTTGGTTTTCACTGACATTAATTTTGTTAATTTCCTCTATTTTTTTACAAAAATTTTTGACAATCTATAGATCCCGTTATTGATCACACTGACACAGACCCAACATCTCTGACACCAAGACAAGTAACCGGCCGTCTCCCCTTACTCTGCCCAGATGCTCTTTCACCCTCTCCTCCCCAGACAGGTGCAAACATGCCACCAGTGGCCACTCCGCCAGTGGGACGGGAGGCATGGAGGCAGGAGAGGGAAATGGGTCCAGCAAAGAAGGAAAAGAAGGAAGAAAGGGGAGAGAGAAACGGGGAGAGAGAAGAGAGAGAAGCAGGCGAGGGAAGAAGGAAGAAGCAAAGCCAGCATTTGTCATTCAAAAAGATAAACATTTTACAGCCCAGCTTGACTGTGTCAAGCACACTTGTGTTTTAATAGTATGCCTGCAAGCTTTCAAAACAAGTGTTTACCTGTCACAATAAACAGTTATGAGTGAGGAACACAAAACAGAGAGAACCAGGAGCTGGCAGGCTGCCAGCCCTGCTGCGTGCTGCACGGTACTAAGCCTGTCATCCAGGCGACAGCAGCTCAGCATCTCTGGGCTCCCCGGCGAGGACCCTATCATGGGTTGCAGAGCCTCTGGGCTCAGGGGAGGGCCATTAGAGCCAGGGGGGCACTGGGGGAACCCAATTCTCAAAGGACACACGGCAGCACCTGCTGGCTTGAGGGGAGCTCACAGGGACCAACAGGTGCCCACAGGTCCCAAGAGATGGAAAACAGCATGAGACTTCCGGAAAGACCCTTTATGGAGAGCTGCCACGCAAAACGCCATACACTTCCCATCCCTCCTGTCCTTTAATCTTCTCGGCAGGCTCGAGTAGGAGGTAAGTAAATAGCAGTGTCACTCCTTTCCTTGGATATTTATAACTTGCAACTGGGAGCTGGCAGCCTCATAAAAACTAACTTTTATGGACTGCGTTATACTGTGCAAAGAGCATTCACACCCATCTGTCTCAGGTAGTCCTCGCTATAAGTGCTTGTCATGGCTGGGCTGACAGTATCATCTCTACTTTGAAGAAAGTGGAGACATCACCTCACCTCTGAGCCTCAAAGTCCATCCTCTCCTAATCAGCCGAGCAAGAACTCCAGCAGAGAAACACGTGGTTCCGACAACCCCTGGTTCTCAAAGCTCAGTGTGCAGAAGAACCTCTTGAGTCACTAGTTTAAAATGCCTTACTCCGAGGGTTTTTAGAGTCAGTAGATATGGGTTATGACCCAGCCATCAGAAATTTTAAACATCCAGGAAGCCAGCTGAGAGCAGTGGTCTCTGAAGAGGTAGTCAGGAAATGTCATTTCAGAAACACCACCACTAAGAGGAGAGCCTGCCTCCTGGCGCTCGTGAAACTCCTGCATAGAGCTGAGCTGTCCCAACCAGCGGCACTCACCAGTGTGAATACTTGAAATGTGGCTGGTGGCACGTGTTGCAATGCTATTTGGATGTATTAGGTTAAATAAAAATGTATCACTGAAATTAAGTCTGCCACATTCTTTTAACTTTTAAAAAATGTGGTTATTAGAAAATTGAAAATTACCTTTGAGGCCGGCCCTAGCTTTCTACTGGGAAACCCAGGGCTAGAGGAGTCCAAGAGGCATAGGAAAGGCAGACTGGACCATGTTACAGCAAACAGCGAAGATACAAGAATAAAGGGTGAGCCCGGGAAGGAGCTCTGGGAATGCTTTCAGGGGGGTGTTTCCTCTGCCTCATTTAGTCTCGAAAAAATAAGCAAGAGAACAGAGGGACGGCTGGGAACATGGAGGTGCAGAAGGAACAGCATTGATTCGTGATGTGTTTGAGGCACTGGACAAACCACGTGAAATCATCCAAAGAGACCAAAGATGAAGCAGGAGTGGCAGGGAGGGGCCCATCAGCAAAGCCTTAAAAGCCAGGCCAAGAGAGTTCCCACTGGGGCTTAGTGGGTTAAGAATCCAACTAGACTCCATGAGGACCCAGGTTCAATCCCTGGCCTCGCTCAGTGGGTTAAAGGATCAGGCACTGCTGTGGCTGTGGTGTAAGGCTTCCGCTGGAGCTCCAATGGGACCCCTAGCCCGAGAACTTCCATATGTCGCAGGTGTGGCCCTACAAAGCTAAAAAAAAAGAAAAAAAAGAAAAAAAAAGAAAAAAAACCCGGGCCAAGGAGCCTCGGGAGGGTCTTGAGTGAGTGGAACGGAGACTCATGGAAGGCACTGAAGAGAAACAAAACACAGGCCAAACGGACCTTGAGGCCACTCACTCTGGCTGCGATGAGAAGGATGGATTTAAAGGCAGCAAAATTGATAGCAAGAAGCCATTTGGTCTGATACAACCCAAGACCAAGTGGGAGGGATAAAGGCCTACATTAGAGTGGTGGCTGGAAACTCGAGAGTAAGATTTATAATCCAGAAAATCAAGAAATGCTTAGGAGATCAAAACTGGCAGAGCTTGGGGATTAACTGCAGGTGGGGAAGGAGGCAGGGGGAGTCCAGGCCTGGGCAATGGTGAGGGTGGCTGGTGACCACACTAAGGGACTCTGGGGGCTCAGGGGGCCCAGCCTTTGTCTGCTCACAGGGAAGGCGATGTTAATTTCGTCACGCGTAGGTTGCACAGCGGAGAGGCCCATGTGACATTGCTGTAGCTGGGTTCCATAGAGAACAAGCAGGGCCATAAGCTCTCAGTTCAGAGATAACGTGGCATGGCATTAATATTTGGGAATCATTTGCGTACAGAGAAGAATCAAAACCAGCGAAGCGGGCTGAAATTCCAGAGGAGGAATAAGACATGGAGCCAAGCACAGAATCTTGGAACGCGACAGTGTTTGGCCCTGATACTCAGCACTGTTTAGTCTACAGATTGACACACACTCATCTGACTCATTCCCCTTCCACCACCACCACCACTTCGACCACCGCCAGACCAGATGCCTTTTGCCTGAATTGGCCGTCTCAGGAGATCTCGTGGATCCAGGACAGAAAGACACTTCTGAGATCCTTGACTGCTTAGTTGCTTTGGAGCTGCGTGGCATTGTGGCTTTGCTCAGGGAAACTCAAAAAGAGTTAGGAAAAGACTAGATCTAGTGCTTCTATTTCTAGATCTTGGGGGGGGCAACCCGCGGCATATGGAAGTTCCTAGGCTAGGGGTCAAATCGGAACTACAGCTGCCGGGCTACACCACAACCACAGCAACACGGGATCCAAGCCGTATCTGTGACCTACACCACAGCTCATGGCAACACTGGATCCTTAACCCACTGAGTGAGGCCAGGGATCGAACCCGCATCCTCATGGATGCTAGTTGGGTTCGTTAACCACTGAGCCACGATGGGAACGTTTTTTTTTTTTTTTCTTGAATGCTGAAGTTAAACATAAAAATACAATGTTACTGAGCTATTTGGGGTCTTCTCAAGTGTTTTAATAGAATATAAATTCCTAAGGACATGGATACATATTCCGAATTCTTTTGCTTCTTCATCCCACTCCCACTTTTAGGGATTAGAGGAGTTCCAGATATTTAGGAAGATAGGGTCTCTTGAAAACTAGGCTTTCAATAAACATTTAGGGGGAAAAAATCTATACCCCATCAAAACACATTGCATTATGTTGAATGGATGAGATGGCTCTTCTGTTAAGTGGCCTTGGGCTCTATCCATTAGAGCATTAAAATAGCTGCTAACTATTCAAGTCTCCCTAGGCAAACCGACCCTGTGCCATGGTTCAAATATCATTCATTACATGACAGTAGTTCCCAAATTTACACCTTCATGATCTCCCACTTAAGTTATAAGCATAAGCGCTCCCTAGGGCCCACTTGAGGTTTCCACTCGCATTTTCTGAAGGACTCTCCGAGTTAATGTAATCAAAACAGAACTCTTGGATTTTATCCTCAAAATATCTTCCCGGATGTTCCCATAGTGGCTCAGTGGT
Source organism: Phacochoerus africanus (assembly GCF_016906955.1). Classification (NCBI taxonomy): domain Eukaryota; kingdom Metazoa; phylum Chordata; class Mammalia; order Artiodactyla; family Suidae; genus Phacochoerus; species Phacochoerus africanus. The sequence goes on from NC_062548.1 coordinate 14,085,072, forward strand.
AACAAACCTGACTAGTATCCATGAGGATACAGGTTCAATTCCTGGCCTTGCTCAGTGGGTTAAGGATTCAGTGTTGGTGTGAGCTGCAGAGGAGGTCACAGACTCAGCTCGGATCTGGCGTGGCTGTGGCTGTGGCTGTGGCTGTGGCCTGCAGCTCCTATTAGACCCCCTAGCCTGGGAACTTCCATATGCTGCACCTGCGGCCATAAAAAGCAAAAAAAAAAACCAAAAAAAACAAAGAAAACAACCCTCATCTTCCCTAGGTGAGCAACCAAAAACTTAGAAGGCATCTTCAGTTCCCCGTGTCTACCCCGGTAGCCCCTGATGGTCACACATCCTCATTGCTGACACTCAGCCCCTTGACAAAGTCACACCATGGACTGTGGCAATGGCCTTCTTCCTGGCCTCCCCGCCTCTTCTCCTGACTCCTATAGAGTCTGTCCTCCAGTCTTTGGCCAAAGGGAGCTTTTGAAACTGTAAATCAGATCGAGCCACCCCCCCCCCATCCCAACACCCTCTATTTAAAACCCTCCAGTGAGTTTTCCTTTTCCTTTTCTTTTTCTTTTTCAGGGCTGCACGTGCACCATATGGAAGTTCCCAGGTTATGGGTCAGATGGGAGCTGTAGCTGTCAGCCTACATTACAGCCACAGCCATGCCAGATCCAAGCAGCATCTGTGATCTACACCACAGCTTGCAGCAACACCAGATCCTTAACCCACTGAGTGAGGCCAGGGATGGAACTTGCGTTCTCATGGGTACTAGTTGAATTCCTAACCCACTGAGCCACAATGGGAACTCCCCTCCAGTGACTTTTCTAATTGAATTTGAAATAAAATCCAAATTCCTGAGCAGGGTCTCCAAGTCCCTACAATACTTGAATGTGGCTTCCATCCTGCTACATTTCTAAGCTTCTTCTTTTCTTCCCCTCTTTGTTCTGGTGCTCCCCTCTGCAGAGAGTTTTCTTCATAGGACTGATTCCTGGTTAGTCACAATTAGATTTATTTATTTATTTTTTTTTTTGGTCTTTTTCCTATTTCTTGGGCCGCTCCCGCGGCATATGGAGATTCCCAGGCTAGGGGTTGAATCGGGGCTGTAGCCACCGGCCTACGCCAGAGCCACAGCAACGCGGGATCCGAGCCGCATCTGCAACCTACACCACAGCTCACGGCAACGCCGGATCCTTAACCCACTGAGCAAGGGCAGGGACCGAACCCACAACCTCATGGTTCCTAGTCGGATTCGTTAACCACTGCGCCACGACGGGAACTCCCCCACAATTAGATTTAAATAGCACCCTCCTCAGAGGTACCTGCCCTAATCACCTCATCCAATTTTAGCTCAGAATAATATATACATTATATTAAAACATAATGTAGAGCTTGTATCATTAAAACATAATGTAGAGCTTACATCATTAAAACAGTATGGTCCTTGCCAACGAATACACAGATAGATCAGTGAGTCAGACTAGAGAGCCTGGAATAGACCCAGCTCCATATGGAAATTCAGTCAACGATAAAGACCCATCTCAGATCGCTAAGGGAAATATGACTTTGCAAGTAAGTGATGCTGAACAACTGGAGAGTCATGTGGGAAAAGATAAAATGGTAGCACTTTTCATAAGGTGCTACCTTTGGGATAGGCTGTGAGCTCACCACAGCAGAAGCTGTGTAGTAGTCTTGGTGATCTCCACTGTCAACACACAGTAAGTGTGTGCTTAGTGCATAATGTTTAGCAGTCTGAGCCCTCGTGCTACCGCTGTGGCCTTGAGCAAGACATGGTACATCTCTCATCTCAGAGTTTCCATCTCCAGTGAGCAGGGAGAGGGAGAGGGAATTGGTCTTTTTGGTTGTGTTGAGCACGATTCCTGGAGTTTGGGATGTGCTCCGTACATGCTGGTTATTGTCATGACCACGGGGCCGGAGAAAAATTGGCTTTGACATTTTAATTTTATTTTCGCCATTATTAGCATGATTATTGGGAGTTGTTATTGCTTTGAAAGAATGAAATTTAAGGATTTTCCAACTCTACCATTTCCTGACAGTCTATGACTTCCAGCTTCCCCGAGCCTCAATTTCCTTTTTTATTCAATGGAAATGATAACACAGAGCTTACGTACGAGTCCTCGAAGGAGTCCAAGAGGGAGTGTATTTATTTAAAAGTCAGCTGCACTTCAATAAAAAACAAATCAGCGTCAAGAGCATAGGCAACATTCCATTCTCGGTACTCTTCTCCTTCCTCTTGCTCCCCATCTCTCAGTGGCAAACGTGATGTCATAAACAAACTGAAAAAAGCAACTGCCTGCTCTCCACTGAGGCAGGTTTGAGAGGCGGGCCTGCTCTGGGTCAGAGGAAATGCGGGGAAACCTCTACCTATGCAGCAGCTGAGCCTCTCGTCAATGGCGGGTCCAGTCTCTCTTTGACCACAGTCCACACTTTCAGGAGGTGACAGCTGGTGACAGCCCTGGGAGGCATAGCTGTCTTCTGCCTGCCTGTCTGAATTCCTGCCTCAAAAATTCCATTGCCCATAGCTGTCCACACAGGAGTACGGCTCAGCTCTGCCCAGTTCTCCCTGGGCTCTAGGTCTGCCTTCTCGACATCACCCCTGATACTCACCACCCCTGTGCCCTGCCTCCTCCAACCGCAGCCCTGCAGAGCCTGACAGCCCAGCTACACCCCTCCCAAGCCTCTGGATTCCTTCCCCCAGTGCCTGGTTCTGAGAAGGGGCCAACGTCCATACTTGGCAGAAACTTGTATTTTTAATTTTGTTAGAGTTGACTTCCAATTCCATGTTAGTTTCAGGTGTACAGCAAAGTGAATCAGTTGTACATAGACCTATATCCATTCTTTGGAGGCTGGGATTAACATATACACACTACTATATATAAAATAGAAAACTAACAAGGACCTACTGTATAGCACATGGAAATTACTCACTATGAAGCACCTTCTAAGACCAGTTTTCTATAAAGGCTGGACAAGGGGATATAAGAATCTCTGTTAAACAATCTGAGAAAACATATTCCGATAGAAGCTTCAGGAAGCTTGCATGGTGCTTCCAGACAGAGCATCTTGCAGAGCAACAGAGAGGAGCAAAGACAAAACAAACCAATAGGCCCAGGCCGAAAGGTCAGAGCCCTCAGCTACTCGCATCCGCGTGACCAGCCCCGGGCAGACATGGCTCTGCTTCAAGTTACTTAAAAATGCACTGCAAGTCACGGAGAGGTTCTGCTTTTAGGAAAGCAATTGAGTCCACAGGTCCTCCAGGAGATCAAAGGACACTCTTTGTCCTTTAATGAATAAGCTTTTAATGAATAAGAGGAACGATTAAATTCTGAAGCAAGAGAACAATTGGGCACTGGCATGATTTCCAGCAGGCTGCAGGCTGAACCAAACTTAGAAACTGGAGAAATCCCAGCAGCACACACATGTTCTAAGGAGACTGAGCACAGTGTATTACTAAGAATGTAAAACACAGCCGTGCTCTATTGTTCGGCCCAGAGTTCCCATGGACCCGTCCCCTGATTGGAATCTTTAAATGAGTGCTGGGATGACCGCGAGACATTTTGCCCTTCCTAGTGTTCCTCTTGCCCAGGAAGCCCCCAACAATTACAGGATGTGTTGTTGTTGCTGTTAGGGCTGCACCTGCAGCCTATGGAAGTTCCCAGGCAAGGGGTTGGATCAGAGCTACAGCTGCCAGACTACACCACAGCCACAGCCACGCCAGATCCGAGCCGTGTCTGCAACCTACACCACAGCTCACGGCAATGCCAGGTCCTCATCCCACTGAGCAAGGCCAGGGATCAAACCTGCATCCTCATGGATACGAGTCAGGTTCTTAACCTGCTGAGTCACAATGGAAACTCCTTTTACAGGAATGTTCTCGACTAGTTTGCATGGTTCTACCTACCAAGTGATATTGGCATCAAACTGTGTGATCAGTCCAGGCCCAGTTCATCTAAACTCGAAGCAGTTTTGCATCCACTAGTGCAGTTGCGGAGGCAGGGATAGAAGGAGGATTACAAGCAAAGCCAGAGGAGGAGTTCCTGTGGTGGCTCAGTGGTTAACGAACCTAACTAGCATCCATGAGGACTCAGGCTTGATCCCTGGCCTCACTCAGTGGGTTAAGGATCTGGTATTGCTGTGGCTATGGTATAGGCTGGCAGCTACAGCTCTGATTGGAACCCTAGCCTGGGAACCTTCATATGCTATGGGTGTGGCTCTAAAAAGACAAAAAAAGACAAAAACAAGAAACAAAAAAAAAACATGTAAAGCCAGAGGAGACAGGGGCTAGAAAGTGGGAAGGTGGGAGTTCCCATCATGGCGCAGGGGAAACAAATCTGAGTAGTATCCATGAGGACACAGGTTCGATCCCTGGCCTCACTCATTGAGTTAAGGATCTGGCATTACTGTGGCTGTGGTGTAGGCTGGCAGCTGCAGTCTGATTCCACCCAGCCTGGGAACTTCCATGTGCTGCAGGTGTGGTTCTAAAAAAGTAAAAAAAAAAAAAAAAAAAAAACCAAAAAAAAAAGGTGGAGGTAAAGAGGGGAGAGAAACCAGCAGGATGAACGGAGGGAGTTCACAGAAGGCTTCTGAAAGCTTAAGGTGCTGACAACTGAGTCACTGCTAAGAATATTAAGTCCAGCTCCACAGTTTACACTGGCATCTGCGCCATCACCTCTGGGTGAGGGGTTCTGCCCATGCACACGTGGCCTGAGGTTTTCCAGATCTCTTGGTCTTCGGCTGTGACAATCCAGACACGAGTCCTTAGGAGGATCTTCTGGCCTAAATCCCCCAAGACGGGAGGAAGCCTCAGAAGTCTGTCCTTCTGAAGTTCTCACCAAAGCATTTTGCATAAAGAGATGCTAAATAGAATTCGCTCTGGAATTTTCGGGAGGGAGGTGGACATTTTCTGGATCATCAGCTACAGCAGCACCAACGCCTACGCCCTGAACGCTCACAGGGAGACTCTGCCCAGGACCAGTGGCCACATCCTTCACAACCTCCCTGTCTCCCCACTGAGTGGAAAACGGGTTGTCTTTAAACGAATGGCAGAAAATATTAAAAGTTTGATGTAACACACTCACCTTTATACTGTTAAGGAGAGAAAGACAGAAAGAAAGGAGAGGTAAGGAAAGGGGAGAGGGAAGCCAGAGAAATACCCTAATCCTACGACAGACCTTTCGGAGGGTATCTGAGCTTCCTAGACCACAGCCTCCCGTTCTCGGTCGTTCTCACTGCCTTTCACTAAAGGTCTGCTATCCTCCCAGAGCAGGAAAGCTTCCCTTTCCAGAAACTGAACATAACAAAGATAGATTAATTAGGCTACACTTAGTCACATAAGAAAAGGATCCCTGGCTTCCTAGAAGCTTCGACGATGGGGTTCATTTAAATAAAGCAATTTCCTTCTATTTTTTTCAAATGTGATTAGATTTACATGTAGTTTCTCTCAGGCAAAATGAAATCCAGCTGTATAGGGATTTTTTTTTTCCCCCAGTATCTCTGTTGCATTACAAGTTGCCAGAATTTATAGATTTCAGTGCTTTGAGGTTCAAATCACAGTGGCCCAGTGTTCATATATGAAACGAAAAGATGGAGAGAGAACCGCACAGAGAGGCTGGGCTGCAGGTCCCGGCACCAACTCAGGTGGCCTGGGGCCCATCGCATCTCCACCGTAAGCTTCAGTTTCCTCACCTGTAACATGAAGAAGTAGGGCGAAATTTCTTCCCTGGATTTTTCAAGTCCATGAATCAGCGAATTTTTAATTCATGTTCCTATTTGTGATTCCCCTCCTCCCTTGGATTAATTCCAAAGAACCAGATGCATCTGAGGATGCATTTCTACTCAACAGGATGCACCTGCCAGGCTCAGGGTACAAGTGAGGCAGACATACCTACAGTCTGGAGATCACTTCCTAGAAACTGACATGGCAGAAGGCAATATGGAAGTCAGACTATAGACAAAAGCTGAGAAACGGTATCTCAAGCTGGCTGATAGCAGAGTGCCCCAGAAAACATCTAATTTTTGAACCAAGGCAGACGAGGCAGGCCATGGTGTAAGATTTCTCCTGGAAACCTTACACACAGCTCTGGCCAAGCGTTAACTAATGATCTGTCCTAGCTTAACTCTTCAGCTGTCAAAATGTACCAGCAAATCTTCCGATGCATCTTAAGGGGAAAATTTCCCCATAAGTTTCTGCTGTCCTGGAGAGAGAGATTGGAGAAATTCTCCCATTCCAAAAGCAATTCTGATAAATTTTCTCTTATGCTGTGTGAACGTCTAATCACCATCTAGGAAGCTGGATTCATTAATTTTAATGAATTGCTAGAACAGTCTGAACAAGAGCCCTGGCTAATAAGACCTTGCCTGAGTAAGATGCCAAGCATCCTTCTGAGCAGGTAAAAAAAAAAAATCCTTGGGAAACTTAAAAAAAGTGCCTGGCATGCTAAGGCCAAATTGGGAGGAAAAATCACTCTGGAATCTCTGGTTTTCTCAAGTCACAATTTACAATCTACATTTCAAGGTCAATTGAACCACTTGATGGCCAATTTGGGGACAAAGAAAGAGCTGCATGAGGAGTTATAAATGGACATAAGGGCTTCTGACACCAACCAGACCCTCACAGCCACACTCCGCTGAGTCTGTAATGATCTCAGGTCATTCCAAAAAGCACAGGTCAAAGGGGCTCTGTGAGCACAGGGACCGATGATTTAACACCAGCCTGGTGACATCCATTCTGCTCACTCTGTGGGAGGACTTTCGACGGGGAGATAGGACATTAATGAGCTGTGAGGGGGGAAATCGGAATTTAAAAAACATGTGTGGAAAGTTGACCCTTCTCTGACAGCCCAGGGCTCCCTTTCCAGTTGTAAAACATGCATCCTATTTTAGGGACAGCACTGCAGGTATTCCCATGGATCGTGATAGGTGCAGGCATAAGGAGACAGTCATCCTTGGAGATATGGGAGTCACTCATGGAGTCACTTTGGGGAAAGGGTTTGGGGAAGATACCTGACAAACCAGAATAGACTTGGTCTGTGCCTATGTGCAAACATAATGCTTCTCATGGTTGATGGTTAACAGAAGCCACAACTTTTTTGAGCATAGGGAAAAAAAAAAAATCTATCTCCAAGGCCATACTAAATGCCTCCTTGGATATTCAAAGATGAATTTACTTGGCTAAGTTCGTTTGGGTGTGGAATCAGAAGTCATTGAAGGGGGCGGGCAAAATGAGTGAAAGGAGTCAAAACGTACAAGATCCAGGTATAAATGAACAAGTCACAGAGGGCCACTCGACAGCATGGTGACCGTAATTAATAAGACGGTTAACTGAACTCCCATGTTCCTTTTTTTATTTCTCTGAGCCACACCTGCGGCATACGGAAGCTCCCAGGTGGAGCTGCCACTGCCGGCCTACACCACAATCACAGCAACACCAAGATCCGAGCCGTGTCTGTGACCTATGCCGCAGCTCCTGGCAGTGCCGGGTCCTTAACCCACCGAGTGAGGCCAGGCATGGAACCTGCATCCCCATGGATGCGAGTCGGGTTCTTAGCCTTGCTGAGCCACAGCAGGAACTCCCAAGAACTGCCAGGTTTCAATTCCTTATTTGCATGGCAGGAACTGAGAGAGGAGAGTCAGAAGTCAGTTCCTTTAGTAAAAAGAGCCCAAACTACTCCCCCAGGGCAGAGGGGCTGTCCTGCCCACCCTTGTTTCCCTTAGCAGTGTGTTCAATAATTCTCTACCAACCTTAAAAAAAAAAAAAAAAAGAGGAGTTCCCGTCGTGGCGCAGTGGTTAACGAATCCGACTAGGAACCATGAGGTTGCAGGTTCAGTCCCTGCCCTTGCTCAGTGGGTTAACGATCCGGCGTTGCCGTGAGCTGTGGTGTAGGCTGCAGACGCGGCTCAGATCCCGTGTTGGCTCTGGCATAGGCCAGCAGCTACAGCTCCGATTTGACCCCTAGCCTGGGAACCTCCATATGCCATGGGAGCGGCCCAAGAAATAGCAAAAAGACAAAAAAAAAAAAAAAGAAAGAAAGAAAGAAAGAAAAAAGACTGTACTACACATTTGAAAGTTGCTAAGAGAGTGGATCTTAAAATTTCCTATCACAAGGAAAAAAACTCTGTAACAATACATGGGGATGGGTATTAACCAGACCTATTGAGCGGATCACTTCATAATACATACAAATACTGAAGCATTATGTCACAATATAACATTGACATATAAACCAATATAACATTGTGTGTCAATTATACCTTAATACAAATAAAACAAAATCATGCCATCTTAAGACGAACAAATGAACACGTAAACCATATTACAGGACAAAAAGGGAATATAAAGCAGTAGGTAATACTCCTTAATTACACGAAGGCATTTTTTATAAAAGAGGGACGATTGATACCAATATATTGGTCAAATAGAGTGATGCATAAAAACATCACGGTTGGAGAACCCATCGTGGCGCAGTGGTTAATGAATCCGACCAAGAACCATGAGGTTGTGGGTTCCATCCCTGGCCTTGCTCAGTGGATTGGGGACCCGGCATTGCTGTGAGCTGTGGTGTAGGTTGCAGACTCAGCTCAGATCCCGCATTGCTGTGGCTCTGGCGTAGGCTGGCGGCTATAGCTCCGATTAGACCCCTAGCCTAGGAACCTCCATATGCCGCGGGAGCGGCCCAAGAAATGGCAAAAAGACAAAAAAAAAAAAAGATGGTTTAATGAATAAGAAAAATAATTTTAAAAAATTAGATTTTAATTTTAAAGATAGGAAAATATTTCACCACTGAACTAAAATTTGCATTCATCCAATAAAAATATGACACTTTGCAGAAAAAAATAAGAGTGGAGATAAGGGAAAGATTAAGGACAGAAAGTGTTTTTCTTTAACTTGTCTACTCTCTGGGAAACTCATGCGCAGCAGAAGAAAAATCTGGATTAAAATGTCACTAAGCCTTGTCTCTGTAGAATTTATCTTAAGATTATGAAGTGTTATAGCCTTTGCCTCCAAATGCTTGCAAACTGGAGTCGATGTGGCTGCATCAGAATCACCAGGGGCCTTTATTAGAAATGCAGGTCCCTAAACCCCATTCCCAAAGATTTGAGTTTATGTCGTCACCGGTAGCACAGTCCTCTCCCTGCCCACTTGAGGAAAATGAGTTGGAGAAAATATATTTGTCTTTCTTGATAAATCTCCTTCAATTGTTTTTGAGAAAATCATGCATGTGAAATGATGCAGCTGGTTTAAGACTGAGCCATGATTTTCACCCTCCTGTCCCAAAGTTCTTCCCGGTGCTTTTTTTTTTTGGGGGGGGGGGGTCCATTTGGAGGATTTCCTTCCTCTTAAATCTCCTGCTTGTCCAGCTGAAATACCCAGTTCCTTGAATGTTATATAGTCTGGCCCTGAACCCCAAACAGAACGTGTACTCTTGCATGAAACCCTACAGCTCAATCCCTCACTTCATCAAAGCGTGTGCTCAGCCACTGCGCTTACACAGGCCCCTAATACATTGTGACACCCTATTACTACAGTGTCTTTATGAGCTTCAAGGGAAATTACATTTTAAATTATAGCATACAAGTATAATGGAAAACCTAATTGTGGCAATGACAGTTTATTTATCAATCATTTATCATTTTGATTTATAAGGTGCCCAACTTGATTTAAAGGTAACTAATGTTTAAAAATCTCCAGGCACCCACACAACCAAATACACATCGAAAGCAACAAAGTGAATAACTGCTGCTTTTCTCCAGCTCATCTTTTCCACACCCAAGGCCGAAGCTAGAGGCTCAGTGAGGTTGATCCAGAGACCTACAGGCTGCCTCTCAGAACCTCTTAATATCAAATCTCATTGATTAGAGAACTAGGCAGATAATAAAGAATCAATGTGAACATTGAGCCAGGTTCCTTCCTCTCAATATCTCTGTGTCCCACGTTCACAGAGCTTCAGAATTCAGGGGGTTAGGAGGGGCTTCCAGAAGTGACCCAATTCCCACACCTCCATTTTCCTCCTTCCTTCTCAGAAGCGTGCCTTTAAGATTTACGAAAAGGAGTCTATAGGTGCAGATCAGTAGCCTTTTTAAATGCAACCCACTCCATGGTATATAAATTTCCACGGCCTTGCTCCAAAACTTTCCTCTCTGCCAAGTCTCCCTGGGTTTTGCTCTAGGCTCTGAGCACCTCTCTGACGCTCAGATTTATCCTGGCTTGAATTTGATATCCGCTGCCAAGCCAAGGTCTGGTCCTGGCCCACCCCTGCCTGGGCTTAACTTTCACAACCCACTAACACAGTCTCCACCTTGCCCTGGCTTGCCACTTTACTGTCCCCATCCTGCCTCTGGAAGCTCTGAATGACCTTCCCATGAAGCAAGATCCCCGTTAATGCATCAGAAATCTCAGGGAAATCTGAAGTCCCAGACTTGCTGTAGCAACCGAATTAAAATCAGAGTCTTTGACAAATATTATGAGATCACCAATACGTGGAATCTAATTTCCAAAGGATACAAAGGAACTTATTCACAAAACAGATACAGACATGCAAAGATTTCAAAAGCAGACCAAAGGGCAAACACTGGCAAGAGGGATGGATTGGGAGGTTGGGATGGGCATATACACTGCTACGTACAAATGATCGGTGCCAAGGACCTACTATATAGCTCTGGGCAATCTATTCAATACTCGTGATTGCCTACATGGGGAAAGGATGTGAAACAGAATGGATATATATGTACAGGTATTGCTGATTCACTTTGCAGTACACCTGAAACTAGCACATTGCAAGTCACCTATACTCCAATAAAATTTGTTTTATAAAAAAATCAGAGTCTTTGAAGGTGGAGCTGTGCCTACAAACCAACTTCAGAGGTCATAGTAGGGGTTTCCAGAGTTTTCAATTCAATTTGGCACATACATACACACCAGGTACCAAGACCCCTGGGCCCTGCCGTGAAGGGCTTTTCCCAGCCCTGAAGCTGTTCAAACCCCAGTCTTCCACCTTCAAAAGCAGCATTCTTTCCACTACAGCCTACTGTTCTCCGGTTTAACATAACCCACTTTATTTGCTATGTTCAACCGTCTTATTTGGAAAAGGCCTTTGTTTCTCAAAGCTGTCCTTTTGTGAGAACAGAACTCTCATTTCAAGCTCCAGGGCATTGATATTGGTCTACTAAAGAGGCTATGACCTGCTTCCAAATAGTTGCACAGGAATATATCCAATTCCTAGATATGTTCCTGATCTAATATAGAGAAGTCAATTAAAAGTCTAATTTCCAAGTGCCTTGATCACTGACTAATCATCACTTTTTGAATGATGCTAAATGGACCACAAGGACTCACCATCTTCCCTACTGAGAAAGGCCAGTCTTTGAAAAGAACTGTGGCTGAATCATCTACCCTTTCTCAAGCAGGACGGGGACCCCTTGTGATTCACAACAAAATGTGCCCCCGTTGAATTTCTTGCAATAAAAACGTTAAGGCTTTCTTGCAGAAATTTCTCGTCTGAACGCGAAGATACGGAATGTTGCAAAAACAGCACTCCATGTGTTACTGGTGGGGACAGGGCTGCCTTGATTCTCTATGTGGTTTCTAGGGCAGAGAGCTGCCCTGACCCCTGGAAACTCTCCTATGAGAGTTATCCTTGGTTAAGTTCTCAAAAAACCATGGGTCATTATTACCAGGATTATCGTCATTGCTACTCCATATTCAAATCTTTTAAAATGGGACCAATGGACTTGGTGGATATTTAGAAATTTGTTCGGGGAGGGGTGCATTTGATTGTTCTAAGAAGCCATGAAGCACTCTCTTAAAAACCATGAGAACAACTTGTATTTTTACTGCACTTCAACTCTGCATGCAAGTTGGTCTTTTGGAAGTCAACGCAAACACCAAAGGAATGTACTAAAGAAAGAGCTAGAAGGTAGTCGGCTTTGTCAGGTGTGCAAATGTCTTTATCATCTCCACCCTGTCCAGTGCTCATCCCAGGCCAGAACAGCTCAGGTTTGTAGGGAAGAGTTAACTTCCGCACTGCCAGCAATGGGGGAGTAGGATGGGCTGTGCCACCTGCCATCCCCAGGGCCCTCTTTGAGGTGGCTCTCTCCAGTCCCCACCCCCACTGCTAGGTACCTGTTGTTACGAAGAATTACTTATCCAGTAGCTCTCTACCAGGGCTGAGAAGTCCTGCTCTGAGCTGCAGACACCTGCCTCTAACAGGTGTTTTAAAAGGCATTCAAATCGGCCCAAAGAATCAAAGCCAGTGTCTTCGGCAGGCCCTGCAGAAACACAGCTGCTTTGATTCTCAGTCTTAGCACCTGCCAGGAAGATGCAGAACCGGCCCAGTGACGTTTGATCAGCCCGCCCTCAGGCTCAGGACTCAGTCGGCAGTCGCTGGCCCAGTGGGATGTGCAGGGTAAAAAGGGGAGGTGCTGCATCAAAGGCTAGCGGTTGCGCCCTTCATAGAAAAACTGAAATTGTGAAAAAGCGGCTGGTGGGCTGATGAGTCCAACTCTCAACTCTCTGATCTCCTGCACCTACTTTCTAGTCTGGGACACAGACACTAAGCCCAAGAAATCCACAACTCCACGAACTTGCAAGTTAAGTGTCCTTGAATAACGAAACTTGCTAGATGAGAAACCAGAATAACAAGCTAGACGGGGGGCGGGGGGGGGGACGATACGACCCCTCCCTGAGGAAGAGACCAAGGTTTGGGCTGAGACCCAAACATGAGGGAAGAGCGTTCCCGGGGGGTTGGGGGGGTGGAACAGAAAGCGCAGAGGCTTGACTGCAAGAGTCCATCAGGGGCAAGTTGCTTCCCTCTCCTGGCTGCTGAAAGGGAACGTGCTTTCTCTACTTACAAGCGCTTCTGACACCCCTGTGTGGGTTTCGCCTCACATTAGCAATTGTGACACTAACCTCTCAGAGTCAGCCGAGACCCACAGGTTAAGGTCCAGTCCCACGAGGCCAACATCCACAATCACTAGCGGTGGGTTCCACGGTTCCTAAACACGTCTGCCCAGCTCGGCTGCAAACCCACCTGCTCAACCATTTGATAATTTGCTCTCAAGGCTCACAGAACTCACGGAAACACTTTATATACCAACAAGGTTTGTCACCAGGCAAGCCCATCAGGAGAGATGCACAGGGCTGGGTGTGGGAGGTGGGGGCTGGGTATGGGCGTGCCCTTCCACGCTCTCTCCGGGGGCACTACCCTGTTTGCACACTGATGTGTTAACCAACTCAGTTGCTCTTCTGATCTTTTAGGGGTGATCGATTAAATCCTCGGCTATTGTCTTAAGTTGCTCTCCAGCCCTCCCCCGCCTCCCCGGAGGCTGTGAGGTGGAGCTGAAAGTTCCAACCCTCCCTGGTCTGTCTGACCAGCCCTCCTCCCTCCTCCCAAAGCCCTCTAGGGACTCCAGTCACCACTTATCTCGGCAGCTTAAAAAGACACTTGTCACTCCAGGGATTCCCAGGGACTTAGAAGCTCTTGCAACAGAAACCAGGGACTCAGATCAAACAGGATCCCCAAAGATACTCCCATCACCCCGGTCACTTAGAAACAGCAAGGGATTTTTAGGAGCTGTGAGCCAGGAGCCAGAGCAGAGAACAAATATATATTTCTCACTAATGTTAACAGCTGCCCACTGCCACGGCTGGACCACATGAATCTTCCAGAGCTTCTTTTCTGCTCTGGCCTGGACAAATGCTCCAACACGGGGATGGAACAAAGCCATGCCACTCTTGGGCACAATCCACCAAGGACTTTGTGATAACATGTAACTGATGGCACTTCCTGATGATCAAGGCCATCATGAGACTCTCATGAGGGGAGAAGCCTCTTAGGAATAAAGCAGGAAGAGTTTTGTGCACTCGTCAGGTCTGGGATGAGTGCACAACCTCTAACAGCACAATTAAGCCAAATCCCTAGTGGGGGAGTCTCTGCCTTCACAGCTCTTACAGAGCCAGGGGGGTCCCTTGCACAGGGACCCTCCATGATGCAGAGAAGGGGCCCTTCAGGTGCACGGGGTGCAACCAAAGCCAGAAAGAGGTTGTGGACCTTCCTTGGCAGGGCAGGCCTGGTGATCTGAGCCAGCTGAGATATCCCAGCCCGGCAGCCTGCAGTTAGCCTGCCTCCCACCTCGTTCAGAGAAAGGGACGCTGAGCAATCTGGGTGTTTAAAAGCCTCTAAACATGACCTTTTCTTCCAGCCTCCAGGATTCATTTTCACAGCAGCCTCCAACAAACCCTAGACCCGCAGCAGCAGCAGCAGACAGTATTTTTCGAGATTTCCACGTCCTGTTCTTATTTCAACCAAATCAGTCCATCCAGTTGGCAAGAGCCTCAGTGTAACATCTGATCCCCGCTGGAGCATTTCCACGGTTCCCCGGGGGGAGGCCACACCCCCAACTGGTGACCAGGAGCAGGAAGCATGGGGGTGGGGACAGGGCCTGGCATTTAGGAAGCAGCCTCAGCCCTGGGCTGCCTGTGCTGACACGCAGCTGCTCTGATCCGCCCCAGCTCAGGCACACAAAGGCTCCTGTCTCTAGAAACGATTTCTCCATGGGAAAACCCGAAGGAAACGTGACCACCGAAGGCCTTCCTGGGAACGCCATCCCCTTCTCTAGTCTATGCTTCTATTCATTGTTTTTGGAAATCATCTCTTCCAGGAATTCTGACTGGATGGCCCTCTCCAGACCACCCGCTCAGTCCCATCAGCTCCCTGAAATGGAACACCCTCATGAATCCATGTATGTCCTTTTTTTTTGTCTTTTTTTGCTATTTCTTGGGCCGCTCCTGCGGCACATGGAGGTTCCCAGGCTAGGGGTCTAATTGGAGCCAGAGCCACAGCAACGCGGGATCCGAGCCGCGTCTGCAACCTACACCACAGCTCACGGCAACGCTGGATCGTTAACCCACTGAGCAAGGGCAGGGACCGAACCCGCAACCTCATGATTTCTAGTCGGATTCGTTAACCACTGCGCCACGACTGGGAACTCCTGTCCTCCTTTTTTTTTACTGTCACTTAAAAAAATGGATGTCCTGGAGTTCCTGCTGTGGCTCAGTGGAAACGAACCCAACTGGTATCCATGAGGATCCAGGTTCGATTCCTGGCCTTGATCAGTGGGTTAAGGATCTGGTGTTGCCATGAGCTGTGGTGTAGGTCGCAGACATGGCTCGGATCCTACACATTGCTGAGGCTGTGACATAGTCCAGCAGCTTCAGCTCTGATTCAATCCCTGGCCTGGGAACGTCCATATGCCACAAGTGCAGCCCTAAAAAGAAAAAAAGAAGATGTCCAGGGAACTATATTCAATATGCTTTGATAAACCGTAATGGAAAAGAATATGAAAAAGGATGCATATTGGTATAAGGGAATCACTTTGCTGTACGGCAGATACTAACACAACTTTGTAAATCCACTAGACTTCAATACTTTTTTTTAAATGGATAATGGAGGAAAGAAGGTTCTTAGACTATTCCTCAAACTTAAAAATTAGAAACGTCTTGAAAGCAACTTATTTAACTAGTATTATGGAGCTTTTGAGTTAATGTTAGATGATTTATTTATCTATTTGCCTTAGTTAACCGCTACCACAAGCCTGCAAAGTAGATGTTTTCACTGACTTTTGCAGTAAAGTAACTGGTCCGAAGTCACAGCTGGAAATGTGCCCTCGGGATAAAGAGTCAGGGGGTCTGATGCCCAGGCCAGCACCGTCTCCACACACCTGGCCTCTGCTTCCGTGGTGTCTCCTCTGCCCTGCTCGTGAAGGTGGGAAGTAAACACTGAGGAAGTGGTAGCAGAGAAACAGGGGCCAGGCTAGTTGACACCCGCTGAAGAGTTCAGGAAGGAGAAAACAACCGCTCAGGTCCTAAGAGCAACTCCATCCTACCAACTCTCCCCACCCCTGCAAGGTTACGGGTCATCAGAAGTTGTACCCAATTGCCTCCGAAATGCTTAAATTAGCAGAAAGAGCTCTTCTCCCCGTCACATGACCCGAGACAAAGAGATCCTCTCAGCCTCCTGCTAAGTCTGCAAACGAGAGAGGGTCAGCCCTGAACCCCTACAATCCCAACCAGGACCCCTGAACCTCCCCGCTACCACCTGGGACAGACGGGTCTGAAGCCCTGGTACACTCTCCTGGATGTGGGACTTCAAGGCCTCTCCAAGGAAATGAAACTCAAAAAGCCTCTGGCTGAGATAAAAATTACCGGACCCTAATTGCCCTTTCTGTCCCACTGCAATTGTTACAGACTTCTCAAGCCCCTCCTCAGCAACCTGGCCTTCTCCTTCCTGCCCCTCCTAGAAAAAGGTACGTGGCCCACTCCTTGTCCCGCCTGGATAGGGGCAATATATGCCCCAACCAACCAGCAAGTGAATCCAAAGACCACTCCTCTCTCCTTTGTCGCTGGGCTATAAAAACAGACTGGATCAACCCCTTGGGGTTGGCTCTCCCTGATTTTCAAAAAGTCATCCCCCGATGCACTTGCAGCCTCTCTTATCTCAATAAATTCTTCTTTCTCTTCACCTCTCCATGCTGGAAATTCTTCCTCCCACGTGTATAGACCATGACACCACGCTCATTACCTATCAGGCCTGGACCCCTTGAAGGGTTTCATCATTGAGAACTGATGTTTAGAAGTTCTCAGAGGCTCGGAGTTCCCATCGTGGCTCCGTGGTTAACGAATCCGACTAGAAACCATAAGGTTGCGGGTTCAGTCCCTGGCCTTGCTCAGTGGGTTATGGATCCAGCGTTGCTGTGAGCCGTAGTGTACGGTCGCAGATGCAGCTCAGATCGCGAGTTGCTGTGTCTGTGGCGCAGGCCGGTGGCTATAGCTCCGATTCGACCCCTAGCCTGGGAACCTCCATATGCCGCAGGAGCAGCCCAAGAAATGGCAAAAAGACAAAAAAGAAAAAAAAAAAAGAAGTTCTCAGAGGCTAACCTCCAAGGTCAAACCAGAGGGAAGGTGACTGAGATGGAAACTGGGCCCAGCTGGTGGCAATTCTGCTTAGTGTCACTGCTTTGCTGTGCCCCCTTCTTCACGTAGGGTTGACTAATGGTACCATGGGGAGGACGTCAAGCTATCAGCACCAGTGTTCAAAGGAAGATCAGATTCAGGACCAAAAGGTGGTGACAAGTCAAGGCAGAAGCTATGATTCCAAATGAATTTCTGTGGACAATATTCGGCTCTGATGGGAACCCTAGGAAGAGCCTGCAGCACCTCATCTTGGCATCTGCCTCCACCCATCTTAAAGATGTAACACTGAACCCAATGTCTGACTCTCAGGGGCCCCAGGTTTCTCTGAGGCACTGGGCGCAGCAGCGGCTGCTTCAGCAGGGGCCAAATAATGGGGTAAGTGGGCAAACAGCAATGCCGCTTTTCACTGTGACCGTGAGCATGTCATTCAGCTTCTCAACACGTGCATTTTCCCATCTGCAAAATGGGACAAGCCTTGGCCCCTGCAGGAGTTCCTTGGGAGGTCTAAAGAGATCAAAGCATGTCAGATGGCCAGCCCAGGGCCCAGCAAATGGGACATGCTTGAAAAATGTCACTACCCTTGGATCCGTTTCCACCATCCTCACAGGAACGGTCAGAGAGAAGCAAGGTCTGCAGAGGAGGGCTCCTCTTCGGGGGAGGTGGAGGGACCATAGGGACAAGCAGAGGCAGCCAGACAGGTAAGCAGCAGCGAGGAGGCAGGCAGGCAGCATCAGGAGATAATTGACTGGGGAGAGAGGCCCCACCGCCCAAGGTGAGCCAGGGCACTTTACATATCAATAAGGTTGATTATCAGGGGATGTCAGCTTCCTTGGTGCTGCTATTAACCTATATTGCTCT
The DNA here is from genome assembly GCF_016906955.1 of Phacochoerus africanus. Taxonomy (NCBI): domain Eukaryota; kingdom Metazoa; phylum Chordata; class Mammalia; order Artiodactyla; family Suidae; genus Phacochoerus; species Phacochoerus africanus. Next base: position 14,102,905 of record NC_062548.1, read on the forward strand.
TATTAACCTTTCCGAGGAAGAATCTTTCAAAAATAATTATATTAAAGCACAATTCTCCGTGAGTCTAAAATATGCGAATGTTCCATTTCAGTACTCCTGTGTCATGAGATAATGAACAGCTGATGGCCGAGGAGGTTTTTAATCAGATACTTTTCTTTTCTTGCTTCCTGCAGACTCCAGGCCAGTCCTGGGAGCAGAGGGCGGGGGAGCTCATCTGGGGAGGGGGAAGGGCAGGACTGGTAAAGGCGAACCAGATTTGGAGGGGAAGGGCTTCTCTCTAGAAGCAAAGGGCCACCCCTCAGGCGGTGTCCTCCGGTCCTGGAGGGGCCCTCCCGAGGGCCTGGCATTGTTTTGTTTTGCTTGGACAGAGGACACACCTGAGTTTCACAACGAGATGATCAGAGGTCAAGAGCAATCCCCAGCTGAAACAGAACTGCCAGGCTACTCACATATGAATTCTGAAAGGCAAAAGGCGGGGGCTGGTTCTGTGCTGAGCACAGGTAAGTGCAGGTCGGGGATACCAAGATGCCAGACATTTGAGCTGGGGGGGGGGATAGGGGGAGATGACCATGACAGAGTAGAAACAGGACCAGAAAGAAGGGAAGGGTGGCAGGCGGACTATGTAGACAGTATTAGTTGACCTTGCCCATTCCTGGAATTGCCTTAGTGCGAGACAGGTACACAGACACCTGCCTGGGAGTCAGGCAGCCCCAGAGCTGTCACCCACCTGCCCTGTCATATGTGCAGGCTGCACCTGGCCCTGTGCTTGGCCAAAGTCACAGCTGCAGCTGCAGCATCAGCAGCCTCCGCCATCCAAGAAGCAAGTGCAAGGGGCTCTTTGGTGTCTGGTAGCTGTGATGCTGGCTGTCCTTGTCCACAGGCCCACTCGCCACAAGAGATTACCTTGCACTCCTGAGCCTTGGGAGCTTCCAGAACAAAGCCTGTTTTATCTTATCCGCGGGGAAGAGTTGAAGCGAAAAGGCATGAGGCAGACACGAAAAACAGCTGAGGGTTTGTCTTTTAAACACAGCCTCAAGGTAGGTGCTGGCCACTTTCCATCCTGTTTCTGCTAACATCAGATGTCCTCCTCAATCTCCCAGGTTTTCATCCCCACCAAGGAGTACGTTTCCGACTGGGTCCCAGGAAGTCGGTGGGAAATGGGATTCCCATCACATTCCATGCCTCCATTCATATTCTCTTAAAGCACAGTCTCAATGAGCTAAAGGGAGGGAAAATATTCCCTCTAAACAGAAGCCAGAGAGATGGACATGGAGGCCAGCGAAACCGTGGAAAACTCTAGACCAGGGTCATAACAAGCATGTATGATACTAATATCAACCCATTTTACAGTTGCCAACACTGAGCCACAGAGAGGTTAAAGAACATTCCCAAGCTCATGCAGCTAGCAGAGGCAGAACTGGGATTCACATCCAGGCACCTGCCTCTGAGTCAGGGCTTTTTTTAAGCCATGCTTCTTTACTACAGAGAGGCTGTTGGTTGATAATTTAGTCCACAAGTCAGTGTGAGACAGGAGCAAACCAAGGCAAGGACTCTCCGAGGAACGAGAAGTCCAGGTGACCGAGCATGGCCTCAGGACAAGCCCTGTGGTCATAAGCCGAATGCCAGGAAATGCTGGAAACCCAGAGAGCAGTGCTGCAAGAGGGACTGGGATCCTGGCAAAGGGGGTGGGGGGGGGGGGGGGCGGATCTCAAACCAGGCAAGAATCCTACGGAAGGTGGAAAGCCAAGGTCATCTCATGAACCAGCCTTGATCTCAAAGTAGACGCCCAGAGAATGAGCATCCGATTCTCCCTCACGAACCATGTTGCAGATGTAAAAGTGACAGGGTACCTGAAGTTTTCTTTTTTTCTTTTTTCTTTTGGCTGTGCCCATGGCATACAGAAATTCCCATGCCAGGAATCGAATCTGAGCCACAGCAGTAACTCCAGCCACAGCAGTGACAATGCTGAGTCCTTAACCTCTAGGTCACCAGGGAACTCCCTCCTGAAACGTCTTGTAGTTGAAAGATATAGAAGGCAGATACCAGGAGCTCCAAGGGCAAACCTAGTGAAGCCAAATACCATCTCCAGGCCAGACTGGAGAGCCTGCGCATCAGAGAGGCTGTCCAGCACAGTGGTTAGACATACCCTCGAGGGATAATTGCCTGCCTGGTTTCCCAGCTCCTCCATCTACTAGCTGTGGAGCCTCAGGCAAGTGGCTGAACCTTTCTGGGCCTCATTTTCCTCATTGGACAAGTGCGGTTGCTCGGAAGATTAAATGGGCTCATGTAGACAAGGCTTTGTTCCGTTAATGCCCACTACACAGTCAGCGCTAAATCAGTAGGGGAGGAGCAGGTAAAGAAACCAATACTCAATGGAAGAGAGAGATGGGAAAAACAACAAAAACCAAACATACACAAGTGCCAGCTCAAATGCAGAGGCAGCAATGTGGTTCTAAACACTTCCCACCGTGGGTATAAAAGTCCTGGATGTATAAGGAAACAAGTGAGCACATGGGAAGATAATACCCATCCTGGGAGTTGTAGGGTTACAAATATTGCAGACAGAGGGTGACAAACCCAGATGTCATTAGGGGCCCGGCCAGGCAAGAGTATATATAGGAGGACAGCAAGTCCCCAGCTTGGATGCGCAAGCATCATCTGGAAGGCTTGTTACAGCACAGGTTGCTGAGCCCCACCCCCAGAGGTTCTGAGTCAGTGGGTTGGGGGCGGTTGCCTAGAAACAGCATCTCTAACCATTTCCAGGTGATGCCCCAGTGCTGCTGGGTTCCAACTACACTTTGAGAGCCGCTGGCCTAGAGGAACAAGGAATGACGAAACAGTTGTGAACTGAATGTTGCTGCCCTGCAGGGCCGTGGCCTCGAGCTACCAAATTGTCAGATGTTGGAAAAAAGAGCCTTAAATTTGGACTTCTTTGGGCTATCACCTGGTGCCTAAAACATTCTGCAGCTCAAATAAAACATGGAGGTCCTAGTGTGACCCCAAGCAGAACACTCAGGAAGGGTGACCGCGGGGGAGGACACGGCCTGCGTCTGTGCAGATGGTGACAATAACAGGGGGAGAATTAGCCCAAAAGGAGGAAAGGGGGAGGCTGATCAGCTTTAGGACTTAGAGGCTCTGCCACTGTTCTAATGTCAGCAAAGTTGAGCAGCTTGTGTTTTTGTCTGAATTTAGAAGCAAGTCATCTTGAAGACAGTATGTAAATGTGATAAGAGGGGAAAAAAAAAAAAAAAACCCTGAAAGCTGTAGATAACATTCTCATAAAAAGAAAAGGGGGTGAGGGAGTGGGGAACCCAAGGTGGTTCAGAGAGATGTTGGGGAAGGGGGAGTTAGCATCCCAACCAGAGCACACCTGTCAAATTTTAATGAGAATTTCTGGGCTGTCATGTTAGGGCTCGGAGAGCCAAGCTGCATTAATTTCTTTTTTAATTCTAGTTTCCTTTTTTTTTTTTTTTCCCTCCAAAAAGACTCTCTGAAAACCAAAAAATGCAAGCTTCTCAAAAACACCCCTAGAGATCCTGAAACTTGTTTTCATTTGCGCAGGTTTCCGCGAATAGCGCTCGCTAATGAAATTCTCTAATTGTTTATAATATTAATTAAGTAGGAACACACATTTGATTTCCACTGGACTCTTTCCACAAAGCCCATTTCATCAGGCTTTTTCAATGAGGATCGAAGTTCCCACTGTTTTGATGAGAGATGTTACCCTTATGACCATCGAGAGCTTTGTGGTTTTAATACAATACGTACAAATTAATAATTTTTTTGAAAATAAAAGTTTGGGAAGGAAAATTTGTAAACAGTTAATTCAATTCATTCCGATCTCTAGAAATCTCTCTATTTTGTGGGGAATTTTTAATCTGCATCATGTAGACCAGTTAGACCTAAAATCCAATGATTTCTATTTACCATTTTAATTGGGGAAGGGATGGATGGGGGGTTTGGGATGAGCAAAGGCAAACGGTTACAGGTAGGATGAATAAACAACAAGGTCCTACTGCACAGCACAACGAACTGTATTCAGTATCCTGTGATAAAACATAATGGAAAGAATATGAAGAAGGTGTATGTGTGTGTAAGAATCACTTTACAGCAGAAATTAACACAACACAGTACATCAGCTCTACCTTAATAAAATAAAATTTTTAAAAACGTCTTCGAGTTCACACCGTTGTCCATCTCTTTAATTGTCTTGGGCCGTGACCGCATTCTAATTCCAAGCCACTTCCTACCCATTATGTGGACACAGGTGTGGCTGAATTGTAATCTCTGATTCACTTAATTACTTATGCTGTGCTCAAGATCCAAGGCCTCGATGGCTGTTTCCATAAAAATAAGATTCCCCGTGGCTTTCCCATCTCCCCAGACATTCATTTTCATGCCGCCTTCACCTGCTCCCTTGGACACTCTCTTCTTCCCGGACTGTGCTCCACACCAAGCCAAGAGGCCTTCAGAATGGGCCATAAACCCAAATCGGAGGGGATCCTGTTGTGGCTCAATGGTAACAAACCCGACTAGGATCCATGAGGATGTGGGTTCAATCCCGGGCCTCGCTCACTGGGTTAAGGATCCAGCATTGCTTCGGCTGTGGTGCAGGCCAGCAGCTGCAGCTCTCGTTCGACCCCTAGCCTGTGAACTTCTATGAGCCTGTGGGTGCAGCTCTAAAAAGACAGAAGAAAAAAAAAAAAACCCGAATCAGAGCCAAGCATGCCTTGGTGATATCCATATCTTCCTTTCTTCTTGGGGCTCAGGTGCCAGTAGAGAGAACCCTTGAAAACACCCCCTCCTGGTCCCCTGTCTCCCACCAAAGAAAACCATTATGGTCCCCAGCAATGCTTCTCCCCTCTTCCTGCACAGATTTAAAAAGACAAGTTCTCATAGTGTAAGATGGTATTTGCCACCAAAGGGCAAAGATAATCAGGCTCTAGGAGGTCAGTGTGTCCTTGAATTTGATTTCGGTAAATGCCACATTTCTTTAAATTTTTTGTATTGAAGCATAGTTGATTTACAATGTCCTGTCAATTTCTGCTGCACAGCAAAGTGACCCAGTCATACACACACACACACACACACACACACACACACACACATTCTTTTTCTCACATTATCCTCTATCATGTTCCATCACAAGTGACTGGATATAGTTCCCAGTGCTAAACAGCAGGATCTCATTGCTTATCCACTCCAAATGCAATAGTTTGCATCTATGAACCCCACACTCCCAGTCCATACCACTCCCTCCCCCAGGAAATGCCATCATTTAACAAAAGCTTAGAGGTAAAGAAGTGACGGGCACCGGGGCTCAAGAGGGGGAGTAGGATTCTGTGGAACACGAGGATGGGAAATACCCAGGTTCCTTATTTTTAGTGAAAAGACTTCAGTCTAAAGTGGCCCACAACAGGAGTTCCCGTCATGGCGAAGCAGAAATGAATCCCACTAGGAACCATGAGGTTTCAGGTTCGATCCCTGGCCTCACTCAGTGGGTTAAGGATCTGGGGTTGCCACGAGCTGTGGTGTAGGTCACAGACGTAGCTCGGATCCTGCATTGCTGTGGCTCTGGTGTAGGCCCGCAGCTACAGCTCCAATTGGATCCCCTAGCCTGGGAACCTCCATATACCGCGGGTGCAGCCCTAAAAAGCCAAAAGACAGAACAAATAAATAAATTTTAAAAATTAAAGAAAAAATAAAGTGGGTGTAAAATAGAGGTGACCTTCCTCCTAGTCGAACCAGTTATAAGCGAGGCTACCTCAGAGGATGGCTGCAGCCTCTCTAACTTTTGCTATTTGGCGAAATGAGGAAAACGATAGCCTCGTGGGGTCATTTGTCTAAGGGAACCAAGAATGTCCTTGTCATGGACCCCAAGCACTCCGTGCATGCAGGAGACGCTTGCCAAGGCGACTCTTTTTTTCGTCCATGTGTCTTTTAAGAAAGAGAAACTAGTTGTGAAAAGATCCTCTCTTTGAAGCCAGGTTCTGGGACTAAGCTATGGAGCCCTTACTTAGCTGTGCGATTTCACATTTCTGATCCGTGATTTCCTTACCCACAGACAGGAAACGCTAAGTTCACCTCACTTGGTTGGTACGTGGCCCCAGCACAGAGCAGGCGTTTGATAAACATTTACTCTTTTCTCCTTTGAGTGCTCCTCCCGCCCCTGGTACCGATCTCTGTGTAACCTCGGGAGCGTTATTTAACCTTTCCGGATCCGAATCCTCCTACCCGTAACACTAGAGGATGTGACAAGACCCTCTTCGAATTTCTTTCCAGCTCTTACATCCTAGGATTCCATGACTTGGAGAAGTCACAGTGTCATGTTCCACCCAAGGGAAATGATACTGGGGTACGTTACACAAAAGGCGTGGATGTAATACCCTGCGTTGTAACACTGGCTTCTAACAAACTCTCCCGCTCTCCCCAGCAGAATCCCCTATTGTCCTGCGTGTGATGAATAATCCAACACAACACAGGCTGTATCTGAGCCCTGCCCATGTCCAGACTCAGGGCCAGCCTGAGGCAACGCTGTAGAGCTGAAGAAGGATGCTGTCAACTTCTCCTCTTCCCCTGGCAATGCCCCTGCCCGGGGGGAAGCATCCACTTACTCTGACGTCACCCACTGAGGCCAGGGCCTCATGCCCTGACCACTTCCTGCTTCCACCACAGCCCCCAGATTCCTCATCCTCTTGTCTCGTCCCTTTGGGGGCTTCCTGTCTATCTGATAAAATGATTCATGTAAGTACATATCGCTTGATTTAAAAGACACAAAGATAAACAGGATGGAGTCTGTCTCCTCAGGAGTCTTCCGTCTTAAAGGGGAGGGGGTCCTTACACACCGCTATCAATTGGAAACTATCAAGTGCAAGAATAAAAATAAGGGAGTTCCTGTCTTGGCTCAGCGGTAACGAACCCAACTAGGATCCATGAGGATACAGGTTTGATCCCTGGACTCATTCAATGGATTAAGGAGCTGGCGTTGCCATGAGCTGTGGTGTAGGTCACGGACACGGCTCAGATCTGGTGTTGCTGTGGCTGTGGTGTAGGCCAGCAGCTGCAGCTCTGATTCAGCCCCTAGCCTGGGGACTTCCATATGCTGCGAGGGCAGACCTAAAAAGCAAAATAAAATACTATAGAAGAATAAAAATAAAATGACATTCTTTGAGGAAAGGAAGAGAACCTTACTCCCTGAGGTGAGACGGGAAGGCTTTTGACAGGTGGCACGTGAGCTGTAGCACAAGTAAAGATAGGATCTGGTAGGCCACGATGGAGAGTAAGAGCATCGTGGGCAGAGAAAAAGCGATAAACCAAAACATTAAGTCAGAAACTACACAGTGCGTTTCAGAAACCAGTCTGATCTGATTTGGCTGCGTTGCATGAAAAGAAGCCATGAGTTCCCCAGGCTGGTTGAAATCCTATCGTGAGGTGCCTGGGAAACCTAATTAAGGACTTTTGCCATAGACAATGGAGAGCTATGGAAGGTCATGGGGCAAGGGCGTGGGTGGGGAGGGAGCAGGGGTGTAGGGACAGGTCAGACAACTCCCACAACAAGCTTAATCCAGGAGCAGGTTTCGGAGGATTGAAGCAGACATAGGGGACGTGGGGAGCAGCACAGATGATCTGTCAGGGACCAGGGGAGAGACAATGAGAGCTGAGGCTCAAGAAGCAGCCAGGAAAGCAGAGAGAGAAGTGTAAGAGCCTGGACGATGATGACACAGTGAGGCAAAAGCATGTTTAAACAAACAAACAAACAAACAAAACACAAAGGATCGGAACCCTGATGACCTAAAACACAGAAAGGGGACATCAGGCAGACGCGTGGGTTTGGGGTGGGAAGATTGCGAATTGGGTTGGCCAGACATTGAGAGACCGAGGACTGCGGGGTGACCAGGACAGGCGTCTGGTCTGAAGGCAGAAGAGGATCAGGGCTGAAAGCCCAGACTGGAAAGTCCGTTGTTGAACAGAGTGAAGTGGCCACAGGGACCATGAGATTAACTGAGTTGGTAAAGCCTGTGTCACGAGAGAAGGGATGGGCCCCCAGACCCGAACCCTGGGAAAAGCTACCCGGATGAGGCAGAAGGAGGAAAAGGAGGGAGAGAGGGGGTGGGCACATGGCCGGGGTCAGCCCCGTGGAAGACCAGCAGGCGAGGGAATTCTAGCAACAGTCATGGTTGCTGGGTCTGCTCCCAGGCAAGTCTTCATTTTACTCCAGAAATAGTACCTCATCCTGCAGTTCCTGGATTCGCCTGTAGGGGGAGGTATTCCAGACAGGCAGCCTGCTACCCTGCTGCCCTGCTCTGCCTCCGGTGGGAGTCCCTGCCTTTCCCAGCATCTTGGACAGTCCCCACAGAACAGCTCTGCGGATATTCTCACAGCTTTACTGGGTGCAAAGAGATGAGTTTCCCTTCAACAGAACCTCTCCTATGAAAAGCCTGGCTCCGACTGCAGGAAAACCTTAGTGAGGCTGCAAGGCACAGGTGGGGAACTGCAGAGAATATGCACAAGCAGGCAGGAAGACGTCAAATTGTGAACAGAAGTTGCTCTGCACGTCCAGGGGAAACAAGGAGAAATGCTTATGGTCAAGCTGAGGTCCTGAGATGGGAGAGGGAATGAGGACGAGGGATATAACGGCAGGAAGCCTGGGCCCCAGGTGGGGCTGGGGCTGGGACAAAGGCCGTTTTAAGAATCGGTGTTACACAGGAGGACGTGTCAAGGCATATCCCTACATGAAAGAGAGACACCCATCTGAAAAGGCTCCACACTGTGTGATTCCAATGAGACGACCTTGTGGAAAAGGCCGAACCATGGAGACAGCAAAAAGACAGAGGTTGGGTGGGGGTCGGGGGTGGGGACAGAGGATTTTTAGGGCAGCGAAACCTCTCTTTACAATACTGCAGTGGTGGACACATGCCATCATCCATTCAGTCCAAACTCATAAATGTACAACACCGACAGTGAGCAGCGATGTAAACTGCAGGCCTGGGTGCTAATGACATGTCCATGCAGGTTCACCAACCACGATAAACATGCCACTCGGTGTTCAGGGTCGGGGAGGCTGGCTGGGGGGTGGAGGGGTAGAGGGGACTCCAACTTTCTGCTCAAATTTGCCACCAACGTAAAACTGCTCTAAAAATAAACTCCATTTAAAAGGAAAAAAAAAACCACGATACGGATATTTCTTATTTTTATTTTTATTTTCCTTTTTAGGGCCGCACCTGTAGCACAAAGACATTCCCAGGCTAAGGGGTTCAGTCGGAGCTGCAGCCACCAACCTACACTTCGGCCACAGCAACATAGACTCTGAGCCACGTCTGCAACCTACACCTCAGCTCACGGCAACACCAGATCCTTAACCCACTGAGCGAGGCCAGGGATCAAACCCACGTCCGCATGGATACTAGTCAGGTTCGCTACTGCTGAGCCACCATGGGAACTGTCTGGATATTTCTGGTTTTAAATAAGTGTTCACACTGCTGCAGTGTCAAACTCTCTTCAATCAATTCTTTCTTCCCTGCCTCCCGACCCTCTCCCACCAAGAGTTTCTCAGCGTATACTGAAGCCCAAACATCCTTGGCATGCTCTGACTTCTCTTTTCTTTCTATTTACTATGTGAGAAGCTAGAGACGAGGCTTAGCTTAGGGTACAGAGACAATTCTCACAAGCCCGGAATCCAGAAGACAAAGGCGACCAGGAGAGACCAAGTTGTGGAGAAGTGTCAGAAGTCAGGGGGATGTGCGGGTTTTCCCCAAGGCTGGAATCAGAAGGGTGAAGCACCCTTATCCAGACCTCAGATGCAGGGAACCTCCCACGGACAGCCTGGTTCCATCTGGAAGGCTCCAGGTTGGCCCAGTTCATCACAGCTGCGTTTGGCAATTGCCGTGCTTCTGGAGAACAGGTGGGAGTAGGGAAAGGGGCTCCATGTGAACTGGGAACAGGGAGACAAGGTCTCTGCACTCTGCCATGACCATCAGCTTTGACCTTGACCAAGTGCTCTGCTCTAAAATTCTAGGCTCCTTATATCCAGATCAAACTTTCTTTGAAAAAGATGCATGCACCTGTATGTTCACTGCAGCACTATTCACAATAGCCAAGACATGGAAACATCCTAAATGCCCATCGTCAGATGAATGGATTAAGAAGATGTGGGATACACACACACACACACACACTCACACACATGCACACACACACTCTCTCTCTCCTGGAATACTACTCAGCCACAAAAAAAGAACAAAATCATGCCATTTGCAGCAACTTGGATGGAACGAGAGACTCTCACACTAAGTGAAGTAAGTTGAAAAGAGAAAGACAAACACCATATGATATCACTTATATCTGCAACCTAATATACGGCACAAACAAACCTTTCCACAGAAAAGAAACTCATGGACTTGGAGAACAGACTTGTGGTTGCTAAGGGGGAGAGGGAGGGAGTGGGATGGACTGGGAGTCGGGGGTTAATATTATTGCAAATGAAATGCATTTTGAGTGGATAAGCAATGAGATCCTGCTATATAACACAGGGAACTATATCTAGTCACTTATGATGGAACATGATGGAGGATAATGTGAGCAAAAGAATATGTGTGTGTGTGTGTGTGTGTGTGTGTGTGTGTGTGTGTGTGAGACTGGGTCATTTTGCTATACACTAGAAATTGACAGAACACTGTAAGCCAACTATAAAAAATAAAAACCTTAAAAAATAAAACCACAAATAAAATTCTATGCTCTTAATCACAACTTCCATCTAGTGTTGACACTTACAAGAAATAAACATCATTTGTAAGCACTTGAAGCAGTGTACAGTCGGCAGGCTTCCCAAGGACCTGTGTTTTCAGTTGCGACGTGCACAGTGTCTCCCACCCAAAAGAGGGCTTCCTCCACCTGGGGATCACCAAGTGGCACACAGCCCCCACCTCCACGGCTTTCAGCTCAAGGGCTGGTGGAGCTCCCTGGTCACCCTGGGCGGGCCTCAGTAGGTAACCACCTGCAGCATCCTGGCAGCGTCCAACAGGGTGGGCAGGGAAGAGCACCAGCAGCCTTCTGCAGGCTCCAGGGTGACGGCATCCGTAAGCACTGTGCATGGTGACGTGATCTTCCCCAACTTTCATTAATCTCTCCAGGGCCCCCTGGGGTCAGAGACGTTTAAATAGCCGTGGAGGTTGAACCTGCTCACAGGATGGCTCACTCATCCGAACTCCCTCAGGGCCACAGCCTTCAGCAGTCATGGCCAAACCACCAAGTGAGTGATAGGTGAATGGCACGATGGGCAAATATTTGGTTTCATCCAAGATCAGATAAATCATTTTTCCTTTCCCTGAGCTCTAGGAAAACCGAGCAAAGCTCCTGCACCTGCCTAGGAGCAGAGCTGTGTGCGCAGAAAATACATTCTGCTGAAAGGAAACACAAGGCTGTAGAGAAAGTCCATTTCTCTCTCTCTCTCTCTCTCTCTCTCTCTCTCTCTCTCTCTCTCTCTCTCTCTCTCTCACACACACACACACACACAACTGGGTTCTCCAAACTTCCCTTTTCCAGACACACATCTTTACAAAGCATGTCAGCCTGTGTGGGGTAATAGGTGGATGTGAGGCGGGGAAATAAAGTATCTTTCCGTGATGGCTAGCACAATGTTTAGTTTTCAAAGGGCTTTGTCACACTGATTCAGGCCCACGTCTACTGTCTGAAAGCTGCTCGAGGATTTCACATTTTTCAGCAAGTCCTGCGTCCTGGACCGCAGCAGTTGGTACAGCAGTGCTTTTTCCCTTCCCAGGAGGATAACCAAAGCCAGCTTTCCTGTGACACCCTGGGCAGCCACAGGAAGCCCAACTATACTTCCTACCTGGTGTTTCAGATCCTGGCACTTGTTCTGATCGCTTCCAAAGCATGCTAGACAAGCTTGGGAACAAGGGGAACACGCTTAGCCAAATTGTTTCGTGGGCTTCATATTCACCAATTTTCTAAGATGACTTACTCTGAGGAAATTCCACGATTGCCTGATATGCTTTGCTCTGGTTTTTGTTTTTGTTTTTGTTTTTGTTTTGTTTTACAGCCGCATCTGCAACATATGGAAGTTCCCAGGCTAGGGGTCAAAGCAGAGCAGCAGCTGCCAGCCTACGCCACAGCCACAGCAATGCCAGATCTGAGCACGTCTGTGACCTACGCTGCCGCTTGCAACAACACCGGATCCTTCACCCACTGGGGATTGAATCCACATCCTACAGACACTACGTTGGGTCTTAATCTGCTGAGCCACAACGGGACCTCCCTGTTTTGTGCACTTGGTTGAGTGGGTTTATGTATTTGGGTGCAGTCTCCTATTCTTGTTTCAGAGTAGTACAGGGCAGAGACCATGGGGGAAGTTGTGTGCTTTGTGTGGCTTTTTAAAATCTCAGCTCTTCCTGTTTTTCCAAATGTAGAGCTCCAGCCTGCTGCCTCATCTTCCTCTTCCTCCTGGACTCTCTTATAGAAGCAAACAGTAATAATCCACTGCCAAGCAGACACCAACACGTATGGGGTCCAGCCTAGTGGGTAGCCTGTCACTGGCACCAACATAATGCAACCACCACCCCCCGCCAAAGCAAGGACTCCCCACACTTGTCACAGACCTGGCCTGTGAACTGAGAAAGGACTCCCCACACTTGACACAGACTTGCCCGTGATCACTGAACGAGGGACAAATAGAATCTTCTGTTGGGTGGTGGTCTCCAAATACAGCATGCCCCTTACTCGGAACTACAAACAGCCATCCCCCTCTGTGAGTCCCCAGCATCCTTAAACACGGAGAGCTGTTTGGGATGCACAGGTCACTTTGCTACGAGGAGACGAAGAGCAGGACAGCACCAGGCACAGAGCCTTCCTTCTCACGTAAGTTTAACCGCCACTGTCTTAGGATCTTTGCTCTGCAAAAGAGCAGAGTCCACGCTCTCCAGACCACGACCTGCACCCCGGTTCTCACACTGAAGATTGCGAGCTCTTTCTCAGGCCCCTTCCCTGTGACAAATCCAGAGCTGAGTCTTCGGATCCTCCAGAATCCTCTGACTGTATTCATTCTCCTCCTCTTCCAATTCTCTTCACCTCCTGCTTTCTCTACACCCTTATCTGGTTTCCTCCAAACCTTTCCTTGGACCCTCATGTCCGCCTCTGAGCCAGTGGGACTGCTGGGTTTCTTCCCCTTCGACTTCCTCCTAAGTCATTACAGAGTGATGATGCCCCCAAAACCCACATTTTCCGCAGCATACTTAAAAAATGCCCAGCTACTCCCAAAAGAGGAGGCACTGATACACCTGCAACATAATGGGGAAAGTACACTGAAAATGCTGTTCAGGATGCACAGGTCACCTTGCTACAAGGAGACGAAGAGCCAGACAGCACTGGGCACAGCACCTTCCTTCTCGTCGGAGATAATGCAGGACAAGTGTGGTCCTGGTGCAGAAGAGGGATAAAGGGTATGATATACAGTGTCCAGTGTTCTCTAAGACACTTGTTTAAAACCCTCTTCTTCTTAGACCTTAAAGATATTTAAATAACCTCTGTCCGTATATATTTTTGACTGCTTGCTCTAATACCAAGAGTGATATACAATTCGCAATAAGCCAGTAGGTTAAGCCGTGTTATCTCTGTGTTACAGCCGAGGATTCTAAGTCTCAATGAAGTGTAGGGAGCTGCAGAAGAAGGTGCCCCAGCCTGACCCAGGTCTCTCGGATGTGTTGAGAGAAATTTCGGGTCACAGATGGGGGACTGGGTCCTCCTCTTCCACCTGATTCCCTGTGGTTGTTCCGCCTGCCCTGCCAAGTCATGCCTCTCATTCAGGTTAGAAACATAAATTTCACATCCCACAAAAGTCTCTCACTGAGCGGAGGTGGACCCAAAGGAAAAAAAAAAAAAAAAAAGCAAGAATGCTCACTCTTGAACTTGATATTCTGAAATAATTATAGATGCACAAGAAGTTTAGAGATAGGCCAGAGAGGTCCCTTTACCCGGCACCCAGGTTTCCCCCATTTGAATCCATGTGTTTGTATATATAGTTAGTAACCATGCTATTTGTCAGTTCTAAATATATCCTCATTTCCATTAAGATTTTTTCTTTGTCCTATGAAACACTTAAAAGGGCAGTTTTAAATTGCAAACATACACAATTCCTTAAACTTTTTTTTAAACCGATGCCTCCTTTAATTGTACTGTAGATAGAAAATGTGGTCTTATGCTATTTTTCAATATTTTCTGAAATTTTCTTTATAGCATTAGGACATGAATTTTTGCAAATGTGCCATGTATGCTAGAAATAAATATACAACTGCTATTTATTAGGTACAGAGTATGCCTTTTGTAGGTTAGGGAGCTTCAGAAGATACGGAAATAACCTATGTCCTTATAAATTTTTATCTGCTTGAGCTAATATCAATAGTGATCTAAAATCCCCTAAAATCATTGCGGATTTGTCCAACTAATTCAATATCCAGTAATTCAATAAGTCTCTGCTTATACATGTGTTTGAGACTCTTCATTATTATCTAAAGTTTTAAGTTATTCTATGTTTCTGAAGAAGTGTTACTTTTACTATCCCTTAGATTCCATCATTACACCTAATTATTCTCTTTGCCTTAGAAAGCATTTGTCCAATGTTAATAGCTTTCTCTTAGTAGATGCTTATTTTTTATTACACTGATATTTTCAACCACTCTCTGTTTTTAGGTTTTGAGTATATTACTTGTAATGTGCACTGTGATGGACTCTTCTTTTTTATTCTTACTCTCTCAATGTTTATCTTTCAATAATGAGTTGAGTCCACTAACCACAAGTAAGCAAACTGATGTTTATACATTCAGTTTTACCATTCTATTTTGTGCTTTCTCACCATGATTTTTATGCTTCTGAATGTTTCCTTTCCTATGTCCTTGTATTAATCAATTTTCCTTGATAGCTTTATTTCCCTCTGCTACTTAAAAAGTTACATGTACAGTTTGTATTTGTTCATCCTCAAAAGGTCAACATGTCCACTTGGTTGAACGAGATCTAAAATTTATCAGTATCTTTACCCTTCTCATCAACAATTAGATGGACTTAAATCTCTTCATTTTGATCGACTCCTGCCACCTCGAGGTTGTAAACCAGCATTTTAATTCCTTCCTCCAGGTGTAAGGCATAGGATCTGCGGTCACCATGTTTCCTGATATGTGCGGTGGATCTGAGAATAAAATCAAGGTGCAAGGAGAAACCAAGATGAGAGACAGGAAAATTCTGATAGAATTTAACTTCTTGGATCCCATTCTTGCCAAACATGTGCTGCAACCGTGCCCTTCCTGTGGTTTACTTAATCTAAGTGGGAAGAGAGCTTTCTCCACCAATCTTAGATCAAAAGTCCTGGGCTTCAATCTGATTGGACTACCCCGGCACATGTCTTTTTCTTAACCAACCCACTGCTCACAGGGGCGGGATTTTACTGGGCAACTGAGGAAGTGGAGAGGGGTGTTATTTTCTCTCGGAAGGATGGGTCACACACAGGAAAGCAGCAGGTATCATGAGGTGCTTTCTAAAAATAGCTAGCAGCCCCAAACAGCTAGCACCCTTCAAATAAAAAGGGAATTCCTGATGGGGCAGGGAACTTTATCTATTCACTTATTATTCATTCACTGAAATGGCATTTAGTCATTCATTCAGATATTAAATACTTGCATGTCAGGTGTCAGGGAAGAATCAAAAATAAGGCAGCCCTGGTCCCTGGAGAATTCAAAGTTTAGTTCCTAGCAGACTTTTTTTTTTTTTTTTTTGTCTTTTTAGTGCCACACCTGTAGCATATGGAGGGTCCCAGGCTATGGGTGGAATCGGAGCTGTAGCCGTGAGCCTACGCCACAGCCACAGCCATGTGGGATCTGAGACACATCTGAGACCTACACCACAGCTCACAGCAATGCTGCATTCTTAACCCACTGAGCGAGGCCAGGGATCAAACCTGCGTCCTCATGGATACTAGTCAGATTCATTTCTGCTGAGCCACGATGGGAACTCCCCTAGCAGACGATTAAAGTACTGAATAGTAACTTCTATGAAAGGGACGTGCATACAACGCTAACGGAAATAAAATAGAGATAGATTAGGGAAGACCTTCCCTGTGGCAGCGATGCTTAGACTGAGTCCTGCAGGGTAAATAGAAGGTATAAGATTGAAAGGGGCAGGAGGACAAAGGGGCTGCTTTCCAGTGGCAGGGGTAGGGGTGCCCAGCATATGCCAAGGTTCGAAGCATGATACGGTTGGAGGACTTCCCCACTATCTTTCAACAGAATTCTATTTAAAATCACCCCCGTTCTAGCCACCCATCCACTGTCATGTCCATCTTAAGAACAGCGTGGCTTTGTTCAGTGGGTTTCCATTCTTGGCCCACAGTCTTCCATTTTTAGAAGAGAGGTGTTTGCAGCCCAAGAGATTTAGCCACTTGCTATGATCTATGAAGCTGTCTTGTCTTCTTAGATAAAAGCAGAAGTTCATTGAGGGCTTAATTCTTTTCTGATTCATACCCCCAAAGAATCCAGCACAAAGCCTTGCAATTATTGAATAACTGGTTAATATACAATGAATTAACGATTGGCCTGAAGCTGATGTCTCAGCCTGAGCTCTAAGACATGGACTGGGAAACCCTCTGAGGGATGAGTTAATGGCAGCAAAAACAAGCCATTATTTAATGAATGTTACCAGCTGAAAATTGTGTCAAATGCTTTTCATGCATGTCTCTTAACTCTCACAATACCTCTATGAAACCGTTTCTATAATAATTACAATCAGTTCCAATCATAATAATGAGCCCCATTTAATGGAATAAACTGGGGCTTGGCATGGTTGAATCTCCGCAGGCTCTGAGTCACATGGATGGTTCTCAGTGGAATGCGGATTGGACCCAGGCTGTCTGCTTCTGGAGTGCCAGCTCTCGAGCACTGCTTTCTAAGCCTTCTTGCAGACAGGCTCCCTCAGATAACTGAAATACGGCTCAGACACAGAAAATGCCATGTACACCTTCATCTCTGCCTCTCAGACTTGCACACCCTCTAAGACCGTTTCCGGAGAGAAGTTGCTCCTCTGTTATTTTGGAAATCTGAGCAAGCACGGAGCTGGCATCATGCGGGGGAGGTTCCGTTGCTGGGCTTTCCAGCTGTGACCTTTCCCCAAGACAAACCAATCTGGGTCCCCAGCTGCCACTCGATGAGCAGGCTTTCGGATGCTGCTCCTTTAGAAGAGACTTCGAGGATGACAAGTCACTATTCATTCTTTCCACCAACTGCTATTAAACAGAGCTACCCTCTGGGCAGATGCTAGAGATGCAAAGATGGCTCGACATGCTGCCTGCCTTGGAACCAACAGTCTAGTGACAGGGGCAGGCCTGTAAATGAATATCTGAAACAGAGTGTTAGAGGCACTGTAGTCCATGTATTACAGTAAGAATAACACAGAAAAAAACAGTCGCTAACCTCGGAGGGCTTACCAAGCACCAGGCACTAGAGCAAGTGCTTTCCTTTTTTTAGAAAAGACTTGTATTTTTTCTACTTTTCCTACCTGTCTTGGCCAATTCAGCCAGAATGCCATGACTGGGTGGCTTAAATAGCAACCATTTATTTCTCACAGTTTCAGACGCTAAGAAAGAGCCTCATCACAGACCCCAGGAATGAAGAGCTCAGACGCCCCTCAAGGCAAACCCTTCAAAGTCAGGCAGCACTAATGGGTAGAAATCATGTCCTTGTATGAAGCTGAAAGCGGCCTTCTTGTGATTTCCACTCATAGTCCCCCAAAGACACTCAGAGTGAAACCCTTGGCTCCAAGATAGTCCCTCTAAACTCTGAAGATGACATTCTCATTCTTCTTTCCCCCCAGATAAGAAGACATTAATTAACTCTCTGACATTCATCAGACAATCCCAGATCCTTTGTGACACCTGCTACCCTCTTCTAAATGGACCTTGTTAATATCCCTGAGAGGGCAGAGGTCAAGGCAGGCTGATAAGTCCCATGGACCATCACCTCCCTGGACTGGCGCTATGCTCCTATTAATATGGTCAGAGTAGCATGGGTTTCTTCAGGAGCTGATCAGCCGGTGGCCTACATTGAGCTTGAGACTTGTGTTAAGTCAGCTCATCTATCAAAGACAAACATCTTGACATCTTTTAAAATGGCATCCAACCTCTCTGCAGGAGTAGGCAGAGAGATTTGATCCCAAAAGGCAGCTCAGAGATGTCCCCTGAGAGCACCAGGTTAGAAATCAATTTTAATCTCTCATCTATAATTTCAGGGCAAATCAGCCCCTAGAATACACCAGCCTCATTAGCAAAGCAAATGACACATGCTCCCCCATCCATCCAAGCATCTGAGTTGCTCACTTTCCTTTGGTGACAAAGACAATTGGCATTAAAGAGTTTAACAAATGGCATGGGGGCAGTGGAACATGGGCCACGCTCAGAATGCCTCCTTCATAATCCCAGTCCCAGAAACTGGAAGAAACTCTAAGGGTTTACCTAAGGAGGTTACAGAGGAGTGACGAGATCATGGGTTTTGTCACCAAAAGATGTGGTGTGTCTTCCTGGTCCTGCTACAGTGGAAGCCATGGGCACGCAATCCCTCTCAGACTCGAATCCTTTCTCTACAAAAAGAGATCATAATATCTGCTCCGTGGGGCCTTGTGAGGATGAGGGGTGGTGAAGGATGATCCAAGGACAACCACTCAGCTGACTATAACCTTAGCATCATCTAAGCCAGTCTTCAACCTGGGCGGGGCTTATCTCCTTGGCCTCCCTTCCACGCAGATCCTCAGCTCATCCCAGTACCCTGGACAGCGCCAATGCACAGAAACACCTGCTGAATGGCAGGATGGATGGACAGCAACCCCAAAGACCCACACATGGCAGGAAAAGCCCAGGGGCTAGACCTCTGGCCTTCTCACCCTGTAACCTCCAGCACCACCATCGTGGTCATCAGACACCATAACATTTTATTGAAATTGCTACACGTCTCACTGGAATCAAAAGGCAACTTCCCTTTTTCTCTACCCTCCCAGGCAACCTCCCCCTCCCATCGGTCTCCCCCTCCCAGAGCTATTCTTTTCTGTCACAGGATGAAATCTTGGGAAATTCCAAAGCTTTTCCAGATGGGCCTATATCGGTCATGAGAACAGTATTGCTTTAGGATAATAAAAGTCCAGATTTCAACTCAGCTGAAGCTTCTCCCCTGCCCCCCGCCCCAGGAAGGGGTGAGGGCTGTTTGGCATCTGGACACCTACGGGGGAGGAACAGCTGGAGCATGGGCGTCCCGCTCCCTCCTGGCTCCTCATCCTCCCTCTCTCTCATGTGGTTGCTGCCCAGGGTGAATCATGCAAACCATTTTGCCTGGACGAGGCCCAGTCCGTGCTGGTCACCCAGGCCTGGTGATTGAGAGTGTCCGCATTCAATCAACAATGCCCCAGTTTGGAGCATGAATGATACAGTCTCCCCGTCTCTGGCTGCTCCGCAGTCTGACCCAGGGAGAGAAGGGCTTGGAATGGGTCCAGCTGTGAGCTGGTATTGGCTCCTTGCAGGGTAGAAGGGGCCCAGAGCTGACTCTTATCTTGTGGGGCAGGTGAGGGGGTTTTTTGAGTTGCTCCTGCTGAGGACCTGGCCCCCTCCTCAAAGACGAGGCCTTTCCTGCTCGCAGCTTCCAGCCCTCCCCCCATTCCTCAACTTCTAGCTGCCAACTCTCAGATTCTCACTGTTGAGTCCCTTTCCCCTCCAGGCAGCATCCTGTGAACCCAGGTCCAGGTTCGCCTCCCACACCAGGCTCCCTCTTGCCTCTAGAATCTTGGTCCCACTTCAGGGAAGGTGCAGGGGATGAGGGGTGCAGTGCCAAACACAGCATGGTGCCCTCAGCCCACGGTGGGCAGAGAACACAGGCTAATCCTTGTGCTTCCCACCCCCCGGGGACACTGGTCAGTCTCCCCGAGAGTGAAGGTCCTCTCGCTCAGCGAGCATGAGGCGGAGACAGAAAATACCATGGACTCCAATCATTTTCTCCTGGGGGAACCGTCTCAGGTTTCAGTGCCCACCGGTGCATCCCCAGGAAGGAGGCAGTGTTGGACTGACCATCTTCAGAGCCCCTCAGCATCTCTGCTTAGATGGCCCAGCGCCTCACTCAGAATGTGAAGGCATTTTACAAACTATAAAGCACGGTACCTACAGTAATGATTGCAGCCACTGCAATGCATTACATAACATCTCCTGAGCAGTTCCCAAGTGCCAGGCACCATGCCAGGAGCTTTATATCTGCTACTAATCCCTGAGAAAATCCCACGAGGCAGAGCTCATTGTTACTTTCATTCTACAAGGTCAACTATTATCTTGCAAGCTCTTTCACAGTCGAAGTGCCTGTTGGCCCAGAGTTGCTTTTCTATGGCTCCTTCTCTGTGGTTCTGATTCCCTGGGGAACCATAGGAAAAGCCTGATGTTGAAGCCCACATTTAAATCTTATTGAAATAATTTCTCCTAACCATGCCCACATTTCCATGGGACAGGCTTCAGAATCTCATCCAGCTCACCCTTCTCTCAGTGATCTGAGCTTTGCCTCTGCTCTTCTGTGTCCAGAACACAGGTACGGAGTAGCTGAGAATCAATGGCATTATTCATGATGATAGGATAGCATCTATTCACTGGGCATTTACTGAGCAGCAGGTGCTGCACTAACCTCTTGACATATATTATCTCAGTTAATTGTCACCACAACCCTGTGCTATGTTCTGGTGTCAACTCCATTTTGCACATAAAAAAAAATCCTAAGGCTTAGAGCGGTTCCGTAACTTGTTCAAGATCACACAGCACATGGGGCAGAGTCAGGATGCAAACTGGGGTCTTCTGGATTTCAAAGTCGGTGTTCTTAACAAGCACGCAGTGACAATACAAATAACACTGTCTCCGAAGTGCTTTAGACTAGCCTGAGGGGCTGTCTGCTCCAGATGGGCATGGCTCGGGCTGGACGGGGGAGTGGAGGAGCACAGGCAGCACAGGGCAGTGGCAGCAATCAGCAGCAGGTGCACTGGCTGTGACCTAAGAGGTATCCAGGACACAGAGGCCACACCAGGTCAACTGGCAGAGAGAGGGCTCCAGCTGACGAGCAGCGTTTCTCCCCATCATAGCTCCCCTACAGAGGAAGGGATGCCATAAATCAACTGACGGAACTTAAGAGGCTCAGGCTTTGAAGTCACTAGCTATTTTGCTATGGGCAAGCCATATATTCATTAGAATCCTAGTTTCCTCATTGATAAAATGTGGGGCAAAGACTCCTCAGTGCTGCTTCAAGGATAAATGATGCAGGAAAAGAAACTATCACACCTTTGCAATCGGGGTTCTTCCACTTCTATGACGTGTGTGGCTACTGGGTTCATACCCTCTGGATTGCCCTAACCGGACCCCTGTGCGGCAAAGCAGACTTAACATCTGTTTAGATATGCTGAGTAGCTAAGACTCTGCTAGGCCAGATGATTAAACAACAGAGCAGCAACTGGAAGCCCGGGAAAACCCAATCATTTTGTGAAATAACTCTTCCACATCCCTTCAGGTAGAAGTCACCTCTGCGGAGGCCATACGTCACAAAAAAACCTCTTTCAGAGTTTCTGCTGGTTCACTCATACCGGTCACATCTTAAGGTGTCTTGAAATCTGCTTTCCTGAGCCCAGCTCTGGCGGAGGCCCGTGGCACCTTCAGTATTACAAATGGCGAGGCAGCCTGGTCCCCTCCCCCACAGGTTCCCATCATCTCTGCATCCTCAGACAGGCACCCATTCATCTTTGTTAAGTCCAGAACAGCGGCTCCCCACGCGCCTCCCCTGCCCTCCGAGCCCCGAAACTGCCAACCAGGCAAATCAAGAATTCATGACAAAGAGTCCGGCTTCTGGGAGTTTCCAGACTATAAAACAGTTGAGCTCCCATTACTCATCTGGTCCACACAGCCCAATATAAAATCGTCAAGGTAACCAGCGATTCTCTCTGACGGTGGATTTGGTTTGGCTGTGAAAGGGCCAGGGATGGAGAAGTTCCCTTAGGAGAAGGGTTCCAAGACGGATTTGATGGGAAAGTGATATCCAGATGCTAACCAAAGCAGGCATCGGTGAAGAAGCCCCTCTGTGATGTGTTTCTGGCCCATCCCCATCCAGACAAATCAACCCGAAACAAAAGGCTCCTCCAAGGCTGTCCCTGAAAGGACAGGATGCGAGAGATCCACTCTTTCAGCCTAAGGGCTAATCTTCACCAAATGCTGATATGTTTTAAGACCCAACATGTTTTGCTTGGCCAGCATGTCCACCTCTAGATGAAGTACGTAAACACGTCCAGGAGTCACTCTTCACCACGTGCTCTTCCTCCTCTTCTACATCCAGCCCCTCAGCAAGCGCTCTGCTCCGGGGTCCCAAACAACCTCCGCAGTAGGGACATGCACAGTCTCAGCTTCTCACCACCGCCCCTCCTCCTCCGCGGTCTAAGAGGCATCTCCTTGGCTGCGTCCCCTCGCCTCCCGGCTGCCTCTGCTCTAGGTTCACGCGTCACACCCAACTCAGAGCAGGTTTTCAAGAAAACCAGCCTCTGGCTTCAGACCTTCTGTGTTTCCCATTACACCGAGACCACAGTCTGTGGCCCTATATGAACGGGCATCAAAGACAAGGAAAAGAGAAGCTGGATCTGGAGAGTGAAACAGCCTGGAACCAGTGGAACCAGGGCCAGCCTCGGAGCTACAAAGCTGCGGAGTGGCACAGGGCCCGGAACTCAGAACAGCCCCAAACATGGTAACTTTGTTGAAAGCTTTGCTGTCACTATCTCGGAGATTCTAAATAACTTTTGACATTTTCATATTGCACCGCGCCCCCACTCACGATGTCGCCCATTCTGCCAGCAGCGGGGATCGGCTGCACACTGCAGGTTTGGATCCACATGGAGAAGGGTTTCTTGTCCGGGCAGAATGACTGAATTGCCTCCATCTGTGACATTCCCCTTCGGTGCATATATTCATGCAGATGCTGGACAACCACACAGCAGAGATGTTGGAGAAATAATTTACTCTTAAGTCGAGGGTTAGACTAGGTCATCTCCCCAGAACCAGCCACATCATTCAGAGTAATGACAGCAGCTCAGATTACAGCAAAGTGCCTCCAGTGACCAATCCTTCACAGCTGTGGATTTGAACCAGGGGTGCATATCCGAGTCACTTGGCTGAGAATTTTTTCAAGATAAATGTGCCCAGACGCTACTCAAAACATTGAATTCAGATCTTTGAGAGGGTGACAGGGGTGCAGGTCGTTGGAAATGCTCTCCTGGTGATTTTTAAAGGCACCCCTGGATAAGGACCACTCCTAAAACAGAAGCTGCCTCTGGCTCCTATCCATCTAGACATCACTTAAAAGGCACACAGCGCTTTGTTCAATGTCAAGGGAGTCCTTGGCACGAGTACCAGGTTGAAGCTGATCAGCTCCTAGATCTTTCATCCTGCTGTGAAATTACAACTAAACGGAACTGCCCTACCTCCAACATCTCTAGTATCCCAACCTCCAAATGACTCAACAAAACAGAAAATGACTGGAAAACTTAAAAGGAAGGTAGACCCAAAGTCAGAGCATATTTGATCAGTGCCCTCTTCGCGACCTCATTGCCACTAGAAAAGACGGAACACCCTCTGCCTCATCATCCTACAGACCTTTCCTTCTTGCCAAGTTTCTTCATTATAACCACATTCTCCTACAGTGGATTCACAGAATCATATTGCACAGGTTAACAGAAGCCTGTAAGATCTCCAGAGACAGTCTAAAATAATAGAGAAATGAACAGAGCAGGTGGAGGTCAAAGCTAGCCAGCTTAGTTACCCCAAACCTACATCCTCTCAGCAAACTGGTGTGTCCACCCACTGCCCTCCGTGAGCCACCACCATCTAAAAGGTCTGTCTCCTTCCAGGAAAATGCAAACAATGTTTTAACCTGAAAGGGCCACCTGCTGTGTTTTTTTCTTAAATGTGATTTAAAACAGGGTGCCATTCCAAATTACATGAATCCTCTCTAAATTTAGAGATCCGCTCCGAATAGGCACTGCCTGTTCTGAATAGTAAATAACATTTTTCTCTCTCCTTGTGAGAATCATTGCCAGGAACCTCTTAACTCCGTGACTTGTGATGCGAGGTGAGTGTGAAACTACTTGCTACACTCTGCAAACAAGCCAAGACCCTGTCTGCCTGCAGCGCAACAACTACTTTAGTCAGTTCTACGCAGAGATCAGTTCTGGACCACATGAAGCAGTGGCTTTCAACGTGGAATGTGTTCTGGACCAGATGTCTGTGTTGAAGCCCTGACCTTCCCTGTGACGGGGTTTGGAGGTGGACCTTTGGGAGGTAATTAGATGAGGTCATGAGGGTGGGGTCCCCTTAAGGGAATTAGTGCCCTTGTAAGAAAAAGCGCAAAGAGCTCAGTCTCTTTCTCCACCCTGTGCAGACCTGGTGAGAAGGCAGCTGTCTCCAAGCCATGAAGAGGACTCTCACCAGGAACGAGACTGGCCAGCTCCTTGACTGTGAACTTCACAGCCTCCAGAACTGTGAGAAATGAGTGCCTGCTGTTTAAGTGTGGTTATGGCCATTGCAGGCAGTGAGTTACCTGGAACCGAAGCTAAAAATGGGAGCTTCCTACAGAAAACTGCAGAGGAACAGGTTAAAAGTTCAGAGAAATGAGGAGTTCCTGTTGTGGCTGGGCGGTGGTGAAACAGACTAGTATCCATGAGGACGTAGGTTTAATCCCTGGCCCTGTCAGCGGGTTAAGGATCTGGAGTTGCCATGATTTGCACTGTAGGTCAAAGACATGGCTTGGTTCTGGCATGGCTGTGGCTGTGGCTGTGGCACAGGCCAGCAACTACAGTTCCGATTCAACCCCTACCCTGGGTACTTCATATGCCACAGGTGCAGCCCTAAAAAGACAAAAAAAAAAAAATCAGAGAAATGAGCAGAAATAAACAAGAATCCTAGTAAAGGAAGTCAAAAAGGGGTGCTAAAAGGGTCCCTCAAAACTCAGGAGGCCAGAAGCAAAATTTGAAAGACAGTCTGGAGCAACGGAGATACCAGCAAGGGCCACACACTGACAGTGAAGCACACAGAACACTTCCCGACCATGGCTGACCTTCCACCATCATTCGAAGAGCCAAAGACAAAACAATAATCTCTTTGAATTCAACTCATCCCCTGAAGCTGGCGAGACTGCCTTACCCTAGCATGTCATGATCGCCTGCTTCTTCCCACATTAATATATGCACACACATACATGCAGCCACATATGCACACACATGTATGTATACACACACAGTGTCAGTACTACATTTGACAAGGCTATGAAATGCCTTGGTTTCACCTGCCTGCACTCTTTACCAAGAGAGACCTTCTGAGAAATCTCGCCACTCTTCTCCCAATAACACGAGAGTTATTTCCCCAATCCTGGCCCCCATCACCACAAAGTACCAGGGTATCCACTCAGGGCTGTTTGACATATAGCCCCCAAGGCCAAGGCCATGTGCTTCACGGAGGCAATCAGCACCTCTGTTGCAATCCTGTTCCCTGATGTCTGTCCTTCCACCATGAACCTTAGCAAGGTCAACAGTGTTCATAACTCCAATCCTGAATTAATTAACTGTCAAGGCAGGCTTCCCTGAGAGATTGGAACAGTCAGCCCATTGCTCAGCCTGGGCACCCACAGTCTGAATTGGGTTGTGTGTGCCCCCTAGGAAGGGCTTGGAGGAAACCAGAAAGACAAAGGGGATCAGCCTTTCATGTGGCTGTTGTTGTATCAACCTGATGCCAGTAGAGCCAGATGAACACTAAAAATGTCCCTAAGTAATGTGGTCATTTGGGGCCACATATCATTAAAAAAAAATAACTAAAACAGGTAAAACAGTAGAATCAAGGAATAATGATCATCAAAATTTACCCGCTGCCACAGAAAATTAAGAGACAACTGGAGCAGCCACTCAGGGAATGTCAGTGATCCCTTTGCACTGGGCTGGACCCCTCACCATTGATCTCTGATCCTCTGAAGAAACACACAAGTAACTTTCCGTGTCCTGATTTTACACCTAAGAAAACTAGGTTCAGAGATGTCAAGTAACTTTCCCTGGACTGCTCCATCTGTAATTGGCCAAACCAAAATTTTGAACCCATGACTATTGTGGTAGATGGAAATAATGTCCCTCAAAGCCATTTATACCCTAGTTCCTGAAACCTGTGAGCATGTCCCCACAGCAGAGGGGAATTAAGGTTGCTAATCAGATGACTTTAAAATAGGGAGGAGTTCTTCCCTGGTGGCCTAGTGGTTAAGGATTTGGTGTTGTCACTGCTGTGGCTTAGGTCTGATCACCCGCTTGGGAAATTCCACATCATAGGTGCAGCCAAAAATAAATAAATAAAATAAGATAAATTTGGGAGATTATCCCTAATTATCTGAGTGGGCCCTATGTAATCACAAGGATCCGTAGATGTGGAAGACGGAGGCAGAAGGTCAGGGTCAGAGGGATGTGATTCCATAAAGCCATCCATCACTGCTAGCTTTGAAGACGGAGGAAGGGGTCATGAGCCAAGGAGCTCAGGCAGTCTCTAGAATGTGGAAAAGGCAAGAACACAGATTCGCCCCTAGAGCTTCCGGAGGGAACAAGAGCCCTTAGGACACTTTGATTTAACCCACTGAGACCCATGCCAGACCTCTGCCCCTCAGAATGGTGAGGTAATAAATTCAGGCTGTTTGTAGCTACCATTGGTGGTGATTCATCACAGCAGACGTAGGATGCCAGTAGAAC
Source organism: Phacochoerus africanus (assembly GCF_016906955.1). Taxonomy (NCBI): domain Eukaryota; kingdom Metazoa; phylum Chordata; class Mammalia; order Artiodactyla; family Suidae; genus Phacochoerus; species Phacochoerus africanus. Next base: position 14,129,713 of record NC_062548.1, read on the forward strand.
CATCCAAGTCCAAAGTCTCGTCTGTTCATTCTGACTGATAGTTTTCTATGACTGCATCCCAGATGACCACGAACTCAGCAGCCTAACAGCAACACAAATTCACTAGCTTCCAGTGGTGTAGGTCAGAAGTCTTGCTGCATGGATGGGTGCTCTGTTCAGGATTCCTCCAGATCAAATTCAAGGTGTTGGCTGGCCGTGTTCCTTTCCGGAGGGTCTGGAGGAGAATCTCTCCAGCCCATTCATGTTGTCAGCTGAATTCAGCTCCTGGTGGTTGCAGGAATGATTCTCATTTCCTTACTGGATGTCATCCAGGACTCCCTCTCAGCTCCTAGGGGCCACCTGCCTTCCTTACCAGCTGGCTCCTTCCATCGCCAACACCCGGAGCAGAAAAGCTGCTTTGCCTGGTACCCCTCTCCCTTCAGGAGGGGCTCAGACTCTTTAAAGGGCTCACCTGACTAGGACAGGCCCACCCAGATCATCTGCCTACTGATTAACTTAAAGCCAACTAATCAGGCGGCTACATTACAGCCAGATTTCTTCTTATTGCGCCTCGAGGATGTTGTGTTTCACACAAACTAAAAGTTGTGGCAGAGATTCCTTGCGGCTCAGTGGGTTAAAGATCGGGCATCGTCACTGCTGTCACTTGGGTTCAACGCCCTGCCTGGGAACTTCCACATGCCATGGGCATGGCCAAAAAAAAAAATTTTTTTTTTTTTTTTTTTTTTGGTGGCAACCTGCAAGTCTGTTGCTGTCATTTTTCCAACAGCACTTGCTCACTTGGTGTTCTGGGTCACATTTTGGCAACTCTTCTTTCCATAGTTTAAGCTTTGTCATTATTATTGTATTTATTGTGGTGATCTGTGATCAGGGATCTTTGATGTTATTATAATTCACTGAAGGTTGATGGTTACAATTTTTTTAATCAATAAAGTATTTTTAAAATTGAGATATGTACGCTGTTTTTTTTTTTTTTTAAGACATGATGCTATCGCACATTTCATAGACTACAGTATAGTGTAACAAGGCGTACATGCACTGGAAAACCAAGAAGTTTCTATGACTCTCTTTATTGTGATATTCACTTGGCGGTGGCCTGGAAATGAAGCCCTCAATAGGTCAAAGGTCTGCCTGTACGTCAGCCACATCCCTTTCCATATAAAGTGGGAGAATCATGGAATGATATCCCATCACACTCAGGTCCCATCCACACCTGAGAGGAGGGGATTATGCACCAGAGGGTGGAGACCTCGGGGGGGCCACCTTGGAATTCTACCGACCACGAACATAGATTAGCATATATTGGCTGATTTCACAATGCTTTACTCTTATGCTTTGCCTACTGCTGATTGGCCTTCTAGGTAAACCACAAAAAAACTTAAAAAAAAAATACATAAACTCAACATGCACCTGCCTGCCTACCAATTCTATTCCCAACCCAAATCTCCTGCTCTGTGTTCATAGCGTTATGCAAACACCCTATTAGAAAGCAAATAATGTTAAGAGCTAACTTTTATTTTCTTTCCTTTTTTTTTTTCAGCTGTACCTGAGGCATATGGAAGTTCACAGGCCAGGGGTTAAATTGGAACTGCAGCCACAGGCCACAGCCACAGCAGCACTAGATCCCAGCAGCATCTGTGACTTAACGATGCAGCTTGCAGCAACACAAGATCTTTAGCTCAGGGAGCGAGGCCAGGGATCAAACCCACATCTTCACAGAGACAGTGCCAGGTTCTTAACCCACTGAGCCATTACAGGAACTCCAAGAGCTAACTTTTATTGAGCACCAGATACTGGTCTAAGAAATATGCATCCCCACAAATCTATGAGGCAGGTATTAATGCTACTCCAACTTGACAGGTGATAAAACTCAGGCATGGAATGTTTAAGTGACACAATTGCTCTTAATTATGGGGCAGAGCCAGGAGTTAGAAGCAGGTCATGTGACTCCAGAGCCAAGCTCTTCACATGTTTCTAGTTTCTGAGTGTCGAGCCAAGGTCCCTTGCAGGGAGAGGAGCCTTGGAAGATGCTCATAGTTGTAGATCTGGGGTCGACATCATCGCCTCTGGGAATTTCTCCATTGTGAATATTTTGTTCCTCCTTGCAGGAGAGAACAAGTTCACAGCATGTTCTAATAAGCCCTGGGCGTAGGGGAAGATTTGACACACTCAGCCATTTCTCCAAATCCGAGGATCAGAGATTCCTCCGCCCCCGCCCCCCCGCCCCCGCCCCTCCCGCCTCCAGAGTTTCCATGCAGGAAAAAAGTACAGGGACATCTGGTCACCTGGGCTTAACAAAAGCCAGCTGTGAGTGTCACCCCCCACACACTCCACTGTGAGTGCAAAGAGGAGCACAGAAGAGGAAGCAGAATTTTGCCAACAAATAATGTGTGTTCCTCTCCCCCACCCCACAGTAAGTAGGAAGGGATCAAGAAACAGTGTGACCAAGTGCTTTGCCCAGAAGCTGTGGTGTCAGCATCTTTCTTAGGGCCCCTGGTATATTTGATATACGGAGAATAGATTTAGAAATTAATCTTGCACTCTGCAGGGCCAAACCTACCGCTGCTCTATTAACTGCTCACCTGTTTACCTCTGGGTAGGACCTTCAGCCTGAAGGCAGATGCTATGCCTGGATTTTCTTTTTATTTTCCTCTGTATCAGGCTTAATAGGGGCTTAATACAATTTGTTGTTGGTAGGTTGATATTGTTCTCAGGAGCCACAGACCTTCCATCACCACATGCCCTGTTTTTGGCAACAGTAATAATATTGTCTAGATGGAACCATCTGCTTTGCTCTGCAGGGTGCTGGAGTCACAGAGCCCAAGTCTCTCCTCTCCTTAGCGACACCCTTAGGCGGCAACTGTGATGGCACCTCAGTGTTGTGAAAACCATTAAGCTCTTTCTTTTCTTTTCTTTTCTTTTTTTTTTTTTTTGGCCATGTCACCAGTGGCATTTGGAAGCTCCAAGGCCAGGGATCGAACCTGCACCATAGTAGTGACCCAAGAAACAGCAACATCACCACTGGATCCTTCATCTGCTGCACCACCAGGGACCTCCTAACTCTTAATGTGCTTTTGATGCTACATCTGATGACTACTTTGTGCCACCTCAGCAGATCTTATGTGGTGGGCAGGGACTGAAAGGAATCCATGAGACTCTTCTAGCAAACTTTTTAAAACTATGCATGCCCTCTACCCTCATTATTGCCAATACCCTCTAATTTAGGAGGTCATCACAGGGATGGACACCAGTGCAAAGACATTTTTTTTTTTTTTACTTTTGTGTGATCTTATATTATTATCTTTTTAATAGTTATTTTTCCAATGCAATCTTTTTTTCTTTTTTTTTTTCTTGCTTTTTAGACCCGCACCCACAGCATATGGAGGTTCCCAGGCTAGGGGTACAATTGGAGCTACAGCTGCCCGCCTACACCACAGCCACAGCAATGAAGGATCTGAGCCATGTCTGTGACCTACACCACCGCTCACAGCAATGCCAGCTCCTTAACCCACTGAGGGAGGCCACGGATGGAACCCCCAACTCCATGGTTCCTAATCAGATTCGTTTCCACTGTGCCGTGACAGGAACTCTCATTTGCAAAAAATTCTATGGTGGTTCTGAGTCATTCTCAGCAACCCCACCTCTACCCCATGCACACACACAAAGATACAATACCAGGTGGATTATTCTAGAATCATGACAGTGATCATTATTAACCAACAAAGAGAGAGCTGACACTTAATTCTCATAAAGGTCAACATGGAAATTCAGTTTAGGAATCTGAGTTGTATCAATCTGCACAAAACCATCTGAAGAGAAATAGTTGAATTTTCTCAGTCTTAAATTACTTTTGAAAATGAGCTTCATTGGTAGCCAGCATTCTGAATTCATTCAATTGCTATTTTTTAAATAGTCTCTTTTTTACTTTAGCTAAATTGAACTTTTTTTTTTTTTTAAAAAAAGGAAAGCTTGGAGTTCCCTTCATGGCTCAGTGGTTAACGAACCCGACTAGGATCCATGAGGATTAGGGTTCAATCCCTGGCCTCACTCAGTGGGTTAAGGATCCGGTATTGCCATGAGCTGTGGTGTAGGCTGAAGACGCAGCTTGGATCCTGCATTGCTGTGGCTGTGGTATAGGCCGGCAGCTGTAGCTCCAATTTGACCCCTAGCCTGGGAACCTCCATATGCCATAAGTGCGGCCCTAAAAAGAAAAAATAATAATAATAATAAAGTAAAATAAAAGGAAAGGTTATTTCCAGGATACCTAAATTTTCAGGGTTCAATTAAGATAACCATATAATGGAGCTCCTGTTGTGGCTCAGCAGGTGAAGGATCAAATGTTGTCTCTGAGGATGTAGGTTCAATCCGTGGCCTTGCCCAGTGGGTTAAGGTTCTGGCATTGCTGCAAGCTGAGGTGTTAAGTTGCAGATGCGGCTTGGATCTGGCATTGATGTGGCTGTGGCATAGGCAGGCAGCTGCAGCTCCGATTCAACCACTAGCCCAGGAACTTCCAGATGCTACGGGTGTGGACCTAAAAAGAATAAAAAAGATACCATATAACTTTTCTATCCCCTCTCTGAGTCCCAGACATTTAATGTTTTTCAGACTTAATTGATGTAACTCACTAATCATATTGGATTTGTTTGGCTCTCTTGTTTCTTCATGATAGGAGAGGTTACTGGTTACCTTCCAATAGCTCTTCTTTCCTTCTTTCCTAAGAACCTATGTTCTCATTAGGTTACCTGGAATGCAGATATGATATCTGGAGCTCTGGCTGCCTTATCAGAACACGAGGAAAAGGGTCACACACCAGAGATGGCAGACAGAGTCTGGAGCCTGATAACTTGGAGAAGCCACCATTCCAGCCCTGGACTACAGTATCTGGACTACCTTAGCTTTAGAGAGAAAGAGTATTCTAGTTTTCTCAAACCACTCTAATGTCAGACTTTTCTATTACATGCCATCAGTTCTAATCGTAACTGAATCAAATGATAACTTCACATATGTCTTCCATCATAAGCATTCCAGAATTCCAGTGTGTTTTTTCTTTATTTTATTTTTGGCTTACCATCTCACGCATCAGGGAAAATCAAACTCAGAGAGGTTAAGTGTCTTGGCTAAGATGCCACAGAACAGAACCTGGGTCTTCTCTGACAAGCAGGTCTTGGGTTTACCGATGATTCTGATAATTAGAAGCTTCAAATGTCAATCCACAAACACATTACTATTCGTCTTGACACCAAATCCCCTAGTGCTTTTGCATTTGGTTTCTTAGAAAAGCGCAGTTTTCTAAAAGCTAGATTATCACAGCATACCATCAAGTAGAGCATTACTCAATGGTATTCCCATTTGTCACTTCCTTTCCTTTAAACTGGTGTGTATCGATTGTCCAGTCTAGAGAATTGTGACAATCAATAACTTTTCTCAGAGAAATAGTGGGTGAGACTAAAGAAATTAGCTTATTTTGTAGTAGAAAGAAACAAGATGTCAGTCAAACCCTTTAAACTTGACCTCAAATAAGTGCAGATGCCAACATGAGAAAAATATGAATCACAACTGCCAAATCCATGCTGATGGGAGAAGGCTGGTGCTCACACGCTGACTAGGCATGAAGAGGGCATGACACAGAATGTCCTGTCATAGGGAGACCTCCTGTCCTGTGGGACACCTCACAGGACATCTGTTTCACCCAGGGGCTCTCCATCACCTGCAGCACTTGCTGTCATGATTCCTGTTCTGATTGCCATGGCTGATTAACAAGTCACCCCAAAATTTACAGTCTTGAAACAACCATCTCTCACCGTTTCATGGATCAGGAATTGGGGGAATTGGGAGAAGGCTCAACTAGAAAGTTCTTGCTTGGGATCTCTCACATGGTTGTCCTCAGATGCTGGCTGGGGCCACAGTCATACGAAGGCTTGATGGGGCTGGACATTCGAGACGGCGCATGCACATGGCTAACAGTTAATGCTAACGGCCACCTGGGATCACCGAAACACCTGCACATGGCCTTTCCAGCATGAGGGTCTCAGGGTAGTCAGATTTAGGTGACATATGTCTTTCCCCAGAGAACCCTCATTGCCAGAGAAACTGGCCTTTTGTGAGCTAGCCTCAGAAGGTGTGTGCCATCCCTTGCACTTCATTCCCTTGGCTGAAGCAGCGTCTTGGTTATATCAGCCCGTCCAGACTCAACATGAAGGGACCTTGACCCCACTTCTCAATAGGAAGAGTATCAAAATTTTGCAGTCTTTTTTGGACATCTCTTTGCAGACTAGAGTTGGTGGGGTCAGGGGGGGAAGAGTGGGTTCTAAAGTAGAGAAACAGGGGAATGGACTTTGAAAAAGTATCCCCTTAAACTGAATGGTTTTGTTTCTCATTGTGCTCTTGTGTCCTTCTGGTTGACTTTATTTTCTCCTCAATCTCAGCATGCTCTGCTCTGTACTGTCCAGTCACTCTGGCCCCTCTTGCCTGTACTTTGCTGACCTGTCATGGTTCCCCACGCTCTCCAACCTGCATCACTCATCTTCCCTCTGTGTAGCCCAGATCCATCACTCAGCTCCAGGCGGGATATCTCTCTCCATTAGATGGGCCACCATTTTAGTAAAGCTGGCCTTCAATGTATCTTCGAAGGAAGACGTGCAGCAGTGCCAGAAGGCACAGCAGAGAGTGTGTTAGAAAGGGTTTGTCCAGCTGCAAGCGTCCACAGTGCTCTGCCAGGAAGAATGCATGTAAGAATCAGAGGAGCAGCAAGAAACTCCCCTCTCCCTGAGATATCCATGCCTGGGAGGGATAGACAACACTCAGGCAGAAGACAAGGACAACCTGTGATCGTCCCATGAGGCTAGAAGTCACAGTCTCCCTGTGAATGACATCCCCTCCAGGCTTAAAATTTGGGTTCTGAGTCCCCACCTTAATCTGCTCCCTGCCTCCACTTCTAGACTCATCTTCCAGCCCCTGTCAATTTTTCCATGCTCTACCAAACTTAAATGGAATGACTTGCCACATCAGAACTGTATGCAAGCAAAGAAGAATCAGAGAAGCTCAAAAAGCCCCTGTCCTAAACAGAACTTTCGACAAGCCCAAGCCTGGGTTCACATGGAGCCAGAATAATTCAGTGTGCTCATCCATGTACCTATCCAGTGCGCTGAATGTGTGGTGGTGGAGGAGTGAAGGCACCAGGGAAGGCTGGCCAGCTAAATTAGCACTTTGCCTTTCATCAAACCTATGCAACTGAACAAAATCCTTGATGCTCAATAGTAAATTATATCACAAATTTTAAAAAATATTTCCCTACAAATCAGAGATGACACTGTCAATGCTCCAGCCACATTCCCTTGGATCCCTTTCACTTTCTTCATGCCTCCACCCTGGCTTCTGGATTCCTCTGTGTCAAATACCCAGCACTTGCAGCTCTCAACAGAGGACGTAAGAAGGCTACTAGAGATGCCCACCTGGACAGAGAGTGGCTCTGTCTAGGACCTTACACCGGCTCCCGCTTCAGGATGCTCTCAGCCAAGGACGGAAAGTGTGGGAGGATGAAAGCCCAGCTCTGTGCCTCAAGTCAGTTCAAACTCAGAGGTGTATTCCACACTGCAGAGCTCCCCTGAGGAATCAGGCTGGGATTTTGTCTGAAATTGCACCCTTGCGTAGTTTCTTCCCCTTCCCTGCTCTGATTCTCCTATTTCCTTACTGATTTCCCTGGGAGCACATCCCCAGTAAATCATGTGCATGTGATCCCCTGAGTTGGGGCTTGTTTGGGGGCTTCCTAAGCCAAGAAACTCATTCCATAAAGATGTAAACTAAAGGCTTCTTGCCCTACTCCGGCTAGGCACTGCGGTCACTTCAAAGATGGACAAGCACTAGGGGGTCAGGGTTTGTCATGAGAGTGAAAAGGAGTCACAGTACAGAATACTATGGGTACCATGAGTAGCTAACCAGGGTCACGGATCCTAGAGAGGTGATGAATACAATAATGGATTCAGGAGATGGACAGTCCTTTTCTAGAGTAGCTGACAAGGAAAGTTTTTATGGAGAAAGTAGAATCTAATCAGATTCTTGAATGAAGGGGAGGAAGGAAGGGATTCTGGTTGAGTGTCCTAAGGTGAATTAGTTAGGCTTCTCCAGAGAAATAGAACTAGCAAGAAATCTATGTAAGGTGAGGTGTATTACAAGGAATTGGCTCCTGTGATGATGCAAGCTGAGAAGTCCCATGACCAGCTATTTGCTAGCTGGAAACCCGGGAAAGCCCCTAAGAGCCAGAGCCAAGGGCAGAGATTCCAATCTGAGTCTGAAGGTCTGAGATCCTGGAAGGCTCAGAGCAACAGACACTTGGTGCTCCAGTTCTGGCCGCCAGGCAGAGAACAAATTCTTCCTTCCTCCACCTTTCTGTTCTACTCAGACCCTTAATGCATTGCATGGCTCATGGCATTGGGTTGGGCCATCCGACGCAAATACAAATTTCTTCTGGAAACACCCCCATAGACACAGCCAGAAATAAGTTCTAACCACAGAGCTGGCCATCTCCTGACCCAGCCCTACTGACATACAAAGTGAACCATCAAAGAAGGGCATAAGCAAAGACATAACGTAGGAAAGGACCGCCCTGATCAAGGTGTGTCATTTACAAGGCACGATTCTAAGAGCCTTGCATATATTAAGCATTTCAGCCTCACTCCAACCCAACAAGACAGGCACTGTGATTGTTCCCATCTTAGAGGCAAAAAGGAGGCACAAAGCGACCATCCACTTGCCCCAAGTCACACATCTGGTGGTAGAGCCAGGGAGGTGGACCCACAGGTAAACCCAGACAGGTGGATGTCATAGGCCAAGCTCTTAGCCACCATACCCAACCACCCCTCTGAGCAGAGCAGTCTGCCTGAGAAAGGAGTTCAGAGACAAAGGTTATTATAAAGAGACATTGACACTGCATTGTGAGGTGTGTATGTCAAATACAGCTGGAACTTTTATATCTTATTCATTCCACAAAATATTTATTGAATACCCATGAGGTGGGAATATGGTCATACACCAGAAAGTCATGGTCCCTCTTCCCATGAAGTTTACATTCTTATTCAATGAGCTATTTCTCCAAAGAGGGACCAAAACAAGCTGCAAAAGCTGTTTTCTCCATAGATGGATATAGCAAAATGAAACTGGAAGAAAAGCTAAAATTATTTGGAGGTCATTCATAACATGTTCCTTTTTTTATTTCCCTAATACATTATATATTTTTTTCTACTGTACAGCATGGTGACCCAGTTGCACATACATGTAACTCACATTATCATGCTCCATCCGAAGGGATTAGACATAGTTCTCAGTGCTACACAGCAGGATCTCATTGCTCATCCATTCCAAAGGCAGTAGTCTCCATCTATTAACCCAACTTCTCAATCCATCCCATTCCCTTCCCCTCCCCTTTGGCAACCACGAGTCTATTCTCCAAGTCCATGATTTTCTCTTCTGTGGCTGTGAGGCTCACAACGTAACTACTTAGTGTTGCTTCTACATGTCCCTTTTTAAGTTAACAAGGCAGGGGAAAAGCATAATCTCCCACCTTCCTAAGGTATTAATTGAACTGGAGCAAATCACACTGGATAGATTAGGGTATGGCTGGTTGTTGCAGCAACAACAATTTGATTTTCATGGTTTGGTCAAACAGAAGTTTATTTTTGGCGGATGTTCCCGGTTGGCCAGGGGCTCTCCTCCACACAGTGATTCAGGGACCCAAATTCCTTCTACCTGATGGTTCTGCCAACCCCTAAGCATTTCTCATCAACCTGATCCAGCTCAGACTAAAGGAGAGAGAGCAATGGAGAAGGTACACTTGCTTCATAAGTGGTATCAGTCAACCTTATTCCCGTTCTGTCCGTGATCTGGCCTCAGCACATGGCCACACGCAGACACCCAGGAGGGCCATGAGGCTGTTTCTGGGAAGTCCCCTCCCAGCAATAACCCCACACTATGGAAGTGGAAACACAAATGTTGGTGGAAAAGCTAGTCATCCCTTTCCCACACTCTGTCCTTCCCTCTGCCAGCAAACCATACTGAAGCATTATGTTCAAGCAGAATCAGCTCCGGGGAACACAAATTTCAAGGCCACCTTGAATATAAGAAAGAAGCCACATTAGAACCATGTTCAGTATTGGATCAGGGTGGCTGGAGGCACAATGAAGGAATAGGAGTTGTTTCTCTTTTTTTTTTTTTTGCCATTTCTAGGGCCGCTCCTGTGGCATGTGGAGGTTTCCAGGCTAGGGGTCAAATCGGAGCTGTAACTGCTGGCCTACACCACAGCTACAGCAACTCGGGATCCAAGCCGTGTCTGCAACCCACACCACAGCTCATGGCAATGCTGGATCCTTAACCCACTGAGCAAGGCCAGGGATCAAACCCGCAACCTCATGGTTCCTGGTCAGATTCGTTAACCACTGAGCCATGACAGGAACTCCAGGAACAGGAGTTTATTAACCATAATGAGTTGTTTTGATGTGACTGTCCCCTAAGCCTATAGTACACACAACCATCTTCTTTATGTGCTGTCTGCCTCACATACTTCCCCAATGTCAGCAGCAAAGATAGACCTAAATTTTGTAGTCTGGGGAAAATTCCCCATGCACCTACCCACAAGTGCTATTTTCCAGGCTGCTTTTCAGACCTGCCTCGTTTGAGAATATCTGAGTTGTAGCTGATTACTTGGAGAGCTAATGTCAAGCAGCAAGGTGGAGGACCGTTAGGGGAACAGGCAAGGAGGTTTGTGAATATGGCAGGACCCTACCCTGAGGCTGGCTGGTGTCCCCCAGCACACATTCTTTGGGGAAATTTAGATCCCTCTTCCTTCTTGCATCTAGGACCTGCAGATGGCATCAGGCGATGCCAGAGGGAGAGGGGGTCTTCAAGTTCACCTAGTCCAATACCTTTATCTGATAGACAAAAAAACAAAACCAAACCCTCAGGCTCAGAGGCGTGAAGTGACTCCCCTGAGGCCGCACAGCTTTGAGTGGCAGAAGCCAAGGATGAGCCAACAGTGGGATGTCACTGGCATGGGCTATGCATTCAGCGAACATTAGTGTCCATCTTCCTCAGGCCCGCCCAGCCTTCTCCCTGTCCTAGCTCGTATCTCCTGCTCCTCATCCAGGCTGTCAGCCTAAGACCAAGTCTGTGACACCAAACTGTCATTCTGCTACATTCTGCAGAATCTGTCAACAGCATTGTAAAGGCTTAGCTCAACTCACGCATCACCTTCCTGTCAATTTTGCTGGCGGGGGGAGGGGGGCCCATAATGGATCTTGGCAGTGCCAACTCTATCCCATACCAGGATGGTTTGGAAGGGGTGAATTCAGGCAAATCATCGGCTAGATTGAGCCTTCTTTTACTAAAGCTCCAAATCATTTGGTTTGTGCATAACTAGTCCCATTAAACGTTTAAGCTGCTTTGGGCAGACGTGACCATGACGGTCGTGGTCCAGAAGGCACTCAGGTGTTCCCGTCATTTTCCAGGTAAACCCAAAGCAGGAGAACCACTTTTCGGGTCTCCTTTGAAATAGCAAGTCCCCCAGTGGAACCTCCAGCCTAGTTTCATTATGGCTGCATCTGCAAAGCCGAGAGAGAAGCTGGTGGGGAGGAAAACCCGCAGCTGTTTTTCAAGAAATTAATTTCTATCCCTGCAGTGATCAGTCCTGGTTAAGTGAGAGAATCAAATTATCTAAGTTACTTCTGCTGGGAAGGTCGGCTGCTCTGAATCCTGATGAAAAATAACACAATGGTGCTATTTAATTTAAAACCTCCGTCTGCTTCACTTATAATTCATAATGATTATACTTCGCATTTATGTAGTATCCAAGGATGGCAGAGAACTTTGACGGCATAAATGATTCATTCTTGGGACCCTACAGAGAAGCCATGCTGGCCTCTCTTTTCCATAGGGACAGGGACAGGGAGGATGGAGCCAACGGAGCCTAGGAACGTGGGTTCCCAACTGACTTTTCAACACAAATCAACACTCCCTCTCTAGTTACGTGGGGCTTGGCATCCATTCTGACCAGACTGATGTATTACACAAACGGACACCATGACATCAGGAGCATAAGAGATAAGAAGTTACGGCTTGTGAATGTCAATCAATAAAGACCATGGGCTTTCAGCCACTTCTTTCTGAGAAAAATGCTTCTCTGGCTTCCAGCAGCCTGGCCAGCATATGGTAGCCTTCTACAAGAAAGTCTTAACTGTTGATCTAATAGGTTTGTGCATTCCAGAGACAGAATGAACCATGTGAAAATAACAATAAACACGTGGCCCGCACTTTACAGTTTACAAACCACTTTTGCCTCCCTTCCCTCATTTGCAGACGCCTCTCCTGCATTACCTTATGTGCTCCGCACTCCTGGCTAAAACTCAAGTTATTATCCACACTCCCTCCGGGCAAAACATTGTGCCCAGCTGCCCTCGGCGCACTGCGCTTGCATGCATATGGCTTCAAGGACCCTGCAGAGAGGGCTGGGTTTTGCTCCTCTCAGTAAGTAAGTCACCAAGGGCCACCCCATTTGCCATCTTGGCCCTTCCATCAAAGGTCACATATCTCTCCCCTATTCGAAACCAAGACGGGAACTAAGCAGTTTCCACTGTGGCTGAACAGGTTAAGAACTCAACTAGTGTCCACGGGATGCAGATTCGATCTCTGACCTCGCTCAATGGGTTAAGGATCCGGCGTTGCCACAAGCTTCGGTGTAGGTCACAGATGCAGCTCAGATCCAGTGTTGCCATGGCTGTGGCAAAGCCTGGCAGCTGCAGCTCTGTTTTGACCCCTAGCCTTAGAACTTCCATGTGCTACAGGAGCAACCCTAAAATGAAAAAAAAAAAAAAAAGAGAGAGAGAGAAAGAGAATGAATAATAATAATGTCCATGATTTGTCAACACTGCCACAGGCACTTTGTCCAGGCTTCATACACATTAACTGCCATTGTTACCCCAGATTTGCCAAATGTAACACAAAGGAAATAACTGAAGCATAAATTTGCTCAGGTTCAGAGTTTGGTAAAGAGGAGAGCCACTGAGCTTTCTTCCCCAATCCACAGCCCATAAATGTCCCCCAGGAAAATCAGGACTCGGTGGACTAGAGACTCAGGAGAAAAGTAGCTAGCAGATGCAGGCAGACAGCAGTCTGCCCACCACGCTCTGGCTTATTTCCTGGAAACCATTTCCTCCCTTTCTGGGTTGGTGCTGCTGTCGAGACCCTGCTAAGTTAGTGACCAACTTCTCAACGGCTTGGTGTGGCTGCATTCCTAGGAGAAGGATATCCAGACTAAAGGAAAACATTCATTCCATTCTGAAGCCCCGTTCCTCTGAACACGCTTCAAATATCATGCCCACCTAAGAACGGGAACCTTCTGGAACACATCCAGAAGAAAGGGACCGACTTAGCTAGATTTAAATAATTTGACACCAGGGGGAAAGACCAAAACAAGCTGCAAGAGGAAACCAGGCAGGGCCCTGACGTCCGTCTTCAACTTTTTGAGAAAGCAGCCTTGGTTCTGTATGCGCCACGGAAGAGAACTAAGTTGGACATAACAGCCAAGCTTGGTTCAGATCTTTGCAAGAAATGTGACCTCTTGGACCGACGGCTATTGATGGAATAGCATTCGCCCCTACGTCCTAGGCTTGTTACGACGACTAAATGAGATACTGTACGTACACGCTCAGCCCTGTGCCTTTGGTCATTTCAAGGCAGCATTCTTTGCCTTTAAGAGCGAGAGAGGGACAATGGTGGAAAATGAGATTTCTTCTCAGGATGAATTTAAGGCCAGATAGTCTGAAAAACAAAAACAAAAACAGCCAGCCTCGCTGCGGGATAATGCATTTGATGCTTCTCTCGCCTGTTCTTTCACTGCATTAAGAACTAGCCACGCATCGTTTCCATCAACCCTAGCCGGAAATAAGTCTCTCTTATGCTTCCCTATTCCTGAGTAGGCCTGAATTACTGCGAAAGAATGTCGGAGTCTCGAGCCCTTTAAATAACTGCACATTCCTTAGAGTGAATCATTTGTGCTGAAAATCTTCCCTCATCGACTCGTAGCTAAAAGCTTTCTGCTCCCCCTTCTGCCTAAAATAGACCATTTGGGAAGCTGAGAGCAGCCCATTGGGTGACAGACCCTCCAAACTGCAGGACCTCAACAGCTGACTCAAGTTTCCAAGGCACACTGTCTAGAATCCAGCTGGCTTCTTGATCTTCCGCAAGAACACTATTTTTGTCCCCCCCCCAAAAAAAAATGGGAGGAATGTAGCGGAGAAAAGCATCCAACAGACGCTCCATGCCCATGACAAGCTCTTTCCATTGCTCCCAATGGTGTAGCTCCATAGTGGGCACATGGCGATGATTACATGGGGTGACAGCAATGAGGGAACCAGGGCTCGGTGCCTCCTGCGTGCAGAAAGGACCCAGGCAGCCTCCAGAAGGTCAGCCCACACAGAGGAATGTGCCCGGGGCCAGAGAGAGCCTCCCACTCATGGCAGGGCTGACCCCATGATAGGGCTGCTCCCGTGGCAGGGCTGGCCGAGGCAGGCAGCACAGGCAGGGGTCAGGCCAAAGTGCGGCGTGGACGGAAGGAGAGATGCCGGCTGGTGGCTGATGGTGGACCTGAGACAAAGGCATTTTTTTACCCACACACTCCACCCCACCTCCAGCCACAACAAACCTCTGGCTTGTTCCCCAAACACATTGGCTCTTGTGTTCCTTCTGAATGGAACGGCTGGATCCTTCGCGTCAAGCTGCTCCCCTTCCCATAAATCAAGCTCATGGATTTTCTCTTTCATGTGTCGTTCTTGGATCTCCAAGCAGAAATAATCATTCCCTCTTCTGCGATTCCATGACATTTTATCCATATTTTATCTGACGGCCCTAAGAATCTTGTCTTAGAGATCACTATCTATGTGTGTCTCTAGTTTCAGACTTAGCTCTCTTTGGGGTCAAAGGCACAGATTCATTGCCTCTGCATCTTCCATTTTAAATGTGATGACCTAATTACTTTTGTTCTCGCTTTTATCTTCCCTCTAGACTATAAACTCTACGTAGAAGCAGGAGCCGTGTCTGGTTACCTGCTCATCCCCAGCATCCACCTTAACACATGGCATTTATTTCCTGAAAGACTGCACAGATAGAGAGAGGGAGACATGGGGAGATGAGTGGGTGCTTGGATGGATGAATGGATGGGTGGACGGACAGACGGATAAAGGAGGCATTAGAAGACTGGAACCGATAAAAGTCCGAGAGGAAGAAGTCACCACTGACGCTTGGGATGAAGGGAAGAATCACTTTTTGGAGAGGTGTTGGCTGAGGTGAGTAAGGCTTTAGAAAAAGTAGAATTTTAGCAGCTGGGGGGAAAAAGAAGGGCCATTCAAGCAGGACACGTGACGAGGAACGATGCAACAGGAGGAACGCGAGGAGCAGCGAGGACTCCTGGCAGCTGGAGTGAGGGGGGGGGGAAGCTGGGAAACGCAGGCTTCGTGCGCTTATCATGCGGGTCCCAAGTGTCCTGCTACAGAAACTGGAGTGTATGTAGCATGAACCCACAGGAGATACCCTGGGCTTTATTTCTTGGTTTTGTTTTAGCAGAGGTACACACACAAGGCCTCGTGTATGGAGGCTGTGGCATTAATTCTTCTTTTAAAACACATGTGCAAAGCACTATTCCTGTAAAAATCTGTTACAAGCTGTTGGGACCACAATTTACCAAAGCTGCTAAGCCATGGGGGCCGTGGGACAGGGGGTGGGTGGACGACAAAATCTATAAGCTCTGAAGGCCAAGATGAGAAGATGAAGCCTGGATCAAGATTTGCTGCCAGCCAGAGAGGTTGGTGGTTAAAGAGGCTGGCAAGAAGGGCATGGAAGAAGTGGCAGCCAGGTGAGCCTCGCAGGAGCTTCACCTGGGTACCAGCTCTTCCAAACCCTAACCCAAGAAGACCAGGTGCCAACCCCAATCTCGGTCACACTGTTCAGATTCAGGCGAGCAAGGTCGAATGTATGACCCACAGGTTTGTGCGCTCATTGCCTCTGGGATGCTCCTGCATCCGAAATCACACTTCTGAGCATCCACAGCCACACACACACACACATATGCACCCAGCCACCCGGTCTCAGTGCAGTTCACTGTGACTCTGGGTCTACTTCTAGGGGACACTTGCTCCTGCTCTGGGTAAAGTGAGATGACCAAAGGAAGGAGGCCTTTCCAGAATGGGGACACGCAAGGCCCCATCGACACACTCCCTCCCACCTATGGGATCCCTTCCACGCACTACTTGACCCAGGGGCTCTCTGCTCTTGGAGACTCACTCCTTCACCAAGGAAAGAGGATTAGGGGAGGTGGTTGTTCTATTTAGAGGACAGATGAGGTAGCAGAGCCAACCACCCCCGCCCCCGCCCCCGCATGTGGGAACAGTTCTCTCCTGCCTTGATTTCCTTCTTGCCTTTCCTTCCATCCAGTCTCCGTTCTCTCTCTCTGTCCTCAGAGAAGCTGAGGGCTTCCCACTCCATGCATCAGCCGGGTAAGCAGCGCAAACGCACAGCTTTATCTGCTGCCTCTCATGGCCCACTCGGTAGCATCCTTACCTCCACGGTGCCCACAAAAGAAAATGAGGAGGTAGCATTATTGCAGCGATTCTAATTACCGTATGCTAATTGGGCCACCTTCAGGCTTGCAGCAGGATGGTGCCATTTCCCTGAGATGAAATGACAGAAGCCCCTGCACTTGCCTTGCTCTACTTATTTTCCTGTTGCTCGTAGAACATTCTGTATCAGGCAATAGCCTACACTGATGCTCAGGCTGGGAGGGATCAGGCCAATGCCTGCCATCAGAGAAGCCACTCCATGTTCCCGGGGACAAAGGCCAGAGTTCTAACCTTAGTCCCAGTGAATGCACATCGGCCCCCAGGGAATGCAAATTTCCTTATATGGACATAGACGCATTTATCTGGGAGATTCAAAGCTTTCCTTGCCTTTTCAAAGAAGCCCAACAACTTTTTTTCAATGCAAAAACAATTGGCCTAAAGGAAAAAGCAGCTATTTTTTTAAGATTTTCATTTATTCCCTGCATACCTTGGGGAAGAAGCAATGTCATATCCTGTCCTCCTGAAAAAAATAAAAAGAAAAGCAAGCAAAGATGTAGATTGAGACTAAAATCAGACCAGAGTCAATAATCAAGGATCAGAGCATTATAAGCAAGAAGCCCAGGTCCTGTCTGCATGGCCAGAAAGGATTTGCAGATACATTACAAAAATTAATTCACTTCAAACCATTTATCTCTTGCCGGGCTTGCTACCTCTTGGTTCAAATTGCAACCATTTTTTTTTTTTTAAACATAAGCTAAACCTTCAACTTCTTGTATGGGTTACTGCAATGCCCTTCTAATTGGTCTATGCTTTTTGTTTACTGATCCATTCTTTTTATGTATTCATTTAACTTCCAAATATAAAGAAGAGTTGAAAGAACCTGGTAAGGAAAAGGCCCTTTCCTTCCACCTGGACTTGACAATGAATGTCATACTACACCTGTTCCCCCCCATCTCTATCCGTCTACCCAGCCTCTTGCTAGTCAGCACCCCCACCTATTCCCTGTTGGTGCCCTTTAGGCACCTGTCTCTCTCCTGCCTCCTTCCATTCTACTCCCTACACAGAAGTCCAGTGCTATTTTTGTGGAGTATATATTGTGAACTGAAGTTTGACTCTTGCCATCAGCTTCTACATTTAGTAAAACATGAGCCACCACAGCTACAAACCTGCAGCACCCCCCCGAGTGGAGCTCAGCGTGGAGACCAGGAGTGAGGCGCTCTGTGCGCCAGGAAAACTAGAAGAACAGGCCTTCGGATAGTCAAGTATTTTTAGGGGAAGATTTTTATCTGCCCAGTTCTTGCATCTCCTCATATCTAGAAAAACACTAGAATCCTTCGTGGTGATGTCTGCTCCTTGTGACTGGTAGTGACTCTCAGGAGACCCGCAACAAACCTTTGTAAGATGTGTGTGTGCTGCATGCACCTCCCCCTCACCTTCATCATATCCTGATGTTCGCCCTTTTCCCCTTTGGGTGGTATTTCAGTCCAGTCTGTAGTCAAGGATAAAGAAGGTCACAATCCCCTGTAAATCCAGTCACCTCCAAGGGTGAAAGCTGGTGAGTCCTGCAGGCTGTGAAAACTCAGGATACTGGCCCCCACAGCGGAGATCCATATCAAAGGAAGGATTTCAGTGAGCCCAGGCTTCTTTTGTTCCTGCTACCTGTCCTTTGTTTCAAAAACCCATATATATATATATATATATACACATATACATATATATACACACACATATATATATACATATATATACACACATATACATATATATATACATATATATACATGTATATATATACACACACACACCCCCCTAGCTCCTCCCTCACTGCCTCAGAGCGGTTTCTCAGGGCTCCCTGAGATGCTGTCTCCCGGGCTTAAGTCCTACTTTCACCCCAAATAAAACAACTCTCAACTTTCAGGTTGTGTAGTTTTTTAGTTGACAATATATATTCAATGGAATATTACTCAGCCATAAAAAGAATGAAATTTTGCCATTTGCAGCAACATGAATAGAGTTGGAGGGCGTTATGCTAAATGAAATGAGTCAGATAGAGAAAGACAAATACTGTATGCTATCACTTATATGTGGACTCTTAAAAATACAACAAGCTAGTATAAGAATATAAGAAAAAAAGGAGTTCCCGTCATGGCACAGTGGTTAACGAATCCGACTAGGAACCATGAGGTTGCGGGTTTGATCCCTGCCCTTGCTCAGTGGGTTAAGGATCCGGCGTTGCCGTGAGCTGTGGTGTAGGTTGCAGACGCAGCTCAGATCCTGCGTTGCTGTGGCTCTGGCGTAGGCCGGCAGCTATAGCTCCGATTCAGCCCCTAGCCTGGGAACCTCCACATGCTGCGGGAGCGGCCCACGAAATGGCAAAAAGACAAAAAAAAAAAAAAAAGAAAAAGAAAAAAAGGAAGCAGACTCACAGATACAGAGAACAAACTAGTAGTTACCAGTGGGGAGAGGGAGGTGGGAGGAGCAAGAGAGAGGTAAGGGATTAACAGGTCAAACTATTAGGTATAAAACAAGCTACAAGGATATATTCTACAGCACAGGGTATATAGCCAATGTTTGATAATAACTATAAATGGAGCATAATCTTTAAAAATTGCAAATCACTCTATTGTACACCTATGATTTATGTAATATTATACAGCAGCTATACTTCAATAAAAATAAATTAAAATAATAAAAAATAAAGGAGTCCTTGATCTTTTGGAAACACTCATCTGATCACATCTCCCAACTTGTACCCCTCATGTGGCCCCAAAAGGCTTCACTGGGCTCAATCTGGGACAACTCCCAATACAATGATATGGGCGATTGAATTCAATTGTGTGTACAAGTTACAGAGAAAAGTGTCAAGAGTATTGGTTATGCCACATTAAATTGAAGTACATAAAACTGGTTAAGAAAAATGTTAAATGCAAAACACACACTAATATTACATAAGCCACAGATAAAAAGTCTTTTCAATTAAAGCTTCCTCTAATTATGTTCTATGGTTTGGCTTTAATCAGTCCCCATGTTGCATTAAGACTAAATATGTAATATCCTTATAGATAGCTAGAATTCCAGATGTTGCAGATTTGATGAGGGGGAAAAAAAAATAACCTCTGTTTTGCCATTGTTTTTCATGAGTTCAGAGCAGTCATCCTGCCGAAGCGGCTCTGCATAAGGGCAAAACAAAATATGTGTGTGTGACTCAAATGCCGCTATCACATTGAGACCAGAAGAGGCGTCTGCCCAGAGGTTTCGGTACGAGGGCCAGGGATTCACATCGCACAGACAATGCTTTGGCAGCCCTCTGCAGACACTCAGGATGTGATGTGATGCAAGTTTCAACTGGAGCTAGATTAACAGATAAGAGTATCTTGCAGGACTTTGTTGGCATGCATCTTACTGCTGTTATTATTGAGAGAGCATGGGGGCAGGGGGAAGCTCCTCTAGCAAATTACTCTATGCACTGCTGCAAACTGAGTCCTGCCTCTGTTCCCGAACTTCTCTGACTGTTGACTGTGTGTCTGGCCAGTCCGATGGGGCTCCCACCCACACCCCAGGTGTACTACAGAGAGGTGGACTGTGCCCACTAGCTGTGCAGAAGGGAGATGGCAGATGAATTTGATGTGAATGACCAGGGGTTAATTCTACCAATGGCTCTATGGGGTCAGTTATAGGCCTTGACTCATTGTGGGGGTCAGACTCTGGGGCACCCACCCATCCACAGGTGCTACGTGATGAACACTTTCCTGCTTCCAGGTGCTCTGGACAAAAGAAATCCTTGGAAAGCTCTGACCAGTGTCTTCCTGTAGGTATCCACTCTTCTTTCTTTTTGCCAAAACTCCAACTTTAAATGGGGTGGCATGTCACCTCCCTGGGGCAAATTAGGGTTGATTTAGGCCAGGAAAGACTAGCCTATTCTTTTTTGCCAGGTACACGATTCCCAAGAGTCCTTAGTGCTGGGAGTGACCTTGAGATATGTACTGGCCAATGAACCATAAGAGAGGTGTGATTGGGGAGGATCCCAGGAAAAATGATCCTCCTTGTAATCAAAGGAGACCCTTTGCCTTTCTCCCTGTCCCTTCCCCCTACATTGAGCACAGGGAGTGGGGCCCTGACGCTTGGCGCTCCTAGTCTTCATCCTCAGATCATAAAGAATTACCTGGAACATAGAAAGTGATCATGCTGAGAGTGGTACAGCAAAAGATGGAAAGGCTCACATTCCTTGATGGCATGCTGGAGCAGCTGCAGCCACCCCGGAACCATGCACCTTCTTGTTCTCTGAAAAAAATTAAATACCTTTACAACTTAATCCACCTCTAGCCAGGTTTTCTGCTACAGGCAGCCCAAAGCCTTTCTAACTGTTGAAGAGAATTGAGCTTAAATACATGATGGTGTAAATGTAGCGTTAGTATCTGCAGTAGGGTTTTCGAGTGCTCTTCTATCTGGTTCTCCCTTCCTCTGTGTACACAGAGGGATGACTCTTCCCTGCTGCCTTGGAGTTAAGTGGTATCATGTGAAATACTGACCAATGCATATGGAAGGGACCTGTGTCACTTTTAAGCCCAGACAGATGAATGTCTTCTCCTTGTGTCTCTTCAAGTTATCTCCCCTCTGTGAATATCTGTCTCTGTGTCCAAATTCCCCCTTGTATACAGAAACCAGTCATGTTGGATTAGGGTCCACCCTAATAAACTCATTTGAATGTGATCACTTGTGTAACGACCCTGTCTCCAAGTAAGATCACATTCTGAGTTATTGGAAATTAAGATTTCAACTTTTTTTTTTTTTTTTTTTGGCTAGGACACAATTCAACTCAGTTTTGTATCTTTGTTTGTTTCCTGTATCACTCATCCTCTTCCTTTGGGTTTGGAAAGCTGGTGTGAAGTGTTGTGTATAGAGCTAAGGCAGCACTTTGCAATCATCAAGAAGGAGACCAAAAATCACAAAGATGCCCAGAGAGTAACTTACAGTGCTCTGGATCTGCCCATCTTCAAACCTCTTGCTAAGTAAATAATAATTGTTCTTAGAGTTGAAGCTTCTTTTAACTACAGACACATACGAACTCATATAGAGAAGACTATAAGTCCTTAAATAGACTAACAGCTCAGGCTCCAAAATAGGTAAGTCATTAAACACTACAGGACACACTTTCAACATTTGGTAAAGAGAACTGATCCTATGGCCATTAATGGACTTAAAATGTAGATGGAGAATCAAATGAAATGTGTTCAGCATTCTTGAAAAATTTAAAACGTAACAAAAAGTTATTCTAGATTTATTAATTCAACAGTTAAATACGGACTATCTCCCACTTATCAGCACTGTGCTAGGTCTAGAAATTGTGTTCAAAAATAGATGTGGTCTCTGCCTGCTTCGAACTTTGTGCAGAAGGAGAGTTAATCAAATAAGCATCCAAATAACAACCCAATCCAAAGTGAAAAATTAAATTTGATCCAATTCTTTAAGCACATAAGGGTCTGATGAAGTGTACTCAGTGTGGTCTGTGGGTTTTCCATTGAATTCCACCAATACGATTAGTCTCAGGGCTTCTTTATTTTTTAAAAGAAGAAAAAGTATTCTCATTAAGCACTGATATAATTTATCAGCAGAAGGGGACATATTCAAAAGCTAAAGAGGGTGCCATTAATAATTATTCCAGGAAAAGGGCATTAAGCTAAGATGCCCCAAGAAACCAAGATGTTTGGACACCCTGGTTTTGATGGTGATCTGCAGAGTCTAAAATTAGGACTTAGGAACCAGAAGTTACAGATGAACAAGTCAAAATTTTGACTTGCTGGAATATCTCATTTTGTAGGGATAAGACAAAATGGGAAGGGATTTATGTTTGATGTGGCTGAGATTAAGAATTACATACTGAAAAATAATTTATTTTTCATTTTCCCACAACTTCAGTATATAAACAAAAACCTACATTTCTGGCATCCTGGAAAATTTGTTGCAAGAAAAAGAAACGACTGACATGGCTGTAGTTTGATGTGCAATAATAGATTTACTAGGAGAGAGATTGATCTGTGCTGTGCTAAGCTGCAAGGAAGCATCCATTCCTGCTGTGGCTTGTAAAAGAAATTTAAAGGCTACTCCTGTATATTAAATGAGGCTAAAAATTTTGATCAATAACTTTTCTTCACAAAAAAATAGAAAGGATGAAATAACCAGAGATTGATTTTAAAATCTTAATACCCACTACCAGCTGACAGAAATACTTTCCAAGCACTATTTTGAAAACTGCCAGTGAACTGGTCCAAATTGTGAAAGGGCCTTTTTAAAAATAGGTTTTATCATCTTCTCCACTTGTTTCTAAACCTGAGACCAGGAGTTCCCATTGTGGCTCAGTGGTAAGGAACCCAACTAGTATCCATGAGGATGCAGGTTCGATCCCTGGCCTCGTTCAGTGGGTTAAGGATCTGGCGTTGCTGTGAGCCAAGGTGTAGGTCATAGATGGCTCTGGTGTGGCTATGGCTGTGGCTGTTACTGGCAACTACAGCTCCGATTAGACCCCTAGCCTGGGAACTTCCCTATGCCACAGGTGCAGCTCTAAAAAGACAAACAATAAACAAACAAATAAATACATAAAACTGACATCCAGCCAGGGATGTCAGAGAAATTCGTGTGCACAGTAACATGGCTTACCCACACTGTTTTGCAAATGGGTTTGAGACATTTTGATAAGGTAGCAAAGTTTAAAAAAAAAAACTTTGAAAGATATACTGTATCAAGTTTACATGTTCTTTTTTTAATGGAAATATTCCATTAAATTGAATACATCAGCATCCACATTTGCCATTTTGAATCCATGAATGCTGCCCCCCATCTCATACCTAAAAATCTCTTTTTCCTTTTCTTCCTCCATCAAAATAGCTACAGATCCTGAAACATCCACAATATCCTCCACTGGTGTTAAGGCCTGAGTTCATTCTGAGTTGGCTTCTTACCATGCAAATATTCTAATCATGTTATTTAATTTCTCTGAATCTCAGTTTATACCGAGAATGGGAGTGATAACAGCTATCTTGATTAAATGACAAAATGGCAGGGAATAGACTAAATACAGATGCTGACACTCAATAATTCTCAATAAAGACGGTAACTTTATCCTTAGTTCCCTGCTTCCTTTTTTGTTCTCAAAAATTCAGTTGACATCTGGGATGGGTGAAAAACAGACTTCATTTTTGTTTGTTTGTTTAATATATGTTTTATTGACATATAGGTACATAACTTATTCACTTAAATGATGAACATTTAGAAAGAAAACACACCCCATGTAACTATAAAGAAATTTTAACATGTCTTTTTAAGAAAAAACTCCCATCTACTCTTTTTCATCTGGCTTCCTCCATTCAATATTAGGTGTGTGAAATTAATTGATTTCCTTGATGCGGCAATAGCTCATTTTCATTGTTCAGAATATTTTATTGTATCAATATATCATGAAGGATTTGTCCATTCTTCTCCTGATGAAGATTTAGGCAATTTTTAAAAATGCTATTATAGACATTTTTGTCTTTGGAGGCAGAGTCCACATTTCAATTGAGTATGTACTTAGAACTGGGATTGCCTGGTCATACAGGAACCGTATTAGCTTTAACAGATTTTTTTTGGTCAGATTTTCCCAAAGGAGTTAACTATTAACACTTTCAGTAGCAATGCAGGAGAGTTCAAATTCCTTTTCTTTCCACATTATCAATACTTGGGGTTGGTTTGTTGGGTTTGGGGTTTTTTTATGTATTTTATTCTTTCTGATGGATATATGCTGGCTTAACACTTGCTTCCATTTGCATTTTTCTGATGAGCACATTTTATATGTTTATTGACCATGTGCATGCACTTGATTGTAAAGTGCCTATTCGAGTTTTCTGCCCATTTTTGTGGGGTTTTAATTTTGTTATTGTTGATTTGCAGGAACTCTTTATATATTCTAGATATGAGTTCTTTGTCAGTTATGGGAACTCTCACTCTGTTGCTCCTGTTTTTATTCAATCAATGACATCTTTTGATGAAAAGAAGTTCTAAATTTTATACAGTTCTTTGTATCATTTTCCCAGTTAGTAGATTGTTTTGGCTTTTAAAAAAATCTTTGCCTATCCCTACTATAAAGGATTCTCCTGTTTTCTTCTAAAATGATTTTGTTTACCTTTATCATTTAATTAAAATTCCATTTGGAAGTTTTTTGATACGGCATAAAGTGGTGTCAAGATTACTATTTTTTTCCATATGAATAATTGACCCAGCCCCAGATCATGGAAAGACTTTCTTTTCTCCACGTTCTTTTCCTTTTTCATATAGCAGATGACCACTATGTCGAGGCCTTTTTCTACTCTCTTTTCCTTTGTCTATATTGCCTTGAACAAAGACCACATTGTATTAACTATAGGGGCTTTATATAGGTCTTAGTTTCCTAGAAGTACAAATCTTTACAATTTGTTCTTCAGGTATTGGCCCTTTGCATTTTCAAATGACTTTACACAAAGCTTTTTAAATTCAAAATAATAAGTCTGTTGAGTTTTTGAGAGGGTTTCTGTTGAAACCTAGGTAGATTTTAGGGGAATTGTGGACTTTACTGTTATTATAGACTATCATGGTATACTCCTCAATTTATTAAAATTTCCTTTAGTTACTTTCAGTGATACTAGCAGTTTTCTAACATAGCAATAATAAACTTCTACTTGTCAGATTTTATAGAGACATTTTATATTTTTATTGTAATTAGTATTTTTAAAAATTTTATTTTCACTACTGTATAAAATAGGTAATTAAGGAGAACCTGTTGTACAGCACAGAAAAACACAATAGTTTGTAATAACTTGTATGGGAAAAAAGAATGGATATATTTATATGTAGAACTGGTTCATTTTTCTGTACACATAAAACTAATACAACATTGTAAATCAACTATATGCCAATAAAATTAAATTTAAAAAATTATTTTCTGGAGTTCCCGTCATGGCTCAGTGGTTAACAAACCTGACTAGTAACCATGAGGTTGCAGGTTTGATCCCTGGCCTCACTCAATGGGTTAAGGATCTGACATTGCTGTGAGCTG
Source organism: Phacochoerus africanus (assembly GCF_016906955.1). Lineage (NCBI taxonomy): Eukaryota > Metazoa > Chordata > Mammalia > Artiodactyla > Suidae > Phacochoerus > Phacochoerus africanus. Next base: position 14,155,369 of record NC_062548.1, read on the forward strand.
TGGTATAGGTTGCAAATGCAGCTTGGATCCTGCATTGCTGTGGCTGTGGCATAGGCCAGGAGTTACAGTGCCAATTCAACCCCTAACCTGGGAACCTCCATATGCTGTGAGTGCAGCCCTAAAAAGACAAAAAAAATATATTTTTTTTTTCTAGTTGCTTGTTGCTAGTACAAAGAAATACAATTGTTTTTTCACATATTGTCATTATAATTAGTGGCCTTCTTAAATTCACTTATTAATTTTAATTATTTATCTAAATAGATTTTTGGATTTAAAACCATCTTATCTGTAAATAAAGCCATTTTTATTCTTTTTTCAGTCCTTACTTATGTCTTAAAAAAATGACTTTTTTCTTGCCATATTGCAATGGCTATAGTGTTGAATAAAAGTGGCTTATGCACATCTTTGTCTCACTATTGAGCTCAGAAGAATATTTTTCAGAGTTCAACATCAGTATTATATTCATTACAGCTTTTTTTGATCATGCTTCTATATCTTATATGTTGAGACATTCCAACTTCTGGTTTTTCTTTGTTAATACTTTTTCCTTTTTATAGCATATGTGAAATTTTATCAGTTATCGAATTTTATTAGACACTTTTTCGATGTTTACTGAAATAATTATATTATACCCCCCTTTACTCTGTTAATGTGAAGAACATTGCATTGAGTTTCCAATATTCATCTAAACTTGAATTCCTAGAATAAACCCATGATATGCTATCCTTTTTATAATTGCTATATTTGGTTTGCTAAAATTTAAAAATTTTATGTTTGCAAAAGTGCTTCTACATGATTTTTTTTTCTTCCAGTATCATGAAAGCTGTTGAACATGAATTTTCCTTTCTTTTGATAGCATGATGATGCTTGCCTCATATAAACTAGGGTATGTTTCCATTTTTCTTATTTTCTGGAAAGATTTGTGTGACCATAATAGTATTGCTCCTTTCCCAAATATTTGCAAGACTTCACTTTAGTGAAGTCATGTAAGTGTGGAGTTTTCTTTCTTTATTTAAAATATTTCTTCTTTTTATTAGACCTGGGTAGCTTCAATGTTATATTTCTTCTAGTTTCAATTTTTGTAAACTGTATTTCCAAAAAGTTGTCCCTTTCCTCTAAATTGTCATGATTATTTTTAAGCTGTTCACTTCTTTATGCTCTTACTAACACTTAAAGTCTATGGGATGTTTTTTATCCCTAATGTTGGTCCTATGTTATCATTCTTTGACTCAAACATATTTTTGGACTTTTATTTGGTTGTTTGTTTTTTGGGGGTTTCTAATCCATCTGTTATAGTTATTCTTGGCAGGAAGGGTGGTCTGAGGCAAGCTACTCTATCACAGCAGAACATGAAAATTGGGCTGGGCCGCATTTTAGCACTTAATGTTCCAAGGAGATGAAATAGCAGAAAGCAACTCCCAAGGGGAAAGGAATGTGTCCCCCATAATATAACCCCAAGGTCTCCTTGAAATAAAAGACTCTTTATATTTCTCTCTAAATGCCCAAGGGCTAGCATCTTGTGAGCTCTCAATAAACATTTGCTAAATTTATGAATAAAACAAAGAATAACAGCAGCCTGACATGCCACCCCAAGGGGCCACGTGCATCCTGCCGCAACCAGCAAGTTTTTCATTTGGAGACCCCAGTAGGCTAACATTTGGGCAAAAAGCACCTGCCCTCGGAAGTGATAGAGTTCACGACAGTGATGCAGTATGGGATGGGAACATGTCCTCATCAGACTGATTTCAACACATCAGTTCTTTCCATGCCTCTCACCAGAACCAAACATCCTCTTTCCACCAAAGGGTTGCTACCATGAGCCTACAATTTACTTCTGGAGGAAAAAAGGAGCCACCTGCTATTCTCGTATTCTGTAATAAAGAGGGAAACACTAGAAACAACTTAAATATCCTTCAACAGAACTAACCCAACCATTAATATAGCCATGCCCTAAGTGGCTATTCCTTTACTTTAAATGACAATGAGGAAAATATGTAACAACATGAACAAGCATCCATGAACTACTGTTAAGTGAAATAAGCCAGTTACAAATAAGTATAGCACAGCTGCATTTTTGTTTTTTTTTTTAAAGAAAATCTGTGTATGCATAGATAAGTGTGCTGAATAGATATCAAATTATTAATATGGTTATCTTCATATCGTGAGATGCTAGCTAATAAATATTTTCTTCTTTGGCTTGTCTACAATGTCTAAATATTTTATAAAAATATGTATACTTGTGAGTAGTAATTTTCAAAAGTTCCTCCTTAAAAAGTGCCGCTCTGCGCTTGTCCCACTGGAAGGAATAGGAAGGTCCATTTCTGCAGCTTTCCAAGGGTGAATTCCTCTGCCTACTGTTTTAGAATAGACTGGCCTAGAGATGAGAGTTTTATAAGGGCTGCTGTCAGCCTGGCTGATGACGGGTGATGCCACCCCTCACTGGCCACACATTTCACTGTAATGGGTGGGAAATGCAAGAAATGAGCAGTGGGACCTTAGCCAGAGCAGCCTGCCCTGCCAAGCCCAGCCCAGAGGGGAGAATCAGGGCTCTCTGCTGCCTGCGGATGAGAAAACAGAGCTCTTCTGCTATAACTCAGCCTGCCGGTTACCTGCAGATACAATTAGCAATTACCTGATCCATACACAGAGCAGGAAGCAAGGCCCAGCTTGTGGACAGCTTCAGTTTGCTCCCTGTCACAACTGCTTCATGGACCACCCTGCCATAATGGCTTTCCCTGGCTTCTCTGAAGACTCGGTGTGTTATTATGGTAACCACAGGGCCACGTGGCCTTGCATCGATTTCTTCACCCTGCACAAGCTCTCTGCAGAGGGGGTACACTCTGCAGCAACTTGGGAGCATCCTTCTGAGAGATGGTGGGGGAGTTTCTGAAGATCTCCATGGCAGGGCCTGGAGTGCCCCATCTCTTGCTGACAGGCACCTTCTCCAGCTGGGCCCTCATCAAAGCTATTCCCTGGCCAAGTTTCCACCATCCTTTGGGCAGCTAGCCTTTAGGGCCCAAATGGGCTGGGCTGAATGCTAATTCAGCTTCATACTAGCTGTGTGATCTTGGGGAAGGCAACCAACCTCTCTGAGCTTCAATGCTGCCATCCAGAAGATACTAATGGTAATAGCTAACATGAACATGTATTAATGTGCTCGTCCCAACTCCTTGGAGTAGCTAGCATATGGTTTGTTCCACATTGCAATGATGAGGAAGCAGAAGCAGAGACAATTATAGAATTTCCCTAATTCATACCTATTCATTGACAGACCATGTGCTCAAAAATCCCCACAGATGCTCTTAGGCCAAAGCCTGCTCTCTTGACACTATGCTAAAGTGCTTTTCTTAATAAAAAATAACATTTACCTCATGCAATTATTATAAAGATTAAATAGATATTTTTTTGAAGATGTATTTGACAGGGATTTTGCAGAACATAATTATTCAATGCTTATGAATACATTTGTTAGTTAATTCAGATGTAGTCATAGAAAGGACAGAAAGATTCTAGATGCATCCAGACACCAACTTTGCAATGAGTTGTCAGAACAAGGCATCACTATGCAGCAGCATCATTGGAACTGACCTCTTCCCAGATTCCTTGGGAGCCCTGCCTCTTAGACTGGCAGTTTTCAACCTGCTGTTTGAAGTCTTGATAAGGAAAAAAAATTTATTACACTGGTTGTGGTTGGAAAAGAAACGAAAGAAAACTTTTAGGAGTTCCCGTCATGGTGCAGTGGTTAATGAATCCGACTAGGAACCATGAGGTTGCGGGTTTGATCCCCTGCCCTTGCTCAGTGGGTAACGATCCGGCGTTGCCATGAGCTGTGGTGTAGGTTGCAGACGCGGCTTGGATCCCGCATTGCTGTGGCTCTGGCGTAGGATGGTGGCTACAGCTCCAATTAGACCCCTAGTCTGGGAATCTCCATATGCCGCGGGAGTGGCCCAAGAAATGCCAAAAAGACAAAAAGAAAGAGAGAAAGAGAGAAATAGAGAAAGGAGGAAGGAAAAGGAAGGAAGAAGGAAAGGAAGGAAGGAAGGAAGGAAGGAAGGAAGAAAGAAAGAAAGAAAGAAAGAAAGAAAGAAAGAAAGAAAGAAAGAAAGAAAGAAAGAAAGAAAAAACTTTTAAAATTACTTTGGTTCTCTCAAATAAGAGACTAAAATGTGGTACTTCAAGGCCTCTCCAAGGAGATAAACTCAAATCGTCTCTGCCTAGGATAACAATTACCTGACCCTAATTGCCCCTTCTGTCCCACTGCGGTTGTTACAGAGTTCTCAAGCCCCTCCTGAGCAACCTGGCCTTCTTCCTGCCCTACTAGAACAGGTATGTGGCCCACTCATTACCCCACTTACATAAGGGCGATATATGCCCCAACCAACCAGCAAGTGTATTCTAAGACCTCCCCTCTCTTCTTTGTCCCCGGGCTATAAAAAACAGACAGGACCCCGCACTCTGGGTCAGCTCTCCCTGATTATCAGGAAGTCATCCTGGTGTGATAGCAGCATCTCTTACCTTAAAAACTTATCTTTCTTTTCACCTTGCTATGAGTCTGGAAAATTCTTTTTGTAACCTGCACCTGTGGACCACAGCATAGAATAGCTCCAATTTCCCAAAGATCCGTCTCCTTGTTGGTGTTTGTCTTTGCTGGCAACTCCAGGGTGCCCTCCAAGTGAGATTTATGTTGGAACCACAACTGTCCCTCCTTTCCAATTACCCCACTCCTGGGGCTTTGGAGCAGAAAACGCAGGGAAGGCCAGAAGTGCAATGAGAGGTCCTTGACAGGTAAGGCTGGCAGGAGGCAGCACACCCAAAATTGGAATGAATTGGAGAAGTGCTCACTGCTTTAGGTTGGTGCTCATCACCAATAGGTCACAGAAGGATAGTCTAGGCAGAAGCATCAACAGAAATGAGCACATCATATTTAAGTACATGTGCAAACTGAGGGAGTTAATCCTTTGTAATTATGACAAAGCCCTAAGTTCCTATTAAACACTTCTTCATCCCAGTGGCGCTGTGCATCCAGGCACACTCCCAGTGCTTCAGAGCTGCTGCCTTCAGCTGTGCTTGCGGACAGTGGCTAATCGAGGTGACCAAAGTCACAGCCATTTGTGTTTCCATCCACCGGACACTGCAGAGGCTCCCTCTGAACCAGCACATGGCCTTCCATGAGCATGTTCGGCCCTTTGTCTTCCATTTAGTGAAGGCTCTTAGGGAAAGACGTCTGCTATTTCTCTCACATCTCTCTCTCCTCTCCCACACTGATGACTCATAAATAGCAGCGACTATTCGAAAGCCAAGTTCCTCCTCCCATAAGAGTGAGGGGGAACTCCAAAAGTACCCGCATCTGGTTAGGGGACCAAGTTGCATGAGGCTGATTGATTAGAGAAGCAGCTAGAAGCACCACAAAGACAAGACTGAAATAGATCCAAAACTTAACAGAAAACGTTCAACATTCAAAATAAGCTAATGAGCTCATTATAAAACCTACCTCTTGTTTAATATTCACATCGTGAGATAGTCTATATAAAGGACTTACATCATTTCATCAATAATCTCAACAAGATAGTTATCATCACCCCATTTTACAGATGAATCAACTGAGACGCAGCGACTGAAGTAACTTGAACCATCCCTCAGGGCAAAAAGTGCAGTGTTGTAATGGGACCCTCTCCAAACACAGTGTTAGATACGGAGTGAATGCTTATGAAACAAATCTGCGGCTTCAAGTTCACATGTGTTCCATGAGACCACGTAGCTTCTAGATGACCTCCCCATTGCACTCCGACCCAGGACCAAGGTCAGGCTCCAAGCCAGAGATAAAGCAAGAGTTTGGGAAGCAGGAGAAGGCAGGAAGGAGTTAGAAAGCTAGATGTAAAGCCGGCTGAGGCCAGGGTCAGACCATGAGTCACACGTGGTATGGACGTGGCCCAAGCAGCAGTGTCATCGGCACTGACCACAGATGGAAGGTGAACAGGCAGCTTAGGAAGGATCCCTGTCTGGAGACAATTACATTCCAATTGTCTCTACCTTCCCCTCCCTTCTCTCTCCTACTGAAATCAGAGAGAACATGGAGAAGGGTATGTCTAATTAAATTGAAATGGTTGAAATGAATTGCAAGCCAACCCAAGCCGATTCTTGCAGGTGGTTCCATTAGTTGTATTACATGATCGCACCATTCAGAATCCTTGATGTGACAAGTAACAAGTAACCAAATAAATTCCAGGGCCTATTTCTGCATGCAGTCCTCCTCAAAGAGACACAGTTCAGAAGCCAAAGGCCTTGATCAGATCCCAGCCTCTTCATGCCTCTCTCAAGGAACCCTGAGTTGCTAAGGTATAACTCACTGTAAGACGTTTTTTTAAAAGGAGAGTTTGGAGTTCCCATGGTGGCTCAGCAGTAATGAACCCAACTAGTATCCATGAGGACTCAGGTTCTATCCCCGGCCTCACTCAGTGGGTTATGGATCTGGTGTTGCTGTGAGCAGTGTGGTGTAGGTCGAAGACAGGGCTTGGATCTGGTGTTGCTGTGGCTGCGGCTGTGGCAGTCCCTGCCTTTCACCCTTCCACCCACTATCTGCTCTGTCAAACGTTCTTTATTCCCTGCCTCTCTGACATGTCTTCAGCATCAGGAGACACTGATCAGGGGGTGGGAGGGGGTGCTCCCATGAAGCACCCCCACCAGGCTTGGATCTAGTGAACACAAGAAGGCCACAGAGAAGGGGGGTATCTCCAGCATGGCTGGAGTCCAAGGATGCCCCTTCACTCCCCAACCTACAAGGGGTGCACAGCTACTCACAGTTGCTTCTTTCTCTCTCTCTCTCACTGGTGTGTGTGTAGGGGGGACACTTCTCATGGAAAATTTCCAGTGAGTAAAACTCTCCATCTTGTTACTAATGGAAACCAATTCAAACTGGCTTAGCCAGAAAGGAAAGACTGTATTGAATGATTTACTGAAGCACAGGCCAGGGCGATGCTGGCCTACAGTGGGCTGGCTCCAAGGCCAAAGAGCATCAGAAATCTCTGTCTCTCTCTCGCTCTCCTTCCCTGCCCTCTTTCTTTCTCCTTCCCTTGTCTTCCTCTGCCGTATCTCCTTACTATGTGCAATACATCTGGCCCCAGGAACTCTGTACCTTGTCTTACAGCTTTGTGTCCCAAGAGAATGGGAGCTGCGTACCCAAGGTCCCTTTTCTTCCTCCAGGGGAGGATAGAGATTGGTCTTGTCTACCTCATACGCCCACTGCTTGGACCGATGACGGTGACCATGGGGAGAAGACACTGGGAGTGACTCAGCATGGCTCACATACTCACCCCACAAAAAGAATCGACAGTGTTGGTGTGTTAGCTCCCCCACCCACTAAACCCATGGGTGTGCTCTCCAAGAGAAGAAGGATGCTACCTAGGCCAATGAAGCAAAAGCACTCATTACTGTGATGAGTGGGGAAACTATGACTTCGCAATCCTGGGCTTACTTACTAGGCTCAGTGTAGTAGAAAAATGCATCAGTTCCCAAGTACCAGGTAAGATCCAAAAATGTCCACTTGGATCCTGCTGCTTGGAACCTTTCAACGGGATCCCTAAGAAATGACTATTTAAAACTATTCATCTGCTTTGTTGGAAATTAAGCCACTCACTGCAAATGAGTCAATCCTCTCATTTTCTCATTTGAGCCATGCATTCTAAAGAAATCGGTCAACATTCTGTTCCATAAACACTCTGTTTATCTTCCCATCTCCGAGCTTTTCATTGTGTACTTTCCTCTGCCTAGAATAACATTCTGGGGTCTCATTCACCTTCTATCTGTCAGTGTCTTCCTGTGTTCATTTATCGGAAGCCCCTTGGAGATGCCACACAGGTCACCTATGGCAGAGAGCAGCCCTAACTCCAGCCCCCGCCCCGCCGCCCCGGGTCCTCCCAAGTTCCAATCCTCTCCCCCAACCTGCTGCTGAAATTCCAACATGCCTGGCAGCTTAACCGCCTCTGAGATAAGAGGATCTGTCCTTCAAGGGTGGTCCTCTCCATACTGGCCAATAACTTCTCTCTCTCTCTTCTGAAGCTCCAAAGCACCACTTGACGCCACATGCTGACTTGTTGATTAAAAATGAGATAATACATTTAAAGCATCCACACAGGACTGCTTTCATTTCCAGTCCTCATAAATAATAATCGCCATTATTGTAATTGTAACAGATCTCAATTCCCCTGCTAAGCTGGACAAAAATCTGTTGAATGAGAAAATGATTGGGTGAAGAGACAGAAACTAATGAAAATAGTGAATATGTTATTTATTGGAAATCTTAGGAAATCTTATATTTTTTATTTTTAAACTGAGATATATTTTCAAAAATGAAGATTCCCAAACATCTGAGAAGACTACTGCTAGGGGCTTTACCAATGCCTCAATTTGCCAGTGTCAATCAATTTATCAATGGCATGATGTTTGTTTCATGAAAAGCACTAACACATCATTTTAGGTCCATTTTTTTCACAGTTTTTTTCCCCACAGGTTCTTATAAATATGTTTATATCAGAGAAAACAAGGCACTTTGGGAGCTTTACAACTTACTCTCCTACTTGGTGTGCAGAAGTTCCCAGGCCAGAGATCAAACCCATGCCACAGCAGTGACAATGCTGGCTCCTTAACCCACTGTACCACAAGGGAACTCTGAATTTTATTTTTCAATTTTCAATTTTTTTTTTGGTCTTTTGAGCACTGCACCCACAGCATATGGAAGTTCCCAGGCTAGAGGTCGAATTCGAACTATAGCCGCAGGCCTACACCACAGCCACAGCAAGGCCAGAGCTAAGCCACATCTTCAACCTATACCACAGCTAATAGCAATGCTGTATCCTTAAGCCACTGAATGAGGCTGGGGATCGAACCTACATCCTCATAGTTACTAGTCAGATTCATTTCTGCTGAGCCACGATGGGAACTCCCAGAACTCTGAATTTTAAATATCATATTCATATGATTTCAAATGCTAAGTTGGATTTCTTTTAAAATGATCCCTTGTCCTTGGGTTAAAGATCTGATCATCTTTTGCTTGCATTCACAACTTTACCCAAGAACAGACAGGAAGGTAATGAAGCATTGTTAAGTCCGAGGTGAAGCGTTTCAGTACCACAAGAAAGCATGCAATATTTATTCAAGCGTCTGTATTTCCATTTCTGAAGAGATGAGAATTAATTTTCGGCCTCCTCAGATCATGAGCAGCAGACTTTAGTTAAGAGTTTTGGAACAGGCTAGCTTTGATGAGACGAGCTGCATTAAGCACAGACGACCAGCCAGGGAATTTGCTAAGCTGGGATGGATTAATGTAAGCTGCCAGCACTAACTTTTTACAAACTCCTTTCCTGATAATAACAGGGGAGAGTAGACACAGACTTGAAATTTTTGGCAGTAAAATTAGCTTTAACATAGGACTCATTTTCTTTTCTTTCTAAACATAGAAAGGGGGAGGGGAAAGCAACCTAAAATAATTTAGAGGCTCCCTTAACAGGAAAAGTAGATGGCAGTTGGCTGGCATGTGAGCACGTTCCCACCTCTGTGTGGCATCCAAGACCCAGCATCTTTCCCACTAAGACATCATCATGCTCACCAATGGCCACCACGCTGGCTTTGATCAGAGGCAGCCACACTGTGCCCATCAACAAAGACTCTGAGGGAGTCAGGGTGACAAGATGCCTTGTGGTAAGGAAGTGAACTGAGGGTGGGGCCAGAGAAGCGAGGAGGCTCATTGGTTTTTCATGGCCTCCTGGGGGAAAACCAGCTCCCCATAACCAGTTCCTTTCCTGTATTCAACTCATTCTAATTCAGAAACTTAACAACAGCACCCGGGAAAAAAAGCTGCATGTGTTGGGTAGACTGTGTTGCTGGAGTCTTAGTTGTTATTACTGGAGTAGGACAAGGCATGTGAGTTTAGGGTTAGGCTCCAGCTCCAAGGCATCATCTGTGCATAGTTCCTTCATCTCTTGTGCCTCAGTCTCCTTATCTGTGCATTATAGGTATTGACACCTGTACTGCAGGTTATGTCAAGATTAACATATGGAAACATATCTCGGTGGCTGACACAAAGACAGCCAGGAAATACCAGGTTATAATCCTACTGAAGTTACCTGTAAAGTATTTGACAGGAAAACTCATTCTTGGTTATCACTAAGATTCTAGATGGCACCAAAAGTTCTAGCTGGAAAGTGAACAGTTGTGGTAAATGGGAGATTTGGCATCTTATAGATGGAAAATTGCAGCCAATGTCTATCGACTTTGTTGGAATTCAAGGTAGCTTCTGTCACATTGGCTTCCCCACTGGTTATTGCACACTGTGGAGACCAAATACTCATTTATACTGAGTTCCTTCTTAGCAATACGCAGAGGCAACGGTGTCTACGTCTCTGATGGAAATTAAGGGGAAGGATTTCGTTCCTGTAAGCACATAGATCTAAAAAGTGGACACTGAAACTATAAAATAAACTAAAGCTTCTCGTTATTTTGCTATTTTCTTGCACTCAGAACAAGTGCCACAGGAAAGCCTCATTTCCCTTCCCACCAGATTTTTAGCTGATTGGAGTTTCTTCACTTTCTTCTTTGATTACCCTCCCCCCAACACACATCATACACACACACACACACACACACAAAACCCTACACAAATACACAAAGCCTAAAGAATACTAGAATACATGGTATTCTGGAATCAAGGAAATGCAAATCAAAACAACGAGACCATAAGTTTTTCAAGGTCTGTGAGTCAGTATCTGTTCTGCAACAAAGTTTGGAGATAGGCGGGGGGTAGGGGATGGGCTGGGGGTTTGGGATGGAAATGCTATAAAATTGGGTTGTGATGATCATTGTACAACTATAAGTGTAATAAAATTCATTGAGTAATTAAAAAAAAAACCCCACAATGAGATATATCATCTCACACCTGCAAGAATGCCTATCATCCAGAAGACAAGAGATAACAAGTGTCTGTGAAAACACTTAGGCAGTGTTTGTGGAATTTTAAACTGGTTCATACACTATGGAGAAGAGTGAGGAGGTTCCTTAAAAGATTTAAAATAGAATACCAGACAAACCCAGCAATCCCAGTTCTGAGAATATATCCAAAGGAAGGGAAAATAGGTTATGAAAGAGATACATGCACAGCCATGTTTATTGCCGACTTATTCACAAGAGTCAACACATGGAAACAACCTAAGTGTCCATCGATGAATGAATGAATAAGATGTGGGATATACCTACAACAGAATACTCTTTCTTCAGCCATAAGAAAAGGAAACACTGCCATTTGCAACAATATGCATAGAGCTTGAGGACATGAGGCAAAGTGAGATAAGTCAGACAAAGAAAGACAAATACTGACTGAACTCTCTGTCACTTTTTTTTTTCTTTTTCTTTTTTTGCTTTTTAGGGCTGCACCTGTGGCATATGGAAGTTCCCAGGCTAGGAGTTGAAACTGGAGCTATAACTGCTGGCCTACGCTACAGCCACAGCCACAGCCACAGCAATGCAGGATCCGAGCCGCGTCTGTGACCCACACCACAGCTCACGAAAACAATGGATCCTTAACCTACTGAGCGAGGCCAGGGATCAAACCCATGTCCTCATGGATACCAGTCAGGGTCGTTAACCACTGAACCACCGAAGGCAACTCCCGAAATCTCTTATATGTACAATCTTTAAAAAAAAAAAAAAAAACAAAACCCAGAATTCAAAAAAACACAGTGGAATAGTGATGACCAGGGGCTGGAGGTATAAGAAGAGGTGAGATGTTGTTTACAAGTACATACTTGCAACTCGTAGATAAATAAATCCTAGAGACCTAAATCACAGTACAGCAATTATAGACAATGAAACTGTATTACGCACATTAAACTTGCTAAGACACTACATCTTAACTGTTGCCATCACTAGAAGAAATGATACTTCTGTGCCGACACAACAGAGGTGTTAGCTAATGCTACAATAGCAATCACATTGCGATATAAATGTATCAAAGCAACGGTTTATAAACTATGGTACACTTAAACTTATACCATGGTATGTCAATTGCGTCTTAATTTTATTTTTATTTATTTTTTTAAAATTTTCCCACTGTACAAGGGAATCAAGTTATCCTTACTTGTATACATTACATTTACATTTCCCCCCCACCCTTTGTTCTATTAATTTAAAAAGTATATTACTATATAAGAGCTTCTCTGATGTTGCAGCATGATACTGGATGCAGAAATAGAAGGCAGTGTTAGGGTTCACCTCTGACTCCCACCCCATCATCCAGGTCTTCAAGGAGAGCATTGCTGAATCCAGGGTCAGGAAAGCGCATCCTGGCTGGTTCCATGGTGATCTGCCTCTGCTCACACTCCTCGGCCCCCATCCCTGCCTGCCTTTCCCCACACACCCTCATTCACCCGGCCAGCTCCTAGCAACCGCTGACACCCAATTCCGCACCAAGGTCCTGCCTTCTCTTCCTGCGCAGTGACCATTCCACCTCCCTCCTCCGCTCGCGCCTTGGGACTGTCTAAGCTTGCTCTGTGCACACAGGGCCCGGGCTATGACTTTTATGAACATCTTCTTTGGTTATGAGACACCTCCAAATATCCACTGCGAAAGCAATTACTGTATCTTGGAAGCGGTCGCAAAACAGAATTCCAGCTGAATGATGCAGGAACTAGAAAAGGCCCCTTCAACTCTCAACCACATGCCATCTTATGATTCCTTGTGCAATGACCAAAATGCCAAGAATGTGAAGTTCCCATTGTGGCTCTGTGGGTTAAGAACACGACTAGTACCCATGAGATGTGGGTTTGATTCCTGGCCTTGCTGCTCAGTGGGTGAAGGATCTGGCATTGCCAGCGTCGGTCACAGATTCGGCTACGTAGTCTGGCAGCTGCAGCTCCAATTCAACCCCTAGCCTGGGAACCCCTAGCCTGGGAACCACTCATATGCTGTGGTGTAGCCCTAAAAAAGACAAAAAGAATGCCAAAAATCTTTTTTGGAGGGGCGGGGTGGTCGTACTACTTCTACACCCTACCCCATTAACCTGCATTCCACAAGGACTCAGGGACACTCAGCTCTTTGCCTGGAATCTGTGTTTTTCTCCTGATTCTAGAACCTTCTGGCCAGCTGTGCCCCCCTCACTCACCTGATGTCCAACCAGCTATGACCTTGCCCTCCCTTGGCCCACCCTCATCAGCACCCCCACCAACCACTCACTCCCAGCCCTGTACCCTCTCAAGCTCTCATTATACCATCAGGAAAGCTGTTGTAGGAGTCACTTTTTCCCGGATTGCTCTATGCCTGGACTGACTTCTGTGCCTTCCTTGGAGCCTGGGGGACCCACTCCTGCCCCAGCTTCCCAGAATGAGGGCTGTTTCGCTTGCCCCACACTTCCTACTGGAGCAGGAAAGAGAGTGATAATCTGCCCACCCACCACGACATCCAGACAATTATTCCAGAACAACAAATCTCTCTGCTTTGCAGCTCTTGCCACCTGTTTACCACCTCAGGATGCCACCTGTCCAGCATTATAAGCTTCTAGCATCCTCCCCCATGTCTCCAGAGGGCTGGCTCACCACCTTCCTCTCTGCTCTGCCTTGCTGCATTCCTGCATTCCATCATTTCAAATCCATATTAAGGAACAATCTGATATCCTGGCTTCCATCACCTGAAATCTCTAAGGCTCTTCAGCCACATACAAATAAAACTTCACCTTGAAGCTTCTAGCTAGACTGAATCACATGGCTCTCAATCGCTCTAACTCTGAGCTCTCATTTCAACTGTCTTTCTTTTCAGTTTCACTTCTGCTGACTTTTTTTTAATGATTTTTATTGTTTCCATTATAGTTGGTTTATAGCGTGCTGTCAATTTCTACTGTACAGCAAAGTGACCCGGTCAAACACACACACACACACACACACACACACACACATTCTTTTTCTCACATTATCCTCCATCATGTTCCATCACAAGTGACTGGATCTAGTTCCCTGTGGTATCACTCCCACGGACTTTGCTCTATGAACACAATTCTACCTCTGGTACCTAGGCATCTGCATTTTTCCACAGCATCAAATTTCTTTCCTTTCTTATGTGAGTTGGACCTCAGAATCAACCGTCTCCCGCAGTCACAAACATCTCGAGATGTTATACACTCTTGGTTACCTCCCATGATCAACAATACAACTCCTGCTGCCTACAGTCCTACATGACCTATAATATCAGCCACTCTGGTATAAATGTGCTGATAAATGCCATTGCATGAGCCCACCGCCCTTACTGAGCCCTAACTGCTACTCACAATCTGTTTATCCATCGTTGGTTAATTCTCAAACTCTACCGTCCCTCTCCAAGTGTTTCCACACTCATATTTTACTCTCTGTGGAGTTTGTTTCATCTATTGCTTCTCTTCCTCCCCGTTTTGAGAAGTTCTCTACCTGTTCACTCATGTCCTCTGCTCTTCTTCCTTCTCTCACATGATGTGCCCTTCAGTCCTTGAAGATGCTCCTGGAATCTTGATCTCACTTGCTCCCCGCCTCCTCCAGCATATATATATATATATATATATATATATGTTTTGTTTTGTTTTGTTTTGTTTTGTTTTTGGCCACACACACAGCATGTGGAAGTTCCAGGGCCAAGGATCAAACCCTTGCCACAGTAGTGACAAGGCTGGCTCCTTAACTCACTGAGCCACCAGGGAACTCCTAGCACACTGACCTTTTAATTAACTTTTCTTTCTGTTACATGCTCAGCCTTCGTGTCTTTTTTGTTGTTTGTTTGTTTGGTTTTGTTTTTCCAAATGAGGCTGAAGTTGAGCTCCCCCACCCCACCCCCAGAAGCCCCACCCAAGCTCCTCCACACTATGTGAGCTTTAGGTGGCATGGAATTGAAACAATCCCCAGATCCAGCTTGGAAGCTGCACGTTGAAGATGGCAGAGTCTCCGCTGGGGGAAGTCCTCACATGCTGTTGTGGACAGGGGCAGCCCCTCCACCTCTCCATCTGCCCAGTCCTGTTTCGCGAGCAAGAATAATCTTCAGTTGTGCTGGAACCATGGTATACTTTGAAGCCATGCTGATTAACCTATATAACTAATGCATTCCCAGTTGTCAAGCACTGTTGATTCTTGGATCAGTTCCTCCTTCCCAGACACACTATCATCACTGCTCGTTTCAGCCTTGATCTTTTCTGTCACGTGGTCTGTCACAATGGCCTCTGAGTGGTCTCTCCAGCCATCCACGGCTTGCCGCTTGATGGGACAGCAATCCCATCGTTAGAATAAAGTTCCTGTAGTTCCTACCATGGTGCAGTAGGTTAAGAATCTGACGGCAGTGGCTCGGGTCACGGCAGAGGTGCAGATTTGATCCCTGGCCCAGTGCAGTGGGTTAAAGGATCCAGTGTTGATGCAGCTGCAGCTGTGGCTCAGATTTGATCCCTGGCCTGGGAACTTCCATATGTCATGGATGGGGCCATAAAAAAAAAAAAAAGAATAAAAGTTTCTAAAACAAAAATCAGATACTTTATCCTGTACATCTAGAAGCCTTTGGTGTTCACAGAATAAATCTCAGTGCTTAGCCTGGCACTCAAGGTTGCATGTGGACCTGCCCTTAACTCTCTTCAGACATCCATTTACTTTGGGGCAAAAGCAAATGGACGGCCCATCATTTTTTGCCTCTACCTGTGCCATTCTTCATAGCTTTAACTGGAAGAAAAGGGAGAATTTTTCATTTGTATGACACTTATTTTTCTTCCCTTTCACACCTGCCACTGTGTGCAGGTTCTAGGAGGGGTGTTGAGACAGCCATCACTCCTTTTCATGCTGCATCTAGATGTTTGCTAGATAGAGCTTGGCTTCTAGCCTCTGTCTGAGGTCCTTTATCCTGTCAGTCTTCAGATGTGATGCATGCTGCCCCCGATGGTGTTTCCTGCTGTGGGGGGTGCAGGGCAAGGCTGGGGGAACCCTGAGGTCATGGCTGCTCTAGAGCCTGCCCCTCACTCCTGGGCACCTGTCGCAAAATGCTTCACTTCCTCCCTGCTGCTGGCAACCATCCATTTCCTCCTTTGAAAGACAATGCCAAAGAGAATCAATTGAGCTAAGAGCAAGAAGACACAATTCAAATGAGTCTTTCCCTGTGTATTTCTTGTTCCTTCTACTTAAGACATTGTTACCCATGATTTCTGCACTGACACCCTCTAGAAAAAGGAAATCTCTGCATATAGGAGTGAAACAGACACTTTGATGGATGTCTCCTTATTTTTCTGTCATTCACTTAATAACATATCTTATTCCAAACCATCACAGCATGTAGGTTTTAGATTGCATCTTGCAGGGGAGAAAATGTTGGAAGTGGTCTTGCTCTGAATAATTGTTTCCGTGGTTCTATTTAGGGGGAAAGATATTCACTGATTTACTGGGCGCCCAGGAGGAGGGTTTCCTTGGATAGATTGTGTGGGTGAGGGGACCACTTTGATAGTGATTCGTTTGCTTGCAATGCAAACCTAGGGTCATTTCCTAGGGAAGATGTTGAGCCTACATATTCCATCCGGGTGGAATATTTTGCACTGGCCTCAAAGAGCTGTGATGTTTTCCTTATGGATATTTTTTGGCACTGTGAAGAGTCCTAAATTCCTCAGAACTTCCAAGAATCATAACGAAATGGCAGTGGTGTTGCCTTCTGGTTTTCTGTCTTCCTCCTTCCATTCGCGGAGTCATCGGGCATCCCTAAGGGTACCAGGGGCAGTGTACCAGACACATTAAGGTGAACTAGAGCCCAGGCTCTGCGTTCAAAGAGCTGCACCTCGTGAGGAAGGTGGGGACACAGAGTTAGCAATCAATGTAGACATAGCATCTCACTGGGCAGGGGCGTTAGAACACAAGCCCCCCCCCCCGCCCCCGGAACACAGGGCAGGGGTATTAACTCCGAGTTGTGTCCTAAAGGATGAGGAGGAGTTTCTGGGCAAGCACGGTTGGCAAAGGCCAGCCCAAGCAGAGGGAAAATGGTGTGTATCGTGACATGTCCTCTCAGAGGTTGCCGTGCCGGGGAAACGCGTGTGCCTCCAAGAGCATGAAGCAATGAAAATAGGAGAGGGAAAGAAAGAATACTTAAAAAAACAAAAAACAAAAAACAAAGGACAGACTTTTATTCTGAAAACAGTACCTTCAACAAGAACTGATGAACACCTACTGTAATGTCCTACCCTCTATGTCAGTGTCTTATTACCGATAGAACTTTGCTG
Source organism: Phacochoerus africanus (assembly GCF_016906955.1). NCBI lineage: Eukaryota > Metazoa > Chordata > Mammalia > Artiodactyla > Suidae > Phacochoerus > Phacochoerus africanus. The sequence goes on from NC_062548.1 coordinate 14,172,608, forward strand.
AGTGATCCAAGGCTGATTTTAAAGACACGTATCGACCCCAGAGAGCAGATCTCAGCTCAGAAGTGAGAGTGCTGGGCTCATCTACTCCATGTGTATGCTCCCGGCACGCATACAAGACCCTGTGGTGGGTTCTGCATCAAGGCTGCATTGCACAGTGGCTAAGAACGCAGTTTCGGTACCATAGCTTTAAATTCTGGCACCCCAAATACGAGCCGGGCGAGTGCCCGTAAACTCACTTCATCTCAGTTTCCTCATCCGTTATGTGGCGATTACAATGGCACCATCCTCACTGTGTTACTCTCAGGAATGAATGAGCTAATGTATGAAGCACTCACACAAATCCCCTGGCATGTAGGAAACACCTGTGTGCTTCCAGTGGCCACTAGTTTGTTAACCAAACAAAACAGACTTTATTGGGGCGGGATCAAGGAATGGTCCCTGCCTTCAGGAGCTGAGAATAACAGTGATAACCTGATTCTAAAGAACAGAAGCTATTCACAAACCTTAACCATGAAAACCAGCCTCCAAATCAAATTGACTTGCTGGAATTAACCCCGAGGTGACTGCTGCCATTGAAACTGCTAATTCGAGGAACCTGGCAAAAGTTGTTCCTCTGCAAACTAATTTTCATTCACAGCAAAGAGCAGCAATTCTGAGATTTCTGCTTTGAGTAGGAAAGACATGATGAAGACAGTGAGTTAAATTTTGCCCCTGGTCACAGACTATTTTCCGTGTAAGGATAAGAACCATTTTAAATGTCCTCAGTTTCAAATTCTCCCTCTTTTTTTGTTCTTGCACCTCATTCAGGAAGTATTTTTGGCAAGCTTTACAGTTCTTTTAGTTTAAAGGAAAAATTTGCATGCAGTATAAAATTCCATTGGTCTTTAGAGTCGCTATTTGTTAGTTCGCATGTTAAGTAAATTTTTAGAAATAAAAAATTCTTTTTTTTTCCCCTCTGATCCTTGGGCCAAGTACAAACAAGGATGAAAAAAAAAATGCTAGGATTTGCTATCATTGAAACACTATTTGCTGGTGTTATATTTTCTGTTTGTCATCGCATCCATCCTGTGGCGGCCTGGACTGATTGTCCAAAAACAGCAGAAGGGGAGAAGGATGTTAATTTCCTTGAACAAATCTGATGGACCAACACCCTAAAAGGAACTTCCAGGGCCCATTCAAGCCTTCTGCTCTCATCCATCGAGGCTCCATCAAGCCTCAAGAGACACTCTTTCCAAGGGCCTTGGGGAGACCTTGCTGGGTGGAGTGTGGCCCCAAGCCCAGAGTGCCCGGCATCTGGGGAGAGGCCCTTCCAGGGTTTCCCCTTCATCCCACTGGTTTTGGGTGGACAGAGCTGTCTTTTTCTTTATGTTCCATCAGCAGAGGGAAGAGATGGAAATAATAACGTCAAGAAGAAAAGATTCCAATCCCTGCTTCCCTCTCAGGAAGGGTCCTGATTAGGATTATCATGAAGGGGAAAAAAAAAAAAAAAAAGTCAACTTTATAGCCTGGTAGTCAAAGACTCAAACAGGTGGAATCTGGATATCTACCCTAACCATCATCAGGTTTAGCTGGTTACAACAAGAAGCATTCTATGCACTCATTCATCTAAATTCTAAGGTTATTCGGAGTTATAGCAAGTAAGCTTTGGACTTCCGGCTCCACGCACATCAGAGATTCTTACCGTCCGCTTGCCAGGACTTGTGTTGAAACAGCCCTGACTCCGAGGATCCTATAATTATGCCTTCCTTACAACCCCTTCGGTAACAAGCTCTCGAGGCTACCCTTTCAAAGGGCAAACCCTTACAAACCACAGAGGGACACAGCCCTGGACGAAAGGATACTGTTAAATATGATTTTGATTTAGTGGCTCTGATTTTATCTTTGCACTGTGCAAAAGAAAAAAAAAAGGCAGTAATGTTTTATCAGCAGCTACATGGTAAGCATACTGTACACTTCAATTAGATTCCCTTTATCTAGCGCGTCCTGCCTTAAGTGAACTGTGGCCTCGCGTTCCTCCCATCCCCAAGGCAGGCACACACAGCCCACATTGAAGGTTCTAAAATGCTTTATTAAACAGAAAATTAATATAACACTACTGTGTCAGCTGGCAGCTTCTTGGGAATGAAAGACGCTGCAGTATTTTATTGTCAGAACCAAATTCCAGCTTCTCGGAACTGGCAACCTAGACACTTTAATATCCGTGCTTCCCCAGGAGAAAATTGCACAAGCCCCACTGTGAAGCTTTGGCTACAACCACACGCAGCCAAAACAACAAGTGATTATGTGAATGGAGCCAAACACCTGGCTCTTTGCTGAGCAAGAATGAAACTGGCCTTTATGTGGTATATAAACTGATGGGATTTGGTGGATTTGTGCAGAGTGTAGTTGTTTACTCAATAAATGTTTAAATGAACCCCTTCTCTGCCTGGCACTGTCGGTCCTGGAGAGAGGAGAATCAGCTGCGCTCTGGACTTCAAGGAACGCACTGTTTAGTAAGGAGGCAAACAGGAACCAAAAGAATTCTAATACTATGTGTGGTAGATGCTGGGGGTTGTTATCCTTTACCCAATATTCAATCCTTCCTCCCACTTTTCTTACTAACAGATGCCACTTAGGTTTGGGTTGGGGATGTGCCCAACTCTAGACTCATTCTATCAGTTTCCTTTGCAGATAGGAGTAGGCAAGTCACACAATTCTGGACAACAAAATATCAGCAGATGTCTAATGGGATATTGTGTGATAGCTTTTGCTTGCTAGAATAAAGAGGACAGACATGGTCAGAGCTGCACTAACTCCCACCTTTTTCATTGAACACAGATGCCATGCCTGGTGCAGTAGCAATCATCTTGCAACCATGAGGTGACAAGCATGGGAATGAGAGCTAATACTCAAAGCATGGAAAAATACAAGGACAGAAAAGTCCTGGCTTCCTGGTGACAACACTGAGATCCTAAGTCAATATTAGATACCACCAAAACCTGGATGTTTTGATAAAGAAGAAACACCAAACATACACTTTTTTTTCTACGTAAGCCACTCTTCATTCAGTTTTCTGTTAATATATAGCTCTTCCTAATAGAGACTGGCATAAAAGCTAAAGATAAGGCCACCCAGGAAGGTGTGAGTAACTATTCTTGAGTTGGGAAAGGTCCAGAAAGGTCATATTTCCTCCTTAAGAGGATATGCTTCTTCTATGGAACAACTTTCTTTCTCTCTTTCTTTTTTTTTTTTTGGTTGTTTGTCTTTTTAGGGCCGCACTGGCAACACATGGAGGTTCCCAGGCTAGGGCTCGAATCAGACCTATAGCCACTGGCCTATGCAACAGCCGCAGCAATGCCACATCCGAGCCGTGTCTGCGACCTACACCACAGCTCAGGACAACGCCAGATCCTTAACCCACTGAGCAAGGCCAGGGATCGAACCTGCGTCCTCATGGATGCTGGTCAGATTCATTTCTACTGAGTCACTATGGGAGCTCCTGGAAAGACATTTATATTAATTTCAGTGAAAGCACAAAAGTTTTTTGGGGGTTAAAAGGTGTTAAATGGAGAAATGTACACCAGACAGAGGGACCAGCACAGGCAATAGCTGGGTAGCATGAAAAAGCAGGCATACTGGGGAACCAGAGCGGTTCAACAGGGAGGAAGCATGGGTTTGGGGAACGGAAACCATGGAAGCGATGGTGTGTGAAGGATGAGACATGAGCGGGTCTAGATTATAAGGGGTTTTGAAAGCAGATTAGGAAAGCAATAAAGGTTTTAAGCAGGTGAGTGATGTGAGTTTGAGAAATAAGTCACTTCCATGGAAACATGCAAGAGAAAGGGGAGGGAGCTAGGTAGGTGGCTCCGGGAAGGTCAGTTTGAACATAAATTTATGATTATCCAGAACCTTTTTGTTTTTTTGTTTTGTTTTGTTTTGTTTTGGGGGGCCACACTGTGGCATATGGAGGTTCCCAGGCTAGGGATTCAATTAGAGCTACAGCTGCCAGCCTACACCACAGCGACAGCAACACAGGATCTGAGCTGCATCTGTGGCCTACACCACAGCTCACGGCAACGCCAGATCCTTAACCCACTGAGCGAGGCCAGGGATTGAACCCACATCCCTATGGTTCCTAGTTGGATTCGTTTCTGCTGTGCCACGATGGGAACTCCCAGAGCTATTTAAACCCTGGAGCCAATGAGCAGTTTTTACAGTGTGTGGGACAGAAATAATATTTATATTTCAAGCTCGGCACATAGATGATCTTATTTAATATTTCTTTAACCCACAGAGTGAGGCACTATATCTCCATTTTAGAGAAGAGAAGACTCAGTGTGGGGAGCTTAAGTAGTTGCCCAAGTCCTCACAGCTACGGAGAGGAGGTCTGGTTCCTAAGACCACCTGGAACCACCTTGACTGAGACCGCCCACTCCCATGTGCAAAAGGACCCTGCCCACAACCAGATGGCGGAGGAGGGAGACTCTGGATCTAACACAGGGACCCAGAGAGATCACAAACATGGAGACGGGAAACCACTCCCCTGACCCTAAGGCGCATCCATCTGGAGGAAGGATGCAGGTCTTATTGGCAGGATGCAGGTGTGCGTAGGTGCTGCCAAAACTAGATCTGCAGGGAAATCCCCCTTGATAAGAATTCCGGAGATCTGTGGGAACCAGAAGCTGTCTTCTAGCTCATCCACGGTCGATCACCTCGAGACATTTTTCTAAATGGTACTACGCATAAGAAACCCTTTAGGAGTAATTTTTCCCAATTGCCAGGCACTGTTCTAAGTGCCTTACATGCCTTAGCTCATTTAATCAACGACAACATCACACGGGAAAACCTCCAAAGCAAGCTTTTTATGCTGCGCGCTCCACCGCGAACAGGCTGCCAATGCAGAGTGGTACCCACCAGGGTGGGGGGAAGGGGAGTAGCTGCTGCCACCTGCTCCCTGCTACTTAAAGCCTCTACAAGGGGGCCAAAATGGGTATTCCTTCAGAGCAGAGCCTCTGGAGAGAGGAATACAGCGGCTGAGATGGGCTGAAGGGAAGGAGAGAGAAGGAAAACAGCCGGCATTTACCAGGACGTATTATACGACTGAGCCGGAGCCGGGTCCTTTAAAAGCCCGTACAAAATTGACTGCACAGTAACCACCCCTGAGCTAATGCTATCAAGAGGGCTGTTTAATGGCATTACCCAGGAAGAATCATGGCAGTTTTGTTCCTGCCCGGCGAGGAAATCCATTTTCACTTAGGACATCAACCAGGAAGTTCCACAGCCCGCCGAACGGAATAAAGCATGGATCCCAAGGCCCCATCTGGGCCGAACACAGGTGATAATTCTGATCGCTAACATTTATCGAGTGCGTATACATGCCAGGCACGGCCCTGAGCACTGTTTGTTTGTTATCTCACTTCATCCATATAAGGTGAAAATGCCATCTCCAGTTTACAGATGAGGAGCGTGAGGCATGGACGGTTTCAGTAACTTGACCAAATTTATCCAGCGGCTGAGCCGGAGGTTGGGTGGGGAGAGGGGGGCAGGGTGTACCGAGTACAATATACACAGCGATCTGATCAACTAGAAGGAAGGCAGAACTAGTAAACTGGAATCCATTCTTGGAGTGGCTTAGAAAGGTTGTATCAAAACACTGGACCGCCAGTATGGCACCGGCACCAGCCAATCGAGGCCGGATGCTGTGGCCGTGGGCACCCGCCGGAGTTGGTAGGTGTAATTGGCCGAATGTGTGTCCTGGTGGTGAGCAGGCAGCCAGCATCGGGCCAAGCATTTTGCAAGGAAGCCAAGTTTCCCAACAACAGCACAATAAAGATTTAGTTCTTGGAGGAAACAGAGCAAGTGCTCACACGTAGATTAAACATTTGGGCTTTATTTTATTTCACGGTGTTCATCAATTCCTTCATTCAATCAGTAAGCATTTGTTGAGTACCTACTGTATACCAGGCATTGGCTGTAAATGCCTAGAATACAATTGTGAATAAGAAGAGGCCAAGGAGTTCTCGTCATGGCTCAGTGGTTAACGAATCCGATTAGGAACCATGGGGTTGCAGGTTTGATCCCTGGCCTTGCTCAGTGGGTTGAGGATCCGGCGTTGCCGTGAGCTGTGGTGTAGGTCCAGACGCGGCTCGTATCCTGCGTTGCTATGCCTCTGGCGTAGACTGATGGCTACGGCTCCGATTTGACCCCTAGCCTGGGAACCTCCATATGGCATGGGAGTAGCCCTAGAAAAGACAAAAAGAGGAAAAAAAAAAGAGAGAGAGAGAAAAGCCAAAAATCCCTGCCCTTGCGGAGTTTACATGCCAGTTAAGAAAGACATTAACTGAATATAAGTAATAACTGGGTAAACACTACAGGAAGGTGATATGTGTTATATAAAATAAAATAGGGACTGATGGATTAGGAGTGCTGGGGCTAGGACCAGGACACCAACAAAAAAGGTGACATTTGAGCAAAACATTAACGCAAGTGAAGAGCTAGGCATGCAGGAAATCTGGAAGAAATCTGGAAGAGCTTCTGTTCCAGGCATTGGAAACATCCAATTCACAGCCCTAAGTGAAAGCAGGACTGGAGGAGAGAGGAGAAGCCAGCAAAACCAGTGAGGTAGGAATAAAAGCCACTGAGCATAGCACCCTGGAATCTACAGGATGGGGCTCATGTCCCAGCTCTCCCAGGCTCTGAGCAAGGTCTTCGCCTTTCTGAGTCTCACTTTCCTCATCTGTAAAATGGGAATACCTGTCGCTGCCTGATGGGTTCTTGCGAGGATTGACAGTGACAATATATGTAAGATGCTTAGCACGCACGCATGCGTGGGGCAGGTAGTGAGCCCTGGGCCATGTCAGCTACACCGTGGCCTTGCCCCTCAGCACCTAAGTCCTTGGTTACCTGTCTCCCCCACTTTACCTGAGGAGTGCAGAACTTAATCCGGAATCTCCAGTCCCTCAATCAGGACGTGGCATGGGGCAAGCCCCGAGTGGGGAGTTGTGCAACAGAAGACTAGGGGATGAGCAGCAGCAAACCGTAGATGGAACTGTAAACTCCACGACTTAATGCAGCCTAACTTCATGCAATTGGCTGCAGCATTGAACAATATAAACACTCTCAAAGATGAGAGTCAGGGAGTTCCCGTCATGGTGCAGCAGAAACGAATCCGACTAGGAACCATGAAGTTGCCGGTTTGATCCCTGGCCTCGCTCAGTGGGTTAAGGATCCGGCGTTGCCGTGAGCGGTGGTATTGGTCGCAGACGCGGCTCAGGTCTGGCATGGCCGTGGCTGTGGTGTAGGCTGGCAGCTGTAGCTCTGATTTGACCCCTAGCCTGGGAACCTCCATATGCTATGGGCAGGGCAAAAGAAAAAAAAAGAGACAAAAAAAAATGAGAGTCAGGTCAGGTATTGCAGACCTCAGCCTCTAGAAGCAGGGGAAATGTAGCCAGGGATGTGGAGGAACCGCAGGAAACAGATGCTGACCAGAAGGGAGCCAGGTTAACCAAGTCTCTGGGGTCCTTTACCGCTCTTGGACAGAGGTGTGATTTGTCCAGGGCCCGTAAAGTAGACGTGGGAGCCTCCAACTGCAAAATGCCGCCTCCTCCTTCTGCAATGTGCCTCTGAGCCCCAGCATCAGGGTCTGCTCTGCCCAACACAACTTCCTACAGCGTCACGTCACTGCACAGAGATGGGCCCTGATGAGCTGGAATGTAGCTCATGACTCATTCATGGGATTTCTCTCTTTCCAGTGACAAAAACAGGCACTTTTCTCCCCCTGAAAGCCTGAATCTGTGCTTTTCATGTACCTCTGTCCTCAAATAGCCTGGAGAACAACTGGGCTTGTGTGTTAGAGGAAGACGAGAACAGGCAGAGAAAGGAAGGAAATGTGTGCTCAGTGAGAGGCCGGCTCCCATGCCCAGGATGGTGAGAGGTTGGTGCACGGGCTCTGGGTACCACGCTCGGGTGGACGGCACCTCGGGAGCTGCCTTAACTCCCAAGCCTCTCCTGCAGCCAATTTTAGTCCAACTCCTTGACTGAATTACATTCCTGCGTACAATAAGGACGCTGCATTCTCCTATACACGATGAATATTAAACTGATAGACCTGTAATTTCCTCCACCAGGCACACCCCCATTTTTGCATACTGATGCCACATTTAGTTTGTTATTTTCTAATTTTCCATCCTCCTGGTCCTGTGCTCACCACCTTCTCCCCATAATAATTTCGATCATCCTCTCCCCATAATAATTTCCACCAGCCGGCACATCCATCCTGCCTTCCCTCTCTCCTCTGACTGCACCTGGATGCTGAGCAGCACACACTAGACCAGCCTGAGCCCCCTTTTATACCTGCCACAGCCGTGGAGTGAGGCCTGGGCTCAGCTCTCCTTGGAGGCCACCTGGCTACTGATGGTCACGGGAAGAAAGAACAGAGCTGCTGGGAGGGTCTGAGAGTAAGCCAGGAGGGTGGAGACAAGGACACACACTCGCTGACATCAGAGCTCGCCTTCCCCCAGGGACGGCCTCCTGCCAGAAGGCGCTTGGTATCTTGAAGGTATTCAGGGGAATCCATCTTGCCAGAAAGGAAGAAGGCAGCCAACTGTTTGGAATCTTGTGAATTCCTCTGGCGTCTCGGTCAGTCTGGCCCACTGTAAAAAAATCGCCACAGAGTGGGTGGCTTATGAACAACAGCCATTTATTTATGTCTCGCAGTTCCAGAAGCTGGGAGGGCATGTGTCCTGGTTCCCAGAGGACTGTCTTCTCACTAAGGCCTTACATGGTGGAAGAAGGCGGGGGCTCTCTGGGGTCCCTTTTACAAGGGCACAAATCCCATTCATGAGGGCTCCACCCTCATGACCTAATCACCTCCAAATACCACCACACTGGGGATTAGACTTCAGCAAATGAATATGGGGTGGCAGGACACTCAGTCTATAGCATTTGGCTTTGTCTTATGTAGTAGCTTCCTGATCACGTCTTTGGAGCCCTGTCTCAGGGACAGCTCCCGCTTGGCTCCATCCAGCTTGATCTCCAGCCCTCAAAGCTTTGCACATTCCCTGGTGCCACGTGAACCACCTCCCCACTCAGTTTTGACCTTGCTTTTTGTCCCATTCCTGGGTATGTTCTTTTTCTAGCACTGCCTGAGGCTTTGACTCCCACATCCTCCCCCAGGAACATTTTAGGGGTCTGTTGCACCAGGCACACTGAGCTAGCCCTGCCTGCACTGGTGCCTGGACTCTGGTTTTAGACTCATGAGCCAGTCAGGCCCTAGGTCCCTTGTTATCCATGAGTAACCTCTCCACCAAAGACAGGCAGAACGGAAGGTCAGAACTACTCAGGGCAGGCATCTCTGCCTGCATCTCCCAATGACCCCCCTTCGTGTTCAACCATTTGGACACTTCTAACCTTCTTGGTCCTCAAAGAAATTCTCCATCCAGTGGCCCTGTGGCTTTTGATGACCAGATGAGCTTCCTGCCTACTCTTCCGTATGGGACACTGGGTAACAGGGTCAAAGTCTCCCAACACTTTGAGAGGATGGTGACACCATGTGCATGCTCCCATGAATCACAGCTCTCATCCACACAAGTCATTCCTTGAGGGGACTGGGGAACAGAAGAGAAGAAATCCCTAGGGATATCAGAAACTCTATGGGGAAGTGTTTCAGTCCCCAGCAACTCTTTCTGACATGTACACTTACGGAGACTCGCTGACAGACCACCACTGTTTAAATGTGCCAAGTTTAATAAGAAATTTAAAACTGACGTTTTAATAGAGATGCCTCTCTCTTGATGAAGTAGAGGTATTCGTTGGAAGCCACATGAAATGTAGAGGACTCAGCCTACTTAAATATGAAGCGTAATTTGGGTGCCATGTGCTAAATACATAGCGCATTATGTCTTTTCACTAGACCGCGACCCGGCAGACATTGTTTTCATTTTTATAGTTAGGAAATTGGGGTTCATAAATGGGGAATAATTTGCCCAGGTCCCACTGAGAAGTCTTTATGCCAGAGTCAACGTGCTTAACCACTATGCAAAAAAGATATCCAGGGCCAACCAGGTGACAGACCGTCCACCCATCTCTAATGACAGTGTATGGCAGGGCTGGCACAGTTCAGAGTCTGACTCAATTTGAGGGCAAAAATCTCCATTTTAGCAGGCTTTCCAGAGGTCCTAACAAGTGGTGACCAAATGCACAGGGTCAACAGGTAAGCCAGGGGTCCCTTGTTCTTTAGGGGGACAGGGTTTCACAAAAGCCTTCCTGCAGAGCAGCAGTCATCCCGTTCTCTCTCCTAGAGGGAAGGGTCCAAGGGAAGCCACTCTCCCGCCTCGGGCTCTGGATCTGATCAGAGACTGGGATGATCTTCAAGCCAAAGTCACTCGCTTGGGCAGCCTGGGGTCTGCCTTCACTCTAAGAAGAAATCCATCAGTCATCCGCCAGAATTCTTGCCACCGGACAGAGCACCTTCTTCACCAGTTCTAACAAGTTCTTGCTCGCTGGCTTCCTTTGTATAAACTAGATGCAAATACTGCCTTTCTATTATTAGAGTCTTTGTTTAGACAAACTGGGAGTGAGCAAGTGAGCCTTTTGGTTGAGGCTGGCTTTCCTTCTGCATGTCCATCCTGAGCACACTCCAGCCACCCCAGTTAGACTGAAAGACATGACGGGCTGATGGGATTGTCTGGTGGTCTCTGTTATCTCCTTAGCAACGCATTGATAAAAGCTCTTGGGATTGATTACATCTGCAGCTAATTCCATCCATTATGTGTTGCTTTATACTGCTTCCCTTTGGAAGATCTTTCCCTCGGCAAGCCTCAATCATCTCCCTGATAAAATGGGGGTAATTATTTAGGAGGAAGAGGAGGAGGATAATGGACTTGTATCATATGATGGCTGTGAAAATAATCAAAGCAATGCATGTGCAAAGGTAAACTGTCAGGTGCCAGACTGAAGCAGATTCATCTAACAAACTATAAGATAAAATAGATCAAACGTTGGGCTGGGAGTTCAATTTCATGCTATTTCCCAGGCTGGGCACATCACTTAACATTTCAGGGGTTCCCTTCTCCCATGTGTGAGATGCAAGCCATGACCTTTGCCTTTCCCACTAGGAGGACTAGCACGGAACCCATCTGAGCATTCTGCAAAGTCACTGAAAACCTGTAACATGGTGTGCAGGCATACAGGACTACCAATTTCACCGAGGAAGTTTCCAACAAGGAGACATCATATGGCAAATCCCTTTGCAAAGCAATGAACCTCCTGCTCATATATGTCCAAGACACACTGAGATTGCAATTTTAAACCAGCTCAAATGAATGTGCCACATGTTCGTACTGAGGTGAAACTTTATTCAATGGCTACTGGATGAATGAATGAATGAATGAATGATGCTAGATATAATGAAGAGATGGCTCTCTTACAGCACAGTTCCACATGATATTGTTAAATTCCTCCATGTAATTAGCTACCAGGCAGCATAAATCTTCACTGGTACTACAAAGAGCATATGAATTATTAAAAAATTGCTCTTAGTACACAGTTTTAGTAAGAAGCGTGGCATATGTTATATAGTGTTTCTGTTACTTGAGCAACAAGTGAAGGAAACACATACAGACACAGAGAACTTAGCAGGTGTGCGGTCAAGACTTGGCCGTCCATTGGCTTCTGTGCCTGGTCTCATAGCTGTTCTGGGTCTCAGCCCCCACACAGTGCCCTGAGCTCTGCTGGCTGTAAGGAGGACCCTGCCGGCTTCTCTTACGGTCAACTTGCCATCTCTTCTCTCCACTCACTGAAGCCCCAGTCCTTCAACGTCCGGGCGGCAGTCTCTTCTCACACCCCATGAAAAGCCACATGGTCGATGGTTCTTGCTTACTCTGCCAGCAGGAAAGGAAGCCAGAGCTGTCTGGACTCCTGGGTGCCTGGTACTGGGCTTGCCTTGCCATAGGGCACTCTTCCGGGTCCCCCTTTATATCTCACAGGGACATCCCTTCCTGCTCAGCCCCCTGAACCCCACATCTTATGGATGACACCCCTGTAGTAAAGGATGCTATTCTTAAGTGCATTTTCTGGCACTTCCTTAACATTGTAAAAAATTAATGGACTGGAGATTTGTGTCCAGTTCTCAAAGAACTTCCCTTAAAAAGCCACAGCAGGAGAAAGCCTCGTTCAATGGTGAAAATGATGAGTAGCTTGGATGATGACCAATTCAGATAATTGGCCATAGACCTCTAATCTTGCTGGCATCCCTCTGTCACTCAGCAGGGAACCGGCCCATCATTCCATCAATACATTTATTTTGTCAGCTGTCACTGTGTGGCGCCCACACGTCTCAGCTGGGTAACTTAGGCTGAGAAATGGAAACCTGCCAATATCAGAATCATTTCATCCCTATCACTTGCCTTTCTTGTCATATGGATTTTCAATGCATTTCTGCCTGGCTTGGCAAATCTAAGCCATGACCTTGCTTTTAGCTGCTGGGTCCCTTTAATTATTACTATCAATTCCAACCAGTTTGATTCAGTACATTTCCAAACTGCATTAACTCAGTAAGTTCTACCCCCAATCCCCCTTTAAACACACACACACACACACACACACACATACACACACACAGACACTTATCCAGGATCACTGTGAACTGGTTCTTTCTTCTCAGCAGAAAACACATGTATGTACCTCACAGTTTTCCTTAGCGAAACTTTATTCCCATCAGAAGGAAAGTACTATATTCTTGATAATGTGAAATAACTCAACTATTGACTATTCACCCCGAGTCCTTCCCAAAATGGGCATCATTAAGTTCACAGGGTACCAGCCATCATTTTGAGAGGTGAAGCAAAAAAAAAAAACCTCAAAAAGTGATTCTCAGAGAAAACCTACCTCTTACTTCTTTATAACTCCAGAAATGAAATGAGTCTATCACACATTTCATGAGAAAGTGATCACGAAGTAGCCTGTCCCAGCCATCAGGACAAGGGACCCACTGCTGGCTTCCTCTCTTTATAGGCCTTGCCTGCTGGTCTCCAGGCAGACAGCACTTCTGAGCACTGCACCAACTAAAGTGTTTTTGCTCTACTGTAAAGCCAGGTCTGCCTTCACACCAAACCCTGGCACTGTGGGATCATGGATAAGCTTCATCATCTGCATAATGGGGATGATAACAGGGTTGTCAGCTAAGTTTAAGAGAAATAATGCACACACACAAAGGCCCTCAACAGAGCCTGTTCCTTGGTAGCCCCTGCAAAGATATGCGCTGCACCTGCTACTGCTACTATCATTACCCCTGCTCAGTCATGAGCCAAGTAAATAAACAGATTTCAAAGTTATCTTCAAACAATTCTTGGATACTTGGCTTCTCTCAAAACAATAATAACAAATAATGTAGAGATGCTACTAGTTAACTCCTAATATATATCACCCTCTTCTTTAATGACAAAATCCTGATTCTGTGCTAGCAATGCTGTCAGTCACTTGAAAAAGCACATTCCATAAACCCCCTTGCAGCTACATGGAGATATAACTAAGTTCTGGTCAATAAGATAAAAAAAAAAATAGTGTGAAACTTCTAGGACACGCCTATTTTTAAAAAGGAGGCATTTCCTCTTTCCTTCTACTTCCTGCATCTTGTTTCTGGAACATTTATGTGAGGACCAGTGCTCTAGCAGCTATCTTGTGATCTTGAGGATAGGAATATGGAGTAGGAAGAGTCTTAGTCTCTGACATCTTCTTGTAATGGCCTTATAATTCATGGGCAGCTTATTCTTAGACTTGTTTTATAGGAGAGAGAAATCTATCTTTATCTCATGTAAACCTTCAGTTATCTGGGGGTTTTCTATTATAAACAGAAAAATGTACTCATGTACCTCATGTCTCCATTCCTCCCTTCCCCCACATCAGCTCAGAGGCCACTTGGGCTCTGACCATTTCTTCCTCTTTTCCTTTCAAGAGTCTAAGGTCCCAGGATAAATGCTCCCGTAAGCTGATCTTAGATCAGGTGTCTAACCTTTCTCCACCCTGGGGGGATGAGGGACACTGAATCTGGAGGATGGAGCCTCCAGAGCCTCCTGGCTTGACTGCATCTTCAGAAAGCGAAAGGTACTATCCCAAAGGAAAATGGGGGCACTGCTGACACAGGCCCACCACAAACCTCCCCTTCTTCATTCTCCTGTTGAGCAGCATGTCACTTCTGGGACTGTAGTCAGAGCAGTAATTAGTGGGTTCGCCATTGTGAGCGCCAAGATCCTTGACTCCCCAAAAGGGACAAACAATACTTTCCTTGGGAGGTGACTCCAGCAGTGGGACAAGGAGGCACATATTTGTGGCACAGAAGAGGGTTGGAGGCTTCTTTGTTCCAACCCTTATTGCAAGTCCACTAAATGCCAGGCCTGTCCTCGACAATGGGGAACCAAGGCTGCAGAGTGAACTGGCCTGCCTGGTACCCACCGCCTGGAGGGAGACGCACATGTTGACAGACGAGTGTGTGATACACAGCAGGGAACAGGTCTGGGTGGGGGTTTATGAGGCGCACGGAGCAGCATGTAACCCAGCCTGGAAAGTTTGGGGGGCAGAGGGAGAAGGGATAATTTCCACAATGAGTCCAGCTTCGAAGCAGAATAGGTATTAGGCAAAGCAGGGGGGACCAGAGGCTGAGCAGCTGGAGGCAGCAGAGGGAGGGAGAACAGGGCAGGTCTTACTGGAGCCCAGAGTGTGAGGGGGAGTCCAGGGCCAGGAGCAGGCCATGGAGGACCTTGTGGGATAAGCGGCAGAATGCATTCTGCAATTTATTCTGTAACCAAGGGAGAGCTGCTGCAGCGTCATAATCATCAGGACTGACGTGATGAAATATGCATATTAGAATGAGTACTCAGGGTGGAAAACGGAGGGCAGAGGTGGAGGGGGGCAGAATCAAGGCCAGTGACCAGTTAGGATCCCGGTGAAATAATATCATCAAAAGCAAGTGCCCTGAACTGAGAAGAATGTTGCTTTACAGAAAACTGTGCAGCGATGTTCTGCTCCCAGCCAGGTCTTGTGTTGTTCCCCCAGCGAAAGCCAAAAGCATAACACATAAATGACAGGCATGCCTGCGTGCATCCAGGGGAACAGAGGCCAAGTGTACAGATTGCTGGGATCCCACTTGCCGCTCTAGTGGCGCATCAAAGAATTAGCCGCTCTCGCAGTGCTTCCTAGGCCACATCTCTGTGATGCCAGCGATTTCCAAGAAGCCCGCTCTTGGTCTGGGGCTGGGGAGCTGACGCATCTGAATGGCACTGCTGGTTCTAACACCAGCATTAGGAATGAATGAATATGCAAAGTTATCAATCAGTTGCATTTCGGGATCAGGGCGACCCTGGTTTCCACAGGTAAACTTCAGGGCGAGGGGGTTTTAGCCCATTTCCCATCTCTGCCTCTCTTTTTTAAGGACTTCTTTAAAAATGGGCAAGTGTTACAGAACCACACCTACCTCCCTATGGAAAGAAGTGAGAAAAGGTATGTGAGGTGGGCGGGAGACAACCCATAGCCTGGAATTTTCAATGATCTTACAGTCTTTTACTGACGGTGGAGGCGGATAACTCGGGAAATACATTTTTGGAAAGGCTCTAAATGCAGAATAAAAGTGAAGCAGATAACACACGGAGCCTGAATCATCAAACACCTTGTCACTCTGTAAAAAGCTCCACTGAGCTGTTGCCCTTCATGTTGGAGCCCTGGGGGAAGGCGATGTTTTTCTAGGTGCAGCACTTGTCCTGGTGGGAGCGAATCCAGCAAAGGACATAATGCGCCTCTCTGGTCAATGTTTGTATTTATGCTGGGAGTTCCCGTCGTGGCTCAGCGGAAACGAATCTGACAAGCATCCCTGAGGACGCAGGTTCAATCCCTGGCCTCGCTCAGTGGGTTAAGGATCTGGCGTTGCCGTGAGCTGTGCTGTAGGCCAGCAGCTACAGCTCCAATTGGACCCCTAGCCTGGGAACCTCCATATGCTGCAGGTGCGGCCCTAAAAAGACAAAAAAAAAAAGAAAAAAAAATCCATGACTTGTCCATAATGGGTTTATTCCCTTTCCTGTCCACCACCGAACCTCCTGAAAGAAGACAGCGAATGTTTCTAGGGTAAATCCACATGCAGGATTACCAAGCATTATTCTCCTCTTCAAAGAATTCCAAGATCATTCACCACTGTGTCACGTTCCCTCCACCGTGGTCAAACACATTCATTAGTGCCCTCGGGCTTGGGGTCTCTCAGATGCCCCAGAAAATTTCTGGTGCCCTTCTTGCCACTCTAAGCCAGGACACAGAGTGTGTGATCCCACAAAATGATAGCACAAACTAATGTTCAGCCCCCAAGCACCTACGGACCACATCAGACCTCGGAGGATATCCACCATAAAAATAAAAATGAATAAAACCCAGAAAATAGCAAGGGTTGGTAAGGATGTGGAGAAACTGGAATCCTCGTGCACTCTTGGTGGGAATGTAAAATGGTGCAGCCCCTGTGGAAAAGAGTAGGATGGCCTTTCCAAAAAATTAAAATAGAAATCCTACATGATCCAGCCATGCCATTTCTGGGCATATATTTGAAAGAATTGAGACCAGACTCTTGGAAAGATAGTTGCACACTCATGTTCACAGCAGCATCATTCACGAGCGCTGAAGGCAGGAAGCAACCCAAATGTCCATTGACGGGCGAATGGCTAAGCAAAACGTGGTCCATAAGTACAAAGGACCGTCACTCAAAAAGGAAGTTCTCACACGTGCTTCAACATGGAGGGATCTCGTTAAGGACAAGGACATTATGCTGAGTGATCTAAGCCAGTCACAAAAGGATAAATGCCATGTGATTCCGCTTATAAGGGGTACGGGGAGCAGTCAAATTCATAGCGACAGAAAGTTGAATGATAGATGCTAGGGGCTGGGGGAGAGTAGAATGGGGAGTTATTGTGTCATGAGGACAGAGTTTCAGTTTTACAAGATGTAAAGAATTCTGCGGCTGGATGGTGCTGATGGTTGTACAACACCGTGAATATAATTAATACCACTGAGCTATACACATAAAAACGGTTAAGATGATAAGTTTGACGTTATGTAATTTTAACCCACTTGAAAAAAAAAATTTAAAGCATCCATGAGTCTGGCAGAGAGAAGAGGCACCAAAGCCCATACCAAGTACCTCATGTGACTCATTTTAAACCCAAAGGAGATGTGTTTTCTCTTCCCCCACCCCCCGCCTTTTTTTTTCCCTTTTCTTTTTAGGGCCACACCTGCAGCATACAGAATTTCCCAGGCTGAGGGTTGAATTGGAGCAGCAGCTGCCCGCATATGCCTACACCACAACACAACTTTAGATCTAAGCCACATCTGCAACCTATGCCGCAACGATGGCAATGCCAGATCCTCAACCCACTGAGCGAGGCCAGGGATGGAATCTGCATCCTCATGGACTATGTTGTGTACTTAACCCACTGAGCCACAGTGGGAACTCCTGTTTCCTCTCCTTGCCCTCCGCCCTATCAATCCCTTCCTTCTTCTCCCTGCCCTGCTGATTTTGGACATGTAAAGACCCTCCTGGTGTCCTCAGAGTTTGGGAGACCCCTGCTCTAACCCCCTCCCCCACCATTACAGTCCATTCATCACCAAGATTTCGGCCATCCCCTAGTTCGCAGCGAGCCCCAAATCAAACCCCCAGATTGCTCCTTTCCACTAAGTTTCACACTCACATTTTCACTGGCCCACTGGAAACATCTCCCCACAGTTCCCACAGAGAACTAACTCACTCTTCTTCCCAGTTCTGATCTTAGTTAATAGTATTACTCCTGGGAGTTCCCATTGTGGTGCAGTGGAAATGAACCTGACTAGTATCCATGAGGACATAAGGTTTGATCCCTGGCCCCGCTCAGTGGGTTAAGGATCCGGCATTGCCGTGAGCTATGGTGTAGGTCGCAGACTCAGCTCGGATCTGGTGTTGCTGTGGCTGTGGTGTAGGCTGGCAGCTACAGCTCTGATTCGATCCCTAGTCTGGGAACCTCCACATGCCGTGAGCTACTCCTTTGGCAGGGTCCTAGGACTTTCTCTTGAACCATCTCCACCTTCTGGCCTCTCCTTTTCTCAATCTGCAGGCACCATCCTTTCATTTCTATCACCAAAATGTTGACTCCATTCCCTCCATCAGCCCCTTCCACATGCCCGGGCCACCCCATGCCACATCCTAACTGAGCCCTCAACTTCCTCCATTCTCTAAATCCCTGCATTCCTTTTTCTCCACTCCTTTAAAAAAACATAGATGTGCAGTTCCGTTGTGGCTCCATGATTAACAGCCCTGACTAGTATCCATGATGGTTCGATCCTGGCCTTGCTCGCTGGGTTAAGGATGCAGTGTTGCCGTGAGCTGTGGTGTAGGTTGTAGACTCCACTCGGATCCCCTGTTGCTGTGGCTGTGGCGTAGGCCAGAGGCTACAGCTCCAATTCGACCCCTAGCTGGGAACCTCCATTTGACGTGGGTGCGGCCCTAAAATGGCAAAAGACAAAAAAAATACAGGTAACAATGTCACCCCTCCTGCTTAGAAACGTTAGTAAAGCTTCCACTGCTTATAAAAGAAACCACCTCCAATTTCCCAAGGCATAGTTGGGTACTCTCAAATATCTCAGGACATTAACTCATCGGCCTCGCTTTGGGTCAGATAACAGTTCCTGGTCTAATTGCTTGTGACAAGGAGGCCATGGACATTTATGAAGAAGGCAGCCGCAGGGGGCAGAATTCTAAAGATGACACCCAAGATTCCTGTCCTTTGATTATAAAAACAAACAAGAATCTAGGGACTGCTGTGGAGGGATTTTGTCAATGCAATTGAAGTCCCAAATCAGCTAAGCTTAAAATAGAGAGATAATCTAGTGAACCCTGGAAAGAGGGAGCTCTTTCTGGCTTGAAGCAGAAGGAGGAGTCAGGAAGAGTCAGAGCCAGGGAAAGATTCCACATGATGTTTTGGCTTTGGAGACAAAGGAGCTACCTGCAAGATCAAAGAGCAGCCTCTTGGAGTGAAGAGTGACACCCCCCCTAAATTCCACCAACAACAACTGAATGAGCCTGGAAGCAGGCTCTTTAGACCCTCCAGGTAAAAGCCCAGCCTGGCCAACACCTTCATTTCGGCCTTGTGAGACCGCAGGCAGAGAGCGCACGGGAGCCCACCCACGCTTTCACATAAAGTACACAAGCTAATAATGAATGGGTCTGGTTTTAAGCCGCTCGGTTTGTGGCAGTGTGTTACACAGCAATGGGAAATGAACACAGCAGCTCTTGGCGTAGCTCATGGTGGGCGCGGGAAGGACCTCCGGGGCGGGGGTGCGAGGCAGGTGTGCTAAGCAGACCATTCCCTAACTAGCTGTTCCATCCACCAACCCACTTTAAATAGTCCCTTTGCCTCTATCTGTCTTTCACTACTTTCTATGCCCCTTATTAGATTCACTTGGAACTTCATGGACTTTTCAAAAATAAGCATTAAAATTGTAATTACTTTTATCCTAATCTAGATATATTTAAGATTACTGAAGTCTAATATCTCATCATCTTTCCCATGCATCCTTGTACATGGTTGTAATAAGCTTCATCAATTAATATCAGCTCCTCCCACTGCTTCAGTCCCCACCTCCCTCTCTCTATATCTCACCACACACACACACACACACACACACACACACACACACACACTACATGACCACATTTTGCTTCTATCTCTTAACTGGAAGGAAATAAATGGCCACTTTTGATAAGAAAATAAAAGCATATCCACCCTAACCAGTATTTACACTGCTAAGTCTGATTTGTGAGCATAAACTTTGGAATCTCCAGGAGCAAAATCTGAATCTCAGATGCCTTATTTAGTGGCTTTGTGACCCCTCTTAGTCTCAGTTTTATCTCCTGTCAAAGGGGGCACAATGATATCACCTACCTCATAGCATTCCTATGAGGATTAATTTAAGTCATGCTTAGGGAGTCCTGAGCAACTGCCCAGCATAAGGTCTGTACTTGGAAAGTGGGGCCATTGCTATTGTAAAGGAGATGCATACCTGTAAGCCTTTAAAAGTAAGGACACGAGGACTTCCTGTTGTGGCTCAGTGGGTTAAGAACCCAACATAGTGTCTGTGAGGAGGCAGGTTTGATCCCTGGTCTCACTCAGTGGGTTAGGGATTGGGCATTGCGGCCAGCTGCAGTGTAGTTTGCAGATTCAGCTCAGATCTGGAGTTGCCGTGGCTGTAGTGTAGGCCTGCAGCTGTAGCTCCAATTTGACCCCTAGTCTGGGAACTAACATATGCTGCAAGTGCCACCTTAAAAAGGAAAAAAGTAAAAAGAGAGTTCCCGTCGTGGCTCAGTGGTTAACGAATCCAACAAGGAACCAGGAGTTTGCAGGTTCCATTCCTGGCCTCGCTCAGTGGGTTAAGGATCTAGCGTTGCTGTAAGCTGTGGTGTAGGTCACAGATGCGGCTTGGATCCCGTGTTGCTGTGGCTCTGGCGTAGGCTGGTGGCTACAGCTCTGATTAGACCCCTAGCCTGGGAACCTCCATATGGCGCGAGAGCAGCTCTAGAAAAGGCAAAAAGACAACAACAACAACAAAAAAAGTAAGGATACCAGACCTAGCTCAGGCTTGCTCAAGGCCAAGGCCAGGTGCACACAGCAGTTCAATTTGGTTAGTTAGTTGTTTTGTTTGTTTGTTTGTTTTTTCAGCTGTACTTGCAGCACATGGAAGATCCCGGTCCAGGGTTCGAATCTGAGCCAGAGCCGTGACCTACGCCACAGCTGCAGTAGTGCTAGATCCTAAACCTACTGTGCTACAGCAGGAACTCCTGGTTGGGGTTTTGAGTTTAGCCTGGTCTAAACAATTCTCTCCATGGCTCTGAGTCCCTCTTTCCACCACGTAAACATCACCAGCTCCTCACATTTGAGTCACCTACAGACCCTCGGTTGCTGAGGAACAGGCAAAGGAATGCAGATAGGAGCCAACATCAGCATCTCTCCTTTCCAGTGCATTCCAGAGCGAAGCCCAGGATCCCAAGAGCTAGAAGCACACAACAAATACGCCTGCACTGGTCCAGACCCGCCTCTGTGGGCTGTGACTGCTCTATCATGGGGGATGTCAGAGTGGATTTCTGGAGATGTCAACAACAAATCAGCTGGAGATTAATAGACACAAAGAAGTGTGGAGTGAGCCAGTAATTGCGCTTCATCTGAGTGTTCAAAAGAAAGAGCTTGAAAACAGAGAAAATGCAGTAGAGCCTGTTGAGGGACATGGGACATTGCTACCAGCAGCTCTTGTGACCTGGGCGGAGTCTGAGATCTAGAATGGCCCCAGGTGACCTCGGCCTGGCAATGAAACTGACATGCTTGGAATCCTACTCATCATCTCACTTTGGTTACTTCAGGGTTTCATACCTGAGCCTCATCAAGGAACTTTGTGAAGGAGGGCTGTTACATCCTTTTCAAGGATTTGGAATACGTTCGTTGAGGTCCTGGGTATGCTATTAAGCATAACATTATTCAGCTTTCTGGTTCCACTTTGTTCTTTGAAACTCGAGGACAAGTGATTCCCCATGAAGTTGTCAGGGATAAGCGAGAAAACACATGAACCACACCCAGCACACTGCCTTCGACACGCTACAGTAGGTGCCTGCCAAGTGTGATCAGCCTGCTGGATTGCATTTCACATGGGATGAAAACTTATCCCATTAAAAGATTCTCAGATATCGTACAGGCTAGTGGGTGGATAGGTTTGGGGTGGATTAACCCCCCAAACTCACACCGGGACCCACAAGTGGATTCTGAAAGCAAGCCTGATTAGGAACTTTCAGCTGGGTTAGAATGGCGGGAAATGCATGCTGCCTTCATGGCGGGGGGCGGGGTGAGGGAGAAAATGAATGCATGGGGACACTGCATCCTACAGGCAAGTGGGAAAGGGATGCCAGGGCATGAGAATGGCCCAGACACACATGGGTTCCTTTGTTTCTGCCACCTTGCAGGGACAAAGTGACATGACTGAATGTGCCCACGTCACTAAGAAAGGGAAACCAGCAGCCTTGGTGACTCACTGTGGACTCCTTTCTCTATGTGATCCCGGGGAAACCTGATACCAGGTTTCAGCATAACTGGGTTTTTCTCTGATCTCCTTTATTTTACTTTATTCTTTAGAAGTGGTTTTCTGAGAAGGGGTCTAGCAGGCTCACCAGACGTCCATGGGGTCCATGGCGTAAGTGGACCTGCTAGCAGAGGGCAGGGTCTGAATGAGAACATCTGCGGGCATCCCCGCTCCTTGAGAACAAGTGTTCCAAAGTGAGCCAGCAAGTACCGTTCATCTCAGGCAGGAGGTCTTTCCCTGGGGTTTGCAGGCATAAATTGGAATGAGGGCGGGGGAGAAAGCACGTCCTTGATTTTCCCTTACCTCTAGCTGAAATCTAACACCTCCTTCCGTTATGGATGCAGCCAACAAACTGCAGTAGAGTTTGCCGTGCCTGAGACTTTTATCCCTGATCAAATCACAGATATTTTCACATCACATCATGCCTGCTGTAGATACCACAAAATATCAGTTCTGCTCATCGTGACTTAAAATTAGGCTCATTATTAGGCTCACTGCTGGAACTTGTTACCTAGGGTGTTAATAAAGAAACAGATCCATTACGATACCACAAATGTGTTTTTGTAAGACGGTGATAAATAGTTTCAGCATAATTGGGTTTTTCTCTGATCTCATTTATTTTACTTTATTCTTTAGAAGTGGTTTTCTGAGAAGGGGTCTGGCGGGCTCACCACACTTCCATGGGGTCCACGGCTTAAGTGGGGTGTGATGAACCTGCTGCCTAAGAGCTCACCACATTAGGACCCGGCATGGCAGAAGGTGCCCGGCCCTGAGAAAAAGCGATTCTCAAGAAACAGTGTACACGCTGCATCCTTGTGAGGAGGACGAGAAATCATACAAGGAACTGAATGAAAGGAACCGACCTGATGAAGCACTCACTTCCTGTCACACACTATATTTCATCTAACTACAGGACACCCTAAAGAGCAAGCTCATGAAAGGGGAACAATTCCCCCCATATTACAGATGAGGAAACTGAGGCTCAGAGAAGCACAAGCATTCTGCTAGGAAGTACAACTCCAACCCAGGTCAGTCTGACTTTTTACCCTCTGACCTTGGTCATGACAGTGAGACAAAACCGCTGGACCAATGAAGCGGTCAAAGCATCCGCCAGAGAAGAAGCCACCTTGGGTAGTCTTGGAGATGCACCACCTAGATCCCTGTTCCCGAGACGCTTCTGGAGGAATCCAGCATCAGCAACTCCAGCTCCTCTGCAGGACACATTTCCCAGGCTACTCCCAGTGACTGAGAAGGGCTGGGCCATTCCTGCCTGTGACGCAGGTCTCCTCTGAGGGACAAGCCACCTGCAGTCCAGGGCTTCTCCGATTCAACGACACCCTCCTTCCTCCCCTCTGCCATTGCACAGGTGCTGGACCAGCATTGTGGTCGGAAGGCTCTCCTGGTCTATCCTGGTTCACCCTCCCCTTTATCTTTCGAGGTGCTTCCTTTGGTCTATTTCTTGGATGCCTACATCCATCTTGATGGTTGCTTCTTGCAGGACCCAAATTAATGCAGCCCCCAAGTCTGAGAAAAGCTGCAACTCTAGCCCCCTCTGATGGGCAATCCAAGGACAGTGTGTTTCTTGTGACAGAGTCACAGGCCAAGGGGGGAAACCCAATCACTCCTTCTAGGGTCTGTCACATGGGGAGTTCATCAGGGGAAAAGAAATACACACGGCGTGGGGAAGGCTGTTAAGGCTTACATTGGTAATTACATTAAAAGTCATGACAGTGGTTACCTGGGGGGGGGGTCATATTCTGTCTCTTGAGATGGCTGCTGAGTAAAGAGATGTGCTCATGTGGTGACAATGCATGGGCAGTTCACTTGGGATCGGTGCAGTTTTCTGTCTATTTTTCCTCATTAATTTTTTTTCAAAAAACTAGGTATGTTTCTAGGACTTGGCACCCTCTCCCAGGGAGGTGGGATTTGAGGGGCTGCTCTCTGTATATATATATATAGGATGCTGTGTATTAATTAATTGGGGGTGGCGTACTCTGCACAGCCCACCACGAGCTCCAGGGATCCCTGGAACTTGCCTGTGGTCCTTAAAGACCCTTAAGGCCATTTATCCCGGGGTCCTGAGTCGCTAACCAAGGTTCTCGATTTATCTGATATATATGCCCTTTATAGCCAAGCATCGGTTGAATAAATAAATGGCTTACTTATATCTTGACATTTTGGAGATGTCAGGAAGAGAAGAAATAGGGAGTTCTACAATCCTCG
Organism: Phacochoerus africanus; assembly: GCF_016906955.1. NCBI lineage: Eukaryota > Metazoa > Chordata > Mammalia > Artiodactyla > Suidae > Phacochoerus > Phacochoerus africanus. The sequence continues at coordinate 14,196,929 of NC_062548.1, forward strand.
GTATTGCCTGTGGCAGGATTCAGTGCTTGACTTTGAAAGCATGATGTGTAGCTTGCTGAGAGAATGAATCTTCCCCGGCTGGAGAAATGTGGATATGTGTTTGACAAATCAATTCCTTTCTTGGAGGAGGCGAAGGGAGGCTCCCAAGGAGGTCAGGCAGCTCAGTACCAGAGGCCAAGCAAGACAGCGGAGGTCCTGCAGAGTCAGGGAGGCCCCCTTGTGCCAACGCCTGCACGGGGACTTGCTGGCATTACCTGATCGGCTGGGTGTCACGGCAGTGAGCCTCGGAAATGAATCACGTCCCCCTCCATGAGCGGGGCCAGCCTCTGCCTTTGGTCTCCCATGCGCAGAAACATCTGGAGGCTAAAAGGCATGTGGTGCTCTGCTAAACGGGAAAAGTGCCCCACAGAATCACGGAGCCCAGACAGAGTTGCCTTTCTCCTGTTCATTCAGCGGACCCTTTACCTGGGGGGCCTCTCCCTCTAGTGCCCTCCACGGAGGTCATTGACCTCTTACTCCCAGACAGAGGGAGCTAGCGGCATGGTACCCAGGCCATTTATAGAGACTATGTATGGCTTTAGCCCAACTGGTAAGAGGCAGGGTTAAGAGCATGGGTTAAAAGTATGATTCTGCCACTCAATAGCAGTATGGACTTAGGCAAGTTTTTAGCCTCTCTGTGCTTCACTCTTCTCATCTACTAAAGTAAGTATTTGTTACAGTATTTCAGACAATGATGAGATTTGCATGAGTTAATACATAGACAATACTTTTTTTTTTTTTTTTTTGCTTTTTAGGGCTGCACCTGCGGCATATGGAAGTTCCCAGGCTAGGGGTCCAATTGGTACTGCGGCTATAGCGTAGGCCTCCGCCACAGCCTCAGCAATGCGGGATCCGAGCTGCAACTGTGACCTTCACCACCCCTCATAGCAATGCTGGATCCTTAACCCACTGGGCAAGGCCAGGGGTCCAACCTGTGTCATCATGGATACCAGTCGTGTTTGTAACGCACTGAGCCACACCAGGAACTCCAAGAGTACTTTCATTTTTTTAAGTGCAATCGATAGACACTTTAAAATGATATTATTATGATGGCAGTGTTTAGGGCCATCTACCGTATATTTCTTGTTCTCTGTCTCCAACTACACATCACACATAAGTAGCCATGTGACTCGTTTTAGTCAACGAAATGTATCACATGTCACTTCCAGACAGAAACTTTAAAATCTGGTGTGCAGTTCACCATATTCCTTTTTTCTTGGGAAATATGGCAACATAGGGCAGGGACAAAGTCGCCTCCAGTCTGAGGGTTTGAGTCGGGATATAAAAAAAATCTGAGCTTCCCGGGCCACCTGAGGGAGAACTGTAGTATGAACAAGAAATACATCTCCACTGACATTTTGCCTTTATTTGTCACTTCAACATCATCCGGTCTATTCTGACTGAACCCAAAAGTGGTACCTAAAAATGAGGGGCTGCCATAACAGGAACCTCAGCTATGTGGAATTAACTTTGGATTCGGGGTCCATCTACAGTAAGGAAATCATTATGGGGCTGGAAGGGTGGCAACCCCTAGTAGGCTGGGCCGAAATAGGCGTTAAAACTGTTATCTGCTGCAACCTAGAATGCAGATAATAGCTTGCAGCTCTAGAGAAATAAGTTACACGACGAAATGTGCGTGTTGATTGCTACTGGCTTCATTTGGCCAGGGGCTTCAAGAGAGGAGCTCAGAAAGTAAGCCAGTTTGCAAACAGGAATGCATAGAAATGCAGAGTCCTGAAATTCAGAGACTTGGAGATTGAGAAGCATAAACACTGGAGACAAAACTGAGAAGTGCAAAAGCTAATGAATGAAGCCTTTGCAGCAAGAATCAAATCAACAGTTTAGCCTCCTAGCCATTGTCGCTATTTACGAACGTCCTTACAGCTAGTCTTGGAACCTCAGCTCCGCACGGGGAACAGAAGTGTTGCTGCACCTGTGCTTGGCAGGGCTGAGGACTCATTCTGAGCCAAGGGCCTCCCCATGTCCTGCCCTACCTGGTTCCCTGTCTTATTTCACTGCCTCCCTCACAATTCCCAGTCCTTGTCTTTGTGCTGTCCAACATTCAAGTTTTTTTCTTTTTCTTTTTAGGGCCACACCTGTGGCATATGGTTCCCAGGTAGGGGTTGAATTGGAGCTGCAGATGCCAGTCTACGTCACGGCCACAGCAACACCAGATCCGAGCTGCATCTATGACTTACAACACAGCTTGCAGCAACTCTGGATTCCTAACTCACTGTGCAAGGCCAGGGACTGAACCCGCATCCTCACAGATACTCTGCTGGGTTCTTAATCCATTGAGCCACAACGGAAACTCCCCCAATTCCAGCTCTTTTAGCTCCCTGCCTTGCATCCTCACTCTGTCCTTCTAATGATCTTCTCCTGAGACCTGGTCCTTATGATTCTGTCACCGCCAGCTCCTGCCAGGCCCCTGGGACTCAGTAAACCTGAGCCTCTGAAGACAGGCCTGGCCAAACAATCTTGAGTGTGTGACATTTGCCTGTAGCTCTCCAACATGAGCCCAACTCTGCTGTCCTTCTGAGCTTTCTCCAGTGGTCTCACGCCAAGCACTGGCCAGTTTCTAAGCTACAACTTGGTGAGTGTGTCCATCATCTGGACACAGTTTGCAACAGACCATTATCTCCCAGCAGCCCCGCTTCATACCTTACCTTTGTCTAAACTCACTGCCCAAAGCTGAACACCAATAGCCCAGATGGCATCTCACAAGGGCAAAATGCAAATGCACCATCACCTCCCTTTTCTAACGTCCAACCACTATTAATGCAACCTGAGATTCAACTGGTCTTTTTTTTTTTTTTTTTTATTCCTCTTTTTCTTCTTTGTGGCTACATCTGCAGCATATGGAAGTTCCCAGGCTAAGGGTTCAATTGGAGCTGCAGCAGCCGGCCTACACCGCAGCTATAGCAACACCAGGTCTGAGCCACATCTGCCACCTATGCTGCAGGTTGTGGCAACACTGGATCCTTAAGAGATCGAAACTTCATCCCTCATGGACACCAAGCTGAGTTCTCAATCTGCTGAGCTGCGACGGGAACTCCTCCACTGGTTCTTTTCTCAGTTTTGTGCCTTTCAATGAGGCTACCTGCTCTTCGGCACATGGCCAGCACCCCTCTGAGCTCCTGCTCCTGGCATTGCTGCTTCGTTGGACCCACACTGCAAACCTCTCCTTTCCTTGTTTATTGCATTTTGATTCCAGATTTTGCAGATCCTCTCTGCTCCAGGCCTCAAAGTTTTCCTCTGAGGCTCTTCTGCTATGACCTATGGCTCCAGCGCCAGGCCACAATTTTCATTTGTTCCTTGAGTTATAGCTGCTTCCAGGTGAAACACTCTAGCCTAGGTCACCCTGGCCTAGGGACTATCCTGAGACGTCTCATGTGGTTGCATTTCCACTGCATACACCACAACTCACAGAAAAGAAGCCGGACCCTTGCTACCCACAGGATCAGAATGAAATTTTGTCAACGAAAGTGCCCAAGTTTTCTTTCACAGAAACAGCTTCCCAGATGCAAAGATCCCTTATCTTATGTCTGCATATTTTATTTGCCGTATCTACATATCATGTTTAATAATTTATTTCAGAGCCATTGACCACAAAATTGGATTTTTTGTTAATCCAATCTTTTGTTAAGGACACACTATCAACGGGGAATACAGAGCGGTCCTTTTCTGATTTATTTCATTCATATGTATTTATATATTCACTCATTTATTTTTGAAATATTGTGAGGTCTCATGAACCTAAGATTGAACCCCCAAATGAGACAATTAAAAACAACCTATATCTATTTGCATGTTCCTTTCTGATCCTGTTGGTCTACCACTGGTACCAGGAAAGGAAAACTGCCAAACATTTTCTTGGTTAATTCATGCTGATGTCACCTCATTGTTCCTTTCCTTTCTAATGAGAATCGAATTGCCAGATGCCTGTCTGACCTGACTTTGGGTAACTTGGAACTTCTGCCCTCTCCTGACCCCATGTTATGCCAGGGGTCTTTGGTCTTTGGTCCCTCAGGGCCATGGCGCTGGGACAGCATTACTGGCAAGGCTTAGACTTACCTGGCACATGTTTACGGCTGACATCTATTCTATTCCTCGTGGTTTCCCTCCTGATATTTTTTTCTTCCTGTTTCCACAAAACATTAGTTTGCAGATGTCCCATTTTAGAATGCTTTTCGCCTTTAGAAAAACCCACCACCCTGATCTTTTGCATCTGGAAAATGTCACAGTGTAACCCCCATATTCCTAGACACAGGAGAAATTACTTCCTGATGTGTCACCCCTGACATTAAGTCTTCCTGCCTCATACACCTGCACAACTGTCAATTGTCTAATTTTTCCTCCCAATCAGGAGAAACCTGAGAAAAGATACCTTAACATCTGCTGGGCTTTCAGGCAACTCATTATAGAAATTCAGCACCTGGGTTGCCTGTGGAGTGTCTGCTCAGTTTTCCCCAGGAAGAGGGTTCCTGGGGGGCTCTCCACTCAGCTATTCATCAGAGGATTGATACAGGCAAATCTCATAAATGTCAGAGGAAAGTGCATTCAAGATGCTTCCTCTGGTACATTTTAAGGGCAACAAAACACATTCTTAAAAGGCAGAGAGGCGTGCCTGTCATGGCTCAAACCGGCTAGTATCCATGAGGACGCGGGTTCCATTCCTGGCTTTGCTCAGTGGGATAAGGATCCGGCGTTGCCGTGGGCTATGGTGTAGGTTGAACACTCGGCTCGGATCCTACATTGCTGTGGCTGTGGTGCAGGTCGGCAGCTACAGCTCCGATTCGACGCCTAGCCTGGGAACCTCCATATGTTGTGAGTACAGCCCTAAAAAGATAAAAACATTAAAAAAAAAAAAAGAAGGAAGGCAGGGAGGCAGTATATGAAGGGTAATACCATAGCAAGTATTTATATGGAAAGAAAGAGCCCGTAGGAGGAATGGAGGCTGGGGAGAGTTAAGAGGGTGGGGGGCTGGGGAGGGAGGAAGGAAGACAGAGGGAGACGGTGAAGCTAAACTGATCTGAGCAATCCGTCCATTGAAACCTACTCATGGGTGTTGCCACCATGGCGCAGCAGAAACAAATCTGACTAGGAACCATGAGGTTGCGGGTTCGATCCCTGGCCTCGTTCAGTGTGTTAAGGATCCGGTATTGCTGTGAGCTGTGGTGTAGGTCGCAGATGTGGCTTGGATCTGGTGTGGCTGTGGCTGTGGTGTAGGCCAGAAGTTGTAGCTCCAATTAGACCCCTAGCCTGGGAACCTCCATATACTGTGGGTGTGGCTCTAAAAAAAAAAAAAGAAAAAAAGACAAAAAAAAAGAAAGAAAAAAAAAAGAAACCTACTCATGACTTTCTCTAGACCTTGCAGGGCAGAACCATGAGAAGAACACCCCAAGAGGAGGAGGTCTCTTGCTGTCAGGGAGCTTACAGCCACATGGTGGGGTGGGGCCAGGAAACAAATCTTGTGAATTAATCAAGGGGCCATCAAAAGAGTGGAGCCCCTTCGACTGGTGAGACTGCTCATTAGCTGGGCCCCATAAATACTAGCGGTTGGGTAACAATAGAGAAATATGGGCCATGGACCACATTCCCCTGTCGGAATGTCGTACCAATAAAATCTTACAGCCGTTAATAAGTTTTCGTCATAAGCAAGTGTTCTTCTGATCAACAAAGTTACTGTCATATGACTTTGGCCCAGAGTGAGCTCCTGTTTCGCTCTGAAATAAGTTAGTATGAAATCCTGTACAGCACATTACCTTGAACCATAACAATGAACATTTTCCTCTGATTTGTGACCACTAAATAAATATAATTTAAAAATAAAACGTTTCTGTGTTCCTCTGTGCAAACTGCCTACGCCTCACCCCAACACACACACACACACACACACACACACACACACACACACGACTAAACCATCAAGCTAACCTGACTTTAGCTGAATTATTCCCAACACAGTTGTCCTACCATTAAGGGCCATTTATTTTTTATTTTTTTGTTTTGTTTGTTTGTTTGGTCTTTTTGCCATTTCTTGGGCCGCTCCCGCAGCATATGGAGGTTCCCAGGTTAGGGGTCAAATCAGAGCTGTAGCCACCGGCCTTTGCCAGAGCCACAGCAATGCGAGATCCAAGCCGCGTCTGCAACCTACACCACAGCTCACGGCAACGCCGGATCCTTAACCCACTGAGCAAGGGCAGGGACCGAACCCACAACCTCATGGTTCCTAGTCGGATTCATTAACCACTGATGGGAACTCCTAAGTGGTCATTTAATCTGAAAATGCCCTCACCTCTTTCAATTATGCAGCATAAGGTTGTAGCCAAACTCCGAAGCTCAGACCCACAGAAATAAGTCTACATCAAATTTCTAAAAGGACTTGGACAATACAATGCCATGAAGTGGTTTCGAAAATGGAATGGACAAGCTGATCCATCAGCAAAGGAATTAAGAAATGAATGAATGCAAGAGACTGGAATCTGATGGGAAGTGAGGATATCTGAATTGGGCACAATATCAAACCCAATTTTCACTAGCAGGATTCGAATACTTCTTTTTTAATTTCTGATTCACCAAAAGAGTGGGTCTTCAGTCCCACGTCATTTCTGCTTCTGCAGGTAGAGAATGTGCTTTCTAGCAACACACTCGTGTTGACACCATGGAGAATGGGGTAAACAGATTGTGCTGGTGGTGTCCGAAGTTGGCTTCCTGCCGTTTAGTATGAAGGCAGGGGAAACCCTCCGACAGCTAGGGAGTCAGAAATTATGTGTTAAGTGCAGCTTTTAGTTCCCTGGATCTGAAATACTCCCTACGCTACAGTTGAAGACTCACAGGTAAGCCCTAGAATCTAAAAAGATGGAAAACGAAAGACAAAAATGATAAGGTGAAATTATGGTTTTGAGGCATAATCTAATTATTTTATAATCTGTCATGTTTCTTTAAAAGGCTTGATAAGGAGGCTTTCCCCTCCCCGCCCCCCGCCCCCGCATCCATCCAAGTCTTCCTTCTTGTTCTCCTACTTGTTCTAAACAGAAAGAACAATCCTGATGGTTATGAATGAGAATATATAGTCTCTGGTGGGATCAAGGCTTCTAATTCTATTTCATCCCATTCATAAGCCGTCCTAGGTAAGCTATCGGTTTGAATATGAGTCCTGAATTATTCAGTGGAAACTGCATTGAAATATCGTGTGCAATAAGGGAGAGCCTGTACTACACAGGTAGTAGTCTTTCAATCTGCTGTCCTCTGTCATGCCTTCCTAATCCTCCCGCCCACCCGCAGCTCAGCAACTCCTTCAGTGGCACATATACAGGCGCACATACCCATTCCAAATAATCCCTCTCTTTCTTGACAACACAAAGGAGTGTTCTTTAACATACCATGTTCCGTAAGAAAAGCCTTTTCTAGAGCTGTTTTTAAAATTTTATTGCCGTCTAGTTGCCTCACCATGTTGTGTTAGTTTCACACAGCAAACTGTGTACAGCAAAGTGAATCCGTTATACACGTACACGGATCCATTCTTTTTTAGACTCTTTTCCCATACGGGTCATCATTGAATACTGAGTTCTCTGTGCATAGAATAGGTCCTTTTTAGTTATCTATGTTATATATATAGTCGGATGTATACGGTAATCCTCAACTCCTAATTTATCCCTCCCCCTCCCCACGTGTCCCCTTTGGTAAACCATAAGGTTGATTTCAAAATCCGTGAGTCTGTTTCTATTTTATAATTAAGTTTTTCTGTATCATTTTTACGAGATTCCACATAGAAATGATATCATTTGATATTTGTCTTTCTCTGTTTTAAAAGGACTACTTTTAAAATAAAGAGTTGCTTTCAAGGAAAAATTATAAATAGGATCTCATTAATTGGGACCTAGCCTCAATAATTTTACACATGCAAGAAGAATGTAAAAATGCCATATCTGATCCCTTATGAGCACAAATAACTTCCACTGTTATCACAGTCATTCTTCTTCCCTGAGGGTATGGGTGGCCCATTTCTAAAGCAAGTATTTTAAATGGGTTTGGTTTACATGGGATCGACTTAAAATGAACTAGCAAATAAAATCAAGAGACATGTTTGAGTAAGAAAGAGGACTGCAAATGGAATGAAACTTGCTTGGAAATGTAAGCTATGTTGGGATCCAACAAAGATTTCGCTCTGCCCTTTCCAATAGATTTCATGAACATATTCATGTCATATACAGAAGAATTGAAAGAGCAGGGAGATGGTTATTCTACAGGAAGAGTTAGAGATAAAAAGCCAGTGTTTGGGAGTCTAGAAGAAGGGATAGGTGGGAAAGAGGAGGAACAAAGAGTTGGAAAGAAAAGGAGACAGGGAAGAAGAAGATCACCCTTTTATACGCTTGTAGGAAATAATATATTAGAAAACAAAGCCAGCATCATCAGTGAGGCTCCAGAGAGCAGACAGAAGTAAGAGATACAGTTTCAAGGAGCAGGTTTTTCAGCTCGATACAAGAGCGTATTTCCTAGTTATCAGAGCTAAAGTGAGATAGGTTACGTGGTACTGAGCATCTCATCAGATGAATTATCCAAGCAGAGGCTGGATCACCATCCATCCTGGTTCTTCTCAGAGAGAGTACCCTAGAAACTCAGAGATGCTATGACAATGTGATGGCAGCGATAGAACATGCATATGATAAAATCCATAACACAGAGGAGATAAAAGCCCTCTTGCTATGTTCAGTAGCTGGGTTCTCCCCGATCACCATGAAGGCTCAATGAGTGAATACTGAATCATTGCTTTTAGGGAAAATATAGGGTTGGGTTCCTGTGAACCTCTCTGGTCACAGCATTTTTGCCAACTAATCAATACATAACCTGTGTTGAATGTTTTGCTTCCTTCCTTCCTCTCTCTCTCTCTCTCCCTTTTGTTTTTTGTCTTTTGGGGGACACCCTTGTAGCATATGGAGGTTTCCAGGCTAGGGGTCAAATTCAGAGCCACAGCCACTGGCCTACACCACAGCCACGGCAATGTCAGATCTGAGCCACATCCACAACCCACCCCACAGCTGTGGCAATGCCAGATCTTTAACTCACTGAGAAAGGCCAGGGATGGAACCTGCATCCTCATGGATACTAGTCAGCTTCTTAACCCACTGAGCCACAAGAGGAACTCTGAGTCTGTTTCCTTGAAAAGACACCATAGTTACATAGATTGTAGATCAACACTGAATTCACGGCCAATAGCACCATCGCGCATGGCTAAGCAAGGTTTATCTAATGCCGTATTCTCTTCTTAAGGCATATCCCAGCCTCCTTGCACTTAGAAATACTAGCTAGCTCTCCACTATGCTTAGAGGCCAGAGAAGTGGCCCCCAAAAAAGCACAAAAATGCCAAAAAAAAAATGGCCCTAGATAGACACTAAAAAGGACACCTACTTCTAGCCTGAGCTCAAATAAGAAGGGAGAGTATTGCTGTGTTCAATCACTGCTGGGAACATGTACTGGGTACCTCAAAGTTCACCGTTCTGCACATACCCATGAATGACTGTGAGGTCCAGAAGTATCAGTTCGGGGGTTACAAATACGTTTTAGCAAACAGACAAATAACAAGGATCAACGGAACGTGTAGAGAGGGGAGAGCAATAACGGGCAACGTGGCCAGGTCAGGGGCTCTGCACCCCCCCAAAACTCTATTTCCAATACCACAATCTCCTTTTACAGAGCAAGGCATGGTGGAGTTTGCACCTTTGCCTGGCCACAGCTGTCCAGCCTTCCGGTCACAGGCTAGGCAGGCAGCCCAGACCACAAGGGCCAAGTGGCTTTGCCGTCTGGTTCCAACGGAAACCTTCCATGAAAACCAGAAGAGCTGGTTTCACATGGCCCCCCTTTGGCTGGACTTAAGACCAGCGCCTTCGCTCCTGCCTTGCCCCGCTCCATGTCAGAACTCCAGGGGCCACTGCTGTGTTCAATATCGACAGAAGGAGCACTCACAGTTGGCCTGGATGAGGTACAACCACTATGGAAAAACGTATGGAGGTGCCTCAAAAAATTGAAAACAGAATGACCATATGATCCAGCAATCCCACTCCGGGGCATCTAGCCAGAGAAAATCATGATTTGAAAAAATATATGCACCTCCAAGGTTCATTTCAGCGCTATTTACAATAGCCAAGACATGGAAGCAACATAAATGTCCATCGACAGAGGAGTGGATAAAGAGGATGTGGTACGTATACACAATAGAATATTACTCAGCCATAAAAAGGATGAAATCATGCCATTTGCAGGAACATGGGTGGACCTAGAGATTACCATACTGAGTGAAGTTAGTCAAACAGAGGAACACAAACATCATGTGATATCACCTACATGTGGCATCTAAACAAAGGGTACAAACGAACTTATTTTCAGAAAGGACACAGACTCATAGACTTCGAAAACAAACTTATGGTTACCAAAGGGGACAGGCGGTCGGGGGGAAGGATGGACTGAGGGTTGGGGATTGGCATGTGCACACTGTGGTATATGGAATGATTGGTCAGCTGAGACTGTTGTATCGCACAGGGAACTCAACCCAGTGTTCTGTGATCATCTATATGGAAAAAGAATCTGAAAAAGAAAAAAAAAAAAGGAAACTCGGACTCAGAAATGTGAACTTACTTGTCTCAGAGCCAATTAGTGGTAGATCTTTTTGGCACTGCTCCTAGACATCAGCGGAAATAAGTGGATTATTGATGCTTCAGAAGCACCACATTTTGTCCCACCATGGACCAAAGCACCTCAGGAACTCTGGCCTACCTGTGCAGTATCAACTTCCATAGCTACTGCCTGTCAATAAGAACACCTCCAAAATAAAAGCAGGATTGTCCCTATCGGAGTCTCATTCATTAAGAGATGAAAATAGAGCTTTCTCTTTCCTGAAAACAGGCAGAAACAAAGACATGACCCTTTTAATTTCCCCCCCCAAATTCCAACAGCATGACTGAACGATGAGATCTTCCTGCAAAAGCAGTGCCTGCATCACGTCCATCTGGTATCCTGCAAGGGATTGTGATTACTTCTTCCAAGAGAAAGCAGTATTTACCTTTCTGTGGGTTTTAATGTAATAACGCATGCACATGCCTTATTAGCTCCTAATGGATTGCAAGAGTCCACAGCTTGGGGGGAGTTAAAAGGATGTGTTATGTGTTATGATAACATGGCCTCGATGAACTCTCTGGGGATGGCTGAAGACTGGCTGGCAGGGAGTGGCCCCCGGGCTAGGGGGGCAGCCCAAGTGTGTCCTTCCAGCCATGAACATCAGAATCCTCCTCTCATCTCAGAATCTCCCACGGGCTCCACGGCTGCTGCGTACAGAATGCTGGAAGCACCCCTCACACTTTCATATGACCACAAGCAGGAGGGCCTGTGCTCGTGGGGGTGGCCCTCATGTGGGATACAGCGTGAACGGTTCCTCCTGGAGTCCTGCAAGCCAGTGGCCCCGACTTGCAGACGAATATCAGAGCCGCAAGGGACTTGGTGGTCCCGTGGCCCCTGCCTTGTACGCAGTCCTTTACATTGTCACGAAGAGGAAGTGCCTCCCTGTCACAAAGACACACAGTCGCTTTCCTGACCTGGATCTTGTTTATCTCTCCAGGCTCCAGCCTGTCTTTTGCCATCCCTCACTTATTCTGAGAGGGTTCTTTTGGGGGGAGGAGGGAGCTTCTTCGGTGAATCAGGTTCTTTTCAGTAGCCGTCACCCAGCTGTCTGCCTTCGTCTAGAACGCCCTTCTCTCTCATCCCTTGAGTATCTCTTACTTCTTCGGGAATCAAGCATCATATCACCAACCAGGGCTCTTTTAGCTGAAGTCAGAGAAACCCTGGCTCAGCTGGTTCAAATACAACAAAGATACATTAGATCATAAAACAGGACGTCTTTAGACAAGGCAATCCTCAGGTTGGTGAATTCAGCTGCTCAACAATGTCATCAAACACCTTGCTTTGCCCATCTTTCTACCCCACCAACCTTGGCCTACTTGCCTCCTTCGTGGTCCTGGACGGCGGCTATAGGTCTAGGCAAAACCTGAGGTCACGACAACATCCAGAGGAAGAAACAAGCTCTGTCCCAGAGTGTCTCTTTCCAAGAGCAAGGAAATGTTTCTCGGAATCCTCTACAGACTTTTTCTCAATTCTCGGTGACCAGCATTGTGTAACAAACCCATGCCTAAATCAATCACCAGCAAGAGAGGGATTACTGTGATTGGATTAGTGAAGCACAGATTATAGGAAGAGAATTAAATCTGCTGTAAGGGAGGACGGTGTCAGGCTGGCAACCAATACCAGTTTCTACTAAATCCAAACCCCAGTATGTTGCTTTGAGGGACCATGTCTTGTGCTGCCACTGCTCCCTATTTTGCCCCCCTCTCAAAAATCTCAATCCTCTATATTGTGACTGACTATTCACTTACACGTCAACCCATTAATCTTAGAGCTTCTTAAATTTAGGCATGATGGCTTATTCACTGTTATATCCTAGAAACTAGTACATGCTTGGGGCTTAAGAATGAATGGATGGGAGTTCCCATCGTGGTTCGATGGTTAATGAATCTGACTAACATCCATGAGGATGCAGGTTCCATCCCTGGCCTCGCTCAATGGGTTAAGGATCTGGTGTTGCCGTGAGCTGTGGTGTAGGTCGCAGACATGGTTGGATCCGGCATGGCTGTGGTGTAGCTGTGGCCATCAGCTACAGCTCCAACTCGACCCCTAGCCTAGGAACCTTCATATGCTGAAGGTATGGCCCTAAAAAGCAAAAAAAAAAAAAAAGGAAAGAATGAATGAATGACTGACTTCATGGATGATAGCTGATAGCTACTGGGTGCATGGAGTAAACAATAACTCTAACGTAGCCTTTCTTTCTCCCATTCTACACTTGGGGACACTCCCCTACAGACAGAGCAAAAGACTTGCCCATCACCGTCATGGTATGGAGCAGAGCAGAACTTAAGTTCAGGCTTTCTGGCTCTAAGCTGAATGTTGCATCCAACAGAAATGAGAAAAGAAGGCCAGAGGACGAAACGGCCTCCGCAGCATCCTAGAGCAGCAGTGCTGGGAACTCTTTTTTGTTTTTTCCACATAATTTTACTAATATGTCCAAGGACCATTTAAAATTTTGAGTGTAGACACACAGATAATCCTAAGCCTCTTTTTTCCACCTGACTCAAATCTTACGCCAACTTCAACGTTTCCCATCTCAGAAACATTTATAGAACAAATGGACCCCGATCTTTTGAGGATTCAGTTTGCAATCCCGACAAATTAAGGACCCTGAAGAATCAATTATTTTTGCTTATCTCCTAGGCTGGAGAGGAGAAAGCCCTACATTTCTGGAACTTTGGCTTTGAAACCTCTTGAAAGCATTACAGAAAAGCCAAGGGAATTAGACAATAAGAATTCTTTCAAAACAGTAGGATTTAAAGGATCTTATTACCTACTTTATAATCTTACCTTAAGGCTGTAGAAAGTATTAATTGGAGCAAAGGCATCCAAAAGGGAACAGCTACTGTAAGTCATCTATATTGCTGAAGTCTGTCTTTTATCTCTGTAATTTGTTACACTGCCTCACCCTCGGCATCTCTTTCAGATAAACCTACCTAACTCTTGACTCCCCGGTGTATTCTTATTTATTTATTTTTTTTTCCCCTGGTCTGGGCGCAGACAGGAAAAATAAAAAGAGCTAGACCAAGTGAATCAATGGCACTTCAAATCCCATTTCCTGTGCTGTACAGTGGTTGATCCCCTCAAGGAAAGTGGGTTTGGAGAACAGAGCAGGCTCTAGGCAAGTAGAAAAACTCCAAGTATCTCTAGAGGTAGCTTACATGTGCCCTGAATCCCCAGCATTCAGTTCTTACTAGAAATAATAGACTGTTTCTCTGTGGAAAGTGTGAAATGCTTTAAAATAGGTTGGAATGGCTGAAAAACACTCTGATAAATGAGAGCAGAATGTGCTAATAAGATGCTGTTGTTCCTCACGGATGGGCCTTGGGGACCTCCTTTACGCTGCTCATACATTTTTGTAGCAGGATTGGAAACACTCCTTATCTTTTATTTGAAGTAATAATCTTTGGCCAAAAAAAAAAAAAAGTCATAATCCCATAGAAAATGGCAGGGGAAAAGGGAGGTTCGATCTTCATAAAGGGAACAAAAAGCAAAATCAACCCCTATTTTAAGGAAAATGGGTCATGGTATAATTTCCTCTCCCAATTTGTAAAAGGCTTCTGGATGCATTAGGTTAGTGAATAATTCCCTTTTTTTCAGAAGTGCTACCATTCTGAGGGCAATCTAGGGTCCTGAAGTATTTCTCAAATTGCAGTCCTGACGTTAAGCAAAAAAAAATGCCTGGATCCTCTGACCCTCAAGTTCTGAGTGATAGAGACAAAAATCAGACACTTTTGAGGTTCCTTGGGTGATTTTACGCATGCTAAAATTTGAAGACTTTTGGCATGGTTGATAAATTCATGGGCTTTGAAGTCAGAAAGAAGAGGATTTGAAGGCTGCAAGCTTAATAAACAAGAGAAATCAACTAGTATAAGAAAAGGAAATAGGAGTTCCTGTTGTGGCTCAGTGGAAACAAATCTAACTAGCATCCATGAGGATGCAGGTTAGATCCCTGGCCTCACTCAGTGGACTGAAAGATCCAGTGTTGCCACGAGCTGTGATGTAAATCACAGGCGCGGCGGATCCTGTGCTGCTGTGGCCGCGGCACAGACCAGCAGCTACAGCTCCAATTCAATCCCTAGCCTGGGAACCTCCATATGCCGTGGGTGTAGCCCTAAAAATACAAAAGAAAAGAAAAGACAAGACATTTCATCTTTATTGGTTTAACTACGTAAACGAGGTATTTATGAAGCTTGGTGGCTCCAAAATGTCAGTTTCACGAAAAATTTATAGATGACAACCAACTCTAAAGAGTCCACGGTCCTTTGAGGACAATTCTGTGTTCAGTGAAACTGACTTGCACGATTCTTGTTTCTTTCTCAACACCTGTCATTTTACCATAACTGATGAGTTAGGCCTTCCCTTTTGATTCTCACCAGTTCTACATGTGTCTACGTGGTAGACGCTACAGAAAAACAGGTGCCCGAGAATGATCATTCGGATTCAGACATTTAACCTCTCTGATTCCTTTGATACATTCTGACAGATTCCAAATGTAGAAACAGCCAAAGGGATGACCCCCAAAACGTCTGGGGTCTGGGCACTGGGTGCTTTGATTAGTAGGGATTCCAGAGTCCTTTTCTGAGACTGGTTAACAGAAGGGCGGAGCCCCTCACCTGGAGGGGTGAATTAGGTTAAAGAATGGATCCGAGTGCTGTTTTGGTTTTGGGTTTTGTTTTTGCTTTTTGGTCTTTTTAGGGCTGCCTCTGCAGCATATGGGCATATGGAAGTTCCCAGGCTATGGGTTGAATCGGAGCTGTAGCTACACCACAGCCACAGCAATGCAGAATCCAAGCCGCCTCTGTGACCTACATCACAGTTCATAGCAATATCAGATCCTGAACCCACTGACTGAGGCCAGGGATCGAACCTGTGTCCTCATGGATACTAGTCGGGTTCATTACCACTGAGCCTCCAGATCTGGCTATTTCTTAACCTTGCTCTGACTGCAACAATGAAAAACAAGTTGCGTGAGCTTAAGTACAGGGATAATGACGGTGATGATGATGACGGGAAGGTGATGGTGATGAAAATTCTGATGATAATGGGGGGAAGATGACGATGACGAGGATACTGAGGCATTTCATAGATTCCAACGAAAATCTGAACCACCAAGCCAATAGAAAGCTAGGAAGGCAGGGCGCCTCTCACGTTTTCAGCAAGAAAAGTTGATCGGTCTTGGTTCTAGGACCCTGGTTTTACTTAATGCTGCTCTCCATACCCACTCTCCTGAGAGAGACCACAACGACCTCCCCTCCAATCATTTCCCCTGTGATTCAATGCGCCATGGCCTAAAGGGATGTGTCACGCAGGGGAATCATGAGCGGTTCCCAAAGAACAATCCCAGGCAACACCACTGGCCTTTACCACGGTCTTCCTAAAATAGAATAGAACGCAAGGTCCCAGCAGACAGGCAAACTGATTCAACCCCCCAGCACCTCCTGTAAGGGCTCAGTGCCTGGGAACACTGGGTTTGGACTTGGATTGTCCAAACAATTGAATTGCCGTCCCCTTACCAAAGTTACTCATCTGACTTTGAGCATATCTCAACTCCCAAGTTCCTCTTTAGTCACCTGTGAAATAGGATGGTACTAGTACCTAACTCGCAGGTTACTGCAAGGGTGAGAATACTGGCATCCACCTAACCCAGGACCACCAGGGAGAGGGATTCCACCACCTCCCAAGCACTTTTGGGGAAACTTCTGTCTACAGCCCCGGTGGGAAATTCAAACCCCGTTAACAGACAGCAGGCAGACTGTTCAACTGGAACCTATTAAGGGATAAATAAACCACCCCTTTAAATCTAAAAGAGCCATTCCAAGACAAGATGTCCAGAGTTTTCAAAGATGTCCCTTAGCAATGAGGATTTCTCCATTGTGGACCCATGCTAAACTCCCTCCCATAAAGCCTTGAAAGCCACTCTTGTGCTCCGCTTCTGCTATAGGAATTATTCAAGTGCTCACTCTGCATAATGGGGTGAGAAATTAGTTGAAGTCTGGCTCTCCTGCTCACTCATTTCCAGCCTCTCCTGCTCAGGGCTGGGGATGGAAATAGAGTGTGGAGTTCCACTAGAGGGAAAGCCCTATGCCCACAGCCACAAGTTAACCTAGAGAGGCCAAGACCTAGGTAGGGCGTGGCTTCAAGGAGTCCCATGAGGCTTAGGGCCAAGCCTAAGCATCAGGGATGTTCTAGAAGCCCATCTCTGCTGCCAAGCCTGCTGTGGGTTAAGGGGTCAGGGACACCACTGGGCAGGGCTGGACAGCACTCCAGGAGGCATCACGGCCCCTCCTGGGTAGCATCCTATCTGTTTGGATGGGACTATTTAGACTCTTGAGGTCTTGTGCAGCCCAACAAGGACAGACCCTAAAGATCACATTCCTTCATGACCTCAGCCAGCTGGACCCATGGAGTTTGACTTAATCTCTGTATTTAAGATGTGTGCCATTTCTTGTACCTCTGTCTCAGTGGCGAAATCCCTCCCTGATCCGTCCATACATACTAACATCATCTAAGCTCCTGCCTACCCCCTGGTGTAGGCTTCATTGCTCTCTTCTCAGTGGAAGCAAACCTTCAGCAGCCCCCGGTTCAATAGGTTCAATGGGGCTGGACCACGCAAAGCATGTGCCGGGAGGAGCAGTGATTGAATCCATTAGGTGGCTTCGACCCCACAGCCTTCTGTGCCCACCTGCAGAATGAAGGTAGAGTCCTGCTGGACTTTGGCCCACAGAGAGCCGATGGATCCTGGGCATGACAGAGCAGACCCAGGGCTTGTACTGTCCAGAACAGGGAGGTCAGGAGAGAGCACCAGAAAGGAGCCAAGGGCAGAAAAGACAGGCAGAGAGTAAAAGGGAGGCTCAGATAAGAGCCAGGATAACCAGCCAGAGACTTGGAACAGGAGCATCACAAAAATAACTCCAACCCAAACTCCTGATCGTTGTTTGAATAGTCCTTAAGTTTTATGATGATCTAGGCACCACGCTAAGAGCTTAAGGTATATTAATCTCACCTAATTCCCCCAAACAACCCTGCCAAATAGTATTAAGAACTCCGCCGGAGAGAGGAAGAAACAGGGCACATAATTCACCCAAGACACCCAGCTGACAAGCAGATAAGGTCATCTGTCCAGAACTACAGCTGACCCATGACATGGGTAAATCTGATTCTAACAAAGGAGAATGGACCTCTGGCAGGGATAAGGGCGCCATGGGGCAGGGCCGGACCCCTCTGACAGTCTCTCTGCCTCCTTCTTCAAGGATGACAGGAGAGGCAAACAGAATTGGTTCCAAGTACAGTCACTTCTTGTGACACCTTGCAATCCTGTCCTATAAAATCAGCGCCAACACTGAATTAGCGAAGGCTGAACCACTGCTCCTAGGGGAAACTGATCTTTATCAACCTGTCAGTACATAACCTTGTTTTATCTGTGTTTCTGTTTAAAAATGCCTTATTTAGTATACAATGGATTCATTAACTTTGAATTCACAGCCACCAACAGCACTGTCACTCTGCCTGAACAAGGCTTACCCAGCTCCTATATTTTCTCCGTAAGACACGTCCCAGCCTTCTTGCCCTCAGGAATACCCAACAGCTCCTCAACACCATGCTGGGAGCCACTGGAGACAGCCCGGTCCCCAGCCAAAAGCACAAATGCAAAAAAAACGTGGCACCAAATAGGCCACGCGAAGGGACCTTTGTCAATGGTCTGAGCGGAGACAAAAAGAATGTCACCTTGGAGTTCCCATTGTGGCTCAGCAGGTTATGAACCCGACTAGCATCCATGAGGACTCAGGTTCAATCCCTGGCCTCGCTCAGGGGGTTCAGAGTCTGGTGTTGCCATGAGCTGTGGTGTAGGTCACAGACATGGCTTGGATCCCATGTGGCTGTGGCTGTGGCTGTGGTGTAGGCCGGCAGCTGCAGCTCCCATTCAACCCCTAGCTGGGAACTTCCATATGCTACATGTGTGGCCCTAAAAAGCAAGAGGAAAAAAAAAGTGTCGTCTTGTTCAACTTCAGCTGGGAACATCTGTGCTGGGCAACCCAAATTTTCCTCAGGCCCGAGCATGTCCACAAATGCCTGCAAACGAGTGTGTATGTCAATGATTACAAATAAACCTTAGTGAGTGAGCCAATGCACAAGCATGGAATCCGTGAATCATGAAGTTCGATGGTAGCGTCTCCACTAGCTGTGCAGTTCTGAGCAGAACAGGCATCCGAACCCATTTCCTCACTTGTAAAAGGGGTCTTACATCCATCACCTCATCCTAAAGTTGCAAGGGCCTGTGAGGGTGATGACGCAGAGAAACGGCCATGGCAGCTTTGTGCAGTGGGCTCCGAAAGCGTTCACCCCCTCTCTCCCATCCAGGGATACACGTGGGTTACCCCTACACCAGTGAGAAGCCTCAGCAAGGCTGAGCATGTGCTCAGAACCACACGGCTTTCGAGCCTCTGACCCAAGATGCTCCCGAAGAGGGACCCATTTTAACTCCTGCCAACCCACTGCGAAGATCACTGCACCGTGGATGGACTTGGTGGTCCGTATTATTTCCTTCCCTGCTCCTCCCCAATCCCTCTGCTCTCGGCCCAGGGAAATAGGCTGCAGGGAGGAAGAAAACGAGCCGATTACCCTGGGCCGGGCAATCCCATCGCACAGCAAGCCTGCCTGCGGGGAGTTCATGGAGTCAAGTGCCGGCATTGAATCTCAGCACATCACAGCACTGAAGGCATCTTCGTCTTTTAGCTTTTTCCAGGCCATTCATTCACCAAATAGACAAATATCTGCATTTTTGCAGATAACATGAATGCAGGAAGGAGCCATTTCCAAAGACAGATGACTGTCCTTTTTCCTTCAGCAAAGTTTAAAAAGGTAAAAATTATCATATTATGGGCACGGTGGTCATGGAGAGAAAATGAGGCCACTGCTCAATGGGGGAAATGGCTCTCCTTGCTCAGGAATGTTTTAGCATTAAATTAACTCTCCTATCTCCTGCCTGCTAATAGGAAAGCTTTCACCTCTCTGTTTGGCAGGGGATCTACATTTGCATTTAGATGGAGCTGTTGTGAAGATGGCCCTGCACAGGGGCCTCCATCCCTTATTTACTATGGCAGCCGAGTGATAAAACGATGATCACATAAGTGGTTGTTTCACTGGTTTTGATAGAGCTGGAACCAGAATGGGAAAGGCTGTCATCGGAATTGGTCAATGAAAGGAAAGGAGAGCTTTTCCCACGAGGTGCGAGCGCTGCGGCCTCCCTGACAACCCTGAGGCGTGCGAGCTCCCTCCCGACCGGCCAGAGCAGGTCCGCGGGCACACTGGACACCTGCAGAAAGGTAACGGTGGCTGCCGCTACTGAGGCTACTGCTGCCTCGGGAACAGATGCCCTGTCACGGTCCTGCCCCATTTGAGGAAGGCAGTGCATGCACTGTTGTTCCCATTTCTCAGATAGGAAACGGAGGCTTGGGCCTGGGGTGATGTGATTCTCCCTTGGCTGTACCTAGGAAATGACACGATTTGAAAGCGATCCTAAGCTCAACACAGTGCGCTGCCTACAACCAACAAGCCTCCTCCATCGTCCAAGCATCCCCTCATCCTCACAGCATCCTCTTAAGCATCTAGAATGGAAGGTGCACTGAAGAGGGAACCCAGAGAACTAAAAGCCATTCCAATTTCTGTAGCTAACTGTGACCTTGGGCAGCTCCTCCCACACTTTCATCTTTCCGTACTCTCAAAGTTTTTATCTGTAAATGTTAAAGATTTGAACAAATGTGTAGGTATGGAAAGCTTGCATCTCTTGTCTGACTGTTCCAGCTTGTTCCAACATACAAGCCTGTCTTGTGGACTAAGAAAATGTTCAGCTGTCAAGGAAAGCAGCTGATTTTCAGCTGAAGAGCAGTGTTTCTCAGAACGAAGCTGCCATCAGAATCACCTGGAGGACTTGTTAAAGTACAATGTGCTGGGTCCCAGACATTCGATTCAGTAAGTCCAGGATGGAGCCCCAAAATTTGCAAGTTTTTTTTTTTAAGGGCTGCACCCATGGCATATGGAAGTTCCCAGGATGGGGGCAGAATCAGAGCTGTAGCTGCCGGCCTATGCCACAGTCACAGCAATGCCAGATCTGAGTCACCTCTGTGACTTACACAGCAGCTCTCGGTAATACCACCGGATCCTTAACCCACTGAGCAAGGCCATGGATCAAACTCGTATCCTCATGAATACTAGTCAGGCTCATTTCAGCTGAGCCACAATAGGAACTCCAAAATTTGCATTTTTAACAAGTTCTTGTGTGATACTGATGCTGCTAGTCCAGAGGTGACACTTTGAGAAGCGCTGCTCTAGAAATAACAAAGTTCCTACCATTGCAGGAAGGACCCTGACTGTCGATTTTTGTACCGTATCTATTTTGTCTGTTCCTATTATTTTTGCCCACCTGCGATGACATCCAATGGTTCCAGCCCAACCAGTGAGATACCTCACCATCCACGTGCCCTTATTGGCTAGGGGAATACTGACCACAGCAGCTCATCAAACCAACACATGAGCAACATGGGAGGAAGTGATCTTGAAATGTGCCAAGGGGAAAACATTTTTACTTTGCAAAAACTATAAAACCAAGCCAAACAAGGCCTTTGGAAAGCTGGTTGACGTCCATGCAATGGTTGTATGTCCTATAATCCATAGAACTATAACTGCCCTTTATCAAAGATAGGCGGATTTGGACCCCAAGCTACCAAATAGATCCAGAGGAAGAACATCCAAGAAGACCCAGGATAACCGGATAAGGAAGCCCTGCCTTCACAGCAGATACTATGCTGTCCATCTAGACCCAGAAAACGATGGTGCTAATTTATGGTTCCTATCTCACTGCTTACAGGCTAGAATCCACTCACACATCCCAGCCTGGGAGGGAGTTCTTGGAAAACAAACTCCTCTTCTCCCCTCTCTCTGCTGGGCATCAGGAACTCCCAACAGATTAGGATAATGAGCTGGTCTCTAAGGCTTCCTACGGGCATTAAATTCCTTTTAACTGAGCGCCCCCGTGTTTAAGGTGACTTATTGCTCCAAAGAGAATGTTTCATCATATTTTAGATGACAAAATTACCCGTAGGAAAAAGAAAAGAAACAGTTGCTTAATAAAAACTGGAAGACCCAGTCTGTGTGGGCAGATCGGGTTCTACCCCATGAAAGCAAAAGACAAGAGGAATGAGGTGGACGGTGGTGGTACCTGCTCCTCCGAGGTAGCGCTTCCCAACCTGGAGCAGACATTGCTTCTATCTGAGCAGTAAAGTAGGGGAAATTTTCTATTATCTATACTAAAAAAAAATTTTTTTAAAAAGAGGAAAGCCCAGAATATTTAAAACAGGTTCCCCCCAGTCTATATTCTTTGGTCTCAGAATAGCATGTGTCCATTGCCTGCACCCACCAACACACACACACACACACACACACACACACACACAAACACACACACACACACACACACACACACACACATACACAGAGGATTCTTGTACTGGATCCTGATCTCCCTCCAATGCCACCCCTTGGACAGGTACAAGGACTCAGGTGAGCAAGGACTGATGAAAGAGGGAAAGGAGTGACAATTTGTAATGCCTGTCCTTATATACTTTGTAAAGTCCTTGTACTGGATTTGTTCCGTGTCATGTTAGTTAAGATGGAATTATGTTTCCCCGAGTCCCCTTTCCGGGCTCTGGGTTAGCACGGCTGAGGCCGGCAGACGTTTCTTTTTCTTTTGCTTTTTTCTCTTTTCTTTTTAGGGCCACACCTGTGGCATATGGAAGTTCCCAGGCTCTGGGTTGAACCAGAGCTGCTGCTCCCGGGTGTACACCACAGTCACAGCAACACTGGATCTGAGCCACATCTGTGACCTACGCCTCAGCTTGTAGCAACACAGGATCCTTAAGCCACTGAGAGAGGCCAGGGTTCAAATCTGCATCCTCTTAGATACCAGTCAGGTCCTTAAGCCACCGAGCCACAATAGGAACTCTCTCAGCAGGCATTCCACCTGAGGTTTGAAAGTAGACCCAAAGCAGCAGCGATATACCTTTTGTGTTTGCAAGGTCGGGCTGGGCAGCAGGCAGTGTTTCAGCTCAGGTGTACCCTCACTCATCTCTAGATGGTAAGGGAACTCGCCGTACACACAACTAGTTAGTGGTGGAGCTGGAATCCCAGCCTTTATGGTCTGATCAATTGCATCGTCCAAACTCATCTGGGACAGAAGGGTGGGAAGAAGCCTTCTGGAAATGTATCATCTTTAACCTGAGAAGAGACAGATGTTCCCCCAGTTTTGGGTTCTTTTAAATAAAATACACATAGAGATAGCATGTAAGGGAACTTTAATTCATCATCTACTGTTGGTAAATAATTGCTGAACTTGTAGTTGGGGTTTTGGCATTCATGAAAGCATCCTGCCTGATGGCACTCAGAAAACGGGGTCTGCAGAGACGGCTGGGTAAGTAGATGGGACTGAGTGGCCAGGACCTGAGTGGACCCTGGGAGAGGGAGGGTTAAAAGACTGCCACCTGCTACTGTTGCGTCACCTCTGCCCCCTCCCCCCACCCCAGCAGGGTAATGACCCCTGAGAGAGAAGGGGGAAGGCCAGCCAGAGCACAGAGGGGAAATGTAGATGAAAAGAAATCAGAGGGCTTTTTCTTTCTAGTTTCAAGTGCCAAATTATGCTTGACATTTGAATTTTCCCCAAGGCTCGCTTCCATAAAATCATGCCAAATTACCCTGAAAGGGTTGGAGCTTCCCAGAGAGACTTCTGACTGTAATCAAACAGGTTCCCTCCATTGTCCCAGACACTCGGAAAGGATGTGGAGGAGAAAGGCGTGGAAGGGCAGGTGACGGAGGCCTGGCTGAGGATGGTGGTGTGGCTGCGATGCTGCTCAGAGACCCACCCCTGTGAGACTGGGCATCGAAACGCTGGCTCCTCAAAATGCAGACATCCCAAGGAGCTGGGAAGGTTCAAAGAGGCCAAAACACCCCAAGGGGACAGGATCTGTAATGATACTCACATTGGTTCACATTTACGGAAGCTTATTGCAAGGCAGGCACTGTGCTGGGACCCGCACTCATTCACAAGGGTCAATCACTATTACCTGGTCTTTGGATGTGAAAGCTGAGACTAGAAAAGATGACGTAACTTATCCCGGCCTTCCAGATGCCAAAACCTGAGCACATGTGCTACTAAACTGCCTGAATGACCACGGGTAACGTCAGTGCCACAGGAAGAGGAAAGGGGCAACACAAAGTCAGAATATTACTGGATATCAAAATGCCAGCAAACATCACTGTTTGACTGAATCAGTGCCACAGGAAGAGGAAAGGGGCAACACAAAGTCAGAATATTACTGGATATCAAAATGCCAGCAAACATCACTGTTTGACTGAATCAGCCCCAGTTTTGGGGGCTTCATCTCGACGAGCTTATATTCACTGACTGATCAGAAAACGCTCATTCGATCACGTCATTCTCCGGCGGGAAACACCAATGACGTTGGATGGGAGAGGATGCAGGTTGGGAAAAATCTTTAACACCAGTACAAACTCACTAATGCAAGAGGCCTTGGCCCTTCCAAAGAGGTCCCTCTGGATCTTGCCTCAGAAGCTGGACTTGCTTCCTGTGGACTCCTGGGGCTTTGCTCTCTGAGTTGTCTGTGAGCTGTGGTTTGCATTCTTGTTTCCAGTGCATTTCATTCTTTGCTCTTTCCAAGCAGTGCACTTCTGTCCTCCAGCAGTGACACCAGCTTAATCGTGGCCCCCATCATTTTCTCATCTGGGTTAGTGCTGAAACCTCCTAACAGTTCTCCATTCCAACTCTTGATCCTTCTATGTTTCTGACAAAGAAATCTTTCTAGAAGCAAATCTGATCATGCCAATTGCTCCAAACCCTCCCACAGCTTTCAACCTCTTCCAGGATCAAGCCCAGGTGCCTCGTGGGCAGAACCAAAAACCTTCCAGCACCGCTCACCTAACCTCACCTTGCTCCAAGCCCTGCTCTTGCCTCTGTGCTCCATCCACTGTGAACTGTCAGCAAGTGCATAAACACACTGTGCTTTCTATAACCCCCAGAAGTGTGTGTGTCCTTCTATCCTCAGGTAGATAAAGTGGTGGTAGGAGGAAGGGAGCTCCAGGCAAACCCATGCCCCTTCTTCTCCAGTCCTCATTCAAACGCCACACACAGGCACAACACCAGTGTCTCACTGAGCAATAAACAGTACGAGACAACTGCCTGGGTTCTACGCCCACTTGACAGTTCCCTGGGATTGACAGAAGTGACTGAGTGGGCATTGCGGTCATGTGTGACCATTAATAGCAACCTGTGGAACCAACTAGTCATCCAGGGGTAAACTTTTCTACCAGGAAATGATTCTCAAATAACATGGAAACCAAGCCACAGCTGACACTGCAGAAAAAGCTAACTCTGAAGTTCCCATTGTGGCTCAGCGGTGATGAACCCAACTAATATCCATGAGGACATGGGTTCGATCCCTGGCCCCGATCAGTGGTTTAAGGGTCCAGCGTTGCCATGAACTGTGGTGTATGTCAAAGACATGGCTTGGATCCCACGTTTCTGTGGCTGTGCCATAGGTTGAATCGGGGTTGCTCTGATTCAACCCCTAGCCTGGGAACTTCCATATGTTGTGGGTGCAGCCCTAAAAAGCAAAAGGAAGGAAGAGAGGAAGGAAGGAAGAAGAGAGAGAGGGAGGGAGGGAGGGAGGGAGGAGGGAGAGAGAGAGGAAGGAAGGAAGGAAGGAAGGAAGGAAGGAAGGAAGGAGAAAGGGAGAGAGTAAGGGAGAGAGTAAGGAAGGAGGGAGGAGGGAAGGAGGGGGGAAGGAGAGAGAGAGGGAGGAAGGAAGACCAACTCTAGCTCCCAAGTTGTGTGCTCCCGAGGTGCAATCTTGGAATAGATAGTATTCACCGCCCGAGTCAGACCCAGCTCAGCCTCACTGCAGCTTAGCCTCACCAGTCAGGCGGTGAACGATGTGCCCATCGCCCCCGCAGGTGGATGCCAGCGTCTTGCTGTGCCACTGTGGACGTACTCCATGCTCAGATGTATCGGTTCGGTCTACATGGCACATATCTTTCTATTCGTGCTGAGAAGCTTTGCAGAACCCCTGGCCAACTGGCTGGACCTTGACAGCCTGCTTCACTTTTGCCGGCCTCTTTCACGGAGGGCAGGCTCCCAGCTATCTTCTGGCTTCTTCTCCCAACAAGCACTGAGGTGTTCTCAGCCTGCGATTACTTAGGTCTTCCTGCCTTGCACACAACACTGAGCCAAATCAATCCTGTGTCTCCACTGCTGCTCTGAATACCCAAATTTGAACTTCCACCTCTACCGTTTTGGGACAAGTCCTACCCCTGGGGCAGTTCATCTAACCTGGGGCTCACTTGTTCTTGGCATCTTCCCCTGCCTTGTGACTCAAACATTTTTCCTTTTAATGATGTTACCTCTCTCTCTCCGCAGGACACACTGAGGCAATTTGCAAATGCCTCATGACATCACTCAGCTTGGTGCTTTACAGAGAGTAGGTTTTCAATGAATATTTGATTTTAAACATTAATAGTTTTAGTTCACAGGGATGAATTGTGACTCTGAGCCAGAGGTTCTCACTGTGAAAAGTTCCTGGGGGATGACTGAGCTTGGAGGGGGCACCAGTGCAGGACTCCTTTATAGGAAAGCTCTGTGCTGGAGCTCCCCATTCAGCTGGCTAAGACTTTCTAGGAGCTGCCCCTCTGTCTCAAGCTCTTCCCACCCCGTCTCCCTTCCTCCCTTCTCCTTTCACAAGCATCAGGCCTGTGTAAGAGCCTGACGGCTGGCCCTGCCCACGTCAGAAAAGTCTGAAGGCCCTAAGGGCTCCTCCTGGTCCTCTCTCACAGGAAAGGCTCTTGCACTTTTTTTTTTTTTTTTTTAAACTCTTTCTGTGAGTTTGTGGTTCATCCCCCTTGATCAGGTTTCAGTTGAGTTGTTGGTCTTTCTGGGCAGCAGGTTCACTCAGAGAAGCACAGGCAGCTGAGCACATCCCCACCCAGAGAATGTTCACGGTGAAGAGAGGAAGCCAGGACAACAAAGGTCTTCTGGGGGAATTTCAGACATGATGAGAGCCGGCTTGGGGGATTATTAGGCCTCCAGGTGGCCCCAGCCCTCCCCCTTCACACCCTCTCTTAGCTCACGCCTTGTGTTCCTTGTGCCACCAGGTCTTGACCTCAGAAGCCGCCCAGGACAGTCCTCCTCAGTGGTCCCCCCACCACACTGGGCTGTGGCTTGGATGCTGGTCTGCACCCCCGTGGTTTCCTGAGGGAGCCCTTCTCCTGATTTGTGTGTGAGATGCGGGGGGTCTCTGCCAAAGCCCCCCACCCCACCCCTAATGCCTCACTGGGGTGGGAAATCCTGTCACAGAGCAGTGTTTTCCAAACTTGGCAAGTCCTGGAGAGTGCCACTCAAATTCAGGGCAGGCAGCAATGGAGGAGAAACACACTTTCCAAAGGGGAACAGAAACCGGCACGAAATGGTTAAATCACGCAGCAAAGCTGGGAACCCCCTCAACTGCTCTCAGCTGAGAACCAGGAAGGAGGCAGAAAACCCTCAGAGCCTCCAAGGGGCCCGAGCTTCCCTCACACGGCTGAGCCCCTCAGGCCTCCATCCACAGCCCGCTGGGGCTTCTGTAGATGGGAGAGTGAATTACATAAGAAGTGGGATATTTTTTTTCTCCCCTTTTAGGGCCGCACCCCCAGCATATGGAGGCTCCCAGGCTAGGGGTTGAATCAGAGCTGCATCTGTGACCTACACCACAGCTCACGGCAATGCCAGATCCTTAACCCACGGAACGAGGCCAGGGATCGAACCTGCAACCTCACGGTTCCTAGTCGGATTCGTTTCTGCGGCGCCATGATGGGAACTCCATGACTTTACTGTCTAGCGCAGAGTAGCAGTCAGTGGAATAAATGAATCTGAGAGGCCGCGTCAGGAGAGAATTCCCATAGAAGGAATCAAGTACACAGAGTAAACCCACGGCACTAATTAAAGTGCTGAGACCCCTGCGCTTTGCTCAGACAGAAACCAGGAAACCAAGGCACCGAATCCAGACCCTGGGCCTGTCCATACAGACAGCGCATCAGTTGACCATAAGATAACGAAAACCGTACCTCATGGTCATCGAAAACCCAGTGGATGTTGTGCTGAATATACTGGCATCATCAATTTTTAAAAAATGATTTGCAGACCCACTCACATACTGGGCTATGTGTACCAAATGCCAAACAATGAAGTACAAAATGGGAGGAAAAATCAGACAAATGGGTGTTTTGGGTGCCATAGCGAAAAAATAATTCTATCCAGCCATAGCCATCTGTGTATCGAGACACAACAAACCGTTCTGTGCTTTCATTCTGAGCAGAGAGCACTGATTAATTGCCAGGTTCTCAAACTCTTTAAAGTCTGTTTTTAAACTCAAAAGGTCTGACATTCCAAAGCACGAATGCTTTGGGTTTGCATATTGTGGCCCCGTGTGCTTACAGCGTGGCAATTCCAGGCAATGCCCCACAAAAGGAAGAATTGAAGGGGCATCTTTCCAGCCAAAGGATTGCACATTCACAGGCTTGCCTTGGCATCTGCCTGCTTCTGGAAGACGTCGGGGAGGTGATGTGATGCTATGCCCTGTTTCAGAACTCATAGCAGTAGGACCCAGGTCTGGACCCCAGGGAAACAGGGCCATCTGGTTCACCCTCTCCATTGGCCTTTTGTCCACAGGGAGCTAAGGGCTGGGCAGGGACAGAGCCAAGGGTCTCTTGCAGAAAACTGTCATGAGGGAAGGTGCTCTCTTGGAGAAGATCAAAGAGATCTTCCTGGCGAATACAATTAAAAGGTTTAATCTGGTGCGCAGCTACTGAAACCCAGCAGGGGCTCCTGGGCACAAAAGCCTTTCTGTGTCCCCCATTTCTTGTTTGTCAGAAATTAGCTTCATTCAGCCTCCCTGACCTTCCCTGAGCTCCAAAGGGCAAGTTCAAACAGTTGCTAATCAGGGAAGGGAGGGGATGCAGAGACCAGGGAGGAGCAGCCAGAAACAATAGCGCAGCTGAGGGGCAGGGTCCCGGTTCGCTCAAGGGATAGACACGGCAATATCTTTGAGCTCTTCTGCAGAATTTAAACCCCCGTCAAATGGAAGATGTTAACTACTTGATGAAGCATTCTTCATTCCAGAAAGAAGGTCACAAGCGCCACAGCCTCAAAGACCACCAAAGCCGATCCTGGGACCACTGACTGCCAGCTTTGAGGAAGAATACAAGATGCATGTACCCTGATCTTTATCTGCCGCCCCAGTTTCCACTCCCAAACTGTAAGACCCCTTCCTATTCTCTCCCAGAGGAGGATGATGCCTTTAGGGCATTAGCCTACTGTGGCCTCCTTTGCCTGGCAAAGCAATAAAAGCTACTCCTTTCTTCTTCACCCAAAACTCTTGTCTCTGCATTTCCATTTGGCACCGGGGCACCGAGGCCAAGTTTCCCCTGGGCTGTACAGCTTCTCTGCATGCTCTCTAAGAGATACATAAATCCAAGTGACTGCTACTTGATAGAAAGATGGCAGCCAGTTACATTGATAATAAAAAGAGCTGACATGGACTGAGCACTTCCAACTGCTGAATTCCTCCCATGCTCTCACAGCCTGCAGGCAGCCCAGAAAAGGAGCCCACGCCAGGGAGTACAATAGCTGGACCTGCCTGGGAGGAGAGGATACCGATGTGTGGGGACCAGGCGAGGAGGCGTCCCTGAGATGAACAGCAGCAGGAGGCTGCCAGCCCCTCTGCTTTTTTCCATCCAACCCGCCAGACACACTCAGAGCGACTCAGACCAACAGGGATCTTTCCAGCTGCGACCTCTGTGCTATTTGCTGTTTCCTACCCCCTCGTCCTGCTTGCCCCACACTCTCCCTCTCTGTTTGCGAGGCTCCATCCTCTGCGGCCTTAAGCTGCCTCAGTTTATTCTTTCTCTGTGCTTCCAAAGCCCTTGGAGAAGCAAAATCTTGGTACATTGCAGCAAGCTCTCACCCCACCAGAACGGGAGCTCCTTGAAGGTAAAGCCCAGGGAAAGTCATCTTTCACCCTTGACTTTGCACCAAAGAGGTACACGGTAAATACGCATTAAATGACTAGACAAACTAATGGTATAGCACATAGCTTCATTATTATTTTGGATACAAGACAAAGGTTCCTCTGATATTCTTTAGGCTCCAAAGCACTCCATAATTCTATGCTAATACAAATTTAAACTAATGAAACAATTCCATACTAAAGACGTCTTTTCTTTTTTTTTTTTTCCTCATGCTTGTCCTCTTCAGAGCATGAAGAGATACAACTCAACAACTGCTTAACATATCCAATTGTTCCTTGATGTCCCCTTTCTTAACTAGACTTGCTACCACCCTAGTCTTGGGCTACTTGTCCACATAAACTTGTTGGAGAACTGCAAAATTCACTGAAATAGGCCCACAGCAAGTAACCCGTTAATGACCGTTCATAATCATTTTTAAAATAAGCCATTTTCAAGCCGTTTTTAGCTCAGGCCTTGCTGGGTTTCTGGGTTGTTTGGGGAAGCAGTTTGTACACAGTCACAGCCTCTATAATTATCCCCCAATGCAAGTAGGTTTCCAACAGGAAATCCTTCTCCAGAGGACATCCCCAGCCTGAGCAGCTGGACCATTACGTTCATGGAACACTGGGTGAGGAGGCCAAAGCCTTCTTTCCATCCCAGTGCTGACTCCAAAGTGGAACACGCGTTTCTAAATTTTTTTTTGGTCTTTTTGCCTTTTCTAGGGCCGCTCCCTCAGCATATGGAGGTTCCCAGGCTAAGGGTCTAATCAGAGCTACAGCTGCCGGCCTGAGACACAGCCACAGCAACGTGGGATCCGAGCTGCGTTTGCAACCTACACCACAGCTCACGGCAACGCCGGATCCTCAACCCACTGAGCAAGGCCAGGGATCAAACCTACAACCTAGGACTTGCAATCCTAGTTAGATTCATTAGCCACTGCGCCACAACGGGAACTCCTCTAAATATTAATAGCAGTGGGATTAGAGGTGAGTTTTTCTTATTTTTGTCTGCTTTCTCTTTAGCATACAGAGGACTGTGCTCTTCTGATTATAGATGATGCTGTAGACATGGGACTCACGAGGACACCACAGATACAGGTAGATTGGATCATAAATTTCAGCGCACCATAGATTATACCACTTTGTAATGACAAAAAAATTATTTGTAAAATGAAGACAAGTTAAATTTAAACGCATACTTTTCTATTTCAGGAGCACGATTCATCAATTTTTAAGTGTTAAGTCAGAAAGACAAACCAGAGCGGGGACATAAGATGAATGCAGAACCGAATCTCAATCCGACACGCGTGCCCCCGAGACTTCACACGTGCGCCACATGGAGGACATATGTGGCCCTAAGGTTTCCAGCAGCCCGTGGCAAAAAGGGCTGCCCGAGCAAGTCCCCAGTTCTGACCTCAGACAGGAACACACCAGTTAAGAAGGTCTGATGCTGCCTGACGCTGGGCCCAGATGAACGTTTCTCACGGAGATCTTACCTGAAGGCCAGCTCTGCTGGCGGCAAGGGGAGTTCTTCTGATGGCCTGAGCTGACTGGCCTGGTCTCACAGACAGCTCACCATCACCCCTCGGGCTTGCCAAGCCAGGAACACACATCCCCCAGGGCAGAGCTGCCCCAGGTCCCCCCTGTCTATCATTTGTACCCCATCCTCTCATGGCCCTTCTGCTGATAACTGGTCAACCTCTAGTTTCTTTCCTGTCTAGTCCTCCCAGTTCAACCCAGTATTTAGCTACTTTCCCAGCTCCCCATCCTAGAGGTGGCCCCTTGCACACAGTTGAGCCTTTTCCCTTTATGGTGGTGGAAGCTTCTGCAATGCAGTCAGTCAGTCATCAAAGTCCCTGTGTTTGCTTACGGCCTGGGCTGGCCCCCCTCCCATTACCTTCTGCCCCTTCTCACCAGTCATTCTCCAGTGAAATCAGAGAAAATAAACAGTTGCTGCCACCTAGAGAAGTGTACCTCAAAGCAGGTGCCTCGATCAGGGCCAGTCCACTCGGTCCACCAAGAGAGCCAAAATTTTGATGGTGTCACCAGGACGGCCAAGCATGGGAGCACTGGACTTGCTCCTTGGGGGGAGTACAGACTAGTGTGGCTGCCTCAAGGTGACTTACATGTGGGCTGAGCTCCTACCAGTCATAAACCGGAGAACCGCTTCTCAGCCCCGGATGGCTTGGAAATCTCTAAAGCGTCTTTCTCTGAGTTGGTTTGGAAGCACAATATGGAGCTTTGCAACCAGTCTCTTGTCCGAGTATGACAGCACCATCAGGGATTGAGATCTTACTACTTCCCGGGGACTGTCCATGACGCATTGCGTGTGTTTTCTCATGGAACCACACCCATCCCAGGAGATGAGTCCTACTCTCATAATCCCCTTTTCCTGACTAACACAACAGCATCCCAGGGTAGTTCCGTGTCTTACTCTAGGTCTTGCAGGTGGCTCTGGTGAATCAGGAATTCACACCCAGATCTGTTTGAACCTGAAACCCATGCATTTACTATTGCCCTTCACAGAGTGTCAGGGCAATGTCTGCTGAACTTCAGGAACTGGCAGGAAACCTCTGGCTGTTTCCTCTTTATGAGGAGGAAGTAAGAAGTAGCCTCCTCCCCTGCCTTCCCTATTTCAGCTCTTTACAGAGAGAGCTTGTGATTCCTGATTTAAAAACAATTGTTCCCATGGAAACACCCTAGCAGCTTCTCTTAGCAACCATGGCCACCTTTCACCAATTTAACAAAGTTGGTTCAAACACAAAATTGCTTTTTTGAAAGTTTTCAGAGCAAAACCAAACTGACCAGTTGACCACAGCTTAACTTCATATACACCTTAAGAAAATCATGGCAAATTTTGTAGGCCATGAGAAAGTGATTTTTCTAGGAAAACGGAGCAGGTGTGTAGTTCTGGATAGTGTTTTAAATCTAAAACATGATATGAAAACTCTCAAATGTGACATTTTCTTCTGGTTGACAAAAGGTTCACAAATTGAGAGTATTTAAGGTTTATAGATTGTATTAGTTCCCTGTTGCGGCTGCAACAAATTGTTGCCAATTTCATATTTAGTTTTGTTTTCTTTAAAAAACCCCCAAATTTAACAGCTTACAGTTCTATAGATCACATGTC
Source organism: Phacochoerus africanus (assembly GCF_016906955.1). Taxonomy (NCBI): domain Eukaryota; kingdom Metazoa; phylum Chordata; class Mammalia; order Artiodactyla; family Suidae; genus Phacochoerus; species Phacochoerus africanus. Next base: position 14,229,872 of record NC_062548.1, read on the forward strand.
TGACACAGAAGTCACCAGGCTCAGAACAAGGTGCTGGCAGGGTGCGTGGCCTGTATAGAAGCTCTAAGAGAGAATCCCTTTTCTAGCCTTTTCAAGCTTCTAGAAGCTGCCTGCCTGTCCTGCCTCATGGCCGCCTTCTCCTCCTTCAAAGGCAGCAACATTGATCTGAGTCCTCAGGCTGCTGTCTCTCTGGCATCTCTTGCAATCCCCTCTTCCCCCTTTAAGGACCGACCCTGTGATTACATCGGCCTCTCAAGTAATCCAGGCTAATCCCTCTATTTCGGGGTCATCTGACTGACAACCTTCATGCCATCTGCACCCTTAAATCCTGTTTGCCATGTAACCTAACACATTCATAGGTTTCAGAGATTAGGGTGGGGCATCTTGGGGAGCTAGTTTTTTTCTCGGCCACGGTGGCTATAGCAGCCTATGCAGGTGTCCCTCACGAGTAAGAGAATGGTGGGGTGTCTACTCCCCTCCCTCCTCCTTGTGTCCAGAAGCCCAGCATCTTCTCACCTCGACCACCATGGATCTCTTTGGCCTCTTCCTTTTGTGCATTCTGGCTTTCGGCTAGAATAAGAAAAAAAAAAAAGTGTGGCCCAAAGTCTTTCCCCTAATCTTTACCCCCAACAGCAATGCTTAGTGCCGAGAAGAGGGTGGTGGAGCAACACTAGGCCACCTAAGCAGGTATTCCATGGTGATGGGGGCTGGTGTTGGGGGGATGATGAGGTTGCCCACGAGGGCAAGCTGGGCTGGAGCAGTTTCGACTCAGAGCTGCTGACATTTGCAGACAACCGTGATGGATGCTGAAGAAAGGGCCACCTCTGTGAAGTGCAAACCTTCCCTGAAACACTGCGGCAATTATCCCATAAAGACATTTATGTAGCAGGACAGAAAACAAATCCCCATGGTAGTCAATAACAACTAACCGAAAGCCCTAATTTCCCAGGGAGACATCGTGGAGTCCTGTGCCCGGTTCTGTGGCGACGCGGAGAGGGATGCGATGGGGGAGGGGAGAGAGAAACTCCCCAAAAGCTAGCTGACAACTGCAGACATGATCTGCAAAGTCCAGAGAACCATGAGCTGCTTCCTAAAGAGCCAGAGGATTCCCTGAGGCCTGGGGAGAGGGGAGTCAAGGGTCTGCAGACAGAGGTGAGGAAGAAATAAGTGGTTGGTGGGGAAGAAGACTTGTCCATTTAACTGCTGCGTGACTGGGGAAGGGACTTTACCCCTCCTGCCTCAGTTTCCCTGTGTGTGGAAAAGCAGTGACTGCAGATCTCTTGGGTTAAAGCTGTTAAAGCAAGACCCCGTGCACCGTGCTGGGAACGTGGTGGGCTTGCTCTGAGCTGGGTTTGTTGGGTTTTGTTTTCTTATAGCAAGAACACTTGGCATGAGATCTATGCTCTTAACAGATTTATAAGTGTCCAATCCAGGACTGTTATCCACAGGTGTCCACAGGCACAGTGTTGTACAGCAGATCCCTAGAACTCATGCATCTTGCATGGCTGAATTGCATGCACCTTGACCGGGGAGTCGCTGGTCAGTGTGTTGGTTCCTGTGCTGCAGCTCTGATGGCGAGTATGCTTAAGGCTTCGTAGGCAGATGGGGATGAGGGCCATAAGGGTTGGCTGAAGAGTGAGTAAAGGAAAGAAGCAGCCACAAAGGTGGGGCAGGAACAGGAAGAGCCCAGGCAGGTGGTCTGACTCCGCTCACTTTGGAGATGAGAGTGTCTGTTCAACGAAGAGGTCAGGATCAAATTGCACAGTGGTCCCAAAGGCTGCCTGAAATCTCCAAGGAAGTCCCCACTGCAGTGCCATCAAAAGAGAGACACCAGGCCATGTGCGGCTTGCACAGAGGGAGAGCTTCCAGAATGCATGGTTTCCTAGAAGAAGTCAGAGACCTTAGCTTGGTGACACCCTGAGCCCATGTCCTCACTCGTAAGGTAAGGATGGCAGTCACCTTCCTCAAAGGGCAGGAATGAGGATTAAATCAGGAAAGGTCTTTCGAGTGTTCAGCTCCGTGTCTGAGGTATAGGAAGTGCTCAAAGAATACTAACTATTCTCATTCCAAAGGGTGTGTCATTTCTAGCGGTTTTCAAAATGTGTTTCTGTGGATTTGAGTAGTAAAACATTTTCCCACCAAAGAAATGTTGTATAGGGGAGAAGAGGGCAGGCCTGGTTGATATGGGGGGGTCAAGGCCCAGAGCCCACCTTGCTCAGACTCCTCCCTCCCCTACGGCCCCTCCCTGGAGAAGCGCCTCCCTGTGCTCTTCAGACCTGGGCTGACCCAGCTGGTCCACTGGGAGGTCCACAGAGGCCATGCTTTGGCCAGAGTCCGCCATCTGGCCTCTCCATCTGGAGCTGAGCTTGGTTTTTGACTGACCAGTTCACTGAACAGCCAGTTTGCTGAGTCGGTTTGATAAAAGTCAGTGCACAGAATGCCATTCTATCAAATGCCAAGTCATCAATGACTAATTTCTGAGTTTCCCCAATCATCAAAAATTTGCTCCAGTTTTAACTAGAGGTTCACAGCCATTCGTACTGGATCCATGGGTGACACTGCAGGTGCCTTCTTGTCCTCAGGATAACCCTTAAGTCTCCCTCTCACTGCCCCCCAATTCCACCTTCTCTACTGGGGCCCTTCCCCCCAGGTCCCTGCACCCCAATACTCTGGGTTTCCCATCCTTACCCTCTGCACCTTGGTTTACCCTGCCTTGCACTCCGCCCTCTGCTGCTTAGGAAGGGGTGGGGTCTGCAACCAGGCTGTTCTCAGCTGACCCTTTTCCCACCTTCCTCCAGCAGACAGGTCCCCTCTGATCCCCCACCTTGAGCTCCAGCCATGGGGAACCTGGGGCCAGACACAGAATTAAGAGTTCCTAAAATCTTGTTCTGAAGGCAAAATGAAAGCTGAGCAACTAAAACTTGCCTGTAAATCGTCTAAACCTGTTGTTTTTTTTTTAAAAAAAAATTCTTCCAACCATTTAAATAAACACAGTTCTAGTAAATTTTGCAAATTCTTTGAATTTGTTAGCCATATAATGAATTATCTGTAGGCAGATTGGTTTTGGGAAAATTGACCGAAAACTGGAACACAGGCTCCAGATTTCCAGTCCAATTCACTTTCTTCTAAATACCATTTCTCAATACTCGTTTGTAAACACAATCAGTACGTCTTCATTGGTGTGGCTAAATTTGGTTTCTTCCCTCTCTTTATTTTTGGCAACTTTGTTTTCTGCAAAATGCATTTGCTCAGTTTTTGTTCAAACGTGCTCTCTTATGAAAAATACAGCATATTTAAGATATTAATGGCCTCATTTTAATTTGCCCATATTCTTATTAATAATGAAATCTACCTAATGTGAGTTAAAACTAAAAGCCTGTCAGGATAAGCCACGAACACTTAAAAAAATTCTGTTTTTAAATTCTAGGAGGATTCCCTGTTAATATTCTTAAGGACTTTCAATGGATATACTAAGGGGGCCGTGGTAGGAACAAAAATAGCACAAAAATTAAAATTGGACTCTCGGTAACAATTGGGGGGAAAACGAACATGCACAAATGAGCAGGTGCCTCCCTTACTGTAAGAATATCTTTTTAGAATAACCATCATGCTGATAAGTATCACTTAAGGTTGGTATTGAGTCACCTGACTTCACTGTATTTCCTTCAGGAAATGCACGGGAGAATGACATCAATCAAACGGGAAGCAATGCAATCCTCATCTGGCGCTGATGTTAGCCGCAATCTCTACTTGCGGCGCAGAGCAAATGTTCACGTGAGCAATGTAATTTACAAGGAATTAAAATTCCAGCCTAGGAGACATCTTAAAATCTGTTCTCAGGCCTTGGAGAATATCCCGATGATCCATGAGAAATGTCAAAATGATCTCCCATTTCCACAGTGGATTACAACTTCAAGAACCCTGCCCCTCGCTGGAAGGATAAATCTCTCTTCAGGTTTAATCTCTTTGAGAATTCGGTTTCTACCAAGAGGAAAAACACTTTGCTATGTATTTGTACATAAAAAGCAGGATTTAAAGCAGAGCTTTAATACATTATCCTGTTTAATCTTCACAACCATCTTGAGCAGTAGGTATCGTAATCACCACTCAAAAGAGGAGGCACATGAAGCTCAGAGAGGTTAAGTGATATTCCCAAGGTCACACAGCTGATGAGACGTCGTCAGGCATTAAAGTTAAGTTTTCTGGCTCTAAGTCAATAGTCAATAAGTTAAAACAACAAATATACATGGCCCATCCCATTCACAGACCGTCCTCTTTTTTTCTTTTTTCCCCTCGCTTTACCAAGATGTAATCGACATGAAACACTGGCTAAGTCTGAGCTGTAGAACACAGTGATTTTATATATGTATATATTGCAAAGTGATCACCACAATAAGGTTAGTTAACATGTCCATCACCTCACAGAGTTATAATTTGTGTGTGTATAGTTAGAGCCTTTAAAACCTACTCTCTTTGCAACTTTCAAGTCTCTAATACGATATTATTGGCTACCATCACCACGCCGTACCTCCCCTCCAGAACTTCTTCATCCTGTAACTGAAAGTCTGTACCCTCTGACCACCTTTTCCCGCTTACCTTTTGCCCATGGTGGCTTTGCATGACAAGGACACACCTAGGTAGCTGCAACAGAGACGGTATAGCTTGTAAAATGGAAACTATTTATGCTCTGACCCCGCCCAAGAAATGTTCCCTGATGCTTGCGCTGGAAGTAAGGTCAAAAAGTCAAGTCTACTTGTAAGCCCTCCCGAGTGGAGAGGAAAAACCCTGCGGGAAGTCAGGGGCTTGAGTTCCAGTCTAAGCTCCAGGACAGGCTGCATCTTACATGCAAATTGGCACCCTGTCTGGAGCCCCGTTTCCCTATCTCTTAAGAGAAGAAACACTTGATCAGTGATGTTTTAAGTCAAAACTCTTTCCCTCAGTGTCGTATCTAACAAGCGCTACGTGCACAGCGAATCAAGACAGAACCATTCTAGTCAGGGCTGGGATTGGCGGCCTCAGTCCAAACCCGTCACCTCCTGGTCTTGCCCTTACTACACAGAGGTTCAGGAAGGAGGGGTGTCCCACTGTCCCCCACAGCCCCAAATATGAAGGCCACTGACCTGGAGTTCTCTTGTGGTGCAACAGGTTAAAGATGCAGCGTCGTCACTGCTATGGCATGAGATTGATCCCTGTCTGGGAACTTCCATATGCTGCAGGTGTGGCCAAAAAAAAAAAAAAGGCCACCAACCTAACCACTTTCTGAGTCTCTTCCACAGTCAGTGTCCATGATTCTGAATCTCTGGCACCTTGTAAACCTCCCAGATTTAGAGTCCTTCAAAATCAAACTTCATCTTTTTTTTTTTTTTTTTTTCCTGCGTAACCAAACCACAGCTGAGACAGACTGAAAAGGAAAGACATATCAGGCATTTTCCCACGTCACAGGGCAGTCTAACGTGTATCTTTCTGCTTTCTGGAATGAACTGGCACTTTCTGTGATCTGTCTTAGGCATTTTAAAACACAAAAGCAGACTGTCAGCTTTGGGGAGCTGTACAACATGAGGAATTGTCACTCCAGTGACAGAGCGCTCCTGGGGACAGGGCTGCTTCAAAAGGCTTCAGGCAGGTAACGACAGTATGAGTTATTTGTTGCCTGACCAGGGACTATTTTGAACAAGTCACAGGTGCACTGAAACTGCCTCAAAGAGCACCTGGGCCGCCATGGAGGGCGCTTTCTGGTCAGAGGTTCTTAGAGTCCCGAGATCTGGACCAGAAGTCGGAGCATCGGGCGCCACCTCCCCTCGGACACTTCATGAACCTGTGACGAGTCCTCTGGGCTCTGGCTTCCTCACCTGTGACGTGAGTACACAGCACCAGATCAGAACAGTGTCAGGCTCTGTGCAGAGGCTTTGCCTATACGACTCGATTAACGCAACCCTTTGACCCATCAGAGCTCCCTTTTATGACGAATGTGGGAAACTGAGTTTTAGGGAAGTGAAGCAACTCACTCAAAAGTACACAGCTGGTTAGTACGTCGGCCAGGCTTGAAACTAGCTACAGGAGGCAGTTCGTCAAAATGGCTAAGGTATGTGCTGAGTTCGAGTAGCTTCTATTTGAACCCTGGTTTTGCCACTAATGGGGTATGACACTAATGAGCGTGTTTAAATACTTTGATTTCTACAAAACGAGTATGATGGCACTATTAGAGGATCAGACACTTCTTACAAAACCCCAGGTAGATACTGCGTCATAATTATGGCCGCTACTTTTGTCATCTGGCTAATTCCAAAGTCCACGTTACTAACCTCTCTATAAAAATCAAGCTTTCCCATCCCTTCTCTGAGAGGATTCTCTCTCTCTCCTTTTTTTTTTTTTTTGGGCATGTAGAATTCCCAGGCCACAATTTTTACCATGCTCGCATGCTCACCGACACAACTCAAGCTGTGTCCATTTGTCTTCCTGTATTAAGGGGAGAACTGGAGTTCCTATTGTGGCTCAGTGAGTTAGGAACCCAACCTAGTCTCTGGGAGGATGCGAGTTCGATTCTTGGCCTTGCTCAATGGGTTAAGGATCCAGTGTTGTTGCAAACTGTGCTATAGGTCACAGGGGCGGCTCAGATGCAGCGTTGCCATGGCTGTGGTGTAGTCCCCAGCAGCAGCTCCAATTTGACCCCTAGCCCGGAATGTCCATGTGCCACAGGTGCAGCCAGTAAAAGAAAAAAAGAAAACGAATGGGAGAACTCATCGATGAAGTGAATTTGGTCATTTCTGCAAACTGGAGGAAGATTTGAGCCCCCGTGGGGGTCATCTACCCCCATCTGCACTCTGCCTCCACCGCCTGACGGCAATCAATGGCAAATTAAAACCATAATACAACAGCGATCACTACACATTCATTAGACTAGCTTAAAAAAAAAAAAAGGCAACAAAAAACAGCCAAACAACAACGACAACCTGACAATACCAAGTGCTCTTGTGGATGTGAAGCAACTGGAACCCTCACATATTTCTATGAGAATGCAAAATAGTATCATTGCAAGGGGAGGAGTCTGGTAGTGAAGCATTCACTTACCCTAAGATCTAGCAACCTCACTTCTAGACATGCCCAGGTGAAATGAAAACGTATGGTTATGCATAAACCTGTGCACAGATACTTATAGAGACTCTATTCACAACTACTTAAAAATGAAAACAATCCAAGCTCCTCCAACTTGTGTACGGCTAGATAAGCTGTTGTACGTCTATGCAATCGAAAATAACTCAGACCACACTCCTGAGATTTGCAACTACATGCATGAAGTACAACACACTGTGCTAAGTGAAGGAAGCCAGATCCTCCTCCGAAAGGCCACTATTTGCCGTAGTGTTCCATGTATGTGCCATTCTGGGACAGGTCAACCTATGGGGACAGGAAAGAGATCAGTGGTCAAAGGCTGGGAGAGGGGTAAAGGGGGGCGTGAAAAGGGGTGGGGATGTGGGGGCTTGGGGAAGACCTGGTTCACGCCTGGATTGGAGTGATGGTGGTTATGTCCCTGATCGTGTGTCACACGACACAACTCCAGGATGGTACACCACGAACAGTTAAATTCGACGCTGTAAATCACACCTCAAGAAAACAATACCGATGCTCGAAGCAGGAGCGAGCGTGGCAGAGAAAGTCAACTCACTCTGCAAGGTGATGGGATTAGGTTTTATTTTTCAAGAAAAAACAGAGTGTTGACTTGTCCGAAACTGGCAGTTTGTTCCAGAATACAAGAGCTTAGTGACTATGGACAGCGGGAGGTAGAGGATGTGAAAGAAATTAATTTTGTCCGGATTTGTAATACCAGGGTCGGAAAGAAGGATACAAAATGTGTTAAAATGCTGGCAAAGTTTGCTCAATGGTGGTAGGCCCATTCACAAGATTATGTTACAAAGGGGGAAGAAGAAAACTTACACTACCACTATATTAATTTGCAACCCCAATCGGGCTTCCTCTCTGTTAAAATGATAAGTTGACTTTACCGCTTACCCGCCCAGCAGCAGAGATTCTCCGTCTCGCTAGAATAATTTTCTAGTCTTTGTGTGACTTTATCAAGTCTTTGACTCTTTAAAAACAACAACAACAAAGAGCAAAGATTCTTCACTGCAAAGCAGCTCAGGTTCCTTACAATTATGTTGCCTTTAAAATATTATATTGTCCCTTTGATTACATAGGTAACCAGATAGTTTCCCTCAGGCATCCATGATTCTATTTTAATCAAGTGATTAAATCTCCTTTGATGATTCTTTTGATTTTGCCCCCATTTGGATCCCAAATTGAGAAAAATAAAATGACATTCCCAGGATATTTTTTTACATTGAAAACAATATTTCAGATTTTTAAGAGGTCCCCAGGAAATTATAAAGATTTGTTATTTTGTCTTACAAAAAAAAAAAAAACAAAAAAAAACAAAAAAAAACAGAGGCTAGAAATAATTAGGTTTTTCTTTTAGTTTGCTCCATACCGCTAAATCAATTCTATATTATTGTAAGAGCTGCATGGGGAAAATTGTCAAATCAAAAAAGATGGTCAGGAGTTCTCTTGGGCACAGCGGATGAAGGAGCTGGCAGGGTCCCTTCAGCAGCTCGGCTCTCTGCTGTGGCACAGATTCCCACCCTGGTCCGAGAACTTCCACATGTTGTGAGTGCAACCAAAAGAGAGAGGGAGAGATGTTGACTTCTCCCGAAGTTAAATTTCCATCATTAAAATGATACAGATTCAAAGATTTCAGAAGGTGTTGTACATGTTATAGGAATGCCCTGGACATTGGTCAATACTCTCACTTTTCATAACAGGTTCTTACCCTTCTACGCCGAAGTAGAGGACTTTCTACTCCATTCTGATATCATTCATTACTGTAATGAATTAACCATGGTCTTTCAGTTTCATATTCAAAGAGGGCTCTGCTTTCTTCTGATGCTTGCCCGAAAGTTACGCAGGCTAGAATTTGTGTCTTCAATGAAAAGGGCAGCCTCAGAACCTCCTGGAAAAGGATTATACTGGAATTCCCATTGTGGCTCAGTGGAAACAAATCTGACTAGCAGCCATGAGAATGTAGGTTTGATCCCTGGCTTCACTCAGTGGGTTAAGGATCTGGTGTTGCCATGAGCTGTGGTGTAGGTTGCAAATTCGGCTCAGATCTGACGTTGCTGTGGCTGTGGTATAGGCCGGCAACTTCGGCTCTGATTTAACCCCTAGCTTGGGAACCTCCATATGCTCCAGGAGCATCCCTAAAAAAGAAAAAAAAAAAGGGATTGTACCAAATACTCTAAATGATTGATATGTCTAAGAATAGACTCTTAGGAACATGCTTCTGAGCTGACATAGCTGAACCAACTTTCAGATTGCAACAGCAGACAGGATTTCAAGGACTCCTTTTAGTCTACCGTGCAAAACAGACTGCATACCCAGATCGAGCAGAATGAGACTCAACTATATGAGACCAAATAGACTGAGGAGGGGAATTCTGGGTATGTCTATCCTTTTGCTAGTACCACACTGTTTTGATTACAGTGTCTTCATAATAAGTGTCAAAATCAGGTAGTGTGAGTCTTCCAACTCTGTTATTATTTTTTTTAGTGTTCTAGCTCTCCTATATTCTTTGTCTTCATCAATTTTAGAATAGCTTGACAATTTCTACAGAAGTTTTTCTGGGGTGGACTGGGTTGGGTTGAATTTATAGATCAATCTGGGAAGAATTGACACCTTGACAATATTGAGTCTTCTTCTCTATGAACATAAATCTATTTATTTAGACCTTTTATTTTATTGGTAACGGTACTATAAATTTCAGCATGTAGATGTTTGACATAATTTGTTACATTTGTACCTAAATATTTCATGGATTTTTAGTGCCATTGTAAATGGTACGTTTTTCACTTTACAAATGTTCATTGCTAATACATATAAAAATACATCGATAATTATATATTGACCTCATATCCTGCATCATTGCTAAATGCATGTAATAGTTGGAGGAGCCTCATTGTGGTTTCTTTAGGATTTTCTGTGTAGACCACCGTGCCATCTGAGGGTAGAGACACTTATATCTTCCTTCTAATCTATATGCCTTTGATTTCTTTGTGTTGCTTTTTCCTTGCCTGTTGTGTTGACTAGCACCTCTAGGACGAGGTTGAGTAGAAATTATTAGAGCAGCCCCTACTAACACTAATTATAATTTTTAGGCAAAATATCTCACTTGAACCAAAATAATTCCACAGAGAAAAATGGGAGAGGGGTAACTGAAAAGTCACTGTCACTGTCGTACACAAACATTCTGGGAAACTGTCGAAGTTCACGAATATTTAGAACTGAACTCTATACAGCTCCACACCTCTTTGCTCCTCCCTAATGTGCTAAAAATGAAAAAGGTCTCTTAATATGACACGAAAATGTAGCCATGCTTTAGCATATAAAAGTAAATCTATAAATTTAAAATTAGGCTTAGTCATTAGTGTTTCTTTATCCATTCTTACTCAGAAAGTAACTAGGTGAACAGCAATTACCAATGAACTCAATTTAATATTAATTCGAGGTTTCAAGTTACCTAAAGATGTTAGAAATTTTGTCCAAGCTCACTGAGTTTGGGGTTAGTAGCTGCAAACAACTGCATTTGGACTGGATAAGCAATGAGGTCCCTAGCACAGGGAACTATATATCCAGTCACTTGTGGTGGAACATGTTGGAAGATATGATGAGAAAAAGAATTTTTGTACAGCAGAAATTGATAGAACACTGTAAATCAACTATAATAATTTTTTTTTAAAAAAAAGCATATAAACAGGAGTTCACATCGTGGCTCAGCAGTTAACAAACCCAACTAGCATCCATGAGGATACATGTTCGATCCCTGGCCTCGCTCCGTGGGTTGAGGATCCGGCGTTGCCGTGAGCTGTGCTGTAGGCCAGCAGCTCTCAGATTGGACCCCTAGCCTGGGAACCTCCATATGCCTCAGATGCGGCCCTAAAAAGACAAAATATAAATAAATAAATACATAAATACAAAAAAAAAGAGTTAAAAAAAGTATGTCCAAGCTGACCTACTACAATGCTTAAATTCTTCCATGAAAATGTTTTTCAGAATTATCATTTTTTTATAATCTTAAATGCTCTGTAGAAGTAATGTTAGTTTATTTGATCAGTAAACCAGGTTAGGACATTCACGGGGGAAAGAAAATACCAAGATTTTCATACCTATAAAATCAAGGGAAAGATACATAGTTATTATTTATTTTTTAAAACAACAAAAAATATTTTTTTGGCTGCACCTGCATCATATGGAAGTTCCTGGTCCAGGGATCAAATCCAAGAAGCAGCTGCAAACTATGCCACAGCTGTGGCCACACCAGGTCCTTAACCCACTGTCCACAGCAGGAACTCCTAAACCAAACTATTGAAATGGTCTAATTTTTCCAAAGAGTTATCTTAACTATGTGAACTTGGATTCTTATACTAATGTGTTTGTGAACTAACATTTTCACTAAGAAGCACTGTTAAAATCTAGTACTTTAAAGTATAGTTTATTTTCTGTAAATTTAAGAAATAGGAAATTAATAAAGATTTATCAATTTCTGAAAACCAGTCAGACCAGAGCTCCCTTAATTTAAAATGTAATAATAGAAGCTGGAGGCAAGAAAACATTTCATACTTGTACAATGCCTTTTCTGAGTCACAGACACAGACCTCCAGACACAGAGACAGCTCAGAGTTTCAGTTCTACAGCTTCAGCCACAAGTCAAAAATTATCACAGAAACACAAGAATCCGCCCATTCAGATATCAAAAAGCTATTCTTTCCACTGAATATGAAATGTTTAACTGCCGTGTGCTCATAGACAGACAAATAAGTATTTTTAAAAAAGACTCTCCCACCAGAATGTCTGTCTCACCTGGCAGAGAATAGAGCCCCATCATCTACTCACAAGAGGCCCCCCACATGGCCAGACCATAAAACCAACTTCCCAATAATTGCTAACATCAAGGGCAGTAACAAATCAGGGACTAAACCAAAATATAAAATCTGTAGACATGAAAAATCAGAAGAAATCTAGAGAAATAGAAAGCCAGCAAAGTTAGACTTCTGCTGCCACCTGAGACTCACTCTGGAAGCAAGAAAAGACATGCCCGGGCTTACAGGGCCCTTGAGATGCATTTCTCAAGCAACACAGTCTAATCGGCTCTGTCAGCCTAGTCCACTTGGGCATCTCTGCAGGGTAACCTACAAAAAGCCTAACTTACAAAAAGATGAATTCTCAACTCTCGTGTAAATATAACATGAACACACGTCAAAGATTTTATTCAGTTCATTAATTAATGAACGAAACAGTCACATGCTAAGACTTGTTCAAAGACTGTTTGAAGAGCGAGGTATTTAAAGATAATTTACTGCAGAAATGTTAGGCTATGATGTCTGGGTTAAACACAAAACCATTTAAAGTTCAACAGGGTGATAAACTGTAATATTTGGGGTTATCAGTGCAATCAGACACAAATTACTTGTATCTCTACTGGACCAACAAAATCTCCAGGTTCACATGTAATGTCACACAGTCCAAATCTTTAACCAAGAGTAAGCAGAGAGTTGAACAAAATACATTTCCCACCTTGGATGGTTCTGGGGCCACTCATGACATATAAGGAATATGGCACTTGCTCTATTTCCAAGTTCTGAATAATTTTTCTGAACACTCAATGAAAGCTATACTCCCCTGGGGAGATAAAAAGGTTCACGCCATTGTGTCTTGGGCGAGCATAAAATGTCAAACTGATTGAACCTGATTGATGAAAAGACATCCCCTTCCTTTTGCCCAAGACCACAAAGCTGCTGCAGGTCAGGGCTGAGGCTAGAACCCAAGGTTTCAAGTCCCATCATTCCACACACATTGTTTGAAAGACTACTCTCTAAAAAAGGAGTCTCTAAAAAAGGACTGGTTTCAGTGCAGTGGGATCAATAAAGGGAGGGGAGTAGATACTCAGTGTTAACTCAGAGGCACGCATTAGAAGAAGCTGATTGAGGTAGAGAAGATTAAAGAGAGTGGACCTCTTTCTGAAAGGGTGGAAGGAAGTTCCAAGTTTGAAATTGATAAAAGTCAAATGGCCTGTAAAATTCTTTTTTCTCTTTCTCTCTGTCCCTCTCTCTTCTGCTCTATCCTTCTCTCCCTTCCTTCTTTTCTCCGTCCCTCCCTCCCTCCCTCCTGCTCTCCCTCCCTCTCTCCCTCCCCCACCTCCAGCCTCCTTCCAAAGATATGGCAGACTCCAACCTGGAGTCCAATGTGGTTATGCCTCTGGCCTTCTCAATGACTCTGGAAAGCCAGTGGGAGATAGATCTGGATCCTGAAATGTGACTTGTGGATTGGTTCCCAAGCCCTCCCCCTCCCCCCTCTGTAGCACAGCCAGAGGGAGTGGTTTTGCTGCTCTGCTCTGTCTCCTAGGGTCCCTTTGAGGGTCCCTTAAATCGCCCTTTGATTTTTTTAGTTGAACCTTCTCGCTCTGCTTGAAAAACAAAATGAGGACGGGCAGGAAGGTTTCCATACACCCTTGGACTATGTTTCCCAAACTGCTGGAACATACACTTTTGACCTTTATGTAGCAAAATAAAACACGGGGACAGATAGCCATATGACACGATGGTACTGCCCAGTGAATCATTACAAGGTGGTCATCTTCCACCACCCCAGGTCAAGAACGAGAACCCGGCCAGCCACCCCAGAAATCTACTTCCTCCCTTCAATTTAACCTTAGTGGACCATGTTTTCAGTGAAGTAGAGTGGAAACTTTTAGTGTATGAAAGAGAGCTAAGCCTTGTATTCTACACTTCTGTGCCATATAATTTTTATGTCGAAGTGTCTGTACAGGGCCACAGTTTCTCACTGCGGGTCACAATCGAAAAATTGAAGAGCCACTGCCATTGGTAACACCCCATCTACTGGATCACCAGTGGGAGAAAGAAAATACCATGATTCTGTGAGTTGCCCTGAAGCAGGTGCAAGGCACAGGCTTCACACTTTACAATGACTACAGCATTTTCCTTTCCCACCTAGCAGAACATTTTAGAAATGGAAGAACATTTTAGAAATACAAAATATTTTCAAAGAAGATGAAATATCTGTCCATGTTATGCAAAAAAAAAAGAATATGGAATTTTATAAGGAAAGCAATTAATCCACACTTAAAACTAATTGCCTAACCCAGTGGGTCTTTAAATTATTCATTAGTGCTATTTAAAAATAATTGCAGTTTATGAGGAAAACCCATTACGGATTTCTTTTAAGAACTAAAAAGAAAGGGTTTCCTTTTTTATTTACCAACTGCTCACAGCTCTTGAAACCAACCCATTTTTAAACCAGTTTGAGTCTCCTTACCCCCCCACACACAAAAAGTCTCATTATCCCCACCCCAATCTAATCTATTTTAACATGAAGCACACCAACACTTTGGGAGGGTCCCTATAATAGATTCTGATCTCAGAGAGGTCATAGGAAAGGCGTATCTAGAAAGGAAGAAAAGAAAAGGATTTTCAGAGAACAAACTGGGAGTTTGGGGTTAGTAGATGCAAACTATTAACATTTCGAATGGATAAGCAATGAGACCCTGCTGTATAGCACGGGGAACTCTATCCCGTCTCTTGGGATAGAACATCATGGAAGATAATATCAGAAAAAGATTGTGTGTGTGTGTCTACTGGGTCACTTTGCTGTACAGCAGAAATTGGCACAACATTGTAACTCAACTATGCTTTAATAAACAATATGTAAGCCTTTCCACAGATGAAGTCCATGCTGGCCCCTCCATCTCCAAGAAAATGGCCTGAGGTTTCCCATCATGTTTGCTTCTGTCGCCAGGATCTCTGAGCCTACTCTTCTCTCCTCGTTTCCCTCATGCCTCCCGTTCCTTAATTTCTCCATTTCTCTGGTTCCTTCAGAGAACACTCAGAACCATAGCCCTGATATGGTAGGGCTGGAGAGGACTTTTGTCTCGTTTGGTGGCTTTTATGCACCAGCACCCCCCCGTCCCAGGGCGCCCAGTGGGCAAGGGCTGCTCTACCAGCAGGGCTCTGTGACTCCCCAAGCCCCACCCTCCTCTCCAGTCTCCACCAGAAGAGCCCACTTTGAGTCATTGAAGATTCCATTTGAAGGAAGTGTTCTGTTAAAAACCAAACTTAAAAGTGACTCACATGCTGTACATAAGAACCCCACAGCCCAGAAAAGAGGAAGCAATGTGCCCAAAGCAGGCGAGCCAGACACAGAATCGGGAGCAGACCTGGCCTCCCGACTCGACTCCGGGGTTAAGATCCACCCCCTCCATCAGGCGAGGTACTCCACAAAAGAGACCATGGGCTTTAGGTCCAGAATGAGCTGGAAGTAAATTTAATCTCAGCCACTTTCTAATCCTTTGTCCTTAGACTTACATTTTTCTGTAAGCTCTCTGAGCCTCAGTCTTCTCCTCTGTTCAAAGAGGTCCTAAAAATACCAGCTTTGCCTAAGTGGCTAAGCCATGGTACATGCAAACACAATTATATATAATACACGCATGCTGAGGATTCAGGTGTGAACAGCATCTGTATCAGTAGAGATGCTCCATAAGAACCGCACGGAGAATGTGCTTGTGACAATCACCACTGTGCCAAAGGTGAGAGTGTTCCCCAGGTTAGACACCTGGGATTGCTCAGCTGAGAAAACCCTTCTCTCCCTGCACCACACACACACACACACACACACACACACACACACACACACACACACTTAATATGGCTATACACAGACACAAAGACTGTGTGAGCTGCAATTCACTGGTTCCCCCTCTGCCTTATCAGTGTATATCCATGGGTGCCCAGCCCTCTTAAAGGACTCCTACCCACACCATCACCTCTTCCTTCTTCTTTTCATTTTTTTCTTTTTAGGGCCGTACCTGTGGCATATGGAAGTTCCTGGGCTAGGGTTCAAATCAGAGGTGCAGATGCTAGCCTACACTACAGCCACAGCAACACTGGATTGACGCTGCAGTTGCGACTTGCCCATAGCTTGTGGCAACACCAGATCCTTAACTCACTGAGCGAGACCAGGAATCCAAATTGTATCTTCATGGATACTAATTGGGTTCTTAACCTGCTGTGGCACAACAGGAACTCCCACCTCTTCCTTCTTAACCTCATTAAAAGCAAACAAACTGGGGATGGGGAAGGCAAAAATAAGCAGAATGGGGACTTTATTTGTCATGATAAGCGAATAAACTTAGTTTTGGGATCTGACAAAAAGATGGCATCTGATTGACTAAATCAATGACTAGAGTGAAACCTATCTTAATCCCTGAGATTCATGCTCCCTTAACAATACTCTGATTTCTCATGGTCTCATTGTCCTTGAGTTGGAAGGCACCTGTCCCCACCCTTGGCTCCAGAAGTGGATCCTGATTATCTGAAGCTAATGGGCATATCCCATTCTTCTGGCCACAACAATTATTTCCAGGGGGCCCTACTCAGTTAGGGCTCAGAAGAGAAAAAAAGATGTTTGCTGAAACTACTGGGAGAAAGCAGAAAGCATCTCTCTTAGCTGATTCTGATTCTTCTTTTATTTCAATCTTAGATATTGTGTGCATCACGGATTTTTGCTTTAATTTTATTCTTTTACATACAGCAAGAAAATATCGTCTATCTTGATGACTGAGTTTTTCCGGTGCCCCCTTAAATTCTGCATCCAAGGCAAGTGCTTCAATCATCCTGGTCCTGTGGGGATGAAAACGGCCATTTGTGCTCCCCTTGAGAGACTTGGGAGCTGCAGTGGGGCCACCACATGGAGCTTTGAGAGAAAACCATGGGAAGTCCACAGGCCTAAGAGAAAGCCCCAGTTATTTGCGCTCCTGGCGAGCTTTGTTGGACATTAGTCCTACTGCTTGACAACTTCCAAGAACCAGTAAATTCTTTTTCCTCTGACTTATAACCAAAATAATGCAAACTGACACAATGGCTAATTGCAAGGAGTTGGCCTCTGGATGCCTTGTACGGAGGGTTCCTAAATAACTGTGTTAACATTTCCGACTTTACACACATGGTCCATTAAACAGAGCTAAGGTGTCCTCGCTGGCCGCGGTCAACTTTCTGAGAGCTGCTTCAATGCAGAGGAATATTTTACTCTATAATTTATTAAGCCCCCTTAATATGCCAGGTGTTGTGTAAACACTTCATATACATTATTTCCTGTGTGCGCGTGTGTGTGTGTGTATAATCAGATCATAATATTACTGTCCATATTTTACACGAAAGGAAGCCAAAACTGAAAGAAAAAAAAAAGCAGCATATACAAGGTCACAGGAGACGTGGCAAAGGAAGGGGTTACAGTCAAATCGTCCCAAAGCTTGTCTTATAACGACTACCCAATATGGTCTCAAGATTTGGAAGGAAATATGCTACATAATAGATGCTCAATACGTATGTGAGGGATGCAGAAATAAATACGTTAATTAGTTGAAAGGTGAAATGTTAGCCATTTGGATATCTACTCATTTCATTTCAACTTACCTCTCTCTATAAGTAGTGTATGAAACACAGCCTGGTTAGGTTAAGTTAGGGTTCACAGAAGTTTCTCTATTAAGGACCTGATTCTCAGGGGCTGCATATTATCAACAAATTTGAATACGAAATGATGCAAAAGCACCCACAGATGGAAAAATGGCCCTACATCTAAAGACATTGCAGAGCAAATTTGGTCTCCTTCATTCAAAGGTTCCAGGAGGAACTAAAACCAGGGCAAGGACTTTGAAATGTTTTTTAAACTATGAGGTAAATATACAACTAATTATTAGTATGGTTCTATGTTTATTTTCTTCATAAACAGGGACTCAGCATCCAAAAAGCCTAACACTGAATTTCTCTCCCTCTATGACCTAGAGCAATCACTTGATAAGTGTGTTTGTAAGACAAAAATCAATACAATCTTAAGCAGTAAATTTATCTGACGAAGGTAAATATCACAGTACAGAGTTCCAGGTTTTTAGCATTCTTAACCAAAGCAGTAAACAAACAGACTCCTCCCAAAGCAAAGATGGAAATATAATTATTCAGTCTCTCCATGTCAGATTTGCCCAGAAATTGAAATATTGTTAGCAAACACAGATTTAAATTTTGTGCTCCAATGAATTGGTAGATCTCTTAGTTTATTGTTTTGATTTCTCTGCATTCTACCACAGGGAAATTATGCAAACTCTCGTGCTACATGAAAAGAATACTGATAATTACAGAATTTGCCACTGAGCTGGAAGATAATTCCATGAATCTCTTCTGATCTATTGGCATGGTAGCCTGTGTACATTCGTATCGCTGCTATTCTTCAGACCGGTGATCTAATGCATGCACTCAAGTGTGCGTGAAACTACCATGCCCAGCCGACTATTCCACTCAGCAAATAAAAATCAGCTTAGCTGGTTGTCTCTGAGGGGCTGGTTGCTTTAACCAACTTAAGTTATCCTACAGTCCAAGGGAGGAAGTCCACAATCCGGTTCCAGCTCTACCTGCAGGTCAGAAGCCCTTGGAGAGCTTTATGACGTGGAAACCCCAGGTCACACCTGTTGGATGAGCCTCAGAGCCCAGGGAATTTGCCTTTAAATACACCCTTCAGATGGTTCCTCTGCACTGGCAGATGGAGGACACGTCTAGGTTCACGACCCACAGAGGCTGGAGGAGACAAAATAATGTAATCCTTTGTTTTGTCTTCATGGCATGTAACATAACTACTTTCATTGTGTTGTATTTATTTACTTATCCATTTTTTATAAAACCTGTTAGACGCACCGTCCCCCCGCCCCCAGCTGCTTAATGTCACAGAGATACAAGCTCACAGGCTTTGCTTCAGCCTGGAAAGTCTAAACTGCTTAGAAGCTGAGAGAATTGTATTTATCACGGAGTCTTAGAGGGTGTCTGTTTCAAATATTCCATCTGCATTCTCCATGGTAGTTCTCCCCCATCGAGGCCCAAAGCCTGCTCTCTGTTATAAAAAACAACACTTCGACTCTACAAAGGCAGCAAGTCTTGCAGTTAAATACCTTTTTTCACCTGACCATCCCAAACCGACAAAAGGAATGAAGGGGCGCAGGAGGGACAGAGGTTTTTAATCCTAGCAGACTCTTGAGCTGCCCCATTGAGCCTGAGTTTCCTCACCTGCAAAATGGGACTTCATGGCATTATTATAATATGTTGTCCATACCTCATGGAATTACAAGAATTAAATGACACAACTCCCATAAATTGGATGCACTAAAAAAATGAGAGCTGTTATGATCATCCTTATGAACAAACGATGCTTTCCAGACCTCGGAACACTGAAGTCTTATATGGGACGTGGTTTAACCTACGATTTTCCAGGCTAGGGGTCGAATCGGAGCTGCAGCTGCCAGCCTACGACACGGCCACAGCCTCGCCAGATCCTTAACCCACTGAGTGAGGCCAGGGATCGAACCCACATCCTCATGGATACTAGTTGGATTCATAACCACTAGCCCAAGGGGAAATCCCCAAAAATGTCTTCCTCTGGTCACATAACACCTGGAACAATGCAATTATTTCTAGACACCCCACTTTAAGAATGTCGCTGACAAACCACAGTGCTGGGGGAAAGTGTCCAGGGAAGCGTTTCAAACCAAGACTGTGTCCTGTAGGAAAGCATTTTCAAATCTGGCATTCTCAGCTGGGAAAAGAAAAGCCACAGAGGAAAGCATGATAGTTGTCTTCAAATATAGAAACAGCTCTTCAAAAGATGTAGAAGACTTAGTGAAATGGTCCCCGGTCGTTGGATTAGAAGGCGGGAGCCAGAGGTGAGCTGTGATGTCGGCCCAGCTCTCAGAACCTAAGGATTTTCCTGCACTGCGCACTCCGCTTCTCTTCAAGAGAACCAGAAATGTGCGTTAATTTTTAAACAGTCATATTACAGGGCTGCCCTTTCTGAATATTAAAAAATGGCTGGGGTTCTTGCTGGGAACAGTAGCCTGCAAATTAGAAAGAAACTGCTGTAATTCACAGGAGAAAACAACCCCAAAGACATAGACATGTGAGCCGCAAAGGCCAGCTGCCTCGGTGAATGATTTAAGGGGGTCCCAAAGCCCCGCTGACGGCTCTGGAATCTCCGGGCTGTTTAGAGCTCTCGCCCTGAATGTTATATGATTCCTAGCAGAGAGGAGGTTCCCTCACGAACAGCCCTGGCTCCTCTGCAGAGCCCTTGCCACAGCAACCCATCCAGAAGAAAGTGGGGGCATCCTTCAGCTGAAAAGCAGACCACTGGGCGGGGGGGGGGGGAGGTGGGGGCTGTTTTTGTTTTTTCTTTTTAGGCCTGCACCTGCAGCATATGGAGGTTCCCAGGCTAGGGGTTGCATCAGAGCTGTGGCTGCCAGCCTACACCACAGCCACAGCAATGGCAGGATCCAAGCCACATCTGCGACCAACACCACAGCTCCAGCAATGCCAGATCCTTAACCCACTGAGTGAGGCCAGGGATCAAACCCACATCCTCATGGATACTAGACAGTGTCTTAACCCACTGAGCCACATGAGAACTCCCAGAGCATTGTTAGAGGGGACCCAAATTCCCTAAATTGAGAAGGGAACAGGAAAGCTAGTTTTGATTACGCTTGATTTTCACGATCCAAAGTATGAGGCAGTAGATTGGGAACCCTGACATGACTCAGTCTATTCCATCAAAACATAACAACTTTTGCGTTCCTGGATAATAATGCCACCATATTAAAATACATCTTTTCTGGGAGAATCAAAGTCTAATGAAAATTTTTGATGCCTACCCTTAAAAGCAAAGGAGTTGGCCAATCTAGATGATAGACAAGGACTCTTCCTGCAAATGAATTTCATGCCTCTGTGACTCTCGGGTCATTTGATTCTCCAAACATAAAGGATTTATGGGTGCTATGGTCTGAATGCGTCCCCTCCCAAATTCGGATATTCAAAGAGACCCTCTCATGTCAAGGAGAACCTTGGCATTTGCAATGTTACCCTGAGTTTCCAAATCTTAGGTTTGAAATCTTGTGAGAAACCTGGAGGTCTTCCAACAGGGTCATAGCTTAGACCTCCACGTGGAGAGGCAATGCAACCATTTTGCACAACTCCAAGAGACACAATTTGAAATATGGAAGATGGCTTCTAAATCTGTGCAACATGGCAGTCCCATGGCTGGTACATTCGCAGAGACCTGAGCTAATGAGCAAGCCTAGCTCACTGCCCAGCATCTACCTCTTGGTGCAGCCTTCTTGCTTCCTCTAGTCAATTGCAATGTAAAATATTTCTGCATTTTTATGGGGTGAAAAAATATCCCATTTATAAGCCAGTTGCAAACATGAATAATGGAAAAAAAGAGAAAGTGAAAAGAAGTATTGGATAAATTCAAGGGTAAAATATCAAATGTAGTGGTTGCTTGGAGGCAGCCAATACCCTACAAGGATTCAAGAGAAAGTAATTTCTGAAACAGTTCAGCAAGTGTTCCAACAAGAATTTATTTTAATTGCTTTATAAATTGCTTTAATCCTATATTTAGGGAATCATTAGGGGCCTGAAAGGGTCACTTAAAATTTTCACTTATGCTTAACTAAGTTTTATGGAGAAAATTACATGTTTTAATAGTATTCATAGAATTGGGGACTTGCAAAGGTCTCGAGATGTGTCCTTTTAAAATAGCAAAGGTCTGTGACTCAATATCACTTAATTCTCACAATGGCCCTGTGAGATAAGGATAATTATTCTCTTTTTACTGATGAGGCAACTGACCCTCGGAGAGTTGGAATTGTTCGCAAAGTAAGCAATTCGAAGGAAGGATCCTACTTTGTTCATCTTTCCGTCTCAAGGGCCTGGCACAGGGCAGACACTAGGCAGTATTATTTCAGGGGTTCTCAAAGTGCGGTCCCCAGACCAGCAGCACTAGCAGCAGCAGCGCCTGGGAAATTGCAGAAATGCAAGTTCCTAGGCCCCACCCCAGACATCCTGATTCAGACACAATGAGAACAGGGCCAGGCAACCTATGTTTTCAAATCCTCTGGGAGATGCTGAAGCCCACAAAAGTGTGTAAGAGGGTTTGTGCTCATGCTGCATGGGTTTGATCCCTGGGCCAGGAACTTCCACATGCTGCAACTGTAGCCAAAAAAATAAATAAAAAGAAGAAGACTTGTGTATTGCAAGAATTTGAGTTTTAAAAAATAAACATCCAAGGATATGGGGAAAAGGGAACCCATAGAATGGTGGGAATAAAATTGGAGCAGCCACTATGGAAAACAATATGGAGGTTCCTCAAAAAATTAAAACTTACATTACCATGCAATCCTGCAATTCCACTTCTGAGTATACATTTGACAGAAATGAAGTCCCTGTTTCAAAGAGATATCCACACCCACGTATTCCTTTTTAGCTTTATGCTCAATAGCCCAGACTTGGAAACAACCTAAGTGTCCACCAACAGGTGAATGAAGAAAGAAAATCTGAGATAATATAGATAATGGAATATTACTCAGTCATGACAAATAATCACTTGTGATGATATGGATGGACCTCGAGGGCCTTATGCTAAGTGATATAAGTTGGAAATAGAAAGACAAATACTGTATATTCTCACTTACATGGGGAATCTAAAAAAGCCAAACTTATAGAAACAGAGAGTAGAATGGTGGTAGCCAGGAGCTAGAGGGTGGGGGAAATGGATGATGTTTCCCTTTGTTTGTTTTTGTTTTTGCTTTTTACAGCCACACCTGCAGCCCATGGAAGTTCCCAGGCTAGGGGTTGAATCAGAGCTGCAGCCGAAGGCCTACACCACAGCCACAGCCATGCTGAATCCAAGCAGCATCTGTGACCTACACCGCAGCTTGCAGCAGCGCCAGATGCTTAACCCACTGAGTGAGGCCAGGGATGGAACCCACATCCTACTATGTTGGGGTTCTTAACCCGCTGAGCCACAATGAAAACTCCAATGATGTTTCTCGAAGGCAACAGACTTCTAGTTCAAAGATGAATAAGTCCTGGGGGTCTAAGGTAGAGCATTGTGACTAAACAATACTTGAATCACATGCTTTAAGGAAAAGACTTGTGTTCAATAAATGGTGAATGGAGTGCCTCCGGGTGGGAAGGGGTGTATCCAGCTTCCTCAGAGCCCCAAGGCCAAAGTCAAAGAAAGAGAAGAGCTGCAGTGAGAGACACAGGGGGACACACTTCAAAGAGCTAGGACAGCGGCACTCCAGTTCTGGCTTGACCTCTGAGGGGGTCTCTTCTTATCTTCATTCCTACAAGAGCGAAGTGCCTTCGAAGGGCAATCCACCAGGAACTGTGCACAGCTGCAGCGCCCACACTTCGCCCCTCCACCCGCCATGTGCACAGAATCCGGGTCCCTTCTTTGCAATGAACACAATTAGTCAACTTTCCACTTTTCTTTCTTTCTCCCAAATCCCCCACAGTGAGGGCCACCTGAGGAAAGAAAATCTCTTCTTGCACAAAACCAGATTTATCTTTGTTCTTTGCACAACAATACAATGAAAGCCCAAATGATGTTTCCACATTGGGTAGCACTTAGAAGCTTTTCATCAGCACAAGAATAAAGAGTAGAACTATTTTCCTCGTTTCTGTTTACGGCAGCGATGCGGCTGAAAGAAAACAATTTAAATCTATCAACTGCTGAGATGTTTTTGACTTAAGACAAGCACCAAAGTTTCAGTCATTTATCTAGAATCACAGCTTGTTTGAGATGAAAAGGGCCTAAGAGATCATCTATCTAGTCAGGGCGAGATGAGATGCAGTGGTACCCAGAGAGAGCTTCTGTTAAAGAATTCCATATACCTTCTTATTTTCATACCAAGCCCATGATTTCATCAATACTATGACTTAGGGTAAAGCTAAAGTAATTAGTAAGTAAAAAACAAAAGTGACACAATGTCAGAATACATCAGCAAATAAGCAATAACCCAGGGGTCCTGCAGATATGACAGAAAACATGCAAGTGATACAGCAAGTTTCATGACTAGCTCATCACCCCCAGTAGGGTCCTGGCAGGAGAGAACTCATTCCACCCCAGATGGAAAGACTCTCGTGAAGGAGGTTCTTAGGGAGTCGTGGGCAGAGTTAAGGGAACCAAAGGCGGTGGCGAAACATCCAGAGACCAGCGGGAGAAGGACATCTTTGCTGTCCCAAGGCTGAAGGGACAGGGAAGGAAATAGTATGTCTGAAGCTGTGGCGGAGAAATGGTCTGGCAAGAGCCAAGACAGAGCCTTGGAGAGAAGAAGCAGGAAAAAACAGCTCAGCTTTTCCTCCTGCCCTCTTATCTCCTGCCTCTGCTTCCCATCGGCCAAACCCAAGGAACTAGGTGACCCAATGGTAAAGGCCAGGACAGAGGTGGCTCAAAGGATGAGTACAGGGGTGGGAGAGGCAACAGCTAGTGACTGGCAGATGCGAATCTATTGCACCTGCTCCTTTTAGGCACACAGAGCTATCCACCCAGCAGGAAAGTCAGGCCAAGGGGCTTCAGGGAGATTCAATGAGCTGGTCAGAAAGACTGCTGGAGAGATTGGTAGAGCACCCAAAAATTCCTTAAGCTCTCTGCACTTCAGTTTCTTTATCTGGAAAGTGGGAAGATTATTTCTATTGTTCAGGTTGGTTCTGAAGATTATAATTTGCAGGTACATGGCTTGTGGCCGGTACACAGAAGATGCTCAATAAAAAAGCAACAATTTTCATGTCAAATGAAAGGAGCCAGACACAAAAGGGATGTATGATTCCATCAATATGAAAAATCCAGAAGAGCTAAATCCATAGAGACAGAAAGCAGATGGGTGTCCGCCACAGGCTAGGGAACTGGGGCGGGGAGAAGGGGAAATTATTGCTTACGTAGTTGGATTTCTTTTGGAGGGGCTTGGAGGAGGATAGTGAAAATGTTTTGCAGCTAGATAGATGTGGTGCTTGGATAACATCGTGAATATACTAAATGCCATTGAATTGTTCACTTTAAAAGAATTGTGTTAAAGGAGTTCCCATCGTGGCACAGTGGAAACAAATCTGACTAGTATCCATGAGGATGCAGGTTCGATCCCTGGCCGCGCTCAGTGGGTTAAGGTTAAGCTGTGGTGTAGGCCAGCAGCTACATCTCCAATTCGACCCCTAGGCTGGGAACCTCTATGTGCCACAGGTGCAGCCCTAAAAAGCAAAAAATAAAAAATAAATAAAATAGTTGTGTTAAGGGAGCTTTCTTGGGGTGCAGTGGGTTAAGGATCTGGCATTGCCACTGCAGGGGCTTGGGTTCGATCCCTGGCGTGAGAACTTCTACATGTCACAGGCACAGCCAAACATTAACAACAACTGTGTCAATTTGCTAGGGCTTCCAGAGTAAAGTACCATGAACTTAAGTGGCTTAAACAACAGAAATTTATTGTTTTACAGTTCTGGAAGCTGGAAGTCCAGGATCAAGGTGTCTCACGGTTCATTCCAGGCCTCTCTCCTGGCTTTGCAGATGGCCAACTTGTGTGTGTCCTCCGTGTCCAAATCCCCCCTTTTATAAAGATATCAGTCATATTGGATCCACGGACCCAGCTACCACATACAATCTCATCCTGACATAACTAATTACGTCTGCAATGACTCTACTTCCAAGTGAGGTCAATCCCGAGATACTGGGAGACTTCTACATATGAATGTGGTGGTGGGGGAGAGACAGAGTTAAGCCCATAACAATGGTTAATGTTACAGTCTATGAATTTCACTTCAATAAAAGTGGGGGGAGAGCAACTTATTTTATGATCCTTATTATGAGAGTCCATGGCCCATCCTCCCAAAGTTGAGTGTGGCATAAAAACATCTATTAATAGTCAATTCTTCATGGGCGCTAATATAGCCTGTTCTGATACCACTACCTTCATTGTCGTAGCTAATGCCCGCTCAACCCATCTGCCTTCAAAAGTACCTGGAGGTACAGATGATGAAGACCTCACGGGCTATGAAAAAGTCATTAGAATGTTTGTTGGAGATTGCAAACTCCTACCCTGGAATAAGAACTGTATACAGTGTAGCGTGTTCTACCAAGCATACACTGAACACAGCAGTTTTTTCAGTGACTCTTACGTCTGTTAACTCCTTACTAAAGACTTACTAATGAGCTAGGAGTTCCCGGCTCTGGTCTACACTGGCCTCATCTCCATCCTGGGCTGCTAAGTCCTGCTGAGCCTGTTCCCCACCCAATTCCTTGGGGGTCTCCTAATACTCCTGCACCTTGACACTCTGTGCTGTGACCACTGCGTGTGTGTTGCCATTTTCATTGTCTAGGTCCCTGTAAATGCTCGGAGTTCTCATTAAGCGCTGACCTTTGTCTCCCTCCAACAGGCTTTGTCAAGTGGGAACTGTCCGATCATTTGTGAACACTGGAGACGGCATTTGTTTGGCCCTAGCGTCCCCTTTCTAAACGTGGACCTCTGTCCTAAGTCACCATGGTCTCTGCCTGTCCTCTTGTCCCTCCCACAAATCACACAGCTCTAAAGTCCCCATCCTCCGTCATGGCTCTATGTGTACCATGACACCACCAGTCCCATTCCTGGAGAGCAGCGCTTCTAGAGATTCTTGTCCACCAGCACCCACTCGACACAGCAGACGGCAATGCGAGCCATCAAAGTGTAATTTTACCAGGAAGACAGCAAACCGCTCCAATAACCAGGTAGAAAGAGGAATTCGAGACCAAGGGAGGGTGCCAGGGCAGGGACAAGGCGGGGCAAGAACGAGCAAGTCAGCAATGGTCCAAGGAGCTCACAGGGAAACTCTCCTTCAGGGCTGGCCACCAGTGTGTGGCAGAGAAAGTTCCAGTCTCAGAGAAAGGCAGCAGAGCGAGGGGTGGCTTTGGGTCTTCCCGGCTCTCCAAGCCAAGATCAGATTCGCACCACGGCTGGGGTAGACCTTGGGTATCAGCCAAGGTTAGGGGCTGAAGTAAGGGAGACGAGAGCCGAGGTACAATGATACCACTTCCCTCCTTCCGCACGGGGTGGTCCCACCTCTCCGAGGATATTCCAGTGCTTCTGAACACGTTTCCTCCCAGCTCTCCTCCCTACCCAGCTTGCTCTTAACTCTTTTGATTCCGCTTTCCACATCTCTATCTTTCCTATTGCTGTTTAACAAACCACTAACATGTAGTGGAGGAACACGACGATAGCCACAATTCTGCAATTGGGCCTGAGCTCAGCTGGGGAGTTCAGGGTTGGCCTCACTGGGGGTCACTTACGCAGCTGTAGTCAGGCAGGAGCTCAGCTAAAGATGGGTGCCCCAAAGTCACGTCACCTACACGCCTGGTAGTTCTTGGGGTCTGCTGGCTGGGGAGATTCGGTTCATTTTCATGCGGCTTCTCCAGCAGGATAGTTCAAGTTTCTTACATGTTAGCAGCAACATTCGAAAAGAGCAAGGCCTATGTTCGCTGAAGTCCCATCAAGGGAGCCACATGGCCAAATCCACAGTCAATGGAGAAGGACAGGACCCAAGGCGTATACACCAGAGTCATGATTCACTGGGGACCACTGATGCTAGGATTTAATTCACCATTTCCGAGGATCCACTAAAGTCAGAGGAAACCATTAAGGGAGAGGAAGAGCATTCTGTGCTATACTCAGAGTCAACAAGTATTTATTTATTTATTTATTTATTTATTTATTTATTTATTTATTTATTTATTTCTTAGGGCCACACTTGCAGCATATGAAGCTTCCCAGGCTAGGGGCTGAATCAGAGCCACAGCCTACACCAGAGCTCACGGCAACGCTGGATGCTTAACCGCCTGAGCAAGACCAGGGATCAAACCTGCGTCCTCGTGGATACTAGTTGGGTTCCTTAACCGCTGAGCCACGATGGGAACTCCTCAGCAAGTATTTATACTCTAACCGATTTTAATGGGTTTTTTCCTCACTATAATTTCACAAATACCACTTAAGGCGTGTACTCATTGTTTGAATCAAAGCAAGTGTACACCTTCTTTCCCCTCCAGCTTCTACAGTTTTCGAAACATATCCACATGTATAATAATATTTGATCTTTCCAAAATTCCTTAAAGCAGGAAAGAATAGGCACAACTACTCCTATACTTCCAATGATAAAACTGAGGCTCCAAAATGTTGAGACAGAACTTGAACTAAGTTCTTTTGGCTTGTAACCTCCTATACAGCACACTGTCCTACCAATTCATGCATCGGGGGACGGTATATTCACAAGAATTCAGCCAATTGGGCAAATGCTGTTTGGTTATCTCTGTTGTAAAAGGCAGCAAGCTACTTTCTGTCTAGCTAGGACCAATTCCTAACAAGAATGTGCTTCAACAGACATGGTTCTGGGCTCACTGTCGTTTCTTTCCAATGTTGAAACGTTCAAACAACTGGCTTTATGTACAGCACGTATGCAATGCAGGTGGGAAAATGACCCCGGATTCTCCATCTTCATTTCACTGGGTATTGGGATGGCTGTGGAGTGAGTATCTAAATTGGGTCTCTTGTCTCCAGAAACAGCACCATGAAGGCAGGGGGGTCATTCTCTTTCACGTTCAGATTTTAGGAAGGAAAGAGATTTCAGATCTCTCGTAGGCGTCCCATCCCAAAGATTCTATTTCCCTTTGTGTTTTCTCAGCCAGGAAATCCCTCATCAAATCCCAGTAAATCCCTCTTTCTCTTCTGTAAGCCTTCATCTTGTTCTGTTTTCTAGGAGGAGAAGGAACAGCTGGTTGTTCCTAAGAAGGAAGAGCCCCTGAAATCTGCGCCTCGCCCCCAGCACACAGTGGGATTCCACATATTTTAGTGTCAGACATCTGAGTGTTAATTACCTTACTGTGGCTCCCACATCCATGCTGATGGGTGCAAAGCCAAGCTGGCCGAGCTCAGTGTTGCAGGACAAGAAAGCAGAACGCAGGTTATGGCATCTCCAGAGAGTCCCAACAGCACCCAGATGCCCTCGAGTTGCTTGTTACCATTCTTCCTCACCATACCCTGTGTTCGGCACCCATCGTCGCCACCTGCACCCAGACTCCCACAGCTGCAGACTCCCACGCACCAAAGAGAAACTCTGGGTTTGACCTTTCACCCTCTGTGTCAGCTCCCCTCTCACCCTATTGCACCCCACCCTGATCCATTCATTTCCTCTTGGGTGTTGGAACGTTCCCTCCTCCCCTAGTCCAATAGAAAGACCCTTCTCTACAGCCACGAATCTTATCTCGTCCCTTGCTCCTAGTCAGGGTTTCTTGACAGCTTTGCACAATAAGTCCTTTCTCACATAGCCCATGGCATTTCCCCACCAGGCAGAATGACTGGGAGAAGCAGAGCCTGTATCACACACTATCAACAGGAAGACTCAGGAAGTAATCACTGCAGAACAAACACCCCACAGACCCTGGGTACCTCCTGACCTAAGATGCAAAAGAAAACGTTAAAAGTTTGTCGCGGGTCCTCTTGTGACAAAATCCACTGTGGGTGGGAGGACTTTTAGCTGGAACTAGAGCATAAATATGGTCATAATAATATAACTAAATTCTAATAAGCCTATCTAATTTCCCATAATATAATATATATAGTTACCTAAGAAATACAAATCATAAAATCAAGAAGTGGATCATCTAAAGAAACAGTCCAGTTACAGAGATAGTTCTGGACTCCAGTTGCTGTCACTTCTGGGGGACTAGGGTCCCTAGAGGACTTGAATCCACATAATCCTGGTCTCCACATCCTCTTGGGTTCTTTGGGGACCTCACAAAACCTCTGCTCCGATCCTCCTGTAAATGAAACATTGGTCCCCCCGACCCCCGACTCCCAGTGAGAGGTCTAGATCAGAGACTGGCCAATGGGACATCTAAGAAGGTTCTGACCATTCCACAGAACAGAAGGGCCATCCCCTTATCATCACATACACACACACACACACACACACACACACACACACACACACACAACAGCCCTTAATGGGGGGAAAACTCCCCGGAGAGCCACAAAAAAACTTTCTGTATCACCAACTTGGGCAGTTACTTTCTGTTTGCAATTAAATTCACTCAGGAAAATGAAATCATTACTGCAAGGAGCAGCTAACCAGCAAAGGGCGAAAGTGTGCTTTCAGCCATATGGCAGGCAATTCCCAATGACGTCGACCGGGAATTGCACATGAGTAACTGCCAGGCGAGACGCATCCTGGGAGAGGCTCTGGAGTTTCACTCTCGTAAAGGGAAGCGGGAGGAACTGAGCGGGGCTGGGGAAAGCCATCATTTTCCTGCAACATGGACAGACCTCCTAGGGCGAGTTGACCAATGCCACCTGATTGATAACAGCATATTCTCTTCTGTCCAAGTTTTAGGGGGAAGGAAGGGAGGACATCTCTTGCAAAAGCTTCATTTTTAAATTTCCTTTTAGCACATGGAGATTCTGCTCATAGCAAAGAAACACTCAAGAATAGTGTCCTGGAGTTCTCATCATGGCTCAGGGGTTAACGACTCTGACTAGGAGCCATGAGACTGCGGGTTCGGTCCCTGGCCTTGCTCAGCGTTGCTGTGAGCTGTGGTGTAGGTTGCAGGTGCAGCTTGGATCACCTGTTGCTATGGCTGTGGCGTAGTCCAGCGGCTACAGCTCTGATTCGACCCCTAGCCTGGGAACCTCTATATGCCGTGGGTGCGGCCCTAGAAAAAGACCAAAAAAAAAAAAAAAGAATAGTATCTGTTTTGGGTTAGTGAATGAAGATCCTCAATATACTGAGAATTGTACAGAAGAAAGCACAATTTCTAAAGTACAAAAGTTGGGGAGTTCCCGTTGTGGCTCAGTGGTTAACAAACCCCACGAGCACCCATGAGGATGCAGGTTCAAGCCCTGGCCTCGCTCAGTGGGTTAACGATCTGGCGTTGCCTTAAGCTGTGGTGTAGGTCGCAGATGCGGCTCAGATCCCACGTTGCTGTGGCTCTGGCGTAGGCTGGTGGCTACAGCTCCAATTCGACCCCTAGCCTTACTGACCCCTAAACTTTCCATCATAGGATCTGTGTTCAAGGTTAAGAAGGAGAAGGAATACACTGAAAGCAATAAACACAAAGCACACATCCTATCATTGTTGTCTCTTTCTTTCTTTCTTTTGGTCTTTTTGTCTTTTTAGGGCCACTCCCGCAGCATATGGAGGTTCCCAGGCTAGGGGTCTAATCGGAGCTGTAGCCGCTGGCCTACACCACAACCACAGCGATGCGGGATCCGAGCCGCATCTGCTACCTATACCACAGCTCACGGCAACGCTAGATCCTTAACCCACAGAGCGAGGCCAGGGATCAAACCTGCAACCTCACGATTCCTAGTTGGATTGGTTTCCGCTGCGCCACAACAGAAACTCTTCATTGTTGCCAGTTTCTTAACAAGGAGACAAAAAGGGCGTCTCACAGCAAGCCTTGTCTTCAGCCTCTGCTCAGACACGTGTGAAGGTGTCAACCTGGCATCAGGTCAACGGATGGTGTCTGAGATACAGGCAGATCCCCTTGCTGTCCCGTCAGGGTTAATTACCACTTCACACTCCAAGCTCTTTTCTAAACTAGAGAGACTCTTCATTTCAGTTCCTTTTAACTTCGCTGCTCCCATTCTCTCTTTTCACCAAAGTAAGAGATTAAGTCCCAACAACATTTTAGTGCCTCGAAGAATGAGAAAAATTGTTTGATTAATTTTATCTAAAAATAAGAATGCAACATTCTTCTCAAATAAGGGAACAGAAATGCTGTCCAGAGGGAACAGCTGGAAAGGTGATAACTCAAGGAGAAAAGAGTGTCACAACAGGACCGGCCCTTCAGCCTGCAACTTCCTGCCAGGGGCCCTCTGAAGCAGACTCTCCTGAAAGCATTTGTTTCTTTACAAGAACAGAATGTTTGAAAAACAAAATGAAACAAGGCTTTGGACCGTATGGTTAAACAAAGTTTGTGATGATGGAGTACAGAGCTGGGTTCAAAATAAAGGAGAGAGGGGAGTTCCCGTCATGGCGCAGTGGAAACAAATCCAACTAGGAACCGTGAGGTTGGGGGTTTGATCCCCGGCCTCCATCAGTGGGTTAAGGATCCGGCGTTGCCGTGAGCTGTGGTGTAGGTCGCAGGCGCGGCTCGATCTGGCGCTGCTGTGGCTCTGGTGTAGGCTGGGCAGCTACAGCTCCTATTAGACCCCTAGCCTTAGACTCTTCATATGCCTCAGGTGCGGCCCTAAAAAAAAGAGAGAGAGGACAAAAGAAATAAGTAAATAAAGGAGAGAGGAGTGTGGCTGGGGAACTAGAAATGGCTGTTTACGGAACAGCTTTGGTTTGCAAGTATGGACATGTGCAAAAAGCATTGATGATCAATGTTCGAATAATTTGCCCCTTTTAAAAATGCCCTTATCATGCAAACCCTACTTCGCCCCCTTCCATCATGTGTTGGTGTCTCAAAAGGCACTTCAGAATCTAGTGAGCTCAAGGTTTGAGTTAGATGCAAATTCCACCACAGACTCAGCCTCTGCCTCTGGCCTTACCTTCCTGGAGTCTTGCTTCAAAGCCAGGGTGAGGCTTTTAAAATGCAACAGCTCAGGTCTTAAAATCTTCCAAGACTTAAGCTCTGGACTTTAAATCTTCCAACGAGATCCCTTTACCAAATCAAAATCCAGGGAGTCCCCATTGTGGCTCAGCCGTAACCAACCCACCTGTCTAGTATTCTTGAGGATGTGGGTTTGATCCCTGGCCTCACTCAGTGGGTTAAGGATCCTGCATTGCCCTGAGCTGTGGCATAGGTCAGCAAATGCAGCTCTGATTAGGCCCCTAGCTCTGGAACTTCTAGAGTTTTATGGTCACAAAAAGAAAAAGAAAGAAAAGAAAAGAAAAAAAAAAAAGCAAAATCCGAAGTCCGAAGACACCTAAAGCCACTGGTCTTAACCTGACTTCCTCTTCTTCTCTCTCCCTCCTTCCCTCCTTTTCTCTCTCTCTCTCCCCCACTCTCTCCTCCCCCTCCCCACTCTCTCCCTTTCCCCCGTGATTCCTACAAGGACCTCGCAGCCCACTCCGTTGACCCTCTGCAGGGAATGTTTGGCCCCAGGTTTCCACTTGATTTATTCTTTCACCTCTTTTAAGTCTGCACCCAAATCCCCTTAGTCCTGAGGCCTTTTCTATCTTCTCTGACCACCCAACTTAAAAAAGCACCCGCCTCCCAGCAATACACACTCCTTCTTTCCTTTATCCTGCCTTTCTTCCTAACATCGCATTTTTCTATTTCTTATTCATTCCCTGAGTCCTTACCCTCCACCTCGAGAGGGCAGGGCTTTGTTGTTGTTTTTTTTTGTTTGGTTTTTTGTTCATTGATGAATCCCCAGCATTTGGGACAGTGTCTGGAACATGGTTGGTGCTGCTGAGTATTTGTTGAATCATTTATGCATCTGCCTGGCACATAAAAGTTGTTGGAAAAATTCAAGTTCTGGCTTACTTGTCCAAACTGATTGATCCAAGGGCTGGGAATTGTCTGCCTGGCTCAGGAGACAAAATAGAGAATTCTAGTTACCCATCAGCCACTAGCTAACTCCATAAACTTGCTCTGCTATAAGCACTGGCCACTTTCTATTTTAATTGTGTATTTACCCATCAACCCTCCTTAGACAGTGAGTTCCCTGGAGGCAGGAATTATATATATATATTTTTCATTTTCAATATATTTTGGGTAAATGGTTACCATATGTCAAGCACTGGCCAGACATTCAGGGTATAGAAATAAGATGTAGTGTTGATCTAAGACTCCTACATATCTTTGGGCAGGCTGGGCCACTGACATAAAGTTGTGCAGTGTGCAACCTGCACAGTGGTATATAACAGCCCTGAGATAATGATCAATCAACAACCAATTCCATTTGATCAGACCTTCCAATGTCTCTCATAGCCTTTTGCTCCACTGCTGGTAACCCAGTTTATGCCTAATTAGTCTAATTAAATAGCCTTCCTGGATTATTGTCCTTCTGTAACAGCCATGAGAATGTGCTGTGCAGAGACTATAACTGACCCAGGGCCTCCACTGCTTGAATGCTCTGACATCCACTGCCT
The DNA here is from genome assembly GCF_016906955.1 of Phacochoerus africanus. NCBI lineage: Eukaryota > Metazoa > Chordata > Mammalia > Artiodactyla > Suidae > Phacochoerus > Phacochoerus africanus. Next base: position 14,263,909 of record NC_062548.1, read on the forward strand.
GAGCTGGGATCTGGGGCTCCTGGCCAAGGACTGAGCATGACAATCCCAGCAGGAAGCTCATAGTCTGGGGAGGGGTGACGGGTAAATACCCAGGCCTGTTCCTGGGAGACACATACTCCTCTGATGGTAGACTGTGGCTCAGGGACTCTCCCACGGCAATTCCAAACCTTCCTAAGACCCTGCAGTCACCTAGGATGCTGTCACCCCACCTACCTTTCCTCTCACCTTTGCTCCTGGCCGGGCTTGCCTCCCAGTCTGATGGCTCTCCCAGCCTCCCTCAGCTCCCTCTGCAGAAATTCACAGGTGTTTTCCCAAATAAAATTGTTGTACATTTAATCCTGACTCTGCTTTGGCTTCTCGGGGGGACCTGGACCAACATCCCTTCTTGCTCAGCTCCCCAACACTGCTTTCAATTCCTAACAAAACACCCCCACACACACACAAAAGAGTGAGTGCCCCAGCAAGAAAACGAGACCATGTTTCTCCCCGACTGAATTCTTCGCTGGCTCTCCACCATTCACAGGATACCATCCAACTGGCTGCATAAGACACAGGAAGATATGAGGCTCTTCATACACGAGGCTTCCCCGACGTCTCCAGCCCCTCCCAGCCCTTGCTGTCTCATATTTTATGCTGCCGCAGCTCCAAAATGCTGTGGTTCTCCAAAGGGCCATGCATCCCTAGGCTGCTTTATTTTATATACAAGTTTTCCCTTCTGCCTGGAAAACCAGCCAATCCCAGTCTTCCACAGCCCCTACACACACACACACACACACACACACACACACACACACACACACACACACCCCTCTTTTTGTGTTCAAAATTCAGTTGTTTCAGTTGTGTGTGCTCCATGGAGCCCTTTGCACTCTGGTCAAACTGACTCGGATCTGGAGCTCTAAAATCTAGAAAAGCCTCCTTTCCAGAGCTCTTCCAGCTCGACATTTAGAGAGGCTTCCTCCTCCTTTTCTCTACTTTTAGATAAGCTCTTCAAAGGCAGAAACTATGAAAGGGACCCCAATGGGCCATCTGCTCAGCCTCCCCTCCCACAGGCTGCTCCATCATCTCGGGGTCCCGGACAGCCACTCTATTCAGTAGCACCAGAGAAACCAGATGCGGGTATGGAGCCCTTGAGCCGGTTAGCTTCCTCCTCTCCCGGAATTTGGATTTTGAACCAAGAGCAAGCCAGGCTACATTTGGGCACCTGGATTTGCAAAAGCATCTCCCACTGTTTTGTGAGTAGGAGGAGAACAAAGCCAGTGCACAGGAAGGAGCAGAGATGAGAGGTGGTACTAAGGCCGGCTGCTCCCATTGCTGGCTGGCTAGGCTATGCTAAGACGCCCCAATTTCCTTATAAGAAACTTCTCTTTTCTGTTATGTTTATTCGAAAAAGGCCATCTTTTCATCTCTGCATCTCAAGTGCCTGGCATGTAGTAGATACTCAATATATGTTTGGAACAGAAGAAACAAATGAATGCGGAGGCGAGGGAGGGAGGGAGTAGAAAGTTCATGGTGGACGGCAATGATGCCAGTCACTGATAAGCTAGGACACTTTGAGAGACACTGGAAGTCAGCTCTTTGTGACAAGGCAGTGACACTGGTCTTGAGAGACTCGCAGTGAATGTCATAATGAGGGTATTCCATGCACGTGAAGAAGGACCTGATTAGGAAGCAACTTCCAAGCCCGCCTGGATTTCTTGAAGTCAGTCATGCTGCTGCCTGGTAGTGCTCCCACTGCTGCCCTAAGTCAGCAAACTGGGCTGGCCGACAGCCCTACAAAGAAGTCTGTCTTGCGTTTCTTTTTAAGTGATGTGTCAATGCCTTCCAATTCAGGGACATGGTTTTTTGGTGACAGGTGTCTTAGGTAGCAGAGAGTGGACTCTGCCTAAAGTTGGAGGTCTCCTTCCAGCCCCTGGGGGTGCCTGGTGTGGGAGCATCCTTCCCAGGGTGTGTGGTACCCAGTACACAGATACTCCCTGCAAAGCGCTTTGCAGAGCCCGGCTCCTAGTAAGTGCTCGATAAAGATGGCTTACTCTATCTCAGCCTTGGCTTCCTGTCAGTTAGATAGAATTAAATTGGACCAGATGCTTTCCAAGGTGTTTCCAATTCTAAATGTCTGTGACTTTTATCATGTGGAGCACAGTTTGGGGGCATAGCTTTGGGGCATTCTCAGTGTCACCCAATCAAGCCTCTGCCCAAATCAAAACCTACCAAGGCAACAAGCCTCCCCTGAGGACTAAAGGAGCAACATCGGGGATGGTGACAGTGACGACAACGTTCTTTTACCGAGTTAATGGTCGTCAGCTGATCTCCGAGGGTCCCCCGAGGACCTCTGCTGCTAATTAGGAAAGATGCAGCAAGAGGCGTCCTGGTCCCCAGGGTCCCCTTCCATAATTTCTCATGACTCCTACTTCTTTGTGGTTGATGCTCCAGCCCATTAGTGCAGGCTGCTCTCCTTACCTCTGATTGATAGAATAAAGTAGGACAAAGGCAGCGAGAGGAGCCAGCAAGCCTGGGTCCCCAGGCAATGCCTCAAGAACCATCCCCCAAATGGGAGCCCTGATCACTGGAAATCTCCCAGCAGAACCTAGATGCTCACTGGGGGCCCTGAACTTGGCCTGTCTTCATTCCTTCAGTATTTGTTTAGGGCCCCTTTCTGTGCCTGGCACGTGTAACTAGGCACAAACTTATCAACAAGCAATTAGCACAGCATTACACGTGCTTTCATAAATATACCAAAGTGTGCTGAAAGCAGACTCAACACTGCTAGAGAAGGTCATGGAGGCGGAAATTTCTGATCAGGGGTGAAGAGGCCATCTGAGGACTTGATGAAAGCCAGCCTGTGTCTCACGCTGTTGCCTCAGCCCCCGTTCCAGCTTCGTCCTTTCTCCCTGCAGCCCTCGGCAACTGAGGACCTGAGCCCAAGCGGCTAGTGACAGTGCCCTGGTCATTCTCTACTCCTTACCTAAATCTCCTCTCCACCGTTCTCCCCACCCCCACCCCCATTCCCAGGAGACTGACTACTGTGGATGCCATCAATGTGGCTCTCTGGCTCCCTTGCTGGACCAATAGGAAACATCAGGAGATGGCAGGGCAGGAGACAGAAGGGTCGGAGTGTGTAACTCGCTCCCCAGCTCCCACCAGGCTGGGCGGTGGTTGGGGAGAGCTGGTTCCTCCAGCCAGGGCCAGACTCTGGAAGACTTCCAGGACCACTCCGGTCCCTGGAACCCCCTCCCCTCAGTCCCCTTTGCCCCGCCCACATCTGTGTCAATGGCCCTGTCACTCCGGTCTTCCCAGCCTCTCCTTTGGCGTGTGCCATCTGTTTCCTGCCGGGACCTTGCCTAAGACAGATGTTGACATAAATACTTTGAGACTAAAGGATTTAGATCAATCCCGGCGTTATTTCCCTGGTGGATGCAATATTTTATAGGGGGTCTCATTGGTAAACGTAAGAAAGCATTTTACAAATGAATATCTAAGAAACCTTCTTTTCAGATCGTTTTTCCCCTAGAAGGCTTTCAGAAAGCTTAAAATCCCCTGGAATTTGATCCTTCTGGATTTCTGCTATGGAATCATGGCTCAAAATTATTAAGTAAGTGTAAAAACCATCTCCCTGCCCCTCGACACCCCCCAGAGTGCTAGGTAGGAATGTCTCACTCAGATAGAACCCACTATAATGAGGCACTAACTGACCTGCTTCATTGGCTTAATTCTCTCCCGTCCTCTACAATCACAGCCCTCGACGCCTCGCCCCTTGGTTCATTCTGGTTCCTTTGACTGGCATATTCTGATGGCTCCAAACACCACTGACCTTCCATTTTTTCAGGGATTGCAGTCTTAACCATTCTTAAAAAACCCAGTTCAAACCCTTCTTCGTCTTGCCTGATAGTCTATTCTTTCTGGCCTACTATGGGTTCATTCCCAGAGCATATGTTATTATTATTGTTGTTATTGTCTTACAGCTGCTACACCTGCGGCACATGGAAGTTCCCAGGTCAGGGGTCAATTAGGAGTTGCAGCTGCTAGCCATAGGCCGTGGCAACCCTGGAACCAAGCCACATCTGCAAACTATGCTGCAGCTTGCAGAAATGCTGGGTCTTTAACCTACTGAGCAAGGCTAGGGATTGAACCCGCATCCTCAGAGACAATGTCAGGTCCTTAACCCACTAAGCTACCATGGGAACTCCAGCAGCATCTTTATTTTTTAAAGTAACATCCAATAAAACTGGCTTCCTGGGGGGCACACAGTTCTCTGAATTTTAACCACCAGATGCATGTGACCACTACCAAAAACAGCATACAGACAGTTCCATTACCCATAAAACCCCTCACGCTATTCCTTGGAGCCACGTCGACATGTGTACGTGTTTGTATATATATTTAGGTATGTATGTAGAAAAAGAGGGTTATTATAAGGAACTGGCTCGTGTGATGATGAAGGCCAGCAAGTCCCCAGATCTAGAGGGAGTGTCAGCCAGCCAGAGTCTGAGGAGAGCTGGTGGTGTCAATCCCTCCCATAAACCAGCGAGCTTGAGACTCAGTAAGAGCTGATATTCCGCTCAAGTTGAAAAGCAAGAAAGGCCTAGCTCCAAGTGTGAAAGCAGTCAGACAGGAGGACTCCTTCACTGCCCAGAGGAGGATCAGCCCTTTTTTTTCTATTCAAGCCTTTAACTGATTGGACGAGGCCCACCCTCAATAGGGAGCACAATCTGCTTTACTCAGTCTACAAACTTAAATGTTAATCTGATTCAAAAATTCCGTCACAGAAACACCCAGAATAATGTTGGACCAAGTATCTGGATACCTGGTAACCCAGTCAAGTTGACCCAAAAAATTAACCCTCATGATCTCACAAAGTATGTAAACTTTTGAGACTGACTTCTTTCACTCAGCGTAATGCACTTGCGATTCATTCAAGCTGCCGTATCAATAGTTCATTTCTTTTCACTGCATAATGGTGTTTATTGTATAGACATACCAGTTTGTCTATTCATCTATTCATGGAAGAATATTTGTTTTTTTTCCAGTTTGAAACAATGATGAATAGAGCTGCTTTAAACATGCATGTTACATAGGTTTTTGTAGGAATGTAAGTTTTAATTTCTCTAGGATAAACCTGGGGGGGGATTGTTGAGTCACAGAATGAGTATATGTAACTTTATAAAAACTGCCAAAATGTTTTCCAGAATGCCTGTGCCATTTTTGCATTCCTATCAGCAATACAATGAGTTCCAATTATTTCCCATCTAAGACACAGGTATTATCAATAATTTCCTGCTTTTTTTTCTTAGCCATTCTAATACATATATAGTAATATCTCCTCTTGGTTTTAAGTTGCATCTCCTTAATGGCTAATCATCTTGGACATCTTTTCCTATGCTTATTTGACTTCCATGTATCTTCTTTAGTAAAGTTATCTGTTGAAGTCTCTTATCCATTTTGTAACTGGGTCTTTTTTTTTAACCCTTGTGTTTTGAGCGTTCTTTATATATCCTAGATACAAACCATTTGTCAGATATGTGATTTGCAGTATCTTTTGCCAGTCTGTATCTTGTCTTTTCCCATTGTATTTTTCACGGAGTAAAAGTTTTCACTTAAATGAAACCACATTTGCCATTTTTTTCTCTTAGGAATCATGTTTTGGTTTCAGGACTAAGACCTCTTGTGCAACCCGCATAACGAAGATATTGTCCTATGTTTTCCTCTAAATGTTTTAGAGTTTTAATTTTAAATTGATGATCTCTCCTCTCTAAGTTAACTTCTGTGTAAGGTGTAACACAAATTTAGGCCAAGGTTCATTTATTTGCAGAGAGATGTCCATTTGTGCCAAATTCATTTACTGAGAAAACTATCTTTACTCACTGAATTCCTTTGAACAGTTATCACCAATTAATTGGCCAAATTTCTGTAGGTTTGTTTCTGGACTATATACTCTTCCATTGATGTATATATCTAGCCCTTCCCCAATACCACAGTTTTGATTCCTGCATCTTCATGGCAAGTCTTTAATTGGGTAATGTGATTCCACTTTTTTCTTCTTTTTCAAAATTTCCTGTTATTCTGAATCCTTTGCCTTTTTGTATAGTTAAAAACAAGACTCATTTATATTGACATGTAGATATTTCTTGAATTTTTGTTGGAAACATTAAACTGATAGATCAGACTGCGCATCCTATGACTGTGGTAAATTCATTTATTCATTCCAGGAGGTTTTCATAGGTGCTTTGGGCTTTCCTGTGTAGAAAATCATGCCATTCGTGAATGGAGACAGTTTTATTCATGTATTTCTAATCCGCATGCCTTTAATTTCTTTTCCTTGCCCACTGTACTGGCTGGAAGTTTCAGGGTGATGATGACAAGATTGATGAACGTGGACATAATTGCCTTGTTCTCAGTCTTGCGTGGAAAGCATTTAGTCTTTCACCATTAAGTATGATGCCAGCTATAGTTTTTTATAGATGTCCTTTATCAGACTGAAGATATTCTCTTCTATTATTAGTTGGCTGAGAATTTTTATTATGAAGTGATGTTTTATTTTGTCAAGTGCTTTTTATGCATTAATTGATATGATCATAAGATTTTTCTTCTCTAGACTATTAACATGGTAGATTACATTGATGGATTTGAATATTGAACCAGCTTTGCATTCCTAAGGGAAACCCCACTTAGTTATGGCATTCTTTTCTTCTTACATATTGCTGAAATTGATTTCCTGATATTTTAAGAGAATTTTTACATCTAGATTCATGAAGGATATCAGTTTGCAGATTTTTTTTTTTTTTTTGTACCTACTTGGTCTGGTTTTGTATCCAGGTAATCCTGGCCTCATAAAATGAGTTGGCAACTGTTTTTTTTTTTTTTTTTTTTGTACCTACTTGGTCTGGTTTTGTATCCAGGTAATCCTGGCCTCATAAAATGAGTTGGCAACTGTTGCTTCCTCTTTATTTTCTAGAAGATGTTGTATAGAACAAATTCTATTTCCTTACATTTTTGGTAGTATTATCCAATGAAACCATCTGGCCCTAGGGATTGCTTTTACAGGATATTTTTAACTGTGAATTTAATTTCTTGAACTCACCTTGGGTGAGTTTTGGTAGTTTTTGAGGAACTGGTCTGTTTCATCTAAGTTATAGTATTTAAGATGTAGAGTTGGTCATAGTATGACTTCACCATCCTTTTCACCGTGATGCCCCCTCTTTCATTCCTGATTTTGGTCATTTGTGTCTTCTCTATTTTCTTATTTGTCAGTCTTGCTAGGCCCATAGTGTTTGATATTTCCTTTCACTTTTTGCTTTTTCTTTCTCACTTTTTTGCACTACAGCAGTGATGTCCCCAAGCATATTTTATGCACTTCCCGTGTCCCAAGATTCTTCCCGGGGTCTAGAATAGAGCCCCACACATTTGTGAATGAATGATAACGTCTGCTTTTGAATATGAGAAACACTCCCAGGTCTGGGGATAGGTCCTTTGAGAATGCAGTTCTGACTCCCTGAGCCAGATTTGATTGGCACCTTTTTCTGATGCTGCCACATGTAGCTCGTTAGGAGCAGCAGTGCCTGCTCTGGCTCCTGTGGTTGCAGGGGCTCGGGGGGGGGGGGGGGTCATCATTTCTCTCTCTTCTAAGCACCAGAAGTTCAGTGCACTGGTCAAGTAGAGGCATAGTCACTGGCTGATCAGGCTAAGGGTAGAGATTTTCCTTCTCTTTTCCTCCTGGTTCATTTTTTTCTCCCTTACTTCTGTAAGTCTGCAGAGGAAATAGTAGGGGGTGATAGTCTGCTAGATCTTTAGGAATCACCCAATGCGGAGAAGATTCCTGGGTTTCTAGGTCTTCTGAGCTTATGATGAGGGGTTGAACATAGCAGAAGAGGAGGGAGATGAGGAGGAGTCAGAGAAGAAGAAGAAGAATCCAAGGTGTTTCACTCCAGGAAGGATAAGTGGTCTTCTCTGCTTTCAGCATGAGGACAAACACTTCATTCTTTATTCCAATGGTTTTCTAGTATTTCCTTCAACTGGCCTATCTTCAACTATTAGAGAGATAGAATACAGAGGGCCAAATATGAGCGGTATGGGCTTAGAAGAAAAGAAATGGGAGAGTCTGTCCAGCTCACCTTTGCTCTATGTCTGGAGTCTGCCCCTAGGTCAGAAAGAAAGGCTCTGTGAAACCAGCACAGTTCACCAGGAGAATTTACCGTGGAATAGAGCAAAAGCTTGTTGGTATCAAAGAGTGTGTTTTGCCTGGCCCTGCACTCTAGATATATAGCATTCAGGCATCTCAGAGAGTGGGGTTGGGAGAGGCTACGGCAGGAAAAAGTTTTGAGGATTCAGCCGTCATTCTAGACTTACATGGGGCTGTGATGCAGCTGATGATCAAGAGGTCCTCACGGAGATACCATGCCTCCCAAGAGGTGCCATCTGGGTCACTCTGCACATCAAAGCATCCAGGTAACAGGCAACTTGGCTTAATTGGAAACCAAGCCTGCGCAGCTAGAGAACAATTCGGCTGAAAACGTTTTAGGAGCTCCTAGCAGTTCACTCCATCCATGAAGCAGGCTTTCTGGTCACTGAGCCTATAGCTATTGATTTCAATGACAACACCAGTCTTCTAAAAGCACTAGCACAGCCTGGATCAAGGCCCTGGGTCTCTGCTCTGCCTCTGTCCTCCTCCTCCTCACCAGCTTGGGCCAAACCCTCAAATGAACCATACAAGCAACCACAAATAGCTCCATGAACCCCAAATCATTTTTACCTTGAGAGCTGCCATAAAATTATCAACAAAATTCTAAAGCATAATTTTAAATGAATGACCTTAAATTCCATTCAGCTTTTCTGAAGTACAGGAAGAAATTAAGTTAAAAAGCGAAGAAGCACTCTTAGAAAGCATCCCTACAGTGTCCTTTTCAGAGACTTGATCAAGATTTATTAAGTTATAATTACATGTGAAGCACATAACTGGTTACACTGATGAATACAAAACAAGCAGCAAGCATGGTCAACCTCGAGAGACTCACTCTGGTTTGAAGACAATTAGATTTGGGACCAGCACATAAAATCTAGATCTTCTGCTTGCGTGCCATGTGTTCAAGCTCTAGATTTGTCGACACATTATTAATAAATCTAAAGCTCAAAGGAAAATCTGTTAAGACTGGGGCAAAAACACTCCCTCAGGGTGTCTTTGTGAAGAACGCAATAACCTGTGTGAATGCGGTTGAGCACGGTGTTGGCACATAGAGTGTCCTTTGTCATATCAGCTGGTCAGATGGATACAGGGATGAAGGCTTGCATCCATCAGCTTACTTATCCAGTTGGAAAACCAAGAAAAACATACATTAAACAATGAGGAAATAACCTTAAATTATGCACTGGCTGTGAGATTAACTTCATCCTTACGTTATGAATGGGATAAAGTAAAAAAAAGCAGCGCTTGTGGAGCAACTCTGACTGAGAAACACCGGGAAGGGAGGACGACATCAGTTGGGTCTAAAAAATGGGCACAGTTTGGATCTGCGGAGATAGAGCAGCCAGTGGTGGAACAACCAAGAATAAAGACAGAGACAAAACAAGAAGGGGACATGCAGCAGCCCACATCCATATGCAAGCCCTCAGATGCCGCACGTGGAACCAAACGAAACTAAAACAGTGTGTGAAACTCAAGTACAACTTGGCCTCTGGCTATCCCCTCAACTAAGCTCCCTGCCTCATCACACCAGTAACGACACATCCTCATGACTCCCGGCTTCAGCCTCTCTGCCAGAACCTCTCCAGGATTTCTGGCAGAAGAATGAGCCTCAAGACGCAGTCAGCAGGCATCATCCAGAGGCAAAGCATCTTCCTTGACTGGGAGCCCTCTCCCACTGGAATCTCTTGTATTCTCCAAAGGAAAGATTGTTTTCTCCTCCTTGAAGGGGGTAAGATCAATACAGACCACTCCCCCCAGTAGGCACTGGGGGTGTGCAGGAAACCCCTCCATTAGCACATTGAGTGTAATCGTTTGTTTACTCCCCCAAGCACCCCAGCAAGCTCCTTGCAGTGGGGCAGGGGGAGGCATCAACCAAATTCATGATAACTTCTAGTCATTAAGCTAGAGCATCTATTTCCTGTGGAAGAGAAAAATGACCTGTGTTAGAAAATGAAGAGGCGGAAAAGATTTCGCATTTTTATAAACAGAGCCTCGGCTTTCTGTTCCAGACAGCATGCAGGTGCTCTGTGCATGTTACCTCCCTTGGTTATTACAACGGCTTTAGGAGGTTGGTAAATGTTTCCATAATTTACAGGTAGTGAAACAGATGCCGCTTGGAGAGATGACATCACAAAGCTGGAAAAACAGGAAAATTGGAATGTGAGTGGGCTTGTCTGACTTAAAAGTCTGTTCTGGGATTTCCCTGGTGGTGCAGTGAGTCAAGCATCCAGCACTGCCACTGCAGTGGCTCAGGTCACTGCTTTGACCTGGTTCGATCCCTGGCCCAGGAACTTCCATATGCTACAGGCACAGCAGAAACAACAACAACAAAAGCCTGCTCTGAAGATACTAAAGGCTGAGGCAGATTATAAGACCTGAGAAGGAGTAAGTTACATTGTAGAGTCCCTCATTCATCCGCATCCATGCAACTCGGGGCAGTGATCTGTGAGATAGGAAGGGCAGATCAATAAATGAAAATGATGTGCAAATGTAAGCACAGAGAGGTGTGGAAGACGAGTATTTGATACACACAAGAGGTTTGGGGACCGGGTTGTGAGATAACATTCCTTAACATCATTACACTTCATTACGGATGCTTCACACTCCTAAATTTTGTATTTATTTGTGGCTTTTTTTAAACACAGTCCCGTTTTGATATGAAAGTCATGCTGACAAAACAAGATTGATTAAAGTTTCTAATTATCTGTCATCACAGCATGACCAGTGGCAAATGGAATGCATTTTCTCATTTCTTCCAGAAAAAAAAAAAAAAAAAAAAGGAGAGAGAGAGAGCTCCCTAATGCAAGACACAAAGCTCTTCTGGTTCACTCAAGTGCGCAGTAAAAACTTGCACGGTAGGACAATAAAATGGGTAGGTGACACCCCACAGCCTCCCAGCAAAGCTAAAAGCAATCAGCCGGAGCCAAAAGTAAGGACTCCATAATGCCTGTTCAAGGCAGACACCTTAAAGAATACTTATTCTCTTCCTGTCTTTAATTTTGGTACCAGATATAACTGGATTATATCTGTCCTTCCTATGATAGCCATGAAATTACCCTATTGAAATTCTATGTAAGTGTCCTACTTACAGCAACACTAGGGGCTACAACAAATAACTCTTAAATTATCAGTGGCTTAACACAGAAGAAATGTATTATTATCTAGGCAACAGCCCAATGCAGATGTTCCTGGCTCATCGGCAGCCTTCCAGAAGGTGATTCAGGGATCCAGGCTTCTAGTACCTGTGGCTGTCCCAACCTCTCCAGCCTCCCTCAGAGTCCTCTGAATCCAACCAGTGGATGGGGGAAAGGCCTAACCACTTTTTAACCTCTTTAGCCTGGAAATGGTACCTTTGACACAGTTTATGGCAAGAACCAGTCACAATGCCTCGGGAGGCTGGGCAGACACTTCCCAGGAAAACTCTCCTCCCTGGAACAGCAGACTTTGGTGGGCAGTAAGTCATCTTCCCACTGCCATTTCTTTTGCCCATCAGTATTCATGGCCCCCTTTTTCTCTAGACATGCATAAACTTAAGCCCTCTTTGGGACTCATACAGTATTACATCCAGTGCAAAGCACAGGAACTCTGGAATGAAAAACAGTCATTTCCATCCAGTTTTTACAAAGTTTCTGAGGGTATAGTAAATCATGCCCCCCAACCAAAAAAAAAAAAAAAAAGTTGTCTACCCTCCATATGCTCAACATACACAGTGGTAATAAAGCAGGGACCAGAGAACCAATGCAAAGGGGAGAACCTCCCACCCAGGCTCTACTGAGGGGAAATCCAGCACTGGCCAGGACCAGTCTGTTTTCTAGCTTTTGTTCACCAAAGTTGTAGCCTTGGAGGCACTCAGTTTGCCTTCTGAGTTGTTACAGACAACTCTTTAGTTTGTCCGTTGCCCAATGTACATCTGTACTTGTTCAGCCTCTGATATCAGGGTCCTCACCTCCCCACCCCCACACCAAGCCCAAGTATGTATTTTAGACTTTTTCTAATATCAGGATCCCTCATCAGGGAGAGCCTGAAAGTGGGGACACATCCTTTTACTCTCAGCAGAATTCTGAAAATGGTCCGAGTTGGTTTTAGTAGGAAGTCATTCTAGAAATGTTATGTGTATTTGGCAGACTGAATTTAGAGTTTTATAGAGTGGTTTTTATTAACTTCTTAGAGGAATTCCCGCCGTGGCTCAGTGGTTAGCCAATCCGACGAGGAACCATGAGGTTGTGGGTTCGATGCCAGGGTTTGCTCAGTGGGTTAAAGATCCGGCATTGCCACGAGCTTTGGTGTAGGTTGCAGACGCGGCTCGGATCCTGCGTTGCTGTGGCTCTGGCATAGCCCGGCAGCTACAGCTCCAATTAGACCCCTAGCCTGGGAACCTCCATATGTCGCAGGAGTGGCCCTAGAAATGGCAAAAAGCCAGAAAAAAAAACCCAACAAACAAACAAACAAAAGTCTTAGAAACAAAGAAGCTATGAAATTGCATTCTTTCTTTCAATCTATGGTTTGACCATTTCACATGCATTCAAGGACTGATTAAAATCAAATGCAATGAGTTTGGTAAAGCCTATATTGCCCCTTTAGAGTGGTCTTATTAAGAGTCAGTGTTTGCGTCTCAACTTTCTTCCTCTTTATAGACTATGGCACCATCTTTTGACTTTCTTCATTGTGTCAAGCTTTGGTTTTAGGCCATTTCCAAAAATCAAATCTACTTTCAAATGTATCCAGTCCCAAGTCTGTTGAGTCAAGTGGATGATCAGAGTGCTACTGCATTGGGTCAAAATGGCGGGTGTACTTCAGGAGAGGCACGCAAATAACCTGTGTGTGAAGATCACGGGTGGAGCTTTGTAAAAATAAGCACCCCAGGTGGGAATGTGGGTATATGTACACTTAGCATCTTTCATGTGGTGCAACAGGTTTGAAGAATGCTGTCACCTATACCTGCAAACGCACCACTCAGTTTAAGAAACAAAGCCACACACGCATACTGGAAGCCCCCCAGAACCGCTCCACAGTGGCAGGGTCACCCTACCCTTCTCCCCTTGCCCAGAGTCACCCAGGGTCATCACCTGGGGTCTGTATCTTTAGATGTCTTTGTACATCTTTATACTTTTACTAGACCTGTATTAAAATGACACATAGTGTTGTTTTCATGAGCCTTAAACAAACAAATATACTATGCTCATCCCTGGGCAACTTCCTGTTTTCCTCTAATCTTATATTTGCAACATGTATCTTTGTTTATAGATACAATGCCAATTCATTCATTTTTCACTTTTCTTTGGTGATCTGCTATATGAATATAACACATTTTATTTCATCTCTTCTCCTGCTGTTGGACATCTAGTTTGTTTCTAATGGGTCACAATTACACAGATATCTGCTATGACATATTTTTGTATGTGTTTCCTTGTCCCATCTATATGTTTGAAGAGTTTTGCAGGTATTCTGCTTGTCCACCCAGATCAAGAACAGATTCTGCAGGTCTTGGAATTCTCAAGATGTGGTTCCTGGACTATCAGCATTCACATATCCTGGGAACTTGTCAGAAATGCAGATTACCAGGTCTTAGCCCAGACTTACCGAATCAGGAAAAGGAGGGGCAGAGGGCGGTGAGCTTTGTATTTTAACAAACTTTCCAATTTGTCACAAGATTCTGATGCTTGCTAACATATAAGCACTACTGTTCTAAGCTGGTGTAATGATGCTCCCGGTTTGCATGTCTTAGAACCCAAATTAAAATTTCCAAAATGTTTGTGCAATAGCTGAACACTGAAAGAAATTCGGAAACTCCCACTGACAGCTTCAAAGCACTAGAGTCATTTTAATGCAGCGTGCTAAGGTCTAAGGAAAAGCTTTGAAAATCATAAAGCATAATACAAATTAGTAATAGACAATGTGGGAAATTTGTTTTAAGACACTGTTGTGTTACTTTATAAGTCATGACTCATGTATCTATAGATAACAGCCAGAGAACACAGAAATACAAGGGCATAAAGTCATTTCAGTCAAGTATAAGTGTTTAAAAAACACTCAAGAGTATCTGAGGCATTAAATATATTTCTGAATGAGTTTCAGCATCATCATCCATATGGCATAGAATTGTTTTCCTCTGTATTTTAATGTGTGCTCTTGCTCATGTTTGGGCTGTCTGGTTAAAATTCTATGCTCTTGAAACAAACAAACAAACAAAAAGCCCTATCTCTGGATTTGTTGGTAAAGCATGGCAGCTTTCTAGAATAAGATGGAGCAGTAAGGAGGATGGGGTGGGAATTATCTCTCCACCGGGCATGGGTGGGGGGTATTATTCAGGTCCATAGTGAAAGGTTAGTAAGCCAGGCACGGCCCAACGCCCAAAGGGCTTGGCATTTTCTCATCACATGGGTCTTTGGTGTAATAGAGGTCACTGCTAGATGAATAAATATGGCTTTGGGCCATAAAAAAGAACATGAATACAGAAATTCAAGACTCCATCAGCAGTTTTCATCTAGGGTAGGGTCTGGTCCAGAGTAAGACATGTCCCCTTTCTTTCTAAGAGGCTGCGGTGACTTAAAGGATTTAGGATGAGGAGCCAGTGGAAGGTCAAGTTATAAATGACTTAAAGGACTTAGGATGAGAAGCCAGCAGAAGGTCAAGTTCTAGAAAAGGGCGTACAGGAAATGAAGCACAGGGACAATGGGGGCAAATGGGAAATGGTGTGGCTCTGGGTTCAGGTGGGAACTGGAGGAGGTTGGAGTCCCAGCACATCTGTCTAAGGATCAGAGCTGCCCAAAGAATAAGTCAAAGGATTTATCTTGGATAGAGAGATGGAGCATCGAGGTGGATCTGGTCTCAATTAGGTTAAGCTCAAGAATACAGATTGGTAAAGGGTGGGCTAGGTCTGTGTGGGAGCATTATTGGGCCCAGACATGAGCAGCTGGGGAAGGCAGATCATGGGGAAATGAGGAGGGGGTCAACAGAAAGGAGAAGGAAAAATAAGTCAATGTTTAATCTACTGGTCTATGCCTCTCTTTCCCCAAGGGACTTCTGAAATGGGCATCTAACCCCCTCCCTTGAGGGAACAAGGTGAGCAGAAGGGAAACCTCCTAAACTCAGGTGAGCACTATGGGGAACTGACCAGAGACAGAGAACAGGAGCGACAAATCCCGCCTTGCTAGAGATGTCAAGATCAGAGCCAGGAGCATATCTTACTCCATACTGAACCATCAGAGAAGGCAGCTTGCGGTGGGGTGGGGTGGGGGGGGGGAGGTGGAACCAAAATAAGAAGGGAGAAGGAGTAAGGTTAAGAATCCAGGAGAGCCAAGAATGGGGAAAAGTCAAAAAGATAAACTGGAGATATTCTGGATAAACTCTGGCAACCAAAGCCAGAGTCTACAATGCCACTTAATGGAGCCAGACAGGATGGATGGTATTCTGAGTCACACTGGGAAGAAAGGGGCTTGGCGACAAAAATCCTGGGCTCAGAGAAATGAAGAGAATAGGTCTTTATAAAAAGCATTCTGCCCTCCACCTCCCACAGCTCCCTGTCTCTAGACTGGCTTCAGCTCTCAGGTAATCCAGACAGATACTGGACCCTGAAAATCAGATGCTGCTGAGAAGTTTGGCAAGACTGGAAAGTCCAGGGTTTCTTTTACAGAGTCCTAAATAAACAGTGATCTAACACACAAAGCCGACTCTCGCTCATTTGCAAATCTAATTGATGCAAAACCACCAGTGAACAAGGTAGACTGGATCACTCACCCCTAAACCACTTTCTACTATGACGACACCAGAACCACTGGTCTGCTCTGTGTTTATGGAACTGAAATGAACCCACATTTGGAGCCAAGTGTTTGTCAAGAACTTTCTGAGTGCCAGGCCACGTGCCCCCCAAAAAAGAAACGGTGAAATAGACTCAGCTTCCTGGTCTAGACAAGGCAAGCATTGAATCGGAGAGACAACATGTCAGCACATCATTCCAAACTCATGGGATTAACTGGGGCAACGTTTATGTCAAGTTTGAGGTCTTCTTCCTGCCCTAAAAGGAGTTTCTGACTCTGTAGTGATTTCACCAAAGTGTAAGAGAGACATTTAAAAAACAAGGCCATCGCAAAAGGAATATTTATTACTACATCGGAGCCTTAATATAACACTTTGCTTAGGAACAAAACTGATGGTTAAGTTGGGGACAGTGTGGACCGGATTTAGTTAATGCACTACCAAGTGGATGCTTCCAACTGCATTTTAGCCCGAGGCCTGAGCTAAGTACTTTGCATTATTTTTCTCTAATCTCTCCTATCTCTCACACACAAGGATTTTCAGCATATACCCCCAAATGGGAACACTTTCTTCCTTAGTTTAAAAAAAAAAAAAAAAAAAGATTGAGTTCTGTTGATTCACAACATTCTCTCCAGTGTAATTCTCTAAAAGCTCACTTGAACAACAGCTTTGCTTTTTCTTAAGCCTAATGGATGTCCACTAGCTGGCATCATGTATTCCCCACTCATACTGCCTGACTCGCCTCTCAATAAGACATGACATTGTATCAAGAACCAGACCCACTATGGGCCTCAGGACATTGGATGGGAAGTAATCTCATAACTTCTGCTATCATTTTACTTGTTAGTAAATAAGCACATTTACAACCAGAAAGAAGTTTCTGCAGAAAGGACACACACCCTCAGATCACGCTTCCAATTTGGCTTCTTCTCTGCCTCAGAAGAGTAATGGGTCAGATACACACAGCCCCTGCCTCAGGCAAAGGAATCAGAACCAAGGACAAATACTGGGTCCACTTTCTAAGGCTGCCTTACAAATGATCACAAACAAACTGGGGGACTCAAAATAACAGAAATTGATTCTCTCAGTTCTGGAGGCTGGAAGTCTAGAATCCGTACCACTGAGTCAAAATCAAGGTGACCGGCTGCCTATGGATGCTCTAGAGGAGAATCTGTTCTCTGCCTCTTCCCGCTTCCCGTGGCTGCCAGCTTTCCGTGGCTTGTAGTCCCATCACTCCAACCTCTGCCCCCATCTTTTCCTCTATGTTTGCTGAATCTCCCTCTGCCTCTCCCTTAAGGACAACTGTGATGGCATTTAGGATCCACCCAAATAATCTCAGACCCCCTTCATTTAATCACAGCTGCAAAGACCCTTTTACCAAATAAGGTGACATTTTTCAGGCTCCAAGGATACCTGATACTTATGGGAGCCACTATTCTGCCTCACTAGGCTCCCCTTGAGGGGTTAGGCTGATGTTGGATATGAATGTCATGCTTGGCTTCTTCCTCACCAGAAATTAACCCATGCTTGGCTTCTTCCCCACCCCTACCTGCTTCTACAGCTCCCTGCTCCCTTTCCCCTGAGAGAACAGCCTCCATCAATCACTTGCGTGTCTCTGAGTCTCTTCTCAGGCACCCTGACATGAGTTAGTAACATAGCAGAGGGAGAGGAGGATAATATATTAAGTTGTATTGTTTGAAGCCACCAAATTCATGGGCATTCATTACAGCAGCCAGAGGGAACTAAGACACCCGGAGTATAATTTACTCCACAGAGATTGTTCCTGCTGGAGGCCCTGACGAGGGACAGACACTTTCTGGTCTGGTCCACCTGGGGAAAGCTCCAGCAGCCCGAAAATAATCAGCTAACAAAGGTTGCAGGTGTGAACAATCAGAAGGAAAGCATACAAAACCTAGACAAAGCCACTCAGAGCAAGAAAGGGGAACCCGGGCAGAGCACCGACCCCGCTCCCCTAGAATCAGCATGCATGTTCCTTAGCATCAGAACCATCATCTCCGAGTCTGGGTTCCTTGGGGCACAGTACTCATCTTTCTGGAGCCAACCTCTTACCATCTCTCCAAACTGCCCTGCTTCAGGGGCAGAAACTGGTGGGGCCGGTGTGTGTATTGGTTCACTAGTGTTACCATAACAAAGTCCCATAAACTCAGTGACTGGAACAACAGAAATGTATTGACTCACAGTTCTGGAGACCAGAAGTCCCATGATAAAGGTGTCAGCAGGGTCGGTTCCTTCCAAGGTCTCTGAGAAAGAATCTGCTCCACGTGTCCACCTGAGCTTCTGAGGGTTTGCTGGCAATCTCTGGGCATCCCTCGTCAGGGCGATCGCTGCCTTCATCTTCACATGGTGTGGTCCCTGTGCGTGGCCAAAATTTCCCTTTGTTGTAAGGACACCAGTTATACTGGATTGGGGGCTCACCCTACTGTAGTATGACCTTGCCTTAACCGTATCTGCAACAAACCTGTTCCTAAAGAAGTACTGAGGTGCCGGGGTTCAGGACTTCAACATACGAATTTGAGGGGGACACAAAGGACGGTCACCTTACCCTTACCTTGGTTCTGCCTGTTGACCTGGAATTCTTCCCAGATCTTGAAGCTACCACGCTGGTACAGTGTAGGCATTCGATCACCATTGGATTAGTTAATTGATGGGTTCCCATCCAACAGCTGATGATGTACCTCCAGATTCTGACCTTCCCAGGCTGCTACATGTATTCGGCAAGCCCCCCTCAGCCATGTCTTAACCAGCAGTGAGAAATTGGAGAAATGACTGGGAATCCATAATTCCATAACTCCTGCATGGCAAGCCCAGGTTACGCATGTCAGCGAAGGAAGAGAAGCACACAGCTTTCCTGATAAGTCAATAAAGGAGATAAGATCCCTTGCAGTCCTGGACTGCCATCCAAAACTCCTGTTAAGAAAACAGACCCTGTCTCTTTGTGGCTTCAAAGTCTTAGAAAGTCAACGCGATAGAACGTGAGCCAGGAAGGCTAACAAGTGATCATGTTAGATAGTTTCCTAAGGCATTCGGGTCAAGGTCAGCTCCATAACTGCTTCCGGATACCTGTCCATCTGCGTCCCTCCCCACTCTATCCTTGCCTCCTTTCTCCTTAGGTGTCCGTTTTCCTCACCTGCCTTCTCCATCTTTATCTCAACACCATCACAAGTATTCCAGAAATCCTGACCTCAATACAGATAAATGCTGGGGTGAAGACACAAGATCATCATCCATTTTGGAGGTGTCAATACACAAAAAGCCAGAAGCCAAAGATAAGACAGTGGGAAGCCATATAATTTCCTGCTCCTCTCAAAGATCATCAATTTTTTTTACCCTGTTTTTATTAAATATTGAGTACCTAGATAAGAATGTTTCTAATTTGTGTCAAGTTTATAAAGAAAGTCTCTAACAAATGAGAATCCCCAAATGCCAGATCAAAACAATCTTAGTGAGTTAAAACTAGTATTGCATTCAATTCCAGGAATGGTTTGTTGTTGTTTTGTTTGTTTTTTGGGGTTTTTTTTTTTTTTTGGTCTTTTTTGGGCCACACCCATGACACATGGAACTTCCCAGTCCAGAGGTCAAATCGCTGCAGCTGCCACGTACACCACCACTCAGGGCAACACCAGATTCTCAACCCCACTGAGCGAGGCCAGGGATCAAACCTGCATTTTCATGGATACTAGTCATGTTCTTAACCTCCTGAGCCATGACGGGAACGCCCCTGAATGACTTTTTTTCCCCCATGAATCACTTAACTCAGGAGGGACTAAAAGAGAAAAATATCCCACACTGCACATTGATCTGGTAGCATTACGTCAGCCCAAGTGTATAGTCCATGAGTTATGGCACGATAAACTCTTTGTTCCCACCATCTTGTTTTGTTTGTGTTTTATACCCATTTCTTTCTTTTTTTTTTTGGTCTTTTTGTTGTTGTTGTTGTTGTTGTTGTTGCTATTTCTTGGGCCGCTCCCGCAGCATATGGAGGTTCCCAGGCTAGGGGTCGAATCGGACCTGTAGCCACCGGCCTACGCCAGAGCCACAGCAACGCGGGATCCGAGCCGTGTCTGCAACCTACACCACAGCTCACGGCAACGCCGGATCGTTAACCCACTGAGCAAGGGCAGGGACCGAACCCTCAACCTCATGGTTCCTAGTCGGATTCGTTAACCACTGCGCCACGACGGGAACTCCTATACCCATTTCTACTCAGGCCCTACCTCTTAAATCCTATATGCTCTATTCAGCTTCAGGTCCATCCTTTATGTGTACTGACAGTTCACGAGAGTTTTAAGCACAGCAAGATTTTGACTTGAACCCACTTATCTAGAATTTTCCTGAAATTCTATCTTTTTTTTTTTTTATATTATTAGTTTCAAATATCTGAAGCCTTTGCAGTTTCAAATTGTGTCTGTAGAATCTGAGCCTCCAGCCTGGCTGGCTTAGCTCACAGAACAACCAAGCCCAGGCTCACCGGAGGGGAGGATTTAGGAAATTCCCACTATTTTCTAAAGTTGCCCTATTCGGTTCACCCATGATTGGTTATTTCTAAAAATGGTTAAATAGCAAAACCCATTTGAGGGACAGTTTAACTTCATCAGCCACAGGACTGGGGCAGTGGGGAAAAGGGCTTAACACAAGTAAGAGGAAATATTGTATATGTCCTTTCTGAGTGCTGAGGAAGGATTATATGCTCAACATGGAACCAGTTCTTTTTCTTCAGAACTCTTAAGAAACCTGCATGCTTAGTAGGGGGCTAGATACACAAATGGGATACAGACATGTCTTTCTAGAGGAAGTGACATCAAATCAGAGTCATAATGTTTTCACCCAATATAGCCCTTCCCTTTCATCCAGTTAATTTTATGTGTCAGATTGGTTAGGCTTCTGGTGACCAATTGCTTGGTCAAACAACAGTCTAGATGTTGCTCTGGAGGCATTTTTAGATGTTATTAACATTTAAGTTAGTAGAGTAAGTTATAAATAGATGATAGGTAGGTAGATAATCCTCTTGGTTCTGGTTTTCTGAAGAACCCTAATATACCTTCTAAATCACAGAGCTAATGCAAGACCAGCAGCAAACACATGCTGTGAAGCAGGGTCGGGGGCAGGTGAAGAACCCACAACGTCAGGCTTTCTGTAGGGTGCTGTGCAACCACCAATGGAGTTACTTCTGGGGCAACTTGAATAGGCCTCCCCTGGAAGGGCAAGAAACCCCCCGAGGCAGGTCTCTAGGGGACCAAGGGATGGGTTGCTAAGCGCCATCATCCCTGGGAAGGTAGTGAGAAGCAGATCCCCAGAGATCTTCCCTTGTTCAAAGGACTGGCTGAGCCCTAGAGACTTGGAACTCCACTGAGAGATGCACTCAGGAGCCAGAGAAAGGGAGGCAGGGAGAGGAAGGAGGACCCCAGAGTCTGCACACAGAGCAAGAACAAATGCCACTGTGGGGAGGTAGTGTCTCTGACGTTTCATGCATCACCTCTGCTACCCTCCACCCCAAGATGGAATCTGAAACACATAGTTCTGCAAGCCTCTGGGTCGGGCCCCCAGGATCCTTTTGCCACACCCTCATCGTCCCCCCACCCCAAACTGGATGCTCCTTTGATTAGGGCCTGCCTGTGCCCTTGGATGGTCCTGATTTCAGGAACTTAATCCTCAAAAAGAGGCTCAAGTAGTTCCCAAACCTCGAAAGGGTCTTCTAAGACACTTGGGAGTTGATTCAACGTCTAAGAAATGCTGTATGAAATCAAGAGCTATTCATGAGAAGAAATCACAAGACAGGCAAATGGGAGTCCGCGGAGAGGTAAATAGTCTTCCTAAGTCACACTTTGAAGAAAGGCTTCAATTCGAGTTTCAAGTTAAAGAAGGGGATCAAGGATGCATCTTAAGGAAACTAACGGCAACATGTGGAGAAAGACAAGGCAGCGAGGAAACGCACCTGCTTGATGACAGACTACAAGTCAGGAAGTTGTCAGAAAAAATAAGGAAGCAAAAAAAGTCCCGGAGTTCCCATTGTGGCTCAGTGGAAACGAATCTGATTAGTATCCATGACAGCGCAGGTTCAATCCCTGGCCTTGCTCAGTGGCTTAAGGATCCAGCGTTGCCCTGAGCTGTGGTGTAGGTTGCAGACATGGCTCAGATTCTGCATTGCTATGGATGTGGCGTAGGCCAGTGGCTACAGCTCCCACTAGACCCCTAGCGTGGGAACCTCCATATGCCACAGGTGCAGCCCTAAAAACAAAACAAAACAAAAGTCCCCTAGCTCTGCTTTTTACTTACTCAAGAGCCCCACCTTCATTCTGAACCTCGATTCCTGACCGTCGTTTATACCTAATTCTGGTCACTCTCAAAGTGACCTTGCTGACCGTGCAGAGGCTGCAGCCATCCTTGTGATGCTCGGTAATGTTGGCCCTGTGCCACCCTCGGCTACTCTTCATAAAAATCCTGGTTCTTAATACTGATAGTTGGCCCCAATCTGCCTTCAAAATGCCCCTCCAGGTTTGACTTGACCCTCTGACCAGAACCCCTCAGTCCACTCCCGATGGAGGAGCAGACCTCCTAGACATGTTTCCAGACCTCTCCACTGATGGTTTTACCCTGAGCCTCCACCATCAGCAGTGGATTATTTGCAGTGTTAATAGAGATGCAAATCCAGATTATAAAAAGCACTTTTAAAAATAGAATGTCTTTGCCCATAGAATAAAGCAACACACACACTCGCACACAGAGTTTCTTAAATGCCTGTTGGTAAAAAAAAAAAAAAAAAAAAAAAAAGAAGAAGAAGAAGAAGCAGCAGCAGCCTCATCCTCTAAACTGCGAATCACGCTGTCCCCAGAAAGCGGTGCCACTTTTCTGTGATGGCGTGACAGGGTCATTGAATCAGGCTGCTACGAGCCTGTTGAGAGAGTGCAGCCTTGCGGGATGAATTAAATGGTCATTTCCACCTGTCACTAATTTCCCTTGCTGGGTGAGCAACAGCTCTATTAATCGGGAGAGACCTTGATTGGTGCACCTTCTTCAGATTCAGGTGTGGCTGTGGGGCTTGTGGAGTGAGACGGGGGCTCTGAGCTGGTCAGCCTGCAGGTGGCTACCGGAGTAGGTCAGTGACTCTGATTACACTGTAGCTTGGTCCAGAGTGTCTAGCTCTATTTTTTTTTCCCTCTCCCTAAAGAGTGGTGTGATTACTTTATGCCAAACCACTCAAGGATAATTCATACTGTCAGGCAACCCTTGTGTTTGCCCATTATCCGACAGTTTGGGGCTCACTTCATATTCCAGAGTGGCGTGATATAATGTAACGCGATTTGAAGTACTGTAAAGCAATAACCAGAGTAACACAGTTTGACATCTTGCATCTCAGAGGAGGCAGGCACACACTGGCTACGCTGTATTTCTACTGCTCTGCTACCTGCTACTTGATATTACTTGACTTTTTAAAAAGCATTATCTGTTTTTAAATGCAATTAGAAGGTTGAGGTATTGGCGAAGGAAATTTCTCAGGCTTGAAAAGAACAGTCGGTGACGTGTCAGTCCTAGACAGAGTCTCTCCTTGGGGACCCCAGGCACCCGTAAGTATGACGTGAGGGGTTAGTGCACACCCCGTATCACGTGATGAGACCGTGCTTGCTCCTTGATGGGCACCGCAAAGTTCTTTGTACATCATACCTCTCCAACCAAACTACAACTATTTATCATGTACCCACTGTGCGTAAGGCTGTAAGATGAAAGGAGCTGGCATGAGAACTGGAAATCAGATGGGGCATGGTGGAAACTACCAGCCAGCTTAGAGCAAATGTGGTTTAAAGCTTGGAGAATATACTGGGTCAACGCTCCAGGCTGGCGTGCCCAGTTGATTTGTTTGTTCTTCGTGTGAGCCAAAAGCACGCGTTTGCGGCCAGATGGGGAGTGGCCGCCTCAGCCTCAGCAGCCTGAAGTTCTGAAAAGTCAAGAAAACTTGCTGCCTCAGCAATGGACGCCCAGCTTTGGCCCTGAACCCATCCTAAGGAAAGAAACAGAACCTTTAAGCAAAGAAACTCTTCCTACTCCTTTCTTCTTCTCAAACAATTCCCCAGGCCGCCTTTTCTTTCTCTGTGGACATTTTAAAACAAGTCCCTGCCTGCAGAATCCATCTCTTTACCTCCTGTGCATATGACAGCCCCCTGCGATCTCACTTTCGTCAAGACACTCCAGCATGATTCTGACTATTGCTTCATCTGCCTTGTTCCCTCCCACTTGACCTCTGAGCTGCTCCTGAGATAGGGACCACCCTGTCCTTCATAAATGGTCCCTTCCTACAACCTGCCCCGCTTCCTCCTTCTCACCTCTCAGGCTGTTTATTCCAGGTCCCCTTGGGGGCTTGTTCATCCTCTCCCAAAGTTCTGTGCTTGGTTCTCTTCTCTTCTGCTCCATGCTCTCTACCAGCACCACATTTGCATTTATAACTCCCAAATCCTTACCTCTGGCACAAACCTGAATCCTGGATTCCAGGCTTGGACTTCCAGATGCCTGCTGGGCATCAGCTAGCTATCTGGGCAACCTCTCCTTCTAACTGGCATAAATAACAGAGGCAGCCAGTGTTCACCTTGGGGCTGTTCACTCTCTTTCACCTCTCCCGATCCAGCAGCAAGGACCTCCTGGGGTTCCTTGAGCATGCCAAGCCCTTCCTTAGCTCCAGGCTTTGCAACTTTGAGTTCCCTCCTCCTGAAATTCTGTCCTCAAAAATCACCTCCCAGGAAAGGCTTTCCTTGCATAAAGGGGCTACACAGCTTCCCATGTTTATTCTCTTTCATCACGTACCAAATTCAGCAATTAGTTTATGTATATACATATTTGTTTGTCTCTCTCCCTTGCTCCATCGCGAGAATGTAAGCTACATGAGGATTTGCTGCCTTATGTCCTATAATCTGATTCATTCCCAGCACATATTAGAGGATCGTAAGTGCTCCATAAATATTGTTAAAGGAGTGATTGCCGATGACTCCAAAAAGTTTACATTCAGCACAGACCTCTTCTCTGAGCTCCAAATGATAGGCCCAATGGCCTCCTTGGCATCTCCTCTTGATGTCTCATAGATCATGTCCAAACCTATATTCTTGATCTTCTCCCGTTCCTTCTCTGCCTTCAGCACAGTAAATGAATGGGCCCAGTTACAAGTTGTCCAGGCAGAAATCCCGGACCTCCCTCTTCCTCATTCCCACCCACGTGCACTTCACAATGAGGTTCTGAAAGTACTACCTCCAAAACAGACCTCAACCCTCCTCTAGAGTTCCACTCTATGCCATCTCCCTCACTAGCCACGGTTCTCTCTAGAAAGGAACAGCCTTCTAGCCAGTATCCCTGATTGCACATTTCCTCTACATAGCACACGAAATTTCTGTTGGAATTTAAATCAGGTAACGTCATATCCACTTAAAGGCGTCTCTTTGCATCCCACTCCCATGCCATCCTACAAATTCTGTCCCTAGTCTTCTTTCCGAGCCCCACCCCAAACTATTCGCCTGCCACACTGGTCTCCTTTCCATCCTCACTGCTCAGAGCCTTTGCATGTGCTAGTCCCTCTACCAGGAAGGCTCTGCTTCCTCCTCTCCAAGAGGTGGCTTAAAGACCACCTTCTCATTCACTAAGTCGGTTCTTCCCCCACCACCATTCTGTTATCCTGTGCCCTGTGTCTTCATGGTACCACAAAGCTTTCTCCTCCACTAAATAATAACCTCCTCAGAGTTCCCATAGTGGCTCAGTGGCTAACAAACCTGACTAGTATCCATGAGGACATGAGTTTGTCCTCGCTCAATGGGTTAAGGATCGGTGTTGCCATGAGCTGTGGTGTAGGTTGAAGATGCAGCTCAGATCCTGCATGGCTATGGCTATGGCATAGGCTGGAAGCTACCATTCTGATTTGACCCCTGGCCTGGAAACTTCCATATGCCATGGGTGCAGCCCTAAAAAAGACAAAAGACAAAATAATAATAATAATAATAATAATAATAATAATAATAATAAACTCCTCAACCACAAGTTTTATTCTACTATGTGTACCAAACTCCTGGCATCACTTATAGGATGTGTAAAGATGATTTTTGAACTACATGAAAGAAGAAAGAAAGTCTGGCAGGAAGCATGGAAGAAAGGGAGTGAATGAGTTTCACAAGTGCTTTTAGATCAAGTTAAAAAAAGTCTCTCCTCATCATAGTAGAACCCACCAGAGACCCCAAATTCTCAATTGATACCATCGCCAATCACCATGCTGCTCAGGTCAAACATCTCTGAATCCCTTCACTTATTCTTTCATCTCCTCCATCTAATAGACCACCCAAAGTCACCATCTCTACCTCTAAAACATATCTCAAATCCTCCCCCATCATTCTCCAACCCTACTTATTAGCAGCCCGGTTACAACTTTCATGATGTCTCATCTGTAATGACAACAGGAGCTTCCTGGCTGGTCCCTGCTTCAGACTAGCTCTCCTACCAACCTCTAAACTCCAAAACAGACGTGTGGTGTCATTTCTCTTAAAAACCTTCAATGGCTCCCCTGCTGACTGAAAAATTCTTTGCCATGGCATTCAGAGCTCTGGAGATTCTGGCTATATCCTATATTTCCTGCCCTATCTTCAAGGGTTTCTAGAGATTCTCTCCCTGCATTCTCATAGGCATTTCATTGTCCCCCAATCTTACACATGCTGCCGACCTTTATCTTACCATGTCGTCAGTCTAGAACCCAACTTCAACCCCTTTCCTCTCTACAGGACCCCAACTCATATCCAAGCCTGGTCATCTTCCCATAAATCAAGTAAATGCCATCTTCCCATAAATTAAGTAAAAACTAAGCATTTTTTCTATAAACTTTAAATCAGTGATTGGACTGCTTATGTGTATTCTATCACATGAGCGACTAAACTCCCTCCACTTTGAGCATCTACTGTGTATCAGCCTTTATACATTAAGTTTTTACACGCATCCTCTAAAACAGATGCTACTGCCTTCCCTACTTTTACAGAGTAAGAAAGCCAGCTTAAATAAATACTTTACCCAGGCCACCCAGTTAGCAAATAGGAGAGGCAGGAGTCTAACCCGGGTAAGTCTGTTTTATTTAAAGCACTATTTGGTACACCCTCAAAAGATGGAGGCCCCATTTGATTAATCTCTAGTGCTCAAAATCTAGGCTACAGTAGACAATCAATAAACATTTGTTGATTGAAGGAGAGAGAGTGGAAAATCATCAGACTTCCCGGGGTTCACAAGGGAAACCAGGAGACTCCTTTGTAATTTGGCTGAAGTAACTATTCAGTCAACATTGAATCAAATGCGAATTGAATTGAGTTACCCCAAGTAATAGAGCTAGATATGTCTCCCGACTTGAAGACAGAAAACTCCCTTCGATATGACTTTGCAACTTATCACTGTCAGAAAGGCTGAGCAGGAGAGCTGAGGTTGAGCCAGCATACACCAACGAGTCTGGAAAATAATCAATTGAATTCAAACCACCATACATCATGGATGTTTAAAGCCAGAAAGGACCTGAGAGATCATCGGCTTCTCTTCCTTCATTTTACAAAAGAAGAAAATAAAGCCTAGCAGGGGACAAAGCATCCCCTAAGCCACCCAGGCTAGGGGAGCATCAGGGAACTAGTCTCTCTCTCTTCCACAGACTAGCCCTCTGCTTGCCAGGAGGAAGCCCTCTGTTGACAAAATGCCTGGGTACCTTATTCTCTCTCTCTTTCTAAATAATTTTTAGATAAATATCCAAACTTTTCTATTGCTCTACTTGCTGATTCAGACCTTTTACGTATTCCTTAATTAATGGTCATAGTGTTTTCCTCTAAAGGATCATGTGCTTACATGTTTTGCTTTGCTAAATTTGGGATTGGGTGAGGAGGAGGGAATAAGGTAATTTATAGCATTAGCCAGCAAACAAAAGCCATATGTTTAGACAACTTCCACTTTCACAAACAGAATGTGACCTTTCCAGCCATCAGCCCAGCAGACTATAATGACCCTGTAATAACCCTAGACCTGGGGCAGCCCTCCCTGTGGGGATTTTCCCCATCCATTCATGCCCATCTCTGACACCGGCTTGGTGTCTTATGGTTTAACTCAATTCAACACTATCTACAGAGAGAGATCAGATTCCAAAGGTTAAAGGCTCAGTCCCATAAGGCTGTTCCCCAACCCCTCACACTTCAGATGACAGTCGAAAGATCAGTGCATCATCTGTGCTTCTGATCAGCCAGCTATAGATGGAAGGTCCCGCAACCTCCTCCTTAAAGTTTGATTAATTTGCTAGAGCAGCTCATGGAACTCAGAGAAACATTTTATTTAGTAGATTATCTCTTTGTTATGAGAGGATATAATTTAGGAAGAGCCAGATGGAAGAGATGCCCAGGGCAAAGTTTGTGGGAAGGGAGGCAGGGTTTCCATGCTCTTTGAGTGCAACACTCTCCTTGAAACTCCACATGCTCACCAACCAGAAAGCTCTCTGAATCCCAACTTTTTGGGCTTTATAGAGGCTTCATTACATAGGCACCATGGATTAAATCATTGGCCATTGGTGATCAGTTCAGCCTCCAGCCCTTCCCTTCTTCCCAGAGGTCAGAGGGGTGGGACTGAAAGTTCCAACCTTCCAAACACCTGGTTGGTTTCCCTAGCAACCAGCTCCCATCCTTAGATGTGGTCCAAAGCTCACCTCTTTAAACTCAATGGAAGATACCTTTATCTCTCTCATCACAGGAAGTTCGAAGAATTTTAGGAATTCTTTGCCAGAAACTATGGATGATGACCAAGTATGTATTTCTTAGTATAAATCACGATATCACAGAGAGACACCAAGGAGAAAAGGGCCCCCATTTAAGGGTTTAAAACAAGTGTAGACTGGGCATTTTCAGAATGTAGGACCTGAGAGTGAAGGGGGTCACACAGATAGTTTACAGAATGAGAAAAGACGGGAGTTCCCGTCGTGGCGCAGTGGTTAAAGAATCCGACTAGGAACCATGAGGTTGCGGGTTCGGTCCTTGGCCTTGCTCAGTGGGTTAAAGGATCTGGCGTTGCCATGAGCTGTAGTGTAGGTTGCAGACGCGGCTCGGATCCCGCGTTGCTGTGGCTCTGGTGTAGGCCGGTGGCTACAGCTCCGATTCGACCCCTAGCCTGGGAACCTCCATATGCCGAGGGAGCGGCCCTAGAAATGGCAAAAAGACAAAAAAAAAAGAATGAGAAAATATGGAAATGGTCTGATCCCTAAAAAAAAAGTCACAAGAGTGTAGGTTTCTGGGTCCAGCATTAGGTGGAAAGAACTCCATCGACACATTCATCAACATCGTCTTCATTCTCTGTTTAAAAGAGGACATAGGATTCCCCGGTAGCTCAGTGAGTTAAGGATCTGGCATGGTTCCTGCTGAGGCTCTGGATTCTGGATACTGCTGTGAAACGGATTTGATCACTGGCCCAGGAACTTCTTCATGCCATAGCCATGGCCAAAAAAAAAAAAAAAAGAGAGAGAGAGAAAGAGAGGGGACCACGGAGCAATCTTTCCACAAATTAGCTTTTTTCCTTTGCCCCCCCCCAAATCTCTTGCTATGTAAAAGCACACCTGAGAAGGCTTTTTGCAATTCCCTGACATGCCCTCTTCTCTTATACCAAAGAAACATGTTACAGAAGGACAAAGATACAGCATTGTGTGGTGACCATGAGAAAGGCATGTTTTCTTTGTCTTTATGGTATGTGGACATAATGTCAGTCTACATTGACAAATCCAAGATTTCTCTCTCTCTTTTTCTTTTTCTTTTTTTTTTTTTTCTTTTTCTTTTTTGTCTTCTCAGGGCCACACCCGCTAAGGACCAAACACAAAGTCAGGCTAGGGGTCAAACGGGAGCTGTAGCTGCCACCTACACCAGAGCCACAGCAACTCAGGATGCAAGCTATGTCTGCGACCTCCACCACAGTTCACAGCAATGTCAGATCCTTCACCCGTTGAGTGAGGCCAGGGATTGAACTTGTATCTGCATGGGTACTAGTCGGGTTCGTTACTGCTGAGCCACAATAGGAACTGCCAAGATTTTTCTTCTTGATACCTCAAAATAAAGCATTTGGCAGACACCAAATGTGGTACCATGTTCGTATTGCTACAAAAACACTGCATAACAAGCCACCCCCAAAGTCGGTACCTTAACAACAATAAGCATTTATTCTCACACTGAGGGTTCTGTGGGTTGACTATGAATTTGCTGACTTAAGTTGGGCTAAACCATATGACTCTGACCCAAGCTACAGATTGGGCTGACATCTACTCAATGCGTGCTCTTTCTGGGCTCCAAGCTGAAGGAGCAACAGCTACCTATGGAAAACGCTTCTGCTGCATGTCACCAGAGCACAGGGAATGAATAGAAACTTACAAGGCTCTTAAGGCCTGGAACTGGTCCAAGTGTCCATTCTATTAGCCAAGGCAAGTCACATGGCCAAACTCAACATGAATAGCTCTGGGAAAGACAGTCTACCCTCTTTCCAGTAGAGCTGCTGCAAAGGCAAATGGCAAAGATCATGAATACATAATTTTAATACAAGGAGAGGTGAATAATTATAAACAATGATTCACCCTATAGGGCAAACCAGGATTGGGGAGGAAAGAATAGTCAGGATCACGTGCATATGAAACATTACCTTTTTGCTTTTTTTACATTCAGCATGCAGTGAACTCCACCACCATGACTGCACAGTCATAGATGTACACACAGACACACAGACACACACACACAGCCTGTCCACCATCCTACTTCCTGGAATGAATGTGTCATCCTGGAAGCATCTTTCTGAGAGGTGGTATGGTATAGTGGAAAGAACCCTGCATGGAAATCACAACAGCTGGGTTCTAGCCCTGGTTCTGCCACCAACTGATGTACCTGGGCTTAAAATAGAAAAGCTTTAATGAGCCAAGAGACTGAGCTTGCCACGGCCAGGTCGAAGATGGATGGAATAAGAAACACTTCCCCGCAGCAGTTAGACTGACAGTCAAGAGTCTATCATACCAAGCACTTGAGGATTCCATACCTTGGGTTTAATAACATGCCGACCCCCTCAAAGAGTAGGGGAAACACTTGGATCTATGTCAATGCCCCTGATGCATGTGTGCAGAGAAATTAATGGCTGTGGATTTTGCACCCAGGGCCACGCTCTCTGGGGAAAGCAGCACTAATCCTGTGAGGCTCCAAGGAGCAGACATGTCTTCTAACCCATCCTATTGGATGGAGCAGAACCTGGCCTAAGGAGACGATATTCACCTGGGTCTTTGAGGGACATTTTAACTACAAGTAGGAGCACATCACAGCACCCCAAAGCAGAGCCCTTGTAAAGAGATTGCTGCATATCCACGGCTCGAGGGAAACATTCCTGACCATTCCATCCGTATTTTCCAGGAAAATCTAGACTTTCTCCCTTGCTGGGTGCTGCACCCACTTTCAGCCTAGAACAGAGCTTCCTAGCCTATATGCTTGAGCACCTGGCATCCTGCAGAAGGGCTGTGGATGCACCAAGATACTGATCCCTTACATCCCCTGGGCTGCCAGGCACAGCCTGGGGTTCATATTGCTCATCGACCCACAGCCTCTGGCCACAGGCAAAGTACTGTTTCCCACAGTGTGTCATGCAAAATCATCCTTTTCTATGTGTGCCCCAACTATATATTTAAAAAAAAGTCAAGAAGCCCTGGTCTATACTGGTCTATACACTCAAAAAAAGGTTAGAAACTTCAAAAGTGTATTCTAACATTTGCTCAAGAACTAGTAGAATTCTCACCTGGTGCTCCCAGAGAAAAGTAATTCCTAAATACCCTAAACCATCTGCTGCATGCAACAAATTAAACACTCTCTGGTCATCTAGAAATACTGTGCTCTTGGAAAAATTTCAGTCTAAGGGTTCTGTGGTTCCAGTGAGGAGCCCAGTTGAAATAACTACCTGACTGCCTGCTGTTTACTTCAGAGGATCCTAACATTTTTTTGGCAGGGGGGAACCCAGCTCTTTGTCACCTAGGTACCACTTAGTTCAAATACCTAATTGAAGAAGATAAACATTGCCCTGATACAGATGTATGGTGGACCACATGAATGCTGTCACTCTCCTCCACGGTTTGACGTTTCTTGCAGATGTTTTCCTTTATCTGAAATAGGCAAATGGGACGCTTTCATTTCTACAGAAAAAAAAAAAAAGAAATGGGGAGGGAGAGAGTTCCAGAAGGGACAGTGGTTCTCACCCCATCATACTGGTTACTCGCTGAGTTGGGACGAGAACCATGGTCTCTCGACCCCTTCCTTTCTTCTCTCCTTTCCTTGGCTCTTTTTCTGCTTAAAGCACGTTTTCTGATTATTTTCCACTAAATGCATCATTCACATTCACTCTTCGGAGAGCACTTTTGAAGCATCCTTATTCTTTTACCCAATCACTTAGCATGGTTGCTCTGTGAAATCTGTGGTTTGGAAACCTTCTTGTTGCTCCTAATTATTCCACTTCTTGGATTCCTAGGATGTGTGCACCTGATAATCAAGAGTTATTCACTGGAAGTCTTCATTACATTTGATAAGGATAATACAAATTTTCCTCGTGAAATGCTACTCAGGGTCTCATTTTTGAATGAAGACATTGATTTACTTACATTTTCAGAACACACACAATAGGCGGAGAATTAAAATAATGGACAACAACTAATAGAAAACAGGTGTGACTCTGAAACTTAAATGGTGCATTCTCCAGGCTTGGAGCAAGGGCTGGGAGAAGAATGTTTACCATACAATAATGGAGACAGCCAAAAAAATAAAATGAAATAAACAATAAATTCTCATTGAATGAGTGCGGCTTCCCAGCTGGAGCCCATTTCAGCATCGAGCAGTGCAACCAAAAATGAACACACAAAGACTGCTAAACTAGGTTGGTTTTATTTCCCCTAGAGACTGGGAGGAAGACGGCAAGAGTGTAATTTAATTTCTGTAAAATGTTTTCTAAACAAGTTCAGGGGCTCTATCATTTGGGTTGACAAATTGAATACCAGGTCTGCAGTCCTTGTAATAAGGTATATGCCCTGACTTCATAAGAGAAACTCATCAGTCAAATCCACAGCTGAGAAGGTAACAAAATTTAAGGGAGAGCCACAAAGCCGCTAAAGGCCAAGCCTGCAGCTGCAGGCAACTGCTGATGCCTGACAGGCGAAGGGCAAAGAATTCAATCTGCTGACCCTCAGCATCCAGGAGAAGCTGGAAGCGGTCAGAACTAACAGAAGTGGTTGCTTTTGTCGTCCTGTGCCCATGCTGTAACACAGCATTAATTCCACCAGCCAGTTTGGGTGGAGTGGCCCTCGTGTTTGAAGAACCTCTTTTCCTCCTACTCTGAGCTCTGAATCACACTCTGCCAAGTGAGACTAATTCCATTCTTGGTTGCATTACTGTAGAGCTCATTGCACAGATGGACTGAAAGAGTGTAGGGGAACTGAGATGAGACCAAAAAATCAGTCTTTTTATTTATTTTTCTTTTCTCTCTCTCTCTCTCTCTTTTTTTTTAAGGGCCAAACCTGAGACATATGGAAGTTCCCAGGCTTATGGTCGAATCAGAGCTGCAGCTACCAGGCTCTGCCACGGCCACAGCCACACCAGATCCGAGCTGCGTCTGCAACCTATAGCACAGCTCACGGCAATGCCGGATCCTTAACCCACTGAACGACACCAGGGATGGAACCAGTATCCTCATGGATAATAGTCCAGCTCCTTACCTCTGAGCCACAATGGGAACTCCCTTTTTTTTTTTTTTTCTCTTTTTAAAGATCGGCCACCTAGATAATGCAGGCCTGATTAAGGAGGTGCTGTAGACTGAATGTTTGTGCACCCCCTCCCATCCACATGCTGAAATTGAATCCTAAATGGTGTGACGGTATTGAGATGTGATGAGACCATGAGGGCAACGCCTTGGTAACTGGGATTAGCACCCTTATAAAAGAGGCTCCCTTGCTCTTCCCACCATGGGAGGGTGAAGCGAAAACGACAGCTGTCCATGAACCTGGGTGTGGTTCATAGACCAGGTGTCCTCACCAGACGCCAAATCCCTCACTTGACCCCGCTGGAACCCTGAACTCAGACCTCTCAGCCTCCAGAACGGTGAGACATTTATTTCTGTCATTTAGAAGCCACCCGGTCCAGGGCATGCTGTTACGGCAGCCCAAATGGACAAAGGCAGGGAAAGAAAGAGTGAACACCTTGTGCTGAGGGAGAGGGAGCTGAGGAACAGATGCGATTAAGAAGGGCGGCCGCAGACCCACCCGCGTCTCCTCTTCATTCTGGCTTTCTCCTTCCTCGAGGGCATCCAGCAACAGCTACTCCACTACTCCGAAGTCCGAAGTTCGGGAGGAATCTTCCAACTCATCTAGTCCCCCTCTCTATTCGAAGTGGTACTTACTACAGCTGTGGTTGGCAAAAGCCAGGAGGGACTTGTTTAAAAGGTGGGTCCCTGAGCCTTGTCCTCCGATATTCAGATATTCAGATTCAAGAGGTCTAAGGATGGTCCCAAGAATCTTTCTTTCTTTCTTTTTTTTTTTTTTGTTGTTGTTGTTGCTTTTTAGGGCCGCACTTGTGGCATATGGGAATTCTCAGTCTAGGGGTCGAATCAGAGCTGCAGCTGCTGGCCTACACCACAGCCACAGCCACACGGGATCCGAGCCACATCTGTAACCTACAATGAAGCTCACAGCAACGCTAGATCCTTAACCCACTGAGCAAGGCCAGGGATCGAACCTACACCCTCACAGACACTAGAACAGGTTCTTAACTTGCTGAGCCACAATGGAAACTTCTGAATCTTTCTTATTAACAAGGGTCCCAATGCTGGTGATCTGCTGAATGCACTTAGGGAAATGCTAACCAGAGCTTCCATGCCACGCCAGTGCTTCAGGCAGCCAGCCAAACCTCAGACAGCTCTGATCCTTAAAAGGGCCCTGCTTGCTCTGCAGCCTGTTGGTGCCAGCTCTGCCCTCTGGGACCAGATGCAGCCATGCCCCTCCTGTGATGATCCTCCAGAGATTAGAAGACAGTTCTCTGGTCCATCAACCTGAGACTTTCCTCTTCCCTTCAGTCTTTTCCAATGACTCCCTCAACCAGACTAAAGCTCCCCCATGACCAGGCTGCCAACCCGCCTCTCAGCCCCATCTCTCTTCAGTCCTTGCTGCACAGGCTACTTTTCTACAAAACCCAGAGCAGTTGCTCACAGCCACTATTATTCGTGTTTCCACGTCTCTCTTCATGGTTCTCCCTCATGTGTGACGTGTGGCTCTGCCCTTCTCCTTCCTTCCCTACCTTCTGCTTAACGTGGGAGGACTTCTAGACCCATTCAGGCCTTGTGGCTGCTAAGAATCCTTCATCAATATCTCAGACTGG
Organism: Phacochoerus africanus; assembly: GCF_016906955.1. Classification (NCBI taxonomy): domain Eukaryota; kingdom Metazoa; phylum Chordata; class Mammalia; order Artiodactyla; family Suidae; genus Phacochoerus; species Phacochoerus africanus. Next base: position 14,299,249 of record NC_062548.1, read on the forward strand.
GTGGGGTTCTTTTGCAGTGCAGCAGGTTAAGGATCTGGCGTTGTCACTGCAATGGCTTGGGTCACTGCTGTGGGACAGGTTCAATCCCTGGCCCAGGAACTTCCACTTGCCACAATAAAATAAAAATAAAAAATTAGAGAACATGTTAAGTGTGCCTTTTATGCGATTCGTACCTTCCCAACCAACCTCAAGGATTATCCATTTTCTCTGTTTCTTTTGGTCCACTCAAGGCCAGAAATTTTGTCCTAATCGTTTTCATATCTCTGGCCAGCCTCTGAGCCACAGCATTTGCTCAGGGGATGTTTGTCCAGTTGAATCGTATTCTCCAGGACATGAACAGAAGAGACAGACCTTTAGCCAAGCATCCTCCAACTTGAGCACATCTTTTTCAACAGATCAGTTATGTCTGGCCCCTCCCCTGGGTGCCAGCCACTGTGCGATGCTGGAGGACATGAATGGGACCAATATCCACCCTGCCGTTAAGGAGAGGCACACAGCTCCTAACAGGAACACACGTCTGTATGATTCGATTGATCTGATGGAAAAATACACACGTTCGACTAGATGGTCTAGAAACACTGAGGAGGGGGAAATACCCCTGCCTCGGAGGGTCTGGAAGGAGGGAAGAGAGTAACATTTTTCATTTGCTCAAATATGTGTTGAAACTGACTACGGGCCAGTGAAAATTCTAGGTATTGGGTAATAGAGCCATAAACAAAGCAGATAAAAATTTCTTCCTCCGTGGAGTTTACAGCCTAATGGGCGACAGATGCAATGAGATAAGGAAGCAAAACAGATAATAGTTTACATAGTGATGGAGCCGTCAGGGAAAAAAAAAAAAATTAGGGACAAGAAAGGCTAGAAAGTAGGGGACATAATTTTAATGGGGTGGGCAGAGAACACCTCACTGGAAAAGTAACATTGGAGGTAAGGCGTGAAGAGGGCACAGGACCAAGCTCTGCAGACGCAGGAAAAAGCCTTTCAGACTGGTGGGCTCGATGCAAGAGCCCCTTGGCGGAGGCACTCGGGGTGTGGTCCAGGGAGAGCAAGACATTCGTTCCAATTATGAGCCTCTGGTATTTCGGACCAGTTTGCTTAAACATCTGTGGTTCCCATGAGCCCTTTCTCTGGTCCAATAATTTGCTTCAGTGGTTCACAGAACTCAGGGAAACCCAATTACTGCTTTTTTATAGGAGGATACGAATGAAGAGCCAGATGAAGAGGTACATAGCGTGGTGTCTGGAAGGGTCCCAGGCACAGGAGCTCTGTCTCCATGGATTTTGGGATGCAGCACTTTCCCAGCACGGGGAGCGTTCTTGTTCACCAACCCAGAAGCTCTCTGGAACCCCATGATTTAGGGATTTTTATGGAGGTTCCATCATAGAGGCAGGATTGATTAAATCAATGGCCATCAGTGATTAATTCAGGTACAGTTGAAAGGGGCTTTTTAATGACTAACAAAAGACACTCTTCTCACATCCACCACTCAGGAAATTCCAAGGGTTTTAGGAGCTCGGTGCCAGGAAGGGGGGGGGGGTGAAAATCAAATATTATAACAAAATATTAGGTTATATGTCCCTATCACCTTTATGATCTGGAAAGTCTGATGGTTCATTTTATATGCGAACTCCACGGGGCTAAGGAATGCCCAGACAGAGAGCCAATAAAACATTATTTCTGGGTGTGTCTGTGAAAGTATTTCTGGAAGAGATTAACACATGAGTCTGTGAACTGAGAAAAGCAGGTGGCCCTCTACAACACGGGCAGGTGGGCATCAGTCAACCCATAAGGCTGGCATAGAACAAAAAGGTGGAGAAAGGGCATATTCTCTCCCTTCTCCCTGTGTGTGTGTGTGTGTGTGTGTGTGTGTGTGTGTGTGTGTGTGCGTGTGTGCGCACGCGTACACCTGAGCAGACATGTCCATCTCCTCCTGACCTCCAGATATCAACACGCCTGGATCTCAGGCTTTCAGACAGAGATGCGGATTTATACTATCACCCCACCAATTCTAAGGCCTTCAAGCTTGGACTAATTATACCACTGGCTTTTCTGAGTCTCCATCTTCTAGATGGCAGATCATGGGACTTCTCAGCCTCCATAACCACGTGAGCCAATTCCTAAATTAATCTCCATCTATTTCTCTCTATATGTATATGCATACACACACACACACACGCACACACATCTCCTATTGGTTTTTTTTCTCTAGAGAACCCTGACTGATATAGGAAGTTATAAGAGTTTCCGAATGAGGACAGAGATCAAAAGATCAAATATACATTTCTTACACAGACATCCTCCAGCCCAATTCCATTCTTTGAAAGAAAAAGCAAAGTGAGACCCTAACCGCTATCTCGCTCATGTTCATATAGTAGCTGGTCCAAAAATCATAGCATCTGAACCCCTGTACTGGACACTGATGTGTCCTGCCTGCATCAGCGCCAGCTGAGAATGGTCAGCACCCACGGCCAGTGCTTCAGGTCAGCTACAGACAGCCCTCGGCTCCTGGTCCCACCACAGAACTAGCCTGTCTCCCGATCCTGAATGCAGTGAGCGTAGACAGGTTTGAACCTTTCCATCTCACGTGGGATGCTGGCAGGTAGCGGATTCCAGAGCTGCTGCCTCGGTGGCCAAAGATTGGTGGGGGCTGCTCCACAGTTCCATTTCCTCCCCACCCCCTTCCTTCAGGAGATCTATGAGGGATCTCTAATAAGTGTCTTACACCCCAAACTCTGTCCCAGCATCTCCACCTAGAGCACTCAACCTAGGACACCCAACTCTCTTGACTACAAATCCGCTATTTACTTCCCTAAGAATCACAGATATGCTTCTTTAAAGCCTGAAGAACAGCGCCTCAGCACATCAATGCCTGAGGCAAACAGGGCAGCAGATCACAAGGTTTCTGTTAAGCCAAAATCTCTCCAAGGTGAGCTCTGCGTGCAGACATCTAAGCCCCTGGAGTTCCTGCGATTTATATTTAATGTGCAAATGCTTCAAGGAGGGCAGCGCTTGGAAGTAGATCAAAACACTTATCCTCCCTGTGTCTTAGAAAAACGTATAAGCTGGCTGCACACCATAGTCAGGAGGAGCAGAAAAAAAGGCGGGAAAGACAAAGAACAAAAAAAATCTATAGCTACCAGATAAATGGAGAGAGCGCCTCGGAGCGCGGGGCAGCAGTGGCGATGGGAATATATTGTTATGCGTGGCCACCCGAGCGCTTGCAGAGCAGCCACAGACCATGTCCGACACCGCCGCCGCTGACCTTTTCAATATCGCCCAAGCGCTGCGGAGCCCATGTTTCTAGAGGAATTCAAATCGAATGTACTCAGGCAGAAAGGATTTGGCTGTGGGCAAACCCTATCAGTCTCTTCACGTTTCGCCTTGTCATTCTCATGTAAATTGTAATTCTTTATTAGCATGGCCCGCCTTCCGCCCAGGTGCAGGAGGCACAGGCTAAAAGGCAGTGAGGCCACCTCTGTCTTCACAGAGAGCCACCCCACGAGCCAGGACACCAGCGCGGACCACTCCCCAGGACGGGGCAAGGAGCCGAGCCCACTGGGGCCCCTGAGAAAGCACAAAAGGGAGACTGTGAAATTCAAAGAGAAAAAAGCATCTACCCTCTTCAATTGTTAAGGGTACAATATGGTAGGGTTGGCATATTGTTACCAGGGACAGGAGGTCTCTAGAACACACGCATCTCACACAACTAAAACTCGAGACCCATCAAACAGCAACTCCCCATCACCGCCACTCCTGGTCCGTTTTCTGTACGTTTAACTTTGTGTTCTTACAACACACACAAACACACACACACAGACACACACACAGGCACGAGGAAGTTCTTGGAGGAGCTGGGTGAGGGATTTGTTTCTTACCTTGATTGTGGTGAAGGTTTCATGATTGTATGTATGTGTCCTAACTTAGCAAACTGCATACAGCTTTTTAGACGTCAATTATGTCTCCACAATGCCGTTAAGAAAAACAGACACATGCATAACAGATAATTCTATACAAGGGAATAAGAACGATGTTGTTTAAGTGAAAGAAGGGGCTCATCGCACTGGAGTCAACAGAATACACTGTACATTTGGGTGAAAAATACAACAAACTAGAATGCTACTAAAAAGAAGGGAAGGAAGGAGGGAGGAAAGAAGGAAGGAAGGAGGGAAGGAACTCAACCTTATCATTAGGTCAGCTCTTGTTTTTCTCTTTATAAATCCCCCCCGGGTGGACCATCACCCCGACCTCTCGGCTCTGTGCATTCCCCGGCTGCCTTAGGAGGCAGGGGAGCCCCAGAGAAGGACAAAGGATGGGAGGGATACTGGAGGGAGGAGAGAGCCCCACTGTGGGCTACTTAACCTTTCTCTGCCTTCACTTCAGTGAAGAGGAAGGTCTGGGGGAGGGCGAGGGAAGCTGGCTTGATAGGCTCCTTTGAGGTGCTTTAGCTGCCCACGGAAGTGCTCCAGGCACCCCTAAGTGCAGCCTCGGCAGTCATGGCCTCAGTCCTTCCAAAGCCTCTCCCTTACTCCTGCTCACCACTTACCTTCTTAAATATATACAGTGGTTTGCGAAGTGCAGTCCCCAAGCCAGAAGCATCAGCATCACCCAGGAACTTGCTAGAAATACGAATTCCCAGGCCTCATCCCAGACCTGCTAAATCAGATGCTCTGGGATGGGACCCAGCAATGTGAGTTTTGACAGGTTTTCCAGAGGATTCTGGTACAAAGTGTGAGGACCGTTTCTCTAGTAGAAGCTTTGCCTCTCTCTCTAGCCTTGTCTTCATCCACCCCAGAAACATTTAACCAGTGTAGGGAAGGAGAAGAGTCATCTCACCACTGACACCCCCTGAGGGGCACATCTAGTGGGAGGAGCTTGGGGGGGGCGGGGAGTCAACAATTGAATGTTCCAGAAATGTGGAACAGAAGAATCAGAAGAGAAAGATTTAATGGACCAACTCCTTACCAGCGTAAGAGCTTCCAAAAGAATTATAGCTGGACGTCACGATACGGAGGAAACTAGAATTGCTGCTTATCCCTGGACACAGGTGAGCCTCCTAGGGACGCAGCCATGACAGGGAAGCTAAGAACCACGCAGCTGAGAGCCCAGGCCTGATTCTGCATGGAATATTCTTAGCCAGGCCATCAGGAACCTGGCTATCCACTGGAGACGCTTACAGGAGATCGGGCAGCACGCCTGCCAGGTGGCAGGGGCAGGACTCCAAGCGTCAGAAATGCCAGGCAGGGTAACAGAGGCAGCATCCAAGCCCCAGGACAGGACATGGAGGAAGATGAAACTTGCCTACCCAGATCGTAGCTCTGCGGCAGCTTGGCTGGTGCACTTCGCCCTCCCTTTGATAGAAAAAGCAACAGATGCTCCTGTGAGGAAACACTAGGAAGATGAGAGCTGATGGATCCAATCCAACTTGCAGGTTTGGGTGTTTAAATGTATGCAAGGACCTTTTCCCCAGTGCGAGATCTCAGGAGTTCACCGGGGCAAATAAAACTGTGTGCTGAGAAAGAAAGAGCTTACGAGGAAGGCAGAAGAGTTGATAAGATGTCAGAAAGCTCTGAGAAAAACAATATTTTGTCAAGTTAAGGGCAAATTAATCACAGACACATGGACTGCATTTCTCTAAAACTATACACAGCTCTGACAATCAAGGCAGGGAAGGAAGCTGGTAAAATCTGTTTGGGGTTCGTCAGAACAGATTCCAGCATATTTGGGAGTGAGATGCAGAGGGCAGAATGGGGCTTTATGCCCCGCTACTGCAGCAAGACCTTCCTGCGTATTCCACCCTACGTCCTGTGAATCAGAACATGTTCCAGTCCGGCTGGTGGAAACAGGAATTATTTCCGACCTCGGGTGAGCTCTGGGCGCTGTTTTCTAATCCTCTCCATATTCTCTCACCCATAGGTTCATCAGCATTCTGCTAACACATGAGGGGGATCCCTGCAAATCTCCAAGTTTCTCTCTTCCTGCAGCTCTCTTTCTTTTGTTACTCTGCCCTGTGAACTCTAGTCACCTAGACTGCCTGGACTCCCAGCCCCATCTTCGCAACTCAGGGGGCTGGCTGGGCTCTTCTTGGGGGTCTCACTCCCAGTATCACAGCCTGGAAACTCAGCAAAGTGAAGCGGTAGTTGGGCTAACCTCAATTGTTTCTTGTCTCTCAGGAATCACTATTGTTTCTTTGGCGGGGGGGGGGGGGGGGGGGGGCGCATTCCCGAGTCATACATAAGTTCCCAGACTAGGGGGTGAATCAGAGCTGTAGCTGCCAGCCTACCCACAGCCACAGCAACGTGGAATCTGAGCCACATCTGCGATCTACACCACGGCCCACCGGATATCTAACTCATTGAGGGAGGCCAGGGATCGAACCCGAGTCCTCATGGATACTAGTCGGGTTCATCACTGCTCAGCCATGACAGGAACTCCGAGAATCACTATTCTTAAAAAACAAAAACAAAAACAAAACAAAACAAGCAAAACACCATTGTTTTATAAGTTTTGCCTGCTTTTTTGTTGTTTGTTCCAGCAGGATGGTAAATTCCATGCCTGTCCCTCCACCTTGGGAGAAAGCAAAAGTCCTACAGGAGTTTAATCTGGGCCTGAGCCCAGCCACGGGGATCTTGGCAAAGAGGCCAGAGCTGAGAATCTACCACACAGCATCCAGCAGGAATGTTGTCTCTGGAAGGCTCTCTGGGAACCCATGGTCAGCAATCTTATCAGTTATTTTTAACCCCAGCAGTAGTATGAAAATCATCTCAATATCTTCTCTTTGTGCTCATAATGGCTAACTAAAATAGAAGAGTTCAAAGTCAGTTTTACTGAATATAGAGTTTGTTCATTTTCAAAAAATTGAAGACAGCTCGTTGACTCAACTTTTCAATTATAAACCCAATTTATTATAACCATCATGTAATAGAATGATAATATTAAAGCTTTCAAAATAACTTTTAAATAATGGTATTAAAAATAACTGAGATTATATAGCCCCTATAATTTCATATGCACTCTCTTTTTTAAGCTTTTCTAATTTCTTTAACACAGATATATACCTTTAATGGTTATTTGACCTCACATTTGATCAGCTAAAGCTAGGACTCTAATTTAGGTAATTATTTAACTGTAATTTACAATATATAAATAATTGTAGACTCTAACTTTTGGCAAAAAAATGATGGTCACGGGGGTAGAAGTTAGGGGTCTGTTTAAATTTGGAGACCAAAGAGACAAAATAGCAAAATGCAAATCATAATTCTTGATGGAACTCAGTTCAAAAAACAAACAACTGTAAAATATACGTGGGGGGGGAAGTGGGGAAATTTGAATGTGGATTGACTATTAGATCATAAGAGAGAAATATTATAAAACTCACAGATTGGCTCATGATATTATCATTTGTAGGGGAATATTCTTATTCCTAAAACATGAAATGACGAAATAATTTGGGATAAGACATCATTATCTCTACAACTTAGAAATGATTCAGGAAGAATTACATGTATAGGAGTTCCCGTTGTAGCTCAGTGGTTAACGAATCCGACTAGGAATCATGAGGTTGTGGGTTCGGTCCCTGCCCTTGCTCAGTGGGTCAAGGATCTGGCACTGCCATGAGCTGTGGTGTAGGTCACAGATGTGGCTCAGATCCCATGTTGCTGTGGCTCTGGCGTGGGCTGGCAGCTACAGCTCCGATTCGACCCCTAGCCTGGGAACCTCCATATGGCACGGGAGCGGCTCAAGAAAAGGCAGAAAGACAAAAAAAAAAAAAAGAATTACATGTATATATTCACACATACATAAATAAGCAAATATGACAAAATGCTAACAATCATTGAATCTAAGTGGTGGGTGTACAGGTATTCATCATATGATTCATTCAATGTTTCCATGTGTTTGAAAGTTTTAAAGAAGATGGGAAGTGGAGTTCCAGTTGTGGCTCAGGGGAGACAAATCTGACTAGGATCCATGAGGATGCAGGTTCGATCCCTGGCCTCGCTCAGTGGGTTAAGGATCTGGCTTTGCCATGAACAGTGGTATAGGTCACAGATGCCGCTCGGATCCTGTGGCTGTGGCTCAGGCCAGCAGCTGTAGCTCCAATTCAACCCCTAGCCTGAGAATTTCCATATGCCGAGGGTGCAGCCCTTAAAAAAAAAATGAATTTCCTTCCTTATAACAACCATGCATACAATTTTAGATTTGTGTAAATGAAATCTGAAATGTATTTAAACTAGAAATCTATTTAAATATTATTAAAGTGAGTAAACTAGTATTTATGCAAATATATTTGAATGTTTTAAGCCTTCCTTTTTATAATAATAGAAATTCAGATACTTTTTATTGTAGGAACCCATTTCCCAATCGCCTGACAAAAGCAGAGTGAGAAAAAGCCTGCAAAGTTAATGACAATCTTAACATGCAATTTACATGTTAAGATGTACAGTCAGTTCTCATTTTTCCTGGTAGGAATATTCTATAACGTTGCCAAGAACATTAAATTGGCAAGTGCTGAATCATTCCTCTTAGACAAAATATGTACATATATAGATAGATATCTCGCATGGATTGTATTCTTAAACCCTCTCAACAACACATTATGGTAGATTCTACTGTCCAATTTCCCTGATGAGAAAATGAGGTTCAGAATATTAAAGGATTTATGAGTCCACTCCACATACAGGTGCCAGAGTTGGTATTCAAACCTCCATCCAACTGGCCCCAGAGCTGGAGCTTCTTACAACACCCTGTTCTGCCCCTACTGTCTCCATCCTCTGCTCCTCTCGCTATGAAGCTGAAGCAAGATGGCACAGCGCGGACTTGTTTGACTTCAGCTGGGGAGGTGCCCATTGGGCGATATGAATTTCTCGCTGTTCTATGCATGTCTGCAAAGGACCAGAAAGTACAGCAAGTATCGATTTGGGAGTTACAAATAAATCTTAGCAAATTGGTGAATTCACGAATGTAGCCTCTGCAAGCAATGCAGATCGATGACAACTTACAATTGTGAAACTCTCTACCAAATTGTAATGGGCAGTACCCATGTTAAATTCGTCTGTGTGTGTTCAATAGTGCTTTCCCCAGAGAAGGTGCCTGATATATCTTTTATAAACAACTGAATGAATGAATGTAAAGCTAATATCCTAAACCCAATTGGTGGTGCTTTATAGATAAGATAATTCAAGACAAAGACAAACAAGACCAGACAAAGGTTACTTCTAATTCTTTCTAGCCTTCAAAGAAATCAAAAATGAGTAAGCACTTTGGGGAAAAAAAAAAATTAAAGCTCAGGGCATGGCCTCCAGACCATTGGGGGAGGATGGGCAAGAATGCACACTGAGCAGTTGCCAGGCAGTTCCTAACTACAAAATAGGTTGTATGCCTACTGAAATAGGGACTTGCTCTTTCAAAATCAGTACAGATTCTCTCCAGTTCTGAACGGTGCTTAGTTCCCAATCAAAAAAAAAAAAAAAAGCAAATATTATAGAGAATGTGGGTCATTACTGCATGTTACTTACATTAATTGTGAATAAATGCATAAAGTACAAACTTTAGTGCTGGCTCTTTACTCCCCAAAACTTATGATCAGTGCACAATCCACCCCTTCTTTCAAAGCCTGTTGGGTATGGATCACAATACAATCTGAGTAAGACTGGATGACAAGGGAGTTACTCAGGGGTCTAGTGGATAGGATTCAGCACTTTCACTCCTGTGGCCCTGGGTTCAATCTGTGGTCTGGAATCTGAGATCCCACATCAAGCAGCTGAACACTGAGGCCAAAAATAAATAGATAGATAGATAGACAGACAGACAGTCAGTCAGTCAGACAGTCATAGACAGACAGATAGACAGATACTGGATAGGCATTTAACAATAGATAGATAGATAGATAGACAGACAGACAGACAGTCAGTCAGACAGACAGACAGATACTGGATAGGCATTTAACAACCACAACAAAACCATTGGATAACAATCTGTTATTCAGTTCACACACAGACAGCAAAGTGTGTAGCTGTGTTGCTTCTGAATCTCCCAGTGATAAACCTGTGTGGCATATAAAGATGGAGAAGTGGAAGAGGGAACGAAGACCAGAGGGCAGCAAAGAAACAAGAAGAGAGAGTGCTAGAGTTGAAATTTGGTTCTAGTGTCAGTGGGGTTATAGAAGACCCTGAGAATGTCGACACTGCCACAGACACCCTGGATCTGCAGCCAGAAAAAGGTAGTGAAGGCAAATGCACCAACATAAATGAAATTGGGTTTTCTCAAAGGAGATCATGCCCCAGACGAAGTGATGCTGGCAAGAGACTTCACATGAAAGGAACGCTCGGAGATGTTCGATGACTTTGAAAGCACATAGACTGAAATGTTGAAAAGCTGGTTCAAACCTGGAAAGGAGTACGGGCAGTTCACAGAAATGCTCACTCAGTGTCATAAATTAAACAAGGAGAAGCCAAGCACAAAGAAATAAGATGTCATTCTCAATGTTTCAAATGTCTTCAATTATTTTACTAAAGAAATATAGTTTTTTCCTATACATGTGTAACTGACAGCAAGTTTTCATTTTGGTTTTTGTTTTTGCTTTTGAGGGCTGCACCCCCGTGGCATATGGAAGTTCCCAGATTAGTTATCAAATCAGAGCTACAGCTGCTGGCCTACACCACAGAAACTGGGGAATCCAAGCCACATCTGCAACTTAGACCATGGCTCACAGCAACCCTGGATCCCTGACACACTGAGCAAGGCCAGGGATCGAACCTGCATCCTCATGGTTACTAGTCGGATTTGTTTCTGCTGTGCCCCAATGGGAACTCCAGCAAGAACTCCAATACGTTCTGACAAAAAAAAAAAATGTAGGAGTTCCTGTCATGGCTCAGTGGTTAACAAATCTGAGTAGGAATCATGAGGTTGCAGGTTCGATCCCTGGCCTTGCTCAGTGAGTTAAGGATCCGGCGTTGCCCTGAGCTGTGGTGTAGGTCGCAGATGCAGTTCAGATCCTGCATTGCTATGGCTGTGGCATAGGCTGGTGGCTACAGATCTGATTAGACCCCTAGCATGGGAACCTCCATATGCCTCAGGAGCGGCCCTAGAAAAGGCAAAAAGACAAAAAAAAAAAAAGTAAAGGCCATCGAACAATTGTAATTTTCCCTTGAATATTAAGGATGACTGTGTAGGGTTTAAGCTTGTAGGATTATTTAATATTTCCTACCATCATGTGAAGTGGCTAGGATTGACTGTATTGGCAATGATAAAACAATATGCTATTTATCATTAAACAAGGCTAGTAATTAAATACAACAAAATAAAATGGTAATGAAGTTAAAAAATTCCATCTATTGTATTTTTCCATGAAAAAAAAAATCTGTGCATTCCTATAAAACAAGGAACATACTGATAAAGTTCCAGAATTAAACTTTGTGTGAGAGTTGGACGTTTCTTAAACAAAAATTTATAGCTCTGACATTTTCGGTAAGAAAAAAAAAAAAAAACTTTTAAATGTTTACATTTAGAAAAGAGAAACTCCTGCAAAATCTGTCAGGGCTGTGAACAGAAACAGGGAGGGGCTCAGCACGGCCTCTACTGGTTAAAGCCCTTGACTTTCCTTATGACTCCCTAGGGTGTCCCCATACCTAAGATGTCAAGGCCTCGGCCTCCCAGCCAGGCCATCCCCCTTGGAGGCCAGACTACATTTCTTTTTTTCTTTCTTTCTTCCTATTTTTTTTTTAGGGCCATACATGTAGCATACGGAGGTTCCCAGGCTAGGGGTCAAATTAGAGCTGCAGCTGCCGGCCTACACCACAGCCACAGCAACACAGGATCCAAGCTATGTCTGCGACCTACACCACAGCTCATGGCAATGCCAGATCCCCGACCCACTGAGCGAGGCCAGGGATCAAACCCGAAACCTCATGGATACTAGTCAGGTTCACTACCACGGAGCCACAATGGGAACTCTGAGACTACATTTCAATAGCCTTTTTGTGGAACCTACATGGCACTTAGCCATCCTAGACAAGAAATAATTCAATCAATACTTGTGGATTTATTACGATTTTCTAAAATATACACACAATTACTTGAGATAAAGCTACCACCATATCCAGGCCCAACCTCCTCACTGCCACTAAGTTGCAGATCAGATCAAGATGCTCACTTTAAAATTCCTGATACCCCATATTTTACAGGGGACAGAGCAATAAATAAGACCAGCTTTTGGCAGAGGGCCAGATAGAGTCTATCTCACTTGACAACACAAAGACCGAGCATTAAAAGCCCAGTTTGGTTCCCAATTGTTTGTGGAGCACCCACTGTGCCAGGTATAATGCGACGAGCAGGCACCACAGAGATGCAAGAAGCTCTACCTGCCAGGGAGCTCACCACGGCCAGATGGACATGTGTGCGAATGACAGTCTACACGGCTTTGCAAAAGCATGATGGGGAAGTGGTCCTTCTTCCAAGGGATGTTAGGGAAAGTTACAGGGAAGGGGAGGGGACTCCAGGCCAACTACAGGGACAGAGGTGTCCATCAGCCAGAGCGGCAGAAGCGAGGCAGAGAGAGTATGGGAAAATGAGGGCCGTTCCGGGCAGCCTGCTCCGTGTACAGGTGGGAGTGCAGGTGGCCTGGTGGGAATGGCTGGAAATGGTCACTCCAAGGCCGGGAGCCACCGTGATGCCAAAAACTCTACTTTCTTCTCAGTCAGGGGAGACGTGTTCACTCCTTCAAGCAGAGGCAAATGTCGGCCTTGGCTAGTATCACCTCGCCCATCAGTAAGCTCTCAGCCCCACCTAAAGCCCTGCCTGTGCTCACAGCGAGAAAACGACAGGAGGGAGAAGAGGCTTAGAAGGCATGAGCCTACGGAGAATAAGGACCGTGAGTGTTTTTCCACAGCTGTGCCCCCAGCAGGCAACACAGTGCCTAATAGATGGTTGGCAGCCCATCAAGGAGCCCATCTTTAAAGGAGACTTGGGTTGTGCAAAGGAAAATATAAATGGAAGGGGCAGAAACACGAGTTGAAACCTCTCTTCCTAAGCGAGGGGCGTCCTCTTTGACGAAGGCATTTTGGCATAAGATTTTTTAAATTATGTATTTTTACTGTTGAGAGCCTTGACGTTTTCACTTGGCAGGCGCCAAGGGTTTTATTGGGCGCTGAAGCAGCTGCAAAAAGTATTACTGGGCCTTTGCTCTAAGGAGGATCTGGGCCTCCACAAAATAATATTCAGCTGAAACCAAGGGAAAATATAGCTTTTAAGGGACTTCCTGTGGCGAGGGCTGGCCAATAAATTTTAGGAACAGCAATATCTGATACCCATGTTTAAGTTGTTTCCTGCCCCAGGCTGTCGTTTTCTGCCATTTCCCAGCCCCAGTTCTCTAGGGAAGTCCGTGTGGGTGGGTGGACAGGTGAAGGCTGGGCGCCTTTATTCACACTGGGTGTTAAACAGTGGAGAAGGCACAGAGTTACAGACTAGCAGCAACTGGGAGGAGCTGTGGCTGTCAGAAGAACCCCACTCTAGAAGAGGGTGGGGGAAACGCCAAACTTAGCTTAATGAAGCAGAAGAGAGGCTCCAGTTAAATCATTGTGTTAATAAAGAAAGGCTGGTGAAACTGGACACAGGTTATCAACCTGCTGTGCTCCCGCCATAAGGCTTCCTAGCTTTTAGATGGTAGCTGGTGGCCGCAGCCACTTTTCCAGTATTGGAGCCTCTGTGCACATGCTGTGAATTGATGTGCAGGTGGTACCAGAGGCACACCAGCTTTGCTGCTTAAATATGCCACCTGCCACCTGCTAAAACCACCTCCCTCTTTCCCGCCTACTCAGCACACTCAGGCCGTTCCCTGCTGCCGGCACCAAAGGGGATGATAGCTCCCAGTTCTTGGTTCAGGCAAGAACTCACTAAGTGGTCTCTCCGCCAAAATCCATGTCATCATTATGGAGTCAAATCCACCCCACCCACCCCATATGTCCTAGTAAAAAGGCACCATCTCTGAAAACCCTACCGGGTTGCTCTCTTTTCTCATCCCCCTACAAAACTCTTGAGCCTCTGTGTTCAACCAATTGTCTTCTTCATCAGAAAATTTGTTCCCAATAGGCTAAGTAAACGATCTTGAAAGAGAAGCTTCCAAAACAGAGCACGGCAGCCCAAAAGGTTCATTCACTCATTTAACAAGGATTTCTGAGTTACGTGCTATGTGGAAAGAACACAATACGGGTTTTTTGAAGACATACACATTATGGTCACTGTTCTCTTGAGCTCAGTCTTACGGGGGAGACATCCATTCAGCAGGGTAGCCGATGTGAGTCCAAACCGCAGGTGGTGCAGTGAAAGGAAGGAACTCACCTCTCTGAGAGTTTTTAGGAGAAGAGTTGGCTGAGCATGGGCAGCCAAGAACTGCTTCCCTGAAGAAGTGGTGTGTGTGTGTAAGAGGTGGGAATAAGCGACAGTTAACTGGGCCAAGGGGCAGGGATGGGTGAGCCATGTGGCTAGGGGAGGCAGGCAGGTGCCTGTGGATCAAGGGACGGTGCAAATGGGAGGTGCTGAAAGGACTCTAGAGTGGGGAAGGCATAGAGCATGTGAGGCTAGATGGTGCACAGCCTCCACAGCGGCAGAGCACCTGGGGAAAGGCCCGTCCTAGCCGGGCTCCAACGAGGGCTCCAAAAGGACACAAACCTCCCTGAACTGGCCACCTTATGGAATCCCAGCCCCTTGCATCTCAGTGGACACTGCAACTTAACTTGGACCAACAGAAGGTGGTAAAAGTGACTTTGTATGACTTCTGAGGCAGAGACATCGGAGTCTTCCATCTGGAGATGTTGGAAAACTTGCACTACCTTAAAACAGCCATGCCATGAGGAAGCTCAAGCTAACCACACAGAGAGGCCATGTGAAGAGAGATGCCCAGCCAGCACTTTGCCCTTTTAACCCAATGGAGGCGCCAAACACACAAGTGAAGAAATCATCTCAGACACCATCCCAGCTGAAACTTCAGAAGAGTCCAGCCCCGTCCAATACCTAACTTGAGAGACCCCAAGTGGGAAACACGCAGCTACCCCAGGCCACCTACAGAACCGTAAGAGTGAAATAATTTGTGGTTTTAGGCCACTAGGTTTGGGGCTGGTTTGTTCTGCAGAAATAGTAGAAAACAGAAAGTGATGCCTGGAAGTTAGGTGCACACACACACACACACACACACACACACACACTCCTAAAATATGGCACAAGACATTGATGCCTGGAAATCAGGTGCGCGCACACACACACACACACACACACAATCCTAAAATAAGGCACAAGACATGAAAATGTTCCAGTGATTCCATAGAACTGTCCATGTCATGTCCTGAAGAGCAAATGCTGCCCAGACAGGCTTAAGGGCACAGTGCCTGATGGACAGAAGTCAGCTGCTGTCTATCTGCTGAATTTCTAGTCTTTAATTTGAGTCTGAGCTAGCCTGATGGACACTGATAGTTCTGTGCATCCTTCTGGGCATATGGTGCTCTAAAATTGTAACAGAGTTGATTAATAAGGTGTCTCTATTTCCCCTCTTCCGTTCATTGCCACTTTCAAGAAAACAGCAAAAGTGGGTGGCAAAATATAGCCCTGTCAGGATCCTGCCTTAACAGAAATAAAGAAAAATGTGAAACTGTCAAATCTCAAGTGTTCTATATCCAGAGGTACATTATCACGTCCTCTCTGACATCCCTCAACATCCCATAATGTTCCCATCAGTGAAAAAAACAACGGCGATGTGCAGATGCTTCTTCTGGGTTTATTTCGTCTGATGTGGTGATGACCAGGGTGATTTTTGAATCCCAACAAGACAGGCACATGCAACATCCTGCCCTCCCAGTTGGACAGAAATATACTGTATTTATTAGATTGGCCAGGTTAAAATGCCCAGTAAGATTCACCTTGGTCTGGGGACGAATTCTAGTTTTATTGGTAGAGACTGTGGGTGTCACTTAATGTAGCTAACAATGGCATTTGTTTATTTCTTCATTCAAAAATATCTCCTTCAATGCCTCCTATGAGCCAGGTACTGTGCTTTCCTAATCCACCACTGTCAGCGATTGCGGTCTCAACTTGCGGAGCTGCATTTATTTAGGACCTCTGGTAGAGCGGCCTCTGAGTCCAGGTTTGCCGTGATGGTCTGTGTTTTTCTATCACTCAGATTTCCAGAGTGGCACTGGCATCATTTCCTTCAGGATGCCTGGTTATCCCATTCTGTCCTCAATTCCAAGAACCATTGCCCGTCCTCCTTTTGCTTTGTTTACGTTAGCTGCGGTCCATTTTTATTGCTGACAACTTAGGAACGCCAGCTGATACATTCCTACACAGAGATCAGCGGGCAAGGAGTTATATTTGCTTCAGAACTTCTCTCCAGCTTCAAATAAAACAGAGAGCCCTGCTTTGTGTCAGTCTTAAACCTTTCCAGCTTCAGTGTCACTTATATGCAATGGAAGCAGTCACTTTGGGTCATATTACCTTGTGTGCCAGACCTAGTGGGGGAATCCAAACTGAAAAGGCACAGCTCTAGAAGCTGAGAGTACACATCTCATCCACCTTACTAGGTCATAAGCTCTTGGCTATGAGGGACTTGGACGTGTTCATTTTGTATCCTAAAATATTCTTAGGCATATGTGCCTCAAGGGCTAGAGAGATTTTTGTTTACTTGTTTTGGGTCTTTTTAGGATTGCACCCACGGCATATGGAAGTTCCTGGACAAGGGGTAAAATCAGAGCTGGAGCTGCCAGCCTACACCACAGCCACAGCCACACCAGATCCGAACCACATCTGCAACCTACACCATAGTTCATGGCAATGTCGGGTTGGATCCTTGATCTTTAACCCACTGAGCGAGGCCAGGGATCAAACCCGAGTCCTCATGGATACGTGTCGGGTTCATTACTGCTGAGCCACCACGGGAATTCCAAGAGATGGTTTCTGAGACTCATTAGAATGTAGACTCATTGGAAGGATGGGAGTCTTGGAAATAGATGAGTGTCTCTGGAGACTGGAGAGGATCAACCATCGACATGTAAGAAAAGAGAGGTGGAAAGAAAAGCCAGTAACAGAGGCAGAGGAAGCAGAAATGTAAGAACCAAGCCTGTTAACACAGAAGGTGGAGGAGACCCACGTTTCAAAAACTGGATAACTGTCAACAGTACCAAAAGCTACAGAGAGTTTAGGTAAAGTGAATGCTAAGAGGAGTTCAAAAAATTTGGCAATGACAACAAAAAGATCACTGTTGGGAGTTTTCTTGTGGTGCAGCAGGTTAAGGATCCAGTGTTGTCACTGCAGTGGCTTGGGTCACTGCTGTGGCACGGGTTCAATCCTGGGCCTGGGAACTTTCACATGCCGCAGGCACAATCAAAAAAAAAAAATCATTGATGACTGAAAAGCTTATTCCCAGCAGAACGATGGCAACCAAACCCAGGTTGTACTGGCTGGGGAACCAAATCCAGGCATGACTCTTTACTGTGGTGATAAAAGAGAAGAAGAAAGAAAGGGCCATGCTCTATGGCTAAAATAAGATGGAGAGGAGCTGTGGCTGTTCTTTGTAAAGCAAGAAATTATTAAATGAATAATTATTTTTAAAATGAAATGTCCTGGTTAGTGCTTCATTCTCTGACTCCTGCTAAATGGCAAATTCAAAAAATATACCCCAAATTCAAATACAAAAGTAACTGGTATTTGTGAGGAACTTCGTGGTCTTCAAGGCATGGGTTCATGCCCTCTTTCTCCGGTATTTAAGGAAAACTGATTTACTCAAAAGCCCAAAGGAACAATGGTCTTGTATTGAATCTAAGACAAACTAAGACTCTAAAACCCTCCCTTTGATCAGGGACTGAGAGCTCTTGATAAGAATACTGTAGTAATCCTCCCACTCTCCACCCCCTAAAAAAAAAAAAAAAAAATGTAGCAAACGCTGATGCAAATAGCAAGTGCTTCTTTGTGCTTTGAACTAAAAATCATCCAATGCCAGCAGAGCAAGAAAAATGTCCCCATGAAGATTTTTCTCTCATAAACACAAAGACAAAAACCCACTTCCTTAACATGGTCCATGGGGCTTAGAAAGAAAAGCCAAGGTCACTTTCATGCTATCTGGATGCCAAAACTTGTATCCCTGTAAGAATGCATTTTTCTCATTTTAGGAATGTCCTCTTCAGGTTGGATTTTTGTTTGTTTGTTTGTTTTTGGGGTTTTGGTGTTTTTTTTTTTTTCTTGTCTTTTTGCCATTTCTTGAGCCGCTCCCGTGGCATATGGAGGTTCCCAGGCTAGGGGTTGAATCGGAGCTGTAGCCGCTGGTCTACACCAGAGCCACAGCAACACGGGATCCGAGCCGCGTCTGCAACCTACACCACAGCTCGTGGCAACGCCAGATCCTTAACCCACTGGGCAAGGCCAGGGATCGAACCCGCAACCTCATGGTTCCTAGTCGGATTCATTAACCACTGCGCCACGACGGGAACTCCCCAGGTTGGATGTTTTATAGCCACATAGCCACAGGTAAATATGATAAAACAGCTCAGCGGAGCCTTTCTACCCTGCATCCTCCCCGCCCACTCACCAGCCAACTTCGTGAGGGAAGGGGCCTTGTCCATCCAGGTCATGGTATATTCTCAGGACAGAGCCCAGTGGCTGGCATGTCGTAATTTTCTATTGAATTAACTAGTGCTTTGGCTAAGGCCTTTATCATCTCCAGCCTGAAAAATGATGTTCGCTAACAGTTGCCTTTGCCTTTATTCTCTTTTCCTTGTATCAGTTATCTCTTGCCATGTAGCAAACCATCACAAAATGCAGTGTCTTAAGTGTCTTAAAACAATGGCAACCAATTATTTTGCCCTTGAATGTGAAATTTTGTCAAGGCTCAGCAGGGTCAGCCCAGCTCTGTAGCACGGGGCATTCGATGGGATGGCTCTGCTTGGGGCTGAAGTCTACCTCTCAGGTAATGCACTCCATGGCAGGCAAACTGGTGCAGATTGTCAGCTGGGAGCTCAGCTGTGTCCGCGGGGGTCTTGAATTCCTCTCTCTGTGGACTTCTCTGTAAATGCTCAGGCATCCTCTTGGCATGGTGGCTGAGTTCCCAGGCAAGCATACCAAGAGAGCTGAGCGGAAGCTCTATTTCCTCTTTGGATCTGGTTTGGAAGTCAGGTAGCACTGTAAGTCAGCCTGGGGAGTTCCCACTGTGGCTCAGTGGGTTAGGAGCCGGACTAGTATCCTTGAGGATGTGAGTTTGATCCCCGGCCTCACTCAGTGGGTTAAGGATCTGGTGCAGCTGTGCGTTCTGATGTAGTTCACAGATGTGGCTCACATTCCACCTTGCTGTGGCTGTGGCTATGGTGTAGGCCAGCAGCTGCAGCTCTGATTTGGCCCCTGGCCCAGGAACCTCCATATGCCACAGGTACAGTCCTAAATTTAAAAAAGAAAAGTCAGCCCAGATACTCCTCCACCATGAAAGTATCACCCTCATGCTGCACGAAGAGCATGTGGCATGTCTGATACTGTTGCTGCCGCTTATACAATTGGCTACATCCTCTCTAACCATCTTTCTCAAGGCTTCTGTTTTTCTGAAACATGAATCTGACTGAGGTAACTCCCAGCTTAAAATGTTCCCTTTTACTAAAAGGATAAATCCCATACGCCTAGTGGAGGCCCAGAGAGCCTGGAGGGCATAAAAGCCTCCCATGGCCTGGTGCCGAATCCTTCCGAGGTTCACGGTCCACCTGGCCCCCAAGTTCATGCCAGGAATACCTTTGTGCTTCCTGCTATCTCCAGCAGGTCAGTTCACGTCTCTGATCAGGTGCACCCTCACCTGGAAAGGATGAATGATGCTCCTCACCACTGATCCTCTCCCACCAGGAGGATGAGGATCCTCTCCGTGCATCATCCAGAGCAGACGTCCATTGGACTTTGCACCCTCTATTTTAAGGGACCATTCACTTTTCAGTTTGTCCTTGAAAATGACCTCCTGGAGAGTATAAAGGTTATTTTATTCATATATATACACATATATCCATAGATATAGTATATATCCCAGAACCTCACAACAAGAAAAGTTATCACTAGATCAAAGGACAAAACTGTGACACACCCACCGAGAATAAGTAATTGAATATCACCATAAATGGCATGGCTAGAATTTTAATCTGCATCTTCCTGGTTCTAAAGTCCTCACTCCCCATCGAAAGTGATCTACATGGTGCTTGAATGTACCACTAGCACAAGTAAATATGAAGAGAGAGATAAATAGTTTCTCCAGCTCTCAAGAAGAACAAAATAAATTTAACAGATAAATTTAAAGACAGCATAAAAACAGACAATAATCATAAAACAAAGGGCCATAAGCTTAGGGCATCATCCTTTTGAAAGTCTAGGAAAAAAGAA
Organism: Phacochoerus africanus; assembly: GCF_016906955.1. Taxonomy (NCBI): domain Eukaryota; kingdom Metazoa; phylum Chordata; class Mammalia; order Artiodactyla; family Suidae; genus Phacochoerus; species Phacochoerus africanus. The sequence goes on from NC_062548.1 coordinate 14,319,628, forward strand.
CTAAGACTTAGTGCTTCTTATACCCATGCCCTGCCAAAAAGCAGAAAAGAATAAAGACGGTCAATGGCCACAATCCTAAAATAACTCATAAATACCTCGTAATGTCTAGAGAAGCAGCCAAGGGAAAAGATGAAGGAACACTTCAAAAACTAAAACCCTCCCCCACAATCTCAGTGTCTCACCTTTGCTTTTCCCTGACTGGGAGGAAAGCTAGAGAGGGAATAGAGAATGATTATAATTGCTCAAAGCTAATTACCTCCAGCAATAACAGGGATTTAGCAACACAGTAAAGAAAATAAATAAGACAAGATATCCTGCGGGAGGGAGGGACTTGCAAGGAAAGGAAACACAAAAGAGCTGGTTTTGCCTCCCTCTTCCCACAGAGCAAAACATGGGGACCAAAATCCCTGGGTTTCACTTTGTGTATCTTCTGTGGGCTGGGAGCAGAGTAAGCAGAGCAACTGGGGGGGGGGGGGGGGAGGTGAAATCAGGGAAGAGAAACACTGGGACTAAAAGTCTGTTTGAAGTTAAATTTTAGGACTCTGCCTGGAATTAGAAAAATGACCCGAAGCCCAAGAGTAACCTTAGTGATAACCCTAGGATGACTTTTTTTTTTTTTTTAACTTATTTGCAGAAGGAAAAGCAGAAATTGGTCCACTAACCATAATGGCTACATTCTAGCTTGTTCCCTCCTCGCTCTCTTTCACACACACACACACACACACACACACACACACACACACATTCTTCTCCCAAACTAACACTCTGCAAGAAGAAGATTAAAGAAATACCAGAGTCAAGGAAACTTGACTCCAACTCTATTGGAACAAATAGCACTGACTATGCTAAATAGGAATAAACAGGCAGAGGGAGGGAATAAGTCTTAGCACTCATGTTACATAACTCATGCAAAATATAGAAAAGGAATCACACCACCATAAATCAACTATACTTCAATAGAACTTTAAAAATGCAAATAAATAAATAAAATGAAAGAGTATTGTGCAAAACACAGTTATTGGATACATATTACAAAAAACTGCATTTAAGATATTTAAAGAAATAAAAGGTGTAACTTTTTTTTTTTTTTGCATTTTAGGCCCGCACCTGCGGCACATGGAAGTTCCCAGGCTAGGGGTCGAATTGGAACTACAGTTGCTGGCCGAAGCCACAGCCATAGCAACACCAGATCCAAGCTGCGTCTGCAACCTACATCACAGCTCATGGCAACACCAGATCCTTAACCCACTGAGAGAGCCCAGGGATGGAACCTGAGTCCTCATGGCTATTAGTCAGGTTCATTACCACTGAGCCACAACAGGAACTCCCAGGTATAACTTTTAAATGATCAAAAATTAAGAAACTTCCAAAACAACCACACAGATCTGAAAAAGAACTATGTAGAACCTCTAAATATAAGGGAACATTTGATTATTAAAATTTAGAACTCAGCATGGTTGAAAGAGCTGAGAAACTCAACTAAAAAGAGAATTAATGAGCTGGAAGTAGACAGGAAAAGCTGATCTAGAATGGAGCACAAAGAGACAAGGAGGTGGAAAATTTGAAACAGTAGGAAGGGAAAAATGATACAGTCTTAACACCCACTCAAACCAAAATTCCAAATGAAGAAAAATGTACAGAATAGAGAATAGGAAATGATAAAAGAGCTAAAGGCTAAGAGGTTTCCAAAAATATTAAAAGACATGCACCTCTACATTTAGGAAACAACAAATCTAAAACAGGATACTTAAAGAGGATAGCAGGTGTATCCACTGTACATCATAGTAGAACCACAGAATACCAAAGGCAAAGAAAAAGAAAGAAAATCTTAACAGTAGCCAGGGAGAGGAGTTTCCCTTGTGGCTCAGCAGGTTAGGGACCCAACATTGTCTCTGTGAGGATGCAGGTTTGATCCCTGGCCTTGCTCAGTGGGTTAAGGAACGAGCAGTGCCACAAGCTACAGCTTCCATTCGACCCCTGGGCCCAGGAATTCCATATGTCTCAAGTGCGGCCATAAAAATAAAAAAATAAAAAAGAGTAGCCAGGGAGAGATATTGGATCACCCACCAAACGATGCCAATTATACTGCCTCCAGATTTTTTTTAACAGAAACTACTAAATCCAGAAAAGCATAGAATAATAACCTGAACTGTCTGAGAGGCTGTCATTTTTATTAATGCTTCACCGTTAAGTGAATCTAAGAACTCACAGAGAGGGAAAAATGGCCCAACAGTAATAACTATGTTGGAAATTTTTACTAAGATAGAGACTTAGATTAGAAAAGAAATACTAAAATAACAGGATATGCTATTTCATACACACACAAAAAAAAAGGTGTTGAAAATACATCCAGATACTCCATGGTCCCATCCAAGAAAGAGTAATAAACCCAGTAGAAAGTCACAGAACCACTGAGTCTATGACCCAAAGACCTCGCTAAAGGAACATCCAAAGGACACACGTCGGGGAAAAGGAGATGTTCTACAGGGGACCGTCTCCGAGTCAAGAAATAATGTTCACGAAATAAAGCAAGAGTCATTGCAGAAGATCTAAAGCAGATGTTGGCAAACTTAGGAAACATGGGTCAAATTCAGCCCACCACCTATTTTTGAAAATAAAACTTTATTGAAACACAGCTTTTTCATACTGTCTATAGCAGTTTCTACAGCACAGAAGCAGAACCGACTGACTGTAACAAAGACCCTACAGGTGGCAAATCTGGCCCTGTACAGAAAATGGTTGCCAAGCCCTGATGTAAAGCATTTGCAAAATAAAACAACAAAAATAATAGTTTATGGGTTAAAAAAATCAGCCAAAAATAGTGATCTACAATAATACGTAAAATAGGATAGGTGAATTTACACTGTTTTTTGTTTTGTTTTGTTTTGTTTTTTGTCTTTTTTGGGGCCGCACCCAGGGCATATGGAGGTTCCCAGGCTAGGAGTCTAATCAGAGTTGCAGCTGCCGGCCTGCGCCACAGCCACCGCAACGCCAGCTTCGAGCTGCGTCTGCGACCTACACCACAGCTCATGGCAATGCCAGATCCTTAACCCACTGAGCAAGGCCAGGGATCAAACCCGCAACCTCATGGTTCCTAGTTGGATTCGTTTCCACTGCGCCATGACAGGAACTCCAAGATAAGTGAATTTAAAGTGTTCTAAGGTCAGGAGTTCCCACGCAGCTCAGAGAGTTAAGGATCCAGCATTGTCACTGCAGTGGCTCGGTGGTTGCTGCACACGGGTTCAATCTCTAGCCTGGGAACTTCTGCATGTCACAGGGGCAGCCATAAAAATAAATAAATAAAATGTTCTAAGGTCTATTATTACTTGGAGAGAAAAGATATTGGTTAACTTTGCATTTTAAGCTCTTTACGTATATTAAAATTTTAACAATGGTGACTAAAAAAAATATATATATATATAGTGAAAACTTTCAAAACAGTAGAGGGGAAACATGAAATTTAAAAATACCATAAATCCAGGGAGTTGTCAATGAGGCTCAGTGGTTAAGGAACCCAACTAGTATCCATGAGGACTCGGGTTTGATCCCTGGCCTCACTCGGGGGTTAAGGATGCGGTGTTGCCCTAGACTGAGCTGTGGTGTGGGTTGCAGATGCGGCTCGGATCCCATATTGCTATGGCTGTGGTGTAGGCCAGCAGCTACAGCTCCAATTCACCCCCTGGCCCGGGAAACTCTCTATGCCTCAGGTGCAGCCCTAAAAACACAATAAATAAATAAATAAATAAAAAAGAAAGAAATAAAACCATCAATTCAAAACAAGACAGAAGAAGAAAATGACCAAGCAGAAAAAAGACAAATTGAATAAAAAGAATTATAATGCTAGAAAGAAGTTTAATGTCTCTACAGTCATAAATGTAGAGCCTGACTAATATTCACCACTAAATAGAGAATTGGTGATGCTTACTGATTCTATATATAATAGACTTAAATGCAAAAAAAAACCCACCTTTATCAATAAAGAAGGTTATATCATGATCAAAGATTTGCTTTACCAGGAATATTAGCAATTCTATATTTGTCCATGATTAATAGCAGTCTCATTTATAAGATAAAATTACAAAACTATAAGAGACATTGTCTAATCCATCAACAGAATGAGAGAGTAAAATGCCTATTTCCTAGGAATATATAAAGCAGACAATCAGCAAGCTATCAAAGGTTTGAACTACACAATTAACAAGCTTGACCTAATGAATGTGTGTGTGTGTGTTCATGCATCAAACAATTACAGGAATCATATTCTTACCAACCACTCAGAGCATTTATAAAAATTGACATCACTGCAGCTCAGAGAGGTCTTAAAGATTTTGTAGAACCAACACCTAGTAGACCACCTTGAACCACATTGTTAACTTAGAAATCAGCAATAACGTTAAATCCAATGCATTCGGGCATTTCAGAAGAACGCTTTAAAAACAAATCTTTTTATTGTGGATATTTCCAAGCATATATATAATCAATCTTATGTTTTCATCAACATTCAAACACACACAAAAACACACATTTAAAATAACTCTTGGGGGCAAACTATTGCATTTGGAGTGAATAAGCAATGAGATCCTGCTGTACAGCACAGGGAACTATATCTAGTCACTTGTGATGGAACATGATGGAGGATAATGTGAGAAAAAGAATATATATATATATATATATATATGACTGGGTCACTTTGCTGTACAGTAGAAAATTGACAGAACGCTGTAAACCAACTATAATGGAGAAAATAAAAAGCATTATTAAAAAATAAAAAATAACTCACGGGTCAAAGAATAAATCATCATGGGAATATTTAAATACTTGAGACTGAACCATAATAAAATCTTCTACATTAAAACTGTTGGCATCTACTAAAGCAACACTCAACTGCTTACATTAGAAAAGATAAAGACTAAACATTAATGATCAAAGCATCTAATTTAAGAAGTTAGTAACAAAATGCAGAATAAACACAAAGAAAGTAGGAAGAAAATAATAAAGCTAAAATTAATAAAGCCTAAAATAATACTAAGGACCATCAAAGATGAAAGTGCGTTCTGTGAAAAGATTTAAAAAGTAAACAGTCTTTTACTGAAGGTACTTAAAGAGAAAGAAGGTACAATATTGTGACTGAAAAGGCATAACTCAGAACAGATTAAAATAAAGACAGTGGAGTTCCCGTCGTGGCGCAGTGGTTAACGAATCCGACTAGGAACCATGAGGTTGCGGGTTCGGTCCCTGCCCTTGCTCAGGGGGTTAACGATCCGGTGTTGCCGTGAGCTGTGGTGTAGGTTGCACACGCGGCTCGGATCCCGCGTTGCTGTGGCTCTGGCGTAGGCCGGAGGCTACAGCTCCGATTGGACCCCTAGCCTGGGAACCTCCATATGCCGAGGGAGCGGCCCAAGAAATAGCAAAAAGACTAAATAAATAAATAAATAAATAAATAAATAAAGACAGTAAGAGACATGATATACACAATAAGAGAATATTATTAACACCCTAATACTGAAAAATTTGAAAACTGATAATAAATGGACATTGTCATGAGGGGAAAAGTATATCAAAGTTACTCAAGAAGAAACAGAAAATCTGAGGCTCCTAAAACAACTAAATAGATTAAATCAGTATCTTACCCAATAGTAAAGAACAGATTCATAGAATGCCCCCGTAATAAGCAGGCTTTCTGTTTTAGGGGATTGTTTTCTTCTTTTGTGTTACTCACACAAAATAAGGTTATTTACATCATAGTAAGCCACGGTCTTCAGCTACCAAATATACTGTTTGGACACTTAGGGAAAACTATACAAATACCAAATACTTCAAGCGCCCAGAAAATAGGTCACAGAACTAAACTTAACGGGTAAGTTCTCCAAAACCAAAGAGCAAGGCATTGATATTTAAGGCGCTTCAAATAAAGTCTTTACGAAAGTTGAGTTTCACAATAAAGAATGTGAAGGGGATTAAAAGGGACAAACGTTCAGCTATAAAATAAATAAGTCACAGGGATGCAATGTACCTACAGGGAATATAGTCAATAATATTGCAACAACTTCGTATAGTGATAGATGGTAACTGGTCATTTCATAACGTATAAAAAGAGAGCATCACTGTTGTACACCTGAAACTAATATAATACTGTATGTTAATGATAACTCATATTTTAACGGTATCCAGAGGGAAAGGAGATGATTTGTCAAGTCACCCAGATGGGGAAGGAAGACATTCCACCCCCTGAATTTTCCCTTGAAATCCTGAAGCGGATCAAAAAAAGTGCCTCGGAAAGTTTTCCTGAGCAGATGTGCAACAATATGTCCCAGGCTGCTGTGTTTATAGTTCTCTGAGCTGTAGGTTTCCACCTTCCCTGGGTTAAATTTCCACTCGACGGTTTCCCAGGGCTCTCATGGCGAACGGCAATTCCTGCCTCGCTGTCCCTCCCCTCAGCTGTTCGCTTTTTGTTTAGGAAACCTGGACGCATCAAGAACAGGTGGCTTTAGATTGTCAGAACGGAAACTCACTTGTGGCCTTGCAGTGGAGAGGGAGAGGGGAGCACACACGTTCTCCTGCTATACAGAGCAGGAAAGAACACTCCCCCAGTTATCCAAAGGCACTTCTGGAAACTGCTTCATCCTGTTACATCCGACAGTCAAGGCGGGTGGACATGGAACGAAAGAAGGGAAGCAATACAGCCATGGACTTTTCCTTCCTGCCTCTGCCCCGTCCACATTTAGCATGAGCTCATGACCATGCATCCAGTGGATGCGATTAAAGGCACCTTCATGCCCAGTCCACTGGGAACCGGAAATGTTGCTTACAATTACCTGCCACCCTCAGCCATTTCCATGCCTGTTTAAGCCAGCATTGCACTAACAACCAGAGGGGAACTGCGGAAAAAGCATGGTTTGGAAGGGAGATGAACCTGAGTTTATATCCTGCGTCGTGGTGGTCTCACGCCTCACAGTTTGGGATGTGCTTCAGCAACACTTAATTTTAACATACCGTTACCAAAGCTTTAATTAAAAACCCCCAATCCCCCTGGACTTGCTATTTGTACTGGATTCGGTTACGCCCTGTCCCAGACCCACATAATTGCCCTGCTTTCTGGCTGACACAGCCCCAGAGCAAGATCTCTGCTGCCGATGTCACTGCCGTTACAGACCGAGTGCCCGCAGCAACAGCTCCTACTGGTCCCTGATGTCACCTCACACCTGTGCCATGCACCTCTGCATCACAGCCACCACTTGGGGGCTTTCATAGCTCCTAAGGTGCAGAGTGCCCCAGGACCCACCAAGCATCCACACTTCACCTGGAAATGCAGGGCCAACCTTGGACAATGGGAGATGGATTGTCCCTCCCCAGGCAATAGGGCCTCTCTGAAGGCTCCTTGGGTGATGGAGATGTTGCCTTCCAGAGAACCCATCATCAGCTGGAAACACACACCCTATATTTGCTCCCCTGCTTTCAGCCTCACTCCTGCCACTCTGGGATTGCCGCCCCCACCCCCCCCAATAAAGTGGTAAGTCTTATGCTCTTAAGCCTTAGGCTTTATTTTTCAGGGAAACTGGAACGAGATACCCTTCTTTTAAAAATGGGTTTCATCCTTTCTCTCTGTGCTGCCACTTTCAGGAACTTGATTCCTATGTATAAGCCAGGGGCTCAAGCCAAAACTGACCACTCACACACACTCACCAGCCTGCCCCTTGCCTGATTCCCACCCTCACACTAAATCCATCACAGAACTAGCACTAGATCAGGTATAAAGCAAAGGCTCAGCTTCACTTTCTAAAAGAAACTTTCTGCTTAAGCATTTCACAGCTACATTTTTTTAAGTAGCCAGAAAGTGAACCCTGAAGAATCCTTTTCTCAAGCAACTGTTAGCAGTAAAATACAAGACAAAAAAAAAAAAAAAAAAAAGAAGAAGAGCATCATTCTTCAAGGCTGATTGTCATCACAAATTAAAGCGTTTTAACATTCAAGTGTGATAGCTTATTTTTAGGCAGTTGGATGGCTTCTTTAAATTTTACTGACAAGAAAAAAATAATTTTAAAAATAAGAATGTTTAAAAGGAATTACTCTAATCACGCTGAGTGATGTAGAAAGGAGACATAAAAGAAAATTTTCATTTTGCTTGTCTATTAGGTATTATGTTGCGTTTCATGTTTCTGAATCACTAGATTTAAAAAAAAAAAAGCAAATGACTTCACTGTTATGATTTGTTTTTGCACAATGAGGTCCTACTGCAGAGCACAGGAAACTATATCCTATACCTGGTCTCTTGGGATAGACCATATGATGGAAGACAATATAAGAAAGGCAGTGTGTGTGTATATACATGTATTTAAAAAACTGGGTCATTTTGCTGTACGGCAGAAATTGTCACAATATTGTAAATCAACTATAATAAAAAATTAATTAAAAAAGAATAATAGTGATTTATTTCTCCTATTGTTATGGCAAAATAAAATATTTTACATGAAATATTCATTTCTGTTTTTTAAATGCTTAGGATTTTAATTAGTGGAGGGAATGACAGGAGGATCCCATGTTGCCCAGTGGCTACACTCTGTTTTATCAAATTTTACCCCTTCATGATTAGGACCCAGAAAATCTTGAACTGCCTGGTGGTTCTTTGATAAACCACACATCTTGAGATATGAGTTTTTCTATCAGAGCACTCCAGCCTTTTTATAAACCCCTATCTTCTTTCAGTGATGCTACATATACAGCACAAATATCGATACTAAAGTGAAATCTGAAAAGAACCACATGCTTTATGTAAGCAAATCTATTCACTCATTGGCTCTTTACCCCACAAAAGCAGCTGTCTCAGCCACAATTCAAGACTTCAGACAGATCTCATTCGGCCTATCGGGACTCACACACACACAGATAACCTGAAAGACTGCAACTCAACGAATGTGCTGCCTCCTATTCGATTCTGAATAACCAGGTAGATAGAGATCGTTCGTTCAAACAGACAAACTAAAACGTGTACTGAGCCCTGCCATCAGGCACTGGGCTCACCATTTTGCAGATGTTATCTCCTTTGATAATGTGTTAGTTAGGGTAACATTAGCTGCTGTAACAAGTGAGACCCCCAATCTCAGTGGATCATCACACTCTCTGGAATGTCATCCAACTGGCAGACAGGGATAGAAGAGGTGAGAAAAGTACACCCTTTTCCTAATCACTTCTGGCCACACCCAGCAGAAAGCAGCTGGGGGCGGGGGGCAGGGGGGCAGTCAGCAAACATAGTCACTGGCTAGACAGTCCATTCTCAGAGACTGTCTACACTCCCCACGTTCTCAGAGACAGTCTATCCTCCACAAAAGGGAGCAAGCTTTTAGGGGCTAACTAACCATCTCGCTTGCTCCCTCTCTCTCTCCCTCCTCACCTCCCTCTTTCTCTCCTCCTTCTCCCCACCATACACACACACACACACACACACACACATACACACCCTATGAAGTAAGCATAATTTTCCCATATTACTAATAATGAAGTGGGCTAAGAGAGGTTTTGAAAATTTTCTAAGGTTTAATAACTCCAAGTCTATAAGATTCCAAAACTCTGGATCTTTCCCATACATCGTTTAACATGTAACCAGCATTCGTTGGTACAGCTCTGTCAATAGACAGAGCACTTGGGGCTTATTGGGAACTGATGTGTGAACCAGCATGGCCCTCCCCTGTCCATATCAATAATGTATGTCTCATAATTTTATTCAATCCATTTTAAATAAAGTAGGGTGTACCCCAGAGGACTTTAAACGATATATTTATTTATTTACGAAGGATTTTCTTCTTCCAGATTCCTTTTAGAGACTAGCATAACGTTTTCACAGAATAATAATTTTTAACATGGCAAGAATTGTTTTATAAAATATATAGGTTTGGTTGCAATGTGAATGGAAAGCTTATGTTCATAACTTTTTAAAACAGCTTCGAGTTGGTTTGTGGTTCACTAAAAATAAAAGTGATGCCTGGAACTAGTTCTTCCTGGGTTCAGTAAACTAATGTGATTAAGTTCTGGTTTAGAGTTAAGTCAAAGTCGGCTTCCTTGTAAAACAAGGGTCTTATTTCAAACAAGATAGCTTGCGTGTATGTGTGTGTGTGGGGGGGTGTTTAAGGCTTTCTGTATACAGTTGTTTAATCCTTCTTTGAAGCAATAAATCTTGGATATGATGAATAGCCCTTCTACTTTCCTGTCATGTGCTCCCCTCTAACTCTGTCCCCACCAATTCATTTCATTTCTATTTCTATTTTGCTTTCTATGGTTTATTCTATTGGCTGTCGAGGTAATTAATGTCATGTTTCTGAGTTCAAGTTTCCAGGGACCCTCAACTGGAAAATAAGCATGACGGGTGTCCCAGTGATCTATCTCTGTATAACAAACCAATCTAAAATGTAGTGACCCAAAACAGCTACCTTGTTAGGCTCATGGCTTCTGTAATCCTGAAATTTGAGAAGGACACTGCAGGGGAGGGACTTGAGAGCTCCTGGAACCACCTAAAGGGTACCTTCCACTCACATGTCTGGTGGCTGATGCTGACCAGGACCTCAGATGGATCTGTTGGCTGAGACATCTATAGCTACATCTACCTGTGGCCTCCCCATGGGGCCCTGGCTTCCTCAATGATGGTGGCTGGGTTGCAACAGCAAGCATCCCAAGAGAGCAAGACAGAAGCACATAACATTGTCACGACCTACCTGACAAATCACATGGTAGCATTTCTACTATGCTCCATCATTGAGGCAATCATCAAGGTCTGGCCAAGTTCAAGGGCTAGGGGACATGGAGCCCGTCACTCCACAAGAGGGTTGTTAAAGTCACATGGCAAGAAGATGTGGGATGAAAGATATTACTTTGACCATATTTGGAAAATAGCGTCAGCCACAGGGGGTTCGGGAGGCATACCCAATAAGGAGGGAGATACCTGTCTAGTCTTTCTCTCAGGCTGCTGCTCATGGCATCACTGTACTTGTGGCCAGAGAAAACTAGTGGAGGCCAGACCAGACCATAATGCTTACTGGACTTTCTGAAAGGCTTGGAATTAACCAAGGAGAATGACAATAGACATAACTTAATTCTCTAGACTAGAGGTAGCAGTTATCCTCAGACAACAGACCTGGCCCCTACAGAGCAGACCCACTGGCCCAAGCTCCTGAAATGCTGCCAGGTTATAAGAGTCAGCTTCCCTCCCTATAGCACCAATTCCCAGGCTTGCAACTCCTCCAGCCAAGGTCCAGAACACAGTTCTCCAAAACTCAGATAGAGTCTCTGTCATCCCCTAACCACCCCCCCCCAATACTGATTGACAATGGAAACATACATCCCTTCAAATATATCACCTTGCCCTTTGGTTCAATATTAGTTCATTCCCCAGAGCCCTGTGCAGTTAACACTGAATTCACTGGGTATGTAGCCTCCAGTGACGAGCCCAGGCTGGGTTCCAGCCATTCTATTCAGGCCCCTGTGTGTTATCCTCCAGCAGAAACGGTGCGATTATGCCTTCCTGTGACTCCCGGACTTAGTTCTCAATCTGTGAGAAAATGCATGAAAATACATGCGCACACAGCTTCCAAATACATCATCACATCTGATAACCAAAATTACCTATTGGAGTAGATATGAATGTCCCCATTTTGCATTTAAGGAAACTAAGGCAGACGTTCAAGGGCATGCTCAAGTGCCTGAAAGGAGGATTAATAAGTCAGCCTCTAACTCCCAGTTGTCCTTTAGACCACACTGGTTGTACAGATTCAGAAACTTGAGTTTTGAGTCTCGTGCACATGAGTCAGTATTTCCCACCTGATATTAACTCATTCATCATTTCCCTTACAGAAGCCTTTGCCACAGGTGGCAGGTAGCTCCCCATCGCTGTTCTCCTTCCTCCTTCCCCACCTCTCCCTTAGAGGCTGTCCATTTATTTTCCATCATTACCGTTTTGGCTTGGATCTGGACCAGTTTTCTCAAAGTGATAGAACACCTGTATCCCAAAGAGAAATGCCACTGCTCTGCAAAGCAAGCCTTTGAGTCTCTTTTTAAAGAGAGTTCCTACCGTGTGGCAGATTTTAATGACCTCCATCTCTCATGCCTGCATTGGGTCACCTGAGCCGCACTGCTCAAAACGATCTAACCACCTCATAATGCCGGCCGAGGCCGACTCAGTCTCACCACAGGGCGCCCGGCCTAATTCATTACACCACTCAAAGCCATAAATCACAGGATTCTCCTCCTTTCCTCCCTTCCCTCCCACCAAAAGGAGAGCGCTCACATGAAATCTATTTACATGGGATGATTATTCAATTAATTTTTTCATTACACTTGCCAGAAAGCATTGCCAGCATTTCTAAAACTGCCCTGTGTGTTTGCATTAATGATGATGGTGGTTTGTGCTACTTAATTTAGCAATCATGGCCCATTTGGAGGTCATGACCAGCCATATGCAGACTGGAGACGGTGGAGGGGCTGCCTGGTCAGGAACACGTGAGTGCCTGACACGTGTTCAGGATAAGCACAGAGATATGAAATGCTCTATGTGCTGTCTCCACAGCCATCCCCACTGTGGTGGCCTTAGCACAGGCTTGGGGCCCTCACCCTCAACAGCCCAGGTGAACCAAGGCCCCTCGGTTGTTCTCCCTGTCTCTCCGAGCCCCTCCAAACCACCCCCATGTAGGCTGCCAGAGTGATCTTCTTACAGTGTAAATCTGAGCCTGTCGCCCCTGCACATCAGTTGTGCCTGATGGCTGGTGGGAGAAGCTACAGGCTCTCATCTTGCTTTGCAGGCAACATCCTTTGTGACCTGGCCTGTCCCACCTGGCTGGCCTCAGTGCTTGCTACTTACTCCCCACCCCCCGCAAGAGGAGACCCATGCTCCAGCCATATAAATATCCCCAAACTACTCACAGTTCCTCAGCCAAACAAGCTCTCCCTGGCACCCAGGATATTTCTTCTGCCTAAAGTGTTTTTTACTCCCCCATCCACCTGGCAAACTTGCACCCACTGTTCAATACCCAGCTCAAATGTCCCCTCTCTTGGGAACTTTTTTACAGCTCTCACACGGCACTAGAGATCTTTTTCTGGGGTCTCCATTGCACAGTGTACATGCTTTAATCACAGCCATTGCCTTGTACCTTAATTCTCTGCTTTCCTATGCATTAGGTCAGTGTCCTGGTCATCCTTTCTTGTATCCCTAATACAAAGATACTTTAGTGAGAACTTTTTAAAAATACAGACCACTTAGAATTTACCTGGACCTAATGAGAAGCCCTAGAACTGACACTGTTAACAGTTTCCAAAGTTTGGTGGTGTTTTTTTTTTTTTTTTTTTTCTGTCAACTGACCAAATCCATAGACCTTGAGTTAGGGACCTACCACCCAGCACAAAACCTGCCTCAGCAGGAAATTAATGATTATATTGTAACAAGTGGAGGAATGTGTGCCTACTGAGTCGACAGAATCACAGAGTACGGTAGTGTTGATAAAGGCAATGAGGCAGCAGCTGCTCTTTCCTGCCCATTTTAGGCCCACACTCATCTAAAAGGGATCCTGCCCTGCAAGCCTGTTAGAAAAGAAATGGATGGGGAAGTTCCAGTCGTGGCTCAGCGGAAACGAATCTGACTAGCATTCATGAGGACACAGGTTCCATCCCTGGCTTCACTCAGTGGGTTAAGGACCTGGCATTGCCATGAGCTGTGGTGTAGGTCACAGACACAGCTCGGATTTGGAGTTGCTGTGGCTGTGGTGCAGGCCAGCAGCTACAGCTCTGATTCAACCCCTAGCCTGGGAAATTTCATTTGCCATGGGTGTGGCCCTAAAAAAAAAAAGAAAGAAAAGAAATGGATGAAACATCAATTTGGGTCTCACATAAGTGCACCAACTTCTAGGCTCCAATAATGATGTACATGGACTGCCTGACATCTGCCCTTTCTGGTTCACTCTGGGTGCAGAAGGGAAGAAAGCTGGGCAGCTCATGCCTGTGCAGACCTGGTCCTCAGCTGACACTGTGGTTGGAGTTGCTACAGTTCATCCAAGGAAGCCTCTGGAAATTCAGCTCTCTCCTCCTTTGACCCTTCAGCACCCACTGGCCCCCAGACTATGAACCAGAGTGGTAAATGTCCCCTACTGTCCTACTGTTGCTGAAGTCAAGCCCCATGTATTGCTTCAGCCTCCTTTTCAGAGGGCCAGCATCTCAGGGGGGATTGTCTGTGGCTCCCAAATTGATATCTCCTCTTGGTGTTACTTAGAGAACACAGGCTCATTCTCAAGAATTGGCATACAATATAGATCATATTGGGAATGATCAGGCCTTCATCATCAGTCCATCGAAATCCTCCCTGGCTGGAATTCCCATCATGGCTCAGCGGTAATAAACCTGACTAGCATCCATGAGGACGTGGGTTTGATCCCTGGCCTCGCTCAGTGGGTTAAGGATCCAGTGTTGCCATGAGCTGTGGTGGAGGTCACAGATGCTGTGGCTCTGTGTAAGTCACACAGCTGGCGTAGGCCAGCAGCTATAGCTCCAATTCGACCCCTAGTCTGGGAACCTTCACATGCCGAGGCAGCGACCCTGAAAAACAAAAGGAAAGGTGGGAGAAAGGGTGGAAGGGCAGAAGGGCCAGCATTTGGGGAAAACATTAGCAATGCTTGGGCAGCATGAGACACCCCCCCCCCCCGCCAGGGTTTCTAGAAAAGTGGGCAACAGAGGGGGCCCAAGAGCCAACGACCCCTACTGAGCTACTGAGCCCACCCTCCCCGGCCCTCTATGGTGTAGGGAGGCAATCAGCCAACCCATATTACGCTGGTTGAGAGCATGAGGTGAAAAAAGCCAGCTATGAAAATTCAAAATCAGACCCACACATTTATTAAGAAGACAGGAGCAGGGGAAAGAGAGAGAAAACGCTAAAGAATAGTAACACACTTTGTCCTCAAGGAAACAGGGAGAGTACACCGTCACAAACATGCCATTACAGTAAGCCTGAGTCTTGCTGTATTCTCCTAACTAGAAATGTGCTTAAACTCTGGGGTGGGTTCATAAGGGGCAATTAGCTCTAGTAGACAAAAGAGGTGCCAGGGAAGCTGATGTCCGAAGGGTGAGGACAGCATGCCATCCCTGTGGCCTCAGCCTGTGTGAGAGCACATGGGCCCCCAGAGCCCGAAATTCCCTCCCGACCATATAAAGGTGGCAAGTGATTATTTTGTGTCCCCAGGCAGGAAATTTATTTAACCTCCTTCTGGTGGAGACCCATAAATGCTATCATCATCACTGCTGTCAAGTTTTGCTGTCCCTTTAAAAAACAGCTCTTAATTCACGCCTGGCCTACCAGGAAGCAGGGAAGTTCTCCAGGGGCCGTGCAGGATGAGGAAGGAGGCGGCACTTTCAGCCACGTTTACCAAGGGGCTTCCTTCCTGGCTCCCTTCCCTCTCTTCCCCTCTCCCCTCACGGTGAAGCCTGCTGTAGAAGACACAGGAGACCTTAGAATTGCCCAGGAAGGTTCAGTGGAAGGCTTCTGATTTGCGCCCGATGGACTCGCCAGTGACTGTATCACCAGCCTCCCCTCAACCCCCCTGGAAACACTGCCACTGTCAGCTGCCGTCTTAGCACCTCTCTTGAGACTGGCAGTAAATCCTATCATTGGACCTTTTGACCAGACTTTTCATGGCCTTTGGGTCTTTTTATTGGACACTGAGTCAAGAATTTAAAGGCTCACAAGTTCCCACCATGGCTCAGTGGTAGTGTATCTGACAATTAACCACGAGGACACGGGCTTGATCCCTGGCCTCAGTCAGTGGGTTAAGGACCCCGGGTTGCTGTGATCAGTGGTGCAGGTCGCAGGTGTGGCTCAGATCCCAACTACTGTGGCTGTGGTGTAGGCCGGCAGCTACAGCTCCGATTCGACCCCCTAGCCTGGGAATTTCCATATGCCGCGGGTGCAGCCCTAAAACAACAACAACAAAAATATATATATATATTTTTAATACTTTCTGGGATATTTCAAGTTTTCCAAAAAAATTCACATATTAATTTTAATAATAATGCAAAGGAAACAAAACCCTCTAGGCTTTTCTTCTTCTTCAGTAGCACAGGCAGAAGGCCATATGGCCTTTCTCACATCAACAAATGTTCCACACAGACTCCCTTGACACCATTTCAGATTAAAACCAGTAAGATCAAGCAGCAGGTTAACTTTGTGTTTAGTTAGAGAACTGGAAAGAAACTATAGTAATTGAGCAGCTTAAAGATGAGCATTTAAATTCTCTCTTTTTTTTTCCATCTTTTTAGGGCCACACCTGTGGCATAACCTACTAAGTGCGAGGCAAAGGATCAAACCCATGTCCTCATGGATACTGGTCAGGTTTGTTACCATTGAGCCATTTTGGAAATTATGAAAATAAAATTTTATTTTATTTTTATTTTTTGTATATTCTAGGGCTGCACCCGCGGCATATGGAGGTTCCCAGGCTAGGGGTCTAATCAGAGCTGTAGCTGCCGGCCTTCACCAGAGCCACAGCAACTCGGGATCCGAGCCGCGTCTGTGACCTATACCACAGCTCACGGCAACGCCAGATCCTTAACCCACTGAGTGAGGCCAGGGATCGAACCCGAAACCTCATGGTTCCTAGTTGGATTTGTTAACCACTGAGCCACAACGGAACTCCTGAAAATAAAATTTTAAAAAGAAACATCCTTATGATGCCACAATTCAGAGATATTCATGGTTGACCCGAAGTAATTAGTAGTCTTTTGGTTGTGACAGAAAATATAACCTAAATTATCTGAAGCAGAAAAGGGGATGTGGGGGCTCATATAGACGACAGTTCAGGGACAAGCACCTATCAGACATGGTAGAACGTGGAATTTCAAGCCCTGTCCCTAAGGCCAACCTCTGGCTACCTCTGCTCTGCTGGGTTTCCTCCTCATGCTGGCAAAACGGCAGCTCTCAGTGCTGACATTCTCCTCTCAGCTTCCTAGCACATTCTAGGACTAGTTCGGATTTGGTCACCTGCTCATCTCTGAACCAATCCCTGTATCCAGGATGATACTGCTCTCTGATTGGTCAGGACTGTGTCCCAAGCCCCCTCTTGGAGCCAATAAGAAGAGTCTCTGCCTCCCGACTTAATGGGCTGAGAAGGCAGAGATGGTTTCCTGCAAGGAATCTGGGCATTATCCCAATGTTACAATGTTTTGATGGAATCAGTGTCAATGACACTGTCCAGGGCTGTTGTTGCTGCCACTGTGTATTTTAAGGATTCTGGCCCCTCCATTGGTACCTACGCTGAGTCAGAGAAAAGAAACACATCATGTGAAGTTCCATCTTTAGGTAAACCTGATGTTTTATTTTTTCATAGCTTCACTGGTTATTTGAAGACTCAGAGTGGTAACTGACCGTCCTACTCCTAGCCCCAAATTTCAAAAGACAAGCTAAATATTCTGCCTCATTCAACCTGCTTTGTGATAATGTATGAGGTCCACCCCCCACCCACCCCTCACTCCCATTCCTACCTTCTGACACAGCTGCAGGCTCCTAGAAGGAGGGAGTCTTGGTCCAGGATAGTACCCAGTTTCTCATTGTGTAATTCTTTTCTTTTTTTTTTTAATGGCCACACCTAAGGCATATGGAAGCTCCCAGGCTAGGGGTCAAATCGGAGCTGCAGCTTCCAGCCTACACCACAGCCACAGAAACATCAGATCTGAGCCATATCTGCGACCTACACCAGTGCTCACAGCAACGACAGATCCTTAACCCACGGAGCGAGGCCAGGGATTGAACACACATCCTCATGGATATTAGTCGGGTTCATAACCCCTGAGCCACAATGGGAACTCCCTGTGTAATTCTATCTTTATTGTTTTCCTTCATGTATCCTTGTAGTGGGAGCATGGAGAATGAGGTAGAGTAAGATGCTTGGTCTTCAGGGTTTGGGAGACTGAAAACATTAGATTTTCAAATTTATAGGTTCTAGGTATGTGAGTGCTAGTGCCATAGAGAACTTGAGATGGATCCTATCATAACAATCAGAGGAAGAGGAAATGATTTTAAGGAATGAAAATAAACATGCACAGCAAGCACCTTCCCATGTCCATAAACATCCTTGGCAAACAGGATTCGGATGTACTCTAGTAACTAACCCATGTTGGATGTTTCCTAGATTTGTGTCTGTTTCGCCCTGTTCTAATATAATGCTATAAGGAATATTCCTGCATATAAATCTTTAACTGCTTCTTAATTATTTCTGCAGGATAAATTTCTAGAAGTGGAATTATTGGATCACAGGCTCTTTTTTTACACTGGATTTCCAGAAAAGCATTCAGTTATAGGACCACCTGCTGGGTGTGATCTGGGTCTCTCCTGACCCTGATCATGCTGTTAACGTGAGAAAAAGAACATTGGGATTGAGGACAAATCGTAAAGCAGATGGCAGACTGAAAGTGATTTCTTAGGAGAGCCTTAGGAGAGGTAAAGTTGAATCAAAATTGAAAAGTGGAGCAAAAAGTTATCTTCTATGGAGTACATATGTGGAACAGAGCCATGCAAATGACCCTCAGGACTCCATTCTGACATGAAGTCACCCTGAACAGTACAACATTGATAAGACTCCTGGGTCTTGGGAGGTAGGCTAGAAAAACTAATTTTTTTTGGGGGGGGGGAACATTTCATTTTTGGTAAAGTCAATGAAATATATTAAATAAAATCTACTTGTCTTATTTAACCATTCAAGCTACATACAGACAAGAGTGAATCTAGTCACTCATTCAGTCATTCAGCAAACAGATGTTTACTTGCAAAACATTATTCTAGGAATTTGAGGCTACAGAATTTGAAATGAAGAAAAATCTAATAGCTAAGCCAAACCTGCCACACATAAAGAAATAAATCCAAAATATGTGCATGACACTTACTGAGAGAGAATGGTTCCTAGGTGAGAAGAAGACCTGGTGGTGAGTTAAATGATTTTATTAACTTATCAAGAGAAAGAATATATCAGACAGAAAAGAGATGTGATCACAGAACATACAAGAGGGAAAATGAGAGAGATTTATTTTGGCAGAGCTCATCAAAACTCTTTTGGTATCCTAGGAAGTCCATAGGAATATATAACTTGTTTGATTTCTCTGTGGACATAGATGCATCAGACCATCAGAGCCTGATGATATTAAACATTCAAATCCGCCACCAAGGCCCCATGCTCTGATCTCTTATAATCCATGCAACCTTCTGACAATCTGACTTTATCTGTAGTTTTCCTAGATGGAGAAAATGTGCAAATCTGGCTAATGTGAATGTCTCTTCCTCCTGTAAGTTGCATTTCCCATTGTAAATTGCAGAATTGACGTTTTGATTTATATACATGAGCTGGATTAATTTGCACCCTGAGAAACTGGCACACTTAATATGCTGAGAAAAATCAACCTTCTAAGCCCTCAAGGCTTGGGGTTAGATTCACCAAAGTAATACTACCATCCTGTACAGCCGCCCGATGACCAACCAGCCTGCCCATAGCACAGCGTGTGGTGTACAGAAGGTGTCCACAAATACTTCTTGACTTAAATGGATTTGAATGGAATGGGTTTGATTTAATTGAGGCTGGAAGACAGAGAGATAAGAACAGGCTCACAGACTTGGGAAGTTACCAATAGAGTCAGCTGAAGCTTTGAGAATGAATGAGGTCACCCAGGAACAATGCAACTTATAGAGAGAGACAGGGGAGCTGATGGCGGTAACTGAGAAAATTCCCAAAAGAAGGAGCTAAAAGAGGGAGACCGTTACTGGGGTATCTAAAGGTCAGTCAGAGAGGAAGGCCGAGTGGGGTGGAGGAAGTTCTAGTTTATCCTTCTTTATCTCTTTCTCCATAAATTACCTAATTTATACATATTTGCAAGTAATCTTTAATAATAATTCAACTTCCTACATCCAAGTAACAGTGAGCCATCTGTAATGAGATGTCTATTGGGTCCCCTAATACAACCTATGAAACAGAACTCTTGATGTGTCCCCTCAAAACCTCTTCCTCCATCTCCCCAGCTCAGTAAATAGTTCTCCAGTTGTTCAAGCCAAAAACTAAGGCATCACCCTGAATTTTTTCACTTTCTTCACTCACCTCTCCTCTCACCCCCACATCAAATCCATCACTGCTTTGTGGCTCCATCTCAAAAACATGTCTCAAATTCATAAACTTCCTTCATCTTCACTGCTTTTCATCAAGCCACCAATACTTCTTGCATTCTGATTTTGTCATTGGCACACCTAGTCTCTTAAAACTACCCAGGGGTTCATGCCGCTCTTCTGCCTAGAAACATTTCATGATTTTCCACTGCAGCTAGGATAAA
Source organism: Phacochoerus africanus (assembly GCF_016906955.1). NCBI lineage: Eukaryota > Metazoa > Chordata > Mammalia > Artiodactyla > Suidae > Phacochoerus > Phacochoerus africanus. Next base: position 14,339,953 of record NC_062548.1, read on the forward strand.
ACACGAAATCGTCACCATGTGGTCTAAAAGTCCTGAATGATCCTCCAATTCCATCTCCTACCACCAACTCACTGTTGACCACAGCCCAGCCACACGGCTTTCCTTTCTCTCCACGAATGTACCAAGCTCATTCCTTCCTCTGGGACTTGATCCTTCCTGCTTCATCTGCTCCTAGGCTCTATCGCAATCTTTGGAGGGCTACCAGGTATTATTCAAATTTCTCCTCCTAACCATCTCTAAGAACCCTATCAAATTACACAGCCCCGGAGTTCCCACCGTGGCTCAGCAGGTTACAAACCCGACTAGTATTCATGAGGACTCAGGTTCAATTCCTGGCCTTGCTCAGTGGCTTAAGGATCCAGTGTTGCCATGTGCTGTAGTGTAGGCTGGCAGCTGCAGCTGCAATTAGACCCCAAGCTTGGGAACTTCCATGTGCTGTAGTTATGGCCCTAAAAAGCAAAAAACAAAAACAAAAAATAAATTATCCAGTCCCAAATGTAGCCACACTGAAACACATTACCTGCTTCTGTTTTTTCCATGGCACTTCCTTATTTGCTAACCTGTTAATTTTCCTCTTGATTTCACCCCTCTACCACACGCATTCCATGAAAGCAGGGACATTTTTTCCCCACCACTGTGTTCTCCAGAATCTAAAAGACTGCCTGGCACATATTAGGTGCTCAGTAAATAGTCATTCAATAAAATATGAATCGACAGAATGTAAGAAGCTAAAGGAAACTCTATGTGAGAAGGACTCCATAAGCCTGCTCACTCTTTACTAGAATATATTTTTCTAGCCACATCAAGAATCCCCATTAGGAGTTCCTGCTGTGGCACAGTGGATTAAGAATCTGACTACAGGGGCTCGGGTCACCGCTGAGGCATGCATTCAATCCCTAGCCCTAGGCAGTGGGTTAAGGATCCGGCATTGCTGCAGGTTCCTGTGGCCCAGGAACTTTCATATGCCACAGGCGCAGCCAAAAATAAAAAAAATTTAAAAAATTTTTTTAAAAAAGGAATCCCCATTAAAAAATCTGGTTCCATTTGTAATATTTTATTTTTGCTTTCAAAGACCCAAATACTTGATCTTTGGCTCCTCTTAATGGCCCCAGGAGGCATGCCAAAATGAAAGAAAAAAAATAAATCCACCCATGCTATTGAAATACCAGAAAGATGATTTTCATGTATTCGAACCTAATATTTATACTGGAACACAGAAACATGACTCTAAGGGGGAAAAAAGTCACAAGAAAACACAATTTATTGCAGTCTAGTGCTACTTCCATTTTTTCACCTTGAACAAAGGACTTAAACTCTCCAAGCCTTAATATCCCCAGGTTCACCAGTAGGTTCACCAGTCCCTGCCTCTTTTTTTCTAACTCTCGGGTCTATTTTAACTCATAAAATGTGAAAAATACCTAACAATGGCTTAAGGTTAGAGATTTTATAGGTTATAGAGCTTGTGAATTTTTGATAGCTTTAGAAAAAAGAGTGAATTATTATTTTTATGGTCATAATTCAGAGACAGTTTATCACATTATATAACCTTGAAAAGAATTGTTTTTTAACCAAAGCGACAATATGTTTACATCATGGACTGTTACAGTAGTAATAGGAGACACTACTGCATTAGTGAAAAGGAAGATGCTAGAATGAGAGGAATGGAAAATCAATTTATCCACTTTTCCAACCTAACATTTATATGCTGACACCAAGTGCTGATAGTTATTGAGTAAAATATCAGATGTTTATCTAACGTTTCAAACACTACAGGCTGCCAAAATTTCCTTCTGCAAATTCCAACTGCCCGACTTAAGTTCCAAGCAGGATTTCTTTCTTCTGCGGCACAACTGTGGTACATGACATTGAATACTTTCCACCTGTGATTGGTAGAGTGCGATAAACTATTTAATAGTTATAGAAGTTAAAAAAAAATTACTGCAAATACCAAAAAACTTGACTAATTTTGCCTTAAAAACATTGAGGTTTTGGAGTTCCTCTTGCAGCTCAGCAGGTTAAAGACCCAATGTTGTCTCTACAAGGATGCAAGTTCAAAACCTAACCTCGCTCCATGGGTGAAGGACCCAGCACTGCTGCAACCTGCAGTGTAGGTCACAGATGCAGGTCCAATTCAACCCCTAGCCTGGGAACTTCCATATGCCACAGGGGTAGACATTAAAAAAAATGAGGTTCCTTTATCTCATCCAGAAAGAATTCTAGGAGACAAGTCTAAAACTGACAGGATAACTCAATGATGCCATCAGAGACCCAGCAAGGATGCGCTGGGAAGTGTTTAACAATCATCCTGAAGGGGAAAGTCCTGATTTGTCATATTAGCCAATTTCCATGGTGTACAGACTTCCACCATGGTTTTATTTTAAGCTACCAACATGCTATAACTGAATTCGGAGTTGGAAAGAAATATTCAGCAGCACACCATTACAGAAGATTTCTACCACATATATAATAGATGTAACTACTCTCAAGAGCATTAGATAGTAGTAAAATGTAATAGAAGAGTGAGGAAAGCATGAGCTTAGGGCATTATCTTTGTTTTAATAGAATTTATTTAATTGTAAGTTTCTATAAGGTAATTTTTAATCATGGTGGTGCTGAACAACATGCTTGCAAAATTCCTAAAAATTTAACAGTCAGATCTCACAAGCTGGTACAGCCATGTCCAACACACCACTGAATGCAGGTTCTTTTTATCATTTTGCTCTACCGTCTTCAAAGTGTATACTTTCACCTGCATGCTTACTGCCTCATGGTCACAAGATGGCTGCTGCCCTTCCAACCCTCACAACATGCATACTCAGGCAAGGAGAAGAAAAAGGCGTACAACAGCTAAATGCCAATTTTTAAAAGATACTTGCCCGAAGCACCACTCAGAGCCTTCTGTTTACAACTTGCTGACTGGAATTGGGCCACGTGTGCCTAGACCAAAGATGGTCAGGCAGGAAGGAATGACAGCGGATGACTGGGCTGGACAACCCAATGGGCCTGCCATAACCATACAAATATACCTATGGAACTCCAACATTTAAGACACCATACCATACGCAGCACAATGACACAAAGATGAAAAGTTCAAGATTCAGTACTTGCCCCCTCAAAGATTCTTAGAAGATAAGACATGCACATGTGGAGATACAGCCAACAATTCTCCTTTCACTGCACACTGAGAGCCAAGTATTGGTTCAGAAGCTAAGTACCTATGGATCTGGCGGAGGCAGGCAGCACTCTGGACTAGGTGGTCCATTTCAACAGAAGGGCTCATCATCACGGAAAGAGAAGTCAGGCCAAACAAGCAATTGCCAACAGATTTATAAATTCTGCTTAATTTGAATCATTAATTAGTGTACATGGGCATGGCCTTTAGTACACTCCCAATTTCAGTTATTTCAGCTAATTGCATGGGAGGCTTAAATTTGTGTGGAAATATGTGGACTAAAATTAAATTGCTCTCTCTGAAATGACCTACCTGCTTTTTCTAGGTAACAGATAATTATCATTTTTCTAAGCTTAGTCCAATACTCTTCAAAGCCCTCTGGAATCACACTACTGATATCAAGCGGCTTTTCAAGTGTTCCATTTTTTAAAAAGTCTATCTTTCTGTCCAAGAAAGAATACCACAACAGTGGCTTAAAGCATCATGAGAATATTTCCAAATGATGATCGTAATTCTGATTTGAGTATTCTTGCCATTCTGCCAGAAACTTCTATCTTCATCAAGGTTGAATTATATTACTCCTGTATTTCTTTCTATGTTCACAGCTCTCTCCTGCTCCTGTGCAGAGGACAGGACCCTCGCTCTTAGCACAAACAGACATCACCTAAATGAACACGAGTGAAGGTTGCTCCAAGTTGCTGAACTATAGAAGCCTTCGGGGCTGTGGGATCAGGCCATCAATTCTGCCTGATGTAAAAGGTTATTCTCTTACTGCCTTTCAGTTTTGCCCTTTTAGCTCCGTATGGGTCACCACTGAATTCCTGCCTTAAAAAAAAATTTAGCATAATGGCCTGTCTGGCACAATGATAGGTCTGGAAAGTTCAGAGAAATTCTTGCTACAAGGTCCTTCAGGGCCTGTGATAGACAAATAATAGCATCTTCCCTTCCCTAGGTGGCCTAGAAACTTTTCCTCCACCACCCTGCCTCTCTCCCCATATAACTCGCTATACCCGGTGTAAAAAAAAAATAATATATTAACCAGCTATTGTTGCAATAATGTTGTACACATGACTTTCCAAAAACACACTGCCTTACAGCAGCAAGCATGTCTTTTCCTGGCTCCTAAGTGTGCAGGTTTCTAGGACAGCCCAGGATGTGGGTCAGCCTAGCCTGGCTGCAGACTTCCGGTGGGGCTCAAGTCCACTCCATATGTCCCTACCTCTCTTTGGACTAGCAGCTACCTGGGGCACAGTCTTTGTCCATAAGTAGACACTGAATGCCAGTGAATATCGCCTGAGTCACCTAGGAGCTAAAATAAGGGTACAGCTCTAGAGAAAAATTTAGTAATGGAATCAGTTTTTACAAACATACTCACTATAGCTGGGTTGATAATGCAAAGCAACATATGATTAAAAGCAAGACTGGGAACGGGTAGGTAGGAAATTTTGATAGATCTAAGCAAGGGCATTTTCAAAAGAAGAAACATGTCTGAGGGAGGCAAAGTTTCTATATGGGGATGAGCATCATATCAAACATATACCATCCTAACTTTTATAAGGTTATAACTTTTATAAGGTGATCATGTTTAACCAGTCAGTAGGTGGGTTATATGCCAGCCCTGTTTCTCTATCCCTAATTTTTAACTATCTTTCCAGTACTTGATTTGTTAATAATAATAATTGTAGGCACAAAAGGAGAAATTCTTCAGAGTGCTTTCATAATGCAAATATTTGCAGTATCTAAACAAGTGATTTGTTTTAGAGATTCAGGTTTCTTGAAAACCAGGACTACTTCCTACAGAGACTTTTATTCACATGCAAAGAAATCACAGCCAAGGAAAAAAGGTGACTGAAAGATTTCACTGCAGGTGGCAGGAGACCTCAGTCACTCAGTGAGACTGTGGACTCCCAGCAGTGGTGATGCAAGAAAAGATTACTTGCCTGTCTTTTATTCATTTCAATGGGAAGTCCGGAAGAACAGACATTGAACTTGGCACTGGTTTGAATCCAGTTCCTCAGTTTTGTCTCCAGGTTTCAGCACTCTGGCCACTGGGCTGAATTGGATTCTGAGAGCTGGAAGGTCACTGAACCTTCCTTCATGTCATAGAGGCTGAAAAAGAAGCCCAGAGTTTATTCAAATAAATGTAAAGACGATTGGGACTAAAATCCACGTCTCCTGATTTCCCACCTTCTGGGTCCCTCTTGTGCTCCCAGAGCATCTCCCATAAGCCATCTCCTCCCACCAGCTTCTGCAAAATCACCTCTTCAAAACAAGTGTGGAGCCTTGCCTGCAAAGACTTCAAAACAAGTGTGGAGTCATCCCCCCGCCCCTCCTCATTTGCTGAATGTCCTCAGCTAAATGGCGTGATAGCTCTCTGCTTCCACGTCCTCCTCTGGAAAATGGGACTAATGATATATAACAGGGTTACTGGAGGAGCTTGTAGGCTAGCACAGTGCACAGGGCCTGACGTAGAAGCAGAGCCACAAGTAGCGGTTACAATGGTGACAATTAAGTGATACAGAGGCCCATCCGGGGAGGATACAGGCACAGAGCACTTGGTGGGGGCTTTTGGCATGATCTGGCCTGCGACCCGGGTGAATTTCTGTCGTGTTTCTGCTACGGGATAGCAGAATTCAGTCTTCTGAGAGACAGAGAAGATACAGAGGTCTCCCAGCTCTGCCAAGCACCTGTTTAGGGATTTGGGAAAAGCGATCATTTCCCTACTGCGCACACTCACCCGCCCCGCTCCGCCCGCCTGGGGTGTCACCTTTCATTTAATGACTCCAACCCGGATAAATGTACTGGGGGAGTGAGATGGGGAGAGCAGCAGTGGTCCTCGGGATTCAGAGATGTGGCTCATGACAGGGAGCTAGGTTTCCCGGCAGGTAAATGGAGATGTGCCCCATGGAGATGGGAGGAAGGAGAGGCTTGATAAAAGAGGGGCCCAAAGGTGGGGGCCGGCAAGGAGGAAGGACCCCAGGAGAGAGTCTGCTGGGATAGAAGGAAATTATACTGGACAGTTTTAAGTTTCCTCCCCCCTGTGTTATAAATCCCCTGACTTACCCCCGCATGCATGAGGACCATTTAATTCAAGCTTGAGAGAGAATACAATGGGGAATAAAGTATCAGGAGAATCATGAAAGGAGGGGCCTGCCTGAAGCTGTCCTGGAGGTAAACGCTGCCCTCCACAGGTGCGCATCCCTCCCAAGGTGGACATGAATGGTCAGAGCTAGCACTGCTGAAATCCTGAAGGAAAACAAATATATTCTCCCATCTCATCCCGTCTCGTAATTTGAGAGGTTCTGTTCCACGGTGGAGACCATCTTCTATGTTACTGTTCAGAAACCTATTAGTTCCCATCCTTTGCCCCCTCTTTTTAAATGGGACAGTGTGGGGAAGATGACAAAAAGAAGCAGACTCACAGATGTGGAGCACAAACGAGAGGTCACCAGTGGGGAGAGGGAAGGGGGAGGGGCAAGCCAGGGGCAGAGGATTCAAACATACAAACTACTAGGTATAAAATAAGCCACAAGGATGGAGCTCCCTTGCGGTGCAAAGGGTTAAGGATCAGGCATTGTCACTGCAACAGCCCAGGTTGTCACTGTGGTGGTATATAACTTGTAGGGTTATCGGAGGAACAAGTAGAATCGTACAATGCACAGGGCCTGCTGTGGGAGCAGAGCCACAAACAGTGGTTACAATGGGGACAATTAAGTGACGCAGGAGCCCATCCAGGGAGGATACAGGCACAGAGCACTTGGTGGGGGCTTTTGGCATGACCTGGCCCACGCCCTGGGTGAATTTCTGTCGTTTTTCTGCTCTGCAACAGCATCAATCAGTCTTCTGAGAGACAGAGAAGATAGGGAGGTCTCCCAGCCCTGTGGTGTGGGTTTGATCCCTGGCCTGGAAACTTCCACATGTCACCAAAATAAAAGCTACAAGGATATATGTAGAACATGAGGAATACAGCCAACACTTTATAATAACTATAAATGGAGCATAACCTTTAAAACTTGTGAATCACAATATCATACAGCTGTAACATATAATATTGTACATCGACTCTACTCCAATTTTTAAAAACGGCATCCATGGCCATTGGAAAAAAGAAAGTGCCCCTTGCCCAGCCATATCATTCTTAATGACCACACGAAAGCCAGAGGGAAGCTGGGAATCACCACCTGTCAGGATACCACAACCCCCTCTTAACGGCAAAATTCTACAACATTGTTAAGCCTGAATTTTTCCATCTGTAAAATGGAAATAAAATCTCCCACCTCATATGGGTAGCACAGGGCTTAAATAAGCAGCCCCAGTTTTATGAAGGCACTTGTGCAGCACCTGGCATGTGGCAGGGTTCATGTCAGTTTCCTTCCTCCATAGCTTCGTAACTCACCAAGGTCAACCTTCAAGTTCATGTGTGAAAACAAAAATGAGTGCTTCCAACAGCACTGTGACAGAATCCTAAAGTTGGGACCCTCAGGGGAAGCTTTCTTAAAAAGCACCTAATGCAGCCTCTTCCAAAAGAACACTCTGCCAGGAAATTACTTCTAGGAATAGGGAATAGTGTTATTCCCAGGCAGAAAAACCACTAGTTCGAAAACCAAGGCAACTGGACATTGTTCAAAGGTCCCCCAAACTGCCCATCAAGGTGTGGGCGCCTAGGCAAATATCAGTTGTGATAATTGGGTTAAAATAGACAAAAAGAGACTTTAAGGGAAAAGAAGCCCCAAAGTGGCAGTCTGAGGGGTGTCAGCAGACAGAGAAAATACAGTGTACCATGGGGACTTGGTGACGAGGAGGCGGGGGAGGACCTGGGGTCAGGGGCTCATGAGAGGTCTGGTCATGGAGTGCCTTGACCACTGGAGCTCTTAAGAAAAAGTTGGCAGAATGACCTTGGTCTCTTCCACGTTAATGGGCCCTGACCAGATCCCAGCAGGGTAGGAACCCGGGACTATGACCACACTCCAGGCCAGCCCGTGTTGCCAAAGTAGGCAGGAGGCACCAAACGCTAGGGATTCAGCCTCTAGGGATCTCCTTTCTGGAATCACTGCTGATGGGTTCTGCTGTGGATCTCGGCATGCTGTCCTCTCCCTGTCTCCCTGTGGGACTCTGGAGATTATCAAAATGCAAGCTGGGCCCCCCAGCCACTGAGTCTAGGAGAGGAAAAAGCCCAGGAGTTATGGACATGGCTCTGAGGGTTTTTTCATCATCTGAGGGCTCAATATTTAGAGCAATATTGATTCGATTTATCTAGTGTTGTAATGTTCCATTGGTTGCTAGGCAACAGAGTTCTTGCTTCCCTGTTTTCTGGGTGGCTCATGGGAGTTTGACTACCAAAGAGATTACTTTGTGTATATGAAACTAAATGGACCATAGGTGCCCTACCTAAGTGGAGGAAGACTGTTTCACTGGGCAGCATTAAGACCACGTTTCCCATCACAGCGCGGTAATTGCAACTCAACCTCCAGGACAACAGGGCCATTCATATTCACATTCCCCTACAAGATACCCACCGAGAACAATTTAATAACAGAAAGTTGTGCTGATGCAGAACACCCTAGGTTGTGTGCTTTACTGTTCCATCCTCATCAAGCTCACACTGGCACGGGGGCAAGAAGAGGTTCAGTCCTCCCCATTCTGGTCCCCTCCAAACCCCACATTCATAACCCCAAGCAGCAACCTGGCTGGGTTAGAAAGGGCAAATTCTGGTTTGCACTTCAATCCTGGGATGGCAAGGTCTTTCCTCCTTTCTCGTATCCCCTCTTCTCCCAAACTGCCCCCCAACCTGCCTTCCCGTTTTTGGAGGCTCTCTCCCAAGTCCTTCACACTGACGACGATGTTCGCTGTTTCTTTAAACTCCCAAGTCGGAAGCAGCAGGCAAACCAGGCACTGGCAGCTTGGGCTGCATGGTTCAGTGACTTGGCGTTAATGACGTTTATTTGGGAACCTGCGGGACAGCCTGACCTATTTTAGGCTCTCTGCTTTAACCGTATTTCCCTCCCCCATTTGTCCAGTTAGAAATGAAGGCAAATGGGATGGTGGGGAGGTTGGGGGATGGGGGAGGGAAAAACTTGGAGCTCAGGGCTCTAAGAGTTACATCGGAAGCTGCCCGAGTTGACCATAACACTACCCACTGTCACAGAGGCCATGTGAAGCCCTTCTGGAGAGGCTGGGATTCAGGGCTGTGTCCCCAAAGTGGCCACAGCTTCCCGAGGCCCTCCTCTGCTCAGTTTCCCAGGTGGGGGGAGCCATAGGAAACACACACCGCAAAGGCCACATTTTGTCTTGGTTCTGTGTTTTCCTCCACGGAAAGACCTATTCTGTTCCGGAGAGAAATGATCTCTTTCTTCCAAAGAGCAAAGCTCTCTGGAGGAGGGGAGGAAGGGGGGGAGGAGGCGGGGAGAGAAGCAAGTGCAGGCAAATAGCCAACGACACACATTTAGGGAGACTAGGAATGTAAAGCAGATGTTGTGCAGGAAAATAAACCACTGCCCTGGGAGCTTCATCGCCAGCCCCTGGAGAATAGGGTTTCTCAGATCCAGGCAAATAACACAGTAAGTCACTGAAAGCTGCATACACATCATAACTCGCTCTAAGGAATGGCCCTTCTGGGTTGCTCGGTCCCCGGGCTCCGCATCTTTCTCGTGGCTGAGTGGCAGCGGCATTCCTCTGAATCGATGTTACTCTGGCTCTTTAACCAGGAATCAGGTGCCATCACTCACACCAGAGCTTCTTCCCCACAATGGCGAGCAGGAGCGGCAAGCCCTGGAGCTCCAGAGGGGCAGGCGATGGCCCTATAAGCCTGCGTTATGGCACAGTGGAATTTATTCCATGAGGGTAGAGGCTCTAAGGCAACAAGAGGACCCAGACCACCACGTGAAGACCCTAACAGAACGGTCGCAGCCCTTGTGGAGCAAATGGTGATACTGAGGTGGAATTGCCGCAGCTGCTGCTGCAGGCAACTCAGGAAATGTTAACGGCTATCAAGAAGATGCTGTGCTTTGCGAGTTCCCTTGTGGCACACTGGGTTAAGGATCTGGCATTGTCACTGCAGCGGCTCAGATTGCGACTGTGGCATGGGTTGAATCCCTGCCCCTGGAAATTCCACATGCTGCAGGCATGTCCAAAAAAAAAAGAGAGAAGATGCTATGTTTGAACCACCTGGAAGGTGCCAAGGGGCAAAAAGGAATATAGAAGGTGAGGGGGGTCCCAGCACTGGGTGACACAGGGGTCAGAGGTGTGATGTCTCTTCCCACAGGGTTGCAGTCTAGGAAGCAAGTCCAAAGGAGTTAACACGGCTCAATTCAATCCAAAGGCCTCAAGGACATAAAGCACCAGGTGAGTCTTAAGAGAAATAAAATCAAGGAGCAAGTATCCCCTGTGGTACGTCACTAAAGTTAAAAACGGTGACATGTCTGGCCAGCAAATTGCTCCCTGAGAACTGAGTCCACAGAGCAAGTCTTATCACAGATTCTTTAAATTGACAACTTCTACAACCTCTAAAGTGCGTTGACAAAGTCAGAAAGAGTCCTTTTCCTAAGCACGCCTCTTTGCTTTTTTGGATTTCCTTGTAGAATTTCACACGTCAGGTAGGCACTGCAATATTTTGAGTCCCAAAATATTTTTCAGGAATGCCATCTGGAAATATCAACCTGTCAGACATTGTGTTAAATTATGAGCCTGTCTGGTGGATGTCTTTGGAGGCTGCCTGGACATTTGGCCAGGCATTTTTTCCCTCCTTCCCTCTCATATTTCTTTTCTTTCCTCAGTGTGTTTTCCTAGGACTGTGATTCACATATTTATAATTAGAGCAGAAAAAGGGGGAAGAATGTTCTCATCCCATTCCAGGCAAGGCTTTCACCTCTGGAATCTAGATTAACAGTGTGACATCTTGAAGGCCAGAGGGAACAGGAGGGAGGAAGGAGGAGGAGGAGAAGAGAAGGAAGAAGAGGGAGAGAAGGAATTCACTGCAAAGGATCTTTCCAGACCCGGAAGGTCACTGAAACTGGAATCACTTGCACCTCGATGATACTACCATACTGAAAGAACATATCTTTTTCTAAGTGGAATCTGGTTTAACAGAGGGCTATCAGGCCTTAAAATTAATTAGAGGAGTTCCTGCTGTGGCACAGTGGGTTAAGAATCCAACTGCAGTGGCTCGAGTCTCTATGGAGTTTGAGCCCCAGCCTGGGGCAGTGGGTTAAAGGATCCATGGATTCCATCCCTTGCCCTACAACTTCCATATGCCGTAGGTGTGGCCATAAAAAAAAGTGAATTAGAAAAATTAATTCCTTAAGGAAACATAACATCGAAAAATAAGAAACCTAGGTGGACCCACTATTGCTGTGCTGATTAAGGGGCGTGATCACAGGGATGTCAGCTGATAAAAGCTCCTGCTGTGTCTACACACCCAGATGGCTGTGAAAGACACCAACCTGCTGAGGGCTGGATCACAACCCATCGGTTAGGAACTGCCTGGCTGCTTGACTGAATTCAGCTGGTCTGTTTTGAAAATAACCCACACTTCACCTAACAGCATTACTTTTTCTGAAATCTTTTTTTTTTTTTTCGTCTTTTTGCCATTTCTAGGGCCACTCCCGCGGCATATGAAGGTTCCCAGGCTAGGGGTTGAATCGGAGCTGTAGCCACCAGCCTACACCAGAGCCACAGCAACACGGGATCCGAGCCATGTCTGCAACCTACACCACAGCTCACAGCAACGCCGGATCCTTAACCCACTGAGCAAGGCCAGGGATCGAACCCGCAACTTCATGGTTCCTAGTCGGATTCGTTAAATAATAATATTTTAAATAATTATTTTAAAATTTTTATAATAATTATTTTATAATAATTATTTTTTATAATAATTATTTTAAAATTTACAATATTCTTTAAAATTGGGGTGTAGTTGATTTACAATGCTGTATTATTAGCTTTAGATTTACAGCAAAGTGAATTATATATATATATATATACCCATTCTTTTTTCTCATACCAATTATTACAAAACATTGAACAGTCCTCCCTGCGTATACAGCAGGTCCCTGTTAGATAGTAGTGTGCATGTGCCAACCCCATCCCCCCAGTGTATCCCCCGCCCCTCCCCTGCTCAATTAACATCATTACATTTGAACCAGTTTGCTGGGTGCTATGTTCACTTCTCTGGCCAAACTCAAATGGTGGCGTGGCTGACAACTCCATGTTTAAACTGAGCTAAAGAAAAAGTCTGAAGAAGAGAGTTAACAGAACATCCATCAATGAGGAGGGGCTCAACCTAGGGCCACTGGTCCACAGCTAACTCCACTTTAAGAGAGAGAGTAAACTGAGACAGTGGAACTGCCAGAGAGAAAACCAGGTGATTCTAGAAAATTCCCTCCTAACACATCACAGGCGCATTGCTTTTCCCCAGCACCAAACCTCAGGAAGCAAGCCTAGAAATCGCGAATCAGCGAGGCGGTCGGAGGGCTCCGCGTGGGGATCTGGCGAGGTGGGGCTGTCGCTCAGGGACGTGCCTGTCACGACTCTCCTCCACACCGAGCGTCTTTTCTAGTTTCCTCATCCAGAAGTTTTCAGATAGCGCGCGCCTGCTGTACTGCCCGACTGACCTTTTGTTCCTTCCGGGACAAGGGCGGAGGGGTCTGCCCAGAGCTGGCTGCTTATTCTGAACAGCTGCGCGGGAACTGGAGCGACCCACATAAAGGGAGACATCCGCTTCTAGCGCCTCGCGAGAGGAACGCAGCTCCCGGGAAAGGCAGAGGACTGACTCCTTTCTAATTAGTCCGAGAAGCTTTTGATAAGAACCCCAGGAGGTCCTTATCCCCAAATACCACCTGTCACCTGAGCACAGGGGATCTCAAATGCACCCTGGATGAGATGGATGAGTGGTGCCAAGTTCTAAATCTCCTCTGGGGGTTCCCTTTGACAGGCTGCCCTTATGATTTAGGGCCCTATCAGTGGCCCCGATTTGATTCATCACTTGGTGATTCATCTTCCCCAACAAGCTATGGTTGCTGTTTTATAACGCCCTTTCCATTTCTCCCCGTTGAAGAGAGAGAGAACTAAGTGATGAAAGCCAGGGTTTGGAACAGAATTCTGGCTTTTTCCTGCCAGAATTAGCCGTCAGTAAGAAGGAGAAGCAAGCGGATGATCAGATCAGTTTCAGGGAAGACTGCAAACAATGCCCATTCACATCAAATACAATTTTATGATTTCACATATTAGTCTAATAAGTACTATGAATAGCCATAGCAACTTATGAACAAAGGAGTGGAAGTTGCTACCTGAATATTATGATTATTTAAAAATAAACACATAGGGTACCTAAAAGGGATTTCTTGAGATTAAACTGTAACGATATCTGTAGTTTTGCAGGAGAAACGTACCCAGCTAGGTTAAAAAAAAAAATCAAGTTCATTACTTTCTTTTTCAATTGCTGTACTTGCATGAATATTTTAATACATCTTTTTCAATTAAAAAAAATAAGCACATTCAATTTTTAAAGGAAAATTATACTTTTGACCTTTAAGTATTGTACAGACTTATTACTGTATTGAAACTTACATTTCTGTCCTAAAGTTTATTATCACCATTTTGAATTTTGTCACATACTGTCTGTTTTGGCTATGATAAGTCCCTGCTCTTTTCACCTTTACAATATTTTTAAGCAACAGTTATTGTGTTTTTATGACAAAAGCAATACATGAGCATTATAGTGAGTTTGGAAAAAATAAATTTTCAGGCTAATATAAGGGGAAAAAACTAGCTATTAGACTCCTACTCGGAAATAATCATGGTTCACAACTTGTTGAACTCTATATATTTACACATGATATACATATAATACAAAATATATAAATTTGGATCATCTGATATGAAGGTAACTTGATAACATGCTGCCTTTTTCTGTGAATTGCCTTCAACCTAGTCAGTCCTAATCAGCCTCTAATGCCCCATCTCTCTGGAGGGGTTTATTAGAGAAAGAAAGCATAGAAGGAAACCAAAGTCAAATTCAGCCTCTAGAATTCAAAACTAGGATTCCGCTGCAGATGACACCTTGAAATCCCAAGCATGATCTAAAGAAAGCTTGGTCTACCTTTCTTAATCCCCCTCATACACCAACACATCCTGAACCAACTGTTTTTATGATCTAGATTAAAGATATGTATTTAAAGAGGTCCAGCTAGAGAGAGGAAAGGGGAAACTCTACCCGCCCAGTAGGTGGCCCATTTCCCCCTCTTCCGCCTGGGAGGGGCAGGTATTTAGCTGAATGAAGGTACCAGGGAGACTGTCTTAGTCCATTCAGGCTGCTGTAACAAAAATTCCATAGACTGGGTGGCTTAGAAAAACCAGACAGGTATTTCTCGCAGTTCTGAAGGGCTGAGATATCCAAGATCAAGGCTCTGTCAGTTTTGGTGTCTGGGGAGAACCTGCCTCCTGGTTCACAAATGGTCACCTCCTCCCTGGTTCCTCACATGGTGGAAGGGATGAGGCAGAGAGAGAGAGAGAGAGAGAGAGAGAGAGAGAGAGAGAGAGAGTGTGTGTGTGTGTGTGTGTGTGTGTTGCCTGTAATGTAGAAAGCCATTTCAATCTTGAAATTCAGATGCCTTTTGCAAATTCACACAGATTCCTTCAACATACTTCCAGTTTTTACATTTTGTTCCATTCATTTTTCCTCAGTAATCGCCATAGCTCTTAAATTTTATCTGGGTTTCCTGTCCTCCAAATCTCTCCAATTCTTCCTGCTTTTATCTATTAGTTCTTTCCCCCTGAGCTCTGAAAGAGCTTTTCAAGTTCGCCTTGGGATTTTCATGTTGGCACTGAATATCAGTTCTTTTGATTTCTTCCTTTAATTCTTCTTTCCCCTTTTTCACCTCAGTTTGTTGAATCTGAATCTCATCCCATTAGATCCTTTACCTCTTCCATTTCCTTAGGATTGTGCTCCTTCTTTAGTCAAGGCCAGGCCTTCTTGCAACTATCAAATCATTTCTGAAAAGCTCTTATTCTCGCAGTAACCACTACCAGAACTGTTTTTCTCCACCAAGTACCCTGAGAAGTGCTCCCCTTTCCTTATTCTGTGGCATATTTTCCAATTAAGCATATGTCAGTTTTTCTAATATGCTCATCTTGAAAATAGAAGAGTATAATTAGGATTTCTGAATAGATTTAGTGTAAACTTCTTTGGATTCTACTCACAAGCCCCCTAAGTGCCAGGAGATCCCTTTCTTTGGTCCAGTTCTAAAGGGAACATTCATTAGTATACTGTTAAGCTCATATTTAGGGCCTGATATGTATTTATCTGGTCCTAACTTTTGTTTTCTCTCATCCCCACAGTTTCGTCCTCTAATATTGAGAAATAATGGAATATATGTTTATTGCTTAGGATGTGGATGAAGTAAAAATTAAACCCAAATGTTTATAATGGCTCAAATACAGCAGATATGATTTTTAACTCATTAAGAATTCAAGAGTTCCTGAACATCAGGTAGCTCTCCTCCATGTGGTGACTCAAGGATCCAGTCTCCTTGAATTTCCATCCAGAAGATGGAGGAAGAAAAAGAGAACAAGAAGGAGGCGTAGTCTCTTCTAAAAAGCTCCAGAGTACTTTCTGGAGTTAGAACAAATCACAACTGCTCACATTTCATTGAACATAGCTAACCCATGACCATATCTAGCTACCAAGAAAGAGAGAAAGGCAGTCTAGCTACATGTCTAAGAAAAAGAGGAGGACACTCATTTCAGTGAAGAAATTTGCCATATTGTTCAAAACAGAATCAGTAGTACATACCATTACACAGATTTTCCCTACTTGTCAGCATTGCTTTTCTTGGTTTTAGAAGATACACGTCTCGATTATTCAACAACTGTGACTTCTCTGTCTCCTTACTTCCTGGCTATTTTGAGTAAGAGAGTACTCTCATCCCAGTCTCAGCCTCCACAATGCACACTCTATACCCAGGCCAGGCAGACTTAGATCACGCTAGAAATTAATCAGAGACTATGAAAAGGAGAAGAGGAAGCATTCAACACAAACTAATCCCTTTTCTTTAAATACTTGAGAACACTCTGAGCTTTTCTCCAACAACAGAGGCAAAACAAAGCAGTCTCACTGAGGTAACATCCCTCTAGCTCAGCAGTTTCCAAAGTGTGGTCCTTGGGCCAGCAGCATCAGCTAAGAGTGACAACCATTGCTCTGACTTAACCTTGGCTATGACCTGGGCCCTAGAAAACATCCAATGTCAACCAGTAGCACTACATTTTTGTTGTACACAAAAATCTGAGAGGAATATTTGGAATTCTAATCTTGAAAAGCTAAACATATAAAGCAATGATAATAAAAACTTTGACACTATTCTCTAATTCTCTGTGCTAGATCAAAAAGGCCATCAGTGACAGACACAGAGTCACAGAATATCTGATAGAGAAGAGATCTCAGAGACCATCGAGTCCACTCACCCATTTCTTAAACTGGAAAACTGAGGTCCAAGAAGAGTAAATGTGTCTCCCAAGTTGCCAGCTCTGGCTGGAGGGAGAGCCAGAACCAGAACCCAAGACTCCTGATTCCAAGTCCAGCTGTCTTTCTCATGAGACCGTGTTTATGAAGCCCTCTGAAAAATACAAAGTATAAAGTGGTTGCATATGAATATTGAATTGAGTTCAGATCATTTGAATTCCAAATCTTAAAGAGCCAAAGTTAAATGCATGTGTAAATTTGTTCTCTAAGCCCTGTCCAAATGCAAATAAAAAATGAATGAACAGCATTGCCTTAGAATTACAGAACACTGATATTAAGTAACGTAATGAAAGAGCATCAGGCAGCAGCCTCTGATATCTCCTTTTCATGTTTTCTTCCAAAATGCATGTGATGTCAAAAAATATGAGAGAAATTTCCACTAACTGTAAAACCAACACACCTACAAAGAGAAGAGTAATCTGTGGGTTCCATATACCCTATTTCACAAAGAGAGAAACTCAAGCATCATTACCGAAGGCAGGAAGCCAATATATCTTTCCGTCACTGTCTGTCCCAAGGAACTGTCACAGAAGCAACAGTGAGAAAAGGAGACAGCACAAGTACTATTGGAGATGACAGTAGATGGGACACTGCCTTCCACTTGTCCCAGCCTCAGACCCACCCCCAACCCAATATTCAACATCCTTTTAGAGACTGCAGCTCCCAGGAATGCATAAAGTTGACTGAGTCTGAGAATTTCAGTTTCTGACTACAATAAGAGCCATGCACTATCAGACCTGGAACACCTATGCCAGACCTAGAACATTCCAAAGATGGAAAGCAAGTGAGAAAGCAATGGGACTGTGTCCCAGGTCACTGATAAATGGACTTAGGTGTCCGTGGCTTGGTTGTATTGGTGGTCAGCTGCCTAGTGTCCAGCTGGTTGAGAACCCCAAACACCATGGGGGTCGCCTCTTTCCAGGAGGAGTTTTCCTTCCAGTTTATTTTTTAGGCTGTGAGCTGAAATAGACTTCTCTCTACCTTAACTTTATAACTGGTATGGCTGCATCTTTGAATTAAGCATCTTTTTTGACAACTTTTTACCTATGTTTCATTCATATACCACACAGTCCACCCAGGTAAAGCATACACGTCAGTGGTTTTTAGCGTGCTCCTGGATAGGTACAACCATCGCCACCTAGAACATTCCACCAGCTTGAAAAGAAACCCTGTGCCTTTTAGCTCCCACACCCTAAGCAACCACTAAACTACTTTCTGTCTCTACAGGTTTCCCTGTTCTGGACATTTCATCGGAATGGAATCATGTAGCTTAGGATCTTTTCTGATTGAACTCTTTCACTTAGCACAAGGTTTTTCAGGGTCTTCATGGTGTAGCGTGGTCACTGGTGAGGTCGCTCATTCCTCTGAGCACTTGACTAGTGCTAGTACATGCAAGACGGTCTATTCCCATGTTTGGGGCCTTAGTCCTGTTAGCTGGAGCATCTTGATTCTCTTCCATGCAGCCTCTTTCTCTCTCTCTCTAGCCTCTCATCATTCATTAGTCTACTCCCAAGTTTCTTGATTGAAACTTCCAAGAGAGAGAGCAAAAGCAGAACTACCAAACCTCTTAAGATCAAGGCCAAGAACCTACACAGCATCATTTCCATTGCCTTCTTTTGATCAGAGCAATTTACAAGCCAATCAAGATGAAAGGAGAGAAGGTTCTGGGTTAGAAGGAGCAACATGGAGGTACAGAGAGGGCGGAACCTGTTGGTGGCTGTCTTGGGAGGCTATCCACCACATAAAGCATACAGTAAATATTTGCTGACAGAGAGCTTACAAAGGCATACATGCAGAAAGAAAAAGGAGTGAGTAACAGGTAAGATGTTGAAGGCTACGTCTTTGGTTATCTATATGAGGAGACAAGGTCTTCACAAGCTGCAAGGACTAGGAGAGGGCCAATGGAGCTGAAGAAAGGTTCCAGGTGAGTACAGAAAGAAAGGGAGAATAACCAGGAACATAGTCAATGAAGCCATTTGGAGATGGGAGGCTGCAGGGGCGGGATTAGATACCGGGTCTACAGAGCAAGAAACATCAGTCTTCCCAAAGAAAATCCAAGAGCCAGACTTTATCAGTCAATGTTAGACAAGAAATAACAGTGACTGATGAGGAGGCAAAGCAATGAACTTTTGTGAGTATCTGCAACATCTGGATAATGTATTTGGCCTCCTTCTTTTGTTCTGGTTATGGCTGATCTCAGTGAATATGACTCCTCAGGCTCAGTGGATGTGTCATGACAGGATTGGACAAAACAGTGATCTAAACTACTTAGTCAATAGCCTTGTAAGAACTTGCTACAGCCCAAGAAAGGAACATGGCAGCTTCAACAACAAATAAAGCATCACCTAATCAAGGAAATTAAAGAGGATCCAAAGAAACGGAAAGATATTCCATGCTCCTGGGTTGGAAAAATTATTATTGTAAAAATGGCCACACTACCCAAAGTAACCTACAGATTCAATGCAATCCCTATCAAATTACCCATGACATTTTTCACAGAACTAGAACAAACCATCCAAAAATTTATATGGAACCACAAAAGACCCAGAATTGCCAAAACAATCCTGAGGAACAAAAACCAAGCAGGAGGCATAACTCCCAGACTTCAGGCAATATTACAAAGCCACAGTAATCAGGACTGTGTGACACTGATACCAAAACAGACACACAGACAGGTGGAAAATAACAGAGAACACAGAAATAAACCCAGACACCTAATTAATTAATCTTTGACAAAGGAGACAAGAGTATAAAATGGGAAAAAAGACAGTCTTTTCAGCAAGTGGTGCTGGGAAAACTGGACTGCCTCATGTAAATCAATGAAACTAGAACACACCCTCACACCATGCACAAAAATAAACTCAAAATGGCTTAAAGACTTAAACGTAAGACAAGACACCATCGAACTCCTAGAAGAGAACATAGGCAAAACATTCTCTGACATCGGCCTTGCAAATGTTTTCTCAGGTCAGTCTCCCAAGGCAACAGAAATAAAAGCAAAAATAAACCAATGGGACCTAATGAAACTGACAAGCTTCTGCACAGCAAAGGAAACCATAAAAAAAAAAAAGACAACTTACAGAATGGGAGAAAATAGTTTCAAACGATGCAACGGACAAGGGCTTAATCTCTAAAATATGCAAACAACTTATACAACTCAACACCAAAAAAGCCACCAGCTCAATTGAAAAATGGGCAAAAGGCCTGAATAGACATTTCTCCAAGAAGATATACAGGTGGCCAACAAGCACATGAAAAAATGCTTAACATCCCTGATTATTAGAGAAATGCAAATCAAAACTACGATGAGGTACCACCTCACACCACTCAGAATGGCCATCATTAAAAAGTCCACAAATAACAAATGCTAGAAAGGGTGTGGAGAAAAGGGAACCCTCCTGTACTGTTGGTGGGAATGTAAATTGGTACAACTACTTCAGAGAACAGTATGGAGGTACCTTAGAAAACTATACATAGAACTACCATATGACCCAGCAATCCCACTCTTGGGCATATATCCGGACAAAATTTCCTTGAAAAAGACACACGCACCATATATTCATCGCAGCACTATTCGCAATAGCCAAGACATGGAAACAACCCAAATGTCCATCGACAGGAAGATGTGGTATATATACACAATGGAATGCTACTCGGCCATAAAAAAGAATGAAATAATGCCATTTTCAGCAACATGATGGAACTAGAGACTTTCATACTGAGTGAGGTAAGTCAGAAAGAGAAAGACAAATACCATATGTTATCACTTATATCTGGAATCTAATATACAACACAAATGAGCCTTTCCACAGAAAAAAAAAATCATGGACTTGGAGAAGAGACTTGTGGTTGCCAAGGGGGAGGGAGAGAGAGCGGGAGAGACTGGGAATTTGGGATTAAGAGATGCAAACTATTGCCTTTGAAATGGATTAGCAATGAGATCCTGCTGTATAGCACTGGGAACTATATCTAATCACTTATGATGGAGCATGATAATGTGAGCAAAAGGAATGTATATGTATGTATGACTAGGTCACTTTGCTGTACAGGAGAAAATTGACAGAACACTGTAAACCAGCTATAATGGAAAAAAATAAAAATCATTTTAAGAAAAAAAGCATTATCTTCCAATAGTATATACATATATATACACATATACATACATACATATAAACATACATATATATATATATATATATATAGGTTGCAACTAGCAGAGCCAGCAACTCAGCAGGTAAAATGACTGAAAGAAGATGAACTGTGTTCATTATTTCACTCAGTCCCATGAAGATGTTAAAATTTCCCCCATTCCGTAAGAGAGGACACTGAAGCCTGAAGAAATTAAAGAACTCCCCCACAGTCACATGGTTAACATGTAGAAGAGGCAGGATTTGGATGCAATTCTGCCTGAATCTAAAAGAGTCATTTTGCTTCTCTGTAGAATACAGACATTGCTATAGATGGGAAAAGTAAAAAAATATGAAGCTTCATCTGCCTAGAAAAGTGGGTCTCAAAATATGTCCCAGGTGATACTAGCATCTTGAAATGGGCCTCCAAAAAATGATCCCAAAGGAAGTCAGCATGTGAGCCTGGGCATGATAGAGACCCCGGTGGAAGTCACATGAGCATTTGTATATTTAAATAGAAAATTTATCTGAAATCCACATCCTTCTTTTCATGTATTGTCCACCAATATCCTGAAGAACTAGTGTTCTAAGGACCATATTTTGGGAACAATCTATGTAGAAAGATGAAGCAGTGAGAAAACACTATTTTAAGAAACTCATTAAATATGTGACTACTGTGGACACATTTTTGGCAACAACTAGAATTTGGAGTACCCAAGGAAGGTTGAAGCAGGTTTCACACACACAAAAAGAGGTCTTGGAGTTCCCTTCGTGGCTCAGCAATTAATGGACCTGACTAGGATCCATGAGAATGCAGGTTCCATCCCTGGCCTCTCTCAGTGGGTTAAGGATCTGGCATTGCTGTGAGCTGTGGTGTAGGTCGCAGATGTGGCTCAGATCCTGTGTTGCTGTGGCTGTGGTGTAGGCCAACAGCTGTAGCTCCAATCCGACCCCGAGCTGGGAAGCTTCCTTATGCTGCAGGTATGGCCCCAAAAAGCAAAAAAAAAAAAGAGAGAGAGAGAGAGAGAGGTTTTCTCTTCACTGTCTAAAGTAAGCTTCAAAACCTTGCTGCCATGCTAAATTAAAATATTAGAAAACCGTAATCATGTTATTAAAGAACAGACCCCTTGGGTCTCCCCAAAGTGGCTGCGGGTGTCAGAACTAGAGGCATAATATTGTGTTGGATGTGCCATGGCTCCAGCATTTTGTAAAGACTCAGAGCAAATTTGACCCAGCTGACCTGGCTGTCACAGCTGGCACCAGGTTCATTTCTCCTGTCTTTAATTTGCCAAGGGTACCTTGAAAAGTTAGCATCCTTCTATCCTGCCGTGTTTACATAACCCCAGTAGCTCAGCCTTGAGGTGGCAGTTAATTTTGCATTGCTGGTGGAAATGTAGAATGGTGCAGCTGCCATGGAAAACAGTACATGAGTTCATCCAAATGTAAAAACAGCACTACCGTGTGATCCAGCAATTCCACTGCTGGGTATACACTCAAGAGGATTAGAAGACTCAGAGCAGGAGTTCCCGTCCTGGCGCAGTGGTTAACGAATCCAACTAGGAACCATGAGGTTGTGGGTTCGATCCCTGGCCTTGCTCAGTGGGTTAAGGATCCGGCGTTGCTGTGAGCTGTGGTGTAGTTTGCAGACATGGCTCGGATCCGGCATTGCTGTGGCTCTGGCGTAGGTGGTGGCTACAGTTCCAATTAGACCCCTAGCCTGGGAACCTCCGTATGCTGCAGGAGCGGCACTAGAAAAGACAAAAAGACAAAATAATAATAATAAATAAAAGACTCAAAGTAATATTTGTACATCCATTTTGCACAGTAGTGTTAATAGCCAAAAATGTAGAAGTCTCTTGTGTGTCCTTTGGCAGCTGAATGGATGAAAAGAATGTGATATGTACATATAATGGAATATTATTCAGCCTTAAAAAGGAAGGAAATTCTGACACATGCAACATGGATGAACCCTAAAGATATGCTCAGTGAAATAAGCCAGTAACAAAAAGACAACTACTGTATGATTCCTTTTGTAACACATTCTGAGAGCAGTCAAATTCATGGAGACAGAAGAGAGTGGTGATTGCTAGGGGCTGAAGGAAGAGGGGGGAAGGAGTTATTGTTTAATGCCAGCTGAGTTTTGGTTTGGGAAAATGACAAGAGTTCTGGAGATGGCTGGTGGTGACAGTTACACAGCAATGTGAATGTACTTAATACTATGGAAGCATTTTCACAAGGTTAAGATGAGGTGTGGCTCCAGCGTGGAAATGAGTTAAGACATGATACTTCTAAAAATGGTTAAGGCGGTAAATTTTGTTCTGTACATTTCACAAAGGAAGGAAGGGAGGAAAGAAGGAAGGGGGGGAGGAGGGAGGAAAGAAGGAAGGACCAAGGTGGTGGTTAGATGTCTTATTTTTGCATCTAACAGGAGCGAGGGAATCTTCCCAACAGCAGGACTGAGCTTAGAGCTCTGTGCCCACCTGCCCCCTCCCCTGCACCCTCCTGGGTAGATCCTCAGGGGCAGAGCACGGCCCTCCCCAGGCCTCCCAGGGGGAGGAAGCCCAGGCATCCTTGGGCAATGGCAGCTGCAGCTGGTTAATCACCTGTCATCCAATCCTCCAGTCACACCAGCCCCAGAGCAAGGATCCCACACGTCTAACTTACTTCCAGCCATGTGACCCCTCTCATCCTGCACAGTGGTGAACAAGGCAGGTTTCAGACTGAACAAAAGAACCAGTTTAAACTACAACAAAGAATTGCTTCAGACCTAATGAAGATCCGGTATGGAAAGAAAGAAGCAGCCCTGTCTCTTCTTTCTATTTCCATTGCTTGCAGGGAGGGTGAGGAGTGGCTCAGGAGACCTGGCTCTGGAAGGGAATCCAGGATTGGTCAGCATCCAACAGGGGTCCCTACTCGCTAGTTTCTGGGATGATAACTGGTCCTCAAAGCCTCTGGGGCCCCAGGAAGTTTGTATTAACTCTGCTAATCTTTCCAACTGCCTTATTTGTTATTTTCTGATAATTTCCCTCTCTTCAGGCTAGACTGAAAGTCAAGAACATGGTGAGATATGGGACATGGTCATCAAAGCACCAATGAAGCATTGTTTTACCCCTACGGAGTTGGAAGGAAGGAAGGGAGTTGGGGTGGGGCTGGAGGAGAGGAAAGAAGAAAATTGGGAAAGGAAGGAAGACAGGAAGGGAGGGAGGGAGGAAGGAAGGGGGGGACAAAGGTACGAAGGTAGGAAGGAGGAGCTGATGGAATTTTGCATTGACAATTACTCTGGAAAACATTTTGAGCATAATACAAATAAATATACCTTTTAACCCAGTAATTCCCCTCAAAGGATTTGTTATAATAAATAATTTAAGAGAAACAAAAGGCTACCTGTATTAGAATAAAGAGCTCAGAATTATGTCCAATCCTGGGAAATTGCAAATCATCTAAATATACAGTAATACAGGAGAGCTGCATAAGGTAGGAGAAATTAGCTTGATGCTATATCATTGTGAAATAAAAGTCATACTTTACGGCAAGACAAGAAAACACTTACACATGAAAATTTGTCTTCATTGCTATGGCTGTGGTGTAGGCTGGTAGCTGCAGCTCCAACTGACCCCTAGCCTGGGAACTTCCATATGTCACAGACACAGCCCTAAGAAAAAAATTCTCTGCCCTTTGGCCTCCCCCCTCCCCTCTGCTTCCACTGTGTGTCTCATTATGCATCAAGCAAACCTCCCCATCAGCAGAAACACCTGCTCGGCCGTAAAGAGCAGCATCCTCTCAGCATCAACAAGACAACTCCTTAAACATTCCTCTTGCTCCTGTAAGGGGTCATGATGGTCTACCCACTTTGTACGTCATTTAATGCACAGCCTCTGTTTCAAAAAACTTATATATAACTGTGTTTTGACTTCTAATAGGCAGAATTGTTCATGGAGCTGACTGAGACGCTGTTCCCAGGTTATGACACTCAATTTACCTCAAATAAAATTTTCCATTTCTTTCTTGGATCAACTGAATACTTTTTCATTGACATGGCATAGCCACGACGATAATTATAAAGAACGTGTCACATTATAGAAAATTTCTAGGAAACCATTAATCAAGAAGTGCAAGATTTGCATTTATGTATATAATCCAATTGGAAGTATATAAACTCTATGTATTAAGAGTAACTGGAACAGAAATTA
The DNA here is from genome assembly GCF_016906955.1 of Phacochoerus africanus. Taxonomy (NCBI): domain Eukaryota; kingdom Metazoa; phylum Chordata; class Mammalia; order Artiodactyla; family Suidae; genus Phacochoerus; species Phacochoerus africanus. The sequence continues at coordinate 14,364,955 of NC_062548.1, forward strand.
AAACTAAAAATTATTGCTATAGAAAGGGTGGTGGAATTGTCAGTGACTTTTTTTTTCCTTTTTAAGGTATTTTTGTTTAGACTGGCCAAGATGGAAGAGTAGAATGATCCTGAGCTCACCTTCTCTCCCAAGCGCACCAAAATCACAACCATCTGCAGAACGACCATTGATGACAAAGAGCAAAAGTTGCCACAAAAGATATTCTGCAACTAAAGACATAAGGAAGAATCCACAATGAGATGGGAGGAGGCATAGATTTGCGATATAATCAAGTTCCATACCTCCTGGTGGGTGAACCACAAGCAAGAGAAAACTTACATTCCAGAGGTTCTTCCACAGCAGCCCCAGTTCTTCCAATGCGGGGCTCATAACCAAGCAACCAATAGGGCAAGAACACAGTCCCACCCATCAGCAGGCTGGCTGCCTAAAAACTTTCCTGAGCCCGCAGCTGCCTCTAGACACACGCTTTGACGCAGCCCTGCCCACTAGAGGGTCAAGAACCAGCTCAACCCACCAGTGGGCAGGTACCAGCCCCTCCCATCAGGAAGCGTGCGCACACCTCTGGACCAGCCTCACCCACCATGGGGCAGAAGCCAGAAGCAAGAAAACTACAGTCCCACAACCTGCATAAATGAGTCCACAAACATAGGGTAGACACTACCCTGGGACCAGCTGGTCCCTGGCCCTTGGGTTACAAGAGGAGTGTGTGGTGCTGGGACACTGAAGTGGCCCTTTGTAGGGGATGTCCTATATGTTGACAAAGGTTGAGAAACATAAATAACCTTCCACATATATAAAAAATACCAATAGAAATTTAGACAAAATGAGACAGCAGAGGAACATATTTCAGACAATGGAACAAGATAAAACCCCAGAAGAACAGCTAAATAAAGTGGAGATAGGCAAACTATTCAAGAAAGAGTTCTGGATAACAAAGATGCAAATATGATCAAAGAACTCAGGAGAAGAATGGATGCACAGAATAAAAGGTCAGAAGTTATTTACAAAGAGTTAGAAAATACAAAGAATAACCAATCAAAGGTGAAGAATGCAATAACTGAAATGAAAAATACACGAGAAGGAATCAAAAGTAGACTAAACAGTACAGAAAGTAGCTCACTGAGCTAGAAAGACAAAGTAGAGGAAATCACTGCCTCGGAACAGAATAAGGAAAAAAGAATGAAAAGAAACAAGGACAGTTTAAGAGACCTCTGGGACAAGATTACATGCACTAATATTCACATTATAGGAGATTCAGAAAGAGAAGAGAGAAAGGGGCTGAGAACATATTTGAAGACATAATAACTGAAAACTTCTTTAACCTGGGAAAGGAAATAGTCACTCATGTCCACAAAGCCCAAAGAGTCCTATACAGGATTAACCCAAAGAGGAACACACCAAGACATAATGTAAGTAAAATGACAACATTTAAAGATAAAATTAGAAGCAGCAAGAGAAAGGCAACAAACAAAACACACAAGGGAACTTTGTCTGCATTATTGACTTCCATATCCCCAATACCTAGGACTATACCTGACATAGACTAAATATAACAGTTATCTATTGCTGTGTAACAAACTACCCCAAGGCTAAGTGGCATAAAGTGATAACATGAGTCATCTCACACAGTTTCTTCTGTGCAGCAAGAATTTGGCAGCAGCTCAGCTGGGTGGTTCTGGTTTATGGTCCCTTCATGAGATTGCAGTCAAGATGTGAGCCTACAATTATCTGAAGGTTGGACTGCAGGCTTCCAAAGTGGCTCATTTTCATGGCTGATACAAGAGAGAGTAAGGCAGAAGCCACAATGTGTTTTATGATGGAGATTTGGAAGTCACACATGTTACTTCTACAATATCCTCTTGATTACACAGGCCCATCATATTCACTGTGGGGAAAGACCACCTGCTGGTGAATACTAGGAGGCAGGAGTCACCAGGGGACTGACTGTCTTAGAAACTGGCTACCACACAAAGTGTGCAATTAATATACATTTATGAATAAATTCATGATTAAATAGTAAAAAGAAGTCTGAATACCTGGATTTACATTCTGGCTCTGCTGCTTGCTAACTATGTGTTTTTGGCAAGTTATTTAACTTCTCTAAGCCTCAGTTTCCACATCTATAAAATAGAATTACTCTAAGTATTCAATTACATAGTCAGTGTAAAGGTACCTGATAGGATGTGGTGGATATATGTGCTCAAAAAATGTCTATTTTTTATTGCAGTTACTATTAACTCTTGGTCATAGTTTCCTCATTAATACTCCTTGTAAGGCTCATTCTTCAAGAAGAAAGAAACTCACCTGTCTAGAAAAAATGTTCAAATCATTTTCCTTGTGCAAAAAAACCATCCAAAGCATTCTCAAGTTTGCCTGGGAAGCAAGATAATTGACAATAGACTATTTTAAGATTTATTGAAAGAAGAATATCAAGGCCACTAGAAAAAACTGGTATTTGAGAAAATTGGATCAAGATGGCAGCTGAGCACATGCTTTGGTCACTCCTACCCAAGAAGCAACAGAAAATCAATACTATCCCCGGAATATAAAAAAGAGTATGCCATCAGCAGGCCAGAAACTTTTAGGAATTCATACAAGAGAGAAAGCAGATGGGCACTGGGAGATAACAGAAAATATAGACAGTGGTCTCTGCCCTCAGTTCCTGGCACAGACCCCTAAAACCCTCATAAATTCCTAAGAAGAGTACCAGGAGCATATTTTGTTCTTATGAGGTGATTCAGGGTGGGCTCCTGGATGGCTCCCACCCTGGAGGGGGGCTGGTCATCAGAAAGACCTAGCCATGATTAGAAGCTGGGAATTTTCAGTAGCAACCCCCACTCTGCAGGGGAGAAGGGCTAGAATGGAGTTAATAATTCATCATGTCCATATGATGAAGCCTCCATAAAACCCCAATAGCAAGGGGTTCAGAGACCCCCAAGGTCGGCAAGCATCCACGTGGAGAAGGTGACATACCCCAAGTTCACAGAACAGAAGCTCCTGTGCTCAGGACCCTCCTAGACTTCACCCTATGTATCTCTTCATCTGGCTGTTCATCTGTTCCTTTATCACATCCTTTAATAAAATGATAAATGTGTTTTCCTGAGTTCTGTGAGCTGCTCTAGCAAATTAATTGAGCCCAAGGAGGGAGTTGTTGGCACCTCTAATCTATAGCAGTTCTGCCCAAAGTTTAGGGGATAATCTGGTCTTGCAGCTGGTGTCTGGAGGAGCAGGGGGCAGTTCTTATGGAACTGAGCCCTTAACCACTGAGGTCTGATGCTGTCTCCAAGTAGGCAGTGTCAGAATTGAATTAAACTGTAGGACACCCAGCTGGTGTCACACAGAACTGTTTGGTGTGGGGGGAAACTTCCACACATTTGATGACCAGAACTGTCAGGAGTGAAGTATTTTGTGTGAGTCATAAAAGAAACACACAGGAGCAGTTCCCGTCATGGCTCAGTGGTAATGAAGGATAACTAGTGTCCATGAGGATGTGGGTTTCATCCCTGGCCTCGCTCAGTGGGGTAAGGATCCGGCATTGCCGCAAGCTGTGGTGGAGGTCACAGACACCGCTCAGGTCCTGCATTGCTGTGGCCGTGGCATAGGGCAGCAGCTGCAGCTCCGATTGCCCCTAGCCTGGGAACCTTCATATGCCACAGGGGTGATCCTAAAAAATCAAAAAAATTTTAAAATTAAAGAAACAAACCAGGAGACAGACTGAAAGAGGGTTCTTCCCGACAGCATAGGGAAAGACTGGGTTTTTCCTTTTAGACACAATCACCTATTGCTGGCGGTAATACCAGATGATAAAGTTTATTTTGAGGGCACCGGATGCATGTATCTAGAAAAAAAAAGTTAGTGGGAATGTTATTTAAACTATTCAATACTAGGAATCTGTCTTAAAGATCTATACTAAAACGTGCACCTCAAGAATTGCCTGTGTGCGAAAAAAAAAAGAATTGCCTTGTGTGTGTATGTATATTCACAAAAATTTCTCTATAATTGCAAAAAAATTAGAAACAACCAAAAGTTCTATGAATGGTCATCATCGAATAGATTATGAAACACTGTGGAGACCAGAAAAATTATAAAGAAACCTCATACGTACTGACATGGAAAGTTCCTCAGAATATATTTTTTATTTCTTATTTCATCATGTTTAAAATTAACTGGAACGTGCAGGGTGCCAAAGAGTAGGCAAAGAATATAATGGCATTTTTATAAAAATAAAGTCATGTACTTATGATTAAACATAATACATGTGTGCATGCACATGTGTGCATAAACTCATAGAACAAGGAGTTCCTGCTATGGCACAATGGGAGGAATGGTGTCTCTGCAGCATCAGGGTTTGAATTCCATCCCCAGCCCAGAGCAGTGGGTTAAAGATCCAGCGTTGTCGCAGCTGTGGCCCAGGTCACAACCCTGACTCGGATTCTCTCCGTGGCCTGCGAACTCCATATGCCACAGGGCAGCCGAAAAAGAAAATCATAAAATAATTAATTCATGGAAAAAAATCAGAAACTTAAAAATTAATCCGCTAATAGTGGTGTTATCCATCAGAGTCCAGACAGGTATCAGAAATCACGAAAGTTGTTTCAACACAGAGACTTTCATAACAGGAAATTGTCAACGAGGTATATAGAGTTGTTAACTAGGAAACTGGGAGGTATCACAGAGGTAGCACCTATAGGAAGCAGCTACCACCTCTAGAACAGAAGGAACAAGAGGAAAAGGCTGGGATTATTTATTTATTTATTTATTTATTTATTTTTTGTCTTTTGTCTTTGTTGTTGTTGTTGTTGCTATTTCTTGGGCCGCTCCCACGGCATATGGAGGTTCCCAGGAGAGGGGTCGAATCGGACCTGTAGCCACCGGCCTACGCCAGAGCCACAGCAACTCGGGATCTGAGCCGCGTCTGCAACCTATACCACAGCTCACGGCAACGCCGGATCGTTAACCCACTGAGCAAGGGCAGGGACCGAACCCGCAACCTCATGGTTCCTAGTCGGATTCGTTAACCACTGCGCCACGACGGGAACTCCAGGCTGGGATTATTTAAATGTAGAAAACTAAGAGGAGAGGCTATGGGGACCGGAACCTCTGAGGAGGGGAGAATAGCCTTCGGATGCTGATGGCTCTGAGGGGACGTGATGAAGCTTTTCTGAGAGAGCTGGAGAAACTGCAGTGTGGACTCAGCTACTCAGAAAGAAACCACCACTGCTGGGGTGGTGCTACCAAGAACAGGAAACCCATTAGAAACAGACAGGACGTCCACAGGCAGAGGACAAGAAATTCACAGGCAGCAGATAGCAGGGAGCGATTCCGGACTTCCTCCGCCCTTTTGCAGCTTCCCTCTAGCCCCCCTTTGGCAGAGCCTAACGAAGCCAAATGTGATTTTCCCAGCTGCTGCTCTAGGATCACAATGAGGTGCTGAAGCCAATGCCGCCAGGCAAAGAGTCAGGATTCCAGGGGTGAAGGGTCTTCCTGAAGTCATGTTGACAAGGCTTCGAGACTCCAGGCAGAAAGTTTTGCAAACTCTCTCTGCGATGTAATGAGCAATGACTTTCAATGATGAGCAAGTGCCTCTCAATCCATGGACCATTACTCAGAAGCAAGGTGGGGCTGGGAGCTAGTGATTCATGTACGAGAGGCAGCACGTCTCATCACAAAGCAGCCTATATTTCCATTGTGGAGCAGGAAGAGACTTTTATGTTTAATTTTTATCAAGGTGTGAAATGAGGTTTCAGCTGTGGGTATCTCACTGATACCAGCCCAGCCATGCTCAGGAGGCTCTCCTGCTCCAGTGTCTAAGACCCTTGCCCTGCAGAGTCCCCGCCCCGGGCAGGAGTGCACAGCCCAAATATGATGGCAGCTTTCTCCTTAAAAGTTTCCTGAGAAGTTTTTCTTCCCTCACAGTTTTTTTTCAATTTTATCCATTCTATTATCTCAGGAAGCCCCATTCAGTATCAGTATCAGTCACTTACCAAAGGCATCTCTTAATCAAAAAAAGCTTCAAGGCAGCCACTCTGTCTTGTTGATACTAAGGGCTGATGGGTGGGTGGTATGTGTGTGAGAGAGAGAGAAAGAGATGGAGAGAGAGAGAGAGAGAAAATAAAGACAAGATTTATAGTTTTACTTTTCCAAGACACCAAAAAAGCTACCTGGGACTTAAATAAAACAGCTCTTACAGATTTCCTTTGCAGCAACGAAGTTGGTGTACATCAAAATAATATCATTCTCTGAATCGGCAGCTTGCGTTTCAGTCCACTTATTTCCATTTGCCTTTTTGGAAAGCAGGATGATAGAAAATCCAGTATCATCCACACCACCAATCATAGCATCAGTGAAGAATTAGAATGGTAGGAATGGAAACAGGTCTGTTGTTTCTTCTAGAGACACCCTCTTGGTCTAAGTTTTGTAAACCAACATTCAGAGAAGTGAAATAATCTACCCAGGATCATACAGCTGCTAGGAGGCTAAGCTAGGGCTAAAACTCAGCTCTCCTCATTCCCTGGTCAGTGCTGTGCCCATCACCCCACAGTGCATATATAAAACACGGAGAACATAAAATGTCCATCAGGAATCCCCTTGGGATCAGCAGACCACGTGTTAGGAAGAAATCGTTGATGACCCAGTTTAAAACCCAAAAGACAAGTTCAAGGACTTAGAGTTTCTCAACTATCTTTGCGGAATGGGTCCTGTTAAATGGAGATTTTCCGACTTCCGTCTTGAGGATGGGAATGCAGTTCAGGGTCAGGAACTGTGATAGAATAGCTTTGCTTAGAAGAGTGATTGGAAAACTACAATGCAGATTAGAATGTCATAATCCTGAGCAAAGGGGGAGAAACTAGTAAAACTATGCATTATTTGGAAAAGAATGGAGGTAGGAGAAATTAGCCGTTTTCCCAGAGATGGGCTGTGGGGAAGAAAAATACCTAAGACAAATTCTTTTTTTTTTTTTTTTTTCTTTTTAGGGCCACACCTGTGGCATAGGGAAGTTCCTAAGCTAGAAGGGGAATCAGAGCTTCATCTGACAGCCTCCACCACAGCCACAGCGACATCAGTTCTGAGTCACATCTGCAACCTACCCCACAGCTTGCAGCAATGCCAGATCCTTAACCCACTGAGCAAGGCCCGGGATTCAACCCACATTCTCACAGAGACTATGTGAGGTTTCATAACACACTGAGCCACAATGGGAACTCCAGAAGAGGAATTTTTAGATTATTGGCTGAGTTGCATGTGATATAAACTCCTCTTAATTTGGGCAATGTTAGCTGGTCAAACAAATAAGTCTCTTGGATGGTTGCTTTTCCTGTTTCTTGACCCCCAAGCGTGTGGTTTTCTTTCCATTCTCCTAGGCACAGGGGACCCTGTCACTGTTTTTCCGCTGTTGCAGAGTTGTGGCTGTGGTCGTATGTGAAGATGAGAGAATGGTCATTCGTCTTCTCGGTGTTATACTCGTTCTCCTTCTGTGAAAACAGCCTACTTTTATCCTACAGTCTCACAAGGACTTTTGCATCAGTCAGGTTAGGTTAGTTTATGCTGCAATAACAAACCACCCCCAAATCCCAGAGGCCCACACCACAAAGCTTATTTGCTCCCTCACTACGCATCCATTGCAGATCAGTAGCGATGCTCTGTTCATTACAATCAGGTAAGAGTTCAGACAGATGGACGATCCGCTGTCTGTATGCACAGGTTACTATGGCAGAAGGAAAGAGGGCCTGGGTGAGACATCACCAGGCCTGAAGTGCTCAGCCTGAAATTGTCACACATCACTTCTACTGCTAGTTCATTGGCCAAAACTCATCATGTGGCTCCACTCGAATAACTCACATTCAGGAAGTGCAGTCCTATCACATATTTGTGAAACGCAACTTTTATGGGAACCACGTCTTCAACGTCTAGTCCCATGTTCTCTCTTTCTAAGGGTTACAAACTTGTCCATATAGCCTGGTAGGGCCAGCTCCCATATTATCTTCATTATTCGTCTCTTTGCACCTGTTTCTCCACAGGAGAAATGTACTGTCTCCCTCCTTCTTTTATCAAAATTGGAACCCAAATGATCTCCACAACCACACAGCAACTCACATATATGGAAACCTGGAGGAGTGATCCAGTGAACCACTTTCAGAGATCGCCAGACTCTCAGGTCCAGTTTGGGCTCATTTGGGAAGAGCTGCTGTAAAGACATACACGAAAATGTGCCTAAGGGGTGTGCTCTGCACATACGCGTTAAGCCGGATGTCAGCTATCACCTTGTTCTTTGGCCTGTTGGAGAGTCTGGTTTTCCCGCCCCACTCTGGTCACAGAATTTCAAGTTCTCTCCAAAGAATCCAAACCTCTCAGAAGTTCAAGAAGCAGTATAGACTTCAATGAAGGTGTGTTCAGGAGGAATAGAGGAGCAGATGTTATAGAGATATCTAGCTATCCACCAAAATTTGGTCTCTTTTTCATAGCCGGCAGGTCCTACATCAGGATCCGATCTTTACAAACTCTCTTGCATGCAGGGTAGCCCGTGTGGCTTATTTTTGGCCAATGAAGTGTGCATGGAAGTGATGTGTATCATTTCTGAGCATGAGTTTTTGAGAAGCGGGTGTGTCAACTAGCTGACCTGAGTTGGTGTCTGGCTTGGTCACTTTGCGGCCATGCGGCTTACTCATTTCACCATGGCAACCCGGCCAGCTTACTCCATCTCATTATTTACTTCATCTATGACATAAGGTAGTTATATCTGCTTCCTTCACTCGTTATGGGGGTTGAGTGAGATAACCTATACTGATAGTTTTTAAACATGTTCAGGGGCTGCCATAAGGAGCTCAGAGAGAGAGGTTTCCCGTGCCCCAGCTCTCACACCCTTCCATTCAATCAAGTCACTCCAATTACATCAGTTTTTCTTTTAATCTTCTCTGCAAGACTTTGTTTGTGGAGAATATTCTATAGCAGAAAAACCGTTTGAAGTTACTAACCAGAGCAACGATAGTTGATGAAAGGGAAGATGCAAACCTAATGAATTAGGATCCATCCTTTTACACATTTATCAAACCTAGATTGAACCTGGATCTGTTCTAAGCACTAAAGCTAAAGCAGTGAACAAAATAATGGGGAGGACAGAGAGTCAACACAGAAACTAATACACACAAAATGCATCAAGGGCTCCAAAGAAACACCAAGTAAGGTCAAAGGATTGGGTGAGTGAGGGTGTTACTTTAACAGGGCGGCTAGGAAAGATTTTGCTGATGGTGATGTGTGAACAGAACATCACTAAAAAAGGAGGGACTACACCATGCAGGTGTCTGGTGGCAGAACCTTAAGAGATACGAGAGATAAAGAGGTGGAGCCATGGTCAAGTTCACACAGAGCCCTGCCCTCCAAGAAGAGCCCTGTGCATGCCATTCTGAGTGAGCTGGGAAGCTATTAGGGGAGTCAGAGCAGAGGAGGGATATGATCTGATTTGCATTTAGATGGATCATTTGGGCTGTTCAGAGGGGAACAGGCTGCCAGGAGTCAGAGCAGAAATAAGAAAACCGGTTAGGAAGAGATGGTAGAGACAGAAGTAGAGGTGAGCCGTGTTCAGATGAAAGATAGATTTTTACATGAGAGCTGGCAAGATTTGTTGATGGGCTGACTCCGATGTGAGAAAGAAAAGTCTAGGGTGGCTCTAAAGATTTTAGCCAGATGACGGGTAGAAGGGTGTTGCTGAGATGACAACAGGGGAGAGGTAACACGGGGGTGGGGAAGGAGAAGAAGCAAGAGTTCCACTTGCTGCATTGGCCGTGAGATGTGCCTTTGCCTCAGAAGAGGTGTCAGCCAGGCAACTAGACATGCAAGCCTGGGAGAGGCTGGGTTACAGCTCACCATGCATGGGTGCTACTGAATACCAGAAACTGGAGAAATCTCTAGGGATGAAGGACAAATGGAGCAGAGGGCCAGGGCCAGTTAACGTCACTGACCAAAGACTATTTTATGTATTTATTTATTTTTGTCTTTTTGCCTTTTCTAGGGCTACTCCCGAGGCCTATGGAGATTCCCAGGCTAGGGGTCTAATCAGAGCTGTAGCCGCCGGCCTACACCACAGCCACAGCAATGCAGGATCCAAGCCGCATCTGTGACCTACACCACAGCTCACGGCAACGCCAGATCCTTAACCCACTGAGCAAGGTCAGGGGTCGAACCTGCAACCTCATGGTTCCTAGTCAAATTCATTAACCACTGAGCCACGACAGAACTCCAACTAAAGACTATTTTAGAAGTAAAACCTTTAACTTACCATTCCCGATCACACACTGAAAGAATGAAAGTCACTAAAATACATAATTTAAATATTGTACTGTCGTTTTACCATGAGACCTGAAGAGGTAAGAAGGATGAAGAAAAGAAAATTAAGAGGCAGTCTCCAAAACAAAAATATAACAAAATATAGGGATTAAGAAGATAGGATTGACTCCAGGGGTATATTGCTCATCTACTCTAAAACCACAGTTCAAAACAGAGTTGTAGGTTCTAATATATCAAGAATAGAAAGAAAAAAAAACCACACAATTTGATTTAGCTAAATAGGTATAATAGGGAAACAAGATTAGGCCGGTAGAAAAAGTTTCCTTCTGATTATATTTAAATGGAAATAGAAAAGCTCCGCGTATTTAACAGAAATAATATTTGTGATGAGCGGAAACAAAGAACTTCATTAAGTAGAAAAGATGACAGGTTGAGGGAGAAAAGGATAAATGTGATTATGACATTAGGCAGCAGTTGGTTGTATTCAGCTTCCAGTTTTAAATATCATCTACCCAGCAGCCCTGAAACAGCCTTTCCCAACTTTATTTTTTTTAAGCTTTTTATTAATTTATTTTTTTTCCCACTGTGCAGCAAGGGGATCAAGTTATCCTTACATGTATACATTTTGTCCCCACCCTTTGTTCTGTTGCAATATGAGTATCTAGACATAGTTCTCAATGCTACTCAGTAGGATCTCCTTGTAAATCTATTCTAAGTTGTGTCTGATAAGCCCAAGCTCCCGATCCCTCCCACTCCCTCCCTCTCCCATCGGGCAGCCACAAGTCTATTTTCCAAGTGCATGATTTTCTTTTCTGTGGAGATGTTCATTTGTGCTGGATATTAGATTCCAGTTATAAGTGATATCACATGGTATTTGTCTTTGTCTTTCTGACTCATTTCACTCAGTATGAGATTCTATGGTTCCATCCATGCTGCTGCAAATGGCATTATGTCATTTTTTTATGGCTGAGTAGTATTCCATTGTGTATATACACCACATCTTCCGAATCCAATCCTCTGTCGATGGACATTTGGGTTGTTTCCATGTCTTGGCTATTGTGAATAGAGCTGCAATGAACATGCGGGTGCATGTGTCTCTTTTAAGTAGAGTTTTGTCCGGATAGATGCCCAAGAGTGGGATTGCGGGGTCAAATGGAAGTTCTATGTATAGATTTCTAAGGTATCTCCAAACTGTTCTCCATAGTGGCTGTACCAGTTTCCATTCCCACCAACAGTGCAGGAGGGTTCCCTTTTCTCCACACCCCCTCCAGCACTTGTTATTTGTGGACTTATTAATGATGGCCATTCTGACTGGTGTGAGGTGGTATCTCAAGGTAGTTTTGATTTGCATTTCTCTTATAATCAGCGATGTTTAAATTAAAACGCTTTTAAAAACACAGGGGACTTCCCGTCGTGGCACAGCGGTTAATGAATCCAACTAGGAACCATGAGGTTGCGGGTTCAGTCCCTGCCCTTGCTCAGTGGGTTCAGGATCCCACATTGCTGTGGCTGTGGTGTAGGCTGGTGGCTACAGTTCCAATTAGACTCCTAGCCTGGGAACCTCCATATGCCGCGAGAGCTGCCCAAGAAATGGCAAAAAGACAAAAAAGAAATAAATAAAAACTCAGGGGAAAAAAAAACCAGGACCATAGTCAACCTACTTCTGGAGGGAATTGGAGAGATTTTTCTTTATGAAGCAATGGAACGGGAAGGAAAAATGCCATTGATGGCCCACTGGGGCTGAAAGCAGACATACGGCAGGCATTCCTCTCTTCTGCTTCCGCTGCAAGGAGTGTATCATCAGAAACCTGACCAGTATCCCCTCTCCTCGTTTTTGAAACCATGTGCATTTAATTCTTCTTCCTCTGAGCTCTACCTCTCCTCGCCCAAATCAGGGGCTCTTTACCACATTCAGTCTGAACCTGTTACTCCCAGAAAACAACTGGTCCCAGGAGATGGGCTGGGCTGGTGGGAGAACAGGTGCCTGATGCTCTCAGGAAGGGAAATTCCCGGGGGGCGGGACACAGGAAGCAGGGTAAACTGGGAGCTGTAGGTAGGCTTCCGCTCCCCACATAGAACCTTAGGCTGTGGGAGTGAGAAGTCCCCACATGACTAGCCGAACTTCCTTAGAGTAAGCATGCTCCACACTGAGGATGGGTCTTTGGGGCTTCGTTCCCTGAATCCCTGAGAAGCGTGTCTGGCCCAGGGCACAGCGGACCCTAGTCAGCAACGAACATCCCCAGCCCTTCGTGGGAACCGTGACTCATCTTATCTTCCTCTGTCAAGATTAAGTAAAGAGACATTACCACCTCCGTCACTAACACACTCTAAATACATACATTGCAAATAAAATACGCTCAGAAGACCTGAGGAAACAAAAACACAAAGCAGGTAGGAAAGACTTCCACTACCTAGTCTAAAAGGGGAAGCAAATCAAGGAGGAAATTTTGGGAGTTCCCGAGGTGGCGCAGCGGAAACGAATCCGACTAGGAACCATGAGGTTGTGGGTTCGATCCCTGGCCTCGTTCAGAGGGTGAAAGATCCGGTGTTGCCATGAGCTGTGGCGTAGGTCGAAGACATGGCTAGGATCTAGTGTTGCTGTGGCCGTGGCACAGGCCAGCGGCTGTAGCTCCGATTAGACCCCTAGCCTGGGAACCTCCATATGCTGCTAGTGCAGCCCTAAAAAGACAAAAAAAAAAAAAAAAAGAAGGAAATTTTGGAAAACTTATTTCAGGTAGACCACTTCTGACCTCTGTGAGCCAGGAATGGAAATCAGGAGAACAAACTGAAAGGAAAACACAATAAAAAAAAAAAGAAGAAGAATGGAACTAAGTGAGATAAGAAAAGAGAAAGTTGAAATGTCACTGGGCAAAGAACATCACTGCTTTGTTCATCATTTCATCACCAAGGGCTAACACAGTGCCTATATGCTTCCTATCTTCCTTCTAAAAATCACCAGAAGCCTAACCAAAGCACCAGAGGGCCATTATTTCACACTGTAGATATTAGAATAGGCTGTACTTTCATGCTACAGCTTCGATTGGACCCCTGGCCGGGGAACCTCCATATGCTGCAGGAACGGCCCAAGAAATGGCAAAAAGACCAAAAAAAAAAAAAATAGTCATTAGTAAATCAATGGTTCACATTTCTGATAAACTGAATGAATGCAGTTGGGGAAATAGGATCATATACGCAATAGACTAAAGTCAATTCAATCAAGACAGGATTTTTTTAGAATAACAAAAATAAGGTCAATTAGGAGATCCCAGTTGTGGCTCAGCAGGACCCGACATTTTCTCTGTGAGGATGCCGGTTCAGGGGGGTTAAGGATCCAGTGTTACCATAAGTCGGGGCAAAGATCACAGATGGGGCTTGGATCCGGTGTTGCTGTGGCTGTGGCATCGGCTTCAGCCGCAGCTCCGACTGGACTCCAAAAAAATGTCAATTAGATCATGTGGTGTTATAGACTATGTCCCCCCAAATTCATGCTAAAACCTAGTCCCTAATGTGATGGTACTTGGAGGTGAGGCCTTGGGGCGGGGGTGGGGGGGGGGGCGGGTATGATTAGATCATGAGGGCACAGCCACTGTGACTGAGATTAATGCCTTTATGAAAGAGACCCCAGAGAGACTGTTGGAAGAAGACGACCAAGAACCAGGATGCAGGCTTTCATCAGACACAAAATCTGCCAGTGCCTTGATCTTGGCCTTCCCAGTCTGTGGAACTACAGGAAATAAATACCTGCTGTTTATAAGCCACCAAGCTTATGGTCATTTTTGTTACAGCAGCCAGAACGTTCTAAGTCATGGAGGTTACCACATGCTTCTGTCCTTACTGGGGTTATGTCCTACGGAGTTAAGTTAATGGCACTTCTCCAAATTCAGGGAAATATTTGGGGCCATTTAAAACCACTAGAACCAGTACCTTCTTTTGCTGTTGTTCAGATACATGTGCCCTCGTCTTCCTCTCGTTCACAATAATTCCCTCCGCTATGAGTGTCTCTCCATCACATTGGTTAAGGGATGCAGTGACTGTACAGTACTCTGGCTCGCTCAACGTGTTTTCATATCCATTAGGTCGTTAGAGCTCCGCAGCAGCCCAGAGGAAGTAGAGCAGGCATTCTGCCTGTGTCTACACCGGCGAAGAGGTAAGTAGCAGGAGAGAGAACACTGCAGCTGCCCTGGACATGGAGGGGAAAGGATGGTTGCTTTGTGTCTCCCATCACAACCCTTTGCTCCCCTACCAGCCTCCACATCTGCTCTCCTACCAGCCATGCACATCTAGCACCTGCTTCATCAAAACCTTAGTCAACAAGCATAGCAAGGACTTCCTCCAAAGAGCCTGGCTAAGGAAATGCTAGAACGACAGGGACCAAGATCCTTAAACACAAAGACAAATATAAGAGATATTGGTTCCTCTGGGGGAGGAAGGCGTGCCAAGGCTGTGGGCGTGGGATTTGGGGTTGCTGCATGTTCTCGTTCTTGGCCTGGATTTGTTCCAATTGTGATCGTTCATTGCACTGTATGTACCCTTATGATGTGCGCGCTTTTCTATTTCAAGGTTCAATGAAAGTGGGAATTTTTTAAAAGCACAGATACCTTTCTAATTCCATGCTTGCTTTTTCCTCCCTTTTGTCTCAGTGTTTTATATTCTTTTGCTCTCCTCTCCCAGGGTGAATCACCCTACTTGTTAAAACTGTACTACAGCAAATGTCGGTAAATGATGTGCCTTGTGGTGGTGATTAAGTCAAATCAAACACATTTGTCACCGAAGAGATGGCCTCCAGCTGTTTATCTGGGAAATATAATTGAATACTAATGGGATAAACACTATAAGTTGCCAGTTTTCTTTTCACTAAGGTGTGGGCTAACATAATGAAAGGGTGAATTTTGCTAAGTTTAAAACACACACAGAATTTTTTAAATACAACCTATGTTTTCCAAAGAATTTCATCCAAATTTCACCTCACTCCCCCCAAAGAGGAGCAAACACAGATATTCTTATTTACATGATACAATTGGTACTTTATTTTAACTTCAAACTTACTATGCCTGCTCTAGCTCGAGAACTTATCAGGGCATTTCACAATGAATTTGGCTCAATTTTCACTTCCCAGGAACACTTGTCTTTTCCCTGCCCTCCAGCCACACTCACTAGCAAACAGCAGTTATCAAGATTTGGGCAGAAGTGATAAGGGGCTCTGAAAATTTTGTTAAATGACTCAGTATTTTTTAATGTACGTACATCAAAAAAAGTATTTACTTTTATGATGTAAAAGACTGTGATATTACAAATGAAAGTGAAGAGTTTGAATAAAATTGTTTCAGTAGAAAAAAAAAATGCTTGATGACTTTCTATCATACTTCTGAAACCTTCTAAGCGCTCTCTGAACGGAACCACAAACTCCAGCCCTATGTGCATACTCAGATGCACATCTCAGAGAGATGAAATAAACTCTGAAAAAAACATCAAACACAGACCCAATAAAGACACCAGGGAGTTCCTACTCTGGCCAATGGGATCAGCAATGTCCCTGCAGCACTGGGAGGCAGGTTCAATCCCCAGCCCGTGCTGTGAGTTAAGGATCTGGTGTGGCCACAGCTGTGGCGTGGGTTGCAACTGTGGCTCAGACCTGATCCCTGCCCTGGGAACTCCATATGCTGCAGGTCGGCCAAAAAGAAAAAAGAAAAAAAGAAAAGACACCAGGGTATCAGTGCAGCTCATTCTTGTTTTTACCAAGCACCTTTTGACCATGCGGTCTACCAAGGTGCAAAGGTTTAAGGTTCTGCTTCCGCCATCCCTTTCGGGGGGAAGAAATCACATGCAGAGAGAGCAGTTAAGCAATATACTCAAGGTTCCAAAACTGGAACCCAGGTTCCCAGGACTGTTGTGTGACTGTCCATGAAGACAGCTAGAAATGATAGAGGTCAAGCCTTAATAAATTACACAGAAGGTGTGACAGCAAATAAAAGAAGTTTGCGCTTGGGATGATGACATAGCCTTGGACGGTCTGTTGGGAATGGACCTGACCAAGACTCGGGGCCAAAGAGACCAACAAAGGCAGGGTAGTTGGGAAGGACGGCAATGGGCAGCCCATGCAGGTGGCAACCAGTCTTGGGTGTCTGACAATGACTCTTGTGGGAGGTCTTGTGGAAAGGCAGAGCCCAGGATGAGGGAAGTCCATCAGGCAATGGGGACCAACTTCCAGAAGGGCACAAAAGACCTTGCAGTATCCCATGGTTAGAGATCAGATAAATTCTATTACACAGATGCCTTTAGATGCTCACCCTTCTGCTCTTTCCCATATGTCTTTGCCTGTACCCCATTGCCTCCCTCTGTTGAGAAAAGTTCCCCCAAAATACCAGGAAGGAAGAGAGAGAAGACAATGGATCACTGAGTTCCTTTCCCGATCACCACTCCTGAATAAGGCCCACTGTTATCTCTCTGGTCAACATGATTCTATTCGCTGATCAATAATTTTCAGAAAATCTCCTTGACTTAGAATCAGGGAAAGCCACCATTAACAGATGCTGTTCAGTCCGTCACATCACTTCTCCACTGTCCCCTTAACTATCTTTCCACTTGAAGTTCTTTAGAAATGTACACAAAGGGAAAAAAAAGGAGGTCGGCATGCATGCAGATGCCACCGTGTTTGTTTTTCCTCGAGCACAGCGTGCCAGCACAGAACCGTGTCGCACTTTTGTCTCACTCTCCGTCCTGTGCTGTAGCACACAGCTGTTACACTCTCGCTTGGCAGGTACAGCAGAACCAAAGGGATTATACACTTAGCATCTGGAAATACTCCACTATCATCATAGACCATAATCTGTGCCCTGCCTCTTCCCTCCCGTGCCAAGTAGGTAAAATGAGAAAAAGAGAAGGCTAGGTTTGCACACTCAGAGCAGCCCTGTTAGAGGAAGCCAGCAGGATGCTGCAAATCCCATGTTCCAAGAGCCAGTGACTTGTTCTGGAAGTGAAACCCACGTTGGGCTTGTAAGCAAGGAGAGGACTCAGAAGGAGTTCAACGATAGGCTTTGATCATTGCCACGGATGACATCTGAAGGTTCAAATTCATGAGCAGTATGCTCTCATATAGTTTCTCCAGAAAATGAAGCCTAACTCAAGACTTTCCATAAAGGAGGTGCACGGAGACTAACGGAGCAGCTTTCAGACTCTGGGAAGTTGTGTAGACTCACTCACACATCTGCTCCCACTGTAGGTCTACGCTGCCGATTCTCGGACAGATCTGGGGGGCCAGGGAACATGGGAACACTTGAGGATAATCAAAACCCCCAAAGTGAAATTGTCATAGGCAAGACATAACTTCCACGGTTCTCCATCTTTGATAGGCATCAGAACCACTGTGGACACCTGGACTCCACTGCTAACACAACCCAATTAAAACCTTCGAGGATGGGACCCAGGCCTGCCTAATTGTTCACAGTACAGCATTGTCAATAGCACATACATGTGTGGGCTCTGTCCCATTCCCCTTCCCCACCTACCCCAGTTCAGAGCGAGAGCTCCTCAGCAAATACTGTTTTGCAGATTCATTTGTTTTTGCATCTCATTCTGCCATCTGTCATAATGAGTGTTTTCGTCTTTGGAGGGGTTTTCCTCACAGAACTAGTCCACGGGAGGGCAGCTAATTGTAAAGTAAAAGGGAGAGAAAATACAAAGGTCCCGTCTCCACACAGAACCCATTAGCTCTCTTTTTGGTCCCTTCTCACCTCCTCCCCCACGCCAATTGACTCATCACCTCCACGGAAAAGGCAGTAACTTTACCAAACCTTGCGCCCAAGCCTTAGGTATTCATGTAAATAAAAATTTCCCTACCAAAGGGGAGCCGGGATTGAAGGATCCTTGTAAAATATGCACATGTGGGTCCAGACCAAACGCAAATCAGGCCCAGGCTCCGTGTGGAGAGACAACTGTGCAGGGCAAAGAACCCAACACAATCGTGACTGAGGTCACACACGGATGCATTCCTAAATAGAGTCTCCAGCCCAGTCCTGCCTCCTGAGGTTCAGACCTGTACACCCAGCTGTCAGACTCTGATGCCCTGCCTGCATACATGGCAAGACCGGTATTCCCAACAAGCAGGGGACCCCAGAACAAAGTCAAGAAGTAGGTGGCTGTATTGTCCTCTTTGGTGCAATGATTGAAGGGACAAGCTTATTCTTACAGAAGAAATAAACATGGGCAAGCAGAAGAACACATACACCTTCAAATTATTCCTCTTTCTTTCTTTCTTTCTTTTTTTTTTCCTGCTTTTTAGGGCTGCACCTGCGGTACATGGAAGTTCCCAGGCTAGGGATCGAATTGGAGCTACAGCTGCCAGCCTACATACACCACAGCCACAGCAATGCGGGACCCAAGCTGCATCTGCAATCTACACCACACCTCACAGAAAAGCTGGATCTTTAACCCACTGAGTGAGGCCAGGGATCAATCCCGCATCCTCATGGATACCAGTCGGGCTGGGCTCATTTACGCTGAGTCCCAACAGGAATTCCCTTCGTCTTAACTTTCTTAATGTGTAAAAAATCCCACTGTCCCCATCTTGCATTCCTAGAAACTCGTAACGTAAAAAAATAAAAATAATACGGGGATGAAAGTTACACATGGTAACAATGTAAATGACTCATTTATTGAGAACTTATCAATAATTGTATTAAGCACAGTACATGAAATATTTCCTCTCCTTTAATCCCCACAACAAGCCACTGAGGAATTTTCAACATCAAATGAAGAACGTGTGTCTTGGGAGGTTAAGTAATTCGCCAAGTCCACAGTCAACAGACACAGACCTTGGACGTGAACCAAGGTGTACCTGCCACCGGTGTCCAGGCTATCAACACTTGGTGTTGACGTAAGAAAGAGGGCAGATGCCCTCGACCATGGGATAAAAAGAGCACATGAAAGCCAAGAGGAACTGGCTCCTCTTCCACGGTAGGTCATACCCGTACATTCCAGCGATTCTTCCTCCCATGGTCACTCCAGAATTCTGCAGGCCTGGAGGGCCAATGTCCGTCTTTCTGCTAACCAGCACACATGCTACCATTTCCCAGGCTCTGGGGTCAGATTATCCAGCCCTACCCACCCAACCAAGAGGGCTGAAGTAACAAATGTGCATTAGGGACACATGGCCTGGGAACTGCCTGCCCCATCACCACAGGCCCCCTTCACACCTGAGTATAATTTACACGAATCAGAGGAAACCACCGCTGGCTACCGATTCTGAGAAAGCCAAGGCAATGGGAACAAATACAGCCCAGGAAGAATGCAGTGAGGAGGGGGAGCCGAGAGTAGAGACTGCGGGTTCACCTAGCTCCTCGGGGGTCAATAGGCTATTTGTTGAGGCCCATTCCTCTTCTGGTCCTGGATCCCAAGAGCCTGAGCATCACCTGGGAGCCCATGGCTCTCCAAGCCCCACCCCCCACCATGACGGCACGTATCCTAATGGATACAGACTGAGTTTCGAAGCGCAGTGGGTCATGGAGCCCCGAAAAGCACAGTGAAATGAAGTGGTTCTGTCCTGTGATCCTCCCACGGGAGCAGATGTGTGCTTGCGAACCTCCTTTCCTAGCCAACTCCCTCCTCCTCCTCTCCACACCCCCTTTCCTGTTTATGACTTTCTTTGCACAAGTGTTAAGTTAAATGATTCATTCTGCCACAAAAATGTTGAGAATGATAGAGACAGACATTGAGAGGGAGGAAAAGAGGAAGAGAGGAAGGAAGGGAGGAGAAGGGAGGAGAAGAGAAAGAATGTCCCTTTTCTCCTGTGTGGGATACCATTTATTATCCCATCACCGACAGAGGTCTCTGAGTACCTTGTTACTTGCAATGGATAACCAGAAGGAAGGACAAGAAATAGAAAACTGCAGAAATCGAAGCTATGTCTGCCACTCGTGGAGAAGTGCTGGTTGCAAAGAAAATGAAGATTAAGGTACGAGTGTCGTTGTGAACTCAAGAAGTGCTTCTGTCTGAAAAAGAAAACTGTGGAGATGAAGAGGGTCAGTGGGTATCAACAAGAAGAGGCTCAGACAGGCCAATGGTCAGCTGCCAAAGTGCCATGCAAATTTGACTTCATCCTTTGTAAGCGTTGAATAAACGAGTGGTTACCATTGGGACGAGGGAAGGGAGGAGCGGCAAGATAAGAGTATGGGATTCAAAGACTAAAACTCCTCTGTGTAAAATAAACGCGCAAAACCCATGTACTGTGTAGCACAGAGAAATACAGCCATGATCTTGTAATAACTTTAAACGGAGTACCATCTATAAAAACACTGAACCACCATGTGGTACACCCGAAACTAACCATAACATCGTAAATCAACCACAATTCAACCACTTAAAAAAGAAAGAAAAAAGAAGTTGGGAACTTTTGCAGCTGGGTGATGAGTACCTGGGAGGACATCCTACTATTCTCTGTGTTTTTGGGGTGCATCTGAAAATTTTCTGTCCTCTAAAAGAGTTGGTCTTGCTGACGATGAAGGAAACGCGTGTGGCCCCTTTAGGGAATGCCCCTTAAACTGCTTAGCACTTCTGAAACCAATGTGGTCACAATCAACCCTCATAGGAGTGATGTCAGGAGAAGCAACAACTCCCCCCGTAACGAAGGAGGAAAAGACTGGACTCATAGAAGCTCAGAGATGGAAGAGACCCAGGAATTCGATTCGCCATCCTAAGGTTTGTCATGACCTCTATGACCCATCCACCCCAACACATTAAGACAGATTGGAACCCAATACGAACAAGAACTTCAAAAATTTTAACGTGGTATAGGCAT
The DNA here is from genome assembly GCF_016906955.1 of Phacochoerus africanus. Classification (NCBI taxonomy): domain Eukaryota; kingdom Metazoa; phylum Chordata; class Mammalia; order Artiodactyla; family Suidae; genus Phacochoerus; species Phacochoerus africanus. The sequence goes on from NC_062548.1 coordinate 14,386,028, forward strand.
CCTTGCAAAGTAGTGCATCTCTGGCCCTGGAAATATCAAGCGGAAGGTGGAAGCTTCTTTCACTAGACATGTCTTGGAGAGATTTCTGCTATATGTGGGATCATGGATTGAACAGCCTCAAGGGACTCCTCCAACTATGATTTTGCCACTGTGCTGAGGATTTCAGAAGGCTTCTTTGTATATCCTTGCTGGTTCCATCCTGGGAAAAGAGGGGAGGACAGTCGTGCAGCTAGGACTTTGGTTCCCACGTGTACACAGGGAGGAAGGAACACAAAAATAAAAAAAACTCCAATTTAATGCACAGGAACACTTCACCACACACTTGCTAGGTTTCCATGCATGCCATCACCTACATGCATTATTTCACCTAAACGCCACAGAAACCCAGGGGGCAAATACAGTAATTCTACAAAAACAGAGACATAGAGAATTAAAGTAACATCCAGCTGACCAAAGATTCTTGGTAACAATCTCATTACTAAGCTTCAGCTGATGGAGAGAGACCGTACCACTCCTGGCACAGTTTTGTGCTTCTTTCTTTCCTGGTTTAGAACTCTCCAGCACTTGGACTTCTCCCATCATGGCACAGTGGAAACCAAGCCAACTAGCATCCATGAGGATGCAGGTTTGATCCCTGGCCTCGCTCAGCGGGTTAAGGATCCAGTGTTACCACATGGTTCAGATCTGGTGTGGCTGTGGCATAGGCCGTCAGCTGTAGCTCTGATGTGACCCCTAGCCTGGGAACTTCCATATGCCTCGGGTGCGGCCCTAAAAAGCACCCCCCCCCAAAAAAAAAAAATAGAATTCTCCAGCATCCAGGGAGTCCAAGGCAGACCCTGGCACTCAGGGAGTGGAAAGGAAAAATAATGGCACCTGCAGAGCCAATTAGTGAGTTGAAATCCAACTCCAAAACCCAACTGTGGGTTCCCTGAGCTCAAGTCGTGAGCTTTGATCCCAGTTACAACTCCGGAGCCAGCGCTGACGGGCCTCAGTTCCCCGCAGAGAAAGGTAAACAAACATTCTTGTGGAAATGCAAACATATCACTTAGGATCTAAAATGGCCTGTGATGGAAGCATAATTTCTTTTGGAAACAAGCCTCCTCTCAAGGTAAAGGTTGTTGTTTTTACCGCCTGAAAGAGTGATCTTTCCAACTGCAGCCAGAACACTTCCCCCTGGTACTGACAGCACCCGCAGGGCAGAGGAAGAATGAAAAGCCGAGTTTGCCTCCCAAGCTCCTGCAGGTTGCGCTTAAGGAGCCAGCCCCTCGCCGGCTGGGGAGGTGCGTGTCACCCACTACAGTTTTCCTCTGAAAGGGAGGTGGCTCGGTGAGGTTGAGAAGGTATAATTACAGGTGGAGCCTGGAACGCCTTGGATTGTGATAGCAGGCACCTCCGAGACAACCTTCCCGCCACCTTTATAGCACGGCTGTCAGGGGAGCGCCCCTGTTATTAAATACCGCTTGGCACGTCTGCCTCCGAGGCATAATCACAGGTGGTGGACTAGGAGGGGAAGCTGTTCAGGGGAGAACAGAGAGAAAACAAAAGGAGGGCTGACTAAAAACATACAAATGAGGTGTGAAAATCCGATTAGAGACCTAGAAAGGGGAGAGGAAATGAAACTGAAGGGGCTTGGGGGCGGGCACGGAGACGGGACTCTGATCCTCTCTTTAGGTCTTGTGACGCTGGGTCAGGGTCCTTTTGTGTTTCAATCCTTGGTGGGGCAGGATAGAAGATAACATAAGAAAGACTATGTACGGAGTTCCTGTCCAGGCTAAGCAGTAACAAACCCGACTAGTATCCATGAGGATATGAGTTCGAACCCTGGCCTCGCTCAGTCGTTTAAGGCTCCAGCATTGCCATGAGCTATGATGTAGGCGGGAGATGCCGCTGGGATCCCTCATTGCTGTGGCTGTGGTGTAGGCCAGCAGCCACAGCTCCGATGAGTCGACCCCTAGCCTGGGAACTTCCATGTGCTGTGGGTGCGGCCCTAAAAAGACAAAAATGAAAAAAGAGAGGGAGAGTGAATGTATGTGTATGTATGTATATATATATACATACATACACATATATGACTGGGTAACTGTGCTGTCCAGCAGAGATTAGCACAACTTTGTAAATCAACTATACTTTAACAATAATGATAATAAATCCTTGGTGGGGGAGAGCAGAAGATTCTAGAAAGGTAAGAAACATGGCAGCATGTATAGTCCTGGCATGACCACATTGCCCTCACCCACCTACTACCATGTCTGTGAAGTCATGTATTGAAAGGAAAAAAAAAAAAAAACTAGTTTCTAGTTAAAACTAGAAAGCTATTGGCAACATACCTGACCTGGCCTTCAGCAGGTGCATCAAAAACACAAATGACCTGAAAAGATCCAGGCACCTGGACATTAAGTAGGGTTTGCAACCCCAGAGTCATCCTCTTGATGAACCAGGGAACTAAAGGCATTTCTCAGCCACCAAATAATAAGATTATCTTAGAGTGATGGCTGGCAAAGCCTACTTCCCATCAGAATCACCTGCAGGGCTTTAAATATAATTCAACTCCCAGGCCTCACTCCAGGCCAATTAAAACAGAACTTCTGGGGATGTGACTCAGGCATCCCCATTTCTTTTTTTCCTTTTTTTTTTTGCCCATGCCCACGGCATGTGGAAGTTCCTGGGCCAGGGATCCAACCTGTGTCTCAGCAGTGACCTGAACTACTGCAGTGACAATGCCAGATCCTTAACCCGCTGAGCCACAGAGGAACTACCCCCACTTCTTTTAAAGGCTTCCCCAAATGATTCTAACGTCTAGCCTGGGAGGAGCCACTGCCTTCGAGGAAACAGGGCTCCCGCTCTCTGCCAAGGGACTGTCCATCCGCACCTGATGTGCATCCTCCCCAACCTTCAAGGCACATCTCAAATGTCACTCCAGGAAAACAGCCATTCCCGAGCCTTCATTGAGGGCAAGGTCATGAGGTGAGCGCTGAAGGCCACACAAATCAGAAGAAGATGGCCTTTGCCCAGGTTAAACATGCACTGAGGGGGAAAGCAGGGGAGTGGCACAGAGGGGGGAGCTCAGTAAATATTTATACAATAAACGAATGAATGAATAAATAAAGTGAACGGTTTAACATGAGTAAGACAGCGCGTGGTAAACAGGAAAAACAGACGTATGCACGGGGTGAGGCCTGATCAGTGGGGTGGGGTGGGGGAGGCTTTATAAAGGTGGCATTTGAATATAAAGGTAGAATTTGAATTGGGCTTTGAAGGATGGGGAGTAATCACCTTTAACAAGGACTCGGCTTTGAAGTTGATCCATGTTTTACATACATTATCTCCTTTAGCGACTTTCAATAGCCCTTGCCGCAAGCATTTTTACCCCTGCTGGAGAGGTGAGGAAAGGTTAAACGAGCTAACCAAGGTCAGGTAGCTGGCGGGGGAGGGAGCCCAGGACACCCGCCTGCAAGTCACTGATCCTTTATGACACTGCTGACGACTCAGTGGAGAAGTCACTTAGGGGGAAGACAACAGTATAAGAGAGACCCAGATGCTCCAGTTCTGAGTATGTGGCTTGTGTTGGGAAGGTTGGGTTTTTGTTTTTTGGTTTTTTTTAAATAAAAGGAATCTTCCTTTTAGGACGAGAAAGGTGGATGCAAGGAGAAGGGCAGAGGGAGCTGAGAGGTTGCGGAAGGTTCCCCAGAGACCCAGAACTCTCAAAGCAATAGGTGAACATTTCTCTTAAGGCCCCCGTCATGTTCCCTGGGGCATTGTTCTCAGATGCCCTTGACCTGGCTCCCCGCCTATAGGACAAGCTCTTTGGCCAGACACTGGCCCCATTAATGTTTGAATTTTTCTGAAATTCAGTCAGGATGGGTGTAGGTTTTCTGAATCCTACAGTTCATACAATTCAGGGGGACTTCTTGAAAAATAATAACGTTATAAACACCAGATTAGGTAGAAAGTGAGTATTTAGAATGAAGAAACTCACAGCAAAATCAAAATTTTAAAAACTAACAAATATCTACATTTTAAAAACTGACAAATAAAATAAAACCCCCCAAAGAGCATATACTTTTATTCCTCAACTGCCTGATGCCCCTTGATAATGTGTTTTTAATCTCCAACCTTTTAACTGCATAATCTTTGATTGCCTTGTCATAGGATAAAAATTTTGCAATACCTTTTTCGGCAGCAAGCCTAGGTGACCAAAACTTGTTTTGTATTATTAAGAGTTTTGAGGGGTGAGACAGACGGGGCGTTTGGGGTTAAGAGAGGGAGAAGATGACATTTGGAATGGACAAGCAATGAGGTCCTACTGCGCAGCACAGGGAACTATATTCAGTCTCCTGGGATAGACCGCGATGGAAGATAATAGAAGAAAGGGAATGTGCGTGTATTTGTCGCTGGCTCACCGTGCTGTACAGCAGAAATGGGCACAACACTGTGAATCAACTGTAATTCTAAAAAAGCATCTTGGTTTTTTTTGTCTTTTCTAGGGCTGCAGCCACGGCATGTGGAGGTTCCCAGGCTAAGGGTCGAATTGGAGCTGTAGCCACTGGCCTATACCACAGCCACAGCAACGCCAGGATCCGAGCCTACACCATAGCTCACACCACAGCTCACGGCAACGCCAGATCCCCAAGCCGCTGGGCGAGGCCAAGGATCAAACCCTCAACCTCGTGGTTCCTAGTCGGATTCGTTAACCACTGAGCCACGAAGGGAGCTCCCTAAAAAAAGCCTCTTTAAAACAGAGTTGTGAAATGATGGTGTGAGCCTCACAACTTGTCAGTGGTAATGTTATGTTTATCAAGTGATTTCCCATAATAGTTGTAAGATTTGGGGACATTACGGGTGTTCTCATTCAGAGTCGAACCTTAAATACCCTTGATTAGATGATCCTCATTTACCAATATGTCATCAACGTCCTCCCTGGAGGGCTTCTGCTAAGTTTTATGTCATCTTACAGGAAGGAAACTCCATTTTTCTACGCACAGATAGAACTCAATCTGTACTAACAATTGTACTTGTCTGGTACTTGGGAGAATTTTCCTCAGACAGGGTTAGGACTCTGTACAGTTCTGATCTTCGTTCTCCTCCATTTCTTTTCTTTCTTTTTTTTTTTTTTTTTTTTTTGTTGTTGTTGTTGTTATTTCTTGGGCCGCTCCCGCGGCATATGGAGGTTCCCAGGCTAGGGGTCCCATCGGAGCTGTAGCCACCGGCCTACACCAGAGCCACAGCAACGCGGGATCCGAGCCGCGTCTGCAACCTACACTACAGCTCACGGCAACGCCGGATCGTTAACCCACTGAGCAAGGGCAGGGACCGAACCCGCAACCTCATGGTTCCTAGTCGGATTCGTTAACCACTGTGCCACGACGGGAACTCGTCCTCCATTTCTTATTGTGTCTGGGTCTGGGTTCTGTAGGGTCCCGTTATAGTATTACATGACATCTAGCTTTGCACTGCTGTGTCGGGATACAAAGTTAAGTCAGTATCATGGAGGTTAGGAATAGTCTTGGAAGCCATCCCTAAACCAGGAAGGCTGGGAGGAACCCGACTGCCCTTGAAAATGAGCAAAGGACATCCAGCCACGCCTCTGAACCCACGGCATGCCGCCTCAACTTTCCCTTTCTGAAGGTGGAAAAATAAAAAAAAATAACCACCCTCCAGCAACAACTAACACAAAAGGAAGGAAGTGTAAGGTCAAGAAAGGGAGGGTTTTTGATGCACAAAAATGACAGTCTCGTATGATCAAGCATATACGTGCTTTAGGAAGAAAAGAAGTGAAGCCATGATGAGCAGCTATTATTCATAAATCTAAATAAAGGTTGACTAATAAATAAGAATATTATTATAAGAATAATAAAATTGCTAGTGGAATCTGGGATGGGAGAAGGCTAATATGTACTGAGGGTGTGGGCATAGAGCTGCTAATTAATATTAAATTCTATCAAGTCATTTGTTGATGTTAAAGTTTTTAAGACTGGCTATTAAAAATCCAGAAATAAAATAGTTAAAAAAAAAAAGAAAGAGAGGTTAGAGCAAAACAAGATAGCATGCTTCATCAATTACAGTTATGACAGCTTAGGTTTATAAATTTAGCGAAAACATACAACCATGGGGAGGTATGGCCAGGGCTCATCAAAGCCTTAGAAGGGACCCAGGCAAGAGAAGAGCCTGAAGCTTTGGCTTCATCCGCTTCCAAGTAGATCGACCTCTGGACCCATTTCCTGTGCTTTGCAGAGAGTAAGTGCTGAAATGAGTGAATGAATGATCTTTTTCTCTCAACGTGGAAGCCTAGGCTGGGAGCTGGGATTACAGAAAGCTCCAAGCCAGTGGGGGGGACCTGTGGGGGCCCCCTCCTGCATCCATGCCCCAGAGGGGCAGGGCTGGCTCAGAGCCAAGCCCAGAACTGAGTGCAGTGTTTTAGGAGTGATCTGATTGGTGCAGGGCAAGCAGAGGAGACCCCTCACCTTGCTCAGTCCAGCCAGTTTCTCTCTATTAATCCTAACTAAAGTTGCTTTAGTGCATTTTTTTTTCCTTCCCTTCTCTTTTTGGCAACCTTCTCACGACCCTGATGCACACTGACCTTGTTGTCAGCTAACACCTTTCAATGTTTCCCACTTGCTAAACCAGTTCTCCTCCAGGCTGTACCTGAGCCGTCTAGGGTTCCTGTGATGGTTTAATTTTACGTGTCAACTGGACTGAGCTAAGGGATGCTCAGAGAACTAGTAAACCATTATTTCTGGGAGTGTCGGTGGGGATGTTTCTGGAAGAGGTTGGCCTTTGAGCCGGCTGACTGAGAAAAGGAGATCACCCTTCCAGTGCAGGTCAGCATTGTCCAAAAGTGTTGAGGGACTGAAGAGAACGAAAGGCCAAGAAAGGATGGATCTGCTCTCTTTGCTTGTACAAGGACATCCGTCTTCCCCTGCCCTTGGGTCTCAGTGCTTCTGGTTCTCGGGCCTTTGGACTTGGAATGAATCATACCACTGAGTAATCCAGTTGGTAGACAGTAGGCTGCAGGACTTTTAAGCCTCCAGAATTGCATGAGCCAATTTCTACAATCAATCCATCCATCCGTTCGACTGATTCTGTTCCTCGAGAGAGCCCTAGTGCAGACCAAATGCACAATTCCACGATGATTCCAATTAAATTCCATTCTCCTATGTTCATCCCACATTCTGGCCTCATGAGATGGCTCTGACTCTCCTGTGGGTCATCGAGCACAGTGGCTATTGCTCCCCTTCCTATAATGTCCAAGGCACTGATTCAAAAACACAGCCTGGGATGTGACCCTGAGGGGAGCTCTGCAGCATATCCTCTTGAACCCCCTCTCTGTCCTGACATTAACTTATTAATCAACATCTTTGGGGTCCAGATGTTCAACCTATGTCGAATCCATCTGACGGTAATGACACACAACCCAAATTTCAAGCTCATCAAATGATTTCAAGGTCATCAAATGCCTTGGCTGAATCCATGTATCTTCTGTATTTCCAAATCCCTGGTCCAGGGACCTCATCAAAATAATTAAATAAAGTCGAGGACTTCCCATCGTGGCTCAGTGGAAACAAATCTGACTAGCATCCATGAGGAGGACGCAGGTTCAATCTCTGGCCTTGCTCAGTGCGTTAAGGATCCAGCATTGCCATGAGCTGTGGTGCAGGTCGCAGACATGGCTCAGATCCCTTGTTGCTGTGCCTGTGGCGTAGGCCAGCAGCTACAGCTCCGATTTGACCCCTAGCCCAGGAACCTCCGTATGCCATGGGTGTGGCCCGAAAAAAAGATGAAAAAAAAAATATATATATATATAATTAAATGAAGTCTGTATATGAAGTCTTTTTTCTTAGTGCATCTCTCTTTTTTTTTTTCCCTATGGACCATCACTTCTTTTTCTACACGCTCAAGGCCCTGGCTTACGATCATGTGCTGACACAGCCCTTGCTAGCTCATCCAACCAACAGCTCTCTCCTGAGAGCAGGACTCTCTGCAGTAGGTAAGAATACAGCTTTCAGTGTATCAGGGATTCCAGAATGTGTTTGAATGCGATGTGGTATAGGGCTGTGCAGTTTATAGGGCTCTTTCCTGTGCCATCCTACTTAACTAAAACTATCTAGGAGCAAGGCAAGAATTCTGCTTTATGAAAAAGAATAATGAACCCTAATCATCCAGGCCCCACCCAGCCCTAGGACATGACGCTGAAAAGCCAATGAAATTGTTCTTTTCAGGTGAGCATTATGAAACCCAGGTAACATTACACTAGAATGCCAAATGCTGATGTTTCCACGTTACAATAATCATTAGAACAAGGAGAGACTTCTACAAGGTACTAAGGCCTAACAGCTTGGGAAGCTTCTGTGATGACTTAGCATGTGTCTAAAGAGTCCCTTCCCAGTGCTCTACATTTTGGCTGCTTCCAAACAACCATAATAAACTGGAGGAGCTCCCATTGTGGTGCAGGGTGTTAAGAACCCAACTAGTATCCTTGAAGATGTGGGTTCCATCCCTGGCCCCACTCAGTGGGCTAAGGATCTGGCATTGCCACAGCTGCAGTGTAGGTCACAGATATGGCTCAGATCCAGTGTTGCTGTGGCTGTGGTGTAGGCTGGCAGCTGCAGCTCTGATGCAACCCCTAGCCTGGGAACGTCCATATGTCGCAGGTGCGGCCGTAAAGTAAAAAGAAAAGAAAAAAAAGAGCACTCTGGGGCACTCACATTTTTGAGTTCATCAGCCATCCTACATTTCTAAGCATCCTCAACCTATAAAGAGACTTTCACAGACATTTTTCCCAGTAGGAGCTCAGAATGACTCTGAAACAAACTCTATGAGAAAGAAAGATGCCACTGTCATTTTTCTGGCGGACCAGCTGAAGCACAGAACCAACAAGAGACTTATTCCCCCGACACCTAAAGACAACCATGTACGTTGCCCACAACTTTGTGGGTCAGGACATCTTGGCTGAATAGAATGCCTCTGCTCTCTGTGACACGGAGGAGGCAGGGGCTGGAACCTTCCTTCTAAGATGGGTCATTCACACGGGTGCTTCTTGGCCTCTCACTCCATGAGATGTCACATCCGCCAGGGCTTCACCACGTGGCTTGGATGGTTCCCAGCCTGCTGGCCTCCTGCAAGACGCACTTCTGTGGCAGCTGGCTCCCAAGGGGAGAAAGGGGAAGCTGATAGCCCAGCCAAGAGCTCTGCCTAGCATGGGCATGGTGTCACTCCCGCTGCATTCCACTGGTCACCGCTGTCACAGAGCCTACTCCAAATCAAAGGGGTGGATGCTCTCCATTTCTTGATGGAGAGAACAGTCATACTGCCGAAGAGGATGTGGATGAGAGATTATTCTAGCTACCTTTGCCTTCCCGAAACCCTACTGTGTTTCCCAGCAGACAACACTTCTTGATATGTACCATATAGGAATAATGCCATAACTACACCATGAGAGCTTTATGCACAGCTACATGCATCCCCTGCATAATCGTCTCCCCCAAGAAAACAAGGAAAATTGAGGGTCATTTTTAGCAATTATAAATTCACAAGTTGGTAGTAATTAAAAAAAAAAAAAAGAACCAGTAAAACCTACATTCAGAATCAGCTCCTTTGGGATGTGCACTGACTTTAGAAATATGTTTGCAAATCAACTTACCCATTCTAACAAAATGGAAGGGGGATGTTTAATCTACTTAAGAAAATTAACTCTGGATATTTGACAATCACTTTATCAGCATCGTTTTCCTGTAAACATTGTGCTTATCAATGATTCTTATCTAGTCATTAAAGCAGGCCTTGTATTTGGCTAAGCTCTTGTCATAATTTCACAATTTTCACTCACTAGGGCTGGCCACCCTCCAAGATATTCCAATTAAGAGTTTATTACTCTGTCACACTTTCAGGGGCCTGTGTCGACATATAGTTAAATTCTATCTAGAGGACATATCCCAGGCTACAGCTGTTCTGCTTCTGTGGGATTTTTTTTTTTTTTTGGTCTTGTTTTTCTAATGAAAATAATCTATTGATCCTGCTCATAAGAAGAGCACATAGCTCCAAATCATTACCTCCTGGCAGTAACTAATTTTTGAGTCCTCTCTGCTTCACCACACTCCTTAATGGCAGTTGAATAAATATCTAAGCTGTAGACTTCTCGGTCCTTTCTGAAGGAGGGTATCTTCCAACAAGGGGGGTGAGGAGAATATTTACAGAGCATCAAACTATGTGTTGAACGCCTAGCCCCCTGCCCTCAGGTCTCTCCCCTTAACAAGCCCACAGCACAGCAGCAGAGACAGTATGAAGCCCCACAAGGTGTACTTCTGCACAGCCTGGAAAGGAAGAGCCAGGCCTCCCACCCTTCCAAGCAACAGCTTACAGGACCAGGGATAAACAGGGGACCCAGACAGAACTGTGCGACCTACAGCTGTGCTCAGGCAGGTAAAAGAGCTCCAACATAATGCTCACCAGAATTTTCAATCAAAAGCATAGAAGCTTTTACAAATAGGGGTGGTAAGTACTGGATATGATGGTTCACGTAGATGCTGGGGCTGGGGCAGCCTTTCCCCGCAACCCGACCCTCCAGAAAAAGCCATTCTGCAGAAGGAGTAGGAGTGGGCAAACCAGCAACACATGGCCCCAGAAAGAAACAAAGATCAAAAGGAAACAGGAGTTCCCGTCATGGCTCAGTGATTAACCATCCCGACTAGTATCCATGAGGACAAAGGTTCCATCCCTGGCCTTGCTCAGTGGGTTAAGGATCTGGCGTTGCCGTGAGCTGTCAGGTAGACTCGGCTCAGATCTGGTGTTGCTGTGCCTGTGGTGTAGGCTGGCAGCTACAGCTCCAATTGGACCCCTAGCCTGGGAACCTCCATATGTGGCCCTAAAAAAAAAGAAAAAGAAAACAAAACCTCTGTTATCATTCTGGTTCCCAGGCAGAGCTACTAAGAGGCTGGTTCTAGTTGGATTTTTTTTTCTTGGACTCTGTGCACTCTCTTTACTCTAATCACCATTTGCCTTTGAGCTGGTTTGACAAGGTTCTGTACCTTGACACTCAAAGGCCCCCAAAAATCTCATGGTTTTGTTTTGTTTTGTTTTTAGATCCCACATATAAGTGAGAACCTATGGTATTTCTCTCTCTCTGTCTGATGTATTTCCCCTAGCATAATGCTCTCAAGATCCATCCATGTTGTCACAAATGGAAAGATTCAATTCTTTTTTATGGCTAACTAATAAATTAGAATTAAATAATAAATAATATTCATATATACATATGTTTCTATACCTGCTTCTTCATGTAACTTTATTTTCAAAATAATAATAGTAGTGTTTCACAGATATATCCTTATAATAAATCAATGCCGGGGTCAAGAAATTAAAAAAAATAAGCTAAAAAACCCCAAATCAAACACAAAAGCAAAAAAAAAAAGTAGTCTCCCACCCCTCCCTCTGCCCCTGTGCCAAGGTGATGCCTTGCTGTTCTACCTGCCTCTTCACGCCCCCTTCCCACCCGTTCCCTCCCCACCCCCTGCACTGCCCACCTGCTCTTCAGTCCCAGAGCAAGTGTCTGCACGCTCTCCAAAGCTCTCCAAGGTTAATCCAGCCCGCCTTCCCCACCGCAGCTGCAGTACGTCCAGACCATTTGTCAGGTTTGCCCCAGCCCCAGCCCGACCCAGGGAAGCCCCAGCCTGTAGCACCTCTTCCTCCCTGTGCTGTGTGAGCTCAGGATGCCTCTGACCCGAGCCTTCCCATCTACCGTGGCAATGAAGTGAAGCTAAAAAGCAGTAGCACAGCTGTGAAAGCACCTCGTGCTCAAAAAGTGTGGATGGAATCTGAAGATTCACAGACAACAAATAAGACAGCTGGGGTACAAGTGAAAAGGTACCGACACTGAATCCTGGTTCCACTGACTGAGGGATCATGGCCAAGTCACTTAAGCTCCTGAGTCTCCGTATCTGCATCGACGCCATAGAGGTACTAGCCCCTATCACACAAGGCTGGTGAGAAGAGTAAAGGAGGCAACGTCCATGAAAGAATCAGGCACTGTGTGATCTGTCCGCCTGAAATCAACAGCAATTCATTCTTGGCTTCAACCATTGCATTGAGTGGCCACTGACTGGCTCATTGTAATGCTGTGTAATGTTCATGGGTGGATCCTGTTTCCGGAGGTCAGAGACCATGACCTGCTTCTTCAAATTCCTAAACTTAACGTTGTTACGTCGAAGGACCTGCAAATATGAACTGACCCATTGAAAGCTATATACGGAAGACTTTTGTTAGCACACACATACCAGAAGACCCACGATCCTCTTCTTCCAGCTGCATAAATCATTCACTGTGTTTCTGTAATCTTTTCAAAGGGCTGGTATAGTCAATTTCCAATTATCTATGTCAGTGGGGAACAGGAATACTCTGAATAATGAAACCCACAAATAATCCATATATTTAATTTTAGGAGCTGCTTCCAGCCAGTATGAAAATTTCCCACTGTGAATGTCACTGTTCCTCCTGCCCCTCCTTTCTCTCTGGTGGGGGCAGATATTGCCAAAAGGCATCCTCGGCGCAGGGAGAAGGGAAACCCAGAGTCTAGCCAAGCTGAGGGCTGGCTCATCAGCCTTCGAATAATGAAGCTTGGCTCTGCTTCTTAGGAGGCATAGCCTGGTGTGGTGGCAGTGGACAAAGAGGAATTACAGGCATAGACACTAAATTCCAATCCTGACAACACCCTGACCCCCTGTGGTCACCAGCCATGCATGTCCCTTGGCTAAATCAGCCAACATGGGGCTGACTCCTCATTCTGAGACCCTGGAACAGAGACTCCCAGGACAAACGAGAGATGGCTCACACCACATAGGGCATCTACTTTATGCAGTTAACAAATATTATTGAAAACCTACAATCACGTGTGCCAATTACACGTGTGTGTGTGTGTGTGAGATGCACATATACAAAACAATCTCTGTGCCTTCAGAATACTTGGCAGACTCAAGATACAAGCCACGGGAGTTCCCGTCGTGGCGCAGTGGTTAACGAATCCGACTAGGAACCATGAGGTTGCGGGTTCGGTCCCTGGCCTTGCTCAGTGGGTTGACGATCCGGCGTTGCCGTGAGCTGTGGTGTAGGTTGCAGACGCGGCTCGGATCCCGCGTTGCTGTGGCTCTGGCGTAGGCCGGTGGCTACAGCTCCGATTGGACCCCTAGCCTGGGAACCTCCATATGCCGCAGGAGCGGCCCAAGAAATAGCAACAACAACAACAAAAAAGATACAAGCCTGATTTCAGATCCATTTCATAGGGCCCCTGCTTACCAGAATCTTGAATGCAAAATCACTTGGGTCTTCTAATTTCAGGTGATTCTAATGATATCCAAAAGGAGGTTTGCTATTTTTGTAACCAAGGCTTAAAAGTTAATATGCTTAATAAAAATAATTTATTTCACCTAGTCTCTCCCAAGTTGGAAACTGTTGGACCTACGTTTGCCAATAAGGGGCCTGAGGGCCAATCTTGCCTCCAGATTGTGTGTGCACCCATTGTGGGTGCTCTCCAGGGCCCCCATCCCTGTTTTTCCCTGATACAGAGGGCATGTGATCATTGTTCTTGTCACCCGACACCTACAACTTACATCATCCACCTGGCTTCTCTGGGCATTTGCATCTATAGTCTGGTCTTTTGTACTTTTAAAATTGGAACAAAAATAATCCCATCTCATAAGCTCTTCTTACAATGTGACTTCAGCATCCTTCCCGTGAAGAGATGGGGTCTAAGTTCCTTCCTCTTGAATGTGGGCCTGTCTGTGGACTCCTGCAGAAGTGACCCTAAGTGACCTTCAAGGCCAAGTTCATTTCTACCTGTGGGTGCCAGAGCTGGCTCAGGCTAACTGTGCACCCCTCTTCCAAACTTTGTGTTTACTGGCTTGAAATGGGCCACAATGGAAGTATTTACATGACAGAAATCAGAAAAAAAAAAAAAAAAAAAGGTAAATCCAGGTTTCCCACACAGGAAGCCAGGTGCGAAACATCTCCCAGCACACTGCTTCCCCTGGTTCTCTTGTGATGCTCCCTCCTGGAATCCAGCCGCCATGCAACGCCCGATCCTTAACCCACCAAGCGAGTCAGGATCAAATCCACCTCTTCATGGATACTAGTTGGGTTCGTTACCACTGAGCCATGATGGGAACTCCCAAAGTAGGATCATATTATAGTGAATCCAAGCCTCCCAAGTTGCTCAAGAAGAAAACTAGCCCTTGTCAAAGTGTCCTCCTGTTATTTCTGGCAGCCCCCCACGCAGGGTACCTCGTGATGCTGTTCAGGGACTGTAATGCCAACAGTCCCTGTGTAGCAAACTAGATGCAAGTCCCAAAGGATGTCCCCGAAGCTGCCATTCCTCAGCCTGGCCAGGAGTGTCCGGTGCCGGGCAGAATCCACCCCCCGTTACTCACGGCCCCCACCTGTCTCAGAGCCCAGTGCCATCTCTCGAATCTCACTACTGAAGGTGTGGCTCATGGAGCTGGAGCATCGGCATTAGCTGGGAACTTGTGAAAAACGCCCGAGTCCCCCTCAGAGGGTTTCTTATCTAATGAGCGTGGGGTGCATCTAGCCTGCTTCTCAAACGTCAATGGCTGAGGATTCACATGAGGACCCAGTTAACATACAGATTTTGATTCTCTGGGGCTATGGTGGGGCCTGAGAGTCTGCATTTCTACAAGTTCCGGGGCAGCACTGATGCGCCTGGTCCCTAGACTGTGCTTAATGTGGTAAGAATGTGAAGACTGTCAGCCTCCAGTTTGAGCCCCTCCACCTCGTTCCTGGTTTTGAAAGCTCCTCACCCCCACCCCTAGAACTGAGAATGTGTCTTGCTTCTGCCAATTTTCTGAGATGGGATAAAAGATTGGAATCCTGCCTCTAACCTCAAGCGGAATCCAAGCAAATGTGTTTTATGTTGGTCCAGGATTCTAGACGGCTTCTGAGCACCTGAGAGAGGAAGGAGGAAGGATCGTTCAAGAGCTCGCCAGGCCAGGGTAGACGCGCAGGTGGTTTCCCCATTGGGTACCAGACTCCTTGATGGCACACCCACGTGGTCTTTGACGCTGCAGCCGTCCTCCCCCACATATTTGAGTCCCCCCGACCCCTGCCGCCACCATCCACCCACACCCAGGGCCAATGCTGCCCAGCCTCACCTCCTGGGGCTCAGCACTGGGACACTGTTACTAATCTTCTGTCCCCGACCTCATGTCCAGGTTGAGCTGGTTGTCCTCACTACCTGTATGGCAGGTCAGGGAGAGGAGCCTCAGTCCTTGATCTGAAGCGCTCTTCTGGCAAGCTGCCTGGTACCGTGGCTCCCTTTGCCTCAGGTCTTGCTTTGTGTTGACCACACTCTTCCCTAAAGGGAGAAGCCCTGACTGTCAACCCTAAATCAACGACTGTCTTCATCGTTTCCTATGGTTTTGCTTCTCAGGAGTACCCCCACCACCTGCCAAACTCTGCTGAGGAAAGAAACACACGCTTGCAGGACCCACCACCCCTTGTAAGAGTCCTTCTCTCTTACACTACAGACCCTTCCTGCGCTCCCTACCTGCCACCTTCCCCTTTCCTTTTAAGAGAGGGCACTGCTTCCTAGTCCTGGGGAAAAAGAGAATCCGGCAGGTGAAACTGATCCACATCTTTACCTACCCTTTGCCCTCCTCTGCCTCTCAGAGGATGAGCTCCCCCTCCCTCATATGAGGCTAATCCTACCATGTATACCTGAACCTCCTTTTCTCCCGCCTCCCCAGAGTCTTCACTTCCTCAATTATCTTCTCAATCTCCCCACATTCGTGGTCCTCCCTCCCCACTCTCCATTGCACTGCCCTTAAATAAGTTCAAGTCTCTCCCATCTTTAAAAAAAAATAATGAGTATTTTTGGCCACACCCATGGCATATAGATATAAGTTCCTGGACCAGAAATGGAACCTGAGCCACAGCCGTGACAATGCCCCATCCTTAAGCACTAGGCCACCAGGGAACGCCAAAAAAATATCAGCGTTATTTTTAAAGCTCTCTCTCTCACACTGTTGCTACTAGCCCATCTCTGTGGTTCTTTTAGAGTAAACGTTATGGAAAAACACGTGCTGGCGTTCCCTTGGTGGCTCAGTGGTTAATGAACCTGACTATGATCCATGAGGACACAGCTTCGATCCCTGGCCTCGCTCGTGGGTTAAGGATCCGGCGTTGCTGTGAGCTGTGGTGTAGGCCGGCAGCTGTAGCTCCCATTCGACTCCTGGCCTGGGAACCTCTATATGCCATGCGTATGGCCCTAAAAAGCAAAAAAAAAAAAGAAAAAATTTTTAAAGAAAAATATGTGCAGTAACTTCTCCATATCCTTACTGCTCACTCACTCTTCAACTCACAATTGCTCTGAAATGTTCTGGCAAACATCACCACTGTCCTGCCTTTTGCTAAAGACAATGAATGTTCTGCAGTCCTTGTTTCAACGGACCTCTCTTCTTAGAACCTCACTCCCCTTCCGGGCTTCCTGAGGGAACTCTTCTCCTGCTGGTCCCCGTCTCCTCTCACACTCTGCATGTGTGCATCCACGCCCACAGCTTTGAATTCTGCCTAGGTGTGATCACCACATTTAAATTTGTCTCTGCCGCCCAACCTTTCCCTCAGCTCCAGATTCCTGTCTCCAATGGCCTGCCCAGCATCTCCATTAGAATGACAGAGAGAAAGCTCAAACCTTGCCTGGCAGAAAGCAAACCATTTACTCCCACCTCCCACAAAAAGAAAACACTGTGCCATCCTCAAGCAGTGCCTACCTGAGCAAACAGCATCACCAGCATCCAAAAGTGCAGGCACAGAACCTAGACGTACCCTTGATTACTGCAGGGTCTCTCAGCTAAAGCCCCAAAATTCCTATCAGATGTGACCCTTTGTTGCACCTCCCCTGCTAGTTCCATAGCCAAACTACTGTTACCTCTTGCCTGGACCACAAAGTGCTCTCATTTGTCTCCTGCCTTCCCTTTGCCTGCCTAGAATACAGTCTCCACATGGCAGCAATGATGATCTTTCCAAATCGTAAATCAGTTCATATTATATCACCAAGGAAAATTCCCCCCAAATCCTCCCATCACAGCCAGAATGAAGTCGGAACTGTTTCACAAGGTCTGAAAGAGCCTCCATGACCCACAGCATCCCTCCCCACCTTCCTGCTTCCTGTTCAGGGCACTCCAGCTGTTCTAGCCTCTCTGGCTCACAGAGGTCAAGCAAATCCTCTCTGGAGCTTTATACCCAAAGCTGTTCCTTAGTCGTTTTGTGATCTTCCTCCAGACTGTCACATGGCCGCTTCCTTCTCATTCAGGTCTCAACCAAAATGCCCCTCCTCTTTCCCTTAGCGTCCTAGCTAAAGCAGCCTCACCCGATCATTTTCTCTTCCACATTACCCTGTTTCATCTTCTTTGTGCCATCTGTCGATGACCATTTTGGTATCTCATTTTCTTACTTGTAGCATGTGTATTATCTCTCCCCATCACCACCAGGACATAAGGTCCTTGAGGACACCTTACTGTCCTTGGCCCATCAGAGGTACTCAGTTTGCTGGACGGGTGGATGAATGGACGGCGGATGGGTGAATAGATGGATGGATGCTAACTTCATAAGGCTCCATCTCCCCCTCTCTTTATTCCACACACTCTACCTTAACATTTTCATCTACTCCATCTTCAACTATCATCCTCTGGGCGGGGGATCCCCAAATCTGTATCTCCAGCCCAGCTCTCTCCATGTCACATGGATGGACTATTCAGCTACCTTTGGGACATCTCTAACCAGACATCTCACAGAGTCAACCTCAAAGGCCCACAAGGAAACCTATTCCTCTTCTGAATTTCTTATCCAGATGAAGACTGCCATTATGCACCCAGGTGCCAAGGCTGGGATTCTGGGCTTCAACCTTCACTCCCTTCTTCCAAATGTTACCAAGACCTGCTGGTCCAATTCCAGATCGATGTACTTTTCTCATATCACCCCTATCAGCCCTCATCAGGAGCACTCCCCACCTTTAGATGTGCCCAATCCCCTCCCCTCAACGCCTAAGTGGTGTTTCATCAACTCAAATCTTCTGTTCCCCGTTGCCATGAGAATGAAGTCCAAAGCCCTCCATCTCTCATGACCTGGGCTCACTCTTCCACACCATGCATTATTTTCCTGCTATTGGAAAGGCTTGCACATTCCTCAATATACCATGCCTGCTTTCTCTTGCCTCTGAGCCTGTGCCTCCTGCTTGAAATATCATGTATCCTACATATTCTGATCTCCTACTTTTTAGGCAGGATTTATTGAGGGTACCACCCCTGCAAGGGAGCCTTTCCTTATGCTGCAGGCCATCATCTGGGTCTAGACTAGGGACTACTTCTGCCTGTTGTCATAAACCCCAGGGCCTCTTTTATTACGTGCAATGCACTGCACTGTATTTGCCTTTTTACATATCGATGAGTTCTCTGAAGGCAGTGACAGAGCCTTAAACACCTCTAAATCCTCAATACCAAGAACAGAGCTGACACAGAAAAGGCATTCAAATATGTGTAGATTGATGGGTGGAAACTTGTGGGAGTAGAGCATATATTTTGGAAAACCTAATAAGGGCTCCAGGCATTTTTGACAGGATAGAGTGATGAACTGGGTTTAACAAGATAAAATTTAATTGGAACAAATGTAAGGTTCTGCCCTTGGGTCCAAAAGGCACATGTGCGGGAAGAGGGAACGGTGTGCAGCTGCAGTTTATATGAAAAGCCTGGGGAGTTAGAGTTGTGAGGAAGCTCAGCGCGGGTCAATAGTGTGATCTGACTGCCAAAAAAATTAACACAACCTTAGCTTGCACTAAAAGGGTAGCCTCTAGATGAGAGAGGAGACAGGCACACACCAGCCCGACTGTCCTGTGGTTCTGGGCTCGTTCTGAGCATCACACTTCAGGCGCCAGACTCTATCAGGCTCCAAGGAAAAGGACCAGGAGGGTGAGGGGACTCCAGGTAAAGTCAGATGAGAAACAGATGGAGGATCAGTGTCTTCACCTTCAGGGAGTTCCTGCCGTGGCGCAGCAGAAACGAAACAAAACGAATCCGACCAGGAACCATGAGGTTGCAAGTTCGATCCCTGGCATTGCTCAGTGGGTTTAGGACCCAGTGTTGCCGTGAGCTGTGGTGTCGGTTGCAGACATGGCTCGGATCTGGTGTTGTTGTGGCTGTGGTGTGGGCCAGCAGCAGCAGCTCCAATTCGACCCCTAGCCTGGGAACCTCCATGTGCCACAGGTGCAGCCCTAAAAAGACCAAAAAAAAAAAAAAAAGAAAGAAAAGAAAAAGAAAAAAGTGTCTTCACCTTCAGAATGTGTGTTGGTACCTGCTCATTATCTTCAAACATCCAAAGATGTGTGACCTATTATAAAGCCCTCCTTTTGTAATAATCGGGCTGCCCACAAATGGACAGGTAAGGGGTCTCCTGTCAATGGATGCATTTCAAAATGCAAAGAAACACCTTTTCAAAACACAGATCTGATTCTCTCTCTCTCTCTCTCTCTCTCTCTCTCTCTCTCTCTCTCTCTCTCTCTCACACACACACCACACACCACACACACACACACACACACACTCCCTGCATCCCACACACATCTCCTGTGCTGTTTTACCCCTACCCAAACGTCTGCTGGAAACCCTTCTAAGACATCCCAGCGCTCTTAGGATTCAAAAGCACGGCTCTGTATGCAGCCTGTACGGCTGTGCTCTTAGCAGCCTTGCCCTCTTTTCTCTCCTCCTCTCAGCCTCTGCAGTTAGGAACCTCTCACCAGAATCTCCTGCCTCCTTCTCCTCAGGCAGCTCCATTTGCCTGGAAAGCTCTTCTCTCCCTTCTCATACCGGTTCAGGCTTCACACCCCTAGATCTTGACAGGCTCCGGTTCCCCGCCCACAGCCTTCAGAAAGTAGATCCCTGCGCTGTTCCAGACTCTCCGAGCCCCAGGTGACTCCTTGGTTCATTGTGTGCTCTCCCCCGTACTAGACCTGAAGCACCAGGTGGGCAGGGACTAAACCTGGGATTTGCCCCCTATCTCAAAGCCTCATCAACACACACGTGAGCTTCATCAGATATGCACTGAACAAGCCACGAATTTGAGTAGATGAGATGCTTAGAGACAAGGGAGCTCTGGACATGCCCTGGGAGGGAATTACAAAGCCTAGGGTGAGGCCGTGGTCAGACTAAAACGTGCCTTCCGATCTCTTTTTCACGTCAAAAGGTCTGCCCTTCACAATCAAAAACCCCACTCATAATTCAAGGGAACCTCAAGCATTAGCCTTTCTAATTGACCAAGAGGCCTCTCCTGAGTCCCCCATCCCTTTTTAAATAACTTTTAGTGCACTCGCCATAGCCCACCTAATCCTAAAGACATTTGTAACTTGTCTTAATCCCTCCACTCCAGGAACTTAGCACCCATTTGGGGAGATGTCACATTCACCTGCGTACCCCTCCCAGCACCTCCCAACCTACGACAGGTGCTTGGCACATACCTATGTTGTACGGGAAAAGGGGTAACATTTACTTGACATTTCATTATGCTGTGTTTCACTCAGTCTTGTTTTTCAATTATGCAAGTGTGTTTGCACACATTAAGTAGCCTAGAATATAGGTCAAATCCCACCGTAAGAAGATGCACAAACACTTTTGACTACACCAGCCTCCTGTTGTAGCAAATAGTTTGAAAGAGGGAGACAGGGAGGCATGAGGTGTTGAGATTCTAGTGATGAAGGGATGCTTTTGCAACCCTTTTCTTGAATGTGACCTATGTGGGCTTTAATGAATTTTTAAACTATCTTCCTTCAGGCTGCCAATTACAGTCAATTTTCACTCATCTAAAAATCATAAACAGTAAATTAAATTGAACATTACTCATTTAAGAGTTCCCTGTGGGCTTTCTATTTTTCCCTCCCCAAATTTAAGGAGACCCAATTATTAAAGACGTAAGTATGAATTCACAAGCCCTTTACTCAGAAGAGGGCAAGAAAATGGAACTTTGTTTTTCTGAATGGAATTTCTATCCCACACCTCCAGCTGAGAACTTAGTGTTGCTGATGATACACGGTGAATGCAGTTAAATTCGGGGGTTTTCTTCTTTTCTGCCTTTTCAGCCTGGTTCCTGGTCCTGGCGTGTAAGTTCTGGTCCTGAACGCGGTCCCCTTCCGGGAGGCTGCATTCTGTCAAGTTCTCAGGGGTTGTCACCCCTTTGTGCTGACATCTGTCGAGGTGACCCTGTTGTTGCTGGTCTCAGACACGGGCTGCTACTGTTAGGACCGTGGTCCGTGCAAATACGGGTTGTCAATCCCTGTTACAGTGAATTAAGTCAGCGCTACTCAAAGTCTGGCCCCCAGTCTGTCCCCATCGGCCTCACCTGGATCCTTGTTAGAACCACACATTGTCAAGCCCCACTCCAGGCTACCGCATCAGAACCAGAACCCGCGCTCTAAGAGGCTTTCCAGGTGATTCCAAATGCATGCTGAAGCTTGTGAACCAAGTGTTTGTTTTCTTCGCCAAACAAGAAGTCTGGAAGTTGGTGGCTGTCACTTGGTGACCCTAAGGCCACTCGCAGCTGCAGTGAAATCTGAGGAAACACCATGAACCCTTTGGGCACCTTTAGAGGAAGGCTGCAGGGGAAATGGAGACGGAAACTGCTGCTGAGTCAGCCGACCATCAGTTTCCGCCCCAGTGCTGTTATCCGCTGCTTGGCAGTGCCCCCTTTGTGTAATGATGAGCCTTCAGGTGTCCCTTGGTTACCTACCACCCTGCCATCGGGGCCCTCAAGTTTCTTCTGCCCTCACCTTGCTGGTTCAGGGCCATCAGAATCTTGCTCATCCCCCAGCCCAGAAATCTTCCAGCAGTGACTCCCAGACCACGCCGTGCCCAGCTCCTGCAAAGCAGCCACGCCCCCTAGGGCAGGTGCCCACACTCGCCAGCAAGTTCTGTCACCCACTGCCGTAGGCCATGAGGCATGAGGGCTGTGATGGAGAGGCAGGGTACAGCACTAGCAAGTCCTGTGCCACCTTACAAACCATCCCAACCCCACCTCAGTGAGAGTCCCCTCTCTCCAAATCTCATCTTACACAGAAAAAAAAAAAAAAAAAATCCTGATACAGTGTGTATGCTCCACAATCTCTCTGACTGACTCATACCAGCATCACATCTCAAACGCCACACACGTGAAGCCTTCGTTCTCTGACTTCGTTCTTGAGGGAAAGGAAATCTCAAATACGGTGGTCCCTTGGAGGTAAGGACAGAGAAGAGAGAATGAAGGTGGGAGGCACTGAATACTCGATGGCATCCTGTCAAATCCAGAGTGACTGCACAAACACTGGCTGCTCTTTACAAAAAAAAAAAAAAAATCTTTGGAAGAGTATATGGTACAGAGGTTGGAGTGTGTTGGTGGGGGGCATCTCCCCTAAGGCTGTCTACAAAGTATACAGCATACAACAAAATCTCTCTCAAGCCCAGTTATCTTCAGAGGAAACCTAGTGGGGTGAAAGGAAAAGTGGGGTAAGAATGGAAAGAACCAGGTTTTCTGCCCAGATCTGTCACTTCCTAGCTGGGTGATCACCACCACGTGACCTCACCTCTTTGAATCTGGGTTCGATAATCTCTGAAATGGAAGTGAAAACAACTTCCCAGTGCATATTTTCACACCCATTTTACAGATTTGGGTTGTGAAAGTCAAATGAACCCAGGCACATAAAAGTACTTTTTTACTGACATATAATCAACATATCACGAGGACTTCCCATCATGGTGCAGCAGAAATGAATGCGACTGGTATCCATGAGGACGCAGGTTCGATCCCTGGCCTCACTCAGTAGGTTAAAGATCTGGTGTTGCCATGAGCTGTGGTGCAGGTCCAGACGCGGCTCAGATTTGGTGTTGCTGTGGCTGTGGTGAAGGCTGGTGGCTACAGCTCTGATTGGACCCCTGGCCTGGAAACTTCCATATGCCGCGGATGCAGCCCTAAAAAGACAAAATGGTGTATTAGTTTCAGGTATACAACATAACAATTCAATATTTGTATATATTGTGACAAGATCACTGCAAGTCAACATCCATCACCACACATAATTTCAAAAAAATATTTTTCTTGTGATTTCTTTTCCCCCTGTATTTTAAGATCTACTCTCTTGGAAACTTTCAAATGTGCCATACAATATTTTTAACTGTAGTTGCCATGCTGTACATTAAATCCCCGTGACTTACATATTTTAGCACTGGAAGTTTGTACCTTTTGATTCCCTCACTCATTTCACCCTTCCCTCATCTCCAACATAAAAGTACGCTGAAATAAAGCCGGGATTATGGATATAAAAGGTCATTTAAGTACCACTAATTTCTGCCTTTATGAACAAAAGTAGGAGGATAATTATTTGCTTTCATAGCACCAGAGGGTTTTTTAGCCAAATTAAATTCCAATAGTGTTTCTAGGTATACCCCAAAACCCTCTATATACTCTCTTCAGACCTTTCGAAGAGGTTAGGGAAAGAAAGACAACAAAAAAGTATGTTTCTCCTGTAACACAGCAGGTTGTTTTAGGCCATGTATAACTTCGCTGACTTTCCTGCCTGATCAACCAATGACTATTCAAGCATCCAGCTGAAGTAGCAGATTTTCCTTGTGGTTCTCCTTGTTTCCCCCTCTCATGTCTTAACAGTTTATCAGCTACACACGCATTTAGGAATACTATATCTTCTTGGAGAATCAACCTCTTTAACACTATAATTGTATCCCTTCATTATCCCTGATAATTCTCCTTGTTCAGAAGTCCACTTCTGTCTGAAATTAAGTTTTTTTCTTTTCTTTTTTTCTTTCTTCCTTTTTTTTTTTTTTTTTAAGGCCACACCTACGGCATATGGAAGTTCCCAGGCTAGGGGTTGAATCAGAGCTATAGCTGCCAGCCTGCACCACAGCCACAGTCACCCTGGATCCTTAACCCACTGAGTGAGACCAGGGATCGAACCGGAATCCCCAGGGACACTATGTCGGGGTCTTAACATGCTAAGCCACAACAAGAGCTCCTTATTTGAAATTAACATAGCTACTTTAGCTTTCTTCCAACTATTGTTAATTAGCAAGGTCTATCTTTCTCCGTGCTCTTCCTTTTCATCTGAGTATTTATATTTCAAGTGGGTTTCTTGTAAACAAGTTATCACTGGGTCTCATTTTATATTTCAATATGTTCTGACAAACCATCTTGTAATTGGTGTACTTAGACCATTCACATTTTTTTTCCAGCCAACAGACACTTTGACTTTCTAAGTTCTTGGAATATGTCACTACTTTTTCCCCTAAAGAGTTTTGACAATTAACACATCCACCAGCAATTCAGTACAGTAAGTGCCTCCTGTGAGCCAGTCTCTGGGAATAAATAGTTGGCTCCACGTGTAAGCCTCAGCTTCATCCCATCCTTGCCAGCCCTGGGTTTTAGTCTCAGTGCGCATTTCTCTCACATTAGGAAAGCAGAACTCCCATGCATGTCTGCTTACTTCCTGGAGCAACCTCCTATTTTATATAAGGATTGTCCATTTACTTCTTGGGGTATTGATGTTTTTCTTACCTACTTGGACTCACTCCTTATACAGTACAGAGAGTTGCTCTTTGACATTTTTGTGTCAGAGATTTTAAGAGCTAAGTGGAGTTTATTTGACCTAAATCCCTTGTGGTGGGTTGAATGGTGACCCACCCACCCCACAAAAAAAAGATATGTCCATAACCTAACCCCTAACCCCAGAACGTGTGAATGAGATTTTATTTGGAAAAAGAGTCTTGTAGATACAATTAAGTTAGAGCAGATCATTCACTTTTTTTTTTTTTTTTTTGCTTTTTAGGGCCACGCCCGCATATAGAAATTCCCAGGCTCAGGGTCTAATCCGAGCTGTAGCCACCTGCCACAGCCACAGCCACAGCCACATCAGATCCAAGCTGCATCTGCAACCTATGCCACAGCTCACAGTAACGCCAGATCCTTAATCCACTAAGCAAAGCCAGGTGTCAAACCCACAACCTCGTGATTCCTAGTCGGATTCATTTCCACTGTGCCACAACGGGAACTCCTGCCTAGTGTTACTTGAACAAGGCAAGAACAGTTACATTCCTGTCATGTGCTACCTTACAACCTTATAGACACTGTTGTAATTGTTCTAGGATGTGACAGCTGTTTTTTCAGTTTAGAAACCTCAACTTCAAGAACTGGACCAGGAGTTCCCATCATGGCTCTGTGGTTAATGAACCCAACTAGTATCCATGAGGATGTGGGTTTGATCCCTGCCTTGCTCAGTGGGTTAAGGATCTGGTGTTGCCAGGAGCTGTGACGTAGATCACAGATATGGCTCAGATCCTGCATTGTCGTGCCTGTGGTGTAGGCCAGCAGCGACATCTCTGATTCCACACCTAGCCTGGGAACCTCCATATGCCATGGGTACAGCCTTAAAAAGCGCCCCCCCCACACACAAAAAGGACCGTATTGAGCTCATCTCCCAGATAATTGCTATTAATTATACTCATCTACCCAACAGCTCCTCAGAATTAACCTGCTCTGTCCAAAAAAAAAAAAAAAGTTTCTTTAAAATCAAGGATTTAATTATAATATGTACTTTTAAAACACTTAAGCAAATTGTTGGTTTTAAAAAAGAAGAATTATTATTTCTCCAGAACTCTATCAATCTGAACTCCCTGACTGGCAGCACCGCACAATGAGATCGGATGCTTGCACTGATGATTCTGCAGCACTACAAGATTCTGGAAAGCTTTTGAATCATCCAAGAAAGATTCAATTATGTTCAGTAGCACTTCGTGTTAAGTGCACTTTATACTGTATTCCACCTCTATGGAATCTGATCATTCATATAAGGCACAAGGTGACTCTCGTCTTGCCCAGAAGCCAATTCGTTTTAGTTCGATTTGAATTACAAAGGCTTGATAAACACCTACACACTTGGAAGACATATTCCATTTATTTGTGGGGCTCGCAATTCCATGGTTAAGGAAAATTATAAACAAGCAAGCAAACAAACAAATAGGCAAACCAGAAAATACACAGCTTATAACCCCAGCGCCCAACACATGCATAAGTTAATTGAATGAGTGTTTGCTCAATGACCTGTAGACAAAGCACCACACAGACGGAGAGATGCAGGCAATCAGAGGATGTAATGCAGAGAGAGGTATCTGAGCTCAGCCTTGAAGGATGCACAGGCCTCTGGCCGTCTATAATAGAGGGAGGGATGCTAGCCAAAGGGAAAGTGATGAGGGCTTGCAGGGAATGGGGAAAAGTCTGATATTTCTAGAGTCTGTGGGTAGAAAACGCCAGGAAATGAGGCTGGCAAATCAAGGGAAGCACATAAACCAGCTATAAGGGCAAAAATAAAAATCATTAAGAAAAAGGAAATCAGAGAAGGCCTTGAATATCATGCTGAGAAATCTGAATGTTTTCCTGCAATCGGGAGGACACTGTCAAGTGTTCTGACAATACTTGTACATGTGTTCTAGTCAGATGTACTTTTTTAGCAAGAGCACTTCAGAAGCACCCAGAAAGGTGGACTAGGGTGAGAGGGGAAGATGGGAGACACAGAGGCCAGTTGGAAAGCTGCCGCCTAAGTTGTAGCAAGAGATAAGGGATTGCAGTCCTGGAAAATGGAAATAGGTACGTGGCTTAAGAGCTACTGCAGAGGTAGATTCAAGAGCACTGGGCAACCAATCAGATGTGAGAGGAAGGAGTTGAAGATAGTTCCAGAGTCATCTGCAGAAAGAGCTGCATTCTCCACCCCACAGAGGCACACCCCTTTGCAATGTAACAGCTCCTACCATCATCAAAAGGTGGAATCTATTTCTTTACCCCTTGGGTCCTGTGCCAGCATTGATGAGTGAGGCTGACGTAGAGAGAGGGATGCTACTGTAATAGAATAACATGGACCAGGTGGCTTCGACAACAGATAGATATTTCTCACAGTTCTGGAGGCTGGAAAGTCTAGGAAGAAGGTGCCAGTAGATCCAATGTCTGGTGAAGGCACTCTATTATTTGCAAACGGCTCTTTCCTTGTATACTCACATGGCACAGAACCAGATCTTTTGTCTCTTTCTGTTCTTAAAAGGCATTATTCCCACCCTGGGGACCCAGCCCTCATGACCTCATCTAATCCAAATCTCACCTCCCAAAGGTCTCACCACCAAATGCCATCACACTGGGGAAGAGGGTTTCAGCGTATGAACTGGGGGAGAACACACAGATTCAGTCCATAATGAGACGTCTCCTTGAACGCCGACCACCGGGGCTAGGGTCTGCCCTCCTTGCCTGACCCTTGTCAGAGACACATTTCTGAGGTCAGGACCCTGCCCGCAAAGCCCTGCTGCCTCAACTCCTGCAGGGTGGGATAAGTCATCTATAACCCAAGCCCTGCCCCTCACCCGACATTAAGAAATGTCACTCTCCCAAGATGCCTCCTGCAGCCCCACAGCCCCTCCACTGGGGGATTTTTTTGGAAACAAAAGGCAGCCTGCTGGAGCCAGAGTTCACCCCCATCCCTTGGGCTCTGTCGTTTGAACAGCAGGCTCCCTTTCCCCCGTGTCCCCATCCCCTTACAGGGCCAGTCCTCCAGCTGGATGCACACATTCCGCTTCCTGCCCTCCCGTGGTCTCCACCACTTCCCTCTTCGGTTAGGTCTATTTTGCAGGGGAGCCAGACTTTATCTGCTCCATGTATCCACTTAGCCAACGGTCATACGCACCTATCATGTGCCAGGCATGGCTTGGGATTCAGGAGTGAGTAAGAGAGCACACTTTGTAGGTGCCCCCAACTCAGACACCCCTGTTGTGCCTGAAAAAGGCAGGAGAATGCACACACAACAGAGCTTTCTTAACGGGAGAGCACTTGCCTGCTGGCTCCACCGCTGACTATTTAGCTGGCGCCGGGCAACTGAGCCAGTATCCTTATCCAGCATAAAAATAAAAAGTAAAAGCCTTTCTACAGCCAGGATTGCATGAGATGAAATGAGGGAAAAGATCAGACCTTAATAATGTTTCCCAGCTTAATGGTTCCAGATCCAGGGGGGCAGCTTCCCAGCGCCGGGATCTGAGGAGAGTTACACCCTCAGGAGACAGCTTCCCCATGGGAAGCCTTGTTTGCAGCATCAGAAAGCTCCATTTGAGGTGCTGCCAGGTCTTATCTAAAGAGCCATCTGCTGGGCACTAGGTCTGGTGGGGCCCGATTCAGAAGGAACCCCTGAGAGCCATGGACAAGGGCACTTATAGATCTAGAAAACCATACATGCTCTTTTCATTTTTTTCCTTCTCCCCTGAGAAAAGTAGGAGTTAAGAGATGTATGGGGGCCTCAGCCAGGCCTCCTCCCACAGGGCCACTTCCCAGGCATTCCCACTGCTTCTGATGCAGCCCTGATGCCCGGCCAGAGCCAAGCAGCGCAAGCACAAGGCTCACAAGGGAGAAGCCAGCCGGGTACCAGGCTCCCTTGCCTAGAGAGAGAGCGGGCATTTCCCCTGAACACAGGGGCAGGCATTGGCCAAAAAACATACAGCAGTTTCTAAAGCCACAAGCAATAACTATAGTGCCACGCATGCCTCAGATAAGCACTCCGACACGATTCTGTTCCCATGAAACCAGCATAGCCCAGCCCCTGGCTCTGGGGCTTAGGTGGGTTTAGCATGTTCCTGAAGCTACTAGATTTCCCTCCTTCCCACCCCAGTAAAGAACAGTATCATGCTGCTTTTGCTTACTCCCAAGAAAAAACCCAATAGCCAAAGCAATATTGGTCTGCAAGTCCTACCTCGCCTTAAAGATGCTTCCTGCGGCCCAATCAAGGATGCAGAGAAGGCCCTTCTGCCACAAAACCAAATGGCCCTTCCCTAACTGTGACAACAAGTGGGCTTATGATGTCCAGGGCTGTTCCAAGCACTTGAATATTGTAACTCGCTTAATCCTTGCAATCACCCTGCAAGGGATGTATAATTACTCTGCTCCTTTTCCTGTCAAAGGAAATTGTTACACAGAGTGGTTCTGGTCTTGCCCCATGTCGCGGCAATGGGAAAGGTTGAGGCTGGATTCAAACCCCAACCCACATCCCAGGAGGCACCCCTCTGCTCCTCCTCCATTCCCAGCACAGCTCTTTGTGTCCTGAGCAAGGGGGGGCAGTTCCCAGGGCCCTCACCTTGGATCCCAGCTGGTATGGGTTGCAGGTCTTCGGAGGGCTTTACCAGGTCCCCTCACTGAGGCCTCAGGGGCCCCGGGATGAAAGGAATTAGGCTGAGCACGAACATTTTTTCCTTGTTAGATTGTCCATTTTTTCCTTTCAGCACGTTCCTCATTTCAGTCATTCCTTTTTCCTTTCCAGACCCCAGGAGCCAGAAATAAACACACACAGTCTTTGCATTGATGTAAATAACCATTGGCTTTATTGAACCCATCTGCTTGGGCGATTGGTTGAAATCACAGCTCTGGAGTATTTTCCAAGCACCCCCTAAGGCATCAGGAAGTTAGGCTGCTGCCTGGCGCCAAGGCAGGTTTGTTCTCCTCCCTTCAAGAAGGACGCTCACTGTGGAAGCCGTGTGTTCATTTTCTCTGTACCCTTAGAGTTCGAAGTCTAGCCGTTTCTCGCTCTCTCTTCCTCTCCCTCCCAGCACCCCATGAAGCTGCCTCCTGCCTCCCAGCCCCACAGACAGACTGGCTCCATCATCAAGCCCCATTTATCTGGAAACTCTGGGAATCAGAGCCCAGGTCTTCTGCCGTGCATGACTGATTGTTTTGTTTGGGCTACATTCTCGTCGTGTGGAAGTTCCCAGGCCAGGTATCCAACATGAGCCACAGCAGGGACATGAGCCACTGCAACGCTGACACTGGATCCTTAACTCACAGCACAACAGAACTTCGGTGCGTGGTTGATTTGGGGTCTTCTGGTTGAGTCGCTCTTTCTCTTCTGATTTTTGGGTATGTTGTGTTGTGTTTGCTTTCCCTTGTTTCCTGTTTCCCCTGTTTCCTGTTTCCCCTGAGTACCCCTCCTGACTTGAGCCTTTATTGTACTCAGTGGGCTCATCCTTCTCTCTTCTCTCTCTCTTGCTACCCACACTCAAGCAGTAGCCAAGTCCTCTGGATCCTTTCATTTCAGAAGGCTTTATTGAGCACCTCCTACATGCCAAGCATACAGTAGGTGACAAGATGGGTGGAGTCCCTGTGCACGCGGCATTCTCAGTCTATTTCATCTGCCTCTCATCTCTCAAACCTCCCCTCCCCTGCCCTGGTCCCACCCAGTTCAGGCCCATTCTCACATGCACCTGTTCAATTGTGCACCCTCCCCACTGGGCATCTGCCTCACTCTCCACGTGGCTGATGAATAAATCTGACATAAACCCGCCTCAGCTCAGGCCTTTGCTGGAGGCCTTGGCATGGAGCTCAGACTTGGAGCTCCAAGCCATCCACCAGTCCCTACGAGATAACATGCCGGATCCTCGGTCTGGAACTCTAGACTCACTTACGCTGTTAGTTCCTACTTGACCAAATATGCTTCCCACTGCATTGCCTTGTTTAGCCCAAGACAGCTTTTCTCGGAGGCCAACTCCACACCTGCCTCGGAATCACTCATGTGCCCATTAAAATGCACCCTCCCCCCAACCTTCCAAATCAGAATCTCCAAAGGGGGGATCCAGGAATCTGCCTTTGAACAGCTCCTTGGTGACTGGCATGCACTCCACAGGCTGATACCCATCTGCCTAAGCGATAGCCTCTGAATTACTGGATTCACTCTGTGCCACACAACAGGACCCATGCTGCCACCCCACCACCAGATCTCCAGGTTCAGTCCTACCCATTCTTTCTGGCCATCTCAGTAGGCCTACCTCTGTAATACCCACTAAGCGTCCACCTCCTGTTACCCCAGCTGACACCAATCTCTCTTTCGGTATTAGAGCCCTCATAGGATCTGAGTGTCTTTCATTGCATTTACTATTTTTTAGCTTGTTATGTATGTGTCAGTCTTATCACCATTATTAGGCTGTAACCATTTCAGAAACAAGAGCTATCTCTTAATTAAGTGACCAGGATGTTGTGAGTATAACAGACAAAGCAATCCTTTAAAAAGTCTCAGCATGTCGCTCTTCTACCTAAAACCCTCCAGTGGCTCCTTGTGGCACTGAAAGAAAAAAGCCAACATTCTTGTGATGCCCAACAAGGGCCCCTGTGGTTTGGACCCCTTTACCTTCATATAGTACTAGGTACTGGTTTAATGTGGCCGCATCGGCTGCATGTGGAAGTTCCTGGGCCAGAGATGACACCCACACACTGCAGTGACAACACCGTGTCCTTAACCTGCTGAGCCACCAGG
Organism: Phacochoerus africanus; assembly: GCF_016906955.1. Lineage (NCBI taxonomy): Eukaryota > Metazoa > Chordata > Mammalia > Artiodactyla > Suidae > Phacochoerus > Phacochoerus africanus. Next base: position 14,417,370 of record NC_062548.1, read on the forward strand.
GAACTCCTTTATTTACATCAGTTTAATTCTCAAAAGTTTGCACGAGCAAATACTATTATCCCCATTTAATAGCTGAGGAAACTGAGGCACAGAAAGCTTAAGTAACTTGCTAAGCCCACATAGCCAGCAGGTGGTAGAAGCCAGAATTCAAACCTAGGTAATCTGGTTCCTCAGTCCATGTTTTTTGTTTTGTATTTTTGTCTTTTGTCTTTTGAGGGCCGCACCTGCGGCATATGGAGGTTCCCAGGTTAGGGGTCAAATTGGAGCTGTAGCCGCCGGCCTACACCAGAGCCACAGCAACGTGGGATCCGAGCCGCGTCTGCGACCTACACCACAGCTCACAGCAACACCAGATCCTTAACCCACCGAGCAAGGCCAGGGATCGAACCCACAACCTCATGGTCCCTAGTTGGATTCGTTTCAGCTGCGCCACCACAGGAACTCCCTCGGTCCATGTTTTAAGCACAGAGCTGTGCTGCCTTTCCTGCTGAGGACTTTGCATGAGAAGATCATTTTGTGGTAGGAAGGGACGGGGATGAAAAAGACAACAGAGGATTTTTAGAGCCGTGAAAATACTCTGCAGATACTGTACGATGGATACGTGTCATTATACAGCTGACCCTTGAACAACAGGCAGGTTAACTGGTATATAAAGTACAAATGGCCCTCCCTGTCTGCTGTTTCTCTGCATCCATGGATTCGCCAACCATGGACTGGGGAGCACTGCAGCATTTCTACTGAAAAAGATTCATGTCTAAGTGGACCCACGCAGCTCAAGCCTGTGCTGTACAGGGTCAAGGGCACATTTGTCCAAACCCATAAAATGTGCCACACCAAGAGGGACCCCATGGGCGATAATTACGTGTCAACACAGGTTCATCAACAGTAACAAACGCACCCCCCTGGTGGAAGATGTTGATAATAGGAGAGGCTGTGCATGTGTGAGGGCAGGGGGTATAATGGAAACATGTGTACCTTCCTCTTAATTGTGCTATGAACTTAAAATTGCCTTGACACAATTGTCTTTTTTTTTTTTTTTGTCTTTTGTCTTTTTGTTGTTGTTGTTGTTGCTATTTCTTGGGCCGCTCTGGCTGCATATGGAGGTTCCCAGGCTAGGGGTTGAATCGGAGCTGTAGCCACCGGCCTACGCCAGAGCCACAGCAAGGCGGGATCCGAGCCGCGTCTGCAACCTACACCACAGCTCACGGCAACGCCGGATCGTTAACCCAATGAGCAAGGGCAGGGACCGAACCCTCAACCTCATGGTTCCTAGTCGGATTTGTTAACCACTGCGCACGACGGGAACTCCACAATTGTCTTTTAAAAGTTAGGTATACACAGATCAAGTGATAGAGCCCTTTGACTCTGAGGTATTTACTCTAAAGAAATTCGGAGTTCCCGTTGTCGCACAGGGGTAACCTGACGAGTATCCGTGAGGATGTGCGTTCGACCCCTGGCCTAGCTCAGTGGATTAAGGATCCGATATTGCCATGAGCTGTGATGCAGGTCACAGACATGGCTCGGATCCTACATTGCTGTGGCTGTGACGTAGGCCCGCAGCTCCGATTCGACCCCAGCCTGGGAACGTCCATATGTCACACAATGCAGCCCTAAAAAAAAAAATAGTAATAAATTAATATACAAGTCTACAGAAATACTTGCACATGAATGTTCTTAGCAACTTGTTCATGAATGTCCTTATTTATTCGCAGTAAGCAAAAACTGGGAACATTCCAAACGTTCATCTTGTGGCAAAAGATCAACAAATTGTGGTATATTCATACACTAGAATAACAGTGAATAATAAAAAGAAATGAATGGATGACATAGCAAAAAAAAATGTATGAACAATCTCAAAAAAAATTATTCTGACTTTAGCAGGAGAGTGGATTGTAGAGGATGATCTGGGGAACTGACAGACTCATTAAGAAGGTCTTGTAGCATCTAGGTCAGAGATGTTGGTGGCAGGCCTGGGGGTGGAAACAGTGAAAATAGAGAAAAATAAATAAACTTAAGAGAGAGTTGAGATCTGGGAGGAATCAAGGCTGATTCCTAGGTTTTCATCTTGCACAACTGAGTAGAAACCTTTCCTGAGAGAGGAAGAGGCTTGACGGGAAGGGTCCCCAAGCCCAGAATCCTCGCCCTTGGGTAACCTCTGAGCCCTCGTCAACTCTCAGCCCCATTCTAGAGAAAGCTCAGCACACAGATGCCAAGGTTAGCCTGCACTGGTGGGTTCATGCCAAGAACCACAAAAGCCTCCTTTTATTTAAAGCACAGGGCTTGGCAGAATTCCCTACCTAGACAGAGACAAGCCCATTACTTCATCTTGTGAGCTGCATTACAGCCTCTGTTTTCGTGTATCTATTAGCAAGGCCTCTCAGCCGAAAATCTGGCCAGCCCATCCATCATTCCTCCTGGCGGCCCACAGACCAGGCAGCAGAGGCTGGGAGCCCAGCAGACATCCATAGACGTTTGCACAGGGGACTAAGCCCCGAAGACTTTCCTGTTTGTGTAGAGGGGGCCTCATCGCTTTATATTTTTAATTAAAAGCAGATTTTTATCAATCCCCCCAAAAAATCTATTGGGGGAACTGTAACTTTGCTTTCAGTCTATTTAATACTCCCCTAATGCCCATAAAAAGCTTTGGCGTTTGAGTTCATGATTTGAATCTTTACAGATAATTAGCTGGTAGTACGACCTAAAGAGAGAAGCAGGCACCTATTTTCACGGCTGGGTCGGGAAGGGTGGGTGAGCTGTGGGAGAAGCCTCCCCAGGCAGTCCTGGCAAGTCTCCATTCCAGAAACGTAAACACACAATTCATTGAAAGGCACATTCATTTAGGGTCTTTAATAGCGGCCATAAAAACTGCTTTTCCCTCTTACTTCTGAGGCGCCCTATTTTAATGCCACTTGGCTCTCCCACCTTTAACCTCTCTCCTCTGGATCCTGAGTTCCTCCATCATTGCACTTAACCTGCTCCCTGCCACCTCAGCCCCACTCTCCACCCCTTATTCCAAGGCAGTCCCCTTAGAGAGGCCTTTCTTTGTGTGTGTGTGACTGTAAGATAGAATGCTTATTTAGACCTATTAATCACCACAAGTTACACATTTTTCTTTCTTTTATTTTATTTTTTTCCTTTTTTTTAGGGCCACACCCGAAGCATGTGGAAGTTCCCAGGCTAGGGGTCCAATCAGAGCTACAGCTGCCGGCCTACACCACAGCCACAGCCACAGCAACGTGGGATCCAAGCCATGTGTGCAAACTATCCCACAGCTCACACAACCCCGGATCCTTAATCCACTGAGCAAGGCCAGGGATTGAACGTGCATCCTTATGGATACTAATCAGATTCATTGCTGATGAGAACTCCCCCAAGTTACACATTTTAAAGGGCTAAAAAATACCACAAAAATTAAAAATACAGGAAAAAAAATCTCAGTAATAACTCACCAACGTACCCTAAAATCCTTTTTTTCTTGCATACTCTTTGATTACCTCTTGATATGACAAAGATTTTATAATAATTTTTTTGCTTTTAGGGCCACACCCATGGCATATGGAGGGTTCCCACGCTCGGGGTCAAATCGGAGCTACAGCTGCCAGCCTTCACCACAGCCACAGCAATGCCGGATCCAAGCCGCATCTGCAACCTACACCACAGCTCACAGCAACACTGGATCCTTAACCCACTGAGAGAGGCCAGGGATCAAACCCACATCCTCATAGATCCTAGTCAGATTCGTTAACCGCTAAGCCACAAAGGGAACTCCCTAATTTTTTTTTAATTATAGTTGATTTATAATGTTCTGTCAATTTCTGGCATACAGCAAAGTGACCTTGTCATACATATGTACACATTCTTTTTCTCACATTATCTTCCACCATGTTCCATCACAAGTAATTGGATATAGTTCCCTGTGCTATACAGCAGGCTGTACCTACAGCGTGTGGAAGCTCCCCAGCCAGGGATTGAACCTGCACCACAGCAGCCACCAATGCTGGATCCTTAACGTATTGCACCACAAAGGAACTCCTGGACAGGGGTTTCTTGCCATCTCTCCTCCCTCCAGCTCAGCCCATTCCTCACACATCCTTCCTCCCCTCCTTTCCATCTCGTCTTTCAGACGCAGCTTCTATGGCCATCAACTGATCACCTTCTGCACGAGTCTGAGAGTATTTAGACAGTAGGAGAAAGGCAGGTTGGTGGGTAGCCAGACACATAAACAGACAGATAGATACGGAGATGATAGATAGATGGCAGAGGAGGGGGGCTGCAGCAGCTGGTCCAAATCAATCAAATACCTCATTCCACCTGTCTGCCCCTTTTCTCAAGAAGCGCTCCCAGTTCTTCTGCTGCGCGGCATCCTAACTCAATGAAAACTCCATGAGGTAGATTTCAAAGGCTGGGAGTAAGGAGGTAATGAAGCAGTGGTGTGGCTCCCCAGGGGTGAGCCAGGACACACGACATGGTGGGTGTGAAGGCTCTTTCTTGGTCAATGGTAACATTCCCAAAGGTGAGAGGGTATCGGAATCATCCCTAAGTGAGGAGGGTTCGAGGTCCAAGGGGAGGTGGCCTAGGACGCCGGTTCTCCACCTCACAAGACGTTTCAATCACCCAGGGGGCTTCTTCAAAACACAGAGTTTCTGATTCACTAAGACGGGGTGAGGCCTAAGAATCTACATTCCCAACAAGTTGCCAGGAGATGCTGGCGTGCTGGTCCAGAGATCTCACTTGGAGGACCACTGCTAGAAAGTCGTGTTCAGAGCTTACTTTGGCTATTAAGATGGCATGTCTCTTTTAATCAAATCCTCTTATCTAGCCTATGTGGAAATGAAAGAAACCACAGTGGTTTGATCATGTTCAAGGTCAAGTCAAGACTTCAGAGGATGACTGAGCACTGATCCACTCAACACCTGGCCCCATGTTTCCTGACATTATCTGGAACTTGCACCTTTGCCGACCGTATTCCAACCCATCTGCCTCCTCGTCCTGCATGATGACAACAAGGGATCATGTCTGTCCTGTTTGTCATTAGGACTCCAAAGCCTAAAACTATATCTGGGAGTTCACACTGTAGCACAACAGGATCAGGGGCATCTCTGCAGCAGCAGGAACAGAGGCTTGATCCCCAGCCTGGCATAGGGGGTTAAAGGATGCAGTGTTGCCACAGCCACGGCATAGGTCCCAACTGTGGCTAGAACCTGATCCCTTGCCTGGGAACTCCATATGCCACAGGGTGACCAAAAAACAAACAAACAAAAAAACCCACAAACCTATATCTGGAATTGTGGATGCGTGTGTGTGTGTTTGTGTACCTGTATGTGTGTCTACACCTGTGTACACATACACACATATGCCTGTGCGTGTTTGTGTCTGGTGAATGAGCCAGTGAATGGATTGGTTGCCTATATAAACAGGACTCCCTAAAATGGGCAGGAGAGTGGGCTCAGTGCAGGCCCACCTGCGTTTAAGACCCAGCTCCATTGTGTAACCCAGGGCTCAGAGCCCAGAGCAGAAAATCTCTCAAATATCGGCTCCTTCCCTAACAAGTCCCCTCCCCCAGGAAGTCCTGGGTGGCTGGCTCAGCTTCTCTAAGTATACTTATCTCCTGAACTGAAGATATCTGATCTCCCCAGCCCTGTTCTCGTTACTGACATCAGCTCAAAAGAGACCCAGTGGAGGGGAAAAGTCCTTCCACCTGTACTAAAAATACTCATATTGATCTCTCGCTCACTGTGGCATCCTTCTCTCTCCCTTTCTGATTTTTCTTGCTATTTTCGTTTTACACAGCCTCCAAATCAGGCACAAGACCATTTGGGCTTGGATCAAGAAATGGTTTGATCCCCTTCTCATCATGTCACATTCCAAACGCACTCCTCTCAACCACCAACCAGTGCGTCATTTGCAGGTTCCAGTGCAAAATGAAAACAAGGAACCTCTGATTCAAAAATTATTAAGAATTTCAAAGACAGGGACAGAGAGCATTAAACCACGAGTGGACAGACTGCACAGGGTGGACTCAACCCATGCTTCTAGACCCAGAGGGTAGACTCAATATTCCCCCTACTCTCAGGGGAAGTTCTGTCCTCATCTGACACTTTGTGGGATTAAGCAGTGGTCTTTGAGTTCACACTCCTGCTGGAAGTTCATCAGCTCCAGTGCAAGGTGTCTTTGTCCTCCAGCCCCATGGGGTCCTTTGAAGTAGCATCCCAAATGCCACCCCCCCCCATGCCCTGACAGTATTTAAACACATGGGAAGAAGCCCCTTTAGGGACCTGCTCACACCCTCCTCCTCTTCCCGGTTGATCACTAACTCCTTGCAGAGACAGAGCATTATCCCAAGCACTTCAAAACCGACATGAACTGAGTTGCACCTGACGCCCACGAAGACAGGCATTTCCTCTTGCAGCAAAGGAGACACTGATGTCTTAGGAACCACACCCTGTTTCTAAAAATGGGTCAGCTCATTATTGGCAGGCATTCTCAGAGGCCTCAAGGGCAAAATAAGTCAAATACAAAATGCCTATTAACTTCCTGAAGTTCCAAACCAGCTGGGGAAATTAGAAAAACTAATAGAAAAACAGATCTTACCACCCCGCAATTGAGGTAGCTGGAAAAGAAACGATGCAAAGATGAGGTCAGTCACTTGGGGAAGGGGGTGTTTCCTGGGTACAGCATCTTTCTGGGGGGGGTGAATTCCAAACTCTGCTGGGGAGAGGTTAAGAAAATTAAAGGAGGTTCTGGAATTTGGGCTGCACATTACAATTGGGTAGGGAGCTTTCAAACAGAAACAAAAGCAAAACTGAACTCAGGCACTACCGCAGGCAATTCAATAAGAATCCTTTCTCTATAAATCGTGTAACTTGTTATATAGACAGTTTTACGAATAAGCAATATAAATGGACATTATGCTGACCTCCCATGTACCCCCTCCAGTTTCAGTAATTAACAGTTCACGATCCATCTTGTTTATTAGCCTCTGCCCCAAGCCACTTCCCACACCCCAAAATACAATTATTTTGAAGCAAACCCCAGATGTCAAACTTCAGAATGAATCTCTGAGAGATAAGGGTTTTTTTGTTTTGTTTTGTTTTGTTTTTGTCTTTTTGCCTTTTTCTAGGGCCGCTCCCGCGGCAGCATATGGAGGTTCCCAGGCTAGGGGTCTAATCGGAGCTGTAGCCCCAGCCTACGCCAGAGCCACAGCAACGCGGGATCCGAGCCGCGTCTGCAACCTACACCACAGCTCACGGCAACGCCGGATCCTTAACCCACTGAGCAAGGGCAGGGACCGAACCCGCAACCTCATGGTTCCTAGTCAGATTCACTACCACTGAGCCACGACAGGAACTCCAAGGACTTTTTTTTTTTTTTTATAAAAAATAACAATACTATACCACAGCAAATAATAATAAGGTTTCTTATATAATAATTCCTCAAATCTATCAAAATCTAATGTCTTCTGTTGTTTGATATGTTTTTAGGTATTTGTTTCTGGTGGAATGCAGATAAAGTCTGGGTGTTATAATTTGTTGATAAAGCTCCTAAAATTCTTTTAATCTATAGATTCTTGCTCGATCTCGTTCTTTTCTGTTATGAAATTTCTTTTTAATGAAGAAATGAGGACAATTGTCCCGAATAGTTTATCACTGTCTGGATTTGGCTATTGAACCATGGGATGGCTTCACATACATGCTCCTCTGTCCTTGTGTTTCCTATAAATTAGTCATTAGATATGGAGGCCGAATAAAATTCAGATTTTAATTACTTGATAGACTACTTCATAGGTGGTATTGCATCTTCCAAAGGTATTTCCTGTCTAGTTGCCTCTTTTTTGTGATGTTAGTCATTAATAATCACTGCCTAAATTCATTAAATTATTGGGGTTTTCTTTTTTTTTAATGGCTGCACCTGGGGCATATGGAAGTTCTTGGGCTAGGGGTCAAATCGAAGCTTCAGCTGCAGGCCTATGACACATCCACGGCAACACCGGTTTCTTAACCCACTGAGTAAGGCCTAGGATTGAATCCGCATCCTCATGGACACTATGTTGGGTTCTTAACCCACTGAGCCACAATGGTAACTCCAATTTATTAGAGTTTTCAAAACCTAGGGTTTCCAACTCTATGATTCCTTCTTTTGGTAGCTAGAATGTTTCTATAAAGAGAAATGTCGTTTTATCAACTATGTTACCTGAAATACAGTTCCAAAGGGAAAGGCAGGAGAAATACTTGATAATTTCTCTTCATTTACCAGTTTTTAAAATAAGGAACTGGGAGTTCCCATCATAGCTCAGTAGTTAAAGAATCTGACTAGGAACCATGAGGTTGCAGGTTCGATCCCTGGTCTTGTTCAGTGGGTTAAGGATCCAGCATTTCCGTGAGCTGTGGTGTAGGTCGCAGACGCGGCTCAGATCTGGAATTGCTGTGGGTGTGGCATAGGCTGGTGGCTACAGCTCCAATTAGACCCCTAGCCTGGGAACTTCCATATACCACAGGTGCAGCCCTAGAAAAGGCAAAAAGACAAAATAATAATAATAATAATAATAATAAGTAAAAATAAAATAAGGAACTGGATCCTTCACATCCTCCAAATGTGGCCAAAGGTTTATAGTTGTTAGTTTTAGGGTATCATTGGGAAATTATTAATACAGACATATTCAATGTGTTTTAATTTGTTATTCTAATTCTGTTTAAATTATACTACCTTTGGTTAGTGGAAGTCTAATTTCTCTCCTGAGTCTTCCTGAGATGATCCTAGTCATCAACAGCCTCCTTGCACACCTGTGACAAGATGCTTCTGGCTTATATGTGCATTCTTGTCCCCAGCTAGAATCATCCGTTTTTCTAAGAGGCTCTGGTTTGGTTTTATGCAAAATAGTATTTAGAGGCCATAATCCAGGTGTTAAGGGTGCTTATTGCTGCTGAATTGGCGATCATTTCTGGGCCTCTGCAGTGGAAAAAGCTGGAAAATATTTTATGTTTTAAGGGGGAAAATGAGATTATATCACGCTTTAAGGAGGAGGAGATATTGAATAACATCTTCCAAACTGAGAAAGACTTTGAGACCAAAAAAGGAAGACCGTAAAGTGCCATTATAAAGTTCATTGTGAGTAACTTACGTACAGGCACGATTGGGCAAAGCAGAGGCATTCTCACATACTCCATGCCAGTGAAAGGGGTACAGGGGAGCTTAAAGGGGCCAAAACTAAAAACAGGTATGACTACAAAGTGAGAAGCATATATGTACCAATGGGAACCAGAGGACCCCTACTCCACCCCCTGAGGTGGTGGTGGGAGGGGAATCACGTCTATTAACCCCCAGCATTAGCAAAGTCATTTTTCCAGTTTTCTTACCAGAGGGAGGCAAGGGTAAAAATTGATGGGGCCCTCACCTGGCTTGGTTGCATTCCTTGTAAGTAAGCTAAATCTCAGTCATGCAGAAAGGGGAAGGGGGAGGACTGGGGGCCTAAGACATAGCTGCCAAAAAGGAGTTGTGTAGCTCAGCCACACATATTCCAACTCAAATTCTGCATTACAGGGTTGTAATGGACTTCAGTGATTTTACATCTGTAATCTCTTCCACCCACCAAAAAAAAAAAAAAAAAAAAATCCCAGGAGTTCTCATCGTGGTGCAGTGGTTAATGAATCTGACTAGGAACCATGAGGTTGCGGGTTCGATCCCTGGCCTTGCTCAGTGGGTTAAGGATCCAGGGTTGCCGTGAGCTGTGGTGTAGGTTGCAGACACGGATTGGATCCCGTGTTGCTGTGGCTCTGGCGTAAGCCGGTGGCTACACTCCAATTAGACCCCTAGTCTGGGAATCTCCATATGCCGCTCAAGAGCAGCCCTAGAAAAGGCAAAAAGCCAAAAAAAAAAAAAAAATCCCAGTATCCCAGCTCATAATTATTAGTTTTAGCCCTTACCTTACAAAAGTCTCCAAATGACAGTATCAATTACTATCAACAATACGATTGCTTAAAGCTTAAATTTTTCCCAGTCTTTGCTCTGTTACAAGTCCTTTCTAAACTCCTAAACTTCTTTTAATCTATCTCTGTGTCACTGTGGGAAAAAAAATTATTAATCAAGAAATGAGGACAAGTGTCCTGCAGTGTTTCGCACCAGAAAACACACAGCCCCTTCTTTTCTTCAATGCATGTAGCATACCACACACTTAGCTTTCTCCACTCCTGGACTCCTGGACTCCTGGACTCCTGGACTCCTGGAGGCTGCTCGCTGGTGCTTTGCAGAGATCTTCCTCACCCCTTTTCAGAGACAGAGCACTCTAGCATCCATGTGACCTAGCCCTTTCTAGATCACTCTCAGGTTTTTTGCTATTACAAAGAGAGCTGCAGTATGGAACCCTGTGTGTATGACTTCTCATATTTCTGGCTCTCTTGTGAGTTTAATGTATATCCAAGGTGAAGCAGGTTTTTAAAAGACTTAAGTTCAAATCCCAGCTCTTTCACTTACTCTTTATAAAATCTGGATAATAATACCTGGTTAATATTAAGAGACTCAAGTTCAAATCCCAGCTCTTTCACTTACGCTTTATAAAACCTGGATAATAATACCTGGTTAATAATCTACCTCATAGGATTACATAATATATGGAAGGTGCTTAAATCAGTTCTCAGCATTTTTTTTTCTTTTCTTTTTTGGCCACCCCGCAGCATATGGAGTTCCTGGACCAGGGATCAGATGCACAATCTATGCTGCAGCTGTAGCAACACAGGATCCTCTAACCCACTGTGCTGGATCAGGGATTGAACCTGCGTCCTAGTGCTATAGAGATACCGCTGAACCTGTTGCACCATAGCAGGAACTCCTCTGTGTTAGAGGTTATTTTAAGAGTTATAGGTTGTTACTGTTATTTTGCTGTGAGTCCTTACATTTCTTAATTGAAGTATAGTTGATTTTCAATATCGTGTTTGTTTTAGATGTAGAACCAAGTGATGCAGTTACACATTTGTTTCCAGATTCCTCTCCACTGTAAGTTATTACACAACATTGAATACACTTGTAGGACCTTGTTGTTTCACTATTTTATATACAGTAGTGTGTATCTGTTAATCCCATACTCCTAATTTATTCTTCCTCCCCTCTTTCGAAACCCTTTGGCAACCGTTCATTTTCTATGTCTATGAGTCTGCTTTCGTTTTGTAAAATAAACTCATTTGCATTTTTTTTAGATTCCACCTATAAGTGATATCACTTAATATCTGTCTTTTTCTTTAAGTTTCTTATTTAGCCTTCCTGCCTAAGTTTCCTCAGCCATCCTGATGATCTCAGGATGTTGGCGCAACAAAATTAGATCACCACCGTGAGCTTTCTCGAAATAGCTATCATCTCTGAAAATGTGGAGAAAGGGTATTATTTTCATCACCATAATTACAGAACGTCCCGTTAGGAGAATTAGCAGTATGCGTCCGGTGGGACTCTCCTCTCTGGAGCTGTCTATACAGGGTTTCCTGACTCCACTGAGTCAATGAGACAACCTGTCAATTCACTCAAACCACTAATTTAATTGATTTTTTATTTCCTACTAAATTGACAGACTGAGTAAATTGACTAAATTGACTGGCTGTTTTGATATCATTTAGACTCAGCTTGAGTGGAGCTAATCACGAAGGGGGAAATAATTGTTATTGACATTGCCGTGGTGATCAAAGACACCCCTGGCAAGGCTGACAGAGGAGCACGAGACCCTTACCAGGGCCTCTGGCCTCACGCTCCACCCATCTGAGGCTCCGAGAACAAACCCCACCCACTGCACGGCTTTAGAGGGGAGGCCAACATAGAAGGCAGATGGGGAAGCTCTGAGAAGGATCATCAGTACATAGGTGAACATTACTGGAGTGATTCCATGTGCCCAATTCTGTGTGAATGGAGACCTTACAGAGTGGAGGAGACTTAGATCACCCCTGGGGCAGAGTGACACAGTCCCCCAAAGAGATCCCAATCTTTTCTTTTTTCCTTTTAGGGCTGTACCTGCAGCATATGGACGTTCCCGGGCCCGAATGGGAGCTGCAGCTGCAGGCCTGGGAATGTCCATATGCTGCAGGTGCAGCAGCATCATATCTGAGCTGCATCTGTGACCTACACCACAACTTGCAGCAATGCCAGTTTCTTAATCCACTGAGCAAGACCAGGGATTGAACCCGCATCCTTACAGACACTATGTCGGGTCTGTAACCTGTGAGCTATAATGGGAACTCCTTTTAAAAAAAAAAAAATCCCCATCCCTGGAACCTGTGAACGTTACTTTACAAGGCACAATGGACTTTGGAGATATGATTAAATAAATGAAGAATCCTACAGTAGGGAGATGATACTGGTTTTTGCACGTGGGTCTGATGTGGTCGCCATTCCTCTCATGAGGCAGAGACCAGAAGATACTGGATGAGAGAAGAGGGATGAGGCATGTGAGGATGCAGTGGTGTGAGGAAGGGCCACGAGCCAAGCAATGCAGGCAGACTCGAGAAGCTAGAAAAGTCAAAGAAATGGATTCTCCCCTAGAGCCTCTGGAAGGAACCTGTCCTGCCAACACCTCACTTTAGCCAAAGGAAATGGACTGGACGTTTGGACTCCAGATGGCAAGAGCATAAATGTTGTTTCAAGCCACCACTTTTTTTTTTTTTTTTGTCTTTTGTCTTTATTGGGCCACACCCACGGCATATGGAGGTTCCCAGGCTAGGGGTCGAATCAGAGCTGTAGCTGCCAGCCTACGCCAGAACCGCTGCAATGGGGAATCCGAGCCACATCTGTGACCTACACCACAGCTCACGGCAATGCCGGATCCTTAACCCACTGAGCGAGGCCAGGGATCGAACCCGCAACCTCCTGGTTCCTAGTCGGATTTGTTTCCACTGTGCCAGGATGGGAACTTCAAGCCACCACTTTTTGACAGCAGCCACAGGAAGCTAACACATACCCACCAGCCATCTTTTAGCCATCATCTCGAGTAGAGACACTTCTGAGCAGGAGGGGACATTAAATCACTCTAAAGAGTGGATGTCCTGTCCCGTATCTGCTTCAAACAACGCCATTCCTTTTTAAATGTGGGTTCCACATATGATTTCATGGGGGAAAGAAAAGATTCTTCCGAAAGCGGGGGAGGGAGGAGACTGAAATAGAGGTGGTTGGTATTTGTGGCTCATACGCGGAGAACAGTTGGATCTGTGCCTGGTACATAGTGAACATAATAAAATGCAGTCAGGGCGGTGGTGGTGGTAGTTATTATCTGCTCTGATTCCTTCCTTTTACCAATGGCAAACTGCAGCTCAGTGCCATGCAGAGGCTTGGCCCATGGCATCCAGCTCTTAGTAGCAGAACAAATATTAGAACCCAGGTCTTTATAATCCTAGTGTTGACAGCAACCTGGATTGTCCCCAAATAGGAAATGCCACCAGCTGACCATGCCTTGAAATGAAACTTGCTGCATAAGGGCTGTTTTGATTTTCTGTATTGTGTCTGCAGTGCCAAGGAGAACTGACCACTCTAGGCGCTCCCTGTGCTGCCCATTACTTTGACGGACCTCAGTGCCAGCAGGTGATCTGCTGTCAGAAGGGGACAGCTGCTTTTGCTTCTCCCCCGAAAGCCACCCAACAGCTGGAGAGAAGAACATTGCTCTGCCTGCAGAACAGATTGTTGTGGAGACAGCGGGGCGGGCCAGAGCGATGGGGCAGGGACAGTGAGGCGGTGGCAGAAGCAGCTGCCTCCTTAAGGGCACTCGGGTGAAATCTGGGCCACACCAGGCCCAGCCCTATGCTCGAATGCAAACCACAGCTGCCTGCTGGTGAATCTCTCCTCTAAATGGCAGCAGCAGAGGCAATATGTTCTCCCAGCTCGGGGGCAACTTCTCTTGCTGCACCACCTCTTGCTTTGATGTCACACCGAGGAGGGGTCCTGATGGCCAAGCATCAAGTAAAAAGGGTAGCAAGATTAGGTTAGCCAGTGCTTTCTTCTAATTGCCCTGTAGGAAAATGGGGATGGGGGAAGAAATAGCAGAGGAGCCGGGAACAGAGAGCCCTTTGTCCTATCAGAACTCTCCTTGTCTTTACCTGAGTAGCAGCATTGCCTGCTATCTGAATAAAGTTCCTCACCTGGGCTCGCAAGGTTCTCACTGATCTTAGTGCCTCCTCACCACCCCCGGGCCTCTTTCTATTCCTTTCGCTCACACCAAAGTGACTACCCAGCGTGTCATTCCACTAGAACACAAGCTTCGTGAGGGAAGCAGCTTTGACTATGATTTCAATGCTGTGTCTCCAGTATGTCCATATGCTTGGCACACAGTGGGCTGCAGAAATATCTGTGAAGGAATGAATACCACCATTCACTCCCTGCTAGATACTAAATACAGTATGAGGCACTTAGTGGCGTGAGCTCTCGGCTGAGTTTCTAAGCCTCATTTATAGGATGTCCGTACCTATGGAAACCAAGACCAATATACAAAATGTCATCGAGGACACACTCGACCTGTGGAAAGAGAAATATTATCAATATTTCCAGACTGGATGACCTCCCCCCCCATATAAAATCAGGTAAATAATGTATTTGTAGAGTTGGCATGAGAATCAAAGGAGATAATACATAGGAAGGGCACTCCACCCCTGACACAGAGTAGAGCTCAATAGATGCCAGCTAGGATGACCATGCCACTATCACAAAGATTAGTAGCATAGCTGGAGTTCCCGTTGTGGCGCAGTGGTTAACGAATCTGACTAGGAACCATGAGGTTGCGGGTTCGGTCCCTGCCCTTGCTCAGTGGGTTAAGGATCTGGCGTTGCCGTGAGCTGTGGTGTAGGTTGCAGATGCGGCTCGGATCCCGAGTTGCTGTGGCTCTGGCGTAGGCCGGTGGCTACAGCTCCGATTCGACCCCTAGCCTGGGAACCTCCATATGCCGCGGGTGCGGCCCAAGAAATAACAACAATAAAAAAAGACAAAAAAAAAAACAAAGATTAGTAGCATAGCAATCCACACAGGAGACAAATAAGTAAAAAATTATAGTCAGAAATGAGAGGTGCTGCTGCCACAAGAAGATAAAGTCCTGTGTGTCCCCAGAAGCTCTTTTTTTAAAAAGTATCTGGAAACAGAACATTTTCACACCATTTCCACCAATACCACTGTAGTCTAAGCACCCTCATTTCTCGACTAGACTATTTCAGTGGCCTCCTAACGCCTCTGTCTGTGCTCGCTTTGGTCCTCCCCCTCTCCCTCCCCCAGCCTATTCTCAACACAGCAGCCAGGGATTCCCGTGAGAACTTAGTTCATGTCACTCCCCTGCTCAAAACTCTCCAATGGTTTCCCCATCCCTCTCAAGCAAAAGTCAGAACTTTTCTTTTTTCTTTTTTTTTTTTTTTGCTTTTGTTTTAGGGTTGCACTGTGGCATATGGAAGTTCCCAGACTAGGGGGCCAAATTGGAGCTACAGCTGCCAGCCTACACCACAGCCATAGCAACGCAGGATCCAAGCTGCATCTGCGACCTACACCACAGCTCATGGCAACGCTGGATCCCCAACCCACTGAGCAAGGACAGGAATCGAACCCTCATCCTCATGGATACTAGTCAGATTCGTTTCCACTGTGCCACAATAGGAACCCCCAAAAGTCAGAATTATTGTTACCTACCATGACAGTCAACTTAACTGGCCCACAGGGTACCCAGACATTTGGTCCAACATTATTCTGGATGTGTCTGTGATGTGTCAGATTAACCCTGAAATCTGTAGTTTGAGTAAAGCAGATTGCCCTCCTTAATGGGGGTGGGCCCCTCGTCCAATCTAGTCGAAGACCTGAATAGAATTACAAGGCTGAGTAAGAGGGAACTCCTCCTGTTGGACTGCTGTCAAGCGGGCCATTGCTCTTCTTTAAGACTCAAACGGAAACATCAGCCCTTCCTGGGTCTCAAGGCTACCGGCTTCCAGATTAGAACTGCACCACAGGCTTTCATGGGTCTCCCGCTTGCAGAGGGCAGACTGTGGGACTGCCCAGCCTAAGCCGATTCCTCAAAATTATCTTATTTACATATTTTAAATAGTTTTACTTGTTTAGACACATATAGATGTGTGTGTATGTGTGTGTGTGTATACACACACAAATATATATAATCAGAGAGAGAGAGAGATCTTTTCCTAGAGAATCCTGCCTAATCCATCTATAGGCCGTGGGTGATCTGCTACATGCCCAACCTCTGGCACCCTCCCCTGCAGCACCATAATTTCTTGGATATCAACTCTTTCCACTTTCCCCTTCTCTCTTTTTTTTCCAGCCATGTTGGTGTCCATGTTGTTCCCCAAACATGAAAAACCCAGTGAAGCTTAAAGACTTCAGTGCCCCCCACGCCCTCCGCCTAGAATGCTCTTCCCTCCAGGATCTAAGAGCCTCACACCTTCACTTCTTCCAGGTCTGTATCCAAATGGTATAGGACTCTGAAGCTTTCCCAAACCTACTTATATGAAACTATGTATACATACACACACACATACACACACACGCACACACACACACCTTTTCACTTTATTCCTTTTAAATTGCTTTTTCTCTATAGTACTTATCATTATCTGATATACCATATCTTTATTTGTTCCAGGTCCAACTCTCTCTTCATATAGAAGATAAATCCCTTGAGCGTAGGAGCTTTGTCTTGTTCACTGCTCTATCCCAAGCCCTGGACTGGTGGTACCTAGGACTAGCACCTGGTAGGGCTCTATGTCTGTAATTGAGTTAATGAATCTATTAAAATTTTGAGTTTGATTTTAGAAGGAGAGAAAGGTATTATAGAAAGGTGACAATAAAAGATATGCAGGTAATTGGCATGGAAGACTAGGGTTTTGCTGAGTGTTGCTTAAGCATTAGGTAGCAAAGAATTCAGGGTTTTGCCCTCCAACAAGGACCTGGAGGACAGACACCCCAAACTGCTGATTAAGGGCTGATCTTTATGCTCCAACAGCCAGCAGAGCAAAAAGCATGCTTGACATCCTTGCCTATAAATTAAGGAGCCCAACCAGGATATAAGCTTGAGGTGAGTTGAGCCAATAGCCCCATGCAGAGCCAAGATTCCCAGAAAACAGCTCTGGGTGTGCTCCAACACTGAGATAAATTGGAGACAGAGACCCTAAAGTTCAATGCCAGTGAGAATAGCTGCAATATTTTTAGTTGGAAATAGCCCACCAGAGCCATAAAACCTCAATGAAGAAATCAAACATAGAAGGTCTAGTTTTAAGCAATGTGACATCCTGGTAAAAATCTCCAAGGGAAGCAGGTGGTGAACTATTGCCCCTGGGAAGTGAGTGAGTTGTCTTACACTCAATGGTTGTTGGAAGAAAGAAGCTGAGAAGGCTAAGGTTATAATGTACATCATGGTCAGGAAGAAGAGACCAGGGGCTGGAACTAGACGAGAGAGCTGGCTCTGGTCTACACCAGAGTAGCAACCAAACGGGGAGGGGGCGGGCAGTGCTTGCCCGAACACACAAGACGGGGTATCAACTGCTATACCCTACCCCATAGGGTCACCACTAGAGTAAAAAGAGGTAAAGTTTGCGGGGGTGACTTAAAAGAGTGATAAGCCTTGGATTCTCCTGTGGGTCAGTGAGTTAAGGATCCAGGTCACTGCGGCTCAGGTCACTGCTATGGCACAGGTTTGATCTCTGACCCAAGAACAGCCACATGCCACGGGTGTCGCCAAAAGAGAAGGAAAAAAAAAAACGAATTGTAAGCCTCATATAAGTGTGAGATAAGAGGAGTTCCCATCGTGACTCAGTGGAAACAAATCCAACTAGGAACCATGAGGTTGTGGGTTCGATCCCTGACCTCGCTCAGTGGGTTGAGGATCCAGCATTGCTGTGGCTGTGGCGTGGGCCAGCAGTTGTAGCTCCGATTAGACCCCTAGCCTGGGAAGCTCCATGTGCCATGGGTTTATCCCTAAAAAGCAAAAAAAAAAAAAAAAAAAGTGTGAGATAATAACAGTAACTCCTCTGAACAAGGAGTTTTAAATGAAATGTTTCATAGGTGTAAGTTAGGGGGTCCAAGGTTTCTTTAATGGATTAACTGCTACGTGGGAAAGAGGCCTAACGATGCTAAACCCAAGACGCAGCTTGCACCCCACAGCCATGAATGAGCTCCCTTCCTTTCTGTCTCTTATGCCCATCTCAGTCTTGTTCCAATCAACATGGACAAGAACTTGTCTCTCTGACAAGCCACCTCTTAGAGCCATATTGTGGACAGTTGTAATCAGCTGATTACACAGTAACTGTCAATGATTATAAAAGTCATATACATTTGAAATGACACCTTCCAAGATTCTTCATAACAGTATTGTTTACTGGATTGATAACAGTTTGTGTTGATTTTTTCTTTTTCTTTTTGTCTTTTTGCCACTTCTTGGGCCGCTCCTGCGGCATATGGAGGTTCCCAGGCTAGGGGTCTAATCGGAGCTGTAGCTGCCGACCTACACTACAGCCACAGCAATGCCAGATCCAAGCCACATCTGCAACCTACACCACAGCTCATGGCAACCCTGGATCCTTAACCCACTGAGCAAGGCCAGGGATTGAACCCACAGCCTCATGATTCCTAGTCAGATTCGTTAACCACTGCACCATGACGGGAACTCCTGTGTTGATTTTTTTTAAATAACTGAGATATAGTGGGAGTTCCTGCTGTGACACAGTGGATTAAGATCCTGACTGCAGCAGCTCAAGTCGCTGTAGAGATGCTGGTTCGATCCTAGGCCCATCATAGTGGGTTAAAGATCTGCCATTGCTGGAGTTCCCGTCGTGACACAGTGGTTAACGAATCCGACTAGGAACCATGAGGTTGCGGGTTCGGTCCCTGCCCTTGCTCAGTGGGTTAACGATCCGGTGTTGCCGTGAGCTGTGGAGTAGGTTGCAGACGCGGCTTGGACCCCGAGTTGCTGTGGCTCTGGTGTAGGCCGGTGGCTACAGCTCCGTTTTGACCCCTAGCCTGGGAACCTCCATATGCCGCGGGAGCGGCCCAAGAAATGGCAAAAAGACAAAAAAAAAAAAAGATCTGGCATTGCTCCAGCTGTGGCATTGGTCACAACTCTGGCTCAGATTCAACCCCTGGCCTGGGAATTTCCATAGGCCATAGAGGATGGATCCCAAGTCCTCATGGATACTAGTCGGGTTTGTTACCACTGAGCCACAACAGGAACTCCAGATATGTGAAACTTGAATAAAAGGATGCAAAATGAAACGAGGAGCTACAGAACACGAAAGATAAAATCACAGATGTGAAAGACAGGCACATTTTTTAAAATGTTTAGCAAATGTTTACCAATCCCATTCCACAAGCCTGAAATGCAAGGCTTGATTCTATGGATTGAAAAGGCCCACCGTGGTCAGGAAAACATGACCCAGAAAAGTCAACACTGAGTCATCTGCTGGCAAAGTTGCTAGACTTTAAAGATCACGACTCTTTTGATCCGGCATTTGTAAGTTCAATCACAAGAGAGAAAGATCAAGCTGTCTTTAGACTTTTCCACATTCAACACTTCAAGACACTGGAGAGATGCCTGAAAATCTCCAAGGATGCAACATGTGAGCCAAGAATTTTATATTTATCCAAATTATCCTCCAAGAATAAGGACTGTGAACTAACAGATCTGATCCTGCAAAAATTCAAGGAACGCTGTCCTGCACCCCTTCCTGAGGAAACCTCCAGAGGATAAACTACACCCATGTGGGAGGTACCTGGGGTTCTAGAGCAAAGGAACTGGCCGTGAGTCTTAAACACAGGTACCTTCGAGCAAAAAGGGAAACAAATTCTTTTGTTGGATGATTCAACAAAAGAATTTGAGCATTACATACCCTGACAATCTAGAAATGAACTTCTCCAAAAAGGAACCAGAGAATGGACAAGGGAAGACAAAGAGGGGAGGAGAAGAGTAATTCTGCTCTTTATCGCATCTCTAACAGTGAAGAGTCAGAGCATTTTGTTGTTGTTGTTGTCTTGTCCTTTTAGGGCCACGGCCGTGGCATATGGAGGTTCCAGGCTAGGGGTCCAATCAGAGCTGCAGCTGCAGCTGCTGGCCTACTCCACAGCCACAGCAACACCAGATCCAAGCCGAGTCTGTGACCCATAGTACAGCTCACGGCAACACCAGATCCTTAACCCACCAAGCAAGGTCAGGGATCGAACCCAAAACCTCATGGTTCCTAGTCAGATTCGTTTTCACTGAGCCACGACAGGAACTTCAAGAGTCAGAGAGTATTATTTAAAGCTGACAAATCAAATAATAAAAGCCCACTGACAGTTCAAATGTAAATTCAGGCAAGATAATGTTATTGCCTAAATATGGGAAACTAATGAGAAAGAAGGACAAAAGAACAGGAAACACATTAAATTTATAATGGTTCATATTAAGAAACCATTAGATTCTGCATAAAGAAATTGGGACTATGAGAATTACATAAAGCTATAATTAATTTTATGAAGGTGACAACTAGAACAAAAATTCCAGCTTCCTAAATATCAGAAGAAATACACAGGCACAGACACATGCACACACACACAGCAAAGATCACAGAGTAAATGTACAGGAGCAATTATAAAAAGCGTACAAATAAAATAACATGAAAACCTATACTCAAGCATACATATCAGTATGTAAATGAACCTCAATCATTATTAAAGGAAGAAATTTTTCAGATCATGGCACAAAGAAAATCCAAACTCTATGTCGTAAAGAGACAGAGTAAAACAAAGCAATTAAAAAAAAAAATGGAAGTTCCCACTGTGGCTCAGCAGAAACGAACCAGACTAGTATCCATGAGGATGTAGTTTCAATCCCCGGACTCACTCAGTGTGGTTAAGGATCCAGCATTGCTGCAAGCTGCAGTGTAGATTGTAGATGCTGCTCAGATCTGGTGTTGCTGTGGCTGTGGTGCAGGCTGGCAGCTACTGCTCTGATTCAACCCCTAGCCTGAGAACTTCCATATGCAACCCTCTGTGGCCCTAAAAAAAACAAAAATAAAAGACTAGATGAAAGCATACCAAGGAAAAACAAACAAAAGTAGACTTTATGATATTAATACTAGACAAAATGGAATTGAGGACAAAAAAGCATTAAATGATACAAAGGACACTTTATAATGTTAAAGGGTATAATTCATAACTAAGATATAACAGTTATGAATATTTATATACACAATCACCTAGCAGCAATATTCTTAAAGCAGACATTACCTAAACATGTAGCAAAATAAACAAAAACAGGCCAGCTGAGAAAGACTTAAATTTCCGCAGTCCATGACAGAGCAAGTTGACAAACCATAATATAAATCTTTGGTTCTTCACGCCCAGCAATGCCGCATGCAAAATGATATGGGCATAGGTTATTTATTTCAGCATTGTCTAAAAAAGCGTGACTTTCCTGTTCATCAATAGAGGACTGGTTAAATAAATTATGTAAGAACAATTCAAGGAGTTGTGTCATAATGAGAGGGAAAAAAAGGATGAGTGTCTCTATGTACTCATGAAAATACTTCCAAGTATTCCTCATGAAATGGTACCATATCCCCTTCCTCCCCTGGCTCTTGTAGTAGACAGCTACATGTTTACACTTACATACTAGCCCCTTCCTAGAAAGGAAGCTGTGCATTCAAGTCCAGGGCCATGTGACTTGTCCAGGCTTGACCATGTCACATCCCAACAGAAGGTTTCAGTGTAATTGCAGAGCTCTGCTCAGACTACTTGATATTTCCTTCTGCCAAAAGTCTGGGCACATTCCACATCAGAACCACCCTTCCAGCCTGGGCCCCAGAGAGGTGAAATGCATGGAGAAGAGACCCACAGACCCACAACAGTCCACCTAAAACGTGAGCAAGAAATTACCATTTGTCTTCGTAAGCCACTGAGGTGAGAGGTTGTTTGGTGCATGGGCAAAAGCTGGTCAATAGAGAAAACATCCAAAACTGGCAATTTTCGGAAAGGTTGGATTTTGCTGTTTGCTCAGGAGATTTTTCTCTGTATGATAACTTGCAGTACAATTCCTAAGTTCATGTACTTCTCACAAACACTTAGATAGCAGTTACCACACAACAAGAACTACTCAAAGCGCTTTACAAAAATTAGTTTATTCAACGGTCATAAAATCCCAGAGGGTGGGTTCTCTGATTGTCTCCATCTCACAGATGAGGAAACTGAGAAAGAGAGGTCAGGATGTAAGTAGCATGTAAGTAGCAGAGTCAGAGTTCAAACCCAGGCAGTCTGGCCCCAGAGTCCCTGTCCTAAACCACTGTGTTATGCAATTATCCTTACCATTGACATTTATTGAGTTAATTTATACCAAGCACATTCGATCTTATTTGATCCTTATGATAATCCTAGGAAGTGGGGGGGGGGACTGAGACTTTCAAGATGCAAAGTTACTGACCCTAGGTTACACACTGGCCTTGATGCCCTATAAAGAAAAAACCTCTAGGCCATCATTAATAAGTCCACAAATAACAAATGCTGGAGGGGTTGTGGAGAAAAGGGAACCCTCCTACACTGTTGGTAAATTGGTACAACCACTATGGAAAACAGTATGGAGCTACTTCAGAAAACTAAATATAGAAGTATCATATGACCCAGCAATCGCACTCCTGGGCATATATCCAGACAAAACTTTCCTTGAAAAAACACATGCACCTGTATGTTCACAGCAGCACTATTCACAATAGCCAAGACATGGAAACAACCTAAATCTCCATCGACAGAGAATGGATTAAGAAGATGTGGTATATATACGCAATGGAATACTACTCAGCCATGAAAAAGAACAAAATAATGCCATTTTCGGCAACATGATGGAACTAGAGATTCTCATACTGAGTGAAGTAAGTCAGAAAGAGAAAGACAAATACCATATGATATCACTTACACCTGGAATCTAATATACAACACAAATGAACCTTTCCATAGAAAAGAAACTCATGGACTTGGAGAAGAGACTTGTGGTTGCCAAAGAGGAGGGGGAGGGAGTGGGATGGACTGGGAATCTGGGGTTAATGGATGCAAACTATTGCCTTTGGAATGGATAAGCCTTGAGATCCCACTGTATAGTACAGGGAACTATATCTAGTCACTTATGATGGAACATGATGGAGGATAGTGTGAGAAAAAAAATGTGCATATGTATGTGTGACTGGGTCACCTTGCTGTGCAGTAGAAAACTGACAAAACACTGTAAACCACCTATAATGGAAAAAGTAAAAATCGTTTACAAGAAAAAAAAAAAAAAACCTCCAAATACTAATAAAACTAACTGTTCTTGTTCAAATCTGGCTGGGAAGGGGAGATACCACCACATCTTACCACCACTATATTTCCAGTTCTCTTTATGCTTATCAACATCACGATCGCTCATAAATGTTTGCTGGATGTTTTCCTCACCAAAGGCATTGTGCGAGGCTCCCTGGCCCCAATTAAGACTAGAGACAGAAGCTTACTCTTAATTAGGGCCTGATATGGTGAAAGATGAAATAAACAAACACCCCTGCGGACCAGAAAGCATCCAGCACCCTGGTCAGATGGCTCTCACTTGGTGACTACAGTTTTCATAAAATTGCATAGCAGCCAGCTGCCCCAGAACGTAGCAGGAACAGAAAACACAATATTCCTGTCCTCCTCCTGTTTCATTATCACCAGGGCAGGCGTCGGCATTACAGGAGCAGTGTGAAATGGACAATTCACACATCTGAATTTCTCAACGATGTCAGTCCCTGCTGTTGCCACAGCCTCTGTGGCTGCTGCTGCCTCAAAGTCTTCTCACAACAAGAAGAGTATTAGATGGACCAGCAGGGAAGTATGTGCAAACAGGTGCATGCAAGTAAGCACACACACACATATGCACGCACGCGCGCGCACACACACACACACACACACACACACACACTCCCTACACCCTATTCTCCACTCCAAGAAATGGCAGGGAATATGGAAAAAAGAAAACAAGGCAGCAAGCATTCAAGAAAGGGCCCCTCTTTCATTGGCGGAAGCCTCAGAAGAGCAGTGGAGGCTTCCTGCAGTTCAAGATAACAGCCCAACAGCCCCAGTGGAATCTCTACTTTCAGTGCCAGGCAGACCACCTCTGGAAAGGGGTGGTACGGGGGCTTTTGAAGTCCTGTCTGGTACACCTACCACTTGCAAACAAGTGCAGCCAAGGAGAGTAAGGGTCTACCTTGATCCCTGCCCAACTAGCCCTCCTGCAGCCTCCTGGACCCAGGTGAAGGCTCAGCCCCTCCCAAATCTTGCTTTTAATTACGGAGAATAGGGAGCTTGGTTTTCATTCACTGAGCATTCAGACTTTAAGCAGCGCAGCTCTGATTAGGTAGCCTGATTCTTAACACTGAGCTTCTTTTCTATTGGCACCTGTATTAGGATTCTCCAGAGAGTCAGAACCAATAGGAGATATTTATGGAAAGGGATTTATTATAAGGAACCAGCTCCCGTGACTATGGTGGTGAAGTCCCATGACCTGTCATCTACGAGCTGTAGAACCAGGAAAGCCAGTGGTGTGGCTCTAGTCTGAGTCCAAAGGCCTGAGAACCAGGAACACTGACAGTTGTAAGTCCCAGTCCAAGGGCAGAAGACCAAGATCTCAGCTTGGCAGGCAGGCAGTTAAGAAGTAAAAGGGGCAAACTCTTCCTCCTTCCTCCACCTTTTTCTTCTATTCAGGCCCTCACAGCATCAGAGGATGCTCACCTACATTA
The DNA here is from genome assembly GCF_016906955.1 of Phacochoerus africanus. Classification (NCBI taxonomy): domain Eukaryota; kingdom Metazoa; phylum Chordata; class Mammalia; order Artiodactyla; family Suidae; genus Phacochoerus; species Phacochoerus africanus. The sequence goes on from NC_062548.1 coordinate 14,442,080, forward strand.
GGGAGGGCAGTTTATTTTACTGTTCCGCCAATTCAAATCCTAATCTCATCCAGAAACACCTTCACAGACACACCCATCTGGGCTTGGCCCCATCCAGCTGACATGGAAAATTAACCAGGACAGCACCTGTACCCTGGCCTCTGGCCACCAGTCCCTATTCTGATAAACTGCCTACAACAATGGTTCCTCCGGGACAGAGACCTGCCAGGCTTTTGCTTGTCTCTCCTTTCAAAGCCAAGTTCCCATCATAACTTCTTGATTGAATCACTGGCTCCTTCCCTGTCATTTCTCATCTGATTTGGTCCTGTTATAACACATGCCATAGCGCAAAAGGATTTTGAAATTAAACATGCCCCCACTAGATCCTACAATCATTTGGAGCAAAAGTCATGTAGGTTCTGTGTCTTACTGGTCTGTGTGTCCCTAACAACCTGCCCCCTGAAGGGGCTGTCAGCCAGTAGTTGCAAAATGAACCCCCCTCACCAGCCAGAGTGGCCTGTCATTCCACACCCCTATGCCTTGAGTGGCTGACATGCAAAGGGCTAGAAGGCTCAGGTCAACCCAGGAGAGTTACTGACAAGAAGCCAAGACACACACTTGCCTCACAAAGCCCAGTAGAAAGAGACTAAGTTTTGCCTGTTTCTGTCACTGTTGCTATGGGAATAAAATGCTTCCTGTGTGGCAGGTTCATATAAGCGGAGTGTTTCGTCCCAGTAGCATCTCTGAGTGGAGTTCCCACTGAAAGCGTCAGGCCTTCCTCTCCTGGGCAGCATTAGATACCATCATAGGGGCCCAAGAGTCTACAAAAAGGGGGAAGACCACCTCCCTCCCCACTCACTCCTCAGGCCTTCTCTTTGCCTCTCTCCATCCCTTCCTCTCCAGCCCAAACGCTCAGAGAGCATGCTGGCCTCTCTTGGTCTTTTCATAAAGATGGGCCTCTGATATGTGTGAGGAGGAGATAAACAAAATCACCTCCAAGTCAAGTGGACAGTTCAGTCAATTCTATCTGCTCAATAACAATAACGGACTAAATCTTAGCACAGCTACTCTTGCATGAAGAAAAAAAGCCGGTCTGGATGATGGTGGGAAAGAAAGGAAGCCAGCATTTACTGAGCAACTATTTTGTGCCTTTTCTCACTTAATTTGCGGAGCAGTTTCAGACAAGGAGTGTCACCACCTCCATTTTATAGAAGAAGCAGTTGAGGCTTGTTCTCAAGGAACAGTTAGGTTACATCAAGACCCGACCTTCACTAAGATTTTCTGAATCCCACCTCTGTGCTCTTTCCACTGTGCCCACGTATCTCCCACAGACGAGGAGAAAATATCGTCCTAACCAATAGCTTTTCCTCCCATTCCATCTTCAGGGCTTCAAATAGGTTACCTTTTGTCTGACGTTTGGCCCCGCTCCTTCCTTCCTTCTGAATTGCCAAAATAGCCAAAGGGTTAGGAAGGTAACAGGTGAGGCAGAAATTTGCCACCCACACTGTCGCACCCTTGGTCCCTTGGTCCACCAGTATTGGCTGGTTTGGGGTCATACTTCTGACCTACCTGCCATATCTGAAAGTGTGGGGGTTTTTTCCTTTTCTTTTTAAGGCCACACCTACAGTATATGGAAGTTCCCAGGCTAGAGGTTGAATCAGAGTGCAGATGCCAGCCTAAGCCACAGCCACAGGAATGCAGGATCCAAGCCACATCTGAAACCTGCACCACAACTTGCAACAACCCGGATCCTTAACCCACTGAGTGAGGCCAGGGATAAAACCCTTATTCTCATCAGGTCCTTAACCGGCTAAGCCACAATGTGAACTCCCATATCTGGCTTTCTATCCTGTTGGAGGTCAATGTCCCCCCAGCACCATTCTCTTGTTTCATAGTACATATTTCCAGCTTGCTCTGGCTGAAGGCTATATTGCTTTTGAAGCAGTGATTCGCAAAGTGTGGTCCAGAGCCAGCAATATCAGCATCACCAAAGAATCTGTTAAAATTACAAACACTCGGGCCCCACCTCAGACCTGCTGAATCAGAAACTCTAGGAGTTGTACCCACTAGTCATACGTATTTCACAAGCCTTCCAGGTGACTCCGAGCTCCTTGAATCTGAGAACCCCCTGTTTTAAAGGCTAGTTCTCTTGCCCTCTGAAGACAGCACCCCTTTCCATCTCTGTACTTCCCAGGACCCAGTTTTTTAAAAGTCGACATTTCAGTGGCAGGTGAGATTTAAACACTGCTACAGCTGGTATTCTTTCCTCATTTCCAGGTCTGTCAGCTACCTGATTGCAATAATACTCCAGAGGCCCCACCCTCAGAAAAATACCAATTCAAAATCAGAACAGATTATTTTAAAATGCTTGTTGGCACACTGATGCCACTGACTGGTTCCTCCTGACTAATTAATCCTTATTTGACCTGAATTAATGCCTACTCTGTGTAAAATGATGGAGGTTTGCTGGAATGCAGCAAATTTGAGACTCTAAAAACCAAAGGCCTGTGGGAGCAGATTCAGCATCGGGTTGATTGATATGAGGATTAAAGGACGTCTTTGGTTGGTACATTATGTGAAGTTCGATTTCTCTTCCTTTCTCCTCTTCACCCCTACCTCCTTCCAGGGGGGAAAAAAAAAAAAAAAACCAGAAGACACGAGCATATTGTCTCCCCTTCTCCCCAGTAAAGGTAAACTGACAGCGCTTTCAATGAAAGACTCTGCATGATTGGAATTAAATGTCAAATACGATTTTCTGTTGGCAATTCAAAGCGCTGGTGTCAAAACCATAACTGACAGTACGGCTGGAGATTAGTATCTGTCTGGATCTCAGCGTCACACTGTGGGGAAGGTTTATGATTTCGTAGAGCTCTCTTCAGGCCACCACTTAAGAGATCATTTGTTGAAGCAGCAGCCGATTAGACTGTGGCTGTCCGTGAGCAGGCGGCCCCCACCCCTCACGTCTGTCAGGCGTTGGATGGCCCAGCCCGCCCCCCGTGGGGGTTGGCCGGCACGACCGGGATGGGCAGGCGAGGTGAGCGGCCGCCGCTGCAGGCAAGGCCGGCTGTCCGTCGCCACCAGTCATGTTTGCTGGCAAGGTCTCAGGGAAAATGGAGTTCCTGTGGATCCAACCCATATGCGGGGCCTTGCAGGCTGGAGACTTGATGTATGCAGTTTCTGCGTCTCACATGGGGAGGAAGCGGGCAAGGACTTCCGGGCAAGTCACTGACTCATGCACTCTCCCACTCGATGGCTTCTCACTCTGGGAACACAGATGACCCTCAGGGCTCAGAGAGGTGAGGGGACTGGCCAAGATCACAGAGCTTGGGAGGAAGGGGGACGTGGGGGCTGGGGAGACTCACAACGGGATAGACATGGACTCTGGCACTTTGATCTCCAACATCTCGGGCTAAGATGCACCAAGTCTTTGATGTTGTTCTGGGGGCAGAGGAGGTGAAGGGGGACAGTAACCTGCCCGGGCCATGGCAAGCCCACTGCAGAGAGGGGGTGCCTCTAGGTCTCCTCCTTCTCAACTCAGCGTTCTCTGCAACATCTTGCGGAGGGTAACCCTGGAAGAAACATTCCAACCCGGGAAGGGGAGAAAAGGGCTTTGAAAACTGTGCTTCTATCTTACGCACCTGACATTTCTGCCAAGTGACAGCCCATAGAACCCAGATAATAAAATAAATAAAGTGGATGTTCTGTGTCTTGACAAGCCATAAATTGCCATTGGTCCTCAGCAAGCCTGATTTAAGAGTTTCATCTTGCAGAGAATACGTTTGTTCTTTCTGTTTGGTTTTGGTTTGGGTTTTTGTTTTTTTTTTTTTCCCCCTTTCTTGTCCCCACTTCTGGGGAAGAAGGTGAAATAGTGAAAGCAGTCAGTTCCATGCAGCATTTCTATTATCCAGCAATGCCAGGAATGTGACAGCGTAGGAGACGCGCGAGATACTGTTCAGGCTCTGGTTTTAGAATGTTTACTCTCTTCTGGTGAACTCTGACATCCAAATGCATTAATGCAGTGCCATTTTCAACCCTCATGCCAATCTCCATCCTTGTACGTATCAGAATTTTAATGCCTGCGTCCCTGTTTGAGTTATGGTAATTTATTGTAATAGTGCATTTTGACCTTTTCAGTATTTTGTATTTTTATTGGATAGCTGTTTCACCTCCTCCCTGGAGGGTTAGCCAGGCTGAACATGAGAGAGTATGGTAAGACCAACCAATCAAAATACAGAATATTAAAAAGGTCAACACACAAGAGCAAACTACTAATTTGGAAAACACACAAACGCAAGAAGAATGAAAGCTCCAAACAGCATGGTGGCCAGAGCAAGAATAAGTGGACAGGAGAAGGCCAAGGGCTTCCTCTGAACCCACAGCCCAGCGGTTAGCACAGCCACTGCAGGGAAACTAGCCCATGATCAGAAACCAAAGGAAAGGAGAATCTACGCAAACTCCAAAGGGCGTAAACAGTAAGTACCACTTCTGTTTCTACCTGGCTAGTGCAAACGGCAAAGAGAGATAGTGGGTTGAAGAGCCCCAGCCCGGAGGTGCTAGGGCACCTTTGAATATGCAAGAACCAGAGGATGCATCAAAGAGGTCATGTTCAACCTTCCATCTACAAGGAGGTGAAAGTCTCAGGAATCTAGAATTGATGCCCATCTACTTCTTTGTCAAAGTTCTCCAGGAAGGGACATCCCCAAACCTCCCCCACTGACCCTTCCTAGTTGAACAATATGAATTAAACTATAATAATAAGCATAGCTGGACAATCAAGATGAACAGAATCATAAAAGTTCAACGTATATTAATTCAAGTGGACATTCATGTCTAGTCTACTGAAGGTTCTGGTCACCAAGTCACTAGGAAACATAGCGAACACGTTACCTGGGTGTAGCCCCCTCACGCACTGAAACTATGTTGCACTGGTTGTCAGCAATGCAGAAAAATGCACACAGAAGGTTCTGGACTGGCCCCAGAAAACAGAAAAGAGCTACTTTAAAAGAATCCGTGCAAGACAAGGACCAAAATCCCAGTGCAAAGAGTGAAAAGGTATTGACTGCATCTTCATCTTAAAAAATAAAATGGGAGTTCCCATTGCGGCCCAGTGGTTTAGGAACGTGACCTAGTGTCTACAAGGATGTGGGTTTGATCCCTGGCCTCACTCAGTGGTTTAAGAATTGCAGATGCAGCTCAGATCCGATGTTGCTGTGGCATATGCCGACAACTGCAGCTCCCCCAGCCCAGGAACTTTTATATGCCAAAGGCGCAGCCCTAAAAAGCAAAAAAAAAGGAAGGAAGGAAGGAAAAGAAAATATATGAAGAGATGATTTTGTTTTCTATTTAATGAAATGTAGGTTAAAATTCTAATCACATTCTCAAAAGCAAAAAGGAATTCAGCGTGGACGGACAGTGGGAGATTTGGGCACAATTTCCCCAACAATGTTTGATGTGGATATAGACGCATCACCCTTCACGACACCTTTGACACAATCACAAAAAGCATAACTTACCAGATAACCAGAGCATCCAAGACAGATGCCCTCTAAGTCCTCTGATATTCCATTTTTTTCCCATTTCATATCTTGATCTTCATTTTCTATTATTTGGTTAGTTGGTTTCCTTTTATTCACTTGCCTGTGAGATCCTTATTTGCCAACAGACTTGAGAAAAATATGAGCCATCCTACTCCAGCACGTTCATCCTCTCCATGAGATCCTGTGTTGTTTACAAACTGTGCAATTTCAACTTGTTTTTTATTTAGCACTGCCAAGACATCTGAAAATCGTCTACAAACTGACCAAATACTGATGCCATACAGGTTTGTGTTAAACAGAGCCATGATTGGGTTAGGTCTAATTTTTAAAGTCTGCTAGTAAGTATTTGGTAAATCTTAATTCCCTGTATAAACTTTAATTCCCTGTATAAACTTTAGTTACAGGTACTCTGATAATAAAAACTCAAGCCAGACTTATCTAAGTGCAAAGCAGAATATCTTCAGGATAAAACATACCATAATAGACATGTAAGTGATTGCTGAAATATAATCTGACTATTAACACTTTTTCATCTGGCTCTGAATAGCAGTCCAAGCAAATTGCATCATAGGATAAGAATTTAGGGTTAAGAAGTTCCCCTTCAGGCTCAGCAGTTAATGAACCCGACTAGGATCCATGAGGATGCAGGTTCGATCCTTGGTCTTGCTCAGTGGGTTAAAGATCCGGGGTTGCCATGAGCTGTGGTGGAGGTCACAGATCCAGTGTGGCTGTGGCTGTGGTGTAGGCTGCCAGCTGCAGCTCCAATTTGACCCCTAGCCTGGGAACTTCCATATGCCGCAATTGCGGCCCTAAAAAGCAAAAAAAAAAAAAAAAAAGAAGAAGAATTTAGGGTTAGAAACACTATGCAGATTGGTAATGACTATTCTTGAAGAATATTTCAGGTGTCATATACTCAGATTACTTTGTTAAAATAAAAAATATTTTTTAAAAAACCATGCGGCATGTGATCCCTGTTCCTAAAAACCCATTCTTTATTAAAGATTTACTGTGTACTGTGAACTGTAGTTTGCCCTTTGCATGCGCTATTTCATTTAATTCTTATGACAGAGCAAGAGAAGGGCATCAATCGCTACAAGTTATAGGCAACAAAATGAGACAGAGAATTGAAGTCATGAAGCATCTAATTAGTGGCAGAGACAGGGCTCAAATCCAGATCTTTCTGACCCCAGGTCCATTTTCTAACCACTCCATTAAAATATATAGAAAAGGCACCTGGAAGAATTAAGATACTGCAGTAAGAGTGAGAATGTTTTCATTCACTTCTTTGCATTTTTCTACATTTTCCACATTTTCTAAATCAAAGATGATGGTTTTTCTAACCAGAGAAAAGAGAGCTCATTTTTGTAGGAAGTGAAGGTTAGAGATGGGAGATCACCGTGTTGCTTGGGGCGAATGGAAAGCTTGGTGGAGAAGAGGGAGGAGAGACTGGCTGAGTGACAGTGTGAGCGATGGCTCCCAGCTGGCAGGGAGCCTCCAGATGGAAGGTCTGGCATATCCGGTAGGTGCTGCTGACATGGACACTGCCCGCTTGACCTACCGAGGAGCTGAAAAAAAATCACTGCGTGTGTTGAAGGAAACAACACCCACCAGAGTCAGAGGCAAGGATACCCGCCGCGTCCTACGAAGTGGTCTGACGGCCCGTTCCACGGGCCCCGCCTGCAGCTCAGTCCTCCCCCAGTTGAAGGCCGACCCTACTCCAAGTCAGGGCACTGAGCACCTCAGAACTGCTAACATCGCCAAGACCTCAAGTCCCCAAGCAAGGGGCCGGACCTTCCCGCGGGCCTTCTCCAGGCTGTCCTACCTGTGCTCAGGCCTGGCCCAGCTCTGCTCTGGCTGCCTGTGCCTTCCTGGGCCTCCCTGGCTCTGACATCCTGAATGACAGAGCCTTCCTTGTCACCAGTCGCCACAGCCTTTCAGCCCAACTTTCCGTTCATTGTCTATAAAGGTCTCAACTTTGTTCCCAAAAGCTCATCCTGGGCTTTGCAGAGGGTGGGGGTTAGGGTTAGGGAACTGAGTGCTGATCGCCCAGCTGCCAGAGTAGCCGCTGGGCCCTGGACACATCCTCTCTGGCCCCAAGCAAGCCAAGTATGCCCAGTAGGTGTTACTGTTCTGTGAAAGCTGGGGCCTGTAAAACTTTGGGAGCACTGACTTTGAACCACCCCGTTGGGTTTTGTTTCTTTGTTTTTTTTTTTGGACCCCATATACCATCCCCTTATAACCTGGTCCATCTTATTTAGACTGACTGAGCTCCTGCTTTGTTACTTGGTAGTAACAATAACAATAGATAATTGTGTCACTGGTTTTGTGTGTCAGGTCCTCCTCAAATTGCTTGACTTTAATGTGGCTAGGACATGATGCGCAGGTTCCCTGGGCCTCTTTTGCATCACTTGTCAATGGGGACCTTGACTCTATCTGAGATCCCTTCCAGACATCCTTGAGACCTCCAGAAATGAGCACCAGCATTCACATAGCCTCCTCTCAGTACATGGCTTAAGGACGTGGCACTTTGCAAGAAAAGGAGAGATCAATTTAGACACAGAAAGGAACACTTCTCTGAGATGATGTTTTCAAACCCTTAACCTAAAAAAAGGAAAAAAAAAAAGAAGAGGTTGGAATGTCCAATAGAAAGGGAATAATAGGAGAAAAATTGGCGTTTGGCTGGAGGAAGCAGCTTTGCGGTGAAACGGAACCCGAGAGTGATGGGTGGAATTGAAGGAGACGCGCCAGTTAGAAAATGAAGCCCGACAGTAAGAAATCAGCTTCCAGAGAATTGCAGTCTCAGGCTCTGGCCCAGAAACATGACTGGGCCTTTCCACAGGGCTCTAACCAAAAGCTAATATATAGTATTTACTCAAGGAAGATGGTTCCAGAGTGAGGAATGAGATTTAGTTAGTTACTGTAACAACCATTATTTCTTGGAGCTCCCAGTTGCCCTATGAGAAAAGCTATTCTTCATTTTCAATATATGCCTGATTTTTGCAATCTCTCAGGCTATCATCAAATGGTTTCCATTTATTTCAAAAGACATTTTCTCTGCCTTGAGGTTTTACCTACTGGAACTTGGTGTTAGTATCCAGCTCTACAGTATCACAGTACTCACCCAATTATGCACAGGGATGACAGGCACAGCCTGTTATCCTCACAAAAAAAGTGTCTTAAAATGCCATATTCCCCTTTGCAGATATTGCTAAAGCTATCACCAAAAATTAGATGAAAATCAAGAGTCTGCTGTGGCTCAGCAGTAACAAATCTAACTAGTATCCGTGAGGATGCAGGTTTGATCCCTGGTCTCGCCCAGTGGGTTAAGGATCTGGCATTGCCATGAGCTGTCATGTAGGTTTCAGAGGTGGCTCAGATCCTGTGTTGCTGTGGCTGTGGCAGAGGCCGGCAGCTGTAGCCCTAATTTGACCCCTAGCCTGGGAATTTCCATGTGCCACAGGTGTAGCCCTTAAAATAAAAAAATAAAAAAAATAAAAAAATAAAAACTTTAAATAAATCAAGAGTCCTGTCTCTAGTGGTTCATGGAGGCTTCCCTTTTTTCTAGGCTCAATCATTTGTGATTATTGTTTCCTGGCCCCAACTCCCCTGCATAACAGATCATCAAATCCACTTTTGTTCTAGGAATTTTTTTTCAGCTAATTGATACTTCCAGGCTCCAGAGTACTGAGGCTGACACCAAAGGGCCTTTTTCTTTATATTAACGCTGCACCTTTCTCAAGAGAGTAAAAGCATTTGCAAATACCAACTAATTGTTTGTTATAGGCATTTCAATTAATTAGAAAGTTCTAAATTAGATAAAAATTAAAATCAACAAATGTTTCTGGTATAACTACTGTCCATGCCAAGCTTATGCTGTCCATGCATTAGTCATACCACAGTTATGGTTGGAAGTAACTCCTGACCAACCAAGAACTAGGAGAATAATTATAGGGGATTTTCATCACAGTATGTAGAGGAAGACTAATAGACCCAAGTGTCCAAAGACCCCTGAATCTGTTTCCTCACTTGTAAATAGAAAGTTGTTCATTCCAGCCTAAGTCAGCAACATTAGGATTCTATACCAAGTCATGGTGAGAGCCTGCCCCAAAGCAGGCAACCTTCCCCACATCAGAGTGGGGAAGAGAGACAGACATGTCCTCTATGTAGAGAATTGGTCCCTCTCTCTCTCGCCCCTCAAAAACAGAATACATCCTTCAAGGTCAATTCTTCTCTTTCTTTCTCTAAAGACTCATTTGACCCCCTTGGTCTGCAGTGAACGTGCCTAAAATGACCCCAGATATCACTTTAATATTCTACCTTGGCAGGGATCATACACTGCCATGTAGTGTTCCTACGGCTGTTTATACCTTGTGCAACAAACTAAATGGTAAACACTTAATGGAAGGGATGTTTCTTACGGTTTTAAACCCTGATCCCCCAAATCATAGCATAAACACAGCAGGAAAGCAATCTTTTGTGACTTTCATCAGTTTATGTAACTAGTATTAAATTACAGAAAGGACCCTTTCCGAAAATCTAGGAGCCCAGAACATTTATCTATGCCAAAAGCATACACCATGCACCTTACATCTAAACCAAGACCTGTTTTGTAACTCGTTTTTCCCATTCCTGTTGTCTCCTTCCTGCTCTCTCTTCTGCTTCACTCTAAGTCTACTTCATTAATACCATGATATTCTACTTGTCTTTGGAATTCCTCTTAAAACATATCTACGTAGGAGTTCCCGTCGTGGTGCAGTGGTTAACGAATCCGACCAGGAACCATGAGGTTTCGGGTTAGGTCCCTGCCCTTGCTCAGTGGGTTAAGGATCCGGCGTTGCCGTGAGCTGTGGTGTAGGTTGCAGATTCGGCTCGGATCCCGCGTTGTTGTGGCTCTGGCGTAGGCCAGTGGCTACAGCTCCGATTAGACCCCTAGCCTGGGAACCTCCATATGCCGCGGGAGCGGCCCAAGAAATAGCAAAAAGACAAAAAAGAAAAAAAGAAAACAGAAAGCGACTCAGAGACTTAGAAAACAAACTTATGGTTACCAAAAGGGAAAGGTGGGGTGGGGGATGAACTAGGAGTTTGGGACGAAGATATATACACTGCTATACATAAGATAAATAATCACCAAGGACCTATTGTATAGCACGAGGAACTCTACTCCGTATTCTGTAATCAACTGCCTGGGAAAAGAATCTGTAAAAGAATGGATATATGTACATGTATAACTGAATCACTTTGCTGAACATCTGAAACTAATATCATAAATCAAATACGTTCCAATATAAAATAAAATAAAGTAAAAAATAAGGATTAGAGAGAAAAAAAAATGGTTTTGAAATTGCTTCTCTTCTAGGAGAAATCTGTCTCCTCGCTCTATCTCCTTCTCCCCAAGAAGATGACCGATTACTGAGCATTCCTCAGAACTATGTGTTACTCCAGACCTCTTCAAAAGGTGAGAAGGGAACATAGGGGATGAGTTCAACCTGCTATTTACTCAGGCAAGAATATCTAGAGAATTCTGCCTCTGCCAATACAACGCTTAGATATTTTGGAACAGATGATGGCAGAATTATAATAAATGCAAGTGCATTGCTGAACTCACAAGAAAATAAAGAAAATCCCCAAAGACAAAAAAAAAAAGTTTTATAACATTAGACTTGTAAGTAAACACCAAAGTTGGGTTGCCTTGGGAAATAAGCTGATCCTAAGACTCTGGAATTTTGGAGATTAATGGCCACACCTAAGGGGACTAGGAGACCAGGCCCAGTGTTCATGAAAAGCAGGGGAGAGGAACCTAAAAACCCTGCATTAAACCATATCCTAAGGACCACACTCTAAGTGAAAGGGAGGGCCAAGAAGTAAAGAAAGATATGGAGATGTCAACCATACATTTCTTTTCTCTCTCTCTCTCTCTCTTTTTTTTTTTTTTTTTGTCTTTTGCCATGTCTTGGGCAGCTCCCGCAGCCTATGGAGGTTCCCAGGCTAGGCATATAATAGGAGCTGTAGCTGCCAGCCTATGCCAGAGCCACAGCAACGCGGGATCCGAGCCGAATCTGCAACCTACACCACAGCTCACGGCAACGCCGGATCCTTAACCCAATGAGCAAGGGCAGGGACCAAACCCGCAACCTCATGGTTCCTACTGCGCCACGACAGGAACTCCAACCATACATTTCTTAAGTTAGGTTTAATGTATAAAACTGTCCTCTAGAACACATGGAATATTTACAAAAAAATAAGTATGTAGTATTCCACAAACAATTCCCTAAATATTTCCAAGAATTTGGTATCATGAACATCATGCACTCTTACCACAGTGTAACTGAGACAGAAATCAATTTTAAAATTAACTTTTAAAAAATCAATCCCTTCGGCAATTTAAAAACATACTTCTCTATAATTCATGAAGCAGCATAGAAATAACAGAAATACACATTTAAACAATGTTTATAATTAAATATAATGAAAATACTATATATCAAAACTTGTGGCAAACAGATAGAGAATGGGTAAAAAGAAATTTATACTCCCAAATTCTGACATTAAAAAGGAAAAGCAAAAATTTAATGAGTTGAATATCCAACTTAAGAATTTGGGTAGAATGGGGGATAAGCATATGAGAATAATCTCACAAAATCTAAACAGAGTAGAATAAAGGAGATGATAAAGGTAGGAACAGAAATCAGTGCAATAGAAAACAAAGATACAGTGGAAGGATGAAACAAATCCAAGAGTCATTTTTTTTAAATATAAATAAAATATACAAACTTCTAATAATATTTGATGAATCAGAAAAAGAGAAATCACAAATAAATAGAACATTTTAAATGAAACATAACTAAAGATAGAAGAGAAGTTAAAAAGATATAAAATAATATTATGGAACAGTATATGTTAATAAATTAAAAAACTTAAGTGAAATGAAAAAAATCTAGAATAATATAAATTATCAAAATTGACTCAAGAAGAAATAGAAATTCTGAATGGTCTTATAATCATTAAAGAAATTGACTCTGTAATTAAAATTATTTTCCACAAAGGTTAACGCCAGGGCCAGATGGATTTGCAATAGAGTTCACTAAATTATTCAAGGAAAATACAATTCCAATCTTATCTAAACTCTTTCAGAGAATAAGCAATTTATTAGCCTACTGTAACTTGACACCAATACCAGTTAGATGATATGGAAAATTAAAATTACAGGTCAATTTCTCTCATGAATGTAGGTGCAAAAATTTTATACAACATATTAGTAAAACGCATCTGGCAGTGTCAGCAAATAATAAGTTATAAGACTAGATTGGAGATATGCCAGAAAGGCAAAACTGATTCAACATTTAAAATTCCATGGAGTTCCCTGGTGGTTCAGTAGGTTAAGGACCCTGTGTTGTCACTGCTGTGCCTCTGATTACAGCTGTGACCCAGGTTCAACCCCTGGCAAGGGACCATTCACATGCTTCTGGGCTCAGCCAAAAAAAAAAAAAAAAACTGTGCGTGTTCCTCTTCTATCCTCATTCATTCCAATTAATTCAGAGCAATTAAAGTCTCGATATCACGTCACAGAGTTGCCTCACTTCTCTCCTTTCTTCTGGTTCCACTCAATCCTGGCCAAAGGCAGTGCATTTGGGGCCTGGGTTTCTTTTTCAGCATTCTTACAGACTGGGGTATTTCCCACAGGAACCTTAACACCTTCCAAATGTGATTATCCTAATCTCTTACATGTCTGATCTTTGTGGGATTTCAGGGAATTATAAGGAAACACGATACAATAGCAGGAGGCCTGTTTCCACAATACTGAGAAAAAGCACTTAACCCCCAACCAAATATGACCATTAGAGAAGTTTACCATCTTACCATCAATTCCCAAGTGGATATAATGTTTCTTAAATCCAACATCTCATGTAATCTAGATCCATGTTGTTATCACCAATCACTGATAAGGAGTTCATATTAGTGTAGTGGAGGGATTAGCAAAAACAAAACAAAACAAAAAAAAAAACTAAAGTTGGAACCAAAAGGTCCATGTGACTTCAGCTTTTCCAGCATGTCAGCCAGCCCTGCTGGGTGTCCAAAGTCCACTACCTATAAAGTTAATAGTTAGTTGATGGAAGAATCTTATTTGCTGAATCCTAAGAAAACATCTCTTGGAAAGGGCATAAAGGACCAGCCACCCCATCCTTCCTCATGACCTTTCTTTTAAGGTCCAGCCAGTAAAGCTGTATTTCCCTCAATAGTATATGCATGATTCCTTTCCCTCTCCAACCCTGGCAATCTAAATATCCTTGAATAGAGTTCTGCCCAGTAACACAGCAGCTAATCTCCACCAGAAATTTACAGCCTGGTACCCTCCCCTAACCCTAAGACCATACCCTTGCCTGTATTTCTCCAAAGTGGAAGGTTCTCAAGGCTTACTTCTCTCTGCAACATTTCTGTTTCTGTAGCTACATCTTCCTTCCATTCAGAAGTGCCTTCACTCTGTCCTATAAGGTCCATCTTCAAGGAGAGCATCGCCTTCAGTTTGCATATTTCCCTAGCTGAAGAAACCCACTTGAAAGATGTCAGAATTGTAGCTGCCTCTAGGGAATTACCCAAACCTGCTCTCAGTGATAGCGTAAGGTCCCAAATCCCCTCACTCTTGTCTTCTTTCACCATTTGAATTCCCCAAGCCTTGACAGCTCCAAAACTGCTTTCCCAGAGCACAGGTTCAGATGCATTTTTAAACCTTCAAGCTCCCCTTACATGAGGGAACCTGTTCCTCCTGCCTCCCTCTGAGCAAAGATATTTTTGACCCCTCAACATCTTTCTCACTACCTGGTCCTCTTCTGAAAAATCTCTCCAAGCCTAAAATGTGAAGAACTATTTTTAAGCTGAATTCATTTCTCCCTGAGTTACCTCCTAAAACCGGAGCATTTTCAGCTCACAGATCAATTCCTAAATAATCTCACTTAGTATACAGTTACCCCTCCGTGTCTACAGAGGATCACTTCCAGGACGCCACATGCACATCCCTGCAGATACCAAAATCCACAGATGCTCAAGCCCTTACAGTAGGTCTTCCTTACCCTCGGATGCAGAAGTATTTTTCCACCTCTCATGGAGCAACTTCATTCCTTGCAACAGGAAATGGTTTTGTTGTCGCCGTTTGCTTCCTTCTTAACAACTCACTTTTGGAGAATTCCATGAAGTTGTTCCCTTGACTCAACCTAACATCACATACCACCTGATAGAGAGAGCCCTCGTTCCCATTCTGCTTAATCTGTTCTGAGATAAACACGACCAATGATTGAAGCCAACATCTATGTATTTCTAAAGAACATCCCTTCTGAATGGGAGGAAAACAAAGCTGTATTAAACAAAAACAAGCGAACACAATGGAGTTTGAGTCCATCAGTACTAAGTCACTCCAACCGTCCAGAGACTGAAGACATTCTGCACCAGAAGTCTACTTATTTCAAAGTAAGCTTTTTCAAGAACTTAGAAGTTCGTGCCCCAGCCAAAGCCCAGATTCCTGCTAATCAGAATCGAGGCACAAACTCTCTCTGAGTTTTGCTAATGAAAACCAGAGCGTCTCTTAACAATGAAAGTTTCTTCAGGAGGCTGAATCAAAATCTCCAACTTATGTGCATAACCCCCGCTCCCAGTCTGCTGGAGGACAACTGGTGTTCATTATTATAAAGGGTAAATGGACCAGACCCCAAATGCTTGGCTAGCATCGGCCATGGCTGCCATCATTCCATCCCTGCTCCATTCTTAAGGGAGTCCAGGGCTTCAAATCCCTCTCGAATCAAAAGCCTGGCCATCTAGGCTGAGCCCCACTTGGGATCCAAATGTCCTCCCATCCCTTTACCTTAAGATCTTCTTTAAACCCCTGAGCAGCCTGTTCCATGTCCTCTTCCCAGGATCCCCTCCCTGGACCCTCTTGGCATTTTTAAGGGCAGAGCTGCTCCCCAGCCTGACACTCCCAGGGCCTGTAATCACCTCCACTTGGCAGCGAAGGGAGATATACCAAGATAAACCCCAGGAGAAGGAGGACTTGAATGTTTCTCCCTTTTCCCCAGTGTCCTTGACCTCCCACTGTGCCTTGGACCCACAGTAGACCGTCTCCTCCCTGAAGTCCCAAATCAACACCGAAATGAGACTACGCAGCCAATTTAATGCAGTTCTCGCTTTAAGCATCAGACAACAAAAAATAATGGAATAAAATCTCTGACAGTCTTCTCCCCTCTCAGGACTTCAGAGGAAATAAGAGATGAGATTACAGCCACTAGAATCTGTCTAACTGATTATTGGTGCTGGTGGTGACATGCTGCTGTTTACTGATTCATGGAGTGATAAGTAGCAAAGGCAGAGAGTCTGAGGATAAAGCACTATATATATATTCCTGGAGCTGTGTTCTCTCTACATAGCCACTTGAATCAAGCCATATGCACTGTGGGCTGACTTTGATTCTCAGTAACAACTGTTTAAAAAAGGACAGAGGCAAGGATTCCAGATTTGTTGACTTGTGTTGTTCTTGGGGAAGCAAGGGGAGTGAGGATTCTGTTTCCAGCACTTCCCATGGGAAACTGTTTCCAAAGGAACACAAATCATTTGCTGGAGGCAGGATATGTTAGTAGTAGTTTGGGGCTAGCGGCAACATATGCCAAGCCCTTCAAAGAGGTGTGGGCTTAAACAGAAGGAATTTCTTTTTTCTTTTACTCTTATTTGCCAAAAACAAATTCCTTCTCCTGGCTTATTATGAGAACTAACAGGAGTTCTTGCTGTGGCACCATGAGTTAAGAATCTGACTGCAGCAGCTCAGGTGGCTGCAGAGCCACAGGTTCAATCCCTGGCCCAGCACAGTGGGTTAAGGATGCTGCTTTGCCCCAACAGCAGCATAAGTCTCAGCTGCCACTCGGACTCAATCCCTGGCCCAGGAACATCCATAGGCCACAGGTGCAGCCATTAAAAGAAAAAAAAAAAGAACTAGCAGTACTCAGATGTGATTATAACATAGTCTGAAAGATATATGAGAGGTCCCGTGAGCACAAGGAGAATTTTCAGCCAAGAAATTTCAGACTAGAATCCTGAGGTTGACCAGGTAAGCAACGCTAGAAGGTTAGGTTCTGATGATGGTTTTTTACTTCACTGAATCATACAGTCAAACATTGATTCAATAGGTTTCACATGCCAGGGCTGAACTAGGTTCTAAGGATGGGATGAGAGTAATCGGCTGTGGCAAGGTCCTTCTTCAAAGCACAGGGGTGCCTCTGCTGATACGACTGTCTGTCTGAAGTCTCCAGGGGTGTGCACCCTCCCTGTAACTGCCACTCAAAGGAAGTCCATTCTTGCTTTGGCCCAGAGACCATCAAGAAAGTTCTTTTAGAGGGCACAAGAGTTGATTCACTCCTATTCTAGAACCCCAGCCAAAGTCACAGGTCCAGCACATTGCAAAGTTAGAGGACCTCTGGTTCCACTATCCACCTGATGCTTGAGGTCCCTCTGTAGCATTCCCAGCAAGGCAGCAGCAACCCGTGCTTAAGTGCCTCCCATGCCAGGAAACTTCCTACCTTCTCAGAAGTGCCTCTCAAGTTACCTGGGACTCAGGACTCGGATTGAGCTGACTTCTGCCTCCGTGAAGCTTTCATCCATTGGGTTCTACCACTTAGAGCCAGGCAGACCAAACCCAACCCTTCTTCCCCAAGATGCTAAACACATGCCCTGAGTCCTCCCTCCTCCAAGCTGAGAACTTGTAGTCCTTTGATCCCTTCATCACTGAACGAGCACCAGCTACTGAGGTTACCACTGCACCATCGCAGTTGCTAGAAGCACTACCTCCATCATTTCATGTTATTCTCAGAGCCACTATGAGGATTTTATGCCCATGTTACAGATGGGAAAACTGAGACTCAGAGCTGTAAACTGCTCGAAATGTGCTTGCAATAAGGCCAGCCAAGGTCACATTTACTTTTTTTCCAGCCATATTGCATAGTTTACACTCAACTAGCATGCCTCTTCACACGTGGTGCTCTGAAGCCATATTTTTCCAGTGGGAGCTGTTGGACCTGTATGTGGGAACTGACATTTTTCCCCATGCATTGATCTGGTTAAATCTGGCTCCCTCATCCCCTAGTTTACACCCTTTGGGATAACGATTTTTTTTGTTTGTTTTGCTTTTTCGGGCCACACCTGTGGCATATGGAGGTTCCCAGGCTGGGGATCGAATTGGAGTTACAGCTGCCAGACCAAGCCACAGCCACAGCCACAGCAAGGCAGGATCCGAGCCGTGTCTGCGACCTACAGCACAGCTCACGGCAACGCCACTTCCCTAACCCACTGAGCGAGGCCAGAGATTGAACCCTCATGGTTCCTAGTCGGATTCGTTTCTGCTGCGCCACGATGGGAATTCCGGAATATTGTTTTTTATCTCCAACATGCTTACTGGGTTTCCAGCTTCGTGCTGTACATTAATTTAATAAACCTCTCTCTAAATATTCATGCAACTCACAGGTTAAAAGGGAAAAAAAATCGGAATGCAAGAGCAAAACTCCAAAGTATGTCACCAGACACTTCCCACTGGATTAACATTTACTTTTAAATCAGCCCCTTTAAAAATAGAACTCTTTCATCAGTAACTATTCCACTCACTCATCCTTTCTCCTGCCAAATACCATGCTGACTTTCAGCATTCTGGATGAACTTAATCACACAAAGTTTGCTCATGGTGAGCCCGCACTGGGCACAAGCATCTATGGCTTCCTCTTCTAGGTGCTCATGTGCCAGCCCTTTAACCTTCTATTAGGCATTCTTGAAATCTATTTAGTTGCAGATTCCATCTTCTTCCTTGGTTGGAAATCCAAAATCCTTGTGGTTGCCTCCAATTTTCCAAACCACTTACATTCCCCGTGTTCACAAAGACCACCCAGAGCGGTTTGGGTGATCGAGTTTGACAGATTTCTTCCAATAACATGGGGTATACTTTTCCAGCCTAGAAGACCACAATGTCTGTTTCAGCATCTATGAAACAGAGGCTATACTGCCAGTAACCCCACAGGGTGGTTTGATAATCAAATGGCATAATGTACCCAGAGCACCAGTAACACGTAGAAAAAATCCCCCCCCAAGAATGGAGATAACAAGTCACAACACTTCACGTCTTCTTGAATGTCATGTCAGCACCTCCATCTCAACTGGCCTTAAACCCCAACTTTTCTAAAAGCTGCATTGTTGCCTAAGTTTCTTGATTCTATACATGATGCTACTTTCTGGCAGTCACTGGGGCTTGACACGCAAAGACATCTGTGATGCCTCACGTGTCTTTACCTCCACATCAATCCGTGTTAAGTCGGACAGACTCCAGCCCTGCAGTTCCTCAGACACCATCGCTTTATTCCATCCTGTGGTCAACGTGATGGACTGGATGTTCATGTCCCCACAAAGCACAGATGTTGAAACCCTCACCCTCAAACGTGATTGTGTTTGTTGACAGGGCCTGTGAGAAGATGACAAAGGAGGGATGAGGTCCTACGGGTGGTGGGACCCTAGTGCAATAGGGCTGCTGCCCTTAAAAGAGGGGCAAGAAACCTAACTTTCTCTCTCCACTGTGAGGACACAGAAGACAGCTATCTACAAGCCAGGAGGAGAGCGTCCCCCAGGAACAAACTGGCGAGCACCTTGATCCTGGACTTCCCAGCCTCCTGAACTGTGAGAAACACATTTCTAGTGTTTAAACTGTCCTGGTGAGGGTATTTTGCTGTAGCAGCCCGAGTAGACTACGAAAGCCACCACCTTACTCGGGGCTGTGGCACCTGGTTTGCAGCCAGAGTCTCTTGACCCACCCCATCTCCCGCCCCTCTCCCCTCCAATCCACCTCTCTCACTACTGCCTACGTCAGCTTCCTAAACTCTGCCCCCAAAGCATCAGTCGCTTCCTACTGTTTACCAAATTGAGCATAAACATACCTACTTCAAAGATATTCCAGAGAAGCTTCACAAAAAAACCCTCTTTATGATCTCAATCTATCCCTGAAAACTCATACCCCCAATTCCCTTTACTTTTTTTTAATTTTTTTTTTTTTGGCCTCACCCACATCATGTGGAAGTTCCCGGGCCAAAGACTGAACCAGCACTACTGGCAGCACCCTGAGCCACTGCAGTGACAATGCCAGATCCTTAACCGGCTGCACCACCAGGTAACTACCCACCTCATTCTTTTTTTTTTTTTTTTTGTCCTTTATCTTTTTAGGGCCGCACCCACGGCATATGGAGGTTCCCAGGCTAGGGGCTGAATCGGAGCTGTTGCTGCCAGCCTACGCCAGAGCCACAGCAACACCAGATCGGAGCTGTGGCTATGACCTACACTACAGTCCATGGCAACGCCAGATCCTTAAGCTGCGCCATGACGGGAACTCCCCACCTCATTCTTGATATACCCTCCACTCCAGTCAAATGAAACTTTGCCCACTTCCTACAAAACACCATTGATCATTTGCATTTTTAATTGATCTCTCTTTTTCAGGAACGTATTCAGCTACAAGAAAGAGTAACTGACAAATAATGATGGAAACAGTTGGGAGTTTATTATTGTCCTACAACAAGTTCAGAGGTGAGAAGTTGCTGCATTAGTTTAGTTGCTCAATAATGCCACCAGAGATCAGGAATTCTTTTTCTTTTCCCTACTTCAAGATTAAAATATAGGAATTCGAGTTCTCGTCGTGGCGCAGTGGTTAACGAATCCGACTAGGAACCAT
Organism: Phacochoerus africanus; assembly: GCF_016906955.1. Taxonomy (NCBI): domain Eukaryota; kingdom Metazoa; phylum Chordata; class Mammalia; order Artiodactyla; family Suidae; genus Phacochoerus; species Phacochoerus africanus. The sequence continues at coordinate 14,462,327 of NC_062548.1, forward strand.
GAGGTTGCGAGTTCCATCAGTGGGTTAAGAATCTGGCGTTGCTGTAAGCTGTGGTGTAGGTCACAGATGTGGCTATAGCTGTGGTATAGGCTTCAGCTCCGATTCGACCCCTAGCCTGGGAACCTCCATATGCCATGTGCGCAGCCCTAAAAAAGACAAAAACCAAACCAACAAAAAGATTAAAATGTGGCTGCCACACCTCCAGACACCAAATCTATGTTCAATGCATGAAAAATAGAAGAGAAGAGAAGGAGCATGGCAGCCAAGTCAGCCTCTCTTGCTAGAAAAAGTCAAAACATTCCCAGAGCCCCCATCCCCTTGCCTCCTGCCCTACCGCTAACTCTCACGTAGGACTCTTTGGCCAGGATTCTATCACGTGGCCACCCTTACCTGCAAGGCAGGCAGGAAAAGTGAATGTTGCATCTGCAGGAGGCACACGCCAACAGTGCCCACCACAAAATTGGGACAGTTAGCAAAAAATAAGAAGGTTGTGGATATTGAGTAGGCAGCGAGCACAGTCACAATTTCACTACTCATTTCTGGTGGGAGGATTTTATATTCTCTTCAATATCCACCAAAATTTCTTGCACATACTTTATGTTCCATATCATATACATATAGACTGGTGGTAGCACCAGTTTATGATTGCCTCTGAAGAGTTCCACACTCTATAAGTCTTGGCTGGCCTCCGTCAAGTTTATTGTAAGAAAACAAAGAGTAAAGGAAATTATCTTTGTCCTCAAGTCAGGGAGGCGAAGTGACTGTTGCTAAATTACTTCTCCCAAAACACGATTGTTTTTGGATCGGTTTCACATCCCTGGCACCAACGCTCAACGTTTGCTCAGCAAAAGCTTTCTTCACGGGATAGTAAACATAATAACCCTGGCCTTGGTCAAATTACTCTGACATCTATATTTCTCTGGCTTGATTGGACAAGGTTTTACTATACTGCTGATGGGTTAGAAGCAATATAATTAAACACCATTGCATGAAGAACTGTGAAAAGGCAGGAGGTAGCCATTGGAAATGATGCTACAGAATAGCTACTGCATGTAAGGAAATATTTAAGTAAATCCAGACTATAAAGCAGAGTGCAGAGTGTACCAATCCATAATCACAGGCAGGGGTGTTTCTATGTAGATGGGGCCGGGATTTAAGTCAGTATACAAATAAAAACAGAGAGGTTTAAAAAAATATTTACTAAAATGTTGACAGTGGTCATCACGGGGCCCTGCATTAGAGGTGGCTTTTATTCATTGTTTTGGCTTGTCGGTATTCTCCAGATTTTCCAAAATGAATCTGCGTCGTTTTTATAATGAAAAGCAAAAGGGGATGTTTTTCTTTTTCCTAACTTTCAGGATTTTTAGGAGAAAAGCCAGGCTTCTGATGCTTTAAGTGACGATCCAAATTAGATTAGATGAGACAAGGGCTGATGAACTTAAGTGGCCACAAATTTAAAAGCGCCTCTATTTATGACACCGAAACCACTCGAAGAGCAAGCATGAGTCACCGACTCTTATTTGCAGTTTTAGAAGTACAAGAAGTGAAATACAAAGACAGCTTGAACCTGAATGTAGGAGGGCACAACGGAAAATCACTTTCTGTGGAGGTTTACTTACGTGTCTCATATCTTCAGAGGTTCCCATTCACTGTGAAGTGTGACCCCAAAACAATGGAATCATTCTGGCAGATAGGAAGGATCTTCAGTGCCATGAATGCTGCCACCTGTACTTCAAGCCTCCTTGAATAAACAAATGCTGGCAAGCTCCCTGCTCTTCTTCTTTTGTTTTAGTAATGGAAAGGCTTTACACAGGATGGACTCACATCGATTTGACGACAGTGACCATGACATTCAAGTGATTCCTATTTTACATGCAGTGCTGAGCTGAGTGTCTGCTTTATCTTCCTATTCACATGACAAAGCAGCTGCTTATCAGTTACAACTGGAGCAGAAAAGGCTGGAAAGGCCTAGAGAGCCTGGGATAATGGCTGTGGATTGCTCTTGGATCTGGTGTTCTGAAATTAACCCCTGGAAATCTCAGCAAAATCATGATCTGCCTTCTAGAAGACTCAGGTTTCAACAAGTTATTCTTTCCACTATGAGGTGCTGTGATTAAGACTTACATGATATTTTGCTATAAAATAATGACTTGAGTTTAAAGGTATACTGTTGTTTTTTATATTAAGAAAAGAAATGAACGAGGGTTAGAAATGATATTGGGTCTAAGAAAATACACTGATAAAACCCAAGTGGTAAGAAAAAGACCTTGAAGATATAAAATACAAGTGACAGCCATCATTGAGATTTGATCCCAGTTTCTGACTGGCATTAAGACTTGTTCTAAGCTCAAGGCGGGGAAGAACACAGGTGTCTTTGGATTTTCTTCCGGGTCGTCCTGCCCGGATCCCAAGACAGAGAAAGAGGCAGGAATTCCAGATAGATGCTCAGTCCAGAAATAAATTCAGTGCACCAGGCTGTGCCTCTGAAATTTCCAGGAGGACAATGGTCTAATCCCATAGAAAAGTTAACTTTCTACAAAACGGTCAAAGATGAAAGGACTGTTGTCAATTCAGCACTACTCGTCCCTTTGAAGGGCTCCTCATTTAAGCATCACGTTAAAAAAGATGCAAACTATGGTGTTGGGAGTGGGTAAGCAATGAGATCCTGCTGAACAGCATAAGGAGTGATGTCTGATCACTGGCGATGGAACGTGATGGAGGATAATGCGAGAAGCGCAATGTGTATATGCGCGTGACTGGGTCACTTTGCGCTGTAGCAGACACTGACGGAACACTGTACATCAACTATAATTTAAAAAAAAAAATTTTCTTAAGCCAAGAACCGCATTTCCCAGGATCCCCTTCCCCATCTGTGCTGCGTTAGTTTCCCAATGAGAGGCAACCACTGGAGATCTGCAGGAAGGACAAAAAGCACCTCATTCTCTGAAGGCAGATGAAACAAGACACAGGGTCGGGTAAGAGACTTATTACGGCTTCCCAGTGAACTCCTTTGAAGCCTCATTTTGGTGGATCCGGCTCAAGCCAATGACGGGGGATTGTCACGCTCTTCACTCCAATTCCCCGCGTCTTCCAATGGCTGGATAAACCACTCCATCCAACATGAAAACCCTTCGCACCCCGGGCACAGAGGATTTTTAGGGCAGCGGAACTCTTCCGCATGATACTAGAATGGTAGATACACGCCATCGTACATTCGTCAAAACCTACAGGCTGTGCAACACCAAGAGTGAACCCTAATGTGAACTGTGGACTTTGGGAGATGAGGTGTCCATGTGGGCTCTTCGACTGTAACAAAGGTTCCACTCTGGGGTGGGATATGGATAGTGGGGATGAGGCAGGCGATAGATGCGCTCCGGGACAGACAACTACAACTAGCCTTGTCTTTACATTTCCTGAGGCAGGAGAGAGGTGGACTTTTGGGTAACCTTTACAACCAGCCACCTAGCTATACTACAAGATAGAAATAACAACAGGCACAAGGCAAATAACTGGTACTTGTCCTCTGTGAACTTGTTAAACAACAGTGATGATAGGATCACAAGAGGGGCTGAACCCTGCTTGGGTAGAACAAGAAGTGACGTACCCCCCATCCTCAGGATCAGGGAGACCCCAACTATACATGCACAGAGAGACCCCTCTGGGTCAAAAAGGAAGGGGGTGCCAGACCATAGTAAGTCCGGATAACTTTCCCGCCATGCTCTGCTTGGGAATCCATCTTGGCCAAAAGATGCACACACAGATCAGGGGAGGGCCCTAGATCGGGTCAGGTGTGAAAGATAAAGCAAGTTAACTGGCCAAAGGAACAACGACCATGAAGAACGGCCCTACGTAAGCAATTTAAATCACCTCTCTGGTGCCTCCTCATTCCAAGGGACCCCCGCACCCCCTCTTCTTCTTTGGGTGTGTATTACTGCTTTACTTCTGCAGTAAGTAAACTTCAGTTTAGTCTAACAGTCTAGTCTATTAGATAAATAGACTAATACTCTGTATTCCTGTGCTCGCCCACATGTTGTACTGTGTTTCTAACAATAAACTGTTTTTACAGTCTTTGCCTCCTTGAAATATTCTTGCTTTCAACGGGCAAGAATCAAGGCAATTCTGCTTTCAGCCTCTAGCTGGTCGAGAGGCTAGGATGCCTGGTTTTCATCCAGGCTGCCCAGGTTCAATTCCTGAGCAGAGAATTAGGATCTCACTTGAAGCCATCACCCACTGCTGCCTCTCTGAAATCAGGAACATGTGGAGATGGGGGACTCAGGTGTATGGAAATTCACTGTGCTTTCCGCTCAGTTTTGCTATGAACTTAAAACTACTCTTTAAAAAAAAGTTTTTTTAGTTGGTTTTTTTTTTTTTTTTTTTTTTTTTTTTTGTCTTTTGAGGGCCGCACCTGCGGCATATGGAGGTTCCCAGGCTAGGGGCTGAATCGGAGCTGTAGCCACCAGCCTACACCAGAGCCACAGCAACGCGGGATCCGAGCCGCGTCTGCAACCTACACCACAGCTCACGGCAACACCGGATCCCCAACCCACTGAGCAAGGCCATGGATCGAACCTGCAACCCCATGGTTCCCAGTCAGATTCATTAACCACTGCGCCACGAAGGGAACTCCAAAAAAAAGGTATTTTTAAAAAGACTTCTTTGTACCTGGAATATAGAGAATAGCTTCTGGTTTTCTCATTAAACCTGAGGAACCCATGGCCTTGCTAATAGAATTGTACTGGAAACCTAAGAAAGAGCCATATGAATACCACGGTAAAGGTGAAAACTTTGGGAATATAAGTATTCAGACTGTTGTGAGTGCAAATACAAAGCTTCAATCTCTTGTAAAGAGGATTTCGTTCGAATTATTACTATTCTCTCCAAATTTATAAAACGACATTTTTACTGTTTTGCAGTTTTGATATTTTTCCTTAACTACGTTATATTATGAGGTTATGCTATGTTTTATGTCATTTTTGGAATTCAGATAAATCTCCATCTCCATTTGCAAATCTTGCCAAAAGTATATGAAGGCTCCAAGCACAGGTCCTGGGTTACGGTAGGAGCTCAATCCATTTTCATGTCAATTCTCATTTTGTCCTGTTTTATTAAGCACCTTTCTTGTATGTAAGCTAAGGGATAATCCCTGCCTTCAAGGAGTTTGTAATCTTTTTAAGAAGACAATGTACAGATAACAAATGAATAATAGAAACTGTGAAAATTTCACAGAGCAATTCAAGAAAACATCCTAAGGTCATGTTAACTGCCATAGAGAGGATGCCGGCAGAAAAATAAACAGTTAAGAGGTGGTACCAACACTCCTTGAATATTCATCATCTTGGAAAACCGCAGGCACTTTTGGAAAACCAGACAGTAAGCATGAGCCAAGGCAATGGAAAAATCCTTTTCCTCCTCAACATTCTCCTCCATAATCTTTTATATCCAGTATGATTCTTCAGGTTGAATGGAGCCAGATATTTAAGTGGATTAATTGTTATTTATAACAACATTCTGAACCATGAAGCACGGGTGACTTCCCATCGCCGCTCTCCACTAAATTGTGCAACTGTAATAAACAAATAAATGGAATTTGCCTCCCTGCCAAGGATGCGCTGCTGTCATCTTTCCACGACGGTCATCAATTAAAGGATTAAATAATGAATGAACTGGCAGAGTTCAACTATCATCTTCAGACTCAAACTCCAAAGACGCTCCATGAACAGCAGTGTTCAGGGATTTATGGGTTTCATCTTCCTTCACCTCACTCCATAAGGTGCACAAGGCCGTGAACACACTCAGGCACAGGCACACATGTATTTGCACACGACTCTCTCCCATGGCATCTTTTGCCATTTGCATGGTTTTTTTAACTAGGTAATGAACTTAGTAAAATCATGGAGGGAAACATATTCACGTTGGAGGAAAGTTGCTTTGATCCTTTCACTTAGAACAGAGCTCTGGTAACTTGGCTGGCAGTCTCTACACCTGGAGGGAGGCCAAGAGAAGACACGCACTCAAAATGCCTAACCAGCAGACGCTCAACTTGACACGAGGGACACGGACTTGGAAGAGGGCTGTTTCTCACAGGGGCTTCCAGCTGCCCAGAAACACCCACCTGGAGTGCATTTTCTCCAGAGTCTAGTGAAGCTACAAGAATGCATGAGATCAGCAAAGATTTAGATAAAGACAGGATGCCCATCCATAATGCAACACTGAGAGGTTGTTAGAGATATTGATTAATCATAGCGGTAACTTACATTTACAAATCCTTTACAATGGGACAGGCACAATGCCAAATACTTTCCATGGATTATCTCATTTAAGCCTCCCAATAATCCTATAATGTAAATACAGTGATTAACCTGGTCTTTGAAATGAGAAACCTGGTGCTCAAGGAAGTTAAATAACAACAACAACAAAAAATCACACAGCTGGTATGTGGAGCAGAATTGAGACTGAAACCAGTCAGATGGATTCCAGAGCCTCCTCAAATCACAGCCACATGTCTAACTTCTTTTACATTTTCAAGCTCTCCTGAACTTTTGAGATTCCTTGTAGAGAAGGAAAATACCCATCATATTCTCCACAGACTCTCCCTTAATACCATAATGAGACACAGACTAATCGATAGAGGCACAAATACACATCCACACCTGTGAGTGTGTGCACATGCACGTCTACAAACACACACACACGTGCACCAAGCAGGATGACTGAGGGCCATAGGGAGAACACCCTTCATTCTCTCTGACAGCCAGGCAGGATATGCAGATTGAATCCAGCTCTCAGGTACTAGCAACCCTGCTATCCCTCGAACCATCAGAGGAGTATCACAGGCTGGCTACTGCCCCAACACTAGACAGGTAACATCCCCTGGGAGTCCTCAGTACCTTAGGAACCTGCAAGTCCATAGCACAACATGGGGAGACCACACAGAGCCCGAATGCGGGCCGAGTCCACAGGGAGGTAGCAATCAGCAGCAGCCTCTCCCAGAGCTAGCCCAAGGGAATGATGATCAGGTCTGGTGCTATGCAAACACACAGGTTGAAGGTGACCCACTCAGCCCCCAGCCTCGTGCCCTTCCACCCTGACACCAGGACAAGGGGGATCATTGGTCTGATCTACTTCTGACACCAAGCAGGGCCCTGGGCGGTTCTTAGGAACAAAAGCCTTTGTGTCCCCCAATTCTTGTTTTGGGGGAATAAGCTTCAGCCTCCATGATCTTCCCTAGTTCCAAAGGGCCGGTTCAAAGAGTTGCTAATCAGGGAAGGGAGGGAATGCAGAGACGAGGGTGGGGGGGGTGGTCAAGAAACAATAGTGCAGCCTTGGCGCAGGGTCCTGGTTCTCCCTCAAGGGATACACACAATAACATCTTTGAGTGCTTCCGCAGAACTAAAACCCCCAGCAAATGAAAGATGTTAACTATTTGATGAAGCTTTCTTCATTCCAAAAAGGAGGACCACCAGAACCAGCCCCCGGTCCACGCAACACCAGCTTTGAAGAATGCAAGCTTGCACCTACCCCGATCCTAATCTGTGGTCCTATTTTTCACCCCCAAACTATAAAACCATCACTTATTCTCTCCCAAGGGAGGGTACAGTCTTGAGGACATTAGCCTGCAGTGGCCTCCTTTGCCTGGCAAAGCAATAAAGCTATTTTTTTCCTCCTTCACCCAAAACTCTATCTGGCACCGGTGGACAGAGGCCGAGCTTCACCAACACCTCCTTCCCTATCCTCCCTGCCAGCTGTCCTCCTGAGACATCATTCCTGCCTGATTTGCTCATATTGGCAGTGTTGGCTGAGGGTGGTCCTGGGCAGGGGGCACGGAGGGGAACTTTATGACTTCCTAGGAATGATCATGGCTCCCAAGGTCCAGGGGCAACTGTGTTCCCTTCAGAACTTGGCCTTTGCCTTCCAAAGGCACATGTGGTGTCTGGAAACATTCCTGTGTCTTGAAAGCCCCATCTGCTCCCTGATGGAAGCTGCCCACGCGAAAGCTAAACTTCCCTCTGTTGTTTTATAAAGAGCAGAGCCTCTTTCTCAAGGCTCCAAATAAAGTCCTTCCTTCCCAAACATAAACACTGACACCCAAATGTCTGGTTCTATCGGCTCTCTTCTCAGTTCACTTGCTAGGGGAGCTGCATCCAGCAAAGTGTTTTACCAAAGTCCTTCCTACCTCCCAGAGGCATGGCTGAAAAGGAGCACAGCCGCAGCCCCCTCACCCTCTGCGGCCTGGCCTAGGTCAAGAGAACCAAGGAGAACAGAAACCCCTGGCAGAAGTCACACAGCCTGAAGGGGAGGGCATCACAGAACAACTTGGCATTCATGCAGATGCTAATGCATTCATGCAACTGGGCTACTGGGCAGTGAGGAGCCTGGCCTTGAGGTCATAAAGGCAGGAATAAATCTTCTTTCCAATGTTGTTGTGATTTCCACCTCAACATTGAAAACAACACTGTGTATTTTTTTTTAGGGCCACACCCATGCACGTGTAAGTTCCCAGCTATGGTCAAATCAGAGCTGCAGCTGTCAGCCTACACCACAGCCACAGCAATGCTGGATCCTTAACCCACTGAGAGAGGCGGGGAATTGAACCTGCATCCTCAAGGATACTAGTCGGAGTCATTACAAATGAGCCATGATGGGAACTCCATCATTGCATTTTTCTGAATCATAGGTCTCTGATGAAGTTTGGGCACCTTAGATAAGAGAGGATGGGACACTCTACCTGGAAAATGCAGAAGGCTGACTAGGAGCAGACTCGACTGGAGAGAGGGGGGCGAAGTCCTTGGCAGGTCAGACTGGGCTCCTCTGCCAGGGAAGCTGTGTGCCAGCACCAGCTCTGGCTAGAGGTTATTACCTGGGCAAGAGGAGTCACAGGGACAGTTCTACCCTGTGCTCAGACCCCTCCTCCATCGCTGGCTTACTAAAAATGCCCAGTGTTTCCTCTACACACCTGGAGGAACATCCCTCAGCCCTGCTCCAACCCAGAGCTTATGAGAGTTTTATATATCACAACGCCAGCTGGATGTCTGACTCCAAACCACGTTCTGGGCCAGGGCTAGTGAAATTCTCCTCTTCTAGAGTACTTGTCTTAAAGATCCAGGTCTGTGGATAGGTACCTGATACAGGCACGAAGACGGCAGACATAGATTCGAGTTCCAATTTGGCTACACATCACTTTAAACACTCAATGCTTCAGTTTCCTCACCTATGACGTGAAGACCTTGAGAGAAACTGCCTCTTAGGGTTCTTGTGAGAATTACTTCAGGGCAAGCGCGTGGAAGAGGACTGGGCAGTGGCAAGTTCTCTATGATGTTAGCCGTTACTCTCGTTTCTACTCCCATGGGGACATCAAGCCACAGGCCACCAGAAGTCACACCAGAGTGAAAATTAAGACCCTGAAGATGAAATTGGTCTGCCAAGAGAAGCCAAGAAACCAGGTGGCCCCAGAAGAAGGGAGGCAAGAAGAGAGGTAGAAAGAATATCACTCTGCTGCCTTTTCAGTACCTCGATTCCCAGGCTGAATCCATAATTAGATACCTTGAGATTTCCCCCATATTATGAATATAAAGATGATCTTTTGTTCATTTTTTTATTTTTTTATTTTTTTTTAAATATGGAACACTTCACGAATTTGCGTGTCATCCTTGCGCAGGGGCCATGCTAATCTTCTCTGTATCATTCCAATTTTGGTATGTGTGCTGCCGAAGCGAGCACCATTTTTTTATTTTTTAATTGAAGTACAATTAATTTATAGTATTATGTTAGTCTCTGGTGTGCAACAGTGATTCAGTTATGTGTACATATACTTTTTCATATTCTTTTCCATTATAACTACAAGACATTGAATATCATTCTCTTGCTACCCATTAGGACATTGTTGTTTCCCTTGTTTATATATAGTAGTTTGTATCTGCTAATCCCAAACTCCCAATGCATCCCTCCCTACCCACTTTCCCTTCAGTTTCCCTTGGGTAACCCTTCAGTAAGTTTGTTTTCTATGTCTGTGAGTCTGTTTCTGTTTTATAAATATGTTCTTTTGTATCACATTTTAGATTCCACATATAAATGATATCATATTTGTCTTTCTCTGACTTACTTTACTCAGTTCGCTAATGTCTAGGTCCATCCATGTTGCTGCAAATGGCATTATTCATTATTTTTTATGGCTGAGTAGTATTCCACTGTGTATATGTATCACACCTTCTTTATCCGTTCATCTGTTGATGGACATTGAGGTTGTTTCCATGTCTTGACTATTGTAAATAATGCTACTGTGAATACTGGGGTGCATGTATCTTTTCGAATTAGAGTTTTCTCCCAATGTATGCCCAGGAGTGAGAATGCTAGATCATTCAGTAACTCAATTTTCAGTTTTTTAAGGAACCGCCATCCTGTTTTCCACAGTGGCTGCACCAATATACATTCTCACCAACAGTATAGAAAGGTTTCCCTTTCTCCACAACCTCTCCAGCATTTATTATTTGTAGACTTTCAATAATGGCCACTGTGGCCAGTATGAGGTGATACCTCATAGCTTTGATTTGTATTTCTCTCATAATCAGCAATGTTGAGCATCTTTTCATGGGCCCTTGGCCATCTGCATAAGACCCTCTTTCTTAAATTGGCATGTGTGAGGGTTTCTGTTCCTGGCAAGTAAATGATCCCCAGCTAAGTCGCAGAACCTCCTCTACCATCCTTGCCAGACAGAATTAGCTCTATCACAGACTCCTTCTGTTAACTAGGGCAAAACCCACCTCTGGCTCCAGGGTACATGTAGCACTGGCTGCCCAGAAAGACTGAGGTCCTCTGACTTCTTTCCGAAGCACCTGCCCTCACTACTCCACCCACAGCTCTATCCCCTCTATCAGTACTTCCGTTTCCCTGTCTCCCTGGCAGATCAGGGCAATGTGAACACAGTAAGGGAAGAGAAAAAGAAAAGCAGTCAGCTAGAAGTCAGCAGGTGATCTGAATCATTTCTGTGGGAATTTCCCACAGCGAGGGCAATAAGAAAAGCCCCTTGAGGAGTTCCCATTGTGGTGCAGCGGAAACGACTCCAGCTAGTATCCACGAGGATGCTGGTTCGATCTCTGGCCTCACTCAGTGGGTCAGAGATTCGAGCATGGCCAGGAGCTGTGGTATAAGTCACAGGGATGACTTAGAGCCCTCACTGCTGTGGCGATGAGCTCTAAGAGCAGCAGTAAGTTTTCAATGACAGAATCCATCTTTCTAGGTGTTACCCCAGTTTGCAAGACTACCTATCTGAACTCCATTGTACACAAGTGGTCCCAAGGCCATGACTTGGGCTCAAGACACACAACCACAAGAGATGGTGTCACTCAGGAGATGACCTCATTTTATGCTTTCAGTCTCTTTTAAAAACAAAAAACAAAAAACAAAAAAACCCCACATTATCCGGGACACTAGATCATCCTGGGGATTGAAGACAACCCTAGATGGGAAGAGGACCGGTGTGGAAGAAATAGCTGTTCATTAGTTATTAAGCACGAAGGATTTTCAGATATTTTCTCTCATTCAGTCCTTGCAGTAACCCTTCAATATTGGTATGTGCTCAGGTTAATGATGCTGTATGACAAATCACCCAAAACCTTGGTGGTGTAAAACAATTTGATTTTGCTCATGCTTTTGTGAATCAGGAATCTGCAGAGGGTCTGGCTGGGTAACTCTCAATTGAGGCTTTTCACACAGTTGTGGTCAGATATTAGCTGTGCTGAGGTCATCCAGATGGACATCCTAGCTGGCTCCCACAGATGGCTGCCCCTTGATGCTACTGTCAGTTCATTGCTCAACAGGATCTATAGACGTGGCCCTTCCAGGGTAGCTGGACCTTTTAGAGTTGTCTCCCTGCCAGAATAAGTATCCCAAGACACCAGGCAGAGACTGGGTGGGAAGAGCCTCAGAAGCCCACTCGGCATCACTTCTGTCATATTCTATTGACTGGAACTGGCACAAGATCCACCCAGATGCGAAGAAAGGAGATACAGACAACCACCTTTCAGTGGGAGGAGTATTGAAGAATTGGGGGTCAATTCTTATTTATTTGCTTTTTTTTTTTTAGGGCCACACCTGTAGCACATGGAAGTTCCCAGGCTAGCGTTTGAATCAGAGCTACAGCTGCTGGCCTGCGCCACTGCCACAGCCACACCAGATCCAAGCCGCATCTGCAACCTGTGCCACAGCTTACAGCAAGGCCAGATCCTCAACTCACTGAGTGGGGCCAGGAATCGAACCTGCATCCTCAAGGAACCACTGAGCCACAACAGGAACTTCTAGTGGGGGAGCAGTTTTTAATTTCCACTATGTCATTTTCCCGAACCAATAACTCAAAGAGTTGGGGGAACACAAAGAGGATCACTAAATTGTCAAAAATCACAATAGTGTGAAAAAAAAGAATGTATATAAATGTATAACTGGGTAACTTTGCTGTAGAGTAGATATTGACAGAACATTGTAAGTCAATTACATTTTTTTTTAATTTTTTAAAGAAAAAAGAAAGCTCTCTCAATGTGGAGCTGAGAACCTAGGGACAAGGGTTGTACCCTTATCTTTTCTGAATTAAATGGGTGACACTGGGCAAATTTTTTTTTTTTCTCTTTCCCAGCTTTGGTTTGTTCACTTGTGAGATAAAGAAAAGATTATTACCATTGGGGGAAAAAAAAGATCACATCTGTAAAAATTAACAGAATGGAAATTCAAAACTAGCCTTGTCTGATTCCAAATGAAGCACCTCTTTGGCTAGGTCACAACTGCTCAGTAAAATGGAACAGTCCTGCTTTCTTTGCCATGGTAATCAAAATGGGAGAGGGAACTATCCATGCTCTCTATCCGTAGAAACTTTAGAAAATACAGAAACTGCTTTCTTTCTTTCTTCTTTTAAGCATCTACTGATCACTTGGCTGTCTTGCCTTCCTATTTCTAAACTAGCAGTCAAAATCCACCACCCCCACTTCCTTATTGCACCCCTTCTCCCAGGAGTATGAGGAGGTGATGTCACCATGCTGAGGGCCAGACTGGGAGTGCTCCAACATATCACCACTCTGCCAGTCAATAGCATCTTCCCAAAGGCTGAAGCCATATTGCTCCCTTGCCCAGAAGGAGAAGAGAGGCAGCTCTACTGAATTAAGAGCTCCAGTGTGTGCCAGAATCACAGTATGAGAGGCTGAATGGTCATCACTCAGACTCCTCCAATTGTTCACTCGGAAGGCACTCAAATATGTCCTGCTTGTCCATCTGGAATGACAAGCACAGACATGAATGGGTATCAAACAGGGACACCTACATCATCTGAACTGCTCACTGGGAAGCGTTCTCATTTCCAAATGATTCTTTAGGTGATCATCACAGACTATGGGCTTAATTGCAACCTGTTCATAGCCACGGAATGTTTCAGCTGAGGGACTTCTGTTGTCAGTCTTTTCCCCTGGAAGATGAAGAGTTCACACCCTCTAGTTCTGTACCAACTGTACCCGGCAAGCCCAGTGGCCAGGTGGTACTAAAAAAAAAAAAAAGCTCTTCAGCACAGCAGCTTAGGGCTGGTTTTGAAGTCTCACAGTCCTGGATTCAAATCCTAGTTCTGCCATTTATTCAGCCCATCTCTCAACCTCCTCAAGCCTCAGGTATCTGACTATCAAAGGTAGGTAATAGAAGTTCCTTCTTCATCTGGGTTGTTCTGAGATTATATTACGTGAGACTAAGTGACATCATGCACTTAGCTCAATGCCTCACACCTGGTAAGCACCAATCATTAGCTGTTATTATGATGCCAGAAATAATGAAGAGTTTGGGGATAATACTGAAATTCAGGCTGGAAGGGAAGAAGACTAGTCAGGCTTCAGAGAGGGCCTATAGGTTTTAAGACAGGCAAGGAGACATATCCCAGGAGATCAACTCAGGAAGAGAAAATGCAGAAAATCATGCAGGATCTGATATTTGGAAGATTAAAGAGTTCACATGTCATAAGCATAAGCCCTCTTATGCCAGAGGCCCTTGCCTCTCTTTAAACAATGCTCTCAAACACTGGTCAGCCCAACATCCATACACAGAAAGGAAGATGTGTAAGGTCAAACAATGTCTCATGTGTTTAATAAAGGCAGATACAGAAATTAAGGAAAAGTAACTTTTTCTTTTTTTTTTGTCTTTTGTCTTTTTTGTTGTTGTTGTTGTTGCTATTTCTTGGGCCGCTCCCGCGGCATATGGAGGTTCCCAGGCTAGGGGTCGAATCGGAGCTGTAGCCGCCAGCCTATGCCAGAGCCACAGCAACGCGGGATCCAAGCCGCGTCTGCAACCTACACCACAGCTCACGGCAACGCCAGATCCTTAACCCACTGAGCAAGGGCAGGGACCGAACCCGCAACCTCATGGTTCCTAGTCGGATTCGTTAACCACTGTGCCACGACGGGAACTCCAAAAGTAACATTTTAAAAAAATTTTTATAGTTGATTTATAATGTTCTGCCAATTTCTGCAGTACAGCAAAGTGACACAGCTATATATACATACACACACGCACACACACACACACACATTCTTCCTCTCATATCATCTTCTATCATGTTCTATCAATCACAAGTAATTGGACAGAGTTCCCTGGGCTATACACCAGGAACAGAGACGTAACCTTTACTGAGCATCTACTATGTGTCGAGTATAGCACAGTCACTTCCACATACATCAAAGCATTAATTCCTCACATTATGCTGAATTGGAATCCTTGCCCCTATATTTTGAAAGGTATAGCAACCGAGGCTCAAAGAGAAGAACATACTCGAGGTCCTAGAGTTAGGACGTGGATGAGCTAGAAGTCGAAGCCCACCTGACTCTGAAAGTTGCCTTCTTTCCATTCTATCTTCTGAAGGAGTTTCAGAGAAGACCACAGTATTGAAGGGCTCTGAGAAACGGCGGACACCTCTCCAGCAAGCAAGCAGAAGAGAGCTGTCCTCAGGTCTTCTGCCACCACTGAAATATCATCTTATGCTTATTTGTTCCTTAAAAATTCCATTGTCGAATACTACTCAGCCATAAAAAATAACAAAATAATGCTATCTGCAGCAACATGGATAGAATTAGAGACTCTCATATTAAGCGAAGTAAGTCAGAAAGAGAAAGACAAATACCATATGATATCACTTATATCTGGAATCTAATATATGGCACAAGTGAACCTTTCCATGGAAAAGAAATGCATAGACTTGGAGAACAGACTCGTGGTTGCCAAGTGGGAGGAAGAGGAATGGATTGGGAGTCTGGGATTAATAGACGCAAACTATTGCATTTGGAGTGGATAAGCAATGAGATCCTGTTGTATAGCACAGGGAACTCTATCTAGTCACTTGTGATGGAACATGATGGAGGATAATGTGAGAAAAAGAATGTGTGTGTGCGTGTGTGTGTGTGTGTATGTGTGAGACTGGGTCAGTTTGCTGTAGAAAATTGACAGAACACTGTAAGCCCACTATAATGGAAAAAATAAAAATCATTAAAAAAAAAAATTCCATTGTCTGATTCCAAGTGTCATTTCTCACCAGAAAAGCAGAAACACTAGGACTTGACTTTGAATCTGTACTCTCCTGACCTTCAGCATTTACTCCCCCTGTAAACCTAATGTTCAACTTCCATCCAAGCGCATTAAGGAACTGACCTTAGTTTAAGCAGTTTGTTCTCATAGCAATGCTTTGTATTGGCAGCACCCAAAACTGAGGCCCTGTTCAATTAAGAAAGAAGGTTGACAACTGTGGAAGAGATTTTGACAAATGGAAACACAACCACAAATTGCTCTTCCAGATCTTAACTTGCACACAATAAAATATACGCTAATGTAACCACTGAATAATGAAAACTAGGTCAGAGGAATGACGTAAAGTGACCTAAAAACACGATGCCTTTACCTCTACGCTGAGAAGCCAGCGGCGATTTTCTGTTTCAAGAAAGAGGCATTGGGAGTTCATGCTGTGGAGCAGTGGGTTAAGGATCTGACTGCAGTGGCTCAGGTCGATGAGGAAGTGCAGGTTTGATATGCGGCCGAGAGCAGTGGGTGAAGGATCCAGCATTGCCCCAGCTGGGCACAGGTTGCAGTTGCAGCATGGGTTCTATCCCTGGCCCAGGAACTTCCATATGCCACACAGGGGAAGCCAAAAAAAAAAAAAAAGAAAAAAGAAAGAAGGTGGCACATTGTTCTGTATTATGCTCAGAACTGTGGTCTGCCTGATGGAATACAGCTGAACATCTTGTCTGTCCCTTGTACCTAAGACACGTGATGAAAATGTTTATGCGCACTCCTCATCCGGCCCCGTATGTGGAATCAATCTGGAATTACTCTTTAAGGAGGATTTGAGTTCAGCAATGCACGGGAAATGCCTGTGTCAAGAATCCGATAACATGTTCGTACACTATGTCAAAACAGCCGTGCCAATAAGACATTTCACATGGATAGCCCTGCCAGAGAACAAAGTATGGTACGAGTATCAGCAGTGGCACCTGATAAAGTTTTCAGAAAATGTTGTGATTAGTTTACCTGTAGTCATTGTTTTTCTGCTCCTAGGTGAAAGACTGGAGTCACAAGTATGCTGGATTAGCTGCTAAAACTTTTTATGTCTTCAAGTATTTTTCCCAAAGAAACTGAATAAAACACCTGCTTCAAGTATGATCATCTAAGGAGAAAGAGACTTGCCTGTCTAACCCAAGTCTGTAGTCCTTGGATGATGACATGGATCCCAGGGATGGTAAACCATGTGTACAAATCCACCTCGATAGGGAGGCGGGGAGCCAAGTTGAGAACCGGCTGACTTATTACAGATACTGTTTTCGTGACCCAAGTACTTAGATAAGGAAAGGAGTAATTCCAAAAGGAAAAAGTGGAAGCTACGATTTCCTCTGGTTTACATCTGGTTTAACTTGGGTGGGGGGGAAAAGGGTTTCCCTTCTTTAAAAATAAACTCTTTGAAGTAGAAAAGAAAAGAAGTATGCTCTTGGGGATAGCAGAGGAATCCCTGATTTTATGCCAGCTCAACCTACAAAATTTCAGCTTGAAATATTATGAAGCAATATCTAGTGGTACATAATTACCTCAATAGTCACATTTGTAAGATTATGAGTGTCTAAATAACAAATTACAAAGAGTATTAATATGGTAAGATCTTGAGCATCTTATGTATTTTCCAAGGACAAATGATAATCTGACACTTGCTGTAATGGAAAAGGCTGTGCAAAAGAAGTCAACAGACTTTAGTTTGAGTTCTAGATTAGCCACCAAACACCTTGGGGACCAGAGGAGAGTTACTTCATAATTCTGGGCCCCAGTTTCTTCAACTGTTAAGTGAAAATGTTCGATTATATGATCGCCATGGTCCTTTGGGGTTTTTTTATTTGTTTATTTAAATTATAGTTGATTTACAATGTTGTGCCAATTTCTGCTGTACAGCAAAGTGACCCAGTCTCTCTCTCTCTCACTCACACACACACACACACTCCCTTTCTTATATTATCTTCCATCATGGTCCATGCCAAGAGACTGGATATTGTTCCTGTGCTATACAGTAGGACCTCACTGCTTATCCATTCTAAAGGAAATCGTTTGCATCTACTAACCCCAAACTCCCAGTACCATGGCCCTTTGTTGATCCAAGGTACAAGATTTTGATTTTTTTTTTCCTTGGAAGACTGAGAACAGAGACAATGATGAATAAGTCCATAGCCCTAAGGCTCCCAGAAGCCTTTGCTCACAGGCAGAAGCCAACAACAAAGAGTCACAGTGAGAAGAAAAACATCCTAGGGGTTAGTTTCTTTGTCATGCTCATCTTTCCCAACATCTCCAACCCTTTGGAGAACTTCATGCACTGTGGAAGTTCAAAGACAGTGCCTGATTGGACACCTAAGGTTCTCTTTTAAAAGTGTGCTCTTTCCCAAGACTTTTTATTTTCCCTCTAGTATCACAGGGTATCTCTACTTTCACTAGTTGTAATTTCTGGAACATCTCAGCACAAAACACCATTTAGTAAAAATACACAAGCTATGACGAAGAAGGAAGAAAACAGGAGTTCCCGTCGTGGCACAGAGGAAACGAATTCCAACTAGGAACCATGAGGTTTGCAAGTTCGATCTCTGGCCTCTCTCAGTAGGTTAAGGATCCAGTGTTGCCCTGAGCTGTGGTTCAGATCTGGCATTGCTGTGACTGTGGTGTAGGCTGGCAGCTGTAGCTCCAATTTGACCCCTAGCCTGGGAACCTCCACATGCCGAGAGTACGGCCCTAAAAAAAAAAGAAAGAAAGAAAGAAAGAAAACAGAAAATCAGATTCCAAAATCAAAACTTTACCTTATGAAAATGTTATAAAATTTAATGGGAAAAACTGAAAATTCAGCTGAAAGTTGCCACAGGTGTATGGAAACAAGATGTGATAACCACAGCCCTGCTTGGGTGTGGAGAGGGGCGGAAAGGATTCTGCTCTTCTTTTGTAGGGGGTTCTAGCTCTTCACACCAGCACTGGACTTCCATCCAATCTCTAGGTTAGGAATTTAGATGACTATAAAAACAGAGTTTTTGCATCTTAAACTGGTGTGTGTTTGGGGTGAGTTGGCTCTAATTTGCTTTCCCTATTTCTTAAGTAGATGGTCCCTATTCCTCCCTTAACATATTCTTTCTCCCACCCCTTCAACTCTCCCAACCACTACTCAGTGCTTTGACATTTATTGCTAATAAAAATATTAAGACTTATCATCTGAAAGTTAGTAGTATCATTTGAAAGTTTTATGTACATTTATTTTTCTTTGGATTTATGTCACTCTCTCCTCCAAGCAAAGAATAAATAAATAAAAGCACTTTGTCAAATTTATAACCTACTCAAATTCAGAGATTTCTGAATAGGAAACAGACCAGGGACACTTTGCCAAGATTAACTTGACTAGAAAACCAAAACCTCGCATACGGTGCTTTGAAGAAAGTTGTCAGTCTTTAAAGATTGCGTCCACACACGAAATGTGAAGTGGATAACTAGGGCAATTACCCCCACAGCAGAGGCCTTCTAGCTTTACCTTTTCCCAGAAATGTTCAGGTAACAAAGGCAAAAGGGGGTTTTCTGGTCTCAATTATATCCTAATAATTGTTTCAATTCTCTGCTTCCTCTTGAGTGTGAAGATCCAGGCTAAAAGGCTTTAGAAAACAGGCTGAAAAGGTTTCCCAGACGTGAAATAGATTTTACAAAAGAAACTTCTGGCAAGTTTAATGTAAGTAAATCAGAAGCATATGGACTATGTTTCCCTCAAAATACCCATGGGCTTGAAAGCCCAGAAAACACATAAAAAGTAAAGAGAAACTGTTTTCCAACGCTGAGCTTATTTGAGAAAATGCATGCTGCAACAGAAAGCCTGGCTCAGCTCCCCCAAAGCAGGGGATGGAGCCAGTGGTCAGGCAGCCCACCAGCTCCTCCCCTCGTGCTTATGTGGACAATCCTCGTTTCTGAGGATGATGTGATCGGTGCCTTGACCTGGGTCGATGGGTGTGACTGAGAAAACCATTGCTCAGTGCTTCCCATACTGAAGCCATGACTTCATTGCTCCTTTGCAACCATCTGTACTGAATGTTTACACAGCCTGTTTCTGTTCGTAGAGCCTCTCATGCTAAACATCAGGCTGGTGGTAAGCATACATGGACCGAACACTTAGCATGTGCCCCGTGGGGATGGATAGTAAAGAAATAGACAATCATATGCAAGCCTAGCATAGGAATTATAGACTCAGACTGGAAAGGCCTTGAAAAGTCCTAAATTCCTCCTTTCACTCTTTGTGGAAATACTGGCTATGGCTTGCAGTCCAGATAAAGGAAGGAAAACTCAAAAAAAAAAAAAAAATTGCTCGAAGGGAAAGAGAATTGTTTGGAGAGACAGTGGACCTGAGACCAGGTCCCCACAACGCCATAACTGTAAACCTGTCCTTTGTACTCCTCAGCGTCTCAGTTTCCTCATCAATTCAATGGGAATAAGTCAAATCATTTAGTGGGGTTTCCAAGGGCACTTCAACAAATATATGTCTCTTTGCCACACAAGCCCTAAATAAATGGGAAAAAAAAGACAAAAAAGAAGACAGATGGTTGCCAAGGGGGAGCCGGGGGGTAGTGGGATGGACTGGGAGTTTGGGGTTAGTTGATGCAAACTATTATATTTAAAATGGATAGGCTATGAGGCCCTACTGTGCAGCACAGGGAACTATGTCCAGTCTCTTGGGATAGACCATGATGGAATATAAGAAAGGGAGTGTGTGTGTGTGTGTGTATTACTGGGTCACTTTGCTGTATAGCAAAAATTGGCACATTGTAAATCAACTATACTTTAATAAAAAAAATTTGTAAGACAGAGGCTAGAATTTTTCCCTTTATTCCTGAGAGAAGGAAAGTTAGAAGACACAGTAAAAGGAGAAATAAATGGTCCTGCCACCTGAACCTCATCCAGTCCCAAACCATGCTGGGTCGAGACAGGCTGCCAAGCACCAGGGGGTGATGCCAATAGAAACCTTAGGGCTTGAGGCGTTCAGGAGACCTCAGACTCTGGATAGATCATCCACTCCCAAAAGGAAAAAGGGGGCTACGTTGGGCTAAGCATGTCCAAATTATTCTTCTCATGGTTCCTAGTCAGATTTGTTAACCACCGAGCCATGACGGGAACGTCCCAAATTATTCTTCTCAAACTACCAACCCTGCTCCCATGAGCAGGAGTGATGAAAAGGAAAAGAACAGCCAAAAGTGGCTCATAAGATGGGCTCTTTCCACCTAAAAGGAAATGCCAAGAGACTCCAGCTGAGCAAGAGAAAGCGTATGAAAGCCCTCAAGTACACTGTGAAGCACTGTGTGCATTTAATGCTTTAGCTCCATTCATCTACATTTGTTGAACATCTAGTGTTTGCTGAGTGCTGTCACTCGCTTCCAGGGAATTCAAGTTGAATAAGACATTATTCTCTTGCTTAAGATTACAGTCGAGAAGGAGAAACCGACAAGGAAACCAAAAATTATAGATACTGAGTCTGCACAAGGTGTGACAAAAATGCAAAGAAGGGACACCTAATTGAATGGATGTCTATGCAGGTCTTCCTTTTGGAAATAACATTTGAGAGCTGAAGTATGAAGAGCACAAAAGAACTAAGCGGTATGAAAAAAATCAGGGTTTGGGGTGAAGCTCAAGGCAGAGAGAAGTCCAGAATAAGGCACAAAGGAAAAGGAGGGGACATTTCAGAAAACTGAAAGTCATTCTGCATGACTGTAGAAGAAATCATCTTAGTGTTATAGAGAATAATCAGAAAAGAGCATTACAGTCTAAAACAATATGGTAGAGTGTAAGAATAAGACCCAGAGTGTGGAAATAACCCAGATAAAGTGAATGATAAATCACTGTTTACATGTGGCAAAGGACAAAGGTAGAAATAAGACCAAATGAGGACAGAAATTGTTTAACTGACATGAATAATTCTTTTTTTTTTTGTCTTTTTTGTTGTTGTTGTTGTTGTTGTTGTTGTTGCTATTTCTTGGGCTGCTCCCGCAGCATATGGAGGTTCCCAGGCTAGGGGTCCAATTGGAGCTGCAGTCACGGGCCTACGCCAGAGCCACAGCAACGCGGGATCCGAGCCACGTCTGCAACCTACACCACAGCTCACGGCAACGCCGGATCGTTAACCCACTGAGCAAGGCCAGGGACCGAACCCGCAACCTCATGGTTCCTAGTCGGATTCGTTAACCACTGCGCCACGACGGGAACTCCTAATTCTTAATGTCTATTTTATGGAAAACACAAAGGGGATTATTTTTAAAAGGAATGGGTGGGTGGGTGGGTGTGTGTGGGGGTGTGTGTCTGTGTGTGTAAGACTGGAAGGATATATCCCCAAATGTTGACCAAGGCTATTTCTGGCTAGTGGGATTACTAATTATTATTGTTTGCATATTTTTATTTTCTATCTTAAGCATAAATTTTTTTATCCTATGTAAATTCCCCTTTCAAGTGGTGCCAAGAATTAGGTTCTCTTGTATAACACTGCTGGCTTTTTCCAACAATCAATAATCAGGTCACATGGCCCCAGGTTATATGAGCCCTAGTTCTGCTTCTCCTCCACTGGTAACTGTGATCTTCTACAATATTGGCAGTGAACATTACGTGAGTCCAGTGATACAGTAACTCCTTGGTTCCCACTGGCAGGATTCATTCAGTGGCAAGCTCGGGAGAAAGGCCAACTTTCCTCATTCATTCATTCCTTCATTTATTCATTCAACAGCATTTCCTAGGACAGGCCCTGTCCTAGGTGCTGAGAGTGGAAGAGCACAGCAGACTCAATTTGACCTACTATAACTTACTGGAGAAGAGAGCTATGGAAGGCCCACGTTTCATACCTACGTGAAGACCACACAGTATTACACATTCCTGCCAACACTCTGGTCGCATGTTGCTCCCCGCCTTTTTTTGGTCTTTTTAGGACTGCACCTGCAGCATACAGATGGTAGGGGTCCAATGAGAGCCGTATCCGCCAGCCTACGCCCCAGCCACAGCAACACAGGATCCGAGCCATGTCTGCAACCTACACCACAGGTCACGGCAACACCAGATCCTTAACCCACTGAGCGAGGCCAGGGACTGAACCTGCATTCTCATGGATGCTAGTTGGGTTTGTTAACTGCTGAGCCACAACGGCAACTCCTGTCCCCTTTCTGATTCCAAAGTTAAATATGCCTGGGTCAGCCCAAAATATTCTTTTTTAGATATGTGAATGAATGTTTCCTTTTTATTTAACATAACTACTATATATAATGTAAACTACATATATTCCTCTCCACTTGTACCTCTCACTTAAACATATATCTTGAATCTAATCTCTTGGGAACATGAGGGAAGAGAACATGAGAAAAAAGAATGTATGTATATATATATGTGTATGCATATATATATATACATATATATATATATATGACTGGGTCACGTTGCTGTACAGCAGAAATTGGCACAACATTCTAAACCAACTATACTTTAAAAAATTGAAAAATATCTTGAAATTGACATTATATCAGCAAATACTTTATTTTGCATATGAACAAGCATAAATACATTTCTAAAAGTAAAATATGCATTTGGGATTTTGACAGACATTACAAATTTACTCTCCATAAACACTTCCAATTTATTCTCCCACCACCACTTCCAGTGCCTGTCCAGTATCCTCCTGAACCCACCATGGTATCAAACTCTTGATCTTTGTCCAACCAGTAGGTAAAAAGTCATATCTCACTTTAGTTCTCATCTACCTTTCTAGTGTGAGTACAGAATATGCTTGAACAGGATTAAAGAGCCATTTTGCTAAAAGCCTGTTTATTGCTACCAAATACAATCTAAGAGACAAGGACTACAAACTCTCCAGGAAAAAAAAAAAAAACATGTAATAGCAGGCAGTATAAATCTGTTCTCAACCACTACTGTGAAGCAATTGACTGTGCTTTCCACCTATAACCCGAGCATTCAAAAGCTGCTTTCTCGACCACAGCAGAGAAATCACAGAGGAGACAGAAACCAACATGAGTGCTTGCTCTATGCCAGGTACCGAGCTCCAGATACACTCTCATTTAATCCTCCTAGCATTTTTAATCCACGAGGCTCTGAGAGGTTAAGTACCTGCTCAAATTCACCTAGATTATAAATAGCAGAGGAGAAACCGAACCCAGGTCTAAACTCCAACATTCATAATTTATACACTACACCACACAGCCTCATGCTTTGTTGAGGTACCTGAAGCCCACTGGCCAGCATGCTGAGATTCATATGTTCACAGGCTGCCTTCTGATTTTAATCGTGACCCTGTAAGCAGACATATACTACAGTATTGCCTATCTATGGAGCCCAAATATAGGCCTTGATAAGATTTCTCCTAATCTCAGCTTCCATTAAGCTTACCTGCCACTTAGGACTTAACAACGAATTAACTTTGAAGATATTGAAGCCATCCAACCATCAGGAACTGTGCAGAGATTTAAATATTACCAACGAGATTTTTAAAAGCAGTCTGGAGACTGGTAGAGATAATACAGAGTTGCACCATTTAGCTCAGCAAGGGGGCCCAGAAGATTTTTTTTAGGTAGCATGTTGATGGCCCATCTTGGGAATGGATATAACAAAACCCCACAACAGTATATTGAGAGAACCCGCTTTCTCAACTGCAAAGCTCCAAATGAGGGTTCTAGCCCATGAGATTTCATTACATCCCATCAGAGGTCTTCACGCAAATATGATGCGGAACAATAGGAAGAGGTCCTCTTCCCCAAAAGCTGGGTAACAGAAGGAGATTAGTTCAGGCAATCCCATCTCACCGCCTACCTCTGCTCTGCCACAGTATGAGGAGTCAGGAGTCACCAAGAAGAAAAGTTTTCTTGAGAGAATCTAGTAAAGTGTGTTTCCAAGCAATCTGACCCACATCCACGTGTGATGCTTTCTACGGGGTGCTGCTTGGGGTGTGGTTTGTGGACCATGTACTCCTGGACCACAACAAGATAACTACAGAAATTGGGAATAAGCATTTAGCAACTTTTGGTGGCAGTTTGGCAGAGTAATTTTATGTCTGTTGAATCTAATAATTTAAAAATGGGGGCTTGTGAATCTGGGGTTAACAGATGCAAACGATTGCCTTTGGAATGCATAAGCAATGAGATCCTGCTGTAGAGCACAGGGAACTATATCTAGTTGCTTGTGATGGAGCATGATGGAGGATAATGTGAGAAAAAGAATGTGTGTGTGTGTGTGTGTGTGTGTGTGTGTGAGACTGGGTCACTTTGCTGTATAGTCGAATTTGACAGAACACTGTAAACCAGCTATAATAGAAAAAATAAAAATTATTTTAAAATAATTTTTAAAAATAAATAAAAATTAAAATTGGGGCTTGTTAAAAAATGATTAAAGCCATTATAGTGAAGAAGTGTTTTGACATGTGACAAGTGCTCAAAGAACAGGATTACAAGTCACTCAGGATAAGGAAGCCCAGGTGTTCTAGCACGTCATGAAGGATTTCCAGGGGCCCCTACGTGGCCAGGAGTGCATGATCCAGGGTGCCTTCGTGGTGGCTCAGTCCCACCATGTACCACAGTTCAAAAGTTAAAACCACCACCAGGATTATCATCACAAAACTGTTGCAGTTGGAAGTTGTATTAAAAATGTGCAAAGGGGCTTCTCTGGAGAGAAACTTCTACTCACCATTTTAAGAGGGGGCAGAGCAAAAGCCTCTGAGAAAATACTTGAAGAGTTATGTCCCATCCTGCAGAAATCTGTAGCCAAGACCTGGGGATAGCCAAATTCCAGTGAGCTGTCAAGAATCTTCAAGGACATACTAATTAAAACAAACCAGACACAAAAGGATAAATACGTAGGATTCCACTTCTAGAAGGTACCCAAACTAGGTAAAATTCACAGAGACAGAAAGTCGAATGGTGGCTGCCAGGGCCTATAAAGGAAGTTAATGTTTAATGGGTACAAAGTGTCTGTTTGGGAAGATGAAAGAGTTCTGGAAATGGATAGCGGTGATAACGGCACAACATTACGAATATACTTAATACCACTGGACTGTCTGCTTTAAAATGGTTAAAATTATGATACATTTCTATATATTTTACCAGTATAAATAAATATGAAGTCCTGACGTACTGAGTACTAATTGCATATTTTTTAAAAACAACAGAATAGCTGCCAATAAAGCATCCTCTTTCTGAGGCTGGATGAACACCAAAAATAAATTAGTTAATTAAAGCATAAGGGTTGTCCCACCTGGATCCAGTTATTTCTTAAAGACCAGAAACATACCTTTGGCTCAGAGGGAGAAAGTAGGGAGTAAAAAAAAAATGCTATTTTTAAACAGCACTCAGGAATTCTACTGGAATTAAATCCTGAGTGGATTCTTGGTGTCCTTTCACATTCCTGATCAACCTACCTTATTGAAATTTCCCCCAGACCCATGTAAACTCTATCTGCTTGCCTAGTGTCCAAATCTGACTCAGCTGACCAGGTTGTCTGGATGAAACCACTAGCCTTCAAACACAAACCTGCAAACACCCTGCACATAATTGATGAGGGTATCATTACAGAAAGGTGAATTCTGTTTTTCATTTAGGATATACATGTAAGAGTTCCCTTTAAGAGTCTCCAAACAGTCTCTCAACAAACCCTTCTCCATAAATTTCAGTGGTTTTGTATTCTTCTGGGGCCCTGACATCTTTCTCCATCTCTCTGGCCCATTGTTAGAATGGATGTTCTTCAAGTATCCATTCGCCAGCCTCTCCTTGTCTCCACATATCCTCTCTTGGCATCTTCCCGCTCAACTTTAGCAAGCCGAGTCTTTCTCACTGTGATTCTGAAATCTCCCCAACCTCAAGTCTTCATTTTGACCACCTACTGAACAATGCCACAGTGACGTCCCACCAACTACTCAAGCTCAGCATGATCAAACATGTGCCATCTTATCTCCTAAACCCGATCCTCTTCCCATCTTAGACATGTCTACAAACACACTGCCACATCCTCCCAGTAACCCAAGCACAGAATCTCTCTTGACTTCAGTGATTCCCTCTGGGTTTCCCCAGTGCCTTCTGGTTTTCCTTCCCTCAATCCATCTGGCACATTCCCTGACCAGATTATTCCTGGATCCACCTGAAGACTCAGAAGCCAGAGCAAGAGTTGATTATTCTTTGTCACCAGTGGAGAGTTTCAAACACCCCGGATCTCCACAAACCAGAGGTTACTAAAAGCACAGATAGAGGAAGCTGGAAATTGCCTAGAAGTCAATAATGGGTACCCAGAAGCTGAAGACACCCCCACTTTTCTGTCAAACCTAAAAGCATTACCCCTATTACTGGGGGAGGGGGGGCAATTACGACACACCCTCCCAGCATTATGAGATGGAAGTCCACACTAGCATCAGAAAAAGCTGGAGGATTTGTGAGCTTCTCAGGATAGGATGGAGGCAGCTATTCAACTTCTCATCACATATGGCATCATCTATGTGCCATTTATGTGCCAAGCACAGTACTGCGGAGCTAGAGACACAGAGGCTCTAAAAAGTCAAGAAATTAAAAAATTTAAAAAAATTAAAAGAATGAAAGAGTGCCCTAAAGAAGGGACCTTCCAGGAAGAGGAACCACATGGACAGAGTTGGGAGGGCAGGAGGGAATAGGAGTTTTTAGGAATATAGCTAATGTTACAGCATGGCCATGAAGAGCAGTGGCAGGAAATGATGCTAGAGAGGCACCTGGGTCCAAGATCATGCTGAACTCTGTCCAGGAAGCTAATCTATGCTCTTAACCTTCTCTGGTGACAAGAGCAGCAAGGACCGCAAATCACAAACAATTAGCTATTAGAGTGGGTGTGAACTTATACACCATCTAGTCCGGTCCTCTCATTGCATAAGCCAGGAAGCAAGTTATAGAGAGAGGATGCAACTTGCCCAGGGCCTTCGGACTTCTTGCAAATTACAGTTTCTCATGCAGTAACACACACACCCCCGCCCCCGCCACACACACACACAGTCTCTGCTAAGAACTAACCAGGTAAAATAGACTCAGTAACATGGGAGGAAGAGTAAGCATGCAGCAAGGCACCTGCTCCAGGACACTCCTCTTGAAAGCAAACCTGCAGGAAGAAATCATCATGTGCAGAAAGAAGAGACTGCACACAGGCTTAATGAGGAAAAATAAACACCTTTGAAAACCAGGCTGAATATTCCCCATGAGTCATCCCAAGCCAGATGTGCCAAACCCCAGAAATGTGCTAGCAGCACTTAAGGTCCTAATAGCCTTAACCAGCCATAAGATAAACAATTAGCCTTAGTCATGATCAAGAACAAATGGTCAAGTACAAGCACATAACCTCTAATCTCAAAAGTCGAAAGGGTCACTGTTTGTTTGTTGCAGCAGCAGCAAAAGGGCTTCTCAGCGCTTTGTGAAGGTCTGTGGATGCAAGGAACTTACACTAATTAGATAGAGACAGTGTGGATACAGTCAAGCACAAACTTTGGACCTACATAGAGCAAGATGTGAAGGACAGCTCATTTACTTTTTTCTCTTTCTTTTCTTTTTAGGGCCACACCTGCAGCATATGCAAGTTCCCAGACTAGGGGTCAAATCAGAGCTGCAGGGGCCAGCCTACACTGCAGCCGCAGCAACTCAGGATCTGAGCACGTCTGCGACCTACACCACAGCTCATGGCAATGCCAGAGCGTGGCCAGGGATCAAATCCACGTCCTCATGGATACCAGTTGGGTTCATTACTGCTGAGCCACAATGGGAACTCCAGCTCATTCACTTCTGAGTATGACTTGGAGCTGATTTCTTACCTCTCGAAGTCTCTCTAAATTGCCTGGCACACTGTCAGGCACAAAGTAAGTACATGCTCAGATATTCATGGGCTCCCTTTCTCCCTGTCACGCCCCTGTAGGAGAATGTTTACAAAAATAGCCATAGTAATTCCCCTTTCTGTATCTGTGTCCCTACCCACGTGGATTCAGGGCTTGCCAGGTGACCTGCCTTGACAAATGACACATAGCAAACGTGACACAAGCAGAATCCTGAAAAGACTTTGCACACTGGAGTTTCCCCCCCTCCCTTTTTTTTTGGTCATTCATAGGCTCTTTTAAACACCACATGAACAAGCCTGGGCTGGCCTCCTGGAGGAGGAGAGAGACATGCGGCCAAATCATCTTCTTATCCCAGCTGACAACAAGCCAATCACCAGGCATGTGAGAAAGGCCATCACAGACCATCGGGCCTCAGCCAGGCCAGCCCACTATAGAGGACCCACCCAGCCAAGCGACAAATCACAAGAAATAATACATTGTTTGTGGGTTTAAGTCTCTACATTTGGAGTGATCTGTTACACAACAAAAGTTGACAAACACACTCCTTAAATGTTAGGAGCTCCTGGTTTATGGCTACAGGTGTCTCCTTACTCAACACGGATGATGGATATATTAACATCGAACCGATGAATCTCAAAGCTATAGGCCCAGAAATATCTCTCTTGCCTATGCCAATTTCATCATCTATCTTTTGGGTACTTCAAGTCAAAGATCAACCCTAGATTCATTACATTCCCCACAAAACAAAATAAAAATTAAAAAGTTCCTCTTCTGGAATTCCCATTGCGGCTCAGCAGGTTAAGAACTCGACTAATATCCTTGAGGATGTGAGTTCGATCCCTGGCCTCAGTCAGTGGGTTAAAGATCCATCATTGCGGCAAGCTGCAGCGGAGGTTGCAGACGCGGCTCAGATCTGGTGCTGCTGTTGGCTATGGCGCAGGCCGCCAGCCGCATCTCCTATTTGACCGCTAGCCTGGGAACTTGCATATGCTGTAGGTGCAGCCCTAAAAAGAAAAAAGTGTCCTTCTTCTTGCTCTGTTCCTAATACATGAAATATGAAGACTGTTCTCAACTCCTTCCTGTTCCTCATCTTCTATATCTAATCAGCCACCAAGACCAGTCACTCCAACACTTAAACCCCTATTGGGTCCTTCTCCTCCCCTTTACCCCCATTATCTCCACCCCCTATACATTTCTTACCTTGTTTTGCCAAACTATTGCAATATTCCCCACCCCCCAAATTTCCTGCCTTCAGAATATTCCCTTTCCAGTGCAGCCTCCACCTGAGCCTGAGCCAGCTACTCCCCTGCAGAAAGTTCTTCAGCCTGTGACTGTTGTTTAAGAGACAATGCCTTAACCTGGCGCAAAAGTCCTTTCCCAAATTGGCCTCTCCCATTGCCATTTCCATCTTCTCTCAGTTCCCCCAGCCAACCAAGCTGCTTCACTCCCTCGGGGCCTTTGCACATGGATGGTCTGTGCTCTTTGGTCTCTTTTCAAATTTCTAGTCACCATAAGATTCAACTCAGAAGTCACATCTCACATATAAAGCACCCTCCCAGCCCCTGCCCCGGAAGAAGTTCATGTCTCCCCCCATGTCATCACTGCGCTCTGTACGCTCCTTGCATGCTGCAGTTATCACACTCTGTATATATATGATAGTGGTCTGTGGATAGTTCTCTCCCCCACCATCCCAAACCCTTTCTACAACCTTCCTACTGCAGCATCTGCAACAGTACTGAGTCTGTAATAAGCATTCCCAAAAAGTCTGTCTAATGAATGAAACCTTAGCACCTCCCCTTTTCCCTTGAGAAGCTAGCTTCCTGGGTCTGTCCTTAATAACATCCTAATGCAAATGTGCTCATATTACAGACTCTGCGAAAAAATTCTGACACAGAAAAGTGACATAACATCTTCAGATTAAAGATGTCTGTTTGAGGTGTATCCTGATGAATTATAATTATGCAATCTGGTTCTGTAAAGCAATGAACCTCCTTTGGCCCAAATGAAAATGTTCTAAGAATAAGGAGTTTGATGACTTCTACAGAAAATCTTACATTCTGAGGAAAGTTCTGATCAAAAGGAGGAGCAAGGGATGTGACGGTAAGCAGTGGATTCCTGCTTAAAGAAAAGCAGAATCAAATTCTGGAAGGCCTCTCATGTCTATGGAAATTTCATCATATATTGAACATCCTAAATTTCTTCCCCAATAGGGTGATGTCCTGGCAAGGGCATGAGCATTAAAGTCAAGAGGTTTGAATTCAGGTCCCTGAGGCTCTAGATCTCTAAGTCCACTAGCACAGCTCATAACTTCTCTTTCTTCATCTGTAAAAGGAGGGGGTGGGACCAAATTATTCCAAAATCCTATTCAGTTCCATAACTCCATGTCTATGTTATATGATTCCTACACCTGCCTGTATATCAACATCACTTGGGAAACTTTATAAATCCACAGCTCTGCAGGCCTCTTTCCTTTGATTTGAAGAGAAGTCTGGGAAGTTCATAGTTTTAGAAAACCCCAATGGGTGATTCTAATGCAAAGCCCCATTTGGGAGCTGAGCCACCATATGGAAACATTATTTTCTATCTAGCTACATCTATTGCCTACAGAGTAATATTTTCCAGTGGGAATATATCTCCCATTTCACAATCACAGTTAAAGGGAACTTAGGATTTATTTTAAATAAAGCCACCTTAGGGGCACTTTGCTGGTACACATCTATTGCTCGAATATGGAAATCACCTATAGAGTTTTATATCTGAATATCTATTATCACCATGTTGAACATGTGATTTGGTATAATCTTGGGCAAAATACTTTCCATATAAATTTATTTTTTTCTAATGACAATCAGTGAAAAATAATTGTTGCATATATAAATATCTACACCCACTACCTAGGGACACACCTATACGGCAGAGTGAGATATACATTTGTGGCACAAAATAATAGCAGGATTAAAATGTACCATCTACACATAGATAAACACTGTACTGCCTACCAACCCTCAATGCTTTTTTCACTGGCAGGACCTATCCATTTCCAGGCAATGAATCATGATGCATCTAAGTTAACTGTGGATAATCCTATCTGCCTTGGCAAGATACTGATTTTCAGTCCCTCTTGCAGCTAGGGAGCCCCATGTGATCTAGCACTGGACAATGAGATTTGAGAGCCAGTGATTTGGTGGACTTTATGGAAATATTTTTCCCTCCTTGATAAAGGGAGGATCATTTTTGTCACTCAGATCTCTGCTTCCTTCCTTGAAGGGCCACAGCAGCCATATGGTGACCATGAAGCATTAAGCGTGAGGCCCACCCACACCCAGAGATGACAGAGTGGAAAATGTGAAAGAGCTTTGATGGCTTTTGGGAGTCACTGCTCCAACCAGAGAACTCCCAACAGCACAATTCTTGTCAGGTAAGACAATCATCTTTGTGGCTCAAGCCTCTGTGAGCCTTGTTTTTGATTACTTGCAGCCAAAAATGCATCCTAACTCAACTTCCAGGCAGGGTTAAGTATAATCTACAGGAAACAACTAGGCAAATTTGGGGTTGGAATTCCACACCATTACAGGGCAGGGAAATAGCTGTCACCAAGGAAGAGGCATTTTAATAACTGCCTGAAGGTTGGGCAAAAGATAAGAAGGAGAGATAAAGGCAATAATAGCTTTTGTGGAGAAAGCTTGAAAATGAGAGAAAAGAATAAGAAGGCTTCGTGTCTGTCATCTGACACTCTAGTAGGGGAGTCTTTACCATGAAAATGTATGAGGATTTTTTTTTTTTTTCCAAAAAACTCTAAGTCAAAAAATTGCAGGAGTCCCCAAAAGCTGCTTCACACATTTGACTTTCATTGTCCCTACTCACTCTTCACCCTGAAGGCTCTGTCTGTGGTCCTGTGTCCTGTGCAATGACTTCACCCCCAAAAGATGCTTCATCTCAGGTCGTATGAACTCATTCTGGCACCAGGGTTGGCTGTTGGTCCCTGGAGCCTGGGTCTATTTGACTGCACTGGTGCTCACTACAAGTCAGCCTATCCAGTCCCCTGGAATTCTGAAAGCTGCATTAGCGTAAGATTCTTACATCTGGAACTGGTTTCTGGGAAACATCAAGAAATGTAACAGACATTCCATGTCCTCTATTTTTCTGTCTCTCGCTCTCATTCTCTCTCTGACACTTGAGGAACTTAAAAAAAGAACCTATTGGTGTAGAGCACATTGGCACATCAAAGTCCCCAAAGGAAAATATTTGAATTTCTTCCATCTATTTTCCTCTCCTGTTCTTTATGCTTCTCAATGAGAAGAAAGGTAGAGCTTACATTTTATGTCAACACAAAAGGCCTCCGTTTGTGTGCATTACTTATTAAAGTATTCAGCGATTCAATGTCAAGGTATGTATTATACATACTTTTTTTTTTCCTAGGCCATTATCAGCTTTCTTACAACACTATTATTCTTCAGACCAGCTAATGCTTCTGTCAAAGATTTAGCAACAAGCATGGAAAATGTCAAACAGTGGGGAAGAAACCTAGCTGTTTCCACAACTGCACAAAAAGCACGAGTTGTCTTTTATGGAAAAGCAGCCTAATTCTGCTACAAACGCCAACGGATGTTTTATCAGAGGACAGAGTGGGGGGATGCTTTATTTGTTTTTCTCTGCACACCTGAGTCCATCTCCTCTGAATAGGTTTCCTTTCTTCTTCTGCCAATGTTCTTAATAAAATAGGGCCTGCGTTGTTATCATTGCACCCTCTCCCCAGGTGGTATCTGGCTTGGAACATGACAAAAATCAGCCGAGCCTCTGTCCTGTTCTGTCTGCAGAGCAGTGTGTTAAGATTTAAGGAGCACTAAAAGGCTCCTCTGGAGAAAAATATTTTCCCAACCTGCTTACCAGGGTGCCTGAAATTACAACCCTTCTGCTTTAAGGCACTGAGAGCCTCCATTAAAATGCAAATATGTTAGGTGAGTTATTTTATCAAACTATCACATCGTAGCTGGAATTAGTTTATGGCTTCATTCAAAATCCTGAAGTGATGGGACATAGTTTGGATGAGAGCAAAGATGATATGGAGGTTTAGGGTTTGAAATGTGTTGCCTAGGCAGCAGGCCCAGGTAGCAGGACAAAGTAGGGAGGCAGAATATAGTCGAAGGGCATCAAAAATGAGGCCCAGAGTGAACGCATGCGGGCTGATGCTCACCACAATCCTAGATGAGCAATAGGCTGGCCCATGGGATCAGGAAGTTGCCACCCTCACATTTTAAACTCAAGAAAGCTTCAGGGTGCACATGGCTCTCCTCCTCCCCACTTGGATTGGCATCCGCCATTGGAATTACTTAGCACTTCTTCCCTGTGGGAGTGTACTCAGGGCTCTGGCCCACTGCCTCCCCAGCCGTCTCGGAGGCTGCCTAGAGCCTATGGCAGACACGCTCCGTCCTCTCCGATGTTTTCATTTCCCCTCCCCTCCTGCCCCCTTGAAGGTCATCATGGCCACGTGACCAACTCTGGTCAGGAAATGTAAGCAAAAATGGTAGGTGTCACTTCCAGGCAGAAGCACTTCAGAACCGGATCATGGTTCTTCTCCATGCTCCCTTCTTCCGCCAGGATGAACTCGGAAGCATGGTCAAGTTGAGAAAAGATGCTACAAGGTCAAAGCAACCAAGAATGGTGGACACAGAGAACAACTACCTGGAAACCTGCTGAGACCTGCAGATGACCATAATTGAGTAGGCATAAATTTCCATTATGTTAAACCACTGATATTTTGGTGTTATTACTTAACCATAACCTAGCTCTATCCTGGCTGATCCATACCCTACATGTAGCACCTCAGGAAATCTCATCTGGCCCTCTCCATTACCATATATCCATCATTCAATAACTATTTATTGAGCATCTACTAAGTACAGATAATATTATGAGTACCAGGGATTTAGTAGTAGTAACAGTAAGGTTACCAACAGGAAAGGATCAAGTAATGTCTTTGGACTCATGAAGATTATATTCTAGTCAAGGAAGGCAGGCCGTGGGTTCAAATCCAAGCTTCTCCACCATCCAGCCGAGTCTCTGTAAACTATTACTCAATTTTTTGTGCCTTAACTTCCTCTGTAAAATGAGGCTGGTGACCTCAGGAGGCTATTGTGAAAAATCAAGTGAATTAATGAACAACACTGAGATGAGTACCCAGCACACCTTACATCTCCCACTGACGTGTTAGTATTGGTCATCGTCCTGCATTACTCAGATCGAGTCTCACTCCCCTACCCGCCCCCGCCTTCATTTCTCTGCTTTTTCTAACTCATTTTATACCCACTATTCATTACATATGGTCTGCATCCTAGAACCTGCCATTCCGTTTTCTTACTGTGGATATCACTGTTTGGCACTTGAATCCACACTAATTACTGTATGCTAATATATGAAATCACGCCTTGTCCTAATTCTTCATGCATGTGCCCTAGCACTTCTCTCCAACTACATATATATATGTATATGAGACCCCAAAAGACAATCGTATACTTCTCTCCCACCTTCACGGTAGAGAGCACAGGGCTAGAGGTGCAATACGGGTGCCCTAAGTACTAGGCTCCTTTCATCCACAGAAATCCAGAAATCCTGTGCCTTAGGGACTCAAAAAGAAGAAGGAACATGCTTCAGCATTTGAACTTACTTATATAACTCTCTAGTTAAGCCAACTGTTCTCTGGGCAGGGCCTATGCTATCCTGGGAAGAAGAGCGTCATACATTATCTTCTAAAAGGTCTCCAAAAGACTTGAGGAAACATTCTGACTTATTCAAGATTTAAAAACTACAACTGTAGCCTGATCCTCAGGCCTTCTGGGCCAAGAGGGGTAGATGGCGCTTAAAACAAATAAGCTTTGCCAGGCCATTAGCCCAGGGACTCTCCAGCTAGAAAGAAAAACTCCAAGCAGAACTGTGAGCATATTGAGAAGCTCCCCTGCCCTGGAGCCACTCTCTGCGGCTTTGGGGAGCTGCCTAAGGTAAAGAAATAGCCACATGCAGCACACTATGTGAGAACTTGTGCAAGGCAGAGCAGACTGATTTGCCCATCACACAGCCTCTTGGCACATCCTATCATCAGCAACATGGCTAATACTGCTGAGGAACAGTGGGGCCAGGAATAAGGAGCCAGAATCTGCAGGCAGACCACCAGAATTCACACCACAGCTCTGCCACTCACTGGCGACATGGTTTTGAGGCACTTTAACCAATCTTGCCTTGATTTCTTCATCTGGGAAGTGGTAGCCAGAACAGCCCCTGATGTTTCCAACTGTTATGAGGATTAAAAGGTTTTAAACTGTTATAGTTCTCAGGACCATACCGGGTCATAAGTATTGTGCAAGTCTTTGTTAAATAATTTTTAATCATATTTATTTGTGTGTGTGTGTGCGCACGCGCATGTGTGTTGAGCACTTCTAGGAAATTTCTAGGAACTGGGGAGATAAAGATGAACAGAATTCAGTCCTGCCTTTTGAGAAACTCACGGTTTAACAGATAGGCTGGATTAACTGCTCTAGCAGAGATATGGGCAAAAGTGCTTGGGGTAGAGGAGTGATTATTTCTGCTCGGGAGTAACAGGAAAGGCTGCCCAAAGCTGGCATCTGTAACGGAGTAGGATTCAAGGTGCAAGGGGTGGTCCTTTACCATAGAGGTTCTTAACTTGCCTTGCATTGAAATCACCTGGAACGTTAAAAACCCAGACTCCCAGGCCTCACCTCTAGATTTTTCTGATTCCATAGGTCTAGGTAGGATCTCTGAGCATCAGCATTTCCAGTTAAGTTCCCAGGTGATGCTGAGGCTGGTCTAGAAACCCACTTTGGGAACCACTGCCTTGCAGAATCAGAGAGAAGCAGGTGCAGAGATGCAGGAATATGAAATAACCTGGGGAGAAAATTACCTGACGCAATTGGATCAGAGAACAGTGATGGAAAATGACAAAAAGTGGGGCAGGACAAGGATGCAGGAGCTGACCCCAGAGCCAAGACACTTGGGGCAAATCCTATACATTGGAGGTCCTTTGGAGTTTCGAGCTTGAATGATGTGACCAATTTGTATTTCCAAAACCATCACTATGGCATCAATGTGGAGAATGGACGGGGAACAGAGGGAGACTAGAGAAATAAAGAACAATTAGAAGAAACCAGAGGAGAAATAATGAGGCCAGAGCTGGTTCCAGTGCCTTGAGATAAGAAGAAAGAAACAGAAAGCTTAGGGCCCAGAATTGAGCGGATGTTGCGGAGGCCCGTATGGGATGGGATAAGAGGGAAAAGGAAGAGTTGGGGGTTACTCCAAGCTCTGATGCCAGGATAGGGGAGATTCCTTCAACTGAGAAAAAAAATGCAGGGGGGAGAAAATATTATAAATCCAATTTACGAGGATTCTGAGACATCCATGGTGCCTATTAGGCAGTTAGGAAATTCAGGTCTGAAGTTGAGCAAAGAAACCACAAGCAGAGAGGAAGTGCTGGATACACCTGTATGCAGATCCAGATTAGAATCGAGGCTGTGGGTAAGATGGCCAAAGGAGAGGACTGACGGGGGAAAGAGCCAGGACAGAAACCTGACACACATTTTTCAAGTGGGGTCAGCAATCAAAAGCAAGCAAAGAGACAGGGAGAAAGAGAAAGGGGTCTAGAAGCTGAGACTCACAGGACCTAGCAAAGATTTTCGAACATCTTGGTGCTGGCGCTGTCATCTTTGGAGCTTCACAAACCCTTCTGACCTCACCTGCACAGAAGGGAAAGTGTCTGTGCTGGTCATAGTCTGTTTTCAGGCCATCGGCTGCCCTTCCCTGTTCAGTGAGACTTCTGCAAAGTACATTTCTCAGGCTCCTTTGCCAAAGGGCTTCTGGTTAGTTTCTGCCAAACAGAGGCATGGGGAGACGAGGGGGGAGAAAAGGGTAGTAAAATCCAGGGTAACCCTCTCCCCTGTATTTCTTTGGCCCCAGCCCCAGTTCTGCCTTCTATGGCTTCTCAGCAGACCTGTGGTTCTCGTTCCCTGGGGTCTGGAAATCTTTCCTCCCAGTTCTTCAGCCCCCTCAGCTTGTGTGGGTGGGAAGGAGCCACGTGCTGCTGCTGCTCCTCTCTACGTCAACTGACCAGCCCGCTTGGCTTTTCAGCGCTTCCAGCACCTCCCAACTAGGTCCCCTGTGAATTGCTTCTATTGAAATGGCTGGTGCAGGCTCTCTGATCCTTGCTAGTGCCTGACTGAGAAACACATAATGATAATACATCAATTTCTCTCCCCACAACTTCTTTCAGCCTTCGGAATCCTATTCAGGCTGGGATTATCCACACCGATATTAACAAAGCCTTCTATTTAAAAATTATGGGGAGAAGTAATTTTAAAAGAGGCAGTACATGAAGATAAGAGCTGAAATAAATACATTATAAAACACAAAGTTGTAGAATGATAAATTGCTTCGAATGTTGAATTTTTGATAAGACTACTAAAATAAACAAACCTCTGACAAATATAATTAAGGTGATATTTTTAATTAGAAATGAGAAAGGAGATAGGACAAAATAGAGAAAGCAGATTTTTTTTCCTCCAAATCCAAAGAGAATGTTATGCACACTTGTAGGCTAATAAACTGAAATCTTCAATAAAATGAATAATTTCTAGAAAGATGTAGATTACTAAAAATGACTCAAGAAATATAAATCTAAGCATAATAATAACCAAGGAGGAAAGTGAAGAAATTATTTGATAACAACCAAAAAATGCAGCTCGTCCCAGTGTTTCCACCAGAACAATTTTCATCCTTTTAAGAAACAGATGATTTCGATGTTGCATAAAACATCGAGTGCAAAAAGAGATAAGAGTACATTTATGTCCATTAGGCAAGCATGATCTTCTTCCTAAAATCTGATAATAATAAAACATACAAAAAGAAAATTATAGGCACATATCACAAGTGAAGATAGGAAAAGCTTAAATAAAATCCTCATTCTAAAAAGAAACTTGTTTTACTGTAATGCTTTAGAGGGAAGATAAGTTGGGTTGGTTGTTTTGGGGTTTGTTTTTTTGTTTGTTTTGGTAACACCCTCACTGAGTTTTCTGGGGTTTTTTTTTTTTTTTTTTGTCTTTTTTGCCATTTCTTGGGCCGATCCTGTGGCACATGGAGGTTCCCAGGCTAGGGGTCGAATCGGAGCTGTAGCCACCGGCCTACACCAGAGCCATGGCAACGTGGGATCTGAGCCGTGTCTGCAACCTACACCAAAGCTCACGGCAACGCCGGATCGTTAACCCACTGAGCAAGGCCAGGGATCGAACCTGCAACCTCATGGTTCCTAGTCGGATTCGTTAACCACTGAGCCACAACAGGAACTCCCTGAGATATAATTCTTATGCCATAAAAAATATTAAACATTTTACAAATGTGTGCATTATCTTCGCACAGGGGCCAGACTAATCTTCTCTATATTGTTCCAGTTTTAGAACATGTGCTGCCAAAGAGAGCACAAGGAGTGATAACTTTATAAGTTGAAAGAAATTACAAATGATGGTCAGTTTGCGCATTATAAAAAGAAATAACCATTGGACAAAACTAGTGTAACTAAAATCAAAGGGAAAATAGCACCTGGAGAAAACATTCGCAGCAAATATAAGAAAGGGTTCATTTCTATGTTACGTCAAGAGCTTATGCATGTTGATACCAAAACATTAAGTCCCCAATATATAAACTAGCAAAAAACTGGAAAGACAATTCGTAAAAACAGAGATGCTACCAGTCAACAAGCATCTGGGAAAACAAACAACTTCGCTTGTAACCAAAGAAATGCCCCCCTCAAATAATGTGGTGCTGTCTATACTCACTACACTAGAGAAAAGGTAAAACTATCGAGTATTACAACACGGCACTAAAACCAGTCCCTACACAGGCTGTAGGTAGCCCTACTGCCACATCACCTCTTGGCTATACCTGTCAGGAACTGTCCTAAAAGTCCAAAATGTCCCTTTATCCTAAGGATCTTTTAAAGAATAAAAATTCGAGCTACATGAGACTTTCATTACAATGTCACTCTAACAACCTAAACACACACACCCACACATACATGCATAAAAGGCTCCCTAAACCCAACAACAGGAGGATTATTAATGAAGGGTTATAAGTCACTGTTAGAACAATAATAAAAACTGCAGTGTATCAAGTACCCTCCAATACATAACTTCCTTCAGTCCCCAACAGCCCCAGGAGTTGGAAAGGAGTAACTAACCGAGACTCAGAGAAATTGTGACGTGCACAAAATCACACAAGTGGCCCTCAAACACCTGCTACCAAATTCCAGCCTCTCTCAATAGAAAAGTGGGTCATCGAACATCGGTTCTGAGCTTCAGCTTCCTCATCCAGCAAACGGGGCCAATAAGAATACCCAAAGAGTGGTTAAGAGAATCAAAGGAAGCCCTGCAATGGCTGTGAACACCTAGCCTGGGGTGTGGGGCACAGCAGCACTCAGTAAATTTTAAGAATCGTGATAATACAAAGTGGTATTAACGCAAGACAACTACAGCAATGTCCACAGGTCTGCAAGCGAGGAGAATCCCCAAAGAGTGAGGAGTAAGGCTAATGGCTGCCACGCATAGCAAGGCGAAAGCAAAAACATCGCTTTTCTTTTTGGAATGATTTTGTTTTTAGTATAATAAGTAGAAATTTGGAGGGAAACAAATGTAGAATATACAAAAATGTCCTAAAAGGAACTGGCATCTTTGGGGGAGCCTCAAACTAAATCTGGGATCACTGCCTCTAGGATGCCGGAAATAATAAGCTCAGGACCGGTGCCCCCTGGAGACAATATGTGCTGTGAGGAACTTGCCAGAGGATGGCGCTGTTTCCCTTGTCTGAGGGACCAAGGAGGCATTTATTGGCCTCAATAATATATTAGTGTTAGTCTTTCTTTCAGTCTTCCTTATCCTTTTTTTTCCCCCTTAAAAGAGACTCAGAAGCATCTCAAGCAAATCTCCAGGTAGTTGGGAAATAGATTCAAATCCACTCTCGATGAACAGCAACATTCCAGAGGAGGGATGCTTTGCAATAAGGAAGTTCATTGGAAAGACCAAGGAGAATGTGGTTACCTCCCCCTTTGGTCATGTGACTTAATCTACCATTAATCTACCATTAAGTGTGCTTGGAAAGATCTGGCCACTGTTAGACCCCGGGATTTTTGGTGTCGTTGTTTTGTTTTGTTCTGTTTTTGAAACCTTAAATCCCACAAACATTTTTATTATAAAGATGAACCCTGATAGTTGTGGTGGGCTTATCGGCAAGATTTCTGGTAGCAAGCATGGGCACCAAGACCTCCAAACTATCTGGATTCGCAGCAACGAGGATCAGCTACCAGGAGTCATACAGGATGGGGATGTCTTTGATCTCCTCCTTGGAAGCCTCGTCCATGTTATTTCCGGTAATAGGCCACCAAGGCTTCAGAGATGGACTGGTGGGTTGCGTAAATCTGGGCCACGTGACCGCCACCCTTCACTCAGTCGAGGATATGCACACCAGCAAACCACTCCTTGCCCAGAAGCAGAACAGGTTCCAGAAGCTTGTACTGCAGCCTGTGTGGTTTGATCATCTCCGGGGGCCACCCTTTCACTTTGATGAGGCCATTACCTCGTGTGCAGTGCCCCACGGCTGTGGATGTCTTTTTGCGTCCGAAGACCTGCACCAACGGTGGAGGGCCCTTGGACAGCATGGCTGCAGGCTAGACAGTAGTTCCAGCTCATCTATAAACTGGAAACAATTCAAACCACCTTAGAGACAGGCTTCAGAGTAATGATGGGAAAAGCTAGAGGGCTACCTCAGCTTTTCCTCCCAAGAGTCAGTGAGGCCTGAAAATCTCCACCCACTTCTAAGGCCCAGGTAGAAAGTCACTCCACTCTCAGTGCCTGCTTCCTGACAGGCCTGTGAAAGACAAGGAGGAATCGGTGTGGCTGAGGCATAGAAATGAGGTCGATCCAGGCTGTGGTCTTGCGCTTGAATCGTGAGCAATTGCCTACATGAGTCAGAACTTACGCAGTTGGTATATGAGCTCCAATGAAGGAAGTGACATGTGCAGCAAAGGATATAAATTCAGAAGAGAAATGTCAGGAGATGACACAGAACCCAGCACGACCAGAGGCTGAATCACACTGAGCTCAGACTCAGGTCCAAATAGGCCCTCAAACTGAAAATGTCAAACACCCAGCTCCAAACCTCTGTCCTCACCTGCTCCACACACAGCCTTCCCGTCTCAGCTAACAGCAACGCCATCCTTCCAAGCCCTCAGCCGGAGCCTGCTTAACTGCTCCCTCTCTCTCATATCTCATATCTCACATCCAATCCCATGGGCTCTGTCTTCAAGATAAACCCCCAAACCTCCTTCTCACCACCTCCGCTACACCCCCGGCCCCAGTTCAAACCATAGTCATCTTTTGCTAGTCTTCTTGTGAGAGCCTCTTAACTGGTCTCTCCACTTCCACCTTTGCCCACCATTCACCTTCTTCTCAAGAAAGCAGCCAGAGGGATCCTCTTAAAATCAAAGTAGGATGACACCTTAAAAGAACAACCCATAAAAGAACTGATAAACTGGTTTGCATCAAAATTAAAACTTCTGTTCAGAGGACATTTTTAAAGACTAATAATAATGGGGAGGGAACAGGAGGGGGAGTGGGAGGAGAAGCAGCAGCAAGCCACACAACAGGAGAAAATATTTGCGAAGCATATATCTGACAAAGGACTTGTACCCAGAACATATAAAGAACTCTCAAAATTCAAAAAGAGGAAAATAATCCAATTTTAAAAGCTGGGCAAACAATCTGAACAGACACTTCACCAAAAATAAGGTATGTGGATGGCAAATAAGCACATGAATAGATGCTCAACATGAATAGTCATTAGGAAAATGCAAATTAAAACCACGGTGAGCTACCACGACCCAGGAGTTTCCATCGTGGAGTAGCAGAAATGAGTCCAACTAGGAACCATGGGGTTGCAGATTCGATCCCTGGCCTTGATCAGTGGGTTAAGGATCCACCGTTGCCGTGAGCTGTGGTGTAGGTCACAGACACAGCTCGGATCTGATGTTGCTATGGCTGTGGCATAGGCCAGCAGCTGTAGCTCCAATTCAACCCCTAGCCTGGGAACTTCCATATGCTGCACGTGCAGCCCTAAAAAGCAAAAAAAAAAAAAAAAAAATCCACCCACCCTATGATCCAGCCATCCCACTTGTATGTATTTACCCCAGAGAATAG
The DNA here is from genome assembly GCF_016906955.1 of Phacochoerus africanus. Taxonomy (NCBI): domain Eukaryota; kingdom Metazoa; phylum Chordata; class Mammalia; order Artiodactyla; family Suidae; genus Phacochoerus; species Phacochoerus africanus. The sequence continues at coordinate 14,504,933 of NC_062548.1, forward strand.
GAAGCATATGCCCATATAAAGACTTAAATAGGAATGTCCACAGCAGCTTCATTTTTAATAGCCAAAAGCTAGAAACAACCCGAACATCCAGAGTACTGGAAAACAAATTATGGTAAAACCATACAAAAGAATACTACTCAGGAATGAAAAGATATGTGCTACTGATACAACACTGATGAATCTCAAAACAATTACACTGTGGGAAAGAGACCAGACAAAATAAGCATACATACTGCATGATTCCATTTATATAAAATTCTAGGGGAAAAAAGCTATTCTATAATGACAGAAAGCAGAATGGTGACTACCTGGGGATAAGTGACACAGAAAGGGGAGGATAAGAGCAAAAGAGAAAGATCAGAAAGAAGTACGAGGAAATTTGGAGGCGTGCTGGATGTGACTACTCTCTTGTGATGATGGCTTCACAGATATAAATTTAACAAATTTCCACAGCCATCAAAACTAAAAATAGGAAACTGGCCTACATCAAAAATTTAAAACATCTGTGCATCAAAGAACCCTGTCAGGAGTTCCTGCTATGGGGCAGAGGGTTAAAGATCCAGTGTTGTTTCTGCAGCAGCAAGGGTTCAATCTCTGGCCCAGTGCAGTAGGTCAAGGATTCGGCATTGCTGCAGTGTGGTATAGGTCGCAGCTCTGGCTCAGATTCAGTCCCTGGCCCAGAAACTTCCGTATGTCACAAGTGTGGCCAGGAAAAACAAACAAACAAACAAACAACAGAACCCTGTCAACTGAGTGAAAATGCACCCTAGAGATGAGAAAATGTATTTGCTAATCACACATTAAAGGGGTTACTACTTAGGATCTATAGAGAATTCTCACAATCCGATTATAAAAATAAATAACCTGATTTTAAAATGGGCAAAGGACTTGAATAGACATTTCTTCAAGAATATATACCAGTGGCCAACACACATGTGAAATAATGCTCAAAATCACTAATCACTAGCGAAATGAAAATCAAAACTACAATGAGGTACTACCTCATACCCACTGGACAGAAGAGCTGCTATCAAAACAACAACAACAACAAAACCAGGAAATAACAAGTGTCAGAAAGGATGTGAAGAAATTGGAAGCCATGTGCTTGGTTGATAGGAACGTCAGGTGGTACAGCTGCGATGGAAAACAATATGGCAGTTACTCAAAAAATTAAAAACAGAATTCCCATATGATTCAGCAATTCCAGTTCAACGTTTCTACCCAGAAGAATGGAAAGCAGGAGTTTCCCTTGTGGCTCAGTGGAAGCCAATCTCACTAGCATCCATGAGGACAGAGTTTGATCCCTGGCCTCACTCAGTGGGTTAAGGATCTGGCATTGCCATGAGCTGTGGTGTAGGTCGCAGATGTGGCTCAGATCCTGTGTTGATATGGCTGTGGTATAGGCCTGCAGCTGCAGCTCCGATTGAACTCCTGGCCTGGGAACCTCCACGTGATATGGGTACAGCCTTAAAAAGACCAAGAAATAAATAAATAAAATTTAAAAAGAATGGAAAGCAGGGTCTCCAAGAGCTGTCTGTACACCCATATTCATGGTAGCATTCTTCACAGTGGCCAAATGGTGAAGCAACCCAACTGTCCACTGACAGATGAAGAGACTTAAAAATGTAGTGAACAAGAGTTTCTGTCATGGCTCAGTGGTTAACGAATCCACCTAGGAACCAGGAGGTTGCGGGTTCCATCCCTGGCCTCGCTCAGTGGGTCAAGGATGTGGCATCGTGGTGAGCTGTGGTGTAGGCCGGCGGCCACAGCTCCGATTGGACCCCTAGCCTGGGAACCTCTATATGCCGCGAGTGCATCCCTAGAAGACAAAAAAAAAAAACGTAGTAAATAAAAAGAATGGACCATCAGTCTTAAAAAGGAAGGCAATTCTGACACATACCATAACATGAATGAACCTTGAGGACATTATGCTAAAATTAGCTATTCCCAAAAACACAAAGTACACATTATCCACCAACAGGAGACACCTAGAGTGGGCAAATACAGAAAGTCAAATACGCAAGTCGAATGGTGGTTGCCAGGGGCTGGGGAGAGAGGAAAATGGGGAGTTTTTGTTTCATGGGTATAAAGTTTTCATTTGGCAAGGTAATGTTTGTCACAGGACAATGTGAATGATCTATTATTTTTTGGCCATACCCACAGCAAGCAGAAGTTCCTGGGCCAGGGATCAAAGCTGTGCCACACGGGTGACAATGCCAGATCCTTAACCCACCAAGCCACCAGAGAACCCCTGAATGGTCTTAATAGTAATAAATCATATGATTAAAAATGGTAAAGATGGTAAATTTTGTGTTATGTGTATTTCGCCATAATGTAAAAAAAAAGTTTAATCATTAACTTGCACACTTAAAATGTGTAGTTTACTGTTTGTTATTTTCACCTCCATAAAGCTTTTTAAATGTTTTTAATTATTATTTTTTTTTAACCATGTAGGATCCTATCCCTACTCTGCTCCAAGCCTTCCAGGGGCTTCCCATCTCATTCGGAGAAAAAGCCAAGTTCTGAGAATGACCTAAAAGGCCCTACATGATCCGGCCCTGAACTCTGGGTGCCCTCATTCCCACTTCTCTCCCACTCAGCCCACGCCAGCTACACCAGCTTCCTTGCTGTTTCTCAAATACACCAGGTTCCCTCAGGGGGCGTTTGCACGTCCCGTCTGCTTTGCCTGGAAAGCTTTTCCCCCAGGTAACTTCAGATCTCACTTCCTCACCTCTTTCAAGGATTTACACAAATGTCACTATCTCAGATGGGCCTTTCCTGACATGTATTTAAAACTGAAATGCATCCCCACTTCAAATGCCCCCAACCCCCTGCCCTGCTTTCTTTTTCTGCATAGCACTTATCACAGTCTAGTATACCACATTTTACTTATTTTGTTTGTGTTTCTAACCACTAGAATTAAGCCCAGAAATACAGGAATCTTGTTTTGCTCATTAGTTATATCCCCAGCCACTGGTAGAGTGCCTAGCCCATAGCAGGTGCTTCATATTTGTTGAATAAACAAATGAGTAAAGGAATAAATGAAGGAATGAAGAGACATAATCTGACTTTGACAACTAAGCATCAGGATCCTTTATGAAGACACCCCCACCCAGTCTATGTAGTTAGACATCTATAAATCTTTAGGGTTTAAAAATCTCTTTACACAGACTCAGTCTTTTCCAGCCCTCACAAAAGTGCTCTGCTATGACACCAATTAGCATTCCCTTTCTACATTATCAAAAATGTTAACTTGCTCAAGATCACATGGGCCACAAATGGCAAACCCAGCGTTTAATCCAAGAATTTGTCATCAGCTACCAAGTCCCACCACACCACACTGAGTGCCTAAATTTGTTCCAACTCTCATATCCTTTCATTTCATTCACAGCGGCATTGCTGACAGATCTTAACAGTTCAGCAGGTAACCCTTGTGCCATAAATTTCTATTTGTCACACCCCAAACTCAGTATTTTAGAAGGCTACCCTTCTGGTTTTTAAATGGAAATTGATGACATCGTATGCAGGAGCACAGGAGCTGCAAACTCTCTCCCGAATCTCTCCATCTACCTGGAGGCAGAAGTAGAAAAGTCAGAAGCACTCAGAGCTGCAGGCCCCCACCCCCAGCGGGGATGTTATCCCGTCATTACCAGGCCCAAGCACCCCCAACACTTAGGAGGTTCAGGGCGTGGTTTAGCAGCCAGGGCAAACAAAGAAGGAGGTGCAGCTGGAGCCACCCATGCGTGGACAGCACTCTCCCCTCACCGCTCGAGGCGGCCCGACATCTCTGAGCATCTAGAAGAGAACACAAACAGGTTTTTATGAGAGCTGTAACCCAATTGACAAAGGCGCGCTCTCTCAGCCTGGAAATGTCCCTGCTCTGAACCAGTTGCCTTGCCAACAAGCCACATGCTTCCACTCTGCAGAATCCAATTTCTGAGCAAAGTGACAGTGACAGGTCCAGAGACATGATACACAATTCCAAGGTGACTTTGAACACCTGCTGAATAGCTAAGAACAATGTGGATCCCTGGACGTACTTAGCAACATGGGAGGCATGCTGGGCAAAGGCAGGTTGTGCCTGGTTTATGCCACAGCCCCTGCCTCCCCCACCCCATCTCAGCATCCTGCCAACTACAGATAACATGTAGCCATGTCCTTTCTCAACATCATCACTATAATCTTATAAATACTTGCATGGGACTCGCTCTCTAAATGTATTAAGTTATTTAGTGCTCAAGACAACCCTATGAGGTAGGAACCATTAGAATCCCATCTCAGATGAGGACACAGAGACATAGAAAAGGTGTTAAGTGATTTACCCTAATTCACAGAGCTAGAGAAAGGTAGAGTCAGGATTTGAACCTAGACAGTCTGTCTCCAGACTCCAGCCCCGAAACACTCTACTATACTGACAATCTCTTTAATATGCCCTAAATGGTAAGGCTGAGACAGTTCTAGTTATCATCACTGTGTAACAAAGCACCCCAAACTTTGTAAAATAAAACACCCATTTTTATTATGCTCATGGACACTGTGGGACAGGAATTTGGACAGAACACAATGGGGCAGCTCGTCTCTGTCCACAAAGTCTTTCTGGGGCATCAACTAAAAAGATTCAAAGTTGAGAGTGACCCAGCCATTGGGAATCAACACCATCGATACCATCTGAAGACATCTGCGCATCTGGCGATCCACGCTCGAGATTTACTGGGACCTCAGATGGGTCTGTCGGCACCTCACGTGGCCTCTCCATGTGGCCTGGGCTTCCTGTCGGCATGATGGCTGGGTTCCAAAAGCAAGTGTCCCAAGAGGCAGAAAAGAGAACTGTCAGCTTCTTAAGACCAAGACCCCCAATTGGCACAGCGTCAATTCCAGCATATTCTATTGGTCAAGAAGTCACAAAGTCCATATTCAAGGAGAAGGAACACAGATCCCAGCAATCGAAGAATCTTGGAGTCAATTTTTTTTTTTTCAGCCACATCTGCGGCATAGGGAAGTTCCCAAGCTAGGGGTCGAATCAGAGCTACAGCTGCCGGCCTACACCACAGCCACAGCCACGCCAAATCCAAGCCACGTCTGCAACCTACACCTCAGCTTTTGGCAATGCCACATCCTTAACCCACCAAGCGAGGCCAGGGATCAAACTCACATCCTCATGGACATTAAGTCAGGTTCTTGACCCTCTGAGCCACAACAGGAACTCCAGAATCACTTTTTTAATACCACCAATGAAATCGTTTAGTCCGACCCCTTCAGTTCTAGCTGAACAGCTGAAGCTCAGAGAAGTTAAGTGATTTGTTTAAGGTCGCTTAAGGTGTGCTACTGGCAGACAGAACCCAAGTGCCTTTGTTGTGCCCTATGTCATACTCTTTGCCACTGCTTCTCACCTGGCTATACCCTGGAGTCACTTGGGGAACTTTTTTAAATGCCGATGCCCGGGTCCTAGGTGTTTGGATTTGGAGTTCTACCAAGACACAGAAATTTGTAAAAACCCCTCAGGGTCTCTAACTTATAGCTGCGTGAGAGCCACGCTTCGTGCAATTCCCGAAGATGGTTCACGCAGGTCACACCGGCCACAGTCTCACTGTGGCTCAGCCTTCGCATAGATCCTAGCCTGCCATGGGGACGGCCCCACTGAGAACAGATTTCTGACACTACCTGGATCACAGACTCCCTCCTGAACAATTCTCCTTTTTGAGATCCCCCTCCTTGGCTCCCGCCCCTTCCCACCTTCCACGTGCCCCTCAGAAGCGAGACATCTCTCTTCACACTCCAATCCTCAGCGAGGAGGCCAGTCCACCTCTTGGCCACCATCTGCCAAGTCCAAGAATTGGGTTCTACCTTTGGGATTCCTCACGAGTGGAGACCCAAAAGCCAGATTTTCCTGCTCAATCCACCTCACCCCCATGCCCTGACCTGACATGTCCCTCCAGCTCCAAATACGCCTTCCTCCTCCTACTGGGCCGTACAGCACTGGGGTGGAAGTGCTGCCTAAATCATGCAAGAGTTGATTCCGTGGAACCAAGGGTCAATTTTCTGAGAAACAAAAATGATCCTAACAGCTTGGCTGTTTCACTGAAATAATTGGTCAGTTGCGTCACATGTCACACATCAAAAGAAACTGGCTAAAAGCATTGGACTAAATAAAAAAAAAAAATTTTTGTCTTTTTTGGGGCCACACCCATGACATATGGAGGTTTCAAGGCTAGGGGTCAAACTGGAGCCGTAGCCACTGGCCCTACACCACAGCCACAGCAACGCCAGATCCAAGCCACATCTGTGGCCTACACCACAGCTCTTGGCAATGCCAGATCCTTAACCCACTGAGCGAGGCCAGGGATCAAACCTGTGTCCTCATGGATACTAGTCAGATTTGTTTCTGCTGAGCCATGATGGGAACTCCCTCAAATATTTTTAATGTATCTCCTCAGATTCAGAGTCTCATGAGGCTGGATTTTTTTTTTTTTTTTTTTATGGCTACACCCAGGGCACATGGAAGTTCCTGGATCAGGGACTGAGTCTGAACCACAGCTGCAACCTATGCTGCAGCTGAAGCAACAGCAGACCCCTTTAACCCACTGCACTGGGTTGGGGTTGGAACTCACAGCTCCACAGCAACCTGAGCCGCTGCAGTCAGATTCTTAACCTGCTGTGCCACAGCAGGAGCTCCTCATGAGGCTGGATTTTAAAAGAAAGTATCAGTGAAGAAGAAGTCTTTCTGACACTGCTATTCTACTGGAGTTACTGATTTATATTAGGTCAAGAGAAGATCTCTACAGTTTTTGTCATGTGTACATTATCTCCTGAGAATAATTTTATAAAATATATTTACTCTTCACTTTACATGAAGATGAACTTTTCTAAACTTCCCAGGTGTGGAGTTCCCGCTGTGACTCAGCAGGTCATGAACCCGACCAGTATCATGAGGATGTAGGTTCAATTCCTGGCTTCGCTCAGTGGGTTAAGGAGCCGGCGTTGCCATGAGCTGTGGTGTAGGCCACAGACGCGGCTCGGACCTGGCATTGCTGTGGCTGTGGCCTAAGATGGCAGCTGTTGCTCTGATTCAACCCCTAGCCTGGGAATTTCCATATGCCACAGGTCCAGCCACCCCCCCAAAAAAAAGTAAACTTCCCAGGCTTTTTTTTTTTTGGTAAACTGAACCCTAAGGTAAATGTTTCAAAGAGAAGGTATTTAAAGGAATTCCTTTTTTTCTTTTTGCCATACCCACAGCATGCCAAAATTGCTAGACCAGGCATCTAACCCAAGCCATAGCAGTGATCCGATCCACAGTAGTGACAACGCCAGATCCTTAACCCACTGAGCCACCAGGGAACTCCTAAAGGAACTCTTTATCAAGGTTCATTATACTATTCTAATTTTTGCATTTGCTTGAAAATTTCCATAATAAGATTAAAAAGGAAGGAAAGGAAAGTGAGAAGGAGACAGGGAGAAAAGGAGGGAGGAGAGCTGATCAGCCCACAGGGGATTCTATGGTAAATTAACAAATCTCAATATAAGCTAAAACCAGTAATACCCTCCCTCCCATAAAAACAAACAACAAGAACAAAAAACTTAAACCAATAGTTATTATATCTCTGTGTCTAGGTATACGTGTCTGTTTTTAACTTGTATATATGTCTATGTCAATATATATGGCATAAATGTGATTTATATCATATGTCTTATAAATTCTAATTTCTCTAGTCTAAAAATGTAAAATAATTATTCTTATCAGCATTCATCTCCATCAGTCTTCGTTTCTTCTTTCTCCCCCTCCATTTAGGTCTCACTCCTGGGCAAGCGAGAGAGTCACATCCATTTTCGCTTACGAAAGTCCCATCTGCTATATATATGCTCTAAGACATCTTTGGGTCACTCTTTGGGTGGACAGAGTGACATTCCATGCAGCCTGCAATCACTTCCTCTACCTGCCACTTCACCTGCCTCGGTTTTCCTCAGGAAATTCCTAGTCCCACCCCAGTCCGTGATACACAGTTCCTCAGTGCCCCATGCACTGACATAAACTCTGAAGGGCATTGCTTTGCAGGTCAAAGTGTTTAGGAGACACTCGCCCACGTGGATTCCCAGGGCTGTGAGAGACAAGAAGGGGAAGCCAATCAGAGCTGGAAGAAGAGCCTCTGGGTTGGCACAGCCCCAGAAGAAAGAGCATGTGCAATGTCAGAAACTAGGGCAAGGTGGCACCTTGGCAGGTCACTGAGATCATCCTGAAGAGGCAACATGGCATCTGGCTCCTGCAGTGATATGTTTATTTCCTTCTATCTCTCTGCACATAGCCTGGCAGGCACTTAAAAGCCCAGTCATCACTGGATAGATCATGACTGGTATTACCACATCCCTACTCCCATTCTTAAGTATGAAGATAAGGAAATTAAAAAATAAATAAGTCAACAAATGTCCATAAAATAATTTCCAGCAAAATCTTTGGGCAGAAAAAGACATAACTGTAAATGCTGAAGTTGTAAGCTATGGGATGGTCATTTTCGTATATAAATACATGACGACATATTCCATGAAGGGTAGATACCGGCCGTTCGTTTGTCTAAAAGCCAATGTTTAAGTGGATAAAAATTATACAAGAGGTTGAGCAATATCTAAGTTAACAAAAATTATAGCAAATATCAATGAGCATGATATTCTTGAAATGGAAAAAACGTGGAAATTCTCAGCCCTTTCTTTCTCAACCCTTTATTTACTCCTCTCCCCAAAGGATGCCTTCGAATTGATGCTTCCTATCAGTTTGTGGGAAACTGTATTTTCTAACCACTGCCTCAATAATACCCCTACCTCACCTGCATTTCTTACAATGTGATTTCAGTATTCCTCTTATTGAGAAGCAGGGGTGTGTGGTTTCTGCTCTTGAACCTGGGAGGGCTTGTGACTATGGAGAAAGTGATGTATTGCAATGTCCAAGGCTAGGTCAAGAGACACATGGCTCTCTTGATATGCTTACTCTTGAAACTGAGTCCCCATGCTACACAGGGAAGCCCAGGCCACATGCAGAAGCCACATGTGGGTGTTCCAGTCAACAGCGATAACCACCACACAGAGCTGTCATCAGGGAGCCTTTGAGACGACTCCGGCCCAACTGTCACTGAAACCACATGGGAGACTCTGAGCAAGAACCACCTAGCTGAGCTTAGCCAGCCTCCAGAACCATGAGAGACAATAATAATAATAAAATAGTTACTGTCTTTTAAGTCACTAGCTTTTCAAGTAGTATCATGTACCAGAAGATAACTGGAACACATCATTATAAAGCAATTGCCATAACACTATTGAATAGTATGCATACTGTGATAGTATAAGAAGAAAACTTAATTTCATCAAGACCAGTTGTCCATCCAATGATGAGCCTCTTCCAATAAAACCTTGGTCCTCTGCAATATTCAGAGCAACCACATGTGAATCTTTTGTTTTGATCATGAAGAGTTACAACAAGCTTAATAATTAAGAGTTTAGACTCCAGAGCCAGACAGATCTGGACTGGTCACACCTTCTAGCTGCACCTTGTGCACGTCAGTCCAGTTCTGTTTTCTCAATGGGGATAATAATAGCACATACATGGTTATTATAAGTGTCAAATGAGATATGGTGTACAAAGCATGGTGCCTAGCACAGAATAAGTGTCCAATAAATCTGACGTCCTATTATTTTGAGAATGAATGGTGATGTTATTATCAATATTTTTCAAATTCAGTCTATAAATATATTTCACATCCTGTATCTGTCATAATCCTGAGATGTAGGACTTAGTATTATTCACAATTAAAGAAACCAGTTCGGGAGTTCCCCTGTAGGGCAGTGGGTTAAGGATCCGTTACTCTCACTGCAGCAACTCAGGTTGTTGCTGTAGCACAAGTTGAAACCCTAGCCTGGGAACTTCCACATGCCATGGGTGGACCAAAGGAAAAATAAAAAAGAAACCAGTTCAGAAAGGTCATCTGTCTTGCCTAAGAGCACACAGCCTGAGGACTGTGTCCTAGCTCATGTCCCCCTCTCACCACAGCACCCTCTCTACCATGTGGCTTTCCAGCCCATGATTAAGCACTTTCAATGATGGGGAACTCACGACCCACGGAGGCAGCCTTATAATCCATCCTCTAATAGCTCCATGTGGAGCATGTTTATCCTATCTATCTGCATGGAACATCCATCCACTGGTCTAACTCTGCCCTGCAGGGCCTCCAGGATCAAATCTGCTCTCTCATTCACATAACAGCCCTTGAATTTCTAAAGGCTCAATAGCATAACCCCCACCACGTCCTCTTTCCTCCAGCTCAACATCCCCAGGTTCTTTAGCCACTCCTCCTCCAGCACAAAACTATGAATCCCCTTCCCACGAAGGCTTCCTTCTCTGCCTCAGGCTTGACAAGAGGCACATACTACTGATGACCGAAGAAGCTTTTATCCTGCCCCTGGAGGCTTGTAATACATTTATGCTTTCTCAGAATGACACATACTCCAAGAGTACTAAGAATTCCTGTCAATCTCTCTGGCATCATGAAGGACTCTGGCATTTCACCATATAATCTTTTCTTTCCTCCCAAGGGGTTGCCTCTTAGAGAAAACTGTCATATTCTTCAGCCAAGAGGAGCCAAAGTGTTCTGAGGCAGAGAGGCTTAACCTCTGCCATGTGGTTCCTTCCACACATTGTCCTGATGCATCAGCTTGTGGTAAAGGAGCTAAAAGAACCTGCAGACATGAATACTGGCTTCATCCCAGCTCCCCCAGGCCTCAACAGCCTCAGAGAGAAGGAAAATGTCTTCGTCAGGATAGGCTACATTATGCTGGGGTAACAGAGAGTGCTAAAAATCTCCATGGCTTAGCAATTAAAATCTAATCTTTATTCAGGCAAAGTTCACCATGGATCTGGCAAAAACCCTAAGGCAGTTTTCTTTCAAGCGGTGACTCATGGATCCAAAAGGTTTGCATTTTATAGCCTCACATCTAGAAAAACATAGCTTCCAGGGCACTGTGGCAAGGGAAGAGCCAGCTCTTAACTGCTTCAACCTAGAACCAAGACCACTTCTGCCTAGAGCCCATGGACCAGAACTAGTCATATGGCTCAACCTAGCTACAAGGGGACTGGTAAATGTATGTGAGCACATAAATAGCCAAGGAGCAGTAAGTATTCCGCCATACAATCTTACTGGCCCTTTGACCCTGAAACATCTCCCACGGATCTAGGGGAATCACTGTGATACCAAGCTCCCCTGCGTCCCCTTCTGATGACTCATAGTCTCCTCAGCAGCCATGGTGTCTGATGGCTGCTGTCACCAGTATCACTCTCTGAGCCCATGCATAGTGATTTTTGTTGGCAGTTATAGGAAATTCCCTTCTCTCTACCTCTCCGCCTCCCACCTCCCTCTCTCTCTCTCTCCCTCTCCTGCCATTGACCTCCATGGGGCTTTTCTCATTTCTTCTCTGAATCAATCTTAACTGGTTCTTAACTGGTTTCCATTCCTCTCTCTGCTACACCATCCTCCATTACCTTTTTAAAATTCCAACCTGAGTATTCACTTCTTCTGCTTCACATCTTATCATTGCCACTGTACCCACAGGATAGATCCAATTTCCTTAGAACTGAGTGGAAAAAAAAAAAAAAAACAACTTTTAATAGTCTGGTCCCAAAGACCCTTCCAGCCTCAGGAACCAGTGCCCCATTCCTGTGTTGCCCATGCTCAAGCCCCCTAAACTCATGCCAACTTCTCTAGATGCAACAGCACTAGAGTGTTCCTTCCAATCTACAGCTGCTGTAGAAACTCTACTGACCCTGCAATACCCAGCTCAAGTATCCCATCCTCTATGACAACTTCTCCAATTCTCTCCAGCAGAGCTAGAGGACCCCCACTCTGGGTTCCGAATACCTCAATTGTACTTCTCTGTTGGCACGTACATCTCTTCCACTTGATGAGTTTCTCATCAGCAATGGCTGTGCTTTATTCATCCCTGTAACCCAGTGTATAGAAAAAATCCTGGCCCAGGGTACCTATCAATAAATGTTGAATAAGCCCATGCTACAAATTGCCCCATTCTATCTAATACGGCTGAGAAAGAAGCCATTCCCTCATACACTGCTTTGCTTTTATTCCAAAATAGGAAACGGATAAAACGACCATTTTTTATCTCATAGCCTGGGCTAGAGGCTTGAAAGGGGAGCAATAAACCCCCAAGAATTTTCCCAGCATCTTAAAGACCAAAAGCTCCAAGGGTACCACTTTGACTATCTGGATTGTTCTAAAGTGAACTTTCTACCTCATTTGGGAAATCCTGTGAGAATGGGCTGAAAATAAATAGCTGTTTGATTAGCCCCATATTGGGCTATTTTGATGCATTTCCCCATGCCCTGAAATGAACGGAAAGCATATATGAAAGCCCTGGTTATTCCAAGGAGGGGTAGGGGAGACTCAAAAACTCTCCAGAAAGCCTTCAGCACTGTAACTAAATGTTAATGTTTAAAGATACACCAATATTTCAGGAAGCCATTGGTAGTGCCACACTAAAGCTCATTCTAGCTTTAAAGAGAAATATTTGACTTGGAGGGACAGACCCCATGCTGGCTCCAAGATAAACTTTCCTGGCTCTCTCAGGCCAATTTTAATGCTAAGAGCAGCTCCATTGGAGTAAAAGTTCATTTTTTGAGAGACAAGCTGTGAATTATGCTACAGGCTGAGCTGAGCAGTTGGTCTTTTGCTGATGAAGGCAGAAGCCTGAATATGATACAGAAGCAGAGGGGGGAGCCAGGGACATCTGAGGGGGATTATCACAGAAGGTCAGACTAATTAAATCGAGAGAAGTCACCAGAGAGCGGGAGCTCCCACACACACCGTCTTCAAATGCTCTGACACATGCAGGGTTTGATAAGAAAAAGAGGGTTGAATTGCCACTTTCATCTGCCTGGAAGGACAACAGTCAACCAAATAAAACTTTTTAGTATTGGTTTAAGCCCAGGCAGGGAGGGGGAAAGAACTGAAGGCACTGCCAATTCGTAACGATGCAGCTGAATCACAGACAGGGAGAGTGGGAGAGGTGACGTGCAATTGTCTCTCTGGTTAGTCACTTAACGCATGATTGTCACACACCTTCCATGTGCTGCACACAGTGCTGGGTGCAAGGGATAAAAACAAGTCGGAAATAGTCCCTGCCCTCAAGGAGCTCACAACAATTCATGTACATGTAACAGTATTATACAGCGTTGTCGATGCTCTAACAGAGTTATCAAATAAAGAATGTTAGGAGCACTCTTGGGAGAATCTAACTAGCCAAGAGGTGCCAGGGCTGGTAACTTAAAGGAGCTGACACATGAGCCAGCCCTTAAGACTAAGAATTCTCTACAACTTTAACAGCCAAAACCAAACAACCCAATTGAAAAATGGGCAGAAGACCTAAATAGACATTTCTCCAAAGAAGACTTGAAACAGACATGGCCAACAGACACATGAAAAAATGCTCAACATCACTAGTGGAGAAATGCAAATCAAAACTAAAATGAGGTACTACTACTTCCCACCAGTCAGAATGGCTATCATTAATAAGACTACAAATAACAAATGCTAGAGAGGGTGTGGGGCAAAGGGACCCCTCCTGCAATGTTGGTGGGAATGTAAATTGGTAAAAGCACTATGGAAAACAGTATGGAGGTACCTCAGAAAACTAAATATAGAACTCCTGGGCATACATCCAGATAAAACTATAATTTAAAAAGATGCATGCACCCGCATGTTCATAGCAGCACTATTCACAATAGCCAAGACATGGAAACAACCTCAATGTCCATCAACAGATGAATGGATTAAGAAGATGTGGTACACAGGGAAGTCCCATCATGGCTCAGCAGTAATGAACCCGACTAGTATCCATGAGGATGCATATTAGATCCCTGGCCTCACTCAACAGGTTAGGGACCCAGCATTGCTGTGAGCTGTGGTGTAGGTCACAGAGGCGGCTTGGATCCCATGTTGCTGTGGTGTAGGCCAGCAACTACAGCTCCAATTTGACCCCTAACCTGGGAACTACCATTTTCTGTGGGGTTCAGCCCTAAAAAGCAAAAAAAAAAAAAAAAAAAGAAGAAGAAGTGGTACATGTATATGCAATAGAAAGCTACTCAGCCATAAAAAAGAATAATGCCATTTGCAACAACATGGATGGAAACAGAGATTCTAATACTAACTGAAGTAAGTCAAAAAGAGAAAGACATCGATGCCGTATGATATCACTTACATAAAGAATCTGAAATATGGCAGAGGAGTTCTTGTGGAGCAGTGGTTAACAAATCCGACTAGGAACCATGAGGTTGCAGGTTCAATCCCTGGCCTTACTCAGTGGGTTAAGGATCCGGTGTTGCCGTGAGCTGTGGTGTAGGTCGCAGATGTGGCTCGGATCCCACGTTGCTGTGGCTCTGGCGTAGGCCGGTGGCTACAGCTCCGGTTAGATCCCTACCTTGGAAAATCCATATACAGCGGGAGCAGCCCTAGAAAAGGCAAAAAGACAAAATAAATAAATAAATAAATAAATAAATAAAACAAAATATGGCAGAGATGAACCTACCTACAGAACAGAAGCAGACTCACAGGCATGGACAGCAGAGTTGTGGTTGCCAAGGGGGAAGGGGAGGGTGTGGGATGGACTGGGAGCTTGGGGTTAACAGATGCAAACTGTTACATTAAGAATGGATAGGGAGTTCCCATTGTGGCTCAGCAGGTTACAAAACCAACTAGTAGCCATGAGGTGGCAGGTTTAATCTCTGGCCTCATTCAGAGGGTTAAGGATCCAGCAATGCGTGAGCTATGGTACAGGTCACAGATTCAGCTCAGATCTGGCATTGCTGTGGCTGTGGCTGTAGCCAGCAGCTGTAGCTCTGATTTAACCCCTAGCCTAGGAATTTCCATATGATGCAGGTATACCTATAAAAAAACAAACCAACAAACAAACAAAATCCAACTGTATGATATCACTTATATGTGAAATCAAAATAAATGAATAAGTAAACCCATAGAAACAGGAGTAGAAGGATGGTTTCCAGGGGCCAAGGGGTGGGTAAAACAGGGAAATGTTGCCACAGGGTACAAACTTTCTAAGTTCTGGGGACCTGATGTACAGCGTGGGTGACTATAATTACCAAACTGTATTACATACTTGAAAGTGTCTAAGAAAATGAATCTTAAATATTCTCAAAACAAACAAAAAAAAAGAAATGATAATTATAGGAGATGACAAAGATAACTAACCCTACTATAGCAATCATTTTGTAGTATATAAATGTATCAAGTCATCACATTGTACCTTAAACCCACAAAATGTTAAATGTCAACTATATCTCCATCAATCTGGGAGAAAAAAAGTGTTAGATATTCCATAAATAGAAAGACATTCATTGGCTCTCTGTGTGCAGGTGGATTACTAAACTCATAAAACATGACCTCAAATATCCAAAGGTTCCTAAAGCTCTGGGTCTGTGCTGGGCTGGCCCCTGAGTTTAAAATTCAGATGGAGGAATTCTCTTGTAGTGCAGTGGGTTAAGGATCCGGCATTGTCACTGCAATGGCTTGGACTGCTGCTGTGGTGCAGGTTCAATCCCTGGCCCTGGGAACTCCCGCATGCTGCAGGTGCGGCCAAAAAAACCAAAAAAAAATGAGATGAATATTTCACATTTCCCCAACTACAAAGAGAAGGGGGAAAAAATGGCATCCCAGAGCATGGAAAGAGCTCTTTTAGATTACGTAGCCCAGGGCTCAAAGATGGGCTTCACCGCACAGATATACATCATCTGACGAGGAGTGGCTGCCCTCGGTGATGGGAAGAAATGAGGCTGCATCTCAGCCCAAAGGGGGAGAAAAAGTGTGATGGAATTTTTTACATCTGCCATGACTCTGGGAGAAGAAAGACAGTATTACTGGAGCCCCAGGCACATGCCTTTGTGAACGGTTAGGGAAACTAAGGCAACAAAGCGATGTATCCAGTAGACCCAGCTCGCCAGGGTCCAACCTGTCTCCTACCCTTTGGTCATGTACATTCTCCTTCCCAGCATGTTCGATGGACCAACCTCATTCTCTCTTCTTAGTTCTTGTTTTCTCATCAATTCACACACCTAAACACTGTGCAACACCAGCCAGAAGCTCCTCCTTCCTGAGCCTCTGATTCCAGGCCTTTCTTTCTCCTATAACAGGTCGGAAATTCAGACAGTCTGCAGCTCTTCAGCTGCTCCATGGGGCTCCACAGCGAGGTCAGTTTCCTGACCCTTCAAAAATGGCCCTACTTAAGCCATTCTTGGGTTGGCAGTTTTTTGATATGACACATCTCATCTCCTGCCCCTGGGCCTTTACCTAGATTGACACTTAGCAAACTCGACTTAACTAGTGTTTGAGTTGTAGCTGGTCCTGTATTTCTAAGCCACCAGATCCTTCAGAGAAGGGGCTGGGGCTATGTATTCTACACAGCACATGACATAGGGCACACAGTAAATATATGTGAAATGAGAAAATGAGAGGTCATAACCAAGTCTCGTGTTACTCTTTTACACGTCAGAGCTTCGTTTTTAAATCTGATAGAAAAATGCCTTTCTCCCCCTTTTTGCTGGACAACACACTTGAATCCCACCACTGAAGCTTCTGTACCATTTTTCTAGGTAGTCGCCTTGTCTGTCTCACAGCCCTTCACTCTTTTATGGTTTAGGACAGTGGTTTTCCAATTTTATTTTAGCAGCAGAACTCTTAGGTCAAATGAAATACTGCACCAAGCCCCAAAGATAGAAGGGCAAAATGGTGCCCTGCTCACATCCTGCTGACTCCTTGCAGCAGCCCCTGACCCAGCCCCTCCCCGCCCCCAGTGCCCCCAGATCTCTGGCACTCAGAGGGTCTCTCACCAGCCTCCCGCTTATACCCTTCTCTCCAGTATCCTTCCTCTAGCCCAATCTCTACTCAGCAGCCAGCCTAATTTTAGCACTGGTCCAATCTGAATATCCCTTTCAACCTGTCACTCCTTGGTGCCATCAAGCTCCAACCCTCCCTGCTGGCTCCATAACAAGAACTTAATTTTAATCATACATCCGAACCTCCACTTCTTTCCTCTCCTTATGTCATTCCAGCGTCCACCGAATCTCCTCTACACACGGTGCTCCGGAGACTTCCTTCCACAGCCCCCTCCTTACTGAGTCTCCCCTGTCCTCAGTTAGCCCAGGGTCTGCCCTAACCCCAAGCTCAGCCCCACCCCCAAGCTCAGCCCCTTTTGGATCCCATGCTTGGCACTACTCTTCACTCACGCCAATATCCAGGGAGTCTCCCTAAACCCTCCACATCCAGTGCTGGGATTTGGCCTCATGAATTCATCTTAAATCCATGCCACTCCCCCCTCCTCACTGCCATGGCCTTATTTGGGACTCTCACCTCTCTTAAAGATTTCTGGAAATGCATCCTGATGGGTCTCTCTGCCTCGCCAATTCACCTTGTCCTGAGCTGCAAGGTCATCCACCCCAATTACAGTCCCTTTCCACTGCCCCCTCCCTCGGCTTAAAACCTTTCAACAGCTCCCACCGGCTTCTGCATCAAGGTCCAGGTCCTCAGCTGAGTTTAAAAGGCTATATTCATCCTCTGGCTCCCACCCTCTTTTCATCTCCTTCCACACCCCCAGGCTGAGCCAGCTGTTCAGCCACCCCGAACCATCACCATTTTTCCACAGGCCCATTTCTCTCTCACCTCGAGAAAGCTGAAGTTCCACCCATGCACACCAGGATAGAATCCATTGTTAAAAACAGAAAGACTTCTGAACGGGTTGGGAAATGGCCACTGCCCCCAGCGCCGCCTGCTATCCCAGCCATTCCACCCCTACCTCCAGCAACCGCAGTGTGAACATCTGGCCCAACAAGGAGGAAAGTTGTTAAACACCTTGGCTCTCACACCACCTGGGAGCCTCTGCATGTACCCGCTGCCTGGACTGGCCTTTTCTGAGGCCCTGGTGTCCCGTACTGCTCCCCTATGACATGCCTGTCCCCAACCCCTGGGGCAAGGGCAGGAGGCTCCTTCAGTCTCATTGCGTCACTGCCTCCTCT
Organism: Phacochoerus africanus; assembly: GCF_016906955.1. Taxonomy (NCBI): domain Eukaryota; kingdom Metazoa; phylum Chordata; class Mammalia; order Artiodactyla; family Suidae; genus Phacochoerus; species Phacochoerus africanus. Next base: position 14,523,000 of record NC_062548.1, read on the forward strand.
CCCTTCCTGTGGAAGCTTCTTTGTGCTTTGATCATACAATTTGCTGGTTTTATTGTGATTTCTGACTCATCTCTCCCTCTCCCACTCAACCAAGAGCTCCCTGGGAGCAACAGCCACATTTTATCCACATCATGGATGCTCAGTATGTGTTTGGTGGACCAGGGCTTCTAGCAATTTAGAAAAGCCTCACCTCCTTATAGCTCTCCACCTCTTCTCCTACATGTAATTCCAGACTCACACATCTCAGGCCTCCCCAGGGCTTACTTTGTTAGAGTTGAGCACATAGTAGGTGCTCAATAAACACTATTTCTAAGGCTGATGTGTATGTACCTACTCCCCCCAAAATGAGGACATAACAGCCCTTCTTAGCTGAAATCAAGAGATCCAGCTGGGGCCAAGAAAACCGGGAACTAGCTGCCAAAAACAGCTAAGCACACTCGTCCACGCAGCTGGTGAGCCAAGAACCACTCACTCCAGCTCTGCCTTGTAAAGAAGGAGCACTCTGCCAGCACCCCCTCCCCCACCCGGGAGAAGCTTTTCCTCCTGCCCTCCGCTGAGATCCCAAATAAGGCAGCCCAAAGCCAGGCTAGAGAAAGATAAAGGAGGGGCTCAAACAAGGCTCTCCGTGAGGCAGAGACCCATCAGGATGCATTTCCAGAAATCCTTAAGAGAGGTGCTGTGTGTTTTTAAAGGAGAGAGCAAACAGAATCAAAAGAATGTCTTTTCTCTTTCAGAAACAGCCACAAGCAAACTCACCCAGGCTTTCCCACCTTCAGCAGATTTTTCCTAACAGGCCTTAGAACACGGGTAGAGGGTGGGTGTTGTCTCATGGGCTTGGAGCAGCTAAATCTCTTCTGTCATCGGTGCTTTCTGGGCAGGCTGGGGAAGGAGGGAGGGAGAGATGGAGGCAGGGAAGGAGGCAGAGATGGAAGGAAGGGAGGACACGTGTAATCAGCAGCTACCACAGGCCAGGCACTGGGCCAAGTGCTTTGCACATGTCCTCTCCCTGAACCATGAAAACGGTCCTCTGAGCTTGGTATATTCCTATTTTAAAGCAGAGGGAACTGGGGCTTGGGGAAGTCCTTTCATTCTCCCAAGGGTAGAGGGCAGCAGGGCTGACATTGTAAGGTCACATGTCTGCCTGTGATTCTACCACGCTCTCGGCAGCTCTGGCCCCTCTCTCCCTTCCTTGGGGTTTTCCCAAATCTCCACCAGGATCAAGCTTTGCTTGACATCCAGTGACTCTCCCCGCTTTCTGCTTGGCGAAGCAGGTCCGCACCCGCTGTGGCTTCTCATCATCAGGGGAATTTACTCAACACCGCGTGCACGCACGTGCTTTTCACAAGGTCAAAGCTAAAGATGAACAGTGGATGGGGGACTGAGGCTAGCACTGTCTCCACATGCCCAAGGCAAGTGGAGCGCTAGAATCACCCCTGACTTGAGCAAATACTCAGTGTCACCTATGCTGGCCAGGGCTTCCTTGGCTCCCCATCTAGAGAGGCCCTCCCCCCCGCATCCCCCCCAGCACAGCACACTTACAGTTTCTCCTCTCCCCTTCCCACCGTCTGGAATTACTCTCGCCCACATGTTTCCTTGTCTAGCATCTATCTGCCCATGAGAATGTGAAGTCCAAAGGCAGAGCAGGCTGTCCAGGAGCTCTGAGTCAGACCAGAACCCCATGTTAGTTTAGTCCACAGGCCAAGGGGTTTTTCCCCCAACCCCTCTATACGTGGTGTGTCTGTCTCCCCACCCTTCAATTCATTCAATCTACCAGGCTGAAAAGAGAGGCATATAATGTGTTACCTAACACGAAACTAGTCTCCAGCTGGATGTAGTCTCAACTCTGCTGGCTTCCACCTCTGAGAGATTCCTCCCGAAGCCAGAAGCATCAGCCTAGATCTCTTCTAGATCCTAGAAGAGCCACTGCAGAATGAGACAAGAGGTCCTCACCAAGGATACCTGGGCTTGGGCTGCCCGCACCTTCCGTAAGACGGATGGAGGCAGCACCTCATTTTCCCATGAACTGGTTGTTTGCAGTCATGGGTATTTGGCTATAAGTTTTGAGCAAGCAGTTCCTGGAACACCTGTCAAATGAGATTCCAGGGCTCTGAATGCCTGATGCTGGTATGTTGTGACCTTCAAATATTTCCTTCTTACTGGACTCCTGGAGAGAGAGTGATCCTTCCCTGCGCTTATTACTTGTGGACAAGCCATCAGCCGGGGTAACTCAGAGTTGTTCATGCAAGTAATGGCTGGTCCAACATTACTTTAAAACTCTTGCACTGGCGAGTTTTCACCAGCTGACAGTTCACTTACTCAGCTCCACCAAAGGGTCACTGTCACACAGCAGTAGGCTGCCACGCATCCACAGTTCCCCAGGCAGCTTGCTGTTTCCAAGCATGGTCTAGATTTCCTTTGGGGTGGAGGCGGGTGGATTGGGGGTTTAGGATTGGCATGGGCACACTCGTATACAGAATGACTGGCCATCGGGGACATGCTGTAGAGCACAGGGAACTCCACCCGATATTCTGTGATCATCTATGTAGGAAAAGAAACTGAAAGAGAATGGATGTGTATACCTGCACAACTGAATCACTGTTCCACAGCAGAAATTATCACAACATTGTTAATCAACTCTACTTCAGTAAAACTTTTAAAAATGAAAAAAATAAAAGATGCCCTTCTCAACTTGGAGCTCCAAAATCTGTGTGTGGATGGAGTCAAACCGTAATATCCAGAGAAGAAATCAGATCAGGCTAATCACTACTGCCCCTGTCACTTATCTCCAAGACCCTCTCTAGGATGAATGGCCTTTTGCAAGGAGCAAAAACTCTGATCTGGGGAGAAAGCATCCCCACACGTAATCATATGCCTGCCTTCTGCTGCTCCATTTCTCTCCAAGTGGGGAAGCTGGATGGTAAAACTTCAGCACAAAAACATCCTCAGCACAAAATCATCCCCAGCACCATCGCATTTGAGAGAGAAGGTCAGAAACCATCAGGCCACAATCACCTATACCAAAACCCCAAATCTAAGAGAAGCCAAAGACTAAACGCTTGAGACATCACGAAATTGATCAATGGTGGTGAAATTCCATAACTCATGCAGGGTCCCATTGATAAGCACTGATAAGCACTAGCATGGATTCTGAGCAATCATGTTCAGAAGACACCCCAGGCTCAAGGCCTCCTCTTCCCAAATGTCTCCCATGACTCTACCCCATTCGCAAACCAGAGCCTGAGCTTATAAAGAAGCCCACACACAGAGCTGAGAATTCCTCCAGAGACTATGACGCCTGCCTGTCCCCCACCCTTCCTGCACTACCCCCGCAATCTAATTGATCAAGTCTAGTTATTGCTTTCAAGTCTGCTTTTATGTTAATTTTGGATAGACTGCTTCCCACTGCAAAGGAGAAAAGAACGGAAGTACTAGCTAGTTAGAGGAAACAATACAGAAATACTTGTTAATCAAAGGTACCCTTGTCCCCCATATAAATAAGCAAAATTAAATTAATTATACCAAGATAGCTCTTTATTCTTTTCATTCCCTCACGTTTGCGGTGTCATCAGAATGGCACTGTATTTCTAAATGGCATTTCTCCCCAGCCACAGCAATGTCATACACCTGGCATTTCCCCTCCTCTGTGTTTTCACCTTTCCCGCCAAGCACTCTGGCCTTCTGTACCTGCGCCCACTAAAGAACACATTCTTGAATGTAACTTGACAACCCAATTCAATTCAATCCACAAGCATTACATTTCCATTCAGTAAATCTGTACCTCTCAGTCTGCAATTAAGAAGAAAATATGGTCCATGTACCCCTACATGTTACAGCAGGAAGAAAAATGCATGTAGCTGGCTTAAATGAAAATGCCCAGAAAGCTAAGGTTTAAAATTCAGATGACGCGTAAAGAGTTTGCCCTTCTCTGAGTGGTTTCTTTCCCAGCTTAGGGTTCCTTCTCCCTGCCCCTCACAATGGGGACCTTCCCAGCCATCATAAGCTATCTCTTATGACGGGAAAAATTCAAGGGCCAGAAGTAAGCAGTTGGTATGATTCAGTTCCAGTTCTGGGCCCTAACTGCAAGACACTACCTGTCCAAATATGTCACTGCCATCCGTGCATTCACCCAGAGGCTCATCTGCATCGAGAGTTCTTTTGTTTGGAGTTTTGCAAACTCTACCGTCAAAGGCAGTTACTGTTGGCAAATGTGAACAAGAGCAGTGTTGGTTAGTGTCTCTGTGACCTAACCAATCTGCCAATCCCTCTTGTTTATGAGATGTGCCTGAATGACACCTCTGCTGGCCAGCAATCATCTGGGCCTCTTCTTCCAATTCTCTCCTTCCCCCACCCCCCCCCATCCCCGGTCTGGTCGAGTTTCAAGTGTTTTTGGTTACCGTGGCCTGTTGCCTGCGAATGTTAAATATTCAGCAATCTTTGGGCTCCTTAGTGCTTTTGTGCAAATAGGTTGGCTTTGAAAAAAGAACAAGCTGATCTAAGAAAGAGAGCAACACAGCAAGCCAGCAGAGTCAACAGTTCAAATGAAGTTACAAAGGAAGAAGGCTGCTCTGTTCAACAAGACGCACACACCACAACACAGCACAGAAGAGGGGGCAACTAGGGTGCATCTTAATGGAACGCAGGATGCCTCCCATAAAGGGAGGTTATGACTGCCTGCCAAGAAATGAATCCTGCAGGGTCTTGGGCAAATATGAACCTCCCTGGGCCTTAGTGTCCTCAAAAATGGAGAGATTTGTACCAACCTGATAGGGTTGTTAGTGAAGATTTAATGAGAGGAGGTATGTGCTTGGCCTAGTAAATATGAGCTCAGATTAGCAACCAAAACACATTGCTGAGGAGACCTGAAAATTAGCCAAAGTGATTTCCATCTGCATATATTTCAAATCTGGATGGTCAGAAGGGATGCATATGTTTTCTATACATACACACACACGCACAGTTAGCCTGTGTTTCTATACTGAAATAAACAATGATTTGCATAAAAAATGGTAATATACCCCTAATTGAGTACTTACTACATGCCAGGCACTGTTCTAAGCACTTTACCTACACTCCTTTCATCTTCGAAACAGTCTCTAGTTCAGACCTGAGACCCAGAGAGAAGTAACCGGCCCTGAGTTACCCAGTAGTTAGTGGCCACTCTCAGAGTTCACCTTCTGGGCTGTGTCACACCCACAAAGAGGTTCTTATCACTGCACAACCTCCCTTCACTGGGAAAAGAAGCTGCTAAGCCTAAGTAGGAAATGTCCATCAAGCAGGGCCTCCTGTTTCCCAGATGCTGGCATGATGGGAAAGCTGCTAAAGCAAGCTTCAGTTCAGAGGAAGGTGGATTTCTCCTTGTTCAAGCGGCCAGTCTGGGCTAACAACCAACATGTTCCAACAGAACGACCCAAATCCTTGTCCTGCCCAGTGAATTCCTCTCACCCCCCTGTGACAGCCCCAACAAACAGCCCAGGGCTCCCTCGTCCAGGGGCGTGACCTCTCTCCAGTTTGCAGAGACAGCAAACGTACCCAGGGAGCACGGGACACTCTCAAAGCACAGCCACACGCCAGGCCTAATTAGCTTATTTTTACCTACGCTGCTCCTCCCAGCAGGGTCCCATCCCTGCAGCCAAAAGGCTAGGAACCCGGCTGCCAGCATCTCTGCAGCGGCTTCTCAGAGCCTGTTCATAATTAATTTTATAAAGGGCCTTGGCTCCCCATCCCCACTCCATGTGCCTGATTCAGGTGAGATCATGACAGTATTCACTGCCAAAGCTCCGTCCAGTGGAGTAAGAGCCCACTGGTGGGTGGGTGGGTGGGTGCTTCTGAGAGACACAGAGAGATTCCTCAGTGCACCAAGAAGCTAATGACGCTCTCATGCTTTTCAGATCCTGGACTGGCCTACAATTCAGGAACTTATCCAACTAACTGACACTTGAGTGCGTGTCAGGTGCTGCTCTGGGCACTGGGGAATGACTCAGACAGATGATCTCTGTCCTCAAGGAACTTACCATCAAATGGAGAATCCACACATCTTAATGACAAGACAGGTAGTCAATGCTACGAGAGGCATGAGAACAAGCTGCTACTGAGAGGAAACATCTCAGTCTTAGGAGGTCCAGAAAGACTTCCTGAGAGGCATCAAAAACCTGCACAAGAGAGGCGCTTGACCAATATTCTTGGACCAAATAAAGTATCTCCTACACTGACTGAAACGGTCTCTATATTGATTATCTGAAAACCAAATGAGAATGAGCTAGGCATAGCTATATCAGCTAAGAATGCTTTCACCTACATTGAGTACCTTAAGCAACTAGGGTTTTCCTTTTTTCATATAATAAGAAATCCAGAAATAGGTGGCAGTTGGGGTTGGTCCAGCACCTCAGTGATGTCAGAAATGACTTCTCAGTGATTCTCTTAATCTTTCCCACATGGTTGCAAGATGGTTTCCACAGCTCCAGACATCACATCTACCACCAAAGCATAAAAAGAGGGTGAAGCATGGCATCGATTTGGCTTCTTTTTTTAAAGAAAATCTTTCTCCTAAACACCCCCCCAGTAGGTTTCTTCTCCCTCCTTGGCCAGACCTTGCTACATGGCTACCCCTAGCTTCAAAGAACCCAAGAAAGTTACAATTTTTAGGCTCCAAATTGAAGATAAGCAGTGTCTTTTTGTGTCTGACTTTATTTAACTTAGCATACTGTCCATGTTGTAGCATGTGTCACATGGTTTAAGGCTGGTTTAAGGCTGTTTTAAGGCTGAATGATATTCTGCTGTATGTATGTACCCTATTTTATTAATCCATTCCTCCATCAGTGGATACCAAATCCTACCTTCTTTTTAATGGCCCTCCCCCAAAAAATGCTTTCTCCCATAACCAGAACATTCTAGTCCTCAGTAACCTTTTTCAGCATACTGATTGTCTCTGTGAGAAATAGGCATTTATTTTGTTTAAGCTACAGACATTCTGCATATTCTACTAAAGTCAAACCTAATCTTTACTAATATACCTTTTTTGTCAGGTGAGTACATTCATGGCACCCACTTCTGAGGGCTGATAATCAGATGGTATGTAACTGTGTGATCATGTCATTTGTTAAAATACTTCCTTAATAATCAATCAGTAGAAGCCACTTCAACACCCTGAGTGGCCCTGCCTACCCCCTAAGCCCCCAAAACTCATCGCTTTGTAATCAAAAAGTTAATGCTGGGAGTTCCCGCTGTGGTGCAGCAGGTTAAGGATCTGGTATTGTCTCTGTAGTGGTTCCGGTCACTGCTGAGGCGAGGGCTCAGTCCCAGGCTTGGCACAGTGGGTTAAGGACCCAACATTGCCACGGTTGTGCTGCAGCTCAGATTCAACCCCTGGCCCAGGAATTTCCATATACCATGGGAACAGCCAAGGAAAAAACAAAACAAAACAAAAAGAAAGGTTAATGCTGGACTGGTTATTAAATATTTTTAACATCTACCCTACTTCTATCTCAAAACAACTGTGATAATTAATTGAGATAGTATAAAGTACTTAACATTGTGCCTGGAACCTGGTAAACAGTCCATTTTCACTCATAATAAATTATAATTATTACAGGACACTGAGAGATCATGCACTATGATATAAATCACTTTTAGAACTTGAGAGACGTTTTGGAAAAACATGCTCTCCAAACACTGCTTAAATGAGCTCAATTTCAGGGAAGTTGCTCCTAGTCTGGAACACCAGCCTCCTCTGCACTGAGAGGAAGGATTTTTTGGAAAAAGCTCAAAGAGACCGCCAGCCAGTGGGGATTCTGCCAGGAAGTAGGGAGGTCCCGGGTGGGTGGGCACAGCCAGCTTGGGATCCTGACTCAGGGGCTGTGCTCCCCTGGGAATCTAACTTACTTGTCCAAAGCTCTCTGTCCTGGCTTGGTGGTTGTCCATATCCAGGGGGAAAATATGAAAACAAGGAAGGACTTAGGACTCACTGAATTTGCTTCAGCTTTATAAATAGTTACAGTTGGGGGTTTGGTTTGGGTTTGTATTGCTGTTGTTTTTTTTTCAGTGAGAAATTCTTCTCACCTCACCCAGGCCATCCATACACCTGTGCACACTTTGTAGCACAGTGTTTAATTTCATTCATCAGCAACACTAATCCTGCCCACTTGTTTGCCTAAGTAATACCAAAACCATCGACTTGGCTCAGGGTTCCCCTCTCAGCCAGGCCTCTTGGTATTTTTTCCCACCCCTGCCTCTGAGAACAAGGACTCAGCCTTGTCCCCCCAAAAAAGACCTTGAATTCAAACTTGAATCTGCCCAAATTCATCTTTGCTGAAAAGATGGATTCCACACTTTTCTCTTTCCCCCTGTGCTCCTGATTAAAATCTTAAAATCCTCTCCAAGAGGTTAAGTTAAATCAGTCGGAGGAGACATGTTACAGAAATGATTCAAGGTGGACGGCTTATCAGATCTGACCAACCCAAAAGGCCACTTGCCAGTGAATGCCTGAGGGTGGCCTCGGTGCAGTAAAAACAGAGAACCAGAGTTCCCACTGTGGCTCAGCAGTAACGAACTAGGATCCATGACGATGCAGGTTTTGATCCCTGGCCTCGCTCTGTGGGTTAAGGATCCAGTGTTGCTGTGAGCTGTGGTATAGAGCACAGATACATCTTGGATCCCGCGTTGTGGTTTGGGCCAGCAGCTGCAGCTGCAATTCGAACCCTAGCCTTGGAATTTTCATATGCCGTAGGTATGGCCCTAAAAACCTAGAAAAAAAATGAAAAATAAAAAATAACAGAGAACCTTGGGCCTGAGGGTGCTGGTTCTGCCCCCCACAGCAGTAGGACATAAGGATGGTGGCTGATAAAGGAACAGGGAACCTGAAATGATCTGATAAACAGCTGGCCCCACTGCAGAATCTTAAGTAGAGTGGGGGCAAAGCAGAATGGTGATGGGGACTCTACTGCATAGGCTGGTGGACTGGAGAAGGAGAGAAGCAGAGGGAAGGACATGCAGGGCAGACACTGCTGTAACTGGCTAAGAAGGAGACAGGTCGGACCTATGCAGGGTGACAGGAAGAAGAAGGGCAGCTGGGAGTCTGCAGAGGAGAAATTGCGGGGGAGAACAAGGACATGACGGCTGTCTGAATCCGGGGCATGGCACTCACAGGAATCAGAGTTAGAAGAGCCAGATGTGTCCCCTGAGAAACAAAGAGATGATGGGGTACAAAACCAGCCTCTCAGAAAACAACTGAACAGAAAGGACTCAAGCCTGACATTCGAGGAAAGCACTAAAGAAGCTCTCTGAACTGGGGTTAATGGGGAAATGATCTGCTGTTTAAATCTGGAGCAGGAAATCTAGCCCAACCCCCAGATGTAATAACAGCCCACAAGGTGATGCAACAAAAATGGATAAAATGTAGCCAAGACTTGCCCGAAATTTAGTGGGGTCCTGCAGCCAGCTCTTACCAGGAATGTTGCATAGCCTTTATTAAAAAAGAAATTATATAAATGGACAATTAAATAGACTATATTAAAAACAAAGGTGATGAATATTTAAAACTCATCACTTCCTAATTATTTCACTACATTTTACTGTTACGACAGTCTGTGCCCTCGAAGTCATTTACATGTATCAGTTTTGTGGAAATAACTAGAGAATGGTGAGTTACTCCCAGCTCTGGGTTTGGTGCTGACCCATGAGGAGTCTGCAATCAGACACAGTGGTATAATTTACACTAGGGAAATCGGCAAGTGCTATGCATCAGCAATTCCAGGTCAGGGCTGTGGGAAGCAGCCCCCCCCCGCCCCCGCCCGCTACGGCGAAAGCCCGTGTGCAGTGTGCTTTATTCAGGTTGGGCCCCCAGCCTTTGCAGTGCCTTCCTTCCCTCACTAAGGCCATACTCAGGCCTTGGAATCTTCTTCCATCTCTCTGCCTTACAACCTCTGTCTATCGGGATGCCAGGCTGGGGGCGGCCCCTGGACTTTACATGACCTGCATTGAAGCTTTTGGTGTCTTCAGGATCTCCGAGCTCTATCCAAGCCTCTCATCTGTTGCTTAAAGAGCCTTCTGTAGACAGCAGTCCATTTTTTGCTATTACCCAGGCACCTACAAAGATGGAAGCCTCTGGGTCAAATTAGGTTCCCAGCGGTACGTGGTCAAGGCTGCCAATCTCTTGCAGGACACAACCCCACCCCTTGCCTTGCTGCTTTACCCAAATGGCTTTCTGCCAAGAAACCCAGTTACCTGTAATAGAAGGACAAAGGACATCACCAAAAGGCACACTTTTTAAAAGCTAAGAGGAGCCGTTTCAGCCACGCAAGGGGGTTCTGGAAGCCAAGTGCCTCCCTCCAGCCCCCGCCATCATTCCCACCATCTTTATCTTCCCTGCTGCCCCGTTTCTATAATAAATGGCAACCTCATCTCCCTGCTTCTGTTTAATGCCACTCTGCCCAATTCGTCTTTTCTCCACACAGCAGACACCAACCCTTCCTAGAGGTGAATATCATAGGAGGCCACTGCCATCAGCTCACATTCCACAGCCAGAGCACCGGGCCTTCCAGATCTGGTCTTCAAACCCTCTCTAGCCTCCCCTGCTCCCCTTCACTCTTTCCTAGAGCACCATCCCCTGGCTCCCCAGGCCCTTCCACCAGGGGACTGCTCTCTCCCACCCCATACGTGGCCTCTACCCACTCCATACGTGTTCCTGGACCTTGGCCCGTCTTCAGGACTCAGTCTGGGAGTCACCCTCTTCCCAAGATGGGGTTGGAGGCCTCTCTTCTGGGTCCCCAGCCTTCGAGGCTCCCTGCCGTCATGGTACTGATGACGCAGTATTTCCACAAGACCCTCTCTTGCTATAGTCATCAAACCCCATACTGCACGCTCCAGGGCATTTAGCTTGGCCTGGCACACAGTAAGCACTGGGTAAATGCTTGAATAAATAATATGGATATCAGAGCCTTGGTGTGTTGGTACTTAAGAGTGTGTAGTCTCAAGGGCAAAAAGGTCAGTGGTTTGTCTAAGCACACACACTCTGAAGGGACGTGGATACACGTTCCAGTCATGCCTCCCACTCACTGTGCAACCTTGGGATGATCCCGATGTGAAATGAATGCTTACAAGAATTCTCTGTGTATTGGAGTTCCCGTCGTGGCACAGTGGTTAACGAATCCGACTGAGAACCATGAGGTTACGGGTTCGGTCCCTGCCCTTGCTCTGTGGGTTCAGGGTCCAGCGTTGCCATGAGCTGTGGTGGAGGTTGCAGATGTGGCTCGGATCCCGCGTTGCTGTGGCTGTGGTATAGGCCAGTGGCTACAGCTCCGATTAGACCCCTAGCCTGGGAACCTCCATATGCCGCGGGAGTGGCCCAAGAAATGGCAAAAAGACCAAAAAAAAAAAAAAAAAGAATTCTCTGTGTATTAACTCATTTCACCTTCGCAGTCACTCTAAGAGGAACATACCACTGTTCATTACTATTATTATTAATTTAAAAAAAAAAAAAAACAGAAGAGAAAGCCGAGGCACCGAGAACTTGGTGAGTGGGCAAAACAGGATTTGAAACCTCACACTTAACCACTAGACTTTACTGCACATCAGTAGCTTAGCATAAAGCCAGATGTGCTCTAAGGGCTCCAGAAAGATGAGCCTCCCCCCCAGACCACAGCTTTGGGGAGACCCAAAGCTCAAGTCAATTTCCCACATCTCAGAGCGTACCCTCCCTGCCTGATCAATCGGTTGGATCACCCAAAACCAAATCCTGTTAACACTTGTGCCCTCTGGTTCCCCAGCACCAACATCACTGGGGAGGTTCTTTCTATCCCACAAGGGGAAGCAGTGTGGGTTATCATAAAAATGACCCTGAACAAAGACAGGGCACGGCAAACTTCACGTTTCTAGCTCGTTAATTTCCTCACGTGTCAAATGGAGGGGAAATAAAGGCGTTTTGACAACTTCGTAGGGTTGTCCTTACATTTGAACGAGGTATGAGATGTTAAAGCATTTTATACATTATGGAAACTATCAAAGATAGTAGTGATCAGTCACAGGAAAGGCCAAGAGGGTAGAGTGATGGTTCCGGTGTGGACGGGAGTGATCGTGGGGTTGTTCAGAAAAGAGGACTCTTCCTCATCCCCCCCCCCCCACTTTCTTCTTCTAGGAGTCTGGGTCTGGGCAGAGAGCAGCCTGCAGGCATCGATAAAACATGAATTTCTGTGTTGAGAGTTGCTGCAGACTGAATACCCATGTCCATCCTGAAATTCGTATGCAACATTCTAGTCTCCAGTATAATTGTGTTAAGAGATGGCTACTTGGATTAGGTCATGAGGGCTGAGCCCTCAGGAATGGGATTCATGCACTTATAAAGGGGCCCCAGAGAGCTCCTTTACATTTTTCACCCTGAAGGTTATCAGGAGAGGACAGTCATCTAGGAGCCAGGAAGTGGGCTTGCACCAGACACTGAACCTATCAGGGTCTCCGTCTTGGACTTCCCAGCCTCCAGAGTTCTGAGAACAAGCCGCCCAGTCTATGGATTGCTACAGCAGCCCAATTAGACTAAGAGATGGGATTTGTTATAAAGTATTTTAAATTGACGTGATTTCCAAAAGCAGATCTGCCACGTAACTATTTCAGCTTTGACACCACGAAAAAAGCTCCAAAACAACACCCATCACTCTCTCTCTCTCTCTCACTCACTCACACACACACACACACACTCATGCACACCTCAAGCCATTATTTATAGCTGGAAACATTTTTCTTTTATTTATTTATTTTTTTTTTTGTCTTTTTGCTATTTCTTGGGCCACTCCCGCGGCATATGGAGGTTCCCAGGCTAGGGGTCGAATCGGAGCTGTAGCCACCGGCCTACGCCAGAGCCACAACAACCCGGGATCCGAGCCGCGTCTGCAACCTACACCACAGCTCACGGCAACACCGGATCGTTAACCCACTGAGCAAGGGCAGGGACCGAACCCGCAACCTCATGGTTCCTAGTCGGATTCGTTAACCACTGCACCATGATGGGAACTCCATAGCTGGAAAAATTTCTTGATGAAGACCCATTCATACTTATTCCATAAAGGGTTTTGTTTGTTTGTTGTAATGCAAACCATTAGTTGCTTGCTTGATAGGGTTTGGATTACTAGAAAAGCCATTACCAGCAGATAGGGATGGGGTTGACTTCACCAGTTAGACCCCAACGTTTGTATTTTCCGGCTTTTGTATGTTTAAGTTCACAAACTAAAGTCCCCATCAAGAAGCTTTTTACATTTGAATAGATTACAAAGTGTTTATAGGTCTGAGCCCTTCCAAGACAGTAGTTAATTGGCCTCACAAACAACAGCAGGAGAGTCTCATTATCCTGATTTAACAAAGGAAGACACTTCATCCGGAGAAGTTAAGGGACTGGATCCAGGCCCGGGCGCTGAGTCTAATCATCATTGTCATCAGCATCGTTATCATCGTCACTAATTTTTAACATGCGAGGAGGACACTCCAACAATCTGTCCTTGTCCTGCAGGAGCTCATAGATTAATAGACCTTTGATGGAGCCATTTCTCAAAGAGCTAAGTAGGTAATAAAACATAAATATTTATGGGAAGTCATACTCTGATGCCTCAGACCTCCATTCTTCATTGGAAGAAGTCAAAGGAACCAAATCCAAAATCACTGGGGAGGTTAGCCCTCAGCGGGGTCTCGGTTTCCCCATTGGCAGCAAAGAATTATGAGTATTCCCCGATCACATCTTCCTCCCTAAGGATCAGATGGCACACTTGTTCAATATGCAGATCCCCAGGGCCCTACATCATAGCTCTGGAATTGGTCCAGGATCAGAGTCTAGGGAAAACACTGTCCTAAGTGAGGGCACAACAGAGGACGAGAGGAAAGCTTTGGGGCTAAATGTATCTAAGGCACTGTCATTGTTCAGTGTTGCCCTCACAGCTGCTGACCCAGAAATACGGTTTATTTTTAGAAGATTGGACAAACCCAGAGCCTGACAGATCCCTTATCTCCATAGCACACAGAACTGAAATCAACGAAGACCCTTGAACAGATAACAATGATCACCCAAGGAGGACCATGCTACGTTTTTCTCCAGGGCACAGCCTACCCAAGGCAGTCAGAAGGGCATGAAGTGAGGAATGGCCCAAGCCAAAGAGCTTGGGCTCCACGTGACCTTGGAAAAGCTGTTTTCCTCCCTTGAGCCTCAGTTGCCTGGTGGGTAGAATGCAATTAATATACAACCTAGGTAAACCTTGAAAACATCATGCTAAGTGAAAGCCGCCATTCACAAAAGACCACGTATTGTGTGATTTTATTTATATGACATGTGCATAGTAGGCAAATCCATAGAAGTAGAAGGTGGCACCTGGGGCTGGGGGGAGTGGGGAGAGACTGATTAATGGGTACGGGGTTTCCTTTGGGGGTATCAAACATGTTCTACAACGAGACAGTGGTAACTGGTTGCACAACATTGTAAATGTACTAAATTCCAGTGAACTGTACGCTTTAAAATGAATTTTATATTATTTATGTTACTTTACCACAATTTTTTTTTAAATGCAATTACCAACAGCTTGCCTCCACCCTCTCCCCGAATCTAGTGATGAGGAAGTCAGTGGCACCAGGAGGGACATCCAGCCAGGAAGACTGGAACTACTGTGTCCCCCACATCATAAGCATCTCAGAACCAGACTGACTGACTGCCTATATGCCCGTGAGGCTACCTCCTTCTATAATACAATTCGCCACATGCCTCACCTCACTCATTCTTTTATGTTATTTTGACTGCACCCATGGCATGCTGAAGTTTCTAGGCCAGGGATCAAACTCGTGTCACAGCAACAACCCAAGCCACAGCAGTGACAACACTGGATTATTAACTCACTGAGCCACCAGGGAACTCCTTGTTCATCCTTTAAATCTTCTAACCTGCCAGGCTGGAAACTGAGGATCTCAGAGCTTATGGTTGGATGGCATAGCCAGACTTGAATGCAGTTCAGTCTGAGCTTTCTATTAGAATACACTGCCTCCCAAGAGTGATTATATTAATTTTTTATAAATATATATATTCTTTGTATACTTTTAAGAGTTTACTAAAGACTTTCAAACTCTTTACCTTTATTGACATCATAACTCTGTGGAGTAGGGGTTATCTCCATTTTACAGGTGAGGCAAAGTAATGTGTTTTGCCCAAAATTACTGGCCAGATCCCAGGAGTCTGCTCCTTTTCTTTCCCTGAAAGCAGTTCCAATGCAGAGTAATTAGATTACAGGGAGAAATAGGGTAGGTCCTGTGAGAACTTTTCTAGATCAAGGATATGGAGGGGAAAAAAAGAAAGTTTTTTGTTTGGGGGTTGCTTTGTTTTTGTATATCCTGAATTGCTAGTCAAGTACTTTCCCATCAGATATGGAAATGCTGGTCCCTCCTGAGTCCCCAGTTGAACTAATGCACATTAGCTCAGTTAAATGTATACGTCTTCCCTAAGAAAAACCTCAGGGGAGGAAGTATGTTTAATCTGATGCTTCTAGCACCTGAAAAAGAGCAGAAGAAAACACAGCAATAGACAGGAAACTCATGGGATTATGATATATTAAGACTCCTTTCATTAAACTAAAATTTATTGAGTATCTACTATAGCTACCCCAAGCATGGTTCTAGGCAGATTTAAGACACAGTGGTAGACAAGGTGAATACCTGACTTCTGACCATTGCAGAATTTGCAATCCAACATGCTATTACCTAAACCAAATGAATCACCTAGAGAGCTTTTCGAAAAACAGATTCCAGGGCCCTGTCCCCAGAGATCTTAAGCCTAGGAATCTAGATTTTGAAAAGTTTTGCAGTGATTAGAAAGAAGAGCCAAAGCTGAGAACCCAGCCTAGTCCTTCCCTAACTTGCTCAGTCATAAAGGGGTACCTGCAGTACTTGGTGAACATACAGATTCCCAGGCTCACCCCTGGGATGGGCCCTAGAATCTCTGTGTTTGACAAGCACATTAGGTAATTCATGGGATCCAGCAAGTTTGTAAAACGATGCCCTGGCAAGCTTAGAAATACCACACAACCCAAATCTCAACCCTCAGACATGCATCACTTTACCCAGGAACAATAACTATCCCACAAGGTATTATGGATCCCCCATTGTAAAATGAAACCAGTTGTCTATATGATCAAAAGTCACCCTTCGAGAAGCACTCCTTTCTCATAGGATTCTTACCCCCCCTTTTTTTGTCTTTTTAGGGCCTCACCAGCAGCATGTGGAGGTTCCCAGGCTAGGGGTCCCATAGGAGCTGTAGCTGCTGGCCTATGCAACAGCCACAGCAACGTGGGATCCCAGCCATGTCTGTGACCTACACCACAGCTCACAGCAACACCGTATCCTTAACCCACTGAGGCCAGGGATCGAACCTGCATCCACATGGATGCTAGTCGGGTTCGTTAACCGCTGGGCCAAGATGGGAACTCCCTGATTCTGCCCTTTTCAACAAAAACTGAAAAAGAAAGAAGACACACCCCTCTGTGTGTTTGTGCTATAAACCATTTCCATCAAGTCAACTTGAAGTCTGATTTCAAAGAAAAGTGTGCCTCTGTGCTAAGACCTGCAATGCCAAGTTAACCAGCAAGCATTTCTCTCGTAAGCCCATGAACCTGGGTGTACCTCTAATGCCTTATAAATAAATAACAGATACAAAAATAGCAATAATGAACTTGGAAAAATACTAGCTAATTTACACCATAATAGAAATACCCAGGGATCTTTAACAATTGAAGGATGCATGCCAGCCTCCCTAATAAGTATACCAAACCATATTATTCTACATGTGAATGTAATTTCTAAATTGCAGTGTATAATTCAGAAGGGTGTATGCTCCCTGAAAGGCAAAAAGTATTTCTATGAATGCCATTATTCAGCTGCATCATCCCCTGATGAGGAAATCAAAGAAACTATTGGAACAAAGTATTCCTTGAGACCCAGGAGCAAAATGTTTCAGAAGAAAGGCTATCATTTATCTTGACACAATTGTAGAAATAAACCACTGCCCCATCCCACACGAAGCACAGGGAGGTGTGAGCCCTTGTGTGAGTGGCTTCCCTCTTTACACCCCAGGGGACTAAGAGAGCTGCCACTGCTCTGTATCTGTGCCCCCCAAAAAGCCCTGCACCAAGGCCAGCTACTGGTTGACATCAAGAATGATAGTCAGCTGATGGGATCACCACACATCAGAGTCAATTTCTCAAAGCCCAAATCTGATGTCCTTCGGTAAAATCTAAATTCCTAATTTTGACACATGCAATCCCCCCAAAATCAGCCCCTACCTCCCTGTGCAGCTACATCTTTAGCCATGTTCACTCCTCTTCCTCCCCCTTTCTACTTCCTAACTTTACATCTTACACTCCGACAATTTTAGAGTATTTTGAGTTTTCTACACATACATTGGTACAGTGGTTCTCCATTTTGCCACACACACACTCACCAGTACATTGGTCAAGTTTGAAGACATTTACGGTTGTCTCAAGGAGAGCTGTTCCAAGCATTTCTGGAGAGAGGTTGGGATGCTGCTAAACATCCTACAAGTGCACAGGACAGTCTCCCACAGAAAAGAATAACCCAGTCCAAAACGTCAATAGCGTCACTCCTGAGAAACCCTTCCGGGGTGAGTTGCATAAATGGCCCCAAATCTTCACCTGTCCCTGCATCCTTACCCTAAACCCTTTAAGTCAGCGGTGTTCACCCATCATGAGAGGGTTACATCCCCACCCAGCTCAGCCATATGACTGAGCATATGGACTCAGCCATGTGGCTTGCGCTGACCAACTGAATATAGCAGAATTGACAGAGTATGTGTTTCTACTTGTTCTCTTGCACCTTTGCTGGTGTCATAACAAAAAACCTGCTAGTGGTCTGGTACCAGGAAGAGAATGAGAGATACATGGAGTGGAGCCAGTTCCCAAATAAGCCCAGGCTAAATCCATCAGTGTACAGGCAAAACCCATGAGAAATAATGATTACTTTGATGGCGGTTCCTCTCACTGCTTGGAGCCTTAGGTAGTGGGATTTCAGTCCATCATATATCTAAGCTGACTTGTCTTCACTCAGGACAGCAAGGGGATGGGTTGGCTGTCCCACTTAGCGCCTCTGATTTTTGTGGAGTCAAACAATTGCAAAGTAGGTGGTGATTCTAGATTAAAAAAATATACCTGTGACTTGGAAAAAAACCCACAAACTTTAAAACATGAGTGTATATAAATATATATATATATACACACGCACATATATACGCATATATATACACACACACACACATATAAAATGTATAGGGAACACTTTAATTGCAATAGTATTTGAATAGCACTGATCTAGAGCTATAAAAGAGCTCTAGTAAGTTGATTCTGGGAGTTATTGAAACATTATACTCTGAAGTCATTCATGTTTAAATTTTAAATAGTTTACTCAGGTTTCTACTGAGTATTCACACATTTCAGTGTGGTATTAAAATGATCTTTTTCTTTGCAGAATGAAGGTAGGTGATTCTTCAAATTAAAGATGGATACTGATTTTCTCACCAGGAATGGTTTATAGAATCAACTTGCAAAACCGTAAAGAGGCAGCAAAAGAAAGAGTAAAATACTTTCTTACACCACGAAAGCAGGATAACTTACTTATCCCTAGTGCCTGGCCCAGAATAAATACTCAAAAAATAAAAAATTGAAGTTGATTGAAATCTCAAAAAAAAAAAAAAAAAGAATGATTATTACTTGAAGCTGTGTAGTTTGGGGATGATTTGTTACACAGTGATAGCTAACTATTACACACATATGCTGTTTCATGCCTTTGTATGCACTGTTCCTTCTGCTTAGGAAGCCCCTACCCACACTCCTATCTTACTTGGAAAACGGTTACTAACCTCTCAAAAACCAACCTAGAGATCTCCTTTCCTAGAGAGCTTTCTTGGATTCCCTGCAGAAAAGTAATGTGTCCCTCTTCTTGAACACACTTTTGCTGTTGTTCCATATTATGTATCAATTTGTCTTTCTCTCTTGCTAGATAGTGAACTCCTTCAAGGTAGAGAATTTATCTCAGCTCTCTGGCCCAAGGGCAGCACAGCAATTAGAGTGGACACCCAGGAAATATTTATGAAATGCAAAGGGATGGACTGGAAGTTTGGGGGAAGGTGATTATCAAGGGCATTTACCAGCTTTGGCTCTCACACTGGAATGGTGCCTGGAACATAGCCCAATCCCTGTGACAAAAGAAGAGACTGCTGGCTCCAGCCGGCAGTCTGGATTTCCCTGCCAATCAAAGTTGTCATGGAGAGGAACAGCCTCTGCCATTATGGTTTAGCACAATGCAACTGTTTAGAGGAGAGCCTTACCTTCAGGAAATTCCAATGAGCCTGTTTTATTGTTACCCTCCAACAGTAATGACTCCTATGGGATTAAACAGAGTGTAAAGTAATTGCTAAAACATCCCCTGCTGTGGACAGAGAAGGCTGAACAAGACATAATGCTCCCACTTCACTTGGGAGGGAGGGCACTAGCTCACAGAAACTAAGAGTGTTACTGGAGCCTTAGAGAGTAGGAAGAGGGAACCGAGAGGGGGAAAGATGCAGGGTGATAAAATGGAAGAGTCAAGACTTTGCAAAGAGACCAACACAGGTTGAAATACCAACCACACCTCCAGTCACTTCATGCCTCTGAATCTTGTTCTGTTCAACTGTAAAACAAGGACATAAAACACTTCTCCTCTAAAGGGTGTGATGATTTAAAAAAAAAAAAGAAAAGAAAAGAAAAAAGAAAGAAAAGATAACACACGACACATGAAAATGCCTGGTGCGAAGGGGCTCAAAAAGTTTAGTTCCCTTTCCTCCTGTGGAAATTTGGAGTAGAAACATAGCAGAACAAATAGGCCAAAATTAAGACACTGAGGCCAAGAAAACATAAGCTCCAAAGAAGTAGTCTTATCAGAAAACCCAGTAGGAAACGACTCAGCAGGAACTGGAGAACACTAGAAATTTCTTTCCCTGACCCCCCCACTCCCACCCCACCCTCTCACCGCCCCCCCACCTCCCCCTCCCCCTCCACCCTCTCCCGGACAGAGAGACCTGTGGCTGGAATCTGACTGGGAGGCAGCAACCCTCCACCTTACCTTACAAGGATGGCTTCATGAACAAGTGACCTAACAGTTCTACAGGGTCCCACGCTCAGAGGGGCCTCACACTTGTTTTAAGGCTCTACTGTCACTGTCTTGAGCATCTTTATAATTTTTGAGCAAGGGGTGCCAGATTTTTATTTTACACTGAGCCTTGCAATTAAGAAGGCTGCCCTGCTCTCTTGTTCTTTAGTCTCAACAGATAAGGGGCAAGAATGATTTTCTCCAGGAACAACCTTTCTTTCTTTTTTAATTTATTTTTTATTGTTATTTCCCCCAACACACTTTTTTTCCCCCACTGCACAGCATGGGGACCCAGTTACACATACATGTATACATAATATTTTCTCCCATTGTCGTGCTGCATTGTATCTAGACATAGTTCTCAGTGCTACACAGCAGGATCTCATTGTAAATCCATTCCATGAGCAATAGTTTGCATCTGTTGACCCCAAGCTCCCAATCCCTCCCACTCCCTCCCCGGGCAACCACAAGTCTATTCTCCAAGTCCCTGATTTTCTTTTCATCTGCTAAAAGAGGTGTGTATGTCACAAGGCCCAGCCCATTGGGAAATTCTAGCCTGAAAATTCTTAGAACTATCACAATCCTACAAAAATTCCTAGGAGGACTTCCCTGATGGCCTAGCAGGTTAAGGACCTAGGATTGTCAGTGCTGTGGCTCAGGTCACTGCCATGGCGCAGATACAATCCCTGGCCTGGAAACTTCCATATGCCCCAGGCACAGCCAAAAAAAAAACCCTAGGAAAGGATGCTCAGGGACAGAAAGTGGAAAGGATGCAGATTCCTGAGACCAGGACTGTCAGGTACCTTCAGCTGCAAGTACCAGAGCACGGGACCAAGAGTGACTTAGACGATAGAGACATCATTAACTCATCTCACTAGAAACCTGGAAAAAAGCTCTATGGGGATGTTTCTGCATCTCTGCGACCCTTCTTGCATTGACTCCATGGTCACAATACAACTGTAGCCATCCTAAAGGCAGGTCTTCCCACAACACCACGGAGAGAAGGACAGCAAGAAAAGATGACTCTTCTCATACCTATTTTTATTAGAGTAGATTATCTTTTCCAGAGGTCCCTCAGCAGACTGTCCTGCCTGTGGGTCCTAGCGTCCAGAACCGGGACAGATGGTCACAGCTAGTTGTGATGAGAGCCGCTGGGCAAGTATAAATCTACCACAGGGAAATGGAATGACCACAGCTGCCTTGACGATCTAAAAAAAGGTAGGTCCTATTATCAAGGAGAAAGGAGGAACGGTGAGTGGACAAATGACCTTAGATTAGGTGCCATCCCATTCTCATACCTGTTCCTCCTCTGAAGAGCGCACGGGAGCCTGCCTGGCCCTCACTGGCCGGAACTCATTGTTCATTGCTGCCCAAAGCCCCCTTGGGAAGCATGCGGTGTGGGGAGTAAAGGCAGTTCATCATCCCAAGTGGACACATCAAAGTGAAGGTCTTAGGCCACCAGTTTCAGAAACATTCAGAAGCTCTCTCATATACCACCAGAACCATGTTAAAAACTGACCTACGACTACAAAGCCAGAGGGCAGTAAAACTGAAATTTGAACCCAGGCTTAGCAGATGCTGGCCCAGGGCCCCTTCTCTGCTCCTGGGGCATATTTCCACCCAGCACATTCCAACACTTGCCTTGATGTCTTTTAGGTGTTCAAGGGTTTCTTGCTAAAATGCAGGTGCCCTTGGGAAAGGTACCACAGTTCTGAGCTATTTCCTGCCGGAAGACGGCTGTTCTCCTGACAAAGGAAGGTCTTGAGGGAACTAAAGGCCAGGTAGGAAACAGAATAAGAAACAGGCTGAGAGGCCCCACAGGTGTATTTTCCTACTTTGCAACTTTGTCTCCAAAATTCACACCCAAAGGAGTCAGGCCTGTGTAACCCCCAGGTGTCATCACCTCCAACACAGCTGTATTTTCTCTGAGCTGACAGAACAAGGGTAGAAATGTAATAGAGAATTGTGTTAAGTCATATTAAATTAGGGCAGTGTTCAGACTCTGGCATGGAACTTTAGATAATAACAGTTTATTGATTTGTAAATTACGTTCAGTCAGAATTAGGTCTGTCAGCATAAAGCTGGATTTTGGCGATGCAATTATTTTCAGCAACACAGCATTTAGATATCAATATCAGTAACATTTACCTTTAGAGAAGAAAAAATAAACACCTACTACCATGACCATTAGGAATTAGGAACCTCCCTATATGAGGCATTTAGTGGGAGGGTCCCACAGGCTGTGATCCTCAAAGCCTGAAGCGGCCATCCACAGGGGAAATGCAGACTCAAAGATTTAGTGTCTGGTGAGAGCCCACCTCTTTGTTCATAGACGGCTGTCTACTCACTGAGTCCTCACATGGCGGAAGGGGCAAGAGAGCTCTCCGGAGTCTCTTTTAAAAGGACATTAAATCCCATTCGTGAGGGCTCTGGGAGTTCCCACTGTGGCTCAGCAGGTTAAGAACCCAACTAGCCTCCATAAGGATGCAGGTTCGATCCTTGGCATCCACTAAGGATCTGGTGTTGCCTCAAGGTATGGCCTAGGTTGCCATTTGCACCTTGGATCCTGAGTTGCTGTGGCTGTGGTGTAGGCCAGCAGCTGCAGCTCCAATTCAACCTCTAGCCTGGGAACCTCCATATGCGGCCATTAAAAAAAAAAAAGGCATGAGGGCTTCACCTTCATGACCTGATCACCTTCTAAAATCCACTCCTACCAGCTATAACGGAAAAAAATAAAAAATCATTATTAAAAATAAAAATAAAAAAATAAAGTCCACACCTCCTAATATCAGCACACTGGTAATATAGAATGTAGCATATGAATTTGGGGGTAGATGCAAACATTTAGTCTATAGCACCCATCCTTCTGCCTTCACCATGATATGAAAAGAAGCAAGAAACACACAAGCTGTGATTTGAAACTTAAAGAGACCAGTCCCTCAAACATCACTCTTCCCTGACGCCAAGCCTGGAATTCTGTTCTCGTTGCTATATTCACTCAGTAATAGTGCACATATTCTGTTTCACACCTAACTGGTTACTGCAATTTGATTCTGGCACTAACCACCTGCAGTTAATATAGACCCCACAAGTTAATGGCTCAGCCTCTGTAAGACTTTCTCAAAGCAGAAGCCAAATTTACTTCAGGGCTCCCTGAGCCACCTGTGTGCTTTTTTTCTTTCTTGCTTGCTTGCTTGCTTTTTTTTTTTTTTGCCAAGCCCAGGGTATAGAGAAGTTCCCAGGTCAGAGATCGAACCTGAGCCACAGCAGTGACAACACCAAATCCTTAACTTCCTGCCCAACAGGGAACTCTCCACCTGTGCTTTTTGAATGACCAACTACAAATGTGAGGATTCCCATGACAGGTTTGATAATTTGTTAGAATGACTCACAGAACTCAGGAAAGCATTATTCTTATGATGAAAGTTTTATTACAAAGGATACAGCCAAATGAAGAGACACAGGGTGGGGTCTGGGAGGGTCCCAAATGCAAGGCTTCCATACCATCTCCAGGAGGAATCGGGGATCATGGCACTTCACCTCCGGCACATCCACGTGTTCGCCAGCCAGGAAACTCCACTAAGCTCTGGTGCCCAGAGTTTTTATTGGTGTTTCGTTGTGTAAACATGATTGATTAAATCACTGAGTTACAGGTGATTAAACCCAATCTCCAATCCCTCTGCTGCCTAAAGGTCAGGCTGGCTCCCAGTTGAACCCTCTAATCACTTGGTCGGCCTTTCTGGGGACCAGCCCCATCCGGAAGCTATCTAGGGGCTCACCAGGAAGTCATCTCATTAGCAAAAGCTCAAGTGTGATGTAGGAATTCATGTATAAAAGAGACATTCTCATCACTTGAGAAAGTCCAATTTTAGAAGCTCTATGCGTGGAACCCAGGACAAAGACCAGACAAATTTGTTATCATACAGCACACATGAGCCGCCTTTGCCAGCATAAATATAGCAGGGCAGGTAATGGAACCATGGAGCCCCAAAGTCTGTCCTTTTTCCTTTTAAGAGGAGGTTGGAGAAGTTCCTTTATGGTGCAACAGGCTAAGGATCCAGCATTGTCACTGTACTGGCTCGGGTCACTACTGTGGCACAGGTTCTGTGCTTGGCCTGGGCATTTCCACATGCCTTGGGCATAACCACCTCCCCCTCTCAAAAAAAGAGGAAACATGGAAAGAGCCTAGTTGCCTTGGTTCTTCTGTTTTATTTCTTTTTCTTCTTCTGAGTCAGTATTTCTTTTTCTGATACTCTAATCCAAATTCTGGATCCCTGAAATTTTGCCTACCCAGGATAACAAATTAGACCCCCTCCTCAGCCCAGCCCCAACCTCCTGCCACAAATACATCAGTGTTAACCACCAACTATTGTTTCAGTGACATTATAAACCCACAGAAATTTTTAAATAGGATGCTCATTTTGTATTCCTCACAGCCAGCACCTATTAAACTGCCAGGAACTTATCTGGTGCTCAATAAATACTTGTTCAGTTTAATTAGCTGGTTAATCTGAATATTAGCTATAACATACCCAATTCAGAAAACCACAAACATTTAATGAACACAACTGTAAGCCAAGCTCTTGAGAAATAACAATGAATAAAGCATAGTCCCCAGTCCCAAGGAGCTGACTAAGGCATGGAGGAAAAAAAAAAAAAAACAACGACAATACTAATTTAATTATAAAATTTAAATTCTGTAATTGAATAAAAGCAAAGTACTATGGGAACTTTTAATAATGATTGTATGTGAATAGCAGTGTGTGTGTGTGTGTGTGTGTGTGTGTGTCGTAAGACTGGAAGGTAAGAATGCAAAGGAGGGAATTTGGAGACAAGGAAGCCTCTGAGCTATCCTTCACTGAAGGAGTAAGAAACCGCAGAGGGTCGTAAAGCAAGTTTTAGGCAAAATAAAACTGGGGAAGCGGGGTTAGAAGGGAGCTCCAAGGAGAAGCACAGAATAATATTCGGGTGAAAGGATTATTCTGTATAGAACGGGGTTAGTAGGATACATTTTTTCTCTGTGTTTGTTAAAATCCATAGAGTTTTATTTGTATTTATTTATTTATTTTGGTCTTTTGTCATTTCTAGGGCCATACCTGCAGCATATAGAGGTTCCCAGGCTAGGGGTCCAATCGGAGCTGCAGCCCCCGGTCTACGCCAGAGCCACAGCAATGCGAGATCCAAGCCTCATCTGTGACCTACACCACAGCTCACAGCAACGCCAGATCCTTAACCCACTGAGCAAGAACAAGGATCGAACCCTCAACCTCACGGTTCCTAGTCGGATTCGTTACCCACTGAGCCATGACGGCAACTCCAAAATCCATAGAGTTTTAGACACAAAGAGTGAACTTCAATATGCAGATTAAAAAAAAAAATCAACCAGAAGATGGGGGATCCCAGGATGAAATACAGAATGTGACAAGGTAATCAAGGTGTTTTACAACTGTATGAAGGGAACTGGAGAAAAGAATCACTGATCTAAGGAACTTTGTAAAATGTAAAGTGAAAGATAACTGGAAGTCTAAATAAATGTCAAGTTGTTTCTCCACGGGTTACAGGTTAAAAATTCTGAAACCATTTCACACGTATTTTGGGACTGAACTGATGCTGGACGGGAGGGGCCGGGTTTATCACTATTGCTGAAGGAAATCCCAGATAAGCAGGAGGGAAAGGCTAGAAATAAACCACCGGGTCTAAGTTCTGAGACATGAGCATGAACTCCTTTTTAGCTTAAGATAGCTGCAGGAGGACAGGAATCATTATAGATATGTGAGTAGTCATGAGTTGGTATACCACATGTATTTCCTGGCTCAGTCAGCTGGAAGGGTCTAGAAGCAATGAGCCACCAGGTAGCAATGAGCCACCAGGTAGCCATACCTTGGTTTCTAACATCATTTTCCTGTAAAAGGAACCAGGGCTTGGAGTTGTCGTATGGCCCAGCAGGTTAAAGTTAAGGAACCAGGGCTCCTTGAAATATGAGTGAGTCTGAAGTTAAGGCAGAGAAAATGCAAGCCCATTTTATAGTGCTCAAAAAAAAAAAAAAAAAAAAAAGATAAGGGTATTTAATAAATAAATAAAAGAACACAGGATCCAATTTGAAAGATCCTCAGTGGTCAACACCGTACTAATTTGAGCAAGATAACAGTACTGGATGCTAACCCAATAAACATGAATGAGATGATACTGACATAAATAAATGACCTACTAAATAAATAATTGTGGGCTTAAACGCAATTTTTTTTTTTTTTAAAAGGGCCATAGGTGTGGCACATGGACGTTCCTAAGCTAGGAATGGAATCAGAGCTGCAGCTGCCGGTCTACACCACCGG
Source organism: Phacochoerus africanus (assembly GCF_016906955.1). Taxonomy (NCBI): domain Eukaryota; kingdom Metazoa; phylum Chordata; class Mammalia; order Artiodactyla; family Suidae; genus Phacochoerus; species Phacochoerus africanus. Next base: position 14,549,477 of record NC_062548.1, read on the forward strand.
ATCCTTAATCCACTGAGCGAGGCCAGGGATTGAACCCAAGTCCACATGGATACTAGTTGGGTTCATTACCACTGAGCCACGACAGGAACTCCAAGACTTTCTTACAGAAGAATTCTAAGTAATTTATATGTACTCCTTCTTCTAGGAAATGGAGGTTAATTTCCTACACACACACACACACACCTCGAGTGTGACTTTGTGACTTGCAACCAAAGAAAAGAGTATACAAAGGGGGGATAAAAATAACTTTACAATGAAGAAATCTGGGAGTTCCCACTGTGGCACAACAGGATTGGCAGTGTCTCAGCAGTGCCAGGATGCAGGCACAATCCCTGGCCCTGCACAGTGGGTCTGACTTGGCCTCAGCTGCAGCGTAGATCGCAAATCTGGCTCAGATCTGATCCCTGGCCCAGAAATTCCTTATACTGTAGGGTGGCGAAGAAAGAGAGAGAAAGAAGAGCAAAGAAAAGAAAAAAGAAATCTGGCAAACACTTCCAAAAAGATGATCAAGATTAACATAAGTAAAACCATGTAAACAGTTGAGACCTTTGATGTGACATGATGAGAATGATTATTTCACCTCTGTAGTCTCCCTCCCCAAATCCCATATCACCAGCCTAACCATGAGAAACACATCCAACAAACCCAAATTGAGAGACATCTACAGAATACTCAGCAGCATTCCTCAATACGGCCAAAGTTATCCAAAACAAGGCTTGGAAAAAACCATGAGAGACCAGAGGACACGAAGAAGAGATGGCATCTACTATAGTGTGGTATCCTGCAGAAGGGAAAAGGACATTTGGGAAAATTTTTAAAACTACTGACATCCAGTAAAGTCTGGAGTTTGGTTAATAATCACAGGCCAGCACTGGTTTCTTAGCTGCGACAAGGGAGCAAATTAGGCAAGTAGTCCTAGATGGGGGTCAGTGGATTAGGGAGAATCAGAGCTGGAAACAATAGTATTTGGCATGTAATCAGATAGGCTAATTAGATTGGTTAGGGAGAATTTGGAAAGTCAAAGATTACTGAGTATTTTTATCTTAAATAACTGAAGGAATGGTTATGCTAGGAACCCAGCAGGGCCCTTGGGGGAAGTTTAAGTGGACAAATCATAACTGTGGTTTGAGTTTGCTGCATTCAGTGTGTCTGTAGGAGATCCAGGTGTAAACACACAGCAAGCAAAGTGAGCTCCAGACATGACCTCAGGAGGGAGGCCGGGCTGTGCAGGAACAATGCCCACCAACTCAGGAGGGTCCTCCAAGGCAGTCACATTCACAACACCCTGGAATGGCAGTATCCCTGTTTCTACATTCCATCTGAAACCACTAGAAACATGACGACAGATGTCTCTTAACACAAAGCTCTTTTAAAAAATGATTACATGTGCCTGTCGTGGCACAGTGGTTAACGAATCCAACTAGGAACCATGAGGTTGTGGGTTTGAGCCCTGGCCTTGCTCAGTGGGTTAAGGATCCAGCATTGCCGTGAGCTGTGGTGTAGGCTGCAGATGCAGCTTGGATCCCTCATGGCTGTGGCTGTGGCGTGGGCCAGTGGCTACAGCTCCAATTCAACCCCTAGCCTGGGAACCTCCATATGCCGCGGGAGTGGCCCTAGAAAAGACAAAAATAAATAAATAAGAAATGATTACGTGACATTCAAGAAATGGGTTTCAGAGTTCCTGCTGTGGCTCAGCAGTTTAAGAACCCAACATACTGTCTGTGAGGATGCAGGTCGGGTCCCTGGCCTCACTCCGTGGGGTTAAGAATCCAGAGTTGCCATAAGTTGTGGCATAGGTCACAGAGGCGGCTCTGGTTTTGTGTTGCTGTGGGCGGCAGCTCAGCTCTGATTTGACCCCTACCCCAGGAACTTCCATTTGCCACAGGTGCTGCTGTAAAAAGGGGGGGGGGGGGAATTTCCATCCACCTCTCATTTCAGCCTTGAAAACCAAATGTTCTCTCTTCTAAATGTTACATATCCAAGGTCAAATAGACACCCTGCGTGTTGCAAGTGTTACAATCATATAATTACTCTTAAATGACGGCTGAACAAAGCTATGTGGTAAAAGCCAGTGCAAACATGAAAAATAATTAGAAATCATTTGAAGAGGCAATAGAATATGGTGATTAAGAAGATAGAAAGGCATTGACAGATGATAGAACTAGGTACGTATCTGGTTTTCAACCCTGACTAACAGTGTAATCTTGGGCAATTTACCAAACCATTCACAGCCTCCATTTCCTCATCTATAAAATGAGATTTTAAAAAAAAATAGTCTCTAGATACAGTACCCACAAGAGGATAATTCTGAGAAATGGATGACATACCTGGGCATATACTAAGTTGTTGTTTTGGGGGGTTTATTTATTTATTTATTTGGTCTTTTTAGGATCGAACCCATGGCATGTGTAAGTTCCCAGGTTAGGAGTCCCATCGGAGCTGTAGCCACCAGCCTACACTACAGCCACAGCAACTTGGGATCTGAGCTGAGTCTGCAACCTACACCACCACTCGCGGCAATGCCAGATCTTCAACCCACTGAGCAAGACCAGGGATTGAACCCACGTCCTCATGGATACTAGTTGGGTTCATTAACTGCTGAGCCATCATGGGAACTCCCTAAATTTTTGAATAAACGTTAACTCATGGTAGTTACAGTATAGTAGTAGCAGTAATGTTTGCCTACTTAGTTTCACATGTATCACGTAATTCTCCATCAAACTCAGTTTCTTGAATTACTGTAGAAATGTTTTTTGTTATATAGTCCCTCATCAACTTGCCAAGATTGTGTAATATTTTACAGTAAATGAGTAATAAAACACTAGATCAATTCATTTTGTCACCGGTTTACAATGTTACGAAAAAGGAGTCTGGTTTAAAAGGGGAAAAAAAAAAGTGAGTCAGTTCTATCTATTTATTTATAGTTTTTTCAGATGGCTGACATTTTTAATCCTCACTTTGAGAGGAAAAGTCAGCCTCACAGTTGTGATTTTTCCCATCTTTTTAGAAAAACATATCTCTGCTAACACCTGGAAGGATTCCAGAAGGGAGCTCAGGTGATACCCGTTGTGATGTCACAGACGTTCTGCAAAAATTTGATGAACGTGCCAGGCCAAACAGAAAGGAACGTTGTGGGCAAGATTACGAGGTTTGTACAACATCAGCAAAACAAATCCCACCTATTTAAAGGATGACATTTGATGGAAGCACAATGGAATTAGTTCTCTTTCTAACAAAAATTTAAGGACAGTTACCTTGCAAGAAAAGAAAGAAAATGTAATTAATTAATGCCAGAGATGGTTGACCATAATGGAGGAGATGAAATGTGCCTTGATCCAGCTCATTTGCATTCATTTCAGAAGACACTTCTCATGCAAATACACCCATTTTTATTTTAAGTGATTAGTCAGGTGATGGATTGAAACCAAGAACCTTGAATATAGCAAAGAACATTTTCCTCTAGTCCATTTTACACATGCCCAGCATGGTGTCCTGCACCTTGTGGGCAGCTAAGAATTGTTGATTATTTTGACCTTGCGATAATTAATTAGAAGAGAAATTAATCCTAAATCTTGAGTGTCAACAAATACTTTCAAATACTGTAATTGACTTCAGAGACCGACGACAAAACAGAGCAGGGATTAAAAGCCACTAAATAGCAGTGAAGTTGTGGGCGCCTGAGTCTCAAGTTCATTATCCACAAAGTGGGAATATAAGAGCAGAGCCCGAACCCTAAACTAGTTCTAAGGACCAGGTGAGAGGACTGCTCTCACGCGCAGCACAGGGCTGCAAAGATGTCAGATGCCAGTAATCTTAGTCCTCTTGGGAAATTAACTGGCAAATACCTCCCAGGGGCTGCACTAGGGGAGGTATAATTTCTTTCCTCCCTTGCAGGGTCTCTGGCTGGACCTAAGAATTACGCTGACATAAACCAAAGCAATAGGAGAAAAACACACAAATTTTATTTAGTTATTTTTACATATATATAAGAGACTTCAGGACCAAAAAACAAACAAACAAAAAAAACAAACGAAAAAAAAACAAAACAAAACCAAAGAAGTGGTGAGGGCCCAAAACCTATATTCTAGGCTGGAAAAGAGTAGTAAATGGTGAAAACGTGACAGGTCAAGCATAGTTAATTGTGGACAAGAAACTAGGAACACGGAGGCTAGTTTAACAGAGTCTGCACAGATTTCTCTCCGCCTTGACGCCCTATCTCTGGTGATAAGAATACTTCTTTGCTCCCAGTATAGGGGGGTTTTATCTCCTGCTTTCAAGAAGAGAAAGGAAAGTCACAGTGCCCATCTTGAATCTGCTGTTCTTCAAAGTGTCTTTAACGTAATCAATGCGCCCAAATGGCATATTCTAGGGTAACCTATTCTGACATCCTCTAATGCTTTCACGCACTTGGAGCACAACCCACATCACAGGCAAGAAAATGAGAAGTACTGCCTTGTGAGGGAGAAACTCTAATTCTATCTATTTCAATGATGAGGAAACTGAGGTGCAGAGACGCTAACTTGCCCAAGGGCACACCGAGCCAAAATTTGAACCCAAGTTCCTTTGACTTTAGAGCAATGGATACTATTCATGCCCCTTTGAGAGACTGCCTCTCTCAAAGGGACATGAAGGTCATTAAAAGAGAGGCTCCCCACCACCCACGAAACTTCCAGGGCAACAAAGAGGAGGCGAATTTGGGAAAGGAATAAGAGTATCAGAAGACATTTCAGAAACCTCTCCATGAACCCCCTCTCCACGAAGGCAGTTGATAGGATCCCCATGGGATCAGAGACACACACCCCCCAAATCCCAAAGATCAAATGACCCTCTGCCCCAGAGATCTACACATAGCAGTTGTCCTGAAGCTGCTGAGGCCAGGCCGCAGAAGGGAGGCCCTGCAGTAAAGGGCAGGAGTTGTGAGGACTTAGCCTTCTCTGAGCCTAAAGATGGAAAGAGGGATGATATTTCACATGGGAATAATCATTGTAGTACATGAATTTCATTATGGATTTTTCCCAAACCATATTTTTATCTGGCTACAAATGTAATACATATTCATTACAACAGACTTGGAAAACATACAAGGGAAAAAAAAAAAACAAGTCATTTACAATACTACTACCAGGTAGAACCACACTTAACAATCCAATGCCTTAATTTGTTTTATGTAAATACGCATATTTGAATAGTAAAAAAGGACATCATCCTGTTCTTGCTATTTCGTAAGCTGCTTTCCAGGTAATATTTCACCCACCTCTTCCCAAAGCCTGAGTGTTCCGCTCCGAGTCCCCTGATAGCTCATTTAACAGCTGCAGGCAGGATGCTCTCCTTTGTGCATCTATTAGAACTTATTCAAACATTCTCCAACTCTGAGATGTCAAGGTGGTTTCTGGCTGGTTGCTACTATAAACCATGTTCTTTGTACAAAATTTTAGCCCAGTCATGATCATCTCCCTAGTATAAACTCCTAGATGTAACTATCAGGCCAAATTACATGCTTATTTTTAAGGCTTTTAATGAATGTTTGACAAAGTGACCTCCGCAAAGGATGCACTGATTTATACTCCCACTAGCAATGTATGATTATGCTCTCTTCAAAAACAAAGAATGGAAAGCCACTCAATTATTGGATGAAAGCAATCATGTTAATAACATTTTAACAGTCAAAATATAACTAAGCGCAAAAATAAGTGTATTCTGTCCGGTCTACAAGGCTTGCTTCCCTTCCAGGAACCCCCCCCCCCATCCTTCCTCTGTCTCCAGCACTTCAAGAGAACAGCCCTAACTTTATCTCTGGTTTATCCAGGCAACAATGGTGCCCACTCCCTGTATATCCCAGGATACTGCTGAGGTAATCCATCGGCCAGATTTTATCTAACTTTGTCAACTCTTATCCATTTAAAGACACAATTTCTTTCTGGGTTGCTAACTCAAGGGAACATTTCTTTGAAGGTAAAGGATCTATTAACATATAAGAGAACATTACACCTGGGCAAATCACCCATCAGCTCAGATAATCTGTCTTCCTAGAAAACTACTTAACACTATATAAAAGTACACTTGTAAAACCCCAATGGGTTTGACCTATTTGGGTTCCTTTAGTCATGAGAAAAGCTCACCGATCCTGAAAAATCTAAAAAGCCTGGGATCATAGTAAGGACAGATTGGAAGCTACTGATAAAATAAGTAGTTATTGGAGTTCAGGATCAATTCAGTTCCAGTCTGTTGGAGAAAAGCTAATTTATGGCAGAAAACCATGATTAATCTTAGAATAAACAATATTATGACTCAAATGAATTATGAGTTACTGGAGATAGGAAACACATTTAGTAGGGACATGACTTATTCAGACATGCAATTCTTTCCTTAGCTCAGTAAAGTTAAGTGTGGCAAAAATGCCAGAAACAGCTTTGCAATTGGAATATGCAATTTAAAATAAGTAAAGATTACTCCCAGGTAGTTTATTGCTTTAACTACATCGAGGCATGTCCCTGTAGCAGACAGCATAATGACTCTCATTTCATTTTTGGTTTGTGCCAAATATCTTCAGTTAGTTTTGCTTTATTGGCTTCATGCAATTTATTGCAGCACTAGAATGCGATTGTAATGCAACTAGTATTTTAGTTTTATCTTCCACTGGTAATTTTTCTTCTTTATGGTGACTATACTGTCTGCATTAATACAAGCCATAGAAATTATACAGTGTGGAACCTTGTTTTCAGCAGCTCCTTTTCTCATGAAGAGTAGAACCTGAAGAGCCAACTCCAATAACATGATGATAGCCAAGAATGTGCCAGGGGAGAAGCAACAACATAAATAACAGTATTCACAACGCAATAAAGTTATTGATTTAACTAAGAACTACTAGAAAGCCTAATTTTCTCATTGATTCAAAAAGAGGTGAAATATTCTTTAAGATCTTCTGTTTATATGCATTCTTCAAATAAATCCCTGGAATGCAGCCCCAGTGTCCAAGGTGGTAGCTTTGGGAGAAGACTAGAACCCTTCAGATACGCTTAAAAAATATATTGGGTTAACTTGGTTTCCATTCATTGATGTGACCAACTTCACAACACCACTATAATCTGCTAAGGAATTATTTAACTATTTCCAATTTCTTGAATGTTGCCTAAGTAATATGCGAAATATGATTTTACTTACAGTTAGACCACATCAATAATAAACAGCATTACCTTAGCGAGGATTTAGTAGAACAGGAAGAAAGAGGACTGGATCTTCTGGTGCCAAGAACTCCTAATTCTAGGCACATTTACAGAGCTATACAAGAAAGGAAATAAATTAGGTCAGATTAAGTTCAGCTGAAAACATTTTTCCCAACTATTTCCTGGCATCCCGCCTAATTTTTTTTTTTTTTTTCTTTTTAGGGCCACACCTGAGGCATATGGAACGTCCCAGACAGGGATCAAATCAGAGCTACAGCTTCCAGCCTACACCACAGCCACAGCAACGCCAGATCCAAGCCATGTCTGTTACCTACACCACAGCTTGCAACAACCCTAGATCCTTAACCCATTGAGCAACGCCAGGGATCAAACCCATATCCTCATCAATACTAGTAAGGTTCTTTACCTGCTTAGTCACAATGGGAACTCCAGCACCCTGCCTAAACTTTGCTGTGAATAATTCATGCCATAGATTAAGGTATCCCGTAGACTCTTTAAGAGTCACCTGTTAAAATCCAGAATTCCAAGAAGAGATAGCATAGCCAACTATTATTAGTCATTACTTCTTAATGCGTTTATTAAATTGATATATAAACACAACAGAGCCATAATGGAAAAGCATATTAGATGGCTATATTTTGATGGAGAAGGGGAAATGTTAAAATATGAGTTCTGCACACAGTAATCCCAGCTAGCACACTGCAGTGGGAGTCCAGAAGCAACCAGGAAGCAGCCAAACATAGTGGGCAGCAGTGGACAGGCGTGTCAGAAAATCACAGGAGGGCACAGAAAGTGAAAATAAAAAGGCTTCATAAAAAACTAAGAGTAATTAAAAATAATAACAAGGGTTGGCAATGTGAAGAAACGGAAATCTTCACATATTCCTAGTAGAAATGTGAAGTGGTACAGCCACTATGAAAAACAGTCTGGCAGTTTCTCAAAAGACCCAACTCCATTCCTACATATATAACCAAGAGAATTACAAACATATGTCCACACCAAAGCTTCTTCCTGAGTGTTCATAGCAGTATTATTCATAATAGCTAAAAAGTGTAAACAACTTAAACATTCATCAACTGGTGAATGGATAAGCAAAATGGTATATCCATACAACAGAATATTATACAGCAACAAAAAAGAAATGAAGTACTGATATCTGCTACAACATGGATGAACCTTGAAAACATTATGCTAAGTAAAAGAAGCCAGTCACAAAAGACCATATATTAAAAGATTTCATTTATATGAAATGTCCAGAATAGGCAAGCCTATACATACATAAAGTAAATTACTAGTTCCCTAGGGCGGGGGTTTAGCAGATGGGGAGTATCTGCTAATGGGCTTGGAGTTTCTTGGGGGAGAGGGGGAGTGAAAACGTTCTAAAATTAGATTATGGTGATGATAGCACAAGTCTGTGAATATACCAGAGAACACTGAACTGTATATTTTAAGTGAATAAAGTAAATGCTCTGTATATTTCATCTCAATAAAGCTGTTTAAAAAAATAATTATACCTAGAGTTGACCTAAGTTCCTCATTCAGTCCTATTACCTATATTTCTTTTTTTTTTTTTTTTTTTTGTCTTTTTGCCTTTTCTAGGGCTGCTCCTGCGGCATATGGAGGTTCCCAGGCTAGGGGTCTAATCGGAGCTATAGCTGCCAAGCCTACGCCAGAGCCATAGCAACGCGGGATTCCGAGCTGCATCTACGACCTACACCACAGCTCACGGCAACGCTGTCCTCCTTAACCCACTGAGCAAGGCCAGGGATCGAACCCACATCCTCATGGGATCCTGGTTGGATTTGTTACCGATGAGTCACAATGGGAGCTCCTGCCGTGCCAACTTGCTGTGAGTAAACAACCGTATCTTCAGAATAAATTGCAGATGTTAAGTTTTTATAGATAAGAGTTTGGGAGCCAAAGGATTAAAAATAATAATAAAACCCAATTTTTCATAGAGGCAGTTGAAACGTATTGATTGCCATCCAATACATCTCAGCCACCAGGACAATGATGACCTAGCCTCTTAATCTGAATGCCAGGGAAGAAAAAATAAAACCTTCACCAAATGAGGCAACTGACACCACAGCTGGAACACACAGGAAGCTACATAGAAATTCTTCAAATTCAAAGCCTCTTCTAAACAATTTCATTTGCCAACATTTTACTTTTAATGAAATTGGATTTAGCCTTAATAGATTTGATGGCACGGCTTTCCCACAATATGACTTTTGTAAGGACCTGTAGAAAAAAACAAGTAAGGACAACTGCAAGGGTTAAAGTTTTTTGGAGCTTACAGGCTGAAGATGAACTCTCCACTTTTCATAGACTTCAGAATTCTCTATATCTGGGTACAAGAAACTCCTCCACAACCACAAAACTCATTATCTTTATGACAAAATGTAAATGTTTGCCCCAATCCTTACTGAAAATTCTGGATGAAGTAACTCTTCAGATTACACATCCCTTGGATGGAACACAGCATTTACTCCAGCTTCAAAAACAAAAAAAAAAAAAAAAAAAAGCTTTCTGTCATCAATGAAATGTTATAGACTCCTTAAATTGCTGAATTTATTTTCAGAATTCCATATGGTTTTTCTTCCCAGCAAGGCTCTGAATCAAGCATATTACGAGAAGACCAAAAAAAGGTTTGGGGTACGACTTGTCCACAGGTCTACATTCCTCTTCTTACTGTGATAAATCATCTCGAGGAGTTAGTTATGAACAATGAAGACTTCATAAGACATTTATTAGTCTATCATCAGCCTTCGATTCTGTGGACAAGGACTGTCTTTGCACTAAACTTGATGATCTTGGCAAAACTCCCAAATGATTAACACTGCCTAAAACCTATGTCCTAAGACTATTGCCAGAATCAGAATGGCTAGGAATGATCTTAGGCCAGATAAAATTCCAATTCTGAACAGGAAAAAAACCAGGACTTTCCAAGTCCTACTTCATTTCAGCTTGTACATAGGAGGAGACTTGATTCTTATTTCAGATGCATGGGTTGCCTGTCCCCCACAGAAAATAGGAAGAAGGCTGAGCACACTGGGGTGAAGCTTCTCAACAGGAAGAACCTTAAGACCCAGCTCAGTCGGCTCATCACCATCAAAAAGAGCAGCTCAAATTCAGCGTTGCCAAAGAGAAATGATTGATTTGGGCAGGAATTTGTCAGTGTTCAAATAGGCTGTACTACAGAGTTCCAACCATCAAGTTACCACATGCCATAATTTAAGGATGTGATTTTTTTCTTTTCTTTTCTTTTTTGGCATATGGAGTTCACAGGCCAGTGATCAGATCTGGGTGCAGTTGCAACCTAAGCTGCAGCTTCAGTAACGCCGGGTCCTTAACTCACTGTTCCGGGCGGGGGATTGAACCTGCGTCCCAGCACTCCCAAAATGCCACCAATCCCGTTGCACCCCAGTGGGAACTCTCAAGGGTATGATTTCTAATTCATCCTAGTGGGTTATCAGAGGACAGTGCGTGTCCAAAGAGGCTTCAGTAGAGAATCCCCACAGGTCATTTCCTGTCCAGGAAGCCAACTAGAACCATCACCTTATAATTTTCCTTGCCAAAATAAATGTTCCTTTCCTGGCTCTATAATATAGAATCACAGGGCCTCAAATAAGAACCTCTCTAGGCATTCAAAATATATTCCTAGCTTCATTTTGAGGGAAATATTTTCCTGTCCAAAGGGTCCCCTGTAGCTTACCACCATGCAAACTTGAGATAACCCTTGCTCGAGGGCAAAAACACAGGCTTTTACAACTTCTCCCCTGAAGAGAAAGGCATCTTTGTGCACAGGGACCTATTGCTTCCCTGGATAACAATACAATAGACCATCTTTGAAAGCTCAGACACTGGAGTTGACTGCAAGATCAATTGGAAAAGGAGGGGCTTTCTGTTTTGTTTGTTTGAGGGGTTGTCGGTTTGGTTTGTTATTTTAAGGGTATTCGACAGCACGTACACTCACCGGGGCACAGAGAACCAGGTTTGAGGTTCAGCTTCCAGGAGCAATGTCCAAAATCACAACACAGAACTACATTAATGAGGATGCCACTGATGCTGGCCCTGAGCTCCAGACACTTTGACTGGCCCCCTCTGCCTCTTTAACACCAGAAACACCACTTTGCTACCACTACTGCTGCCTCCTGCACTGAGAAAGCACAACAGCCCCGCCTTCTTGTAACTTTGGGGCTAAGAGTTAATGACCGTCTTGAGTCGGGCCTCAGTGAGACCCAGCTTCCCTTCAGAAGCAAAGAAAAACTTTAGTCTTTGATCAAGGACAGAGAGGAGGGAACTCACGCCCTAAAGCACACGCTCTCCGGGACAGAACTTTGGCCGGGTGGGGTTAGAGGGTTCCGGTCTGCAGAGGGCGGGGCAAAGTTCTCCAGGGCCCAGCACAGGTGTTGCTCATGGCCCCCGAGGCGGCAGTGCCGAGTGCAGCATCTCTGCACATGGCACGCTGCCGCAATGGCGATCTTGCGGCTTTTCTCCACCCTGCGGACTAAGCTGAAGAGTCAGGCAAATGCTGGGAACGCTAATCCTAAATGTTAGGTGCGAGGCCTCTGCACACAGCCCTTGCAGGAAGTGGACCTAGGCTAAGCACAAAAGGAGTTGGACCTTATCTTACGGGTACTGACCTTTTTGTATCTGGCCCCAGGAAATCTCCTCCCTGGGGTCACTGGCGCCAAGAGAAGGAAAACGAGTTCGGTTCAGAAGCAAAGGAAGTTTTATCCCTCCATCCAAGAACAGAGAAGTGCAGGTACACTCTAGAACACACACACCTCCCGAGAGAGGCTGTGGGCAGAGCTGCTTTATAGGGATCTCACCATCAGGGAGGGGGGGGGGGGTTAACAAGCGCAGTTCTCGCGGGAGGAGTTCTCGCAAGCAGAGTTCTCGCGCAGCTGTGCTGTCGGTGCTGTGCCTCGCGCAATGTCTCTGCACACGGCCCACCAACGCAGTCTTGCGCTGAGGCATCCTCGAAGATTTTTTTTTTTTTTAGGATCTGCAGTCTGAAGGGCCGGGTGCCAGGCCTCTGCCCAATGCACCCTATGAGCAAGTGAAACTAGACTAAGCACGAAAGAAACAAAGGTTAGATTTTATTTTGTTACCCAGGTTCCTACTGTTATTTCCTGGGAGTTGTTAATGGGCTTTGCTGGTGACAACCCCCTCCTCTGCCTTTCGTCCTGCTCGTCACTCATTAGAGGCACTGCTGGCTCAGGTCTGTCACCTGTAACTCTTTCCTGCTGGGTGCAGGCGTCGTCATCACCCTGGGCAGAGGAGAACTACCCCTTGGCCACCTTAAGTGTGTTTGGTTTCTCACCTGGCCCCGGCCCTAACTGTTCCCATCCCCGAGCGAGCGCTCTAACCTTTTGGACACCAGACAGTTTAAGATACTTGGCCCAAATATTAACAGGGAAATAATGGTCACATGTCAGATTTTTCCTAAAAATGAAAGTATCTAGGTCTTCTGCCTATAGGCAAAAATGTGCCCTGCTGCTGTGGCCTGATTATCCCTGGCCACGCTTTTTGTTGTTGTTTTGGAAGAGAAGTTCAGGGCAGAGAGAGGTCCAGGTAGTCCAGGGGTCTGTTGCCTCAGGTTGTCTCTCCAGAGTTTGAGGCTCAGGGGCCTCTTCCCTTGAGGAGGATGCACCCGCAGAATGATCCCCTGTAACTTCAGGGCAAAGTCAGTAAGTGGGATCCGTTAGCGTTGAGCTGCTCTTGCAGGCTGCTGGTTTTCCAGGGTTTTGGATGCACCTAGACTCCGGGCCAGAAAGGCTTAGGTAGAGCCAACACCTGGTCACCATATTCAGTGCTGGTTTGCATGGTTTCTCCTACCTGGAGGGCACATTTGAGTTGTTCCATCTTGAGAGGGTTAACGTGTACCCTTCTCTCGGACTTGGGGAATGGGTCTATTGCACATAAGTTCAAATGCACTAAACTTTAATTTATCCTCATGTGGAGCAGGGCGATCAGAAGCAAATTAATTTTCTTGAGTTTCCTGACAGCTTAGTTAAGGCCATTTTCAAGGTCTGATTGGATCGCTCTATTTTCCCTGGCAATTGAGCTCTCTAGGCTGCGTGCAAGGTCCATTTTATGCCCAGGGCACTGGTTAATCCCCTCATCATTGAGACACAAAGGCTGGACCATTGTCATTTTGTAGGGATCCTGGGCACCCAAACCTGGGGATTGTTTCTTTTAGGAATGCCTTAGCCTCTTTAGCTGCGGTTTCAGTTCTAGCAGGGAATGTTTCCATCCACCCAGAAAATGTGTCTACTTGCACCAAGAGAGACCTAAAATTGACTCTCAGCGAGACAGTGAAAGCAGGCTGCCAGTCTTCCAGGACATCTCCCTCTGGTCTGAGTGGGCCTTATGTGGGGGTCTCTGCAGGGTCTGGTGTTGGGGGTGTTCATTGTGCAGATGGGGCCCCTTCTCAACCATTCAACGGATGTTATCAGGAGTTACCATGACCTCAACCAACCTATGATACTGGGCTTCCCACCTGTAGTGAGTTCCTTGATGAGCCCCCCTGATGTCCTGATAAACTGCAGTTTGGGGAAAGAAGTATTGACCATTACGGAGTTCCCATTGTGGCGCAGCGGAAAAGAATCCAACTAGGAACCATGAGGTTGTGAGTTCGATCCCTGGCCTTGCTCAGTGCGTTAAGGATCTGGCATGGCTGTGGCTGTGGCCAGCAGCTGTAGGGAATGGAGCCCTAGCCTAGGAACCTCCATATGCTGCGGGTGTGGCCCTAAAAAGCAAAAAAAAAAAGTACTACCCATTTCATTAAACAGCCACCACCGGCTCCATTTTCAGGCCTTGTCTAATTCTTCCTTTGGTGAATAATTGGATGGTTCTGGCCTTCAAGGTGTCAGGAGCATGTGCCAATTACGGGTTCCAAGACTGCGTTTTTGGCAGTTGTGTCCGCCTTGTTTCCCTCTATTACCTCTGCATCCCCTTTTTTGGTAACCCCAACACTGCCACCTATTTCAGTTGGTTGGTTGGTTGGTTGGTTTTGAAGGGGTGGTTTTGGCCACACCTGTGGCATGCAGAAATTGCTGGGGGAGTGCCCGTCGTGGCGCAGTGGTTACAGCGGTTAACGAATCTGACTAGGAACCATGAGGTTGCGGGTTCAGTCCCTGCCCTTGCTCAGTGGGATAACGATCCGGCATTGCCGTGAGCTGTGGTGTCGGTTGCAGATGTGGCTCGGATCCCGCGTTGCTGTGGCTCTGGTGTAGGCTGGTGGCTACAGTTCCGATTCAACCCCTAGCCTGGGAACCTCCATATGCTGAGGGAGCAGCCCAAGAAATAGCAAAAAAGACAAAAGACAAAAGAAAAAAGAAATTGCTGGGCCAGGGTTCAAACCTGTACCACTGCAGTGACCACTCCAGATCTTTAACCCACTGCACCACCAAGGGAACACCCACTGCCACCTATTTTGGAAGCTGTACTGCTTCTAAGCATGTACTGTACAGACTTAAGCATGTTTCACCTGTTTTTTCTCTGCAGTAAGCCTACCTCTTTCCCCCCCAAATAGCCCTGTGTGCAGGTAGGACAGCAGACGTGCACCAGAACCCTGTGTAAACATTTCAGACCATCCCTGTGAGGGCTATCTACTCCACTTTGGGGCAGAAGTCCTTGGGGGTAGGCTTCTTGCTTCTATGACTTGAGTCTGGGAGCTTACTGTGTTTCCTGCCTTTTCCCCTCTCATAAACCTTCTCCCATCTGTGAACCATTCCTCTTCTGTGTTTGGGAGGGACTCACTTTCTAGGTGGGGGCAACTGGAATAGGTCATGTCTGTGGTTTCTATACAGTCATGCTCCAGGGGCTCTGTTTCTGTGGGCATTACGGTGGCAGGATTTAACGTGTGACAGGTTTTATGGTAGCTGCTGGGTTGTCTAAAGCATAGCCTGAACTTGAATTGACCTGGGGGAGAGCTATTCTGTTCCTTTAGAATTTACTAAAGCCTGAATCTGGTGTAGGGGTCCATAGGGTGATTGGCTGATGAAATATTAACTTTTTTAGCCTCCTTTAGAAGAGCTGTAGTATCTGCTACTGCCTTTAGGCAAGGAGACGATCCCTTAATGGTTTCATCTAATGTTCAGAGAAATAAGCAACCACATGAGTAGGGGGTCCCAGTTTTTGAGCTGACACCCCAACGGCTATTCCCCTGCTGTCATGAATGTAAAAGGTCAAAAGGTTTAGCGAAATCTGGGAGGGCTGGGACAGGGGCCTGAAGTAGTTCCTTTTTCAATGTTTGCAGGGCCCCTTAATATTCTGTATTCCTCTGAAAAGAATCATTATCCTTTCCTTTCAACCTTTCATAGAACGACCTCGCTATTAGACAAGAGAGTTAGGGATCCAGATGCAGCAAAACCCAGCCATCCGCAGGAAATCCCTTAGCTACCTTCTAATTTTAGGACAAGCGGAGCTGCAAATGGACAAACTAGGTAGGTCACCCTAGTTTGTGACATTTGAGCTTTTTTCTTGGACATCTTAAATCCTTTATTAGCTAGATGGTTCAGAGTGGTTACAGTATTTTTATCAGAGGCCTCCTTCAGAGGGCTGGTGATCAGAATGTTGTCTACATACCAGAGAAGACATTGCCCCCTTAGCACAGTAGGCAGTGCATCTGTCTCATCCATGGCAGAGGAGGGTTCCTTCCTCCAGAGGTAGATCTTTTCAGTCTTTAGCTAAAGTTTCCCCAAAGATGATGGGGGAATTTTTGAACATTTAGAGCAGGACTTTCCAGTAGTTTTGTTTTTTTTTTTGGGGGGGGTTGTCTTTTTTAGGGCCGCACTGGCAGCACATGAAGGTTCCCAGGCTAAGGGTCAAATTGGAGCTAGAGCCGCCAGCCACAGACACAGCAGTACAGATCCAAGCCACATCTGTGACCTACACCACAGCTCATGGCAACACCAGAGCCCCAACCCACTGAGCAAGGCCAGGGGTTGAACCCTCATCCTCATGGATACTAGTCAGGCTCATTAAGCACCATGATGGAAACTCCTAGTATTGTTGCTGTTACTGATTGTTTGGGTCTGACACTCGACAGCAAACATTTCTTGTGACACTGGGGCTGATGGAATACAGAAGAAGGCATCTTTTAAATCCAATACAAAGTATCAGGTCCTTGTGGATAGCAGGGTATCAGCAGGGTGAGGGATTAGGGACACGGGGGGTATATCTTCAGTGGCTTCACTGACTGCCCTGATATTTTGTATTGGAATACAGTATGGTACCTTCACGGGGAGAATGTGGATATTACAGGCTGATCAGCATGGTTGAATGAGGCCCTGGTCAATTAGGTCCTGTAAAAACAGGAGCAGGGCCCAAGACAGCCTCCCGACAGAGAGGGTACTGTTTTCTATTGGGCCATGTAAATCTGGGATTGGAATGGACTATCTTGGAGCTGGCTCCTTCAGCTCACCCCATCCACCTCTGCTCCCAGACTTACGCCTGGGAGGTCACATTGCCATGTCCCATGAGATCTGTTCTCTGCCATTAACAAAATCATCTTGTGCTTTTTGTCTAAAGGGACACCACTTATTTACAACGCTTGTGACAGAGTTTGCATGATCTGGTGTGCAGAACTGAATAAGTGGTACACACATCTACTAAGAGTTCAACAGGCTTTCCCCCATGTCCAATGTCACCTGGGGCCCTTGCGGGTCTATTGGAGTGTCAACTTAGGAGCCCTCTGGCCCCATCATTCTTCATCTGTTTGGACCATCTGCTATCAAGGGTAGGGGCCAGAGTTTGTCATTCTCTCTTGCAGTGTCACTCTTGTTTTACATATGGCTCACTGATTGGGTCCTAGTTTCCTTGGCTTGCTGTCCATCAGTGGGAGTTGAGTGCAGCTCCCACAGAGTCCAGAGTCTCTGTGGGCAGTTAGTCCAGATTACCCATGCCAACCAGTGAACATTGGAGGGCAACAGCCAAGGGGCGTGTCTCTGGACCTTTTTATCCTCTGACTTTTCCTCCTCTACATCTCTCTTATTAAACACCCAGTAGGGAACCTCAACCAGACGAGAGGTAAGGGTATCTGGGTCTATTTCCAGTCCCTGAAGTCTATGCCTCATGTCCATGGCACTTTGGGAAACAAAACAGGAGCTCAGGACTGCATTCCCTTCCAATGACTCAGGATCAGTGGCAGTACAGATTCTGAGGCATCCCCTGAGGCACTGCAGGAATGCAGAATGGTTTTCCTTTGGCTCCCGATTGATTTCCTTTATCTTATTCCAATTGACAGGTTTCTTTCCTGCTGCCTGAATTCCCTTTAGGGTCATATTTTTATAATGGGTCAGCCTCTGTCTTCTTCCCGCTTCTCCACTGTCTCAGTGGTGGTGGTCCCAGTTGGGTTCATTATCTGCAACTGCTTGAGTCTCCCTTCTGAAAATAGCATGACCTGCATTCTTTCTGCTCTTTGTCTGCTGCCTTTCTAGCTTTGGAAGAGAATGTGGCCTTTTCTGGTTGAGGAGGCTCTGGATGTCAGCCCAGGTGGGGTTGTGGCTATGAAAGATTTCCCCAATCAGATTCAGGAGTCCCTCTGGATCGGCCCTCAACCCCTCACTACAACTTTCCCAGTTACACAGATCAGAAGTGGTCAATGGGAGGTGTGTCTGGAGGAGCCCTCCTTCTCCATCAGGGACCTGCCTCAAAGGGGGTACTTTTCATGATGGGTTCTTGGACCCTGGCTGGAAATTAGTCCTGCTTCATAAACTCGCTGGCCTGGGTTCTGGGGGTTGATGGGGGGGGGGGGGGATCACATGCCTGTGGCCCAAATGGGGACATACAAAGAAAAAAGGTAGGGAGGCAGGAGGAGGAAGGTTGGGGAGGAGATCAAGAAGGTCCTCAGAGGAAGGGTCAAAAAAACGAGGTGTTTCCTAAGCACAGAAAGGGATTCACTTGCAACCCAGCCCCAGTGAGTGACATATATCTACTACAACTAGCATGCAGCACCATACTTCCAAAAGTATCATTATAATAACTGGTATTTAAGAGTAAGTATTTATGCAAAGAGTAAGATAGCTATTCTCTTAGGTAAACAATGCCAGTGGTTCCAAAACCTAATTATTCATCAGAATGCTTAGAACTTTGTGCAGGTCCCACAGGTGGAGATTCTGATTCAGTAGATTGGAGTCAAGGCCTTGGAATCTGTATTTCTCACAAATTCCCAGGTAATTAAAATACAGTCTTAAATCATTTGGAAACTATTGTTAAAACCCTGTCCATATACTTCTAGTCTACAGAATGCAAACACTGGCCTACATCAGTTTTACTCCTAAGGTCCAGGAAGTGGCCACATAAAGAATCCATCCTCATATTTTATAAATTGACTAAGAAAGACACTAAACTCAAGGAAAATTAATAGGTAATCACTAAATATGGTTTATCTATACAATGAACTGTTATGCAGCCATTTTTAATGTTCATGATAAAGAGGTTTTAATGGCATGGGAAAATACCTATTATATAATATCAAGGGAAAAAAGCATAATGCTTAATATTATGTTGTGTGTGTGTGTGTGTGTGTATAACGTGCTCTCAACCATGTAAAATAACTGCACACATAAGTGACAAAAGTAAGATTTAATGTGTGTGTTCCACACCTCCCCTTCTCCACCCACTCATGGAAGAGAAGCTGGGAAAAGGAGGAGGAAGATTTAAGCAAAGAAACCAAATCTGTCAACATAATAAAGAGCTGGGGGAGAGAAAGAGAAGTCAAGAGAAAAGACTTCAGTTATGAAAGAAAGTATCTTTTGAGAAGGGCGGCTGTCATTTATCATGATGGTCCCGTCAGGACCTCTTCGGGGAATTCTGGAATGTCAGTGATTCTCTTTTCCTTACTAGATACAAGAGAGAAACCATATGGACTAGGGCCAAGGTTTCTCAACCTCTGCACTAAGGACATTTTAGGCTGAATAATTGTTGGGGACTGTCCTGTATATTCCTGGCCTCTGCCTACTACACACCTGTAACATCCTGCCCCTTCTCCGCAGTCGTATCAACCAAAACTGTCTCCTGGCTTTGCCACACTTACCCCCTGTTGAGAACCACTATCCTGGAAGTATCTGAGTTCCAACCTGGGCAGCATAGGTAGCACACCCTTCTGAGAACAGAGACAACACTGGGCAAGCAGAACTGAGAAATGGAGGCAGGAATAATAATAGGTCACATTGTTTCTGCCCAGAAAAATCCTCCCCTGAGACTAGACTTAATCCCAGCCTCTATAGGAGCTTATAAATCCTCCTCATTTGTTTTTGGTCAAGATAATGTAGGTTGAATTTTTCATGGTTTGTATCAGAAATCACCCACTCGGATGCCCTTAAAGTTTTTCAAGAGCGTCAAGGTTAATGGAGAAATAGGATAAAAGAATTGAAATCCCTAAAAACATCTTTAGCTGATTGGAAGGATGAATCATCCATCCAGAGTTCCAGATATTAAAATGGTCACCTGCTAGAAATTGAAATCCCAAGCTGGCACCATTTACAGGAGTGGGGTCCAAGTTCACAACCTCCTACAGGAGGCATAAAGCATACACTGAGAATCCAATCTATACACTAGCCTAGAACACATGAAATTTGAAGGGCAAGCATGGGACCATTTGCTTGGGAAACTTCTGAAACCCAAGGTCATAGGTCACACCAAGAAAATCCATTTCCAGGAGTTCCCGTTGTGGCTCAGTGGTTAACGAATCTGACTAGGAACCATGAGGTTGCGGGTCCAATCCCTGGCCTCGCTCAGTGGGTTAAGGATCCGGTGTTGCTGTGAGCTGTGGTGTAGGTTGCAGACACAGCTCAGATCTGGCATTGCTGTGGCTGTGGCATAGGCTGGTGGCTATAGCTCCAATTGGACCCCCAGCCTGGGAGCCTTCATAAGCCACAAATGAGGCCCTAGAAAATACAAAACAAAAAAAAGAAAGTCTGTTTCCATTTAAGATGTGCACTCAGGAAAAAAAATTATTCCACATATTCTATGTCGATAGATATAGGGATCCTAAGTAAGTTGTGAGTCAGGCTTCCAAGGAGAATTTTTCAAAGGAAGTCGTCAAGAACTAGTTAGAGGACTCTTAAACCCCTCACTCAAATCAAGAAGGGTGCTTGGATATTAGGGAACAATTTTTTTGGAAAGAATTGACCCATGTCACACAACAGAAAGTGAGAGATAGAGGAAGGTAAGGGCAGACAGCATGGACTAGTGTCTGACTCCCACCTGAGAAATCTAATGTGCAAAAAGCAGTCTGATAGATGCTCTGTGGACAGACGCTCTGGGATCACCCTGCCCTCCAGAATGTGATGGGGCAGGAGATGCATGTGTGTTTCCCATGTCCTGGATGTAGGCCACATGGAAGAGAGAGTTGACATAAGGTTCATCGACAGGTAGAACCAGACATACATATTTGAGATTATGCCTTCAATGTAAAATAAAGGCACATATAAAACCTTTTATTTTCTAAAAGAGAAAGATCGGCATGGGGCCTGTATAAGTTTATACCCAAAGGTAGTGGAAAGACTAGTCCAAATGAGGAATTTTAAAGGGTGGTAGAAATAAAAGTAAAATTGCTTTTTGATTACATACTGTCCAAAGTAGCAGGTATCTTTACAAATCATGTAAGGAAACTAATCCCCACAAGTGAGAGAGATAGCAAAGGCAACAAATCACAGAATGTACACCCTTAAGAAATTTAGATAGTGGATCAATCTTTTTTTAAAAAATTCTTAAAATAACAAGGTTTTAATTTTTGGAGTTCCCATTGTGGCACAGCAGAAACAAATCCGACTAGGAACCATGAGGTTGCAGGTTCAATCCCTGGCCTCATTCAGTGGGTTAAGGATCTGGTATTGCCACGAGTTGTGGTGTAGGTCGAAGCAGCTGTTCAGATCCTGCATTGCTGTGGCTGTGGAATAGGCCGGCATCTGTAGCTACAATTGGACCCCTAGCCTGGAACCTCCAAATACCTTGGGTGCGGCCCTAAAAAGCAAAATAAATAAATACATAAATAAATAACAAGGTTTCAATCTTTCAATATAAAGGAATAAAATTCATTAGATAAAACTGGACATTATTTTAAAAGAACAGGGACATTTGAAAAAAACTAACCAAAAAGAAGTTTGAAAATAAAAAATAGCCCATGAAATAAAAATAATCAGAGAATAGGTTAGACAGACTAGACACTGGGAAAAAGAAATTTAGTGAACTAGAAGATAAATCTTAGGAAATTATCCAGAGCCTCTTTGCACTTATCAAAGATGCTGGCATCCCATCAACAGAGGGTTTTCTCAAGATCTACTCTGCCGCTTGTTTCCCCTCAGACCCACCAGTTCATATCAACCAGGTCCCGTAACTGGAGCAGGGGGCTGTTTCCTCCCTTGGGCTGCTCTCTGATCTGATTGTAATTCTTGGTTAGAAGGAATGAGTGGTAAGACCTTAAGGAAAACAAGCCTCATCTTGTGAGGCTTTGCAGACTGGTAAGTACGAGAAGGCTCCATTTCCTTAGCAAAGAAGAAATTCTGCTTCTGCCAGCCTAGAGTTACAGCAGAATCTGGGGGCGCAAGATTCTGAGGCCTGTCTATCCAAATGCCCTAATGCCAGAACTCAGTCTTCTCTCAGGGCGCTGCCGTTGGCATAGGGGACTTGGTGAGATTGTGCTTTCAGTCTCTTTTGTAACATTTCTATCCTTACAATTGCTTCCTGAGCCTGGGTTTCAGCACTGTCTGCCCTGCAGCTGCAGGAGAGGAATCTCTTTAAAAACTGCCTTGGGGATTTTCTGATATTCACAGTGTGCCAGAGCTGACAGCTGAATTGAGCCTGCATTTTCTATTTTCAGGCCTCCTGTATCAGTCAGGGTTTGATCAGAAAAACAGAACCACTGGAAATGATCTCTAGATGATGGGATTTATTACAGGGGTTCAACCGTGTGCAATTGTGGGAGCTGGTTATACAGACTACATACAGCTGTTGCCTCTGCATCCAGTGCTAAAGCTAAAGTAGGCCAGGCAGGCAGTCTGACCCAGGAGTCAGAGAAGCTGGAGGAGGTCTGGTGGGAGCTGGAAGAGCTGGGGGCTGGCAGCTGCTTCACACCCACAAAGTGAGCCAGCAGATCAGCAGCAACATCCGTGAGCTGCAGTAGCACCTGGCACCCTGCTCACCTTCTGCCCTGGTCTGAATGTTCATGACCCCCGTCCCCCAACTGCATATACTGAAACTCCTAATCATCAGTTGATGGCATTGGAAGGTGCTTAGGTCTGGAGGGTGCAGCCCTCATAAGCAGGATTAGATCTCTTACAAAGGAATGAATGAATCTCTAGTAAAAGGCCGTACAGAGCTCCCTAGCCCTTTCCACCATGTGCAGAGACAGTGGCCTGAAAGAGGGCCCTCACCAGACCATGCTGGCACCCTCTTCTTGGACTTCTGGCCTTTAACTGAGAAAAAGAAATCTCTATTTTCAAACTACCCAGCCTGTGATATTTTGTCATAGCAGCCTGACCAGACTAAGACACTTTCTTATCGTAAAATAAACAAGGTTACCTTCCAAAGTTCACATGAGGTCACATGGCCCAAGCAGAACCAGATTATGGAGGAAAGGGAATTCTGGGAGTTGTAGTTCCAGCTTAGCTTAGGTGACACCTAATATACCCACCACAGTTCCTAAAGTAGTTAACAGAAGTCAGCTACAGGAGTTCCTGCTGTGGCTCAGTGGGTTAAGAATCCAACTGCTGGGAGTTTCCGTTGCAGCGCAGCAAAAGTGAATCCAACTAGGAGCCATGAGGTTGTGGGTGCTATTCCTGGCCTTGCCCAGTGGGTTGGAGATCTGGCGTTGCCATGAGCTATAGTGTAGGTCACAGATGCATTGCTGTGGCTGTGGCCGAGCCCAGCAGCTATAGCTCCAATTCAACCCCTAGCCTGGGAACACCCATATGCTGCAGGTGCAGCCCTAAAAAGGAAAACAAAAAGAGAAAGAAGAATCCAACTGCAACAGCTTGGGTCACTGCAGAGGTATGGGTTCAATCCCCAGCCTGGCACAGTAGGTTAAAGGATCTGGCATTGCTGCAGCTGCAACCTATGCTCAGATACAATCCCTGGCCCAGGAACTTTCAGATGCACATGTGGCCATTAAAAAAAAGAGAGAGAGAGAAATGTCAGCTATGATATTCATCATTACCATTGTTCCCATATTGTTCAAGTGCTATAGCTACAGCATAAACAATGCTTTACACTCCATCTGCCCCTCAGGCCACTGAGAGTCTAGTTAATGGTGCTACTGGAAGTCAGGAGTCAGCATATCACTGACCCCCAGCAGTGGGGTCCCTATGGTCTGCTGACCAGAGAGTGATTCCAGTTGTAGCATCCACCCTGAAACTGCTTTCTAGACCATTTTGGCTTGAATTTCCCCTGGAAGACAGAACCGGGGACGGGGGCTTGTGTTCAGACAGCTAATTTGAGAGGAGATCCCAGGGATAGGAGTCGGGGGGTGCATTCAGGGGAGAAGGAAACCAGAATGAGGGTGAATTGTTGAGTTCCTCACCACTGAGGGAAAGCGGGGCTTGACCTGCCGGGATGTGGGAGAAGCCATGTAAAGTGCACCTCAGGGAGTTCCTTGTGGCACAGCAGGTTAAGGATCTGGCATTGTCACTGCAGTGGCTTGGGCTGCTGCTGTGGCGCCAGTTTGATCCCTGGCCTGGGGAATTTCCACATGGTGCAGGCATAGCCAAAAAAAATTTTTTTAATGTAAATAAAATGCACCTCATGGTTGTCCACAGGACATCCAAGGAGAGATGGATGAAGGGATTATTTACAGATAAAGGGAGTATGTATCTACCATCTCCCAACCAACGCTGTGCAGAGTTTGTGCCCTACTTTTCAAGAGGAGCGTACATGAGGGGGGACTGTGGGCATCCCAATATCTGGAGCCCATAAAAACCCAGGACTGAAAGTGAAAGCTAGGCAGGACCACCGAGCCAGGAGCATCAGGTTCACCTGCACAGAGCTGGGGGCTGCAGCAGTGGCCAAAGTGAATGGTGAGGAACAAGGAGATGAAATGGGGCACCGTTGCTGCCCAAAACAAAGAAGAAGAGGAGAAGGAAAAAATAAGGGTCCACAGGGAAGACAGAAATACTGGAAGTCTTAGTCCCTTGATTAATGTCTGACCAGGTAGAAATCAGAGATGCCACAGGCAGAGGATCAGTTTAACAAGCATGATCATGGACCCTCAGGCCAGTCCAGCTGCAGGCTGAAGACACATAGGAGATCAGGACTTGCCTCTACATACTCCTCCAAGAGTCTCCCCATTGCTCTCCTAAATTATGCTAAACTCCTCTGAAGCCAAACTCCAAATGAAAGTGACCCATGTAAATGAAGGGTCATAAGGATAAGGGCAACTACCAGATGTCTAAAGGACCCAGTTATATACATTTTGTACACTAAGAGCTAAGAGAGAAATAAAGAGAGAAAGAGACTAGTCCTGCTATGAAGCAAGGACCAGGGAGCTTATAGAATGGGGGGGAATCTAAATGCCCTCTCCAGTGACTCATGCAAGAGCACTCCATCACAGCTTGGACCCTTCCCTGACATGTTCCCATTTTCAATTTGGCCTCTAAAAAACAGCTTGGATGGAAAGGAAGGGACACTGAGAATGGGTTTGTTTGAGAATACTGACCTATCACATAGTACAGCCCACTTGTGGAAAGAGATTCCTTTTTCTCCTGCAGCCACTTTAGAAATGTTTCCAGAGGGGACAACAGCTCCCACAAGAAGTGTAAGCCTTATCATTGCAGCAAAGGGCTATCAAAGTAGCAAAGATCACATGGCTGTTAAGATAAAGATTTAGTAGTTCCTGGGTGGGCTTATCAAGGTTTAGCAGTAAGGGAGTTTTGTTGCTTCGACTGCTTTTAAAAAGTTCATTGATTTGTAGCTAATACCGAGTTGTCATAGTTTCATGAGTAACAGCTTGTGGTTTGCAGAATCAAAGCCTTTTCCTGAATCAATAATAGCAGATACACTGAGGTGGCCTGAGCATCTGCAGAGGGGAGAGGAGCCAAGAAAGATGCCCTGGTAGAGAGAAGGAGTATATCTGGTCAGACCATAAGTGGTCTATAAAAGAAAAAAAAATGACAGTCTCCTTCCCAAAGCAGCAGAAATTGAGACTTTTAAAAATTCAAAATGATGTGTAAAAAGACTATAGTTATGAAAACATTTATAAACTAAACACGCACATACATACGTCATAAATTGACTCGAAGGGGAGAAAGGTCCAAATTGAAGAGTTTTTTAAAAGTTCATCAAATGGTTTAATTTTCATCAAGACAGCTTTCTCCACATCCTGAGCTTGGCACAACTGAGTGTTTTTCTAGACCCAGCTTCTTGGAAAACATTGACCTGTACTTCTCCTTATTCCCTGGGGGAAAATAGGCACATGAAGGCAGGCACACATGCAGAGGTGCACACACAAACCCGTTATACTGTCCCTGACCATACTAAGATATATTTCCAAGAATATTTTGGTGTTGTGTTAGACTTTCATAGCATTTTCTCAGCCTGCTCCATTTAAGCTTCATAGTATCCATGTTGGGCTGAGAAATTTGTTACTTACTTTTATTATCCACTCCCCCCCACCCCCCGTAGTTTTTTGTTTGTTTGTTTTTTGGTTTTGGGGGGTTTTTTTTGGCTACACCCATGGCATGCAGAAGTTCCTGGGCCAGGGATCAAACCCAAGCCAGAGCAGTGACAATGCTGAATCCATAACCCCTAGGCAACCAGGGAACTCCTTTATCGCCTTTGAATGAGAAAAAAAGTTCATCTTAGAGGGAATTAGAACATTCAGCCCAATTTTCCTAAAGGTTCCCAGGGCAGACATCACTAATTGATCAAGGCATTGTTTCCCAAGAAGCTCAGACAGAGCCTCAAAATCCTTGCCTCAGCTGACCTCCAGGCAGCCACTCTCAATTGATAGATGAAGACATGAAAAGTAAAACCTATTTGACATCCTAGACCCAAGTAATTTGCCCAAGGTCTTAGAATTGCTTCATGGGAAAGCCAGGTCACATCTCCTCTTTCAGTTCTTTCTTTGTGGGGTAGAAAGCTTTTATCCCTGTGAGATGAGATTACCTTTGCCACAACCAAAAGCTATTGCCAATTGGGGATTTTTACATCCTTGCACACAATTGCAAACCACATTCATGGCTACAATTTTATTTTTTTTTTATTTTTATGGCTGCACCTGTGGCATATGGAAGTTCCCCAGACTAAGGGTCAAATCGGCACTGCAGCTTCAGGCCTATACCACAGCCATGGCAATACCAGATCCAAGCCACATCTGTAACCTACATCAAAGCTTGCAGCAACCCTGGATCCTTAACCCACTGAGCAAAGCCAAGGATCAACCCCCTGCTGATCCACAGTAGGAACTCCCATGCTCGCTATTTTAGGAAGCTTAGACATAACAGAAAACTCCTAGAAACTTTGAAATTATATATATGGTTCACATCATGTTTCTATCAGACTGTGTTTCTCTAGATAATATGTAGCTGTCAGAACCTTTAAAGACTAGTATTCCATAATTTAAATATGTATTGATCCCAAATAATTTCTGTGAGTGATAAAAGCCAAGAAAAAGGTGAAGCAGAGTAAGGGGATAAAGAATGACAGTGGATGGGAATAAGGTGAACAATTATAGATAAGGTGATAGGATAAAGTCTCTCTGAGGAGGTGACATTGGAGCAGAAACTTGAATGAAGTGAAGGGTATGTCTTATGAAGAGCTGGAAATAACCAAAGGAAAGGGTTTCAAGAGGGAATAGATTGTGCATGATTGAGAACAGCCTGCAGAAGGAAGGTGCTAGGAGATGTCACAGAGGCCCTGGTGAGGAGTTTCTGTTGTATTATGGTCGTGTCAGGAAGCCACTGTAGACTTTAAAGTTGGTAGGTAATAAAGCTGATTCAGTTTTAAGACACTGCATGCAAATGTTTGTTTTATTTTATTTTATTTTATTGCCTTTTTGCCTTGGCCGCACCCATGGCATATGGAGGTTCCCAGGCTCCGGGTCTAATCAGAGCTATAGCCACCAGCCTATGCCAGAGCCACAGCAACGCCAGATCCAAGCTGTGTCTGTGACCTACACCACAGCTCATGGCAACGCCGGATCCTTAACCCACTGAGCGAGGCCAGGGATCGAACCCGCAACCTCATGGTTCCCAGTCAGATTTGTTAACCACTGAGCCAGGACAGGAACTCCGCAAACGTTTATTTTTAAAGCTCGCTCTGAGAGTAGTATGAACAGTGTACTCAGCAGAAGGAGGAAAGTCTAATGACAAGGCAACAAAGTGGGGCCACTCATTGCAATATTCCCGTTGAAGTTAGAAAGACAAGTCTGATGGTCAGAGGGAGTAATCCATAGACAGAGACTGACTTGGGGGTCATTTGCTGTGTAGCCTTTAGTCCTTCTAAAAGCAGACCTGTAGACATGATTATACGTGCAAGAGATTTATTAGGGGAAATGCCTGAGAAGGATGAGAAGGAGGAGACAGAGAAGGCAGAGAGAGCCTTCAGACTATAAAGCAGGTTTGGCACTTGCAAAGGAAGATTGGATTGGAGAAGACTCAGATTTCAGCACAGCTCCAAGAAAGTTTTGGCAGGGGGAATCCTCATGCCAAAATTACTGCAGGAATGGCCCTGCCATGCTTAGTCATTTACCAGGAAACAGCCATGGGGAAGCATGGCCTCAGCAGGGATGTGGGGGTGGATGCAGAAGGGCAGCAGCTGAGGCCGTCCATCAATTATGCTTCCCACAGCAGGAGATTGGAGCAGCTAATTTTCACGGCTGCCCTAGCAGCCAAGAATGTGCATTCTTGCCTGCCTTCTCAGGGACTTAGCTCCTACAGCTTCAACCTATCCATTTCTACTCAAACAAGCATTCGGAAGTTGCATCTTTAGAAAGCCTCTCTTGATCTCAAATCCTCCTCCAAATAATGCTTTCTCCTGTCCCCATTACACACTCAAGTTTCTACAAGAGTTGTCCATCAATGTTGCATTCACTTTCTCATCTCCATTTACTCTTCAGTCCTCCCCTCTCTCTCTCTCCTGTTCTTCCCATGGCACTGAGGCTTCTGTTAAGACCAGCAGCAACTCCCACCCTGCTAAATCCCATACAGACTGAAATTTTCTTCTTACCTGATCTTGGCAGCATTTGATGAGGTTGGCTGTTCACTCACTTACTCTTTGCTGGTATCTGTGATGTCACATTCACAATATTTTCTTTCCACCCCTCTTATTAATCCCCTGCTGGGTCCACACTCTTTATAATCCTCACTGTGCTTTCTTTCCTTCAGTCTGGGAGAGCCTATTGCCTTCCTGTGTGGTGGGAAGCTGCTGCTACATCATGACTTTCATCCTCTCTTCTCTGGAGCTTAAAGTTAAAAAAAAAAACCTCTGTCCTCAGCCCTCCAAGTTTCATTTCCTTGGAAATCACAAATCCTTTCTTCTGCTCCACAAAAATCTGTCCCTTACAAATGAAAAAAGTTTGTTTGTTTTTTCTATGCTTTAAGCAGTCTCTTTCAAAAGCAAATCTAATCCTTAACACCTTTGTTTCAAGCTACATCTGCCCTTCCCTGAAGCAATGAGGTCCTTCATCTTCAATGATGGAGTGTCCTGGGACAAATCTAATTGTTGAGAATTAAATACCTCAACATCAAACTGTCCACGAAGCATATCCACCTTATAGCTCAGAGGCATAGCAAAATGTTACATGCTTAAACCTTGTGACGTCCCCCCACCCCTCCAATATCCAAATCTGCACTGTCTCTCATCTCCCTCTATGGAGAGAATGGCTTCTCTGTTCATTCAGGTGCTCAAGTCATGAATCTGGGAAACAGATTCATGTTTCCAACTCCTGCCTCTCATCCCTCACCTCTGGTGGAGAACCAGATCTTGCCCATTCTTCTGCCCCACCCCCCAATTTTCTCTCACCTGTGTTCACTTCTCTCCACCTCCACTCTACTGCCCAAATCTTAGCCATCATGGTATCTTCTCTGGATGACTGAAGTGGCCTTCCAACTGGTCTCCCTGCTTTCCTTCTTGCTTCTTTCTAACCCCATGCCTACACAGTAGTTGAATGATCTGGCAAGGCCCCTCAGGTCATGTGAACACCCTACCCTATGTTCTTTCAATGTTTTTCCATTGCACTTGTAATAAAATACAAAATGCTTAATGTGACCTACAAAGCTTCACACGTTCTGTCTACTGCCTCCGTCTCTAGACTTAGAGCAAGCTACTTGGTTCCCCAGGGTCCAACACAGGCCTGCCACAATCTCTGAATGTTCCCAGTACTTTCCTCCCTTTGAGACTTCACACACGCTGATCCTTCATCTCCCCAACACCCATCCGTTTGCTTTCTACTCAACTTCTTACCTCACAGTCCTCAAAGGGGATTCTTCTGAACTTTCCCTTCCAAATGAAATCCCTAAGTTATGCTCATGGCATTCATTTCTTTCCCTTCATGGCAATGATTGTTATGTGTGGTTATAAAATCGTTTATGAGATTTGCCAATTACATACTTGCATCCCCAGTAGACATAAGGACAAGGGGCCATGTCTGTTTTACTCATCGGTTAGCACAACCCCTAGCTAATAGTAGGGACTCACTGTTGGCTGAATGAATAAACAAATGACCTAGTATAGGTAGAATAATAAAGGAAGATTGAACTTTGGCGAAAAGATAACATGTAAAGAGGAGGCCAAGGAAGAGGAGCCAGAAAAAGAAACAGAAAGATCAGGAAAGAAATAGAATCAGAAAGAAAAAAAAAAAAAAAGGCACTTGTGGTTTTGAAGGAATTACATGTTGGCAAACTGGGCATAGAATTTTTACTATATGCCCCAGACAGAAACTGCCAAGTGTTGGTGAGGAGCAACAGGACTTATCACACATTACTGATAGAAGTGTTAAATGGTACATGCACTCTTGGCAGTATCAAAGCTGAGCATATGCATACTTATTGCACCAGCAATTCTACTCCCAGGTGTTTGCCCAAAAGAAGTATGTGCATATGTGCGCCCATTAAAAACATGCACAGGAATATTTATTGCAGCACTGTTTATTATCACTAAACATTAGAACGACCCAAATGCCCATCAACAGTAAAATGAACAAATAGCATTCATACAATGAAATACAATGAAAAATGAATGAATTGCATCACACACGGTGACTTGCATGCATCTCACAAACTTGTGCAAAATAGTCAGACTAAAAGAATACATAGTATAGATTCTATTGATTTAAAAGGCAAAACCAGGCAAAACGAATCTACAGTGTTAGAACTCGGAAGAGTAGTTGCCTTTGGGGAGAGTACGTAGTGATGGAGCTGGGGGGGCACAAGTGGGGTTTAGGGGAGCCAGTCTGTTCTGTTCTTGATCCAGGATTAGTTTGTGAATATTCATTAAGCTTTATACTCATGATTTGTGCATCCTATGTTTGTTAAATTAAAGTTTACTTTAAAAGACCACTTGGTAGTCTTCTATTTAAATTGCTTAGCAGCTTAGCAGTGCCTAAAATAGATTATCACTGAATCTTTTCAGGAAATGGAAGTGTTGGTGTGTATGCCTCTGAGTGTGTATGTATGTGTGGGTGTTGAACATTGAATATTCTTCAGAAATTCAGTCAGGTGAAAGGAAACATCAAATTTATTATGCTCTCTTAAATAACTTGGCTTATGTGCCATAGTGTTTCCATAAAAGATTTTCTCTTCAATGAGAGCCAATCTACTTGTATTGTTAGAGGATCTTAGGTAACCCCAACCCTATACCACATCTATCAAATTTCGTTTTACCCTATCCTTTTATTCAGTAAACCATTCAATCACTGAGCATTTTTTCTGCACCAATACCTGTGAGAGGTGGTGGGGATTCAGAGAAAACTTTATATATCTCCCTTCTTATCTCAATTCTTAGGACGTGAGAAATTCAGCAGGGATGCTTGCCAAGAGCATCTGAGCCATAGGACAAGATCTGGGGCAAGACTGTGTGAGGTTTTCACCTAAAATACCTGGAAATTTTATAATCAAAGGGGGAAGGGAAACCAGAGGCCAGTGGGAGAGAGATTTGGTACAAGGAATTGGGGGTGGTAGGCATGCTGACCTCAGGAAACAGATGCTAAAGAGATGAGGCACAGGTCAGGAGATAGATGTAAAAATGGCCCACGATAACCACAGAGAATTAGGAGTGGTGGTAGGTGGGATCCATCCTGGATGCATCAATAAGGGTGCATGGTCTCTACCAATTTTTATATATTTATTTATTTATTTTGTCTTTTTGCCTTTTCTAGGGCTGCTCCTGCGGCATACGGAGGTTCCCAGGCTACCGGTCTAATCGGAGCTGTAGCCACTGGCCTATGCCAGAGCCACAGCAATGTGGGATCCAAGCCACGTCTGCGACCCACACCACAGCTCATGGCAACACTGGATCCTTAACCCACTGAGCAAGGCCAGGGATCGAACCCACAACCTCATGGTTCCCAGTCGGATTTGTTAACCACTATGCCACGGCGGGAACTCCTCTACCAATTTTTAAATGATATGAAATTGACTAAAAGTCTGTCTACTTTTTATGCACCAGCAATCCAGAAAAATGTCTGTAAAATACTTCTGCCTCTAAATGCTCCCTACTGTAGTATTTGTAACCATGAAGAATTGTAGGTGGCCTAAATATCTCTCAGCTGAAGAATGGATGCGTGGGTCATGGCATATTTATACAGGGCAGTGGAAGCAGTTGACCCAGGACTCCATCTATCAACATGGGCAACTCTCAAGCATAGTGTTCCTGCTTGCAGAAGTCTACATAGTCTCTTGCCATTTACACAGAGTTTTAAGTCTCATAAAATAAGGGTTGCATGTGGACCCAGGTTGCAAAAGTACAGAAAGTGCATGGGCATGATCAACACTGGGGAGGGTAGTGACCCCTGGAAGCAGGGATGAAGGAAAACAACCAGACATATCTTTGTAATTGTTTTTTTTTAAGCTCAGAAGTGGAAACTACAAGTTCATTATTTTTTACTATTCTTTCGCTAAATGTCAAAACTATTTCATAACACAAAATCTTGAACCACACACACACACACACACACACAAAGGGTCCTGCCTGCCAAGGAGGACTGTACCAGTCTAACGCTTAATACATAAGTGCAGGTAAATAAGTCACAAAAAAGCTGACATAGGTGAAGGTATCTAGGTCCCATTGTTATTGGTGGCAAGAAGTGGGCACAGACCCAGGTGTTTTTTTTTTTTTTTTTTTTAAATCTAGTTTTCTAGGAAAGAGGTTTTGGTGATGTGTTATCTGAAAAAATGACATGTCCTTTTTAAAAATGTTTTATTATAGTTGATTTACAATGTTCTTTCAATTTCTGCTATACAGCAAAGCAACCCAGTTATGCATCAATATACATTCTTTTTCTCATATTGTCTTCTATCATGTTCTATCACAAGTGATTGGATATAGTTCCCTGGGCTATACAGCAGGACCTCATTGCTTTTCCATTCTAGATGTCATAGTTTGCATCTACTAATCCCAAATTCCCAGTCGATCCCACTCCCTCCCCCTCGCCCTTGGCAACCGCAAGTCTGCTCTCCATGAAGATGACATGTTCTTAACACTGATGTAGGCTAAAAAGGTTAAAATCCATGTGAAAACCTGCCCAGAACCACTGTGTCACGTAGGCAGGCAGGCAGGCGAGGATGACTCAACTCTCAACAGCTCTAAGTCTGAGAAGCAGCATCCCGTTTAGAACCAGGCACCGTGACATTTTGGAATATGTGTTGGTAAGGTTCTCCATGTTAAGTAGCTGTACAAGTTGTTATTAGAATCACGTTAGCGCAGCGCTACAGCAAACGTCCCACATCCACAGATGATTCTTTCCAAGAAACCTATTGGTTGGCTTTTCTTCTCCCTTCCTTCTGAATAGCAGCTGACAGACAAAGGGGAGTTGGCCCAGGGCCTTTGATGCCAATGCCATTTGAACAATAGCCCTGCTGGTGGCGATCACCGTCTTTGTTCAGCCAGGAGAATGCTGAAGCTGTTGCTCATGGGATCCTGTGTATGTGGGTGGCCAGAGCAAGGTGCATTTGGCAGCCAGATGTAGATTCTGGGTGGTATGAGCTAACTGTCCACAGAGCTGAAGCTTGGGACTTGGCTGGAACTCCCCTGACCAGTGCAATCAGAGAGACCAGATGGACTCGCCTCCTGGTCCTTTGAAGATGGTGTCCTTTATTAAGCTAAAGGGAAGAGGCAGCCAACCATCTGACCTGGAAAGCATTCTCGGGCAGCCTGACTCTTTTCGTGCGCATCTCAAAGAAGGGAAAGTGCACTGTTGAAAGGAAATTTAGGGAAAGCTTTGCAAGCCATGGAGGAGTTTGTAAAATCACACTTACGAATGGGCACCAGAGGTTCTATTAACCAGTGGGCATTTCCCATTTATTTTTCTGGGGCAACTCCACTTAGAAGGCAGATGACACTACAGGGAATTTGTCACCATTCTAGGGGTTTCCTTGTTATTGCTGCTATGGCTGCTAATGCTTCTAGAGGCATTTCTAGCCACCAGAGCGACTCCCCTCTCTTTAGGGTACACATGATCAGTAGGCTGCGGTGCGGGGGTTTCGCTTCCCATGCCCTTGTTTGTACTGCTCTCAGGTGGAGGTACTGGGGGATTATCACAGTCCTGTGAGCATCCAGTTTTGATCAAGGTGGGCTGCAGCATAGAGCACTTTCCTTCCTCACAGCAGGTCCTGGGATTTCTGTAAAATGCAGCGAGGGCTAGGCCCTCTACTTGACAAATCCATTTGAAATCAACCAACAACGTTGTGTTTTGAGCTCTGGTCCCTCTACTCTAGTTTCCGCCCTGTAGCTTCGTATTTTCTCTGGCTAACCCCTTCATATAGTCTGCCTAGTTGGATGATATTCCCAGTTTGGATGGGTGTTTCATCCCAAAACACAAACTTTTTGCTCAGAGAGCCTGCTTTGGTATCCTGCTCATATGACACTTGTTAGGGTTGAGGTGGGGGCTTGGGAGCAAAGGGCCACTAAGCACAGTTGTATAAGTTGTTCACTGCACAATGTCTTCCAGCCAAGATGATGAATGGGGGCTGATATACCATTAATGGGTCCTATGGACTTATACTATCTCCATTTCATCAGAAGCTAACGAGGTTAAGTGTGAGTGTGTTTGACCCTTTTTTTCCCACCCGCTTCAATAAACACACCGCTGTTTTTGAAGATCTATTACCCCCTCAACTCCAATCTCATAGTACTAATGGGAGCTGGCGATCTATTACCCTAGTTCCCAACCACCTGGCCTCAGGAGTGGATGTGTGTACAAGCTGGGAAAATCAGAGCCTTTCCCAAAGTTTTTTAGCCAAGGGAAAACAGTCTTTTCTTAGTGAAGGCCAAGAATATGAATCCAGAAGGACCAGAGGCTGTGTTTCCCACCATGTGGAAGAAGCTGCAGTCCAATAAAGAATAATGAATCCAAGATGTAAGGAGACAGAGAGGCAAGAAATGGGCAGAATCCTTTGGAGGCCCTGGAGTCCTGACAGGGCATCCCTGAGGCCATTCACACAATGCTGCACACCATCCCTGCCTCCCTTTTTCCCAGCTGTCTTTCATGAGGCTCCCCCCCCAAAAAAAATCCTCTCTTGACCTCAACTGGTTTATACTGTTTCTATTGCTTGAAACCAAGAAAGCTTTGCTAAACACACTACCCAATAAAGATCTCTAATGTAACTCTATATAACCCTGCTGGGAAGAAGAACTAACTTTTTTTTTTTCTTTTCAGGGCCACAGCCACAGCATATGGAAGCTCCCAAGCTAGGGGTCTAATTGGAACTGCAGCTGCCAGCCTATACCATAGCCCCAGCAACACAGCTCATAGCAATACCAGACCCTTAACCCACTGAGCAAGGCCAGGCATGGAGCCTGCATCTTCATGGATACTAGCCAGGTTCCTTAACCACTGAGCCACAATGGGAACTCCACTAGCATTTATTGAGGGCCTATTATGTACCCACCATAAGCTTGGTGATTTTTACATATTATATCATTTTAATTCTCTTACAACTCAGAAGTTGGTAGTATTACTCTCCTTGCTTTTCAGAAGAAGAAACTGAGGCACACAAAGGTTGAGGAACTTTCTAAAATGCACATAACTTCTTATAAATCTTCTAGAAAGTTCCTTATTTTCTGTAAAATGGGAAACAAAAAGTTTTGAAATATTCACTACCATCTTATGGGAGTCATGCTACAAATTCCAGACGTACCATGTTTTATTTATCTATTCATCAGTTGATGAACATTCGAGTTGTTCCCACATTTGGCTATTATGAATAATACGGCTATGCACATTCATAGGCAAGTTTTTGTGTGGACACAAACTTTTAATTTTCTACAATGTAAACCTATGAGTAGAGCATCTGGGTTTTATGGCAACTCTATGTTTAACTTTTCAAGGACCTGTCAGACAGTTGTCAAAGTGTCTGCACTATTTTATAGGGCTGCTAGCAATGTATGAGGTTTCCAATTTCTCCCCATCTTTGCCAAAAGGTGATTATCTGTCCTGTTGTACTATAACCATCCTAGTGAATATGAAGTAGTCTTTCAGTATGTAGTTTTTGCTTTACATTTCCCTGGTGGCTAATGATGTTGGTCATCTTTTTATGTGCTTGTTGGTCACTTGGATACCTGCTTTGCAGAAATATCTTTTCAAGTCCTTGGGTTATTTGTTATTGTATTATTGTATGAGGTCTGTATGTTCTAGATACAAAACCCTTATAAGGAGCTCTGTTTGCAAATATTTTCTCCCATATGCGTGTTTTTACTTTTTTGATAGTGTTCTTTGAAGCACAAAGTTTTAAATTTTGAAGTCCCATTTATCTATATTTTTCTTTCATTGCTTCTGCTTTTGGTGTCATATTTAGAAACTTTGTCTAACCCAAGGTCACAAAGATTTACTCCTTTCCTCTTCTAAGAGTTTCGTGGTTCTTCCTTTTACATTTAGGTCTCTGATCCTTTGTGAGGTAATTTTGGCGTATGCGAAGAGAATGGGTCTAATTTCATTCTTTTACATGTAGATATCCAGTTGCCCCCTCACCATTGTTAAAAAGATTATGTCTATTAAATCATCTTGGCACCTTGTTAAAAATCAATTGACTGTAGGAGTTCCCATTATGTCTCAGTGGGTTAAGAACCTGACATTGTCTCTGTGAGGATATGGGTTTGATCCGTTGTCTCAGTCATTGGGTTAAGGATCTGGCATTGCCATGACCTGTGTAGTTCGCAGATGAGGCTCAGATCCCGCTTTTCTGTGGCTGTGGTGTAGGCTGGCGTCTGTAGCTCTGATTCATTTCCTGGCCTTAGAACTTCCATATGCCATAGGTGTGGCTGGTGCAACCATAGAAAGAAAAAAAAAAAGAAAAAAAAATTGAGTGTAAATGTAAGGATGTATTTGTAGATTCAGTTTTATTCCATTGATCTAAAGGTTTATTTTTATGTCAGTATCACACTATCTTGATTATAGTAGTTATTTGGTTAAGTTTTGAAATGGGGAACTGTGAGTCCTACAAATGTATTCTTTTTCAAGACTGTTTTGGCCATTGTGGCTTGCATTTCCATATTAACTTTGGAATCAGTTTGTTAATATCTGAAAGAAAGAAATCTAGAATTTGTGTGTGTGTGTGTGTGTGTGTGTGGTGTTTTTTGGTTTTTGTTTTTTGTTTTTTGTTTTTTTTTTGGCCTTTCAGGGTCCCGCCTGTGGGATATGGAAGTTCCCAGGCAGGAGTTGAATCAGAGCTGCAGCTTCCAGCCTACACCACAGGCACAGCAATGCCAGATCCTTAACTGACTGAGCAAGGCCAGGAATCGAATCTGCCTCCTTATGGATACTAGTCAGGTTGGTAACCCACTGAGCCACAATGGGAACTCCAGAGTCTAGGATTTTGATAGTTGTATTGAATCTGTTGATCAATTTGGGGAGTGTTGTCTTTCAATCTATGAACATGGATGTCTTTTGATTTATTTAGGTCTTAATTTTTCAGTGGTGTTTTACAGTTTTCAACATACGTCTTGCATTTCTTTCCCAAATATTTTATGCTTTTTGATGCTTATGTAAATGAAATTATTTTCTTAATTTCCTTTTTTTGTTTTTTTGTTTTTCTTTTTAGAACCGAATTTGCTGCACATGGAAGTTCCCAGGCTAGGGGTCAAAGCAGAGCTGCAGCTGCCAGCCTATACCCCAGCCACAGCCACTAGGAATCTGAGCCATGTCTGTGGTCTACACCACAGCTCACCTCAATGACAGATCCTTAATGCACAGAGCAAGGCCAGGGATCCAACCTGCATCTTCATGGATACTAGTTGGGTTCGTTACTGCTGAGCCACAATAGGAACTCCCTTAATTTCCTTTTTAATTGTCTTATTGCTATTTTTTTTATTTTTTCATTACTCAATGAATTTATTACATTCGTAGTTGTACAATGATCATCACAATCCAATTTTATAGGATTTCCATCCCACAACCCCAGCACATCCCCCACCCCCCAAACTGTCTCCTTTGGAGACCATAAGTTTTTCAAAGTCTGTAAGTCAGTATCTATTCTGCAAAGAAGTTCATTCTGTCCTTTTTTCAGATTCCACATATCAGTGAAAGCATTTGATGTTGGTGTCTCATTGTATGGCTGACTTCACTTAGCATGATAATTTCTAGGTCCATCCATATTGCTAAAAATGCCAGTATTTTGTTCCTTTTAATGGCTGAGTCATATTCCATTGTGTAGATATACCCCATCTTCTTGATCCACTCCTCTGTCAATGGACATTTAGGTTGTTTCCATGTCTTAGCTGTTGTAAATGGTGCTGCAATGAACATTGGAGTCCATGTGTCTTTGCGAGTCATGGTTTTCTCTGGATAGATGCCCAGGAGTGGGATTGTTGGATCAAATGGTAGTTCTGTTCTTAGTTTTCTGAGGCATCTCCATACCGTTTTCCCCAGTGGTTGCACCAATTTACAATCCCACCCACAGTGTACTAGGGTTCCTTTTTCTCCACACCCTCTCCAGCACTTTTGTTTGTGGACTTTTTGATGATGGCCATTTTCACTGGTGTAGAGTGGTACCTCATCGTGGTTTTGATTTGCATTTCTCTAATAATGAGTGATGTTGAATATTGCTATTCTGTAGAATACAATTTATCTTTATTGTACTGATCTTATACCATGTAACCTTGCTGAATTCCTTTATTAGTTTCAATAATTTGTGCGTATGTGGATTTCCTAGGATTTTCTATATACATAATCATATCATGTGCAAAGAGAAATAGATTTACTTCTTTCCAACCTGAATGGGTTTATTTATTTATTTTTTGCTTAATTGGCCTGGCTAGAATCTCCAGTACAATGTTGAATACGACATTGTTGCAAAAGCAAACATCCTTGTCTTGTTCTTGATCTTAAGGTGAAAACTTCATACTTTCACCATTAAGTATGATGTTAATTGTGAGTTTTTGTACTTTACGCACTTCATCAGGTTGAGGAAGTTCCCTTTTATTCCTAGTGTAAGTGTTCTTATCATGAAGAAGTGTTGGATTGTTTTTTTAAAAGTTTATTCTGTGTCTACTGAGATGATTGTATAGTTTTTGTCTTTTAGTCTGTAAAATGATATATTATGATGATTGATTTTTGAATATTAAACCAATCATTCATTCCTGGGATAAATCCTACTTGGTCATGATGCCTGGTAAATTTTACATGTTGCTAGATTTGGTTTTCTCATATCTTATTAAGGATTTCTCATTTATACTCATGAGAGCTAGAGGCCTGTAGTTTTTTTTTTTTTCCTTTAACTAGTGTACTCTGTACTTATGTGGGTTTTTTTTTGTTTGTTTGTTTGTTTGTTTGTTTGTATTAAAGTTAGTTGATTTTTTTAATTAAAGTATAGTTGATTTAGCTTGTAGTTTTCTTTACTTGTAGTGTCTTTGCATGGATTGGAGTAACATTAACACTGACTTCATAGAATGAGTTGGGAAGCGTTCCCCCCTCCTATGTTTTGGAAAAGTTTGTAAAGAATTGGCATTAATTTGGAGTTCCTGTCGTGGCACAGTGGTTAATGAATCCGACTAGGAACCATGAGATTATGAGTTCGATCCCTGGCCTTGCTCAGTGGGTTACAGATCCAGCATTGCCGTGAGCTGTGGTGCAGGTTGCAGATGCGGCTCGGATCCCGCGTTGCTGTGGCTCTGGCATAGACCGGTGGCTACAGCTCCAATTAGACCCGTAGTCTGGGAACTTCCACATGCCGCTGGAGTGGCCCAAGAAAAGGCAAAAAGATAAAAAAAAAAAAGAATTGGCATTAATTATTCTTTAAATGTTTGATAGAATTCAGCTGTGAAACCATCTGAGCTTGGGATTCTTCTTTGTGGAAAGTTTTTCGATTACTAATTTAACTTCTTTATTTGTGATAATTCTATTCAGATTTTCCAATTCCTGAGTCAGTTTGGGTAGTTTGTGTTTTTCTAGAAACTTGTCTATTTCCTCTAAGTTATCTACTTTGTTGGTACACAGTTGCCCTGGGTGATCCCCTGTAATCCTTTTTATTTCTCCAAAGTGTGTAGTTCTCTTACCCCTTTCATTCCCGATTTTACTAAATTGAGTCTGACTTTTTTGTTTTTGATAGTGTTGTTGAAGTTCTTTGTTTCCTTATGAGCTTCTGTCTAGTTGTCGTATCCATTATTGAAAGTAGGGCATTGAAGTCTCCAACTGCAGTTACTGAATTTTTCTATTTCTCTCTCCAGTTCTGTCAGTTATTTTCTTCATGTATCTGGGAGCTCTGTTTTTAGATGCAGATATGTTTTAAATTGTTAAATCTTCCCAATGGATTGACTGTTTTATCATAACATTTTCCTCCTTATCTCTAGCAGCATTTTTTTCTTTTTAAGTCTATGTTGTGTGATATTAGTATAGCCACCCCAGCTTTTTTCTAGTTGCTATTTGCATGATCTTTTTCCATTCTTTTACTTTCAATCTATTTATTATCTTTGAATCTAAAGCTTGGGTCCTATTGGAGTTCCTTGGTGGCCTAGTGGTTAAGAATTATGTGTTGTCACTGCTGTGGCATGGATTTGATCCCTGGTCTGGGAACATATGCATTGCTGTAGGCATCACCAAAAAAAACCATGTGTGTCCTATAGACAGAATGTAGTTGGATCTGTTTTTTATCCATATGTCAATCTCTGCTCATAATAGAATTAATCAATTCACAGTTAATGTTATTATTGATACCATTGGATTTACATCTGCCATTTTACTTTTTGTTTTCTGTATGTCTCATGTAATTTTTGTTCTTCTGTCCTCCTTTTCTCCTTTCTTGTGCATTAATTTAATATTTTCTAAATATTAAAAGCATATAAACTCCTTTCAATGATTCTGTCACTATATATACTTTTAATATTTCTTAATGGTATCTCGATGGCTTACTATATACATCTTATCAGAATCTACTTCAGATTAATCTCAATGAGATATGATAACATTATGTGTATATATTCTCTTCCCTCCTCTACCTTTTTTTTTTTTGCTATGGTTGATATATATCTTATATCTATATATGTTATAAACCCAATAATACATTTCTATAATTATTGTTATATACTTTTTTCCATGTTAGAGAAGATGAGAGAAGACATGAGAATGAGTATTTAAAGAGTTTGTTATATTAACTTTATTTGCCTTTTCTGATTTTTTGATTTGTTCCTTGTGCATTTGAGAAACCATCTGGTATTGTTTCTTAGTACATACAGCTTTTGCTCCCACTTGTCTCCTTTGTACTGTTATTGTCAAATATATTACATGTCATGGTATCAGCCCAAGAATATTACTAACATATTGTTTTACACAATTGCTTTTTAAAGCAATTAAAACAAGAAAGGAGA
Source organism: Phacochoerus africanus (assembly GCF_016906955.1). Classification (NCBI taxonomy): domain Eukaryota; kingdom Metazoa; phylum Chordata; class Mammalia; order Artiodactyla; family Suidae; genus Phacochoerus; species Phacochoerus africanus. The sequence continues at coordinate 14,590,621 of NC_062548.1, forward strand.
AAAGTATGCATTTATATTGTATTTTATAATTACATAATTACCTTTATTGGTGTTCCTTTTGTGTGTGTGTGTGGATTTGAACTACTGCCTGGGGTCACTTGCTTTTAGCTTTTGACTTTCAGAAATTTCTTTAGTATCTCTTATAAGAAAAACCTGATAACAATAAATTCTGTCTTTTATTTATTTATACAAATATTTTTATTACATGTTCATTCTTGAAAGATAGTTTTACTGGATGTCAGATTCTTGGTTGACTCTTTTTTTTTCCTTCGAATTTTTGAATCGTGTCATCCCACTATCTTCTGGACCCCATGGTTTCTGATGAGGAATCAACAATTACTATTGGGTTTTCCTTGAAATGAGTCATTTTTCTCTTGCTTATTTCAATATTTTCTCTTTGTCTTTGTCTTTACCTATGCCTGGGGTAGAGCTTCCACCCTAGAAGTGGAGGTTGGCTGAAGGAAGACCAGGTTGCTCTTTCCTGGATGAGCTTCTATGACAAAAAGCTGGGGGGATATGTGATGTGCTAGTGGCTGCCAGTCCTGGGGAGATGAAGTAGTCCTCAGCTGGAAAAATGCTCTTGGCTGCACCCATCCAGAGTAGAGCTGCTGTCACACTGAGTGGGGTAAGAAGTAAGGGGCAGGGAGAGGAAGCAGGTAGTGACTCATATCCCACAGACTCTCACTGTTCTTATTGTGATTTTGCAGATTTTCTTGAATAATTGTTTCTTAATTTGCTGTGTGACTTTGGACCAATTTCAAGATAATTCAAGTTGTTGTTTTTTAAATAATTTTCACTGGGGAAAGGATCAGCAGAGCTATTCACACTGCCATTCTGGAAGTTAAGTCCAGCATACACTGTTTAGAAAAGCTGCATAGCTTTAAATCCTTCTTTTTTCACTTGGCTTAGTAATTTCCTAAATTACTACAAACTTTTCATAAATATCATTTCTAATTATTGCACACAAGAATCCATCAAGTTGAATATACAATACTTCAATAAACTTTTTATTTTAGAAGTCTTCAATTTACAGAAAAAATGGGAAGATAGCACAGATATTTGATATACGCTATGGCCCCTTTGCCTATATTGTCTACAATTTACTTTCTGTTTGCTTCTAATTTTTTTCACCATTCTAAGTAATGTCATAGTGAACAGCTTGTGCAAAAGTATTTTTGTATTGTACTATTGGTTATTTACATGGGTAGATTTTTACAGAGGTATAATTTACCTGGTCAAAGTATTTTAGAACATATTTGACTCTGTAATAGTGAAGTCCCAAGCTTGGGTTTTTTATCACAATTCTGCTTGACATCAGAGTAGTAATTACATTATGATTTCTAATTTCATTCAAGGAAAATGTATAGTTCTTAAGTATAGCTGCTAGCAAGAGATGCAACTAGTTTGTAAGAACTGATTGAGGTCCTAGGTATGAGATGATCTGAACACTCCAGGCCATCTTGTTCAAGCCTAACAATGCCAGTCACGCTTACTGATCAACCTTGTCATGATTAAATATATAAAAGGGCAGTTAGCCTTTTCAATTTGACAACAAGATAGATAATCTAACAGAAATTACTTACAGTTGGTCCTGTGCAGTAAAAAAAAACACAAAAAAACCATTGGTTTAGACCAGTCATTGTCAACATGTTGTCCCCAGACCAGCAGAATCACTGGCCTAGAGAGGTCAAATAGTGAAGACTGATGCTAACGTCCAGGCATAGAAGTCAAAACCCTCAAACCTTAAAATCTGAGATGCTCAGCTTCACATTCAGCCCCAAGCACTCCTGTGTATCTGCTACAGACATTTTAACCTTTCCCCAGTTGATAAGATAAAGGACAAAGGAAGGATATAAGATAAACGCCAAGATAACCATTTGGGAGTGATCTGATATAGGAAAAGGAGGTAATAAATTACTAATGTTATGAGAACTTTTTGGTATTCAGGCCATGCTGACTATGGCTGGAGGGTGGTTCCTTGGCCTCTGAACACATAACAGGCAAGCTCAATATTCTCTCTGAACCCGAGTTTGAGAGCAAGATCTTGGTGCAGCCTGTCCCTCAACTGCCATGAATAACCCTCATGATGTAGAGGAAGGACAAGTCAGAAGGCTCCTGACACTCATGCTCTTGAGGCTACAGAGGCTATCATACTAGCCGTTGACCAGTGGCCCATGGTGCGTGGCACTGTGGCAGCAGGGAGTGGTGGTCACACAGCCGGGAGAGTTATCCTCACAGAGAGCATAAATGTTTCTGAGGCTCCGCAGAACGGCTGCACTAGTTCACTTTCCTTTACCCACCCCAGAGGTGATGAGAGCATGAGTGTTGTGGTAACAACAACAGGACTTTTTTTTTTTTTTTTTTGGCTTTTTGCCTTTTCTTGAGCCGCTCCTGCGGCATATGGAGGTTCCCAGGCTAGGGATCGAATCGGAGCTGTAGCCACCAGCCTACGCCAGAGCCACAGCAAGGCGGGATCCGAGCCGCGTCTGCAACGTACATCACAGCTCACAGCAATGCCGGATCCTTAACCCACTGAGCAAGGCCAGGGATCGAACTCGAAACCTCATGGTTCCTAGTCGGATTCGTTAACCACTGCGCTATGACGGGAACTCCATTTTTTTTTTTCCCCTTAGGGCTTTTAAGTACATATGGAAATTCTCTGGGATGGACTATATACTGGGCCACAAAACTAGCCTCAACAAATTTAAGAGTATAGAAATTATTTTAAGCATCTCTTCTGACCACAATGGTGTGAAACTAATCAACCACAGGAAAAGAAATGAGAGAAAACTGACTGCATGGCGACTTAAACCACAATGAGTCAATGAGGAAGGTCAAAAACAGGGCTTAGGAGTGTCTGCTGTGGCGCAACAGGCTCAATGGTGTGTCTGGAGCACTGGGATGAAGGTTCAATCTCTGGCCCAACATAGTGGGTTAAGGATCCAACATTGCTGCAACTGCGGCTTGGATCCTACTGGCCCGGGAACTCCATATGCCGCAGGGCATGCCAAAAAAACGAAAACAAAAAACACAACAAAACAAAAAGCAGGGCTTAGTTTGCATGGCTTGTGTTCATTTGAAATACCTTCTAAAGTCTGGGGAATTTTAAATGCTTCAGAGCGTAAGAGACAAGCCAAATCCTAGCAAGCTGAAGGGTTCTCCTAGAGTTCATGAGCTCTTACTTCTTCCTCACCCCAGTGCTTCGCTTCGGAGTGGGTGATTGGCTGTGGGGTCAGCAGAATATAGATGAGGGTGAAGCCAAGCCACCATGGAATAGCCCCAGTTCCTCCTCCCAGTCCCAGTGCTGGAGGTTGGGGCAGAGAATGGGGAAAGGAAGGGTAATGGGACGAGCCACACTCAGGTATAAAGGAAACTGGAGGTAAAAAGAGACCTGGGCTCCTGAAGGAAGACAAGGTTGGTCAGAGCCAGCGGGAGGTTTCGTCCCCCTCTCTCATTAAAGGAGTGCTGATCGTTTGGTCGATGACTGAGGGGCAAGGAGGGAAGACCTCAATCCCATTCCTTGGTGGGCCAAGTGGAAATATTAGGTCTAAAAGGTACAGTTCCCACTTCTACTCCAGACCTTAATAATTGTTGGGAACTAGCACCCCCAAAGAGGAAAAGACCCACGGTTCTTATCGTAATCCCAAATGCGTCCCAGGTTTTACCAATGCGAGGTGCAAAGAATGTTACTTTAGCGGATAATCCCAAATGTATCTAGTGCTAAATTCCACCTGCATAATTGTCAGCCCTCTGACCCTGTTGACGGTCCCCTCCCCGTGAGGGCTCAGAAGGTCTTCCAGGTGCTCCTGTGGGAGGCTTGCCCACCGCCTGAGCCCTGCCCTCAACCGTGACCAACTCCTTCCCCTTTGGCCGAGAGCTCTGGCAGCCGGATCATCGCCGCCCACAAGGAAAATTGTTCTGGGACATCCTGTTACTCTACCAAGAAAGCAAATAGCTCTTTGTCACTGTCTTGCTTGGTCTGGGGACTGGGAGAAATTAAGAGAGCTGGGCAAAAGAGCAATCTGGAGTTCAGAGGAGACCATACGGGTCAGTTTGTACTGCATTTTTATGGGCACAAATATGTACTATGGAAACTGGCATTTCTAATAATCGCCTCTGAAAAATAGCAGTAGGCTACCGTGCTCGGTGGTTTCATCATGGCTTTAAATTAAGACACACAATATAACTTGCACATGCAATTTTTGGATTTTTTTTCCCTTAATCTTTGCAGATTGTCAGAGATAATAATGATAACGGTTCACCCAGCTAGCTCTAGCCTGGCAGAAGACTGCAGAAGGAAACAGCCTAATGGCAGCATTAGCCCTTTACACTGGGCTTAGCAAGCACTGTCTATGGCTGGAGCCAGGGTTTGGGGGGGTGGTGATCAACGTAGAGGGGCTGCTTTTAGGAAACTTGTCCACTTTCTAGGAGGAGAAAATTTCGTCTAGTAGATTGATTGACTCCCATGATGGCATTGGTTAAAAAAAGAATTTTTCTTTTAGCTATACCCTGGGCATATGAAAGTTTCCAGGCCAGGTATCGAACCTGTGCCACAGCAGTGACCCAAGCTGCTGCAGTGACAATGCCAGATACTTAACACACCGCGCTACATTTTCTTTTATGTTACAATTGTTTTGCTTTTTAAAACCCTACTGAATTTTTTTTGCTCAGAAAGTAATGCATAATTGTTTAAGCAAATCAAATAATTTAGAGGCATTGAATAGTCTCTCCCTTTTTCCCTCCAATGCCATCATTTTGACTTTTCCATTTTCCTCACATTTATTTAAAGATAACTTGGGAATTCCCATCATGGTGCAGCAGAGTCGAATGGGACTAGTATCCATGAGGATGCAAGGTCAATCTCTGGCCTCGCTCAGTGGTTAAGGATCCGGCGTTGCCATGAGCTGTGGTGTAGGTCACAGACACAGCTTGGATCTGGTATTGCTGTGGCTGTGGCGTAACCTGGCAGCTAGAGCTCCAATTCGACCCCTAGCCTAGAAACCTCGGTATGCCGTGGGTGCAGCCCTAAATAAATAAATAAATCAGTTCTAGTTTAGTTAGATACTTGAACATGCCTCTCTAGTGCCAGGAAAACAAGTTCACACCTGTGTTCAGAGCTCTATGAAATAACCAAAGCTATCATGCCAGACTGTAATAGCTACTGTGTGACAGGGACTGTTCTCAGCTCCTTAGCTGTCATCCTATTTATCTCTTTACAGCAAACCTATGAGCCAGTATTATTATCATTCCCCATTTTACAAATGAGAAAACCGAGGCTCAAAGCTCAGTGTTCAGTATGTCTGTAAAGGTAGACAAACAGCAAAGCTTTCTGGAGACTGGCCAAGGGTCAATGCTTCTGCTTTGCTGATTGAGGAGAAACAAATGAAAAATGAATGGATATGAGGATGCAGGTTTGATCCCTGGCCTTGTTCAGTGGGTTAAGGATCCAGCGTTGCTGCAAGCTACAGCGTAGGTTGCAGATATGTCTTGGATCAGGCATTGCTGTGGCTGTGGTGTAGGCTGGCAGCTGCAACTCCAATTTCACCCCTAGCCCAGGAACTTCCATATGCCTTGGATGCGGCAATGAAAAGAAAAAAAAATGAATGGGTGAATATGCTCTGGACACTCACATACCAGGCATGTTCACTAGCAGTATCTTGATTTACTCTTGGACTAGTTGCTGGTTTTGTGGCTGAAGAAACTGAAGCTCAGAAAGTGGCAATGATGGCCTGCAGCTCTAAAGGGCCAAGCCCACTTCGTCTGACTGCCAGTCCAGGGCTTCTCCTACAGTCAGCATCTGTGAAGTGCTTTCATGTTTTGCTTAAGAGCTGAAGGGTATACAGGTCGTGAGCTCACAGGTATCTGGGGTCCACCAGCTCTGCCATTAACTCCAGCCACTGTCTCTATAGATCTCAACATCCAGAAGCTAAGACAGCATGAGAAGAAATCAAAGATACATACATGAGTCTTTTCCCACTATGATATCGCCCAAAAAAGCCCCTCTTTGTTAGGATTTTGGGGGAGTTTTTTGCTCTTTGATTTTTGTTTTGTTTTGTTTTGTTTTTGGTAGCAAAAGCTTTGTGGAAAAAAACATAAGATTGAAATCACAGTGACCAACTGAAATCCAGGGAGAAGGAAGGGGCTGATGAATAGAAGTGGAACAGGGGAGGAGGGTAGAGAGGACGAGCTCTGTAATTTATGAAAGGAGGAGGGAACTAAACTCACATCCTGGCTGGACAGGATGCAAAGGAAAGAGACAAAAGCAACATCCAAACAGCCCCAGGTTGCATGGAACCAGGGACCCACTTACAGGTGAAATCACAGCCAAGGCAACGCTTTTACTACTGTCATGTCACCCTTGTCCCAGCTTAATAGCTGTAGGCTGAGAAGGCTGGTGGAGAGCAGAAGGACTACTACTTATTGTGTGTGTGTGTGTGTGTGAGTGTGTGTGTATTCTTTTTGGCTGCACCTGTGGCATGTGAAAGTTCCCAGGCCAGGGACTGAATACATGCCGCAGCAGTGACAATGCCAGTTCCTTAGCCCACTGAGCCATAGAGGAGCTCCTTATTCTAAATATGTATATTTATATTTATATTTATATATAGACAATTGCATACACTGCCTTAAACTCTATGATTAAAAAAGACCAAAATTTTAAAGGCTGGATTTGAATTCAAGGTATTTGTTTCTGAGCTGAGTAATCTTTGAGGTTTGCTGATACATTTCTGGAGTCAACCACCTCACAGCCTTCTGTCCTGTCCTCCCCCCACCTCTGCCCACCCCTCCACAACGCACACACATGCGCAGCCCCACACCTGGCACCCCTATCCCTCGAGCTGCGTTTTCTCATCTCCATTCTATCAGCCTTGTCAGAATTAAGTGAAACCAACCAGTCCTAAGGATGTTCCTGGGAGGTTCCTCCTCTTGAAGGCTTGTTAATTCCAAAGGGAACGATTGCATTTGAAAGTATTTGGAGTGGCTAAGCAGTGAGATCCTGCTGTGTAGCAGAGGGGACCATATCTAATCACTTGTGATGGAACATGATGGAGGATAATGTGAAAAGAAGAATATATATAAATGTATATCTGGGTCACTTTGCTGTACAGCAGAAATTGACAGAACATTGTAAATTAACCAGAATAAAAAAAATTTTTTTAAAGAAAGTATTGCCTTTATCTTCTTGTGATGCTGTGTGCTGATATCCCTGCCACTGCTTTGAATAGTCAGTATTTGAAAAAAGAAAAAAGAAGTGGTTAACCTGGTTGTTGGCCTTTAGCGTGGTGGCTCCAACGAGCTGTCAGGAATGGCTTTCCGTAACAAATGAGATTATGTTCCTCTTCATCAGCTACCCTTTGCACCTCGGTAGAGTAGCAGTGCCAAGACCATCAACCGAAATTCCAAATTAGAGATGTTGAAATTCAAAAATCCACACTCAGTTGCACCTGTTCTTTCCTGACTACCATGGTAAATGTGAGCTTAGCATCAAACTCCTTGGAAATGCATCTCCAAGTAGGTGGAGGCTTGTTCCGAGATTGAAAAGTTATTTCAGCGTGCATCCCAGACAGCATGGCCGCAAATGGAGTATAAAATGCATCTGGATCCCCACTTGAGATTTTCGTTTTAGCCGAGTGCATTCAAAGCAATAATCTACATTGTGCCAAGCCAAGTAGTGAGTGACTGTGCTAGGAGGATTAAAGGATTATTTTTTTTTTTAAATCCACTGGAACTCAAGCCATGGTCCTTCTATCAGTAACATTAATAACTATAATGGTCTAAATTCACATACCTCTTTTCTTAAAGATTCCCAAAATGTTTTTGTCAAATGTAACTTCTCAAATCACAGATTAATTTTTCGAGTTGGGAAAAGCCTCAGAGATCAACCAGACAAACTCCACATTTAAAGATGAAGTTTGAGGCCCAGAGAAGTTAGATGGCTTGGTCCAGCTCTCTCATATCCACTTACTGACAAAGAAGAACTCGAAGGAGACCATCAGATTTTTAGCCTGGAGTTCTTCCCTCCTGACCTTTGGTATTCAAAGCATGGTCTGTGGACTTAGTACAGGACATCACCAAGGAGTTTGTCAGAAAAGCAGAATCTCTCTAGCGCTGCAACATTTTACCTAACTTTTTGAATGTTTCATCACTGTGCAATGTTGTCCAAAGCTGTTCCTGCCTCACCATGAGGCTTTATGGATTATGTATTGTAAATGTTCTTTATGGGATAGACTAGTGTAATTCTTCTCATTTTTTTAAAAGTAGAAAAAGAATTGTAATATCTACTCCCCAAAAGTCCCCACCCTGCAACCTGCTGACCAGAATCTGAATTTTAACAAGAATCCTTCTGGAGTTCCTGCTGTGGCTCCATGGGTTAAGAACCCAACAGGTATCCATGAGGATATGGTCTGATCCATGACCTTGCTCAGCAGATTAAGGATCTGGCATTGCTGTCAGCTGCAGTATAGGTCACAGATGTGGCTTGGATCTGGTGTTGCTGTGACTGTGACTGCAGCTCCAATTCAACTCCAGCTTGGGAATTTCCATATGTCACAGGTGTGGCCCTGAAAAGAAGAACAAAACAAAACAAAACAAGAGCCTTCCATGTTAAATGTGGGCTGTGTGCACATTAAGGACAGAGAAGCCTTGCTTACGTCTCACTGCTGCTGCCCACAGCTCTGTGACCTTTGCATTTGACACTGGACCATTTTCTGGACGTGCCCAAGAAAGTGCAATAAAATAAGTACAATAATCCAACAGAAAGAACGTTCTTTACGAAAAGTGTTATATTGACATCTGACCATGGCAATGAAAGGAAAAGATGGGAAGAGGATCCCTCTGGCGTTTTTTGTGGAGAACTTAATCCATGCACTTGGCAAAACAGGGTCCCTGCTCTGAACAAGCTTATAAGTGGTAAGAGGGAGAAATCTAGGACCCAGGGAACAAAAGTAGCATTGAGCTCTAAATTAGGTTGCAATGAGTTAAGGGAAAACTTTCAGTGGCACACCCCTAATTCATCTCCTCCGTGTTGCCAGAGAAATTTCTAAACTGCAATTTTGACCAAATCTCATTCTTCAGTGATAAGTTCAAGGTCTGCAGTGTAAGTCCACGGTCCCCTGCATTGTTCCTGGGGTTACTTTTCAGCCTCTGCACCCTCTTTCCACATCATTTGTGCCCAAGGGACACTGGGCTGCTTGCAGTTCCCTAGCCTGCAAGACCTTCATTCATCCTGGGGACTTTGCAAGAGTCTTCTGCATAAATGCATCTGCCCTCCCCATCCCTTCATCTGGCCACTTGTTTCTCATCCTTCTGGTCTCTGACAACATGCTACCAAGAAACCTCCTCCAAAATGTGGTTAGGTGCCCCTCCCCCTCCTCTGTATTCCCATTATGCCCTGAGTTATGGACTCAATGCTCGTGTCCTCCCAAAATTGATGTGTTGGAGCTCTAACCGCCACCACTACCACCTCACCCCCTGGAATGTAATGGTATTTGGAGGTGAGTCCTTTGGGAGGTGATTAGGTCTAAATGAGGTCAAGAGGGTAGCATTCCTATGATGGGATTAGTGCCTATATAAGAAAAGGAAAAGACGCCAAAGCTCTCTCTCTGCCATGCCATGTGAGGACACAGCAAGAAGGCAGCTGCTGTCTACAAGCCAGGAAGCAGGCGCTCACCAGGAACCAAAAATGCCAGTACCTTGATCTTGGATTTCCCAGCCTCCAGAGCTGTGAGAAATAAATGTCTGTTTAAGCCACATTGTTTCTGGTATTTTGTTATAGCAACCTAAGCTGACTACGATCCCCCATGTTCCCTTCTGTTGTGCTGCCTGGTTATTCTTCATTTGTCTCTCCAGCCAACGGCAGTTTCCTTGAGGGCCAAGAGCATGTCGCTCACTGTCCGTCCCAAGAACCTTGGGCTCGGCACATGAAACATATTCCATACGTGCTTGCTGAATTAAAAAAAAAAAAGTATACAAATACATTTATGCTTATTCCTGTTGTGGCCCAGCAGAAACAAATCTGACTAGCATCTGTGAAAATGCAGTTTTGATCCCTGGTCTTGCTCAATTGGTTAAGGATCCAGCATTGCCATGAGCTATGGCGTAGGTCGTAGATGCAGCTCGGATCCCGAGTTACTGTGTCTGTGGCGTAGGCTTCCCTAATAAAGGGAAGACCATGTGGAGTTCCTGCTGTAGTGCAACAGAATTGGCGGCATCTCTGTAGGGCCAGGATACAGGTTCTAGCCCCAGCCTGCACAGTGGGCTAAAGGATCTGGCATTGCTGCATTTGGGGGCTCAAATCTGATCCCTGGCCTGGGAACTCCATACGTTGTGGGGTGGACAAAAAAGAAAAAAGGGGGGGAATGTATATATATGTATGACTGGGTCCCTTTGCTATACAGCAGAAATTGACAGAACATTGTAAATCAACTATACCTAAATAAAAAAAAATTCTTTTTAAAGGGAAGACTAGAGTTCCCCTTGTGGATCAGCGGAACTGAACCCAACTAGTATCCATGAGGACAAATATTCAGTCCCAAACATTGCCATGAACTGGTGTAGGTTGCAGATGTGGCTTGGATCCCGAGTTGCTGTGTCTGTGGCATAGGCTAACAGCGGCAGCTCTGATTCGACTCCTAGCTCAGGAACTTCCATGTGCCACGGGTGCGGCCATAAAAAGCAATAAAAAAAAAAAAAGAGAGAGAGAGAGAGAGAAGACCATGTGAGTACCCAGAGAAAAGGTAGTCATCTATAATCCAAGGAGAGAGGCCTCCAAAGGAATGCACCCTGCAGGTACTTTGATCTTAGACTTCTAGCCCTGGACTGTGAGAATATAAGTTTCTGTCCTTTAAGCACCCCAGTCTGTGATATTTGTTACAGCAGCCCTAGCAGACTAATACATACAATGTGAATGCACTGCCCAGAGTCAGATATGAAACATTCCAGTGTCCCAGGGAAAAAAAAAAAAAAGTTTGAATTTGACTGCAGTGACAGAAGTCAGTGTTTGTTCCTAAGCAGGTTCACTAAGGCAAAGTGGAATTTTAGAAAGATTGGCCAAGTGATTGGATTGTGTAGCCTAGGATACACAGGCAGTGGGGGTGGTGGGGGACGGGTAGAGGCGAAAAGAGGAGAAAGGGCATCGTTCATACTCTCTTGCGAAAGTCAAGGGACCAGGACCGGTGAGAGGGCAGCAGTAAAGGAAACAAAAGGGCATTTTTAAAGGAATGGGAAAGTAGCAGTGATGAACAAGAGAGAGGAAGCAAAGAAGACCCTAAAGTGTTTGCCTAGATTAAAGTTGAGGGCGTACCCATGACAGATATTGGATATTTGGGGCAAGAGTCAGTTAAAGTGGGAAATGTCACACTGGTTTGGGCCACATGGTGTTCGAGGGGATGGCAGCATATGCAAGTAAGTATAACCTATCCAGAGGTGGAAACATAAGACAGCTGCCCAAAGTATGTGAGGAGAAGAGTGACTGGGGCCGGAGAGAGGTAGACGGTATATGGAGAGGAGGGAAGGAAGGCAAGGAGGAAAACTAACATAATAATGAGAATAATAATAGCTAACAGGTATGATGTGCTTTCTTCCCAGACGGTGTTACAAGTGACATATTTAATTACATATTTAATCCTCACAACAATCCTGGAGGGAACATTCTGTCATTATCATGCCTGTTTGACCAAGATGGAAACTAGGGCACAGAGAGATTAAGTCACATGTCTAAGGTCACACAGTTCATCAGTGGTAGATCTGGTTTCAAACCCAGGTCCCCAGACACAAATTCACCCAAGCTGGTGTGTTTAGAAGAGAGAGGAAACAATCTGGGCTCCTTTTTATCCCCCAGTCTCGAAATAAACTGGCCTAGTGCTATTCTATTCCATAGTTGAAAATTTCCTCAAGCTGCTGTGCTGCTGTCTTCAGAACTGAACAAAACTTTGCCAAAAGTCAGTTCCTCCTGATGCCTCACCTGCAACACCCTGATCGTGTTTTAATAAAGGACACTGCCTTCCCCCTTTGTTCTGCTGCCCCAGGGAGTTTGGATCAGCTGCTTGTCTTTATTATTATCTCACATCCTTGAAAACAGTATATTTCTTGGCAGTTGTTCCATTTACTTAAAAATGTGGCGTCGAACTTTGCCTGCACTCTTGCCCTTGAGTCCAAGCTTCTCCTCCATGGTCTCTTTTCTCTCGGAGAGCTCAGGTTTCTTCAACTCTCTGACATATGGAGCCCCAGTATGGCTCATAGTCCCCACAGGTCTGGGAGGGAGACAAGATTACATTTCCATGAATGTGCTTCCATGCATATTTTGCAATTTTAGAGCTGTCCGTAAGCCTGAAGAAATATTTTATACTGAAGCAAATAAAAGACATTGACAGGTGCAAAACTCTGAACCACCAGAATTTAGCCCAAAGGGTTTCTAGGCCTCTCGCTTCAAACAATTTTGTTTCCTCTCCTATTGTACTCCAGATTCATCTCTCATGTTTTTTTTTTAATTTCTTTCTTGATAATTGTGCATTTATAAAATAGCACCTCGTGTACACCCAGCAAATGTGCAAACTCTTTCGTAATTAAAGACATTCCTATTCCCCAAACCTGGCATGTGTGGTTAAAACGTGTGATTTGTTCAGCGTTTTAATGGAATGTGTGGCTAAAGGGCCAGGGTGTCACTCGGGATCACCAGTTGAAATGATGCTGGGAGCATTCAACCATTCTGTTTGAAGTCTTACATTGGCTTTATCAAGTTATTGTATTTGTTTTTGACCAAGAAAAATCCATTCCTCTTAGCAGTACAGCAGAATTCTTCAGAAAGACAGAAAAGAGCCATTTGGGGAAAACAAAATGCTAAATCTAGAAGCATTCTGGGTTCCTAATTATTGTTCTTTTCCCCCCAAGTCATCTGAAAGATGTTTCTTGTTCCATAGCAGGTATCTGCCCAGGAACATCATGACTTAATTAATCATCGTGGCTATTTGTGAGTATGATTTGCATGTCGAATGTTAATAATAATTGTGCCAACAATTACTGTTAACAAGAATGAATTGCACATATGCTAAGCTTTATGATTTACAAAGTAGTTTCTCTTGTTTATTTTAGATTTTCCCAATACCCTGAGATAGGTAAGGTAGGTTTTAGTATTCCCTTTTTTTTTTGTCTTTTTTTTTGCTATTTCTTGGGCCGCTCCCGTGGCATATGGAGGTTCCTAGGCTAGGGGTCGAATCGGAACTGTAGCCACCAACCTACGCCCAGAACCACAGCAACTCGGGATCCAAGCCGACACCACAGCTCACAGCAACACCAGATCCTCAACCCACTGAGCAAGGCCAGGGATCGAACCTGCAACCTCATGGTTCCTCGTCGGATTCGTTAACCACTGAGCCACGACGGGAACTCATAGTATTACCATTTTATAGGTAAGAATGTGGAAGCACACAGAGAGATGGAGTGAGTTTTCAAATGATATATAGCTGGAGGGATAAAGCCTTGCAGGTCACATTTGCTTACAGATTGACAGGAGAATGAATATAATCTCAAGTTTTCATTTATCTACAGAGTTTAAGTGATTAAACTCTCTATACCCAGTGAGTATCTATGTAACCAAGAGAACAATCTCAAGACCCAGGTAGCTGTTACCTATCTTGTAGATGATATCAGCTGAGACACTGTCCATCACATCTGCTATCTGAAGAGTCCAAATTTGAGTCATGGAATAGTCTGGTAAGTTTCAGTTTTGAGGCTGAAAGTCCTCAAACTTTCAGAACATGATAGTGGACCGTTTTTGCCTCATTTAGGTGATGGAGTAAAATGGTTTTAATGTATTCCTTTCATGATCAGTGTGGGTGACCCATTTCCTTCGTTAATGTCAATAATTCACACTAACATTTGGACAGCACCCCTAGTTTGCTAAAGCATGTTCACTTACAGTATTCGATTCTGTCTTAAACCCCAAACCCGTATTGGGTTCGTGGTAACATTCACATTTTCCAGACAAGAAAACCAAGGTACAGTTAATAAGGTATTCAGGTATTTACAGCATGCTTCTCCTGTGGCAGGACCTACCGTTGAGTAGGAGGGGTAGGACTGATAAAGATGATAAGAAAAAGCACATGCAATCTAGCCTCTTAATGATTACAGACTAGTGAGACAAAGAGACAATCAAATAATCATACCAACAAATGTAAAACGTGAACTGAGTGGGACAGTGCTTTTAACCACATCTTCCATCAAAACATTGTATAAGCCATGTGCTTTAAGATCATGTGAAGTTTTCTTTAAAAACATGCCACGTTTTCATGAAAAGAAGAATATATTACTCTGGGATCCTAGAATATGGGGATTTAGACTGTCCAAGGAGACCAGCAGAGCTTTCCTGGGGACGTAAAATGACTTGAGGAGACAGGAGGTGAGTGAATGGAAAGGGAAGGGATTGGTGTTCCGGGCAGAGAGAGGATAATGCAAAGAAGCCCTGGGAAGCGGAGGTGCTCTGCGTGCCAGCCGGAAGGCAATGGGATGGGCTGGTGGAGCATGGAAGAAGAATGCAACTCAGTGCAAATCTAGAAGGTTTGCTTCTGCATGAAAGGTTTTAAACTATTATTCGAACGACAATGAGAAGGCCTAAAACATTTTTTTTTTTTTTTGGTCTTTTGTTGGTCTGCACTCACAGCATATGGAGGTTCCCAGGCTAGGGGCCTAATCGGAGCTGTAGCCACCAGCCTACACCACAGCCACAGCAATGCGGGATCCGAGATGTGTCTGTGACCTACACCACAGCTCACAGCTAAAGCATATCCTTAAGGATCACGCTGGATCCTTAACCCACTGAGTGAGGCCAGGGATCGAACCCGCAACCTCATGGTTCCTAGTTGGATTCGTTAACCACTGAGCCACGACAGGAACTCTGTAAAACATCTTTAAGCATGAGGAGAGGGGAAACAATTTGGTCTGTGGTTCAGACAGCTCATTCCAGACAAGATGTAGAGAACACATTGACGGAGGCCAAGGTGAATGGGGGTTGAATAGTCAGATGACGACTGCAGAAGTTCAAGTGAAGGAGAGTGGACTGTGGATGCAAAGTTGGAGAGGTCTGAGATTTGAGACGTTTTTAGCAGGTAAACTTTATGGGACTGGATGATGGGTTGAATATGGGGTGAGTATGAAGAAAGCTGACCCAAATGTTCCAGGCTTGTACAAATGGGGCCATGGTTGAACCATGGAGAATACTCTAAGAAGTCCAGATTTGTGGGGTGGAGATGATGAGTTTGATTTGGGATGTGCTGAGCTGGTGATCCTAAGGCATCCAAGGAGAAGGCCAAGTAGAGGTGATTTGTGGAGGTGGAACAGGGATGTCTGGGCTAGGAATACAGATTTGTGAGTCATTCTCATGTAGGCGATAATTCGAGCCGTAGATGTGGATTAGAAGAGATTACCCAGAGAGAGATTATAAAGTGAGAAGGATTTCCCTTGTGTCTCAGCATGCTAAGGATTCAGCATTGTCATTGTAGTGGCTTGGGTTCCATCCCTGGGGGAACTTTCCAGGAAGAGGGTCCTGGAGAGGGCTGTGGGAAATTCCAATATTTAATGGCCAGAGCGGAGAAGGTGAGTCTCCAAAGGAGAGAAGGAGTGGCCTAAAAGCCAGGAGGAACACAGGAGGACCTGGTTTCATGGTTTAAAATAAACAGAGATTTTCAAGAATGAGGGGATTGTTGAGAAGTTAATATAAGAACTGAAAAATAGGAGCTCACATCGTGGCGCAGTGGTTAACCAATCCTACTGGGAACCATGAGGTTGCGGGTTCGGTCCCTGCTGTTGCTCAGTGGGTTAACGATCTGGCGTTGCCGTGAGCTGTGGTGTAGGCTGTAGACCCAGCTCGGATCCCGCATTGCTGTGGCTCTGGCGTAGGCCAGTGGCTACAGCTCCGATTCGACCCCTAGCCTAGGAACCTCCATATGCCACGGGAGCGGCCCAAAGAAATAGCGAAAAGACAAAAAAAAAAAAAAAAGAACTGAAAAATACATCCATTGAGGAGTTCCCCTGTGGCTCAGCTGAAATGAATCTGACTAGTATCCATGAGGATGCGGGTTCAATCCCTGGCTTCATTCAGTGGGTTAATGATCAAGCATTGCTGTGAGCTGTGGTGTAGGTCACAGATGTGGCTGGGATCTGGTGTTGCTGTGGCTGTGGTGTGGGCTGGCAGCTGTCGCTCCGACTCGACCCTTAGCCTGGGAAATTCCATGTGCCCTAAAAAGGAAGGTATGGCCCTAAAAAGGAAGGAAGGAAGGGGAGGGGGAGAGAGGGAAGGGGAGGTGAGGTGAAAGAAAAGAAAAGAGAAGAGAAAAGAAAAGAAAAATATATCTGGAGTTCCCGTCGTGGCTCAGTGGTTAATGAATCCGACGAGGAACCATGAGGTTGCAGGTTCGATCCCCGGTCTCGCTCAGTGGGTTAAGGATCTGGTGTTGCCATGAGCTGTGGTGTAGGTTGCAGACACAGCTTGGATCCTGCGTTGCTGTGGCTCTGGCGTAGGCCGGCAGCTACAGCTCCAATTAGACCCCTAGCATGGGAACCTCCATATGCCGTGGGTGTGGCCCTAGAAAAGGCATAAAGACAACAACAACAACAAATATATATATATATATCTCCATTGAATTTGGGAATAGAGGTCATTGGTGACTTTAGGAGTGGGAGTCAGAGGCCAGACCGCTGTGAATTGAAGAGTAGGAGATGAGGATATGGAGAACTAGACAGCAATTTCAGAGTTGGTTTTGAAGCACACTCCCAAGGCATTTGTAAGCAAAAACTGCAGTGTAACAAATAATGAATAATGAAGGCCGTGTTGAGTTTGAATTTGAAAATATGTGATAAGCAAAGTAAACTTTGTGTTGCAGTTTATCTCAGCTTCCTCTTCGGCTACCCCCTCCTCTAAGCATTCAAACTGTTCTCAGGCTTCCCACTCCATCTTGACTTTCTAGGCTGACCCCATGTCCTCTGCTCTATTGGCTTCCTGCCTCCACTACTTAGCACCCCCAAAATGCTTATAGAGAGTTACACTGAGAAAGGACCTGGTCAACCACTTCTCGCTAGGTGGAAAATGAATGATAGCTGTTGTGTATTAACCCTCTGGGCTAGGCGTTTGCTTTTTTGCTGGGCACAATTCCTTAACAAGTCTGAGGGATTAGGGAGACAGTTTAGACTGCATGGGTGTAAAGTAAGGGACTCCGGTAAGGAGATCACCTTGTGGAGTGAAGTAGCGCTAACTTGCTAGGTAATCACAAACCAGTCATTTCATCGCTTCGGGCCCTGCATTTTCCATTTGTCAAATCTGGTATTGGATTATATCTCCCAGCCCTTCCCATCCTGGCATTGCAGGTCTCTGCAGAAAATTCAGAAAACTCAGTCTTCAGTTGATGACATGGCTCTGTGGGAAGGGAAATAAGGGAGAGAAGGGATGCAGAGAGAGAGAGGGAAACAGGAATTTCTTCCGCCTCTAGGAAGAAGGTTTAAAGTTTGAGCTAGAATAGAACCAAGCGAGGTGTGTAAATCCGATCGAATTTTAAGTGCTCAGAGATGCTATTTTTTAAAAAGAAGAAATCCTGAAGGCAATCTTCAGTAAAGCGAGGAGTGCTTTCTTTGAAGGCATAAATGCCGCTGGCTTTATTCCTTTTTAATCACCTAAATGTGCGTCTATCAGTTTTCCATAAGCCACTAGGTACATAGGCGCTTAATAACAACGTGTAGTAAAGAAATGGTTGAGATGCCCCCGATAAAGATTAATGCTTGACTTCCTCTTTCAATTCTTTCTTATACTGCATTTCACTTTGAAAACCACTTTTGCCTTTGCACTCCAGCTTTTGAAATATTCCTTATGAAGTCACTTTATGCAGTAGGTCGTGGCGAAGCTGTGCTGTTACCAGACATGGGACGTGATATGCATCCAAAATATCTCCTCTAATTAAGAACCATAGTCTGGAAGCGGATAGTGTGTAACAGGTGAACAGCTCTGTGTCTGAGCTTTAGTTTGGGGAACGCCGCATGAGTGAGGCCTCTGTGTTTCTGTCCTTGTTGGCTTCGCTTCCCAAAGCCGGCTGACACTCTGGCCTCCGCTTACAGTCACCACTTCATTCACCTGGAGAAGACAAGCTGTCCAAGTTAATCCATTAGTTAGCTTTCTGCATTAACACAAAACACATGGTGCTCCATGCTTCATTAGTACAGACAAGGTGTCCCAGTCGCTCTGTCCCTGCAAAGAGCAAACTGCGGGGGCTGCCCCCAGACGAATGCCTTCACGCTCTGCACCCTCCCTAACATACCGCCTCAGTCCACGGTCGCGCTCCTCACTCAACGAACCTGGACAAAGCCTTCTGATCTCCTGCCAGCAGCCACTTCTGTGTTGATTAATACTTCCCGTCTCACTCTGTGCCAGGCC
Organism: Phacochoerus africanus; assembly: GCF_016906955.1. Classification (NCBI taxonomy): domain Eukaryota; kingdom Metazoa; phylum Chordata; class Mammalia; order Artiodactyla; family Suidae; genus Phacochoerus; species Phacochoerus africanus. Next base: position 14,609,030 of record NC_062548.1, read on the forward strand.
AAACCGAGCTGGGTTGCCTCCTCTAGAGTTTGCTGCCCATCCTGAAGAGCAAGAGCCGTGCAGCTGGACAGATCTGTCGGCCCAGGGCCGGCCCGAGAGACGAGATGATTAGGGGAGATAATGATGAATGAAGGACTCACAGGTGAAAAATGACTTCACTGGAATCCTTATTGATCTGCCAGCTGAGGTCTTTTTCATGTGGAACCTAAATTTGACACATCAAATTGAACCTGACTCATGAAGAGCTCATGTAATTTTAGACCTAGCGGTGATTTTAGATGGAATCTGGGGCATTGCCTAGCTGGGGAAACTGAGGCTCAGAACAGGGATGTGACTTAGCTAAAGTAACACAGAGAGTCAATGGCAAAATCAGGGCTGGGACTTCTGATGCTCAGGTCACTACCACTGGCCATAGGACCGTTTTCTTAAGCAGGACCCAGGTTCTGTCAATAAGCGAATGTATCCTTGTTGGTGTAAAAGACAAGGTGAGGCCAGGTCTAATCTGGACCTTGGCTCCCCAAGGGTTAGTAAAAAGATGGGCAGAAGGGGGCATGGTGCTTGGGAAGGGAGGATGCCACCTGATAGGGAGTAAACAAGAAAACTGCTGCTTTTACCCTCATACATGTGGTGCTAGATATTGCCTAATATGCATAGTCTTCTTTCGGAGAGAGCTCTCTCTCTTAAGAAGCATTTCACTTTGGGATTTATTTTCTCCATAAAGTGAAGAATCTGGGGATGGGATGAAGAAGTCCTACCAAGTGGAGGTCAGAGGCAATGGAGTGGGAGTTGGAGGTGGTACCCTGTTTTAATGGGCAATCCAGGAATAGGACTTGGATTAGGGAGAAATGCAATTACCTGGAAGCATAGCAGGGCATGCCCCTCCCATGGAGTTGAAGACCTCCAGATTTCCCAGTTCAAATGAAAAACACACTGGGAGCCCCTACTGCCCCCATCTCAGTGATCAACTAACACTTCAGCATGCATCATCACCACAGGGTTTATAGCCTGCAAGTAAATGGATGGTCATGGTCAAGGCTAGGAAAAGACCCACTCTGCCTGCTTTACCTAGCAGAGCTGTGCATATGCTCACATGGCACATATGCTTCCCACAGCTGTGCATAGCTCTACAGTCTGTGGTCCATGGAAGACAAAGCATCACCTTGTCTTCCCATTCTCAGCAAAGGCTCTTGGATCCCCGTGTTAATGAGAAGAATCATTATAGCCGAGCTATACAATGAAAATTATTCATACATATATACCTTCCAAACAGTGCAGGCAATGTGCCAAGTACTATATGCTAAACACTAGGCTACATGAGAGACGGAGGCATACCCCTGCCTGATGCCCACGCAGTTAACTCTAATGAAATAGGGGTAAGGGCTATACAGAAAGAAGGGAAATGAACTAAATTTTGCTATTAAGCTACTACCACGCAGTAACTTTAATCCATTCCTTCATTAGCTCACTCAACAGACATTTATTAAATGTCTGTAGGAGCTGTGCTAAGAATACAAAGATGAATAGAAAAGATCTTTGCCCTTGAAGGAATCACAGAGTACAAGGGAAAGATAAATGGATAAACAATAAGTTAAAAAAAAGTTACAGTTGCTATTTCAAAAGTCTGTACATGTACAAAAGATATTCAAAGGAGCTGATTTTTAAACATCTCAAAGTGTCTTGAGCTTTACATAAAAGAATACATACTGTTTTGGGACCATTTATGTGAAGTTCTAGAACAAGCAAAACTAATCTGCTGTGGAAAAAATCAGAACAGTGGTTGCCTTTGAGTGGGGTGGGTGGGGCTTCCCTTGGCTAGGAAGGGATGTGAGAGCACTTTCTGGGTTGATGGTAATATTGCATATCTTGATAGGGGGTTGGTTATACAGGTATGTGCGTTTGTCAAAATTCATTGAATGGTATGCTTAAGATTTGTGTGTTTTCATTGCATGTAGGTTTTACCTAAAAAAGAACTCTAAGCCAATAGTGAATTCCAGATAATGATGTACGTAACAAAGTATTGCAGGGGTGGTGGTGTACTGATATCAGCAACTTACTTTGAATCACATTAAAAAATAAGACAGATGGAAGGATAGGGGAATGCATAGATGAACAGAGATGTGCTAAAGCAAATATAGTAAAATGTCAGTTGTGGATTTTAGGCAGAAAGAATGTGTGTGTACACCGTACATTTCTTTCAGTTTTCCTGAAAGTTTGCAAAATTTTAAAATAAAATATTAGTGGGGGAAAAACAAGTCTTGAAAGTTAAATAGGTATCCCTCAGGCAAACAGGATGAGAAAGGGCTAACCTAAACCCATTTCCAATTTTCCAGCGCTCATCTGCCTTTCCGCCTCCTCCATAGAGCTTGGAATAGCTAAATATTTACTTACCGCTTTGCTGCTACTTGTAGCCTTGTGGCACAGTTCTGGCCAATGAAGCATTAAGGGAATTCTGCTGGTTCTTCTGGGAAAGCTTTTCTTTAGTTGGTGTTACTCCTTCCAGACTGGAATACAAACATGATACCTGGAGCTGCAGCAGCCCCTTGAAACCCTGAAGGAAAGTCCAAAAGAGTCAGACTTTACTGAGCTATGGAACCAGAATCAGCAGCAGCCCATCTCCAGACTTTCTGTTGTTTCAAAAAAGAAAAAAAAAAAAATCCTTGTTTGTTTTAGTCACTGCTGGTCACGTTTTCTGTTACTTGCAGCTGACACATTAGGAGCACCAGGCAGAAGTGAAAAACAGCCTGGTTTTCAGGTAATTGCAAGCAATCTGATGGCTGGATCCAGAGTCTGGGGAAGAAATGTGGGGTGGAAGATGTTGCTGTAGAGGCTGAAATAGGCCAGACCCTGGAGGACTCTCATGCCCTACTGAGGACTCTGGATTTTCTGAAGGTAGTTGAACATGGGGTGACCTGATCCACCTGCCTCTTAGAGCAGCGGTTCTCAAATTTTTATGAATAGCAGAATCATTTGGGGTTAAAAATGAAGATTCCCAAGCCCCATGTCCAGAGATTCTGATTGTAGGATGTGGTGCCCTGACTACACCTTCTTCTTTATCCACAGCTTCTGTGACTCTTTCCTTGCACACAGACAGCGTCCTGCCTCCATACCTCTGTGGTTCTCTGCCTGCTGGCTTTCTCTGGTCACAGAATCATGCTGTGTGTACCCATGAGGCAGGCCAGAAGTGTCAGGGAATTAATGTTCCCAAGGGCAAACTCTTGACTAACAAGGAACAGGCATTGGTAGATAAATTCTCCAGCTTCCTCGCTAACAGATGGGAGAATTCTGAGGTGAGTCCCACTTGCCTACAGTGATAATTCTCTCATTTAATTAATATACCTTTTCTTTCCTTCCCTGTCTCCCTTCCTCAGACCGCCAAATAAATGCCTGGCACCGAGTTCCTTGTCTAAGGTTCTGCCAAACTAGGATGCTCATTCAGAAACCTGAATGGGGGCCTGAGAATGTGCATTTTAACCATCACCCCCTCTCTAAGGATTCAGATATGTGGACTGAATCTCAGTCCCTCTACTGCAAGTAACTCTCCCTGTTAACACCATCCATAAATTCGTAGAGAGTGAAAATCTTCAGTGGCAAGCAGATTTTTCAGTTGAATTGAAACCAAGAGATTTAGCAAATTCTCTAGCTAATTCAGTTAATCTGTGAAAAGTTTCCAAACATAAGCATTTTCAAAGATAAGACCGAACTGCAAGGGCCCCAGATCAGCTTATGACATTGAAAGAAGTAATCGGGAGATTGTCAAAACCCCACCACATAAATAAAAAAGAATACATAAAGAATCCTGATTGTTCTTTTCCTCAGAATACCCAGAATAATCTTTCATCTAAATTTATTAATAGGTAGTATCTATTTATTTAGCTTGTTTCGACTGAGGAATTTATCTTTTACTTAAAAAAAAAAAAGACAGGAAAACTAGATTTTAACAGCTGAAGCAATCATTTTAATTGCGTTTAGGGGGCAGGTGAAAGCTGTCCCCTGCTGTGTTAACATTCCCTTCATAGGAGAAGAGATTGGTCAAATGTTTTGACACCATCGTTTGCCTTCAAATTAGGATCCTGGGAGGAGGAGCTCATGGAGAAGAAATAGGCACAAGAGAGACCAGATCGGGTCGGTCGGCTCCTCGGATGAGGCCATATCAGGAGCCACAAGCATCAGCATCCTTTTTAAAAGACCAGGTAAGGTGACCAAAACAGGAAAGATGATGTCCCCTTATTGTAAGCAGTGGCTCATGAATTTTTAAAAAGCATAATTCAAAGATGTTTCCAGGAGTTTCTGGTGGCTCAGCAGGTTAATGATCCAGTGTTGTCACTGCTATGGCTCGGGTCACTGCTGTGGCTTGGGTTTGATCCCTGGCCCCAGGAAATTCCACATGCCAAAGGCGCTGCCAAAAAAAAAAAAAAAAAGAAAAAAAAAGAAGGGGGCGGGGTTCCAAGTACAGTTGCAGGAGGTCAATTATTCCCAACAAAGGAAACTTAACACTTGACTGAAATATTTGTACTTCGCTGGTGATTACTGGCAGCCACGCCATTCCCCTAACTCCAGGCTGCCCCAGCCTGGCTTTTGGCAGGGTGGCCCAGTCTGTGTGCCTTTGTCTGAAGGAATCATGGCACCATTACCCTGCTATTGTTATCAAAGATTATGCCTAATGCCATTGAGGACAAACAGCTTGTTAGAGAGCCCTCCCATCAAAACCTACAAGAGTTAGATGGCTCTCTTCAACCCTACCTGCTCATAGCATTTCACTGGCTGTTCAGGGGGAAATGAAGATGCGAGCTGTCAGGAAACTAAATGTGGGCAAAGCAGACTATTGATAGCAGATAAAAGAGGACACAAACATACCACCAGATCAGCTTTTCTTTAATCCTAACAGAAGGAAGGGATGAAGCAAAGGTCTGCATTTCTATGCCTTGGATTAGTGTTCACTTGGTGTATTCTTGCATAGTTAAAAAGTGACTTTTCACTCCAAGGAAGCATGCAATGCCACCTAAAAGTCTCAGGAAAAGCTTAGGAAGAGGGTATTTTGGCCTAGTAGGAAAATAGGGACAATTTAACCCATACCTTGAGTTACAAGGGAAAAGGTTACTTTATTTGCTAAATCGCTTTTATTGCTCACCAATCTCAAACATCTCTTTGAGAGCCTACCACGCTGTGCACATGCTTTTCCGAGAGGTAGAAGGCACAGTCTCAGCCCTAGAGGAATGCAGTGTCCTCAAAGGGAAATGACAAGAATCTGAAAGATAAATAACAATTTGAGCATGCTTATGTTATATGATAATACGGCAACAGTGTGGGTCAATATTATCATTACGAGGTCATATAGATATCTCTTAATAATAGGACACACATCCCCCTTCTTTAGGATATGTTATGAGTGGTAGAGTACAGGGAAGGTATGAACTTAATTACTTAGAGTAATTTTGATGTTTGCACATAAGTGCATAATGATATTATTGATCCTGGATACAAACTATCAGCAGAAGCAGTGGTGAAACCTGATGGGAATTCACACCTGGCAACTTTGTTTCCCTACTCATCAAAAAGCCAAGAAAAGAACCCCAAGGTACCTTTGGCTCCCAGGATGTGGCAGTGACCTGGGGTGCTTACCAAATGGAATTAGTACTAAATGATCAAGAAGGTTTGAGTGACAGTATACAGCATCAGATAGGAAGGAGATTGCTGTCTTTATCCCCAGCCATCACAGTGCTTCACAAATCAATATTAGAAGCTGCATTTTATAAATTACAAAATTATACCATCATGGGAGATTGTGAATCGGCACGAAGAAAAAAAAGAGAGAGAAAAGTGTATCCTTTTTTTTTTGAGAAATCTATTCATTGTGAAATTCACAAGCTATGATTTGGTCCCCAAATAATTGTCCACATTACAGCGATGAATACTCTATTTATTTACTACCATTATAAGAACAATGTCAGATTTCTTAAAAGTTTTGATTAAAGTGTTTTTTTTTTAAGTTTTGATTAAAGTGTTTTTAAAACACTGAAAATAACAACAACATCTCCCAGAAAATAATGAGTGTCTTCCTGTTAGCTGTTGAATCATTTACTCCCATAACTGAATAATAACAGCACATCAAAGCCAGCAGTGGTAATTAAATGATTTGTAAACATAGGTTAACAAATTAGTGCATCATGATGTGTCATTGTCTAATTAGGGTAAAAATGCTAGTCTTACCTAAAAGACTGACAAAATAGTAAACCAAGAAGAAACAGGTAAAAGCATCATGCAAAAGCTAAGAACATATGCAGTGTCATTTTTCTGCTTACTACATGAGCGGGACGATGACTATCTTCCAGATCTTACATGTCCAAGCTAAACACACTGGTTCAACTAAAGTCATTCAAGAGCACAAATAACCTTGGGCAGTTCCCGTTGTGGCTCAGCAGTGGTAAACTCGACTAGTATCTATGAGGATGCGGGTTCGATCCCTGACTTCACTCAGTGAAATAAGGATCTGGCATGACTGTGGCTGTGATGTAGGTCAGAAGCTGCAGCTCTGATTCAACCCCTAGCCTGGAAACTTCCATGTGCCGCGGGTGCAGCCTTAAAAAGACAATAAAGGAAGGAAAAGAAAACAGCCTTGGGTTAGTTATGTTTTTAGGGTGAATGGGAAACTGTCTACATGACCTCAAATAACTGAGTTGCTTGTAGTTTTCATATGACAACACCAGCATCCCTGGCCTATGAAACACTTACAGGAAAGTTCCTTTGAATTCCCCTTTATGTATCAACAAGACTAAAAAGATAAACAAACTCTTCCCATGGTGGCTTAGCGGTTAACAAACCCGCCTAGTATCCATGAGGATGTGAATTCCATCCTTGGCCTCGCTCAGTGGGCTAAGGATCTGGTGTTGCCATGAGCTGTGGTGTAGTTCGTAGATGCAGCTTGGATCCCGCATTGCTGTGGCTGTGGCGTAGGCCGGCGCCTACAGCTCTAATTGGACCCCAAGCCTGGGAACCTCCATATGCCTGGGTGCAGCCCTAAAAAGACAAAAAAAAAAAAAGAACTCAGAGGAAATAAGAAATATTCATCTCACTTATTATTAGACATCTTTTTTTGGCCATGGTACAAAATCTCCCTGGCCTGGCCACGGAGTTCCCATTGTGGCTCAGCGGAAACAAACCTGACTAGTAACCATGAGGATGTGGGTTTGATCCCTGGCCTCGTTCAGTGGGTTAGGGATCTGGCATTGTCAAGATCTGTGGTGTAGGTCAGAGACATGGCTTGGATCCAGCATTGCTGTGGCTGTGGTGTAGGCTGGCAGCTGTAGCTCTGATTTGACCCCTAGCCTGGGAACTTCCATATGCCACAGGTGGAGCCCTAAAAAGAAAAAGAGTCCTGGGCCAGGGGTACAACCTGTGCCACAGCTGTCACCACAGCCACACCAGTGACAATGCCAGATCCTTGATATGCTGAGCCTCAAGGGAACTCCTAAACATTTTCAATTTATTAACTGTTTATTCAATACATATTTACTAGGCACCTACTACATGCCAAGCAAAGCATTAGATTTTTTGAGGGGCATGAAAATGCATAAGACAAATCTTCTCTCAATGAGGCATATGGATTATAAGGTCATAAACGTTAGGTAGAGACAAAGTGCTGTAGGATTTCAAGAGAGGGAGTGATAATTTCCACCTGAGGAAATCAAGATTCAGTGTCAAGAGCTTGGTCTTAGCCAATGGGAAGTGATGGGGGTGAAAGACTCTGCAGGCAGAGGAAATGGCCAGCACAAAGACACTTGTAATTTTTTATTTATTCTGCCTCCAGTTGGGAAGTTTAATCCTAATTACAGCCCAGAAAAGAAGACAATTCTGTGCTTACTCCCTTTGGCAGTGGAAGTGTTGGGCAGCTGAAAAAATTTGCTCTCACAACAGTAGTGACCTATCAGGGGTTTAGATGCTCCAGAATTCTTTTAATCCTCAGTGATCGTTTAAACAACTGAGCCCCCTCAATATAACAAATCTTGTATTTGACTGAATTTGGAGAAATAAAAAGGCCTGCAAAACACACGCATACCACACTTTCCTTTCCAACCTCTAAGCAATGCCTGAGATATCATAGCACAGTTTGGGTTCCAGTGGTAGCTTCTGGGAACAGGGAAGCTCCTCCATCCCTCCTTTGTGGGTGTCCACTCCACCAATACATCCTTGCTGCAGCCATGGGAAACAGACTCAGATGGCTGGCTAAACACACAGTAAGGACGTGTTGAAGGAAATTTCCTGCTTTTCCTGTTAGTGGCAAGACATGTGTGTATATGTGTAAATGTTATAGCAAAGATCAAACTAGTTATTAATCCAAGTCAGGGCAAAGAGGAAGAAACTATCAGCAAGAAGTGATTTTTTTTTTTTTAGGCTTATGCTCGGAAGGCTAAGATTTGTTTAATTAAGTGAGACCTTCTGCCCTATTACTGACATAAGGAGTTTTCACTTCACACCAGGGACCCCCACCGCAATTGAGCCATTAACACTCTGCCTCAAAGCCTAACCCTGCCATCATTTCTGTTAGCTTTGTGCATTCGCACCTCGCCTTCTGGCCATTGTTGTTCATCTCTTCAGCCTAAAATCATCAGCCAGCTTTCTTTTTTCACTTCTACATTAGCAAATATTTAGGCACACCCTTAGAAGAGTTATTTTCTGACATGCATTACCTGAGTCAAAGGAGATGTGAAGCTCTTAGAGGTGGTTCACATGGGAGCCACTGTGGCTAAAAGTTTGTAAAATAAAAGTGTCTTTCGTGTGGAAGAAATTGGCCTGGGAAGACTGGCGGGGGGGGGGGGGGAAACAAGCATGGTCTGAAACTGCTGTTCAGGCGGAAGGCGGATCTAGAGCTGGGACTGGGACGTGGCTGTCAGTGCTCATCACTGTAATCTGGTATAAACTCGCTGCTGTAATCTGGCTTGGAGGGCCTCACGAGATGTCCCCCAGAAATCAAACAATCATTTGGGAAGGGAGGAACCTGCTTAGGTCAAAGAACTAGTGTCACTGCTGTAGGCAGGAGTGGCGGACTCTGGGTCCTGCCTACTCAGTTACCAACCTGCTCTGGGAGATCTTGGGAAGGCCCTTTCATCTCCCCAGTCTTCAATTCTTGCCTTTCTAGGATGAGACTATTGGACTAAATGTGCTTTAAGGGGGAGACCATATAATTTATTGTAAAACCAGGACATGTTTGCTAGGACCAATGTCAAACTGGACAGGATGTCTGCAGAGCAAGCCAGCATGAACTCCCGGCAATAAAATTTTAAATGTAATTTCACTGTTGTTATAGAAGTGAAAGGCAGAAGCAAAGGCATGCCAGAAATTATAATCTCTCAACATAGTTTGTTTAGGAAGGAGTATTGAATTCTTTCCTAAAATCTTTTGAGATTAAAACAAAATAAGAAGATAAAGATATATCCTATCCTCTGTCAATCTAATTTGTATATAAATTTGTCTGAAGTCAAAGTAAAATTTCCATAATAAGCGAAAATAAACCAAAATATTGTCAAAGAACAAAGCCAGGTTCATCAGCCAAAATTACAGTGAATTAGGCATTTTAACTCTATTTTAATGTTTTCTATTAAATTTCTAATCTATAGCATAAATTCTGTTACTGGTAATTACGACATAACTTTGTAAAACTTTAGTCTAAGACCTTGCCTAGACTAAGAACCTAGAACACACACTTTCTGTAACACAAGTGCTCAGGATTCATGCTTTCAGCATCTTTAAATTCCAGAGATTGAATGTGATGGAGTGATTGGTTTATGGTTGGCTTGGGAGTTAGCTTTTGGGATTTTGCCATTTCACCACCCATTGAACATTTTAAAGTGAGAAGTTTAATGATTTATCTTCTGTACCAATTGCTTTTCTGACAATATTATTGTTGGAATAAAAGACCTCCTTTGAAAAGAAACATCTGGGAATATTCTGAAAATCTCAGGATAAGGAAGAACATTCGAAGGACCAGAAGTTTCCAGCAAACAGTGAAATAGAACCACCTGTATGTAAGAAAGGAAGTCCCCATCAACTGAAGTATTTCAGGGAGCACTAGATGGCCATTCCTTAGGGTCATAACTGAGACAACTTTCCATTGGATGAGAGGCTAGATGAGATGGCCTCCGAAGTACTAGCCAGTTCTAAGACTGGCCAGTTTTGTGATCCTAGAGCTCACAGGATTCTGACTGAATCAGTAGCTAAAATATCATCATCTAACACCATCCCCTGGAGCAGTGCACTTAACACACTAGTATCTTCCCACAGGAAACTACCATCCTCTGTGTCCTATGCATGCTGATGTTAAATCGCTTTCCTGATGCTTGGCCTATAATGAAACTGAGTTTTATTTTGATTAAAGCAATTTTAATATATCCAGGAGAAACACAAAGCTCTAATAATACACCTTGGGTCTTTGAAAAGAGCCCATTGCTACACAGCCAGTCCATAGTAAGAGGAGCACCTTGGTACACATCATAAAAAGTTTACTGTAGTCCTTTAATATTGCCTTTTTTTTTTTTAAGGCCACACTCACAGCATATGGAAGTTCCCAGGCTGGGGGTCCAATCAGGAGCTGCAGCTGCTGGCCTGTGCCACAGCCCCAGCAATGCCAAATCCAAGCACTGTCTGCGACCTACACCACAGCTCATGGCAATGCCAGATCCTTAACCCACTGAGCAGGGCCCCGGATCAAACCCACATCCTCATGGATACTATTTGGATTCCTTTCCCCTGAGCCATAAGGGGAACTCCCCTGTCCTTTAATGTTTAGTGAAAGGCCAGAGGAGGTAAAATCGGACCTGGATTAGGTTTAGCACCTGAGTCAGTGGTGCAATGTACGCAAATGACGAGAGTTTCCGTTCGTTTACATTGGCAGATTTCCAGGGCTGCTCATCTGTATAGTTCAGCCCCTGTGGGCAGGCAGCAGGGCAGAAAACATGGAACGTTGTCGTGCCACTTCTGGGGCAACAAACCCAGCCTGGCTGCTGCTGATTGAACTTAGCACTGCTTGCAGCAAACTCTGTAACTCAGGGAAAAACCACCACCCTTCTAGAACTTCAGTAGGAAGAGGAAGTAACACACAGGAGGGTGAAGGGGTGAGCCAGAAATGATTCATCAATGTTTGGGGGCATTAGATGGGGTTTGCCAAAGAAATTACCTGTACGAAGATAATTCAAACTTTTGTTTGTTTGTTTTGCTTTTTAGGGCCAAACATGAGGCATATGGAAGTTCCCAGGCTAGGCAATGAATCAGAGGACCAGATCCGAGCTGAGTCTGCTACCTATGCTGCAGCTTGCGGCAGCACACCAGATCGTTAACTCACTGATCAAGGCCAGGGATTGAACCCTTATCTTCATGGATACTAGTCAGTTCCGCTGAGCCATAGCAGGAACTCTGATAACTCAGTTTTTTTTTTTTTTTTTTTAGGGCCACACCCATGGGATATGGAAGTTCCCAGGCTAGGGATCCAATTGGAACTGAAGCTGCCAGCCTACGCCACAGCCACAGCAATGCAGAATCTGAGCTACATCTGCAGTCTACACCACAGCTCATGGTAACAATGGATCCTTAACCCACTGAGCAAGGCCAGGGATTGAACCCCTGTCCTCATGGATACTAGTTGGGTTCATTAACTGCTGAGCCATGACAGGAACTCCTGATAACTCAGTCTTGAAAGAGTATTCTTTTCCTTTATAGGGCTAGGCACTAGAAATTCATAATGTATACTGTTTTTAAAGTAAAGACTGTTATGAATGCCAGTAACGTTACTCTTTCGTCAGAAAATAAATATATACTTTCTAAGTGACCTTTGACAGTGCTAAGAAGGGTCTTCCTCTAAATGCTGAAAGTAAAAGAAAATGGGACTCAACTGATCTCTTTGCGTCTTATCTCTGAAACCAACTAAATAATTCAGTTTGTAATCACTTAAAATGTGCCTTGAAAAACTAACCAAAAAAAAGACGGCTAACAAATTAACTCAAGAATGAAATGTACTAAACAGATTAATTCAAGGCCAAGTACAAGTATTCTGATTTTCAGCCTTTTATGGGAGTTGGGGGGAAGATATAAAGTAGCTATTATCAGTGGCACTTACTCACAGTGACTGTGTTCTTTGCAGATAAATGGTAAGAGCATCACCCAAAGTGTTTTGGCCCCAGTAATAGCAAGGCTGAATCCAAAGGCCTGAATAACTGACCTTCAATGTGGCCTTGTGTAAATCATTTCACCTTCTAATCCTTGTCTTCAAAATTGAGATAATAAAATCTATTTAACTTGGTTTCAGTGGTAATTAAATTTTATAATTAATCTAATTATTTGAGAAATCCAATGAGTGTTTAAAATGTGCCAGGCACAAAGGATCTAAGTAGACATTTCTCCAAAGATATACAAATGTCCGATAAGCAATTGAAAAGATATTCAGTATCATTAGCCATCAGAGAAATGCAAATCAAAACCATGATCAGATACCACTACATGTCTGCTGGACTGGCTATAATTAAAAAGAAAGAAAATAAAAAGTATTGGTGAAGATGTGGAGAAAGGGAAAACTTCATACCCTTCTGGTGGGAATATAAAATGATGCAGCCACTTTGGAAAACAGTCTGGTAGTTCCTCAAAAGGTTAAGCATAGAGTTATCATATGAATCAGCAGTTCTACTCCTAAGTATATATGCAAGAGAAATTAAACATATGACTGTATAAAAACATGCATGATGTTCATAGCAACATTATTTATAAGAGCCAAAAGTGGAAGCAATTGTAAGTGTAATGAATGGATTAAAAGATGTGGTACATCCCTGCACTGGAATATTACCTGGCCATGAAAAAGACCACACTATTGATACATGCTACAATGTGGATGAACCTTAAAAACATTATACTAAATGAAAGAAGCCAGTTGCAAAAAACCATTTATTATATGATTCCATTCATATGAAATGTGCAAAATAGGCAAGTCAATAGAGATGGAAACTAGATTAGTGGTTGGCTAAAACTGTAAGGGAGTCGGGGAAGGAGTCTGGGAGGTGACAACTAAGGGGTGTGGGGTTTCTTTATGGGGTGATAGAATTCTAAAATCGATTGTGGTGATGGTTGTACAGCACTAAATATATGAAAAAAACATTGAATCATATACTTTAAATGGGAGAACTGTATGGTATGTGAATTAAATCTCAACAAAGCTATTTTTTTCCAAAAGGGATTGCCAGGCAGTTTGCTAGGCACTCAATACATAATGAATGTGAAATGCACATGGTGTGTGCCTAATAGATACAATGCAGGGAGTTTCCTTTGTGCTCAGCAGGTTACAAACCTAACTAATATCCGTGAGGATTCGGGCTCGATCCCTGGCCTCGCTCAGTGTGTTAAGGATCTGGCATTGCTGCGAGCTGTGGTGTAGGCTGGCAGTGGCAGGTTCGATTCGACACGTAGCCTGGGAATTTCTACATGCTGCAAGTAAGGCCCTAAAAAAAAAAAAAAGAAAGAAAGAAAGGAAAATAAATAAACAAATACCTAAAATGGAAAACAATGCCTCATTTATTTTGAATAAAAGGGAAAAAAAGACTTTTAAATGGAATACGTGTGTGTATAATATAAAAACCTAAATTAATGTGCTAATTAGGAATAAAATAACCATAACTAAGGCCTATCAGCACGTAGTATCGTACTGGGATATCATTAAACAGTACTTGAGTGTACATTAAGGTAAAGACTTTAGCGGCAATCAACTTTGGTAATACACTGTTGAGTCATAGTGTTATTTAAACAGAAAGTGAAGGCCATTATAAACTACACTTGAGAATCAAAGACAAAGAGATAAAAAGACAGTTTATTGCTAGAGAAGAGATCTGAAAAGGGAATTCTGCCTCTATCTCTTTACCATTTTGTCTCCTGTATTCTGAATGCCTATGATCCTCCTACTTCCCATCTCCAGCAGTACATGGTCACCCTTAATACGGAAAGCAAGTCTTGCCTTTCCCCATCTTGGCATTTAAGCAAACAAAACATTCCATACTTCCCTAGTCTTTGACCTTTTCCATTCTCTGTTGGCCCCAGGAGGCTATCATTTTACAGCTTAAAAGCTCATGCAACCCTCAACATTATTGATGGGCACAGGTTCCAGGGAAGAAATCACTATTCCACTTCCTACTGAAGCAAGGTGAGAACAGCTGGGGAAAGACACTAACACCTTTCTGAGCTTTCGGTGGCCCAAGATCTTAGTGCTCCTGTCCAGGCTTGACATTATTGATGGAGTCAGACATGCCGGGCTAGCACATTAACACAAGCGACGGAGGTTTTGCAGAACGTTTCAAGTGACTGTCATAGGTCTTGGTATGTATCGTTCTGGAGGAAAGAGCTGGTGCTGTCCTGACACTAATAAGGACCAAAACTCTGGTGGAAAACGTGTGTGGGGGCGTGAAAAGTTTTCTTCAAAAGGAAAGGGCCAAGAAAGAGAGACCACTGTGTGGAAGGGAGTGATAAGAAGGGATGGAAGGAAACGGGTGGAGGATGAGTACAGTGGAGTCTGTTGGTTCAGTTAAAGATCACCAGAGAGAGAAATGTCCACTTAAACCAACAAAGAGAAAAAGAACTTCTTTCAGGTACACCGCTTTCATCAAATGAAATGATGTCAAGAGGAAGTGAAATGTCTTAAAAATTAATACATGTTAAAAAAAAAAATAAGGTGGTCAGCAGCAGATAGAGATGGTACTTCAAAGTGCTAAAAAGATAATGAGTGGACATAAAATTATTCATATTGATATGACAAGGGGATTGGACTTGTGTGCCCAGAAGAAGGCCATGACAAGGATTGATGTGCTGCAGTGGGAACAGAAGGACAAAAGTGACCCCTGCAATAAAAGCTGAGGCCAAAATTGACGGCACAATGAATCTGGCTAAAGGAGAACAGTCCAGAAGATGGAGTAAAATCAGATTCCATGATGAGTAAGAGAGAGGAGAGTAACAACGGTGCACCCCACATAGAAGCAGATTTGAGTGCAATTCCAAAACATTTACTGAAAGGCTTGCCTGGTTTTGAAGAAATGTAAAGCATAAATATTTGGTTGCAGAGAGTAAGGACTTGAAAAGAGAATGTAGGGTCCAAGCCTGAAAAACAACAACAAAAAGTCAGTTTCCCATTTCCAAGTAAGTTTGTGTTCCTTCTTTTCCCTGATTGTTTTCTTTGTTTGCCTTCGTAGCTGGGAAATACTTTCCCACAGCAGCAATGTGATAACTGGTGGCTAAGCTCCAAAGGTGGCCCATAAAAGTCTGTTTAACTATTAAAAGTTTACCTTCACAACAATTCTGCTAGAATCAGCCCTATTTCTGAGTCCTGGGAGAAAGAAGTGATAAGGTACAAGAGAGAAGAAGCGAAACAGGGAAGGGAAGGAGTGAGGAGGAGAAAAAGAAAGAAGAGGAACAAGAAGGGAAAGAAAAATGATGGGCAGTCTCCTTTTTTTCTGAGACACAGCATGTCAAGTCCTAACTTTAGTCCTGATATCTCTGCTAGGTATTAGGAAGCTGTCAAACTCATGCTCAAACCTAAGGCACCTAAGATTAACACCCCTTAATTTTCCTAGGGAGATATTATTGGTGTTTTTAAAAATGTGGAAGATTTTGGTAGTCCGTGGGACAATTAGTTCTAACCATTCCTATTTCTTTGTCTTGTTTTCATTTATAATGATTTTTATTTTTTCCATTATAGCTGGTTTACAGTGTTCTGTCAATTTTCTACTGTACAGCAAGGAGACCCAGTTACACATACATGTAATACATATTCTTTTCTCACTCATAGCTTCAATTTTCTTTTGTTTTCTGAAGGAGCCAGCATTTTGACCTGGGGCTTCTGAGGAGTTCTGGTGTATAGAGGTAAGGTAGTTTTTTGTAAATTTCAAGTAGATGAGATGGAAGTTATCCACATAGAAAAAAAAAAAAAACAAAACCTGGTTTCTTCAATTGTATATAGAGAATTGATATTATAAAGTATAAATAGAGACTCTTTAAATCTTTTAACATGGGAAAGTACTAAAAATGCAACACATTTCAGAGCACTTTATCAATGGGTGAAAGATTTGTGTGATTACTCAGATCTATCTATAAGGGATATAATAATTTAAGGATATAGATAAAAGACAGATATTTAAAAGAAAACAGGGAGAATCATTTTGGAAATTAAGGTAAGGAAAGAGTCAGACAATAGAAAAGATGTAGAAAAACAAAAATGGTCAGAATTAAATGTGTCATTTGCATTAGCAAGTAAACAAGATCAGTCAGGCTATGAAGAATTACTCTTGGAAAGAACAGAGAAAGAAAAGGTAAAGAGTGTACAAAACTTCCACTGGTTAGGGAATTCCTGTTGTGGCGCAGCGGAGACGGATCCTACTGGGAGCCATGAGGTTGGGGGTTTGATCCCTGGCCTCGCTCAGTGGGTTCGGGATTCGGCGTTGCGGTGAGCGGTGGTGTAGGTCCCAGACACGGCTTGGATCTGGCATTGCTGTGGCTGTGGCGTAGGCTGGCGGCTACAGCTCCGATTCGACCCCTAGCCTGGGAACCTCCATGTGTTGCTGGTGTGGCCCTGAAAAGACCAAAGACAAAAACAAACAAACAAATAAAAAAACTTCCCACTGGTTAGATAATTTGAAAGGCAATTCTTAAAATCTAAAGTGAAAACAACAAAAGAGGACTGAGACTGGAGAAAGCCTTCAGAAGGACACAAAAAAGTATTTAGGTTGTAAATGTATGTGTAAATGTATGTGCCAGGCAGGTAAGTAAATCTGTGTGAGGATTAGAAAAGATTTTTTTTAATGTAATTTGTCAATAAAAGGCCTTATTGGTGACAAATCAGGGGGAGTGAATCTCCAAAAGCATCACAGGGTGTGTTTTAGTTGAACTTTTTTCAAAAATGCACTGCCTCCACTAGTCTAAAGTGAAAAAAATTTGCTTAGTAATGTTGCTTATTTTTCGCTGTCCAGAAGTTGTTTTTATTCACCTTATTTCCTAAGAAGCTCAGCAATTTTCTGATTTATCATCAACAACATTTAATTGATTACTTTATTACATGCAATTGCCTGGGAGATGCCTGCTCCCAGAAAACTGAACTGAAGAATGTAGTCAACAAAACCGGTTCAAGCCCCAGCTCTGTCATTTACCAATAATGTTAAATATAGGTCTTGAACTAGAAGAAATTTTATAAACTCTTAATCCCTTCTGGGTATGTTTATTATCTTTTAAAAGATAAATTAATGTTTAGCCTAATCTTTATGTTGTAAGTTATTGCAATCTTGTCTTCAGGGTAGTTTTATAATGTGTAATTTTTTTTTGTCTTTTTGTCTTTTTAGGGCCATACCCACGGCATATAGAGGTTCCCAGGCTAGGGGTCCAATCGGAGCTACAGCTGCCGGCCTACACCACAGCCATGGCAATGCCAGATCTGAGCAGAGTCTGCAACCTATACCACAGCTCATGGCAACGCCGGATCCTCAACCTTCTGAGCCAGGCCAGGAATGGAACCGGAAGCCTCATCGTTCCTAGTCGGATTCGTTAACCATTGAGCCACGATGGGAACTCCCATATAATATGTAATTTTTTTTTTTTACTAAAACTTATCGAGGAGTTCCTGTCGTGGCTCAGTGGTTAACAAATCTGACTAGCAACCATGAGGTTGCGGTTTCCATCCCTGGCCTTGCTCAGTGGGTTAAGGATCCGGCGTTGCCATGAGCTGTGGTGTAGATTGCAGACTTGGCTCGGATCCCACGTTGCTGTGGCTCTGGCGTAGGCCGGTGGCTACAGCTCCGATTCGACCCTTAGCCTGGGAACCTCCATGTGCCATGCAAGAGCAGCCCAAGAAATGGCAAAAAGACAAAAATAAATAAATAAATAAATTTTAAAAAAAAGATCTTCTTTAAAAAAAACAAAACAAAACAAAACAAAAACTTATCGACCGGCTGAAATAATCCAAAATTTATAGATATGGTAGGTGAGAAGAAAGAGAATAAATGGATTAGGCCTTCACAGGCACTATTTCTGCCATTATAGGGAGAACATATTTAAATATCATTTAAAAAATTTAAGCATGGAGGGAGTTCTCTTGTGGCGCAGCTGGTTAATGATCTGATAGTTGTCACTGCAGCGGCTTGGGTCGCTGCTGTGGCATGGGTTCAGTCCCAGGAACTTCCACATGATGCAGCCTTGGCCAAAAAAAAAAAAAAAAAGGTTGAACATGGAAATTACATAAATAACATGCAATTATTGTGTTAATGATTAATCATTAAGATGTAAATACAGGAGTTCCCACTGTGGTGCAACAAGATCAATGGTGTCTCTGGAGTGTTGGAACTCCGGTTCGGTCCCCAGCCAGGCACAGTGGGTTCAGGATCCTGCACTGTTAGGAACTCCAGATTTAAGTACAGATCGTCCCTGAATCACAACAGTTCAACTTAACCATTTGTCACCTTTACGGCGGTGCAAAGGTGATGTGCATTTAGTAAAAACCCTATTTCAGATTCTGATCTTCTCCTGGGTTGGTGACATGCAGTCTTACACCACTTGTGATGCAGGGCAGTGGTGGCAAGCCACGCGATCTTGAGGGTGAACAACTGACTTTACAACCATTCTGTACCCACATAGCCATTCTGTTTTTCACTTTCAGTGCAGTATTCAATAAACTACATGAAATATTCAACACTTTATTATAAAACAGACTTTGTGTTAGATGATTTTTTCCCAACTGCAGGCTGATGTAAGTGTTCTGAGAACATTTCTTTTTGTGCAGCTGTGCCTGAGGCAGGCAGAAGTTCCCAGGCCAAGGATCAAACCCAAGCCACAGCAGTGGCAATGCAGGATCCTGAACCCACTGGCCACCAGGGAAGTCTTCTGGGCACGTTTTAAGATAGGCTAGGCTGAGCCAGCATGTTTGGTAGGTTAGGTATATTAAGTGCATTTTTTTACTTACAGTATTTTCAACTTACAGTGGGTTTACTGGGTCACAATCCCATTGTAAGTCGAGGAAAATCTGTATATGTTAGTATGTTAATATACTAATAATATAGAATTCATACTAATAAATTGGCGTTAATCATAGCTAACAAAATGACTAAATGTGTCAGATGTGATGTAATCTTCATAATGACACTCTGATTTTTGCTATCATGGTCTTTACCTATAAATGTAAAATAATTTACTCTGAGGCTTGGAGATATTTAGTAACTAATCTAAGATCTCACAGACTGAGTGGTAGAGCCCAGAGCCTTTTACTGACAAAAATGGGATATTACTGTATACACTCTTTGTGATTTGCTTTTCACATTTAACATGTCCTGACCGAGGTTCTCTGTTTATAAATTTACTTAAAGAGCTTCATTCCTAAGAACTGCATGGTATTCCACTTATGAACCTACTATGATTTATTTAAACATTCTCCCAAATGAGGGCATTTAGTTCATTTCCAATTTCTCACTCCCTGTAGGTGAATCTTTGCACACATCTTTAAATATTCTTCAGAATACATTTGTAGATATAGAATAGCTGGGCCAAAAGCCGTGAGTATTTTTAAGACTTTATATTACCAACTATGTATTCCATGTTATTTCTTAAAAACATAGTCTGCACTCCTTTGAAGTCCTCTAAGAGGTTGTTAATTAAGCCCTTTGTTGTGTGGTGTGATTCTTATTCTGCCCCTTAAAAGAGAAATTAAAGCAGGTGAAGAGATCTATCAGTTGTTCCCAACAGATAAAAGGACAGGAGGAGAAATTTTTGTTTTCCTCATCCTTTGCGGAAAATTACAGAAACTGACAGAGAAAGTGCCAGGAAAGAAATTGATTCCCACCATGGGTGTAGTACTGGGACTGAACAATACAGAAGAAAAATGAAACATTAAGCCCCAGTATTTTGGTACCAAGCTTTCTTATAACTGGAGAAATCTAGCTGTCCAGCCAATGTTTTTTTAAAACACACTGGATAGTCAGAATTGAGCTTCCCTGGGGCAGGACTTGGAATGGGATTTGATTGAGGAGATCCATGGCAGGAGGAATTCTCCTTGGATGCTAGAAATATTGTACATCAGATTAGATGGTGATTATGCGCATATATATCCATGCATAAAAGTTCATCTAGCTGTACATTTAAGATCTGTGTACTTTCCAGTATGTATGTTATATGCTTTCTATGACAATACAATATATATTGTCCAACAATCTCAGATTGTTGGCATCATGTAAACCAGACAACCAAGGTCAACTGGATTTTCACTTTACTCTCAGACATTTTTATGTGCTTTTATACTGTCATTTAAACTTATTACATATAGGCAGTAAACATATAAACACAATAAGTCAAACTCTAGCAAGCTGACAGGCTATGTTTTTTTCTTTTTCTAAGTGAAGTAGAACCCCCAGTTCCAGTCCCTAACAGTTGGATATTTAGGTAGCCTCTGTTTTTTTTTTGCTATTATCATTCCTTGTGCATAAATGTTTGTGTGTGTCTTTAATTATTAACTGAAGATAAATTTCCAGCAAACTGTCTTTCAGTGATCTGAAGAGAAGATGGCATGCAAATCCTGTGCCAACAGTTTTTTGGAAGTTAAATGGGCCATGTGTCTCAAAAGAATACGACTGTGATTAAACACTGTTTAAACCACCTGGACCACCTTAGAATAAAAGGCTCAGATTGGAGCATTTTTCTTATCTTTAAAAAATGCTGGAGTTGGAGTTTCTGCTGTAGTGCAGCAGGTTAAGGATCTGACATTGTCTCTGACATGGCTAGGGTTGCTGCTGAGGCACAGGTTTGATCACCACCCAGCACAGTGGGTTAAGGGTCTGGTATTGCCACACCTGTGGTGTAGGTCATAGCTGCAGCTTGTATTCGATCCCTGGCTCAGGAACTTCCATTTGCCACAAGTATAATATGTATATAAAGTATATTTTATACATATAATATATATAATTATATTTACATTTATATAGGAGTTTGGAGTAACCCAAAAGAGAATAGTGAGCATCTAAATATTCTACTTTTCCTAAGCATACCCGGGTCAAATTTCCCTCTCTAGAAAGTCAGTCTTTAAAATTTAAAGGACAAAAGATAAGATTTGAGGAATTTTCCAAAATCTTAAATACTTAAAAAATGTTGCTCTAACTTCTGATAAAAAAAATTGTATCTCTCATTATCAGTTGTATTATGATACATAAATCAAGATCCAAGTTCTTTTTGATTTGGACTATACTGTATAGGCAATATTTTCCCATTGCTGAGTAATTACTTGGTTGCAGGTGTGTTTAGATAGCTCTGATTTCTTGCTGCCCTTCCAACAACCATTCCTTTTGTTTTCTGGAACATATATTGTGGTTGGCAGTAGCAAGTGTAACCTCAGCCGCCATCTGCATTTCTCTAACCTCTCAGAACAATAGGGTAGACATTTGTTTGTGAACACAATATTGTCGAGATATCTGTATTTTTGGTTGGAATCCAGTTCATCTGTTACAATTTAGTGTTGTTCAAAGCTTTTCCTTCCATCTTATAGACCCTAAAATGACTTCATGTCTTGGCTGAGCTTCAGAGTTTCAACATGCACAGACAGATGCAGGCTTTCTTATTCCCCCTACCATGCTGGGCTGTTACCAGCAGTTTCTGGGGCATGAAAACTGGCAAACTTTTAGGAATATTTTGCTTCATTGTGACAAAAGGCCAACCTGTTCCCCTGTTTTAAAAATATTTTAGCTTCTGAAATTTTCCATGCTGAGTAAGAATATATATTGAGAAAAAGATCAAAAAAAAAAAAAAAAAAGAGTCCTATCAACTCTTACTAAGCTTAGTAATTGTGTGGCGCTCTGAAACCACCAGTAGATCTGGATCCTTGCAACCTTCACCTAGATAAGTGTTTAGGAGCTACTAGTCAAACTTACACCTCTCTTCTCCCCACAGTCACCCTAGGGAAGGGATTCTTCTCTGCAGAAGTTAAACAGCCCCAGAAGAAAAGATCTACAGGCACCAGCATTTATAGGTGCTGGTGACAAAGCCAGTTGAAGACTCATCACCTTGTGATGAAGCTCTCCAGGCACCAATCTCCTCTGGAGCCTGGAAATTCCAACGAGATCATTACTGCCCTATTCTTTAATATGAACAGACAGTCAAAGAACCACATAGGAGGAAAACCTCCAATATGAAAAACAGAGACCAAACAATGCAGGTTGGGGTATAGGGAAGGGGATAAAGAAAGGGAAATAAAAAGATTCCAAGAGCATAGAAAGAAAACAACGACTAAGGAAAGTGTTGGAGAGAGGAACCAATACAACACATGCACAAAATAAGGAGATGCCATAAGAATGGGACAGAGAACAATAGTTCTTGGAAATTGAAAGTTGGGAAGCAAGTTCAGTGGAAGAGTTTGAAGACAGAGTTGAAAAAATCTCCCAGGAAGTTAAGACAAAGAGAAGATATGAGAGAAAAGATAGACCGTAAGAGGAGCAATTCAGGAGGTTTCATTTGTAAAATCACTGGTTGCCAGGGTTGGAGGAGAGAGGGAAGGGAAAACAAACAGCAGAGCAGAGAGGAATTTCAGGGTAGCGAAAATACTCCACATGATACCATAATGGTGGATACATGTCGCTATACATTTGAATGTACAACCCGAAAAGTGAATCCTAATGGACCTTGGCTGATTATGATGTGCCAATGTAGTTTCATCAGTTGTAACAAATATACCACTCTGGTGGGGATGTTGATAATAGGGGAATGCTTATGTAAAGAGATACACAAGAAATTACTGTACCTTCTCCTTAATTTTGCTATTAACCTGAAACAGCTTTTTTTTTTTTTTCTAAGTAGTTTTTAAAAAGTCTAAAGGAGTTCCTGTTGTGGCTTGGTGGGTTAAGAACCTGATTAGTATCCATGAGGATGTGGTTCAATCCCTGGCTTCACTCAGTGCATTAAGGATTTGGGCATTGCCCCAAGCTGTGGCGTAGGTTGCAAATGAGGCTTGGATTGGTGTTGCTGTGGCTGTGGCCTAGGCTGGCAACTGTAGCTCTGATTTGACCCTTAACCTGGGAACTTCCATATGCCATGGGTGCAGCCCTCAAAGAAAAAAAAAAGTCTGAAAAAAAAAACAAAAACCAACTTTACAGGGGAGAAAAACCAGATCCTATATAATGGATTGGAAATCCCAACAGTGTTAGGCTTCTCTATAACGAAACTGGAAGCTGAGAGCAAATCAAGCAATGCCTCAATATCCTGAAGGGAAATGTTTTCAACCCAGTATTTTGTTCCCAGGTAAATACCAATCAAATGTGAGGATAATATAAAGAGGTTTTTAACCATTCAAAAATTTAAAATATTTCCACCCATCTTCCCTACTGGAAGACAAAGAATTACCAGACGATTCAGCAACTCCATTTCCACGTGTAAACCAAAAGAATTGAAAGCAGAAGCTTGGATACTGGTACACCAATGTTCATAGCAGCATTATTCAGAGTAGCCAAAAGGTGGAAACAACCTAAGTATCCATCAACAGATGAATGGAGAGACCAAATGTACTGCAAGCATCCAATAGGATATTTTTCAGTCTTAAAAAGAAATGAAATTCTGATAGAGGCTACATCGTGGATAGACCTTAAAAACATTGTTCTAGGTCAGAGAAGCTAGACACAAAAGGGTAAACATGTTTGATGTCATCTATATGAAGTACCTATAATAGGCAAATAAATAGAGACAGAAAGTGGAATAGAGGTTACCAAGGGCTGTGGGGAGGAGAGGGAATGAGGAGGTAATGTTTAATGGGTACAGACTTTCTGTCTGGGCTGACGCACGAGTTTTGGAACTGGATAATGATGAAAGGTACACAACATTGTGGATGTCATGAATTGTACAGCTAAAAATGGTTAAAATGGTCATTTTTGGGCTATGTATACTTTAGCACAATGTAAAAGGAAGACCATGTGGTCACAGGAGTCTCCTCGGCATTCCCAGATTTCTGGTTGTTTTTTTTAGGCTGCTTCAAACCCACATCACAGCAGCGACCTGAGCCACTGCAGTGACAATGTCAGATCCTTAACCCACCGCATCACCAGGGAAATCCTGGTGTTTGTAAAAGTAGTTAGAAATTCATCTCAGCATAGGATATCTCTTGAGTTTTAATTTGCCAAATTCAATAACATTGTATGAATCAGACAAAATAACTCCACAGTCACTGAGGCTCAGTCAAGACTTCTAGGGAAATAGACTAGCAGGTTATTATGATATAGTGGGAAATACTGGGATTGAAGAATTCCAGATTCTACTCACTGCTTTAGATTACTTTATCGCCCATTGCTTGTGCTTTCCTTACATGTAAAATGGGATAAGTAATAGCTTCCAGCTCATTAAAAAGTGTTAGGGCAAACACAACACTGTCACATAGTACAGTTAACTTTTTGAAAGTTTTTTTTTTTTTTTTTGGTCTTTTTAGGGCTGCACTTGCAGTATAATGAAGTTCCCAGCTAGGGGTGGAATCAGTTGCAGCTGCCAGCCTATGTGTCACAACCACAGCCACACGGGATCTGAGCCTCATCTGCAACCTACACCACAGCTCAAGGCAACACCAGAGCCTTAACCCACCGATTGAGGCCGGGGATCGAACCCGCATCCTCATGGGTTGGGTTCTTAGCCCACTGAGCCACAGCAGAATTCCCTGAAAGATGTTTTACATGATCCTCACATCTGATGTCATTGTGTTGAGTGAAATATAAAGAAAATGTCTTGAGTCTTTTGCTTTAAAATAGAAAGCTATTCTCTCACCCCATACAGAGAAAAAATAGAGGGTTGTGTTTGGGGCTGGGGCGAGGGTGGGCAGCTTACTGAACAAGAGTCAGGATGTTGAATTTCATGGGCTTGTCCTAGTGTTTAAAATGTTTTTTGTTAGTAGGAATCCTGCTTGACTCTTGTGATTTGGTAAGATGCTTAGCTATCTAGGAAACATTTCTTCAAAGTTCTAATGAAATGACAATCTTTTCCCACTCATTGAGCCCCAGTTTCTGCATCTGTAAAATGAGGATATGCGATACCTTGACTACCTGACGGGGTTGTTTTAAGAATTCCACGAAGTTCTTTCATTCATCCCTTCGTTTGATAAACATTCACTCTGAGCTTATGAGCTAGGCTGGATGCTAGGAATGTAATGCTCAGCAACAGAGACATGGTCCATACCCCCCCGAAACTTCTAGTTATGTGGGATTGATAATTATGTTACGGCACATTGAACAGTGCCTGGCACTGTCAATATATATTAGTTTCCTAGCTGGGATGGTTAATTTTATGTGTTAATTTGACTGGGACATGGGGTGCTCAATATTTGGTAAAGATTATTTCTGGGTATTCTGTGAGGGTGTTTCCAAATGAGGTTAGCATTGGAATCCAGAGGCTGAGCATAGCAGATGGCCCTTCCCGGTGCAGATGGGCACCGTTCAGTCTACTGAGGGCTTGACTGCTGAGCTGGGACATTAGTCGTCTCCTGCGCTTGGACCAGGACTTACATCATTGGCGCTCTTGGTGCTCAGGCCTTCAGACTTGGAATGGAACTCACTGCATTAATCCTCTGGTTCTTAGGCCTTCAGACTCAGACTGCAGCTATGCCACTGGCTTTCCTAGGTCTCAGGCTTCTAAATGGGGGATTGTGGGATTTCTCAGCCTCCATAATTGCATGAGCCAATTCCTTATACTACATCTCTTTACCCATATGCATATGAATTTGAGTGCCTAGTGGGCCACTTTGGGTACGCAGAAGTGGATGTACATATGCAGTGGTTCTCCTATTGGTTCTGTTTCTCTGGAGAACCCTGATTAATATACTACCCTTGACGTCAGGACCCTTCAACATATCCATGCATATTCAAGTCAGTGGCCTGGAATCAAGAAGCTGGACCTCAGCTGCAACCTAATTCCTTACTTCATAAGGTCATATTGCCCATATTGATGGTAATCTGAGACCATTGTAGGCTACTCATTCTGTAAGTACAGGAGTCCTTCTTTTGCACTATGATATAAAACTCCAGTGAGAGAGCAAGTCATCCAAATTATCTTCCCCAGAGAACAGGGAAATGAAATTTTACGTCCAGAGCAGGGAGGATTCAAAAGTTTACCAAAGTCCTGGGAACTTAAATTGTAGGCAGGGATAATATTGCTGTTCATCACTGTCTCCTTATTTCTATTTAAAGAGTTTTGTCTTCCTAGTAGAGGGGGTTGGTTTAATAGAGTGTCAGGGGAAATGTCTAGTGAGTGTATTGATTGAAAGTATGATGATAAATGTGGGCAACTTATCTCTTAATCTTCCTCTAGGTTTGCCTAGCTGAGGGTGAATAAAATTATTTTTAATATAGCCAAAAAAGTCCTTTTCATTGCCTTGGGATTCTGGTGCCATACATATGCCTAAATGACTAATTTTTCCCAGGAAGAGTAAGAATTTGTAGATTGGCACCAGGTAGAAGGTATTTCCATCCATGGTACTTTATGCCTAAAGGTTAAGTTTCATCCTTTCAGCTAGGAACAATTAAGCTATGCTAGGATACTACTTAAGGAAGGAAATACATACACTGTTCACGTATCATATATGTTCATGTTTTGCAGAGAAGGTGATCACGATACCTCAAGAGGGAAAAGCCAGGACCTTCATTCCCAAGGGCAAGAAAGTGTTTGTAAGGCACTTCACACAAAATAGAAGCAGCCTGGTGCTCCCGCTGTGGCTCAGTGGGATCAGAGGCATCTTAGGAGCTCTGGGACCCGGGTTCAATCTCCTGCCCGGCACAGTGGGTTAAGGATCTGGCATTGCTGGAGCTTTGGCTTAGTTAGTGGCTGTGCCTTGGATCTGATCCCTGGCCCGGGAGCTCCACGTGCCTTAGGACAGCCAAAAAAACAAAAAAAAAAGAAAGAAAAAAAGAAAAAAGAAGCAACCTGAAGGGACTGGAGGAATGAGACTGTGTAATGAAGCAAATTAATGTATGTCAGATTCCATTTTCTAATATGAAATAGTTTTGAAAGAAAAGTTGCACGAAGACAGCATTCTTATTGTACATCACTTACCTTTTATTTGCTGCAGACAAATGCAATGCGGTAAAGGTTTTTACTCTGATGCTATAACAGGAAGTGTACTTCTGTCATATCCAGGCTTATAATGCTCAAACCTATCCATTACTCCATTCAAATAATAGGGTTTACTTGCTTTTAAGGTCACCTGGGCTATAATGTTGTTACTGCCCTTTCTTCTGCTCTGCAGTCTCATTTTCACAGAGGATTGAAAGATAGAGGGGATATTGGGTACCACTCTTCATAGGCATAATGTCACTGTCACTGTTTCCCTGCAGTCCTGAATCTTCTTACTAATGACAGACGTGCATTCAACAAGGGTTTTAAAGAGGTGCAATGCTTGAGTTTCAGTGCAGATTCAACAGCAAAAACAACAACAACTACAGAAATCAACTCCTGGGTATTTCTTATTTCAAGTTAGAAACCGGAGTAGAAATGCTTAAGGAATATTTGTAACTCAAAAAAGCTTATGGGGCTTGAAATAAAAACATCATGATGTATATTAAGCAGAGTGGTAGGAAAAGGTTTTTGGCCAGAATTTAACTAAATTTATCCAGAATTTAACTAAAAATTCCATTAGACAGTAAACCGCATCTCAAAGGCTGTAATTAAAAAATTTATTCAAATATTTTGAAAACAAAGAATCATTTCTTTCCAGTTGATGTAGGTCAATCATTCTGTTACTTCTGTCCTGCCACTTTTACATAAAGAAACACTTGGCCACAAACTTTGCTTTCTGGCTATAATAATTTCCTATTATAGGTTTGTCTTTAGTTAGTTTCCAAAAAAATATTACATGCTTAGGGTTTTGGAGCTATGAACATTTCTACCCTGTAGTCTCATTTTTACAGAGGGTTGGTAGAAAAAGAGATAGATTGGGCAGTTCTTAGCCACAAAACAAAAATATTTTGTTGAACTGAAATGATTTATTAAATTATTTATTATTTTTTTTTTATGGCCGCACTTGCAGCAAATGGAAGTTCCTTGGCGAGGGGTCGAATTGGAGCTGGAGCTGCAGGCCTCCACCACAGCCACAGCAACACTGTATCCTAGCCACACCTGTAACCTGCGCCACAGCTTGTGGCAATGCCAAATCCTTAACGTAGTGAGGCCAGGGATTGAACCTGCATCCTCACAGACACAGCATCAGGTCTATAACATGCTGAGCTGCAGTGGGACTCCCAGTTAAGAAAATTCTTTTCTTTTCTTTTCTTTTTTTTTTTTTTATCTTTTTAGGGCCTCACCCACAGCTTATAGAGGTTCCCAGTCTAGGGGCCGAATCAGAGCTGCAGCTGCTGGAATACTCCACAACAACAGCAACGTCTGTGATCTACACCACAGCTTATGGCAACACAGGATCCTTAACCCACTGAGTGAGGCCAGGGATCGAACCCACATCATCATGGATACTAGTCAGGTTCATTACTGCCAAGCCACAACGGGACCTCCTTTTTAAAATTTTTATTTTATGTGTTTTTTTTTAACAAATTCTAAATTTGTCTATTGTAGTTGCTATTGTTTTATGGAAATAACTAAACGAGGAAGCCTATGATAGTTAATAAGAAGCAGAACTCCTGGATTCTACATCCAACTCCGTTACTAGTTTGCTGTGTGACACTGGGCAAGGTACATATCATTCCTCTCTGGGCCTCTGTTTACTTATTTATAAATTGGATATACTTGACTATAGCATCTCTAATGATATAGAAAATATATAACATAGAGAATTATGAATAAAACTGAAGATGATAGGTCTGTATATACCTAAGTTTCCTGAAATAAGTGGACAAAGCAATGTAGACTATAGAGCAAGTTCTTGCCGGTCTGCTACGCTGATCCTGCCTAAATTTGCAGTCAGACATGGGCCCACATATATAGAGTCCCTTGCATTTTCTTGTAGGCCTGAAGACGGTATTTTAGTATAATGTTTTAACTTCTGAATGTCTTTTCCTGAAAATGCAAGATTTTGACGTAATATGTTTTCCTCATCTTTTTTATTTTATAACATTTCAAACCTTCAGAAAAGGTGCAGGAATATTCAATGAAGAGCCATATACCCTTCACTTAGATTTACCAATTGTTAACATTTTTGCCACATTTGCTTCCTTTTTATCTCTCTTTCTCTACTACCTGCCTGGATATATAGGCATTGCTGAACCATTTGAGAATTTACTGCAGACATCATGACACTTCATCCTTAAACACGGTAGCATATATCTCCTAAGAAAAAGGACATTCTCCAACCTAACCACACATTGATTCAATACTATTATCTAAGATGGTCTCTGTTTTTATATTTCCCCAGTCATCCCAGTGGTGTCCTATGTAGTTGATTTATTTATTTTTGTATTTCTAGGAGCGAATCAAGGGTCATCTGTTGCATTCGATCTCTTTTTTTGGGTGAGTTTAGGGCCCCACCCTCTGATTTATCAGAGTTAATTTTCAATAAAAGCAGAATTCTATACTAATTGTGGGACTAGGAGTTCCCATCGTGGCGCAGTGGTTGGCAAATCCGACTAGGAACCATGAGGTTGCGGGTTCGATCTCTGCCTCTGCTCAGTGGGTTGACGATCCGGCGTTGCCCTGAGCTGTGGTGTAGGTTGCAGACGCGGCTCAGATCCCGCGTTGCTGTGGCTCTGGCGTAGGCTGGTAGCTACAGCTCTGATTGGACCCCTAGCCTGGGAACTTCCATATGCCGCAGGAGCGGCCCAAGAAATAGCAAAAAAAAAAAAAAAAGGCTAATTGTGGGACTAGTTACTAATGATAGGGAAAGCAAACCAAATTTTGAAATAAAGAAAAAAACATTCTGTATAGCACAGCTAAAAACAATAACAATAACCATGATCAAGTATGTTAATGAGCTTTGATAAAAGATCCTGGAAAGTTGGAGTTCCCTTTGTGGTGTGGTGGCTTAAAAATCTGATTTGTCTCTGTGGAGGAGCTGGTTAGATCCCTGACCTAGCATAATGGGTTAAGGATCCAGCTTGCTGCAGCTGTAGTGTAGGTCGTAGCTCCAGCTCAGATTCTATCCATGGCCTGGGACCGTCCCTATGTTGCAAATATGGCCAAAAAAGGGAAAAAAAAAAGATCCTGGAAAGTAAAAGTATTCTAATAATAGTACATTATCTGGAACACAGAGCATGGAAGGTGAATTGTGCCAGAAATTACATTTCAAGTATCAAGAATAGTCTGGTATAAGACAAGAGAAAGTAAGACCCTGAAATGATAGATTCTATCTATTTAAGCAAGAGAAATAAAGAAGTCGGAGCAAAGACTTTTTTTGTGTGCTGCAAACTTAAACTAACATGCTTGCTTTCATTATCTTCATGTTTCTCTAATTTATCAGAGGATTTGAACCCAAAGCAGGGGGAACAATGTTTTACTATGATGTCAGTGTTTTAGGAAAAAAAAAAGAGGCAGGAGTTTGAAAAGTAAGCATTTTGCAAGTACAAAGATGTCATTGTTGCTGCTGTTGGGCTTGTAGAATAACTGGGTGATTGTTAATTATGAAAATAGATAGTAGTAGTGGATACAATTTGTCTTCCAACAGGAGTGCATTGCCACTAAAGCACGCACAATGGAGAATACAAGAACAATTAGCAAAGCACAAGATATTAGGACAACTTACTTTTAAGCAACAGCATAGCTAAAATATACTGTTAAGAACGCATAACCATCTCATGAGTGAATATAAGATAGTCGTATTTTATTAGCTTTATTTAAGAATATTCTCTTAGCAAAAGACTAATTAATTAATTAATTACTAATAGTAAAAGAAGGAGTTCCTGTCATGGCGCAGCAGAAACTAATCTGACTAGGAACCAAGAGGTTGCGGATTCTATCCCTGGCCTCGCTCAGTGGATTAAGGATCCGGTGTTGCCATGAGCTGTGGTGTAGGTCGCGGATGCGGCTCGGATCTGGCGTTACTGTGGCTCTGGCATAGGCCGGCAGCTACAACTCCAATTAGACCCCTAGCCTGGGAACCTCCATGTGCCGCAGGTGCGGCCCTAAAAAGACAAAAGACAAAAAAAAAGTAATAAATATTAAAAAAAATAAAATAAAAATTGTTCTCTTAGGTTAGTCTCCCAAGGCAATAGAAATAAAAACAGGAGTTCCCGTCGTGGCGCAGTGGTTAACGAATCCGACTAGGAACCATGAGGTTGCGGGTTCGATCCCTGCCCTTGCTCAGTGGGTTAACGATCCGGCGTTGCCGTGACCTGTGGTGTAGGTTGCAGATGCGGCTCAGATCCCCCGTTGCTGTGGCTCTGGCGTAGGCCGGTGGCTACAGCTCCGATTCAACCCCTGGCCTGGGAACCTCCATATGCCGAGGGAGCGGCCCAAGAAATAGCAACAACAACAACAGCAACAAAAAAGACAAAAGACAAAAAAAAAGAAATAAAAACAAAAATAAACCAATGGGACCTAGTCAAACTTACAAGCTTTTGCACAGCAAAGGAAACCATAAAAAAACAAAAAGTCTATGGAATGGGAGAAAATAGTTTCAAATAATGCAACCGAAAAGGGCTTAATTTCAAAATATGCAAACAACTTACACAACTCAACTGCAAAAATAAATAAATAAATACATAAACCCAATTGGAAAAATGGGCAGAAAATCTAAACAGATATTTTTCCAAAGAAGATATACATATGGCCAACAGACACATGAAGAAATGCTCAACATCACTAATTATTAGATAAATGTAAATCAAAACTACCATGAGGTACCACCTGACACTAGTCAGAATCGCTGTCATTAACAAGTCAGCAAATAACAAGTGCCAGAAAGGGTGTGGAGAAAAAGGTACCCTTCTACACTGTTGGTAGGAATGTAAATTGGTACAACCACTATGGAAAACAGTATGGAGCTACTTCAGAAAACTAAATATAGAACTACAATATGACCCAGCAATCCCAGTCCTGGGCGTATATCCTGACAAAACTTTCCTTGAAAAAGATACATGCACCCCTATGTTCACTGCAATCCTATTCACAATAGCCAAAACATGGAAACAACCTAAATATCCATCAACAGATGAATGGATTGAGAAGATTTGGTATATATACAGAATGGAATACTACTCAGCCATAAAAAAGAACAAAATAATGCCATTTACAGCAACACGGATGGAACTAGAGACTCTCATACTAAGTAAGAAAGAGAAAGACAAACACCATATGATAACACATATCTGGAATCTAATATATGGCACAAACAAACCTTTTCACAGAAAAGGAATGCATGGACTTGGAGAACAGACTTGTGATTGCCAAGAGGGAGGGGGAGGAAGTGGGATGGACTCGGAGTTTGGTGTTAGTAGATGCAAACTATTGCAATTGGAATATATAAGCAATGAGATCTGCTGTAAAACACTGGGACCTATATCTAGTCACTTGTGATGGAACGTGATGGAGGATAGTGTGAAAAAAAGTGTGTGTGTGTGTGTGTGTGTGTGTGTGTGTGTGAGAGAGAGAGAGACTGGGTCACTTTGCTGTACAGCAGAAATTGACAGAACATTGTAAATCAAATATACTAGAAAATTGAGAACTATGTCTAGATACTTATATCACAACACGACAATGGGAGGAAAAAGTATGTATACATGTATGTGTAACTTGGTCCCCATGCTGTACAGTGGAAAAAATAAATTAAAAATATATATAATAGAAAAAATAAAAGTCTTACCAAAGAAAAAACATGTGCACAAGATGAACAACCTTTTCAAGCATTTTTTAAAAAACCCTTTTGCAATTTGCTGGAGCCATGATTTCTTTTTTCTTTGAGCCATAGTGGTTAATCTGATTTTGGTGTTTAAGTAATTATGTCAATTAATGTATGCTGAGAGTAATTTTATTTGTTGAAATGGATACCAGGTGAATATGTAATTAGTGGACGGTTGTCTCTTTAAGATTTTGTGTGCAATTTTCCAAGATTAGCTGCAATATGGAAGTGTAGCATTTTAAATATTAATAATTTCTGGTTATTGACCAAGCTAGTATCTAGTTTATTTCCTGATAATTGAAGAAAAATGACAATTTCTTTCCACCTTCCCCTATCAATCAATCAACCACCGAAGTTTGCCCAGGATGGTCCTAGTTTTGAATGTCCTTTATCTAGAGAAACCCTTTGCTTCCAAGCAAACCAGGGCAGTCAATCACCCTAATACAAATATCTCACTTGAAAAGAAATAGTTGGAGTTCTAGTCGTGACTCAATGGTTAACAAACCTGACTAGTATCCATGAGGATGTAGGTTTGATCCCTGGCCTAGCTCAGTGGATTAAGGATCTGGCGTTGCCGTGAGCTGTGGTGTAGGTCAAAGATGCAGACATGGCTCGGATCTGGCATAGGTCAGCAGCTACAGCTCCAGTTCATCCCCTAGCCTGGGAACCTCCATAGGCTGTGAGTGCAGCCCAAATAAACAAAAGACAAAAAAAAAAAGAGAGATATTATACGTAAACAGTTTTATTTATTAAGAAATTTAACATATAGAAAAGCAATTTAAAAATAAATTTCCATACATATTGCCACTAAAATAAAGCAACTATATATGTAGTTTTGTTACTTCTAAGTTTCATATAGACAATATATAATTTATCAAAAAGTTAAAAAAGCAATTGTAGTCACAAGGTATATTCAGTTCTGTCATTAATAACAAGTACATAGCTTCACAAAACCATATGTATAATTTTAACAAATCCATAAAATTCTAACATATTTCCATGTTATGTTATTTAATTACCTTTCAATGTCGGACATTTATGTTGTTTTTCCATTTTTTCCCTATTACAAATGATAATGCTATAAATATCTTTATTTATTTATTTATTTTCATTTTAAATGCTATTGTTTTATTAAATTTTTTTTTTCCCACTGTACAGCAAGGGGGTCAGGTTATCCTTACATGTATACATTACAATTACATTTTTCCCCCTGCCTTTCTTCTGTTGCAACATGAGTATCTAGACAAAGTTCTCAATGCTATTCAGCAGGATTTCCTTGTAAATCTATTCTAAGTTGTGTCTGATAAGCCCAAGCTCCTGATCCCTCCCGCTCCCTCCCCCTCCCATCAGGCAGCCACAAGTCTCTTCTCCAAGTCCATGATTTTCTTTTCTAAGGAGATGTTCATTTGTGCTGGATATTAGATTCCAGTTATAAGTGATATCATATGGTATTTGTCTTTGTCTTTCTGGCTCATTTCAGTCAGGATGAGATTCTCTAGCTCCATCCATGTTGCTGCAAATGGCATTATGTCATTCTTTTTTATGGCTGAGTAGTATTCCATTGTGTATATATACCACATCTTCCGAATCCAATCCTCTGTCGATGGACATTTGGGTTGTTTCCATGTCTTGGCTATTGTGAATAGTGCTACAATGAACATGCGGGTGCACGTGTCTCTTTTAAGTAGAGTTTTGTCCGGATAGATGCCCAAGAGTGGGATTGCGGGGTCATATGGAAGTTCTATGTATAGATTTCTAAGGTATCTCCATACTGTTCTCCATAGTGGCTGTACCAGTTTACATTCCCACCAACAGTGTAGGAGGGTTCCCTTTTCTCCACAGCCCCTCCAGCACTTGTTATTTGCGGATTTATTAATGATGGCCATTCTGACTGGTGTGAGGTGATATCTCATGGTAGTTTTGATTTGCATTTCTCTTATAACCAGCGATGTTGAGCATTTTTTCATGTGTTTGTTGGCCATCTGTAAAATATCTTTATATAATAGTCCTCTTTTAAATTGAAGAAATAAAGCTTTGGAGGAAAACAAACATATGGTAGAATTGTATTGAAAACATATAAACAATTTAAATTATAAATATTTTCTTCAGCTAGCTGGTTTCTTATCAATTACCCTGCTATTTAAATAACAATTTTATGAAAAAATTCCTGATAATATGAGCCCATTCTAAAAACTGGTCAATATTCTTTATTTGGATAGTTGAAACAATGTGTTTGTTCCGAACATCAATAAATTTTCATCACAAATGAAGATGTTGTTTCCTCTTTTTAGGATCTTTCAAAAGAATAATTGCAGTTGAAGAAAAATGAGATCATTGGGTAATCATAACTTCATAGAGAAACATCTGCTGTGTTCCAAAACTGACAGAGGTGCTGAAGAACTCAGAAGTACTTCCAACACATTTTTAAGGACAAATGTTTGGTAGGAGCCCATTTTGATATTGTGTCTGATAAGTCACCTGTCCCTTGATGCTTCCTTTTAGGATTTCTGAAGTAGAAGTATGAAAATCTAAAAATTAAAATCCCCTTCTATACTGTAATTAAAAGACAACAGCCTGAGCCTCCACAATCTAAACTCAGATACAGAAAGGGCAAGTCATCAAATCAGTTAACATTCATTGGGCACCTGCCATTGCCTGCCCAATCCTTATTCTCCATAGTTTATCAATTTATAGGAAAAAGTCACAAGATGTGGGAGTTTCCATCGTGGCTCAGTGGTTAACGAACCTGACTAGCATCCATGAGGATGCAGGTTCGATCCCGGGCCTCGCTCAGTGGGTTAGAGATCAGGCATTGCCCTAAGTGTGGTGTAGGTTGCAGAGGTGGCTTGAATCCCACGTTGCTGTGGCTGCGGCGTAGGTGTAGATTTGATCTGAACCCTAGCCTGGGAACCTCCATGTGCAGCAAACTGCCACCCTAAAAAGCAAAAAAAAAAAAGTTATGCGATGTGTATACAATTACAAAATAATAGAAGAGTGGGATAAGTTTTGTAACAGTAGTGTGGAAAAAGGGGGTCATGTCTCCTTGTGCATCTGTGCATTTAGGATGACAAAAACTGTAAGAAACCTACATGTCTGTCGAGAAGATATAAAGGATTATGTTAAGGAATAGTCATATACTGGAATCCGAGGCAACAGTGAAAATGAATACATAGGAACTATATGTATCAACATCAATAACTCTCACAAATAAATCGCTGAATATAAAAAACAAGTTTTAGAAGAGTATATTTGGATTAATATCATTTATGCAAATTTTCAAACATGCACAAGAAGACGCTATGTCGTTTAGGGATACTTCCAATGAAATGAAATTGTAGAGAAATGCATGCAATGGTAAACATGGAATTTAGGATAATGATCCTCTGTGAGAAGGGTGGGGAAGTGGAAGGAAGGCTTAGGAGTGAAGACGGAAGATGACACAGTACCAAGGAAGTACATGAGAGGGTTCAAGTGTTTTGGAAAAGTTTTATTTTTTAAGCTTCTGGGAGAGTACATGATTATTTAGAAATAAATAATAATACATTCAAACATACATAAATTAAAGTGCCGCATAAGCAGAGAAGAGGCTGTTAATTCTGAATGGAAGTAGCAATCTGCATAAGCTAAAAAGCTTATGAGTTGGCATTGATGAATAAATTGGTCTTGATGGATGAGTAGATATTTAGTAAGTCCAGATGGCAGGAAAGGAGATTCTGAGGTGATGGACTAGCATGGGTAAAGGCATGGAAGTGTTCTGGACAAGAGCTAGCTTAGGATGCAGAGAAATATATATGCTGGAAAAAGAGGTTAATAATGTAATTGAGACCAAATCGTGAAAGGCCTTGAACACAGATGTGATGTTAAATAATTTCCTAGGCTTTGTAAACAGGAGTTTGGGCTATCATTTATTATATTCTTCATGTAATTTCAAAGGATTGATATTTCTTCAACTAGGATAATACCTTGTCTGAATCTGATCCTTTTAGATCCCTTTTTTTTTTTTTTTTTTCTTTTTAGGACCGCACCCACGGCATATGGAAGTCACCAGGCTAGGGGTCTAAATCGGAGCTGTAGCCGCCGGCCTATGCCACAGCCACAGCCACGCCAGATTTGAGCCGCGTCCGTGACCTACACCACAGCTCATGGCAACGCTGGACCTTTAACCTGCTGAGCAAGGCCAGGGATCGAACCCGAAACCTCATGGTTCCTAGTCGGATTCGTTTCCCCTGCACCACGATGGGAACTCCTGATCCTTTTAGATCTGTACTGCTCTTCAAATAAAAATGAAGATAAAATCATGAACCATCACAAGCCATCTACCAAATCCAATATAGAAATTGATCCTCAAGGTTATAATCAGTGATAAATATGGAGATCTCCCATTAGTAGTATTAGAGAGTCATTTAAAGTTTTTTCTTATGATCATCCGTTAATTTCCTAACCTGACCATGTCAATGATTCTTCAAGTAGAAAGGACTGCCCTGAGAAGGAATTGGAAGACTCGTTGGTTTTGTCACAATCTAAAGCTTGTTAAATTTGCCAGAACTACTTTTCACATGAAGATCATTTGGCCACAAGCAGGTATCTTTCATTGGCCTTCATGTGGCAGAGTCTGAAGACAGTGGGTTGATTGATATGATTCATCAGGGCACAGGCAGAGGTGATGAAAAGTTTATCACACAATATGAAAGTGGCACAACATATAGCGCATTGAACCACGTTTCCTCTCTCCCTCTCTCTCTCTTTTTTTTTTTTTTATGGGCCCACTATAGACATATGGAAGTTTCTGGGGCCAGGGATGGAATCCGAGCTGTGGCTGCAATCTACACCAAAGCTGTGGCAATGCTGGATCCTTTAACCCACAGCACTGGGCCAAGGATTGAACCCATGCCTCAGCAGTGACCCCAGTCTCTGCAACTGGATTCTTAGCCCACTGTACCACAGTGGGAGTTCCTCCCTTTTTTTGAACATTAAAACTACAGTTTGAAAACAACTTCTAGTGCCAAATAAAATAAAATAAAATAAAACAGCAGGTGATAATTAGGGCAAAGTTACAACAATGCTATTACCGATGGGCTACCTGTCAGTTTATGCAAGCTATCACTTCTCCCCAGGAATAGTTATTATTAAAAACGACTTATGAGTGTTAAAGAAGGGACATTTGCTCATTTGAAAATGGCATAAAAACGGGCCCATTAACCAGCTCAGTTCTACCTTGGTCTCAGGGCAGACACACACACAAAGTATGTAACTGAAAGCTATAAATGGCCAAAACATAAACCTTAGTGCCTTGAGTTAAAAATCAATTTTCCTAATAAATTAAGTTCAAATATTTTATACCAGTATGTAATATCAAGAAGGATGTATTAATAATTGTCGTGTTGGCAGAGTGCAAAGTGTAAGACTTAGAGGGATGTAAAAATTTAGTAATTTAGAAAATCTAATACCAAGAATAGCTATCTGATGGGTAGAAGGCTCATAGTTTAATTCAGCTGTTGAGCTATAATAGTATTCTCTGACTAGTCAAGGTTGAATGTTCAAGATGTAGTTTGAATTAATCATTGATTTGAATAAAAGGTGCACAACTGGAGAGGCTCTCTTGGGTTAAGTAGTTTATTCCTGAACACAGATGTAAGTTTTTTCCTTTTTGTATTCCAGAAGCTCTTGAGTGTCTTCCCTACTAAACAAGCAAGCTCTTTTGGAATTATTATTATTATTATTATTTTAGCTTTACTCTCTATCAGCTACAATCTTTGAGCTAA
This sequence comes from Phacochoerus africanus, assembly GCF_016906955.1. Taxonomy (NCBI): domain Eukaryota; kingdom Metazoa; phylum Chordata; class Mammalia; order Artiodactyla; family Suidae; genus Phacochoerus; species Phacochoerus africanus. The sequence goes on from NC_062548.1 coordinate 14,647,565, forward strand.
GAATTCACCTAAGCTTTTGCTGATTTGAATTATAAGCTCATTCAAACTGCCCATTTCAAGTTTAAGCTTTCTCTTTTGTGCTGCCCAGTAAGAAAACTGATGATATGCTATGCTTTATTTTGGTTTACTTACAGTGTGCCATTGTACAGTCATACTAGATGGTATTGTGTGAATAAACCATAGCTTGTTGGTCCATCTGACTGTTGATGAGCATTTGGGTAGTGACATCAGTACATGAACAAAATGAAGTTTTATATAGGTACTCATATGTACACAAACAATACCCCCCATAGCAATAATTTTTTTTGTTGAAGAGAAAGAGAAGTGTAGCTCGATGAAGTTTTATGCGAGCACACGTGTACAACCAGTACCAAGCCCAAGAAACAGAACATAACCAACTTCCCAGAAGCCCTATTTATGGCTCCTCTCAGTCATTAGCTCCTTTCAAGTGTAACTACTATTCTAACTTCTGATAGCCTAAATTTTTGCCTGTTTTTGTACAGCACATACTCTTGTGTATCTCAGTTCTTTTACATAGCATCATATTTATGAGATTTCATACATGTTACTGCATTTAGAAGCAGACTGTTCATTCTTAGTGCTCTATACTGTTTCATTATATGAATATATCACCAATTATTTACTTCACTGTCAATGAATGTCCTGGTTGTTTCCAGTTGAGGGTTATTTATAAATAGTGTTGCTCCGAGATACTTAACGGGTATCTTTTGGTATATATTTGACATTGGTATATTCCTAGGAAAGAAATTTCTGGGCCAGAGCATTCTCATATATTTAACTTTAGTAGATATTTCGATTTTCCAAAGTGGTTGTACGATATACATAGCATTTGATCTCTTGAGGAATTCTTTTGAGGAAGGCATTTCAGCATAACCATTATGAGAATAAGTTTTGGAGCTACTAAGACCAAATTCAGCTCACCATGGAACAGCTATGCCAACTATGCTTGAACTTCTTAACCCTCAGTTTATATACCTGTAAAATAGGTATAATAAAACCTTTCTCAAAATTTATGAGCATTAAATGAGATATTTATTTTAATGCAATTTAGAACAATGCTAGTTGACAGTAAGTGCTTAGCTTATTATATGGTGGTTATTATATGGTGGTTTTTAATCACCAGTTCTTACCATATAGACAATGTGGAGAATTAGAAACAAATATGGGCAATATAATCCACAATTTTTTTTTCTTGTCTTTTAGGGCTGCACCCGCAGCATATGGAGGTTCCAAGGTAGAGGTCAAATTGGAGATGCACCTGCTGGCCTATACCACAGCCACAGCAACACAGGATCCAAGCCAAGTCTGCAACCTACACCACAGCTCATGGCAGCGCTGGATCCTTAAACCTCTGAGTGAGGCCAGGGATTGAACCTGAGTCCTCATGGATACTAGTTGGGTTTGTTAACTCCTGAGCCACAATGTGAACTCCCACAAACAATTTTAATTCTCCGATGGAAGAAAACAGACTATGACCCAAAAGGCATTACCAATTCCAGTGAGCACTACACTTGGACCCTGAAAAAAAATCATTTAAACATTATCCCAAAATGCATTTGCAAATTACTCTTGCCAGAGGCAAGGTTCTTGGATGCAGTGCATTACCATCCATTTTTTTCCCTACCAGACATTACTCTTTAAAGACAGGACTGCCAAGGGCTACTCTGGAACGTCACTAATGTTATACTTTTTATTATATTTGCCAATTTCACACCTTTCCTCAACCCATCCCCAAAGTTGTTGAAAAGTGACCATAATTATACATTAGTTCCTAGTTTCCTTGAAATTGATCAGTATTTATGTTCTACATTCTTAAAAATCCTAAAAATGAGTCCAGAAACTTGCTTTAAATTACAAAGACCTTGCATTTCTTCTCTTTTTTTTTCTTTTTTTGGAGGCATGAGCTTGATAACCTCAGGGTGGATTTCAGCAGCTGCTGGGACAATTCCTCAAAGTTATCACAGAAGTTACATTCTGTACAAAAGTACTGTTTTAGTTAATGGCTCCAGGGGCAGCAGGCTTAGTTAATCTTGGACAGGTTAATTTTGGAAGGTGGCACGGTGTTCCTAATAAATTGTATCAGATCCCATCTACCAGTTACTAGTTTCAAGAAATGAAGCCCACAATCTACTTGAAAATATGTCATCTTTTGAGAAGGCCAGTGGTAGACCTGAAAGGGGACTTTCTGAACATTTAATTGAACTTCTTTGAATTACAGATGAGAAAACTAGTCATTTAACAGTCTTACCTGAGGTGAAATGCTTTGTTCTCTGAACTTACAAAAAGTTCAAGTCTCATTCATGGTTTAGTGGCTGCTCCTCTTTGCTCTTGCTTTTTGGTGCCCCTCATCCTCCTATCCCATCCCCAACCTCAGTTTAGATCCAGCCCTGGGATCTGGAAATGGGGACACTGAACACGTGTGACTTAAGGGAATGACCAATCATTAAATTGTTCTAAATGCAAGATGTGCGAGGCTTGCCTACTAGAACATTAAGATCCAAGATTCTGTTTGGTGGACCACTGTATTTCTAGTACCTAGAACCGTGCCTGGTACATAGCAGGTCCTAATAAGTGTTAAATGAAGACATGAATGGGAGTTCCCATTGTGGCTCAGCGGTAACAAACCTGACTAGTATCCATGGGGATGCAGGTTTAATCCCTGACCCTGCTCAGTGGGTTTAGATCTGTGTTGGGGTGAGCAGTGGTATAGGTCTCAGACACACCTCTGATCTGGGGATCTGGCACTGCTGTGGCTGTGGTGTAGGCCTGGTTTGACCCCTAGCCTGGGAACTTCCATATGCCTCGGGTGTGGCCCTAAAAAAAAGAGAGAAATGAGTGAAAGAATTTTGGCTAGGTCAGATTTTTACATATTTACTTTTTCTTTTCCGCCTCCTTACAGCTGTACTAATAGAAGTGCAAATTTAGATTTTAAAAAAGAGAAATTATGTACAAAGCGTCTAGAAGGGTGACTGATTTATTGTGGGCAATTAAAAAATGTCAGTTCATTACCCCTTTCCTTCCCAAGTGGAGGGTACTGGGGGTTAGGCGTGATATGCAGCAGTTTTTACCTACCTGGACATAAACTGAAGCGGGTAGCTAACAGGTTGCTGGTGAGAAAGGGCTGTTGGCATCTTTCTGATCCATATCAGAAATTCCAGTGCCCTAAAAAACATACAGCTATTTTACCCGGAGAGGCTGGTCGCATTTGTTGATCGATTTTGGGCTGCAATCAACTCTTAACTTTTTATAAGCACTAGCTACACTGCGGCGGGAGGAGGAGCAGGGATAGGAAAAGCAGGGAAACCCTCTCTCCCCTCAAATAAAAGAAGCCTTCGGTGGCAGAGTCTGCGTTTTGCGGGTCTACTGTGTCCCTGGTCTAGGGCAGTCCCGGCCCCTTCAGTTCCGCCTCCTTGCTCCTGGCGGCTGCCGCCTAAGTTCAAGTTCGGCCTTGGACGCGCGCGCTCCCCGTTTCCAAGCCTCTTGCGCGTTTCAAGGGCCCCTGCTTGGAGGCTCGGAGGTCATCCTAGTGCGGGGTCACTCGGCCACGCGTTGTGCTACCACGTGGAAGAAAAGTTTCCAACTCTGCCTTGGGGCCTCCCGGTGCCCTCCAGGGGCTGAGGCCAGCGCTTTGGCACCGCTGCCTTTTCTTTCGCCTGCTGTCGCGCCCCCCCCCAAATCTACCGGGGAAGTGCCCCCGCTCTTGTATCCCTTCCCTGAAATCCCTCCTTCTCTCCTTGCACAGGTCGCCCAAGGAAAATACCCTGGGGAACCTCCCGAGAAGGCGGCCGGGTTGCCTCCAGCTGTCCCAGGGTAGGGGGTCCAAGGATAAGTGTCCCGAGAAGGGTGCGGGGGGCGCGGAGCTAGGTGCGTGGAGCAGAAAGGGGACAGTGGCCCACAAGCCTCTTTTCTGCGACTAGTGGGATCGTGCCGAGGTTTCCACACCCTCACGCGCCAACTCTGGCGGGCCCCAGCAGACCCCACGCGGGCGGCCCCCTCCACGCCCCCACCTGCCCCCCCTTTCTCCCACTCCCCGCTCCCCTCCGCCCCCAGTGCGCAGGCCCGGCCGCCCCAGCGCGCATGCCCTGGGCTCGCGAGCGCGGCCGGCCCCCAGCCTTTTGCTTTCTACACATTCTACAACTGGGGAGGGGGCGGGGGAGGAGGGAGCCCGGCCGGCCACGTGATCCAGCGGGCCGGGGCCGCGGGGGCGGGAGCGCGCGCAGGGAGAGGCGCGGGGAGGGCGGTGCGCGTGCTCGCGGCGCGCGCGGGCGGGCGCGGGGCTGGGCTGAGGCGGGCGGCGGCGGCGGTGGGCTGGCCGCGGAGGGGGAGGAGCGGGAGCTGAGCGAGGCAGGCGGGCGGAGGATGGGGCCGTGCCCGGGCTCCCGCTGTAGCCGCCCGGGGACACGCCGTGCACCCTCCGGCTCGGGGCTCTAGCGGTGGCGGCAGCGTTAGCGGCGGCGGCGAGAGCGGCGTTCCCGGCGCTTCTTGGCCGCGTTTCTCGGCTGGGCGAAGAGAAGAGGCAGCGGCGGCGGCACACCGGTGTCTCTCCCGCAGATTTCTTTCTGCTTTCCTCGTCGACTGACTCGCCCCCTCCCTTTTTTGAGGAAGGGTGACCTCTTCTCTGGGACTGGAAAAGATATTTTTTGAGGAGGGGGGGCGGGTGGCAGCGTCAGGGGCTGCTGCCTCTCTTCTTTCATCTCCCTCTCCTCCCCCCTCCAAGCCCTAAAAGCAAACCCCACAACTGCTCCAGCATCCTCCTTCCCTTCCTCCACCTCCCTTCTCCTCCACCTCTTCCAGTTTCGCCCTCTTCCCCTCCTAATTATTTCATTATTATGCTTCTCTCTCTGGGGGGTCTCGTCCCTCTCAGGTCGCTCGGAAGCCTTGGCCTCCCCTGGCTGCATTTCTTAAAAATTTTGGAGCCTGGGAGTGAGTTTTCTCTGAGGCGTGTGTGAGAGGCGGCGGGGGTGTTTTCCTGCGCGAGGGGCGGGTGAAGTTCATTGCCCCCACTTTCCCGCGACCTTTTCGGACCCGATTTGGAATCCGGGGGGGCCCAGGCGTTTTCGGGGGGCGGGGGGCGCGGCGGAGAATGGCCGCGGGGAGGGCTCCCCGGAGCCTCCCAGTCTCTTGATCAAAGCATTCCGCTATTCTGATTTATTGCCTGCTTGGTGAGTTATTTTTTTTTCCCCTCTAAAGGAGACCTGTGTGTTCAGCCATTACTTTGCTCGGCGCTGCTCACAGGAATCTCCGACCCTCGGTGCTGTGGGCAGCCCCGCACTTGGGCTTCTCGCCTCTCGCCCTCGCTCGCGTCCCTCCTCCCTCTCTCCGCCCCTTCCCCCTTTTCTTTCTCCTCTCTTTCTTCCCCTCTCTCCCTTCTTTCGGCCGCCGTCTCCCCCGCGCCCTCCTCGGGGCGGAGGGAAGCCGAGAAGGGGGAGGGAGGGGTTGGTGTCAATTTTTTTGTGCGGCCGCGGCCGGAGCCTGTGGCGGGCAGGCGGCGAGCGGGGAGACCCCGGCGCGGCAGAGCCATGGATGGCCCGACGCGGGGCCATGGACTCCGCAAAAAGCGGCGGTCGCGGTCGCAGCGAGACCGGGAGAGGCGCTCCCGGGGCGGGCTGGGGGCCGGCGCGGCCGGCGGCGGCGGGGCCGGCCGGACCCGGGCGCCCTCGCTCGCCTCGTCGTCGGGCTCCGACAAGGAAGACAATGGGAAGCCCCCGTCCTCCGCCCCGTCCCGGCCCAGACCCCCGCGGAGGAAGCGGAGAGAGTCCACCTCGGCCGAAGAGGACATCATTGATGGATTTGCCATGACCAGCTTTGTCACTTTTGAAGCGCTGGAGGTAAGGGGGACCCCCCTCGCCCCGGTTTCCCTTTATAGGCACGACCCCCACCCCCCACCGCCCGGCTGTGCCCGGCCGTGCCCGGCCTGCTGCCTCCCCCGTCGCGCTCCCGTCGGTCTGGCTGGCTGTCTGTCTGGGCTGAGGTCTTATTGTTGGGGGGGGGGGGAGCTGGGGGCGCGGGCAGACAGGCAGCAGGAGGGAATCGCCAAGCCGTCTCCTGGTTTCCTCGTTCTCGCTCGCCTTCCCCCTGCGCCCCCTCCCTGCACCCCCTCCACAGCAGATGGGCAGAAAGAAAGGGGTTCAGGCATCACAACAATGCGCCCCCCTTCACGGAGAGCTCTGCCCCTACTCCTTCCTCCTCTCCCTCCCCAATCATGGCTTCTTGGCTGGTGGAAGTCTCTTTGCTGGGTTTGGGGCGCCTGTGGACGGTTCTCTGTGTGCTTTCTACAGAGCCATATGTCCCTATGTGTGTGTCTGTGTAGTATAGACCTTTCCTGGGTGTCCTCGGGACCGGAGACTGATGGGGTTTTGTGGTTCTTTGCCCCCATCTCCTGCCTTTCCCCCCCCCTTTTTTCTTCTCTTCTTTCTTTTCTTTTCTTTCCTTCCTCATTTCTTATTTCTTTTTTTTTTTCTTTTTTCTTTTTGGGGAAGGCTGGGGAAGGGGGCGTTTTCTCCTGGTTGGGAGAAAGGAGGGAGGAGGGGAGGGAGGAGAGGAAAGGATGGAATATCTTTCTGTATTCCGAACGGGGCTCTATTACAGAAAGGGTTAATTGTACTATTATCTATACACATACATATGCACATGTGTGTGTACAAGAGTAATTCCGTTAAAGGACAGAAAAAGGTACACCAGGGAGGGCTAGTGGGAGGAAAGAATAAAATCCTAGCTGGTATTTGAAGGGCTTGTCACCCAATTGTCCCTCTCCTTTTCCTTTTCCTTTTTTTTGTTTGCGTGTTTTCATTTTTTTTTTCTGATTGGCTTTGTGTGTGTATATCTATGTATGTCTTTCTTTATTCCTTGGGCACCTGCAGCGTTGATTTCCAAATGCACATTTTCCTGCTAGCTAACCTGTTCTTTGGGGTGGGGGGGGGCACAGATAGAGGGAGATTGTCCAGGGGTCAGAGGGAAACTCTGTTTACCTGGACGGGTCTGTTTTGGTGCTGGCATCAGTTACTGGTATCCATAAATGTCACCCCCTTTTTCTTTCCCCCACCTTCCTTTCCCCACCCCCAACACTCCATACACACAGAGCGCTTTGAGATTCTGCAGAGTTGGTCCGGCTTTCTTAAGCACAAAACCAAGATAGGAGTTGGTTTCTAGCCTTTCCTGCACCTGATGTGATGGTTTGAGGTTCCTGAAAGAAACTTTTCCCTTTCTTTTGGTTTTTGCTGTTATTATAGTACAGTTTGCAATGCTCAAATGCAAGCTTTGTTAATGACAGCTTAAATATCACATGGCAGTAACTGTACAGGTTTAGGTTGCTGTGTGTGTGTGTGTGTATGTGTGTGTTTGGGTGTCAGGTTTAAATATTTTTAAAAAGGAAGCCTTCTTGTCAGGTTGTTCTTTTCTGTTTGAACTGCTTTTTTGGTTGGGCTGCTGGTGGTGATGGTGCCACGGATGGTGGCCAGTGGTTGGGGAGGAAGGGAAGGTGGTGGTATTAGTGGCCATAGATTTTGATGTTGGTGATTGAATCAGTTATCCTTTGGTTCTAGAACTGGTGCTTTATTGGCTAAAATGGATCTTACACAATTCTTTTGAGTGTTGAGGCTCACCACTTATTAGGATAATTCTAACTGTGGCTTCAACTTTGCCAAGGTGGGAGTGTACTGTAGAGTGTGACCTCTTTCTCTCTGCCTCTCTCTTGTTTTAAAATAAGACTTGAAATGGCAGTGTGTGTCCTAGTACATAAATTAGAAAATGCTGCCTAGAATTTGGTTTACCATTGCTCTCTGTGGTTGGTTTAGGACAGTATTTGTAAGAGTTGCTTACAAGTGGTTTTGCTTCCTGCATGGTTATCCTGGGCTGCTATGTGGCCCCTGTCAGTAAGTAAGCAAGAGGGGCCTGCAGGTTCCCATGAACATTTTTGAAGGCCAGGCAGAGTTGGATAGAACTTATGCAGTTGTTTTTGATTGTTTTACTTTTAATAAGTATTTGACTGGGCTTGTATGTGTATATCTATCCATTTGGCTTTTGAGTGAAAACATGCCCATTTTAGTTTCTTTTGAGTGTAAAAACCTTTACATTTTTAAAAGAACAAGGTCAAAGTGTACCATTAATACCATTTCTTTCCTTGCTGTGATTATTTTTCTTTTCCTTTTCTGGATTCAGAACCCAGGTTACTTTGGTGAGCTGAAATCACCCTGCCTTCATACCTGAATATCATTCCCATATCTTTGCATGGGTATAAAGTTTCTTTAAAACTTCATAGAAAATTTACGGAAGTACAGAGAACAGAATAACAAGTCCCAATGTACCGATCACCAAGGTTCAACGATTGTCAACCCATTGTCAACTCATTGATATCCCATCTACTCATCCCCTCCTCCCTGATGTGATATGAGAAATTATGTATTTTTAAGTGATAATGGCTCAGAAAACAAACAAACAAGAAACTTGGTAAATTAGCAACATTTCCCGAATATCATCCAGTATCCTGTCAGTGTTCACATTTAGGAGTCCCAGTTTTTGTAGAGCTTTCCCATAAATAAGCTTTTCAGATTAAAAACATACAGTGAGAAATAAAAACTGTCATGTATGTCTGGTTTTGTGGGACAAGGTGGATCTGTTTGCTGTGTATCACATTTGGGTCTGTGCTGGATGGCCAGAAACATGTGTGTGGTGATCATTGAGGTAAAGCCTCTGGTGCCCCACTGTACTCACTTTGGAAGATTTCCTGAACGATCACCAAGAAATATGAGGGCTTATTAGGAAACAGGCAACTAAACTATGAACTTGGGACAGAAATGTATGTTACAGGAGTGCTTGTAAATGTTAACTCTTAGCATCTATAATAATTCTTATCTTAAAAATCTATGTTTTTGTGTCTAGAAAGGAAATTACTTGTCACCATGTATCATCGAATTTGCTGCTTAGTATGTTGTGATGAGAAACTAGAAATACTGGCTTGCAGGGCTAGGCTCTTAAGCTTATGTGGGTTCAGAGCAGTAGCAAACTGTGAAGTGTAGACTTTGGGTGTTAATGGACACATCATTTGACTCCATGCTTTTGTCCCGAGTAATTGATTCTGACTTCCCTTTTAAAAAAGAGGCTCTAACTCATAATGAAATGTGCTGGTATAAATTCTTCCCCGCTAACTATGGTTTAACTCATAGTACTGGAAGAAAAGTAAGAAACCTGCCTAATGAAAAATCTGTGTTTTTATGTTGATTATCTTTTCCCTCTTGTTGGATTTTTATTTAAAGTGATGAAAGCGCTGGACATAGTTTGAGACGTCCCACACTTTCTAGGCAGTGGAACTGGCTGAGGTAGTTTCATATTCTGCAGGGACACTTATCTTGAGTAATTGTGCCCTGAAGTTCAAGTATGTGATTGTGAAGAGCCTCATGATAGAAGATGAGAGGGTAAGTGAGGAGGCTAAAGTTGAACATGGTGTTCTTTTCATTATGCATTTGAGAAGCAGAATTACCATTTGGATTTGGTATTGTTTATTGGGATAGTCGGATAGTCTTTGAGTGAGAGTGAATATCCCCTGATAACAAGCCTCCTTAAAAACTAGTTTCCAGCAAACGAACTATAAATGGGTATGCTGGGGTTCTACTACTGTCAGTATACCCTGATGTGCCTTTCTGTTGTTATTTGCATTTCTTTCTATGTAGTCTTGACTAGGAAGCCATGTGAGCACTATGGCTGAAAATTTGACTATTATTTCCCCCCTCGCTCTGCTGCTGTGCACTGGGTTCTTAGGGCAGCCTCCTTTTGTACAACTGACCGGGGGAAACAAAGATGAAATTGTGGGATTAGCAGATAGGAGGCCAGTTGGAGCTTTTCAGGCTTGTGAAAATGAAGGCAGACTCATTTCTGGTGGATAGAGGATCAAACCAAGACTTTCATGTGGGCTTCATTTCCTGGCTGTTTCAGGGCTTGCCCACACATTGGTGGCATAAGTAGGCTGGCTGCATAGCATTTGATGTACTTATAACATGACAGGTCAGTAGGCTCTAATAATTTACTGTGGTCAAATCTCACTTTTTTTTCTCCTCAGTTGTTTAAAAAACAGCATTAATCATGTTCCTTGTATCAGTCAGCAAATATTTATAGTGTTTGGTATGTGCACAGCATTAGAAAGTGTATAGAGGAACCTAAAATATATATACTGTCTTGAGGGAGTGTGCCGTTTAGTTGATAAACTTGTCTAGCAGCTATAAAATAATTTTGAAACAGACACTCGAATGCCTAATATTAAGTGTAATAGGCTTTCAGAGAATGAATAGTGGGATAGGCTGAAGTGTTTTGAGAAGGCTTCCTGGAGCCTATGGGACCTAGAAGGTTGTAGTGATGTGGATAGGTAGGGAGGGAGTAGGGGTGGGGGCGTTTTCTGAGAGGAGGGAATGGCAAAGAAGGCACAGAAATCAGATGAGTGATTAGAATTGTGGGCAAGGAAGGGCTGGTGGAAATGAGAACAGAATTGTGTAAGTAAAGATGGGGAGTCAGGAGACCAGGGAGGACCCGCATTCCAGGCTTGGCTGTCCTAAGTTGTTGAGTGACCTGGAAGGCACCCTCTAAAAGCAATGTGTTCTTTTTCCACTGGTTGAGAGGGTTAGAGTAGTTCTAGAGCAAAGCTGTAAGGGAGCATAGTTCTCTGGACATTCCTAGGTTGTGTTCTAGACCCAAATAATGTGATCTACTCTCAGAGAGTTTTGGAACTTGATGGACCACACAAAATTAAATGGATGATGTGTTCTGCCAGAATTAGAAGTCTTCTATTAATGTGTATGTGAGTTTTGAATATTGGATAAGGAGATGTGATGTGCCTTATTTCCTAATTTATTTGACCACAAGGCACCTTCCTTCTTGGCATTGTAATTCATAATCCATAACCTAGTATGGGAGATACTGGAAAAGATCTTAAATGTCCCTTCCAAATTTGGGACTTGGTAAACTCAGCATGTAGGGTACATGAGCTGATGGTAGACAACTTGGAAAAAAAGACAAAACCAAGCAGGAACAGAGGTTTCAAGTGGGAATGGAGGCTGCTGCTTAAGTGGGAGCGGCAAGGGGAGTGTAAGATGAAAATAACCATGATTAGTCCACTTCTCCTCCTACTCCCTTTCCCTGCCTGGTGTCAGCCCTTTCATTGATTGTTAGCAACCCCACCATGAGGTGAGTATTGGTGAGTGATTCTCATTAAGTTCTTTTCAGTGTGATAGCACCCCAGGTCTGATACCACCAAGCTCCTTTCTAGCCAGGGAGTTTTATCTTCTCTTGTTTTCTTCTGGTTTCCTGTATTGCTGCCTTTTAGCAAGCCAGGAAAGAAAGAAAGAAAGAAAGGCTGGATGAGAAAGGAGGTTGACACTGATGTTAAAATAAAGGTCTCAAATTATCTGCCTTTTGCTCGCTTATGTATGAATGCTTCTTCAAGAAAGGTCAGAACCCTTCTCCTGTTCAGCAGTCAGGGAAGGCTGTAGGGCTTTGTTTCTGTTATATTTTTCCTTTTCTATCTTGGGAGGTTTGAGATGGGACTTCTGAGTAAATGGGTCAGTTCAAGCATTTCATGTTTGACAACCTGTGTAGCTTTAGGATCTAAGGAGTTCCTAAGTGGTGAGAAAGTTTGCAGAAAAAGAGGACTGTGAATTATGTGCCTGGTGGTGAATTCAGATATTTTACTGTACTTACTGAATTTCAGTATGTCACTGTTCAAGGCTGAGCGTCACTTCAGAAGTATTTATGTGAGATGAGGTCGAAGATTTCGATATGGTGATTCCATGTGCTTTGTATTAGCTGTTGAAATGAACTGCTTTAGATCTTTTTAGGAAAGAAATAGGGTATAAATGAATCAGTAAATTTAAAAAAGAATCACAAAGTTAGTGATTAGCTTTTGAGCCTTTCTGACAGTGTTTTCCTCTAGCCTTCACCATGGAAAAAGGGTTAAAAAAGACAGCATTTACAAAATCGAGGAGATTTGAGGAGCAAGGAGGGTGATAAAGAGATTTTCAGACTCTTCTATACAACAGTTTTATATGCTGTCAAAAATAAATGATTATTTAGTTTGAGAGTGTTAGGATTAGAAATAAGGTTCTCAAACTGAGAAAATAATAGTTGTTAAAGAATAATTTATGTTTCACTTGCCAAGTTTGGAAGCCTTTGGGCAGAAGGTCTGTAGTGCTTCTTGATGGAAGAAGGGGGTGTATGTACATAGGGTGAATGGTGGGTTAGTGTTTTTACATTTTATTTTATTTTACCCCTATGCTCTAATACACTAATATACTAAATGTAGTTTAACTATTTAAAAAGGTTGCCTCATGCTATTTTTTTTTTCCCCTCAAGAAACAACACTTTTTTTCAGGATTAAATACAGTGTTTTGTTGACTTAGGAAAAAGAACTTGGTAATGGGATAGCAGCTCTTTATTTGAGGAAGTTCTGAAAAAAATCAGATTTAAAAGCTCTAAATAATTGAAGTTTGGAAGAGCTGGGTGGAAATTAATTTGGGAAACCTGAGGCAGGAGCGGATCAAAACCTAGTTAGGGACACTTAGTTGGGTCAGAAGAGTTTACATAATCTGTACCTGTTCCATGAATAGATGAATGCAATTTTTTTTTTCTCCTAGAAGTGGGGCATAGAATTTAAAGCTGGTGAGACCCTACGTTTGTGTTCCTTCTTCCAGATCTGAACTGTGTTCTTCCTTCATTTCTTCTAATAAGCCTGGCAGGTAGCGGGGTATGCAGTCAGTGCTTGTCTTTGTAAGATCACAAAGAATATGTCCTCTTTATGCTGTTAGTAACTGAGGTGGGGACACTTAGACTGGCTTCCTTTGCTTGCTTAGGAAGGGACTAAGCAAGTACAGTCTTCTGTGTGTCTGTCCTTTCCAGTCTCTGATTCTGTCCTTTGCAGGGGAGACTTGTAGTCTGAAATCATGGGTATTGCTGCTGTCTTTATAGGTGTTTATTTCACCTTCTAGTGCATATGTCAGTCTCATCTTAAGATCCAGCAGATTCCCCACCACCCGCTGCTTCTCTCCCTTCTGCCCTCCCAACTTCCCTCCCTTCTTTCTCCTCTCTTTATTAGTAGAGCTGTCAAAATTATGAATGCAGTTAGTAAAAGGTGATGGATTTAGGAAATTCCGAATGACATGTAGAAACTTGCAGTTCTCAACTGCATTATTTGAACATTGAGAGTCTGTTTGCGGGACTCTGAAATTAGCCCAGTGAAGGTAAATTGCTTGCCTCAGTCTTCTGGGCTATTATCAGCACATCCTTCTGAGTTCTCATTCATAGCTGAGCTCTGGTTAGAGTTTGCCTGGACAAATACTGCAAATGACCAAGTACATACAAACGTTTTTTACATTTTGTCGTTTTGGCTAGCTCCGATACCTCGTGGTGCCATCCCTCTGGGCCCTGGAAAACCCAGGTGCAGTAAAACGGTGTCACAAGAGGAGAAGGGAAAAGCCCAGAGTGTGTCAGTAAGTGTGTGGCTAAGATAGGTTGGGATTCATTTTTGGCAGAAAGCCTTCAAATTGCAGGTACTCTGTGTGATGGCTAATAACCGAAACATTTTGAAATGACCTGGGCTGGATAACCAAGCACAGTCTGTGCAGGCAGATTGCAACTCTTGGTCATATGGGTGAAATCTGATACTTTTAGACTGAACTGGGATAGGGTTTAAGTCAAAGCCATGGTCAAGTTGTGATGATTCCTGAGGGACATGGGGATGTGGTTTTCCTTGTCTCCACACCTACCTGACCGTGTGGCAGAGCACCACCAACCTCACTTTAGGTTTCTGCAGAGTTTCTGACGGCAGTGATGTCTGAGAACTTTGAAAAGAGGAATTAAGAGTCCAGTATTCCATTGATTTCTCTATAGTTGCACTGAAGTAGACTTTTTTTTTGGTGGGGGGGTTGTTTGCTAGGGTCTCTGTTCAGTTCTGCCTACTGGCTAAAGGTGGTTTAGTGAATAGTGTTTCAAAGTTAAAAACTAAGCAAGGGGGAAAAAAAAACAAAACCCTAAGGGAATGAAAATGTAGATGGAACAATAGTTGAACATTAGATTATCACTTGTTTTCTGGCCACATTCTAGAAATTCCAATGCTCCACCCATTCATTCTCTCTCTACATGTTCAGTTGGCAGAAGTAATGAAGGTCTTGGATTGTGCTGTTCTAAGAAATGATTTTATATAGTTCAAGGGAAATTATAGTTTCACTGGGACAAGAGGGGAAACAAGAATTTGGTATGGTGCATGGCTGCGTATTGCCAAGTTTGCTCCTTCCTCATTTGTTAGGCTGATCAGTTTGATTATTTGTATAAAATTACAGTTTTGAGGTTAATGAGCAGAGCTTCATCTTTAGGAGGTGTTACTCCAAAGTTAGGGCCTGAACTTTTTCAGAGCAATCTTTTGATCCATTTCACCCGCGCTATTGTTGGCTGCTGTGCTTTCTAAGCCAAGAGTGGCATTAGAGGCACAGCTGTTGTCTTTAGAAATGCTGTAGTTCTACCTCTCATTTTGCAAATGAAAACACAGCCCAGAGGGGTTAATTGTCCTGCTTAAGATTACCCTGGGGGTTAGAGGCTCTCACTGTTAGCCAGTGAAACTAGGAGACTGTGTGCTTCTCCTTAGCATTTGGATTCCCAAGGATTGAGAACCTTGGAAGGGTTTTGTGTGTGTGTGTGTGTGTTTAAGCAGAGATAATACTACAAATGAGAATGATCACCCATGATTAGAAAGCTTCCTGTTTTTTCTTATAAGTCTTCTGATTATTACTCAGTATCAAGAACCTTTTAAAAGCATTCTGCTTTTTCCTTTCATCATTGCCCTTTCTCTGCAGATCTATTAGTCTTTTTTAACACCCCTCTTCCCCACCCTCTTAATGAGGATGTGAAAGAAAAAATAAATATTAGGGTAATGATAAGAGGCTTTCTTATCCTTGACTGTCCAATGGAAAGATAAAATAACTGTTTGGATATGAGATGATCTTAATGTGGCCCACTTAAAATTTTAGTAATGGGGTGGGGGGTAGAATATTTTCTTCAGCCTGGCAATTCAGAGAGACTCAGAGCAACTTACCAACATTGGTAGCAGAGCATTTGAAACAAGTAAACCTTGGAGTATGGATGAGTTGAAGACTCAACCAAACTTTTCTTTTGAAGAAGAAAGACTCAAAATATTAAATCCACATGATGTGTTGGCTAAGGCATCTTGCCTGTTGACTGCTGAACCAGAAAATTTATAACAACTGTTTGTCATGTGTATATATTTATAGCCATTCATATAATGAAAAGAAGTTTTCATAAGATTGTAATAACATATCAAGATGGATGTAATTAAAACAGAAGCAGATTGACACCCTGAATTAAATACAAACCGTAAAACAGGAGACCTGAGCATTGTGCCTTACATATTTGCTGCAGGGGGCAGTCAGCCAAATATGCAAATAAAAAGACATTGATGAATTTCTCTGGGTGTGTATGTGGTTGCAGAGAACCCAACTATTTTATTAATCTTTTATCAAGCATTGTTTAGATTTGCAGCAGCAATGGAATGTATTAATTTGGCAGACCAAATAGCTTAGACCCAGAAAGTAGGAAATAATAACGGGAAGACATGATTGATATACTGTCCTATAAATAACACATGCGACTGACCAAGGGGCTGAGTAATCTTTAGATCTGTGCTTCATGTCATTAATGGAGTTGTTAAACCAGGATATTTGAGTTGAACTTCAATCAGAGAGGCTGCCTTTTACTTAAAATGCAGGTCTGTCTCTAGTTACACCCCGGACTGATATGTTGACAGAATTGGTGTAAATCGAATTTTTGTAAATTGGACGAAGGCCCCAGGGGAATCTTAGTGTGAAAAATATGCTTTAAAAGAAAAATCAAGTATGGTGCTCTTCTCTCTTTAGAGAACCTTGGATTTTGGTAAAGTGAGTCTCTTTAGATGGGCATTGCTTTTCCTGAGACATTTTTCTGCATGTGCTGCTGGAAGAAAGTGACTGTGAGATTTGCATTTTCTGTACAGGTTTCATACTTTACTTGGTCGGTGCTTCCAGGAATAATTGGTGGTGATTTGAATAAGCCCGCGTCATTCAGATTTCAGAGGTTGGTTTTCCAGTGTGTGCTGAGGAGGGCTTTCGGCTATGAATATGGAGTATGATTTCCATATCTGTTCCATTGGGGAGTCCAGGCATGTCATAACCACTTCAGAGTCATGATTGTACAGAGACACCCTAGCTATAATTTTTCTATATGACAGTTTAGTTTTAAAATTGTAAAGATGCCAACTACAAGGCATTGTTATTAGGGAAGTCGGTGACATCTGTTATATCTTGTTAACCAGGGGAGGAAAATGCTTTAATCAAAACATCTAATTACGCCCTCTCAACTGATGAAAGATCTTTTGCTAAATTTTGGGACTTGGCCTTAATGGAAGAAGCTGGCCTCTATAGGAACTGTGAAGTAAATTTCTCCTTTTTATTTGAAAAATACTTACCGTTAACCGTGGTGATGTAAGAGTATTTTAATTTCATCAAATTGCCCATGTGCTGTGTGTTGAAAATAGAAGTGTTTAGTAGATGTTGTCTAAGCCAGCATAAAGTTTGTTTTTGTCCTCCTTCCTACCTTCATAGCATATGAGGCCCCAGAGGGAGTTTGTACTTACAGATGTGAGCCTAGGAAGATACCAAGAGCCACCTGGGGAGGGAGCAAGTGATAATTACAGGTGAGAGGCTGGGGGATAATTCAGCCTGTGTGCTGGAGGTGCGATTTCACACCTGAGTGTTAAAACCTGCTGCATTAGACAGTTGGGTTGTTTTAAAATCAGTTTTATTAGTCTAATAAATATAGAAATGGCCCAGATTGTTCCAGGTCACCTTCAGTTGAAGGAATTAACTGTTTTTAAATATTGAATATATAATGTGATTCCAGAAATATTTCCTGTGTTTAGAGGTAGTCTCGTGTAATATCTGAAAGTATCAAAACTGTTTTTTATCTAAGCGTATCTACACTTCTAGCTCCTTGATCACTTTAGAAAAATGGTTAAATGTTTTGGCGATGTGTTTTGGATCATTCAGACTTCAAACCTTTATAGTAAAGC
The DNA here is from genome assembly GCF_016906955.1 of Phacochoerus africanus. Lineage (NCBI taxonomy): Eukaryota > Metazoa > Chordata > Mammalia > Artiodactyla > Suidae > Phacochoerus > Phacochoerus africanus. The sequence goes on from NC_062548.1 coordinate 14,664,678, forward strand.
CATCCTTTATCTGTATTTCAATCCAAAGTTAATTCTGTCTGCAGTAATTCTGCTTCCAGAATCACAGATAATAAGAACAGTAATAATAATCATAAACTTATTGATAATCTCAATGCTGGGATACAGATTAGGTCAGTGATGCTTTATTTCTTAGCTTTCAGAGTAGTTCCTCTTTTTGAAATGATTTTCCCATGGGTTGAGATCTTGGGGCCAGCCTAAGTGAGTTTTTGAAGTGTTAACCATAACACAGCGTCACTCTGGGTTTGTTTGGGATCTGGTGGGAAGTTAAGGTGTGATTAAATTTTTTGTGGTCTAGTATATTCTCTGTCATGGCTTATTGTGTTTCATTTGAGCATATAACTGGAAACTTGGAAAAAGAGAGCCAGAGTTACCTTCCTATATTTCTAATGTGTTGTTTTATTTCACTCTATTCTTTTAGCCTCTGTACTCTCCCTTTCTATATCCTTCTTGGGGTATTTGAGGCTCTCAGAATCCATGCATAGTAAGTACTCCGTCAGTGCTTATTTAGAGGTGACCTGTTTCTACAAAAATCCCATGAAGAGAGATTTTAGAAAAGGGGGCTACTATTCGCTCAGTACTTACAGTGTGCCAGCCATTGTGCTTAGAATCTTGCTTTCATTGTCTCATTAGAGTTATGCTGTGGAAAAATGAACGATATTCCTATTTCACAGTTAAAGACACTGGAGCTCAGAGAGGTTAAGTCAACTTGCCCAAGGTTGTCCAGTACAAGAGAGGCACAAAATGCTGTGGTTTCTCCCTGACCTCAAAGCTTGTGCTCCTCACCCCTTTCCACTTTTCTTTTAATACAGATTCATTTTTGTGAGTGCCCCAAATGGGTCTCTGGTAGACCACATTTATTTGTTCTTTGTTGCTGCGGAAAACTGTCTTGATTACAAAGGATTTTCTAGGTACAATCATAGGATTTAGGAAAGGGAGAGTACTTGACTGTCTTTTGGGATGTTCTTTATTTTCTTTGTAAGATCAGGAGCTTACCATAGGTGGCTGCCACTCATACATCTGTAGCATATTTGTTGGTTTAACTTTTTTTCCCCTCTTTTTCTCTCTTTTACTGTTTTTGCTTGTTTGTTTGTTTGTTTCCACCTCCCCCCCACGTCCCCCCCACCCCACCCCCATATTAAAATCTGACTTTTCCCAGGTCACATTACTCAGGTAGATTTTCAGTCTTTGTCAAAGGCAAGGGCTCAGTCTCATAATACTCAGGGTAACCGTGCCAGCTGCTGTACTAATCCTTTCACATGCTTATCTCACTGATTTCTTTCAGTAGCCCCCTGGAACAGAAGTGTAAATTGGAAAAGGGACTGGCACTCTTTCAACAGGTCACTGTGGGTGTAGGCTTATTTTCTATTACAGATTGCTAGGATTTTGTCTGGTTTTAAACTATTCTAGGAAGTGGCACTTCTCTTGGCAGTCCGTTCCATACTAAAACAGACCTTATTTGCTAGGGTGTTTTTTTTTTTTTTCTTTTTTAACTTAATAAGTTCCCCATTCTTTCCAATGAAAGAATGCTGGTACTAAATAGTTGCTTGCTTTTCTTGATGTCTTTATCTCGAAGGTACCTGTGACAAATAGTGCATTATTTCCTCTCATTGTTTCCTTTGATTATTCTAAGCACATTTGCAAATTCTTCTCCCCCTACTCCCCACTCCACCCTGTCGAGTTTTGTTTATGCTACAAAGAGTATGCTAATGAAGGCGACGGTTAGATTTGCTTCTTATGAAGTCCCAGCTGTGATTAGGGTACTGTACCTTCTTGAGAAGCCCCCTCCTCATCTCCTCTGGGTCACATTGTGCCTCCGCACAGTTCATCTTCTAGGACTTTGGGATTTAGACCTGGCTGATGACCATCTATTAGGAAATAGTATAACACGCCTATACACCCATGCACACGAAATACCCTCACTGGGCCTGAAGTTTCAAAAGATTTCTGGGTAAATATGAAGATCAATCAGGGTAAACACTTCTGTCAAGAGCCCCTTTCTTTTTGAAGGGAGGAGGCAGTTTCTTCTGAGAACCATCATGCTTTGACACCTGCAGTCTTGCCTTTTTTCCCAGTTGGAGAGAGCACACTGAGCACATCCCAAATCCATTTTTAACAGGAGTTTGTTTGTTTGCGTCTTAGGGCTGCATCCACAGCACATTGAAGTTCCCAGGCTAGGGGTCAAATCGAAGCTACAGCTGTCAGCCTCCGTCACAGCCATGCCAGATCTGAGCCGCGTCTGCCACCTACCCCACAGTTCAGGGCAACCCCAGATCCTTAACCCACTGAGCGAGGCCAGGGATTGAACCTGCATCCTCATGCATACTATTGGGTTTGTTTCCGCGGAGCCACAATGGGAGCTTCCAACAAGAATTTATGATTGTAGTGGAGACCCAAGTCAAAGCACGTCCTTTGCCCTTTAACTATAAAAATCTAGTGTAATAGGCACTATACCTTTAAGTCCAGAGTTTTAAAAGTGATCTCTTATACTTGAATTTTATATATTTGTACAATACGAGTTCTACATTACTCTCTATTACTCCAAGGCTTGTCCCAGATTGTACACTGTGCATGTTAAGCTTTTCCTTGTGTTGTGCCTTGCCTCTCTGGGGGTTTGTCGTAGCCCTCTTGTGTGTGATGTTTTATATTAGGACTGGTAGAGATGGGTGTCGGTTTCCCTTAGGGCAGTGGGTCTCCTTTGTTTACTAGTCACCTAAACATAGGTGAACATTACCTTATCATTCGTGTTGTAGATATTTACATCAGCTGCCCATATTTCATCTGTACTCTTATTTCATTTCGTATGTGGGATTAAGGACAGAGACATATATGTACTCAGGATGATTGGGAAATTACATTGTTGAAATACAGCCCATATGGCCATTGTAAAATGGTTAGGACTGCGTATAATTGCCTTCCCAATGATGTGCTTTGTCATTACTTCCATCTTCTAAGAAGCCCTCTTGTAACATGCTGACAGCAGTGGCATCATTAGAAAACATATGGACATGCAAAGGCATTAAATTGTCTTTAGTTTAAGGATGAGATCACAGTGTTAGAGGTGGGTCACCAGGCTTTCAGTCGATAACTTGCTTAATTCAACACTGCGAGGCTTGGATGATAGAGATTTGCAAAGGTCTTCTTTAGTTGTTTGCAGAGTACGTTTCATATCTTTCCTGCAGTTTTGAGGCGGTCCTTTCGCTGTGTGTAACATCTCATCACGATATTGTAGTCAGCTGGCTTTTCTGGCGTTTTTCTCCCACTCGTTCATGCCTTGTGCACAGGTCTTCTCTAGGACATGATACTCTCTGAACCTGTGTTTTCCTGAATTTAAGTCCAAAGCAGGCTGAGGCAGGAGGTCATTTAGGTGTAAAAAGAGACTAAGAAGTAGTTAGGAAGTCACCAGGTGGCTACCATGTTGCCCAGATTTATATCCACCATGGTATAACATCTGTCTCCATGTGGATCTGCCTTTTTCCTTAACTGCTTAGAAGGAGTGAAATTTTTGCAGCCTAGAGGCTCAGTGGTAGGTCCCAGACGCCCAGAGAGCTCGTAACAGGGTGTGGAAAGAGACCTCTGCCTCCCCTCTACCCCACCCTGTGCGGGTGTTTTGTGTTGTGTTGTTTTTGTTTGGGGCCATCCGGACATGCCTACTGTTTGGTTGTAGATATTTTAGGGATGTAACAGTTCAGGGACATGATACACTTTGAATTTTCAGGGTAATTTATGCAGATGCCAGTGAATAATAAGTGAAATCACGGAATGGAAAGTTTATTAAATTTAATGTTTATCTTTGGCGTCTAGCAGAAATAGCATGGACTTGGAGACTTTCTGAGCAGTAAGTGACTTCAGAGATCATTTGGACAGTGGTTTGGGGGCACTTCAGAGGACACTGAGTCAGCTGAGGGGAGGCCCTGACCTCTTTCAACCAGAGCTCCACCTTATTAAGGGTAAGATTCTCTTTGCCTCTTTGGGAAGAAATAGATATCTGACTTCTATGCTTTCATTCAGTAAATATTTATCAGTCACTTCTGTGAGCCAGGGAGGCACTGTTCTAGGCACAGAGGATGCTGCAATGAGTAAAAGAAATAGATTTCTGCTCTCACAGGGTGTGTATTCTAGCAGGAATGAGGACGTGCTGTAAGTTATAAACAGATGCATAGTGTGTTGAGGAGTAGCAAGATTTTTAAAAGCAGAATAGGGATGTGATAGAATCTGATACGTGGGTGCAGATGTGCACTTTTATAGAGGTGGTTTAGGTGAGGCCTCTTTGAGGTGGAGGTATTTGAGCAGAAGCCTGGAGGAAATGAGGGAGCAAGCAGTGCGAATAGTCAGGAACTGAGCCCTCAAGGGGAGGGAAGAGTAAGGGTGAACGGTTTGAGGAAGGAGTGGCTTGGTTTGTAAGTAACTTCAGGTGGCAGAATGGAGTGGGTGAGGAGGAGAGAGGCAGCTCTGGGGGGGCGGGGGCACCTGTAGGAACTTAGACTTTTAAACCCACGTGATTTTTTTGAAAACAGTTGAGAACTGGGAGTTCCCTTGTGGTGCAGTGGGCGAAGGATCCAGTGTTGTCACTGCAGTGGCTCAGGTCACTGCTGTGGCCTGGGTTTGATCCCTGGCTTCGAAACTTCCGTATGTGCAGGGTGTGGCCCACAAACACATAAAAACAGCTGAGAACTGTCCAAAGCCCTCATTTCCCAGCTGATAAAAATCTTTGAACGTCTCCAAGATCACCCAGCTGATGTTAAAACAAGACTGGATTTAAAACTCACATGTTGGCGTTCCCTTAAGGTGCAGCGGGTTAAGGATTTGGCATTGTCACTGCTGGTGCTTGGGTTGCTGCTGTGGTGTGGGTTCAATCCCTGGGAACTTCCCCATGCCATGGGTGCAGCCCCAAACAAACCAAAAAACACTCACTTGTAAATTCCCTCACGGGAGCCTCCCATTGTACCTCGCTGCCACTACTCTCCACCTTAGGAGCTATTGGACGTCTTTTGGAGACCAGAAGATTTGTGCCTCCTCTCCTGTTCTTATGGATGTGGTTCTCCCAAAAGACAGCTTTCAGGAATATACAGAATTCCAGGGCTCAGTCACCACAAATTGGAAACTAGCCCTATTTTTCAGGGCAGAATTCATCACCATTTGGGTAATAATTTTAATGACAACAGCAACAACAGTGGGAATGTGGGCTGGCATTACCGAGCGCTCAGTACGTGTGATGGCTGTGGGACCCGGACCTTATCACAGTTCCACGTCACCACATCCCAGTGAAGCAGGGAGCATCATTAGCCTCATTTTAGAGATGCTGAAACTGAGGTTCAGAGACGTTAAAGAACTTCCCAGCGGTCGTGTAGAGCCAGAATCTGAGTCCAGAATGTCTGATTTCAGGGCCTACACTGCCTCCCTGATGAAGAGGAGGCAGGTGGACTTGTTTTTGGGTCAGCTTTCTTTGGAATAAGCTCTCCCTACCCCCATTTTAATAGGATGGCTCTAGAGCTGAGCCCCGGGAGTAACACTTGTCTTGTCACAACTCACTTCAGTGTTTGATTATATAAAGGATTTCACTGCTGTTCTGGCTTTGTCCTGGCAACTCTGCTGAATCTAGGTGGCTTGTTGGTTAAACAGATACCTTTTGGTCTTTCTACACTGAATTTGACTGGGGCATTTTTATACTGTGAAGTCTGCTACAGAATTCAGGCCCGTGTTTTCAAGTCAGCAGACCCAGTTGAATTAGTATTGATTATTTTTTTCTCCCCAGTGGAGTAAAAGCCATCCCCCCACCTCAGTGCCCCAGATATCACCAGTACCACCAATACCACCACCACCAATACTCCTTAGTGTATAAAATCAGGTTTTTAGTACCTGTGCTTTTTGAGGACCAATATGTGGTGAGCTTGCTTTAAAATATATTTTTAGTACCTGTGCTTTTTGAGGACCAATATATGGTGAGCTTGCGTTAAAATATATTTGTGTAAAAAATGTGTGTATGTAGGTATATAGGACTATGAAATATTTTATAAATATGGAATAATATAAAGTATAACGTAACCAGTACCCTTGGACCCACCACCAGCTTTAACAAACCTTAGCACTTTACCACACCTTTGAAAAATTGGGCTATTTTTAGTGTGTATTGTCTGAGGAGGAAGCTAGTCAGCTGTAAGCCTTCGCTGCACATCAGAATCCCCTGGGGAACTTCAAAAAAGTCCCCGCACCCAAGGGAGGGTGGAGGGAGCCCCCACTCTATCATCAGAACTTTTAAAAGCTCCCAGGGGGTTGTGTTGTGCAGTCTGGGTAGAGACCCTCAGTCTGAAGGAGGGCGTGTCAGTTCTCCTTCACTGTGTTTTCTCAGGTGCCCGGGACCAAGCCACGTGTTCAGGGAACTGCACGCCTTGCCTTTATTTTTCATTTTCTCTATAGAAGCTATTCATGTGGTCTGCTCCCCAAGATTGTAAAGGGTAATAATCCAGGGGCACTCCTAATGCTGTCTTCCTTCCCCTATAACTGAAAAAAGCTGGGGATACATTTCCATGTTGGTTACAGAGCTTTTGAGAGAGCAGGAAGGAGACATTAGGGAGGGGACTGAGATATTCTAAGGTGTTGGGAGCTTCTGTTGGAAGTGTTTGGGAGGAGCTGAAAGTTGATACACAGTTACCTTAAAGGTCAGTGGAGACACAGGGTTTCAATCCCAAACCTGGAATTGCATGTTGTTGGGGGGCAGTTGTGGGCTTTCTTGGCCTGAATCACAGTTTTATCAGTAAGATGTGCGGTAAAATATGTGTGACCACCAGAGGGGCCAGTTCTCTGTGGATACGTCTGGGAGTGTGATACCTTTTGGAAGTACTGTCAAGTCTTGATGAGGTAGGTCCTGATTATGACCCATGGGCCTTAGTTCCCTTGGCACCCACACCTCTTCTGCCTACTCCTCCAGTTCAGTAAATGGTTACTGAGGTTCTTCTCTGTGCAGACTCTGTTCTAGGCATTGTGGCTAACAGAGCCCCTGGCTAACAGAGAAAAAGATATGTTGGGGCTGTAATCTTCTCCTAGAAAACAAGAGGAACTGTTCGGCAAAGTGGTTTTGCCTCATTTTGCTTAAATTAAGATTTTTGGTTCTGAAGATTTTGATTCCAAAGGCTTTCGTGAATGTCTTTCTCTAGGAGAGGTTAAGCATTGGGGCATTAACGTTTGCAGGGACTTTGGGAATGAGTTGAATTGTATTTTATTAGTTATCAGCTTCACACGATGAGAATGAAAGAGATGTACAGCTGAAGGTTCAAGCTTAGAGAAGATGCTGGAGAAATAATGATACTTGATTTTCTTTCTGCCGCAAGTAGAGTCCCCTAATCCACCTGCATGCTCATAAATTTGAGGGAAAGGAAAACAGAAAAGGAAAGTTTATTTCCAGGGCTCTCTCTTGGGCCAGGCTATCAGGTGACTTTTGCTGGGAAGACTTAATCAGAAGTGAAGCTTCAATCTGTCACAGTCTTCCCAGCAGCCAGGGAATCGGGCCCCGACGAATACTCCTGGATCCCTGAAAAGAGAGAATGCACTAGAGATGATGTTTGGAGTCCGTTAAAATAGATCGTGAGAAGAAAGTGTCACGTTTGAGGGAAAAAGTACTGAAAAACAAAATCGTACAGCTTTTGGGTTCCATAGAAGGAGAAAACAACATTGTCTTGTGGCTCGTCATTATCATCATCACCAGACAGGGTTGCTGATGAAAGAGGGCAGAGTAAATTCCATCCTGTCAGGACCTCTTTATACCTGGGAGCTCTTTAAAAGATTAATCTAAAAGAGTAAGAAAGCCAGTATGTGTTGTTTTCATCAGCTTTTGGGTTGCTCAGACTTTGACTAGAGCATGTGAGGGGAAGGGGTGGCTGTGGGAATGAGATTTTGTTGTTGCTGTTTGAAGGATGAAACGATTTCTCTTTGCTTTCTCGCTTCGGCTTTCCTGGTGGGTTTAGACATCTGTGGGTCCTTGGGGAATGTGTGTGCAGGTGGATAGAGATTCCAGTACTTGTGTACCTGCCCAAACCTGACAGGTTTGGGAATAAGCGCAGGGGCTGCTCAGGGTTCATGGACGTGAACTGGTGTTATGCACCAAAACTCATGTAGAGATACATGATGTTTTTGTTTCTCCTTTGATTAGAAAGGACATGAAGGTACTTAATTCTTTGTCAACTTTATCTCCACCATTAGCTCGGTATTGATGTATTCCATAATTATAATGAGAACTAGCATTTACTGAGTGCTTGCCATGTGCCCAGTATTGCTCTAATTGCTGAAATCAATTCATGTATTCCTCACCAGAGGTCCTGTGAGGTAGGTGCTGCTGTGATCCCTACTGTGTAGGAGCAGAAACAGCCACCGAGGAGTTTACACCCAAGGTCACCTAAGTGGCAAATCCCATACATTCTGGCCTCAAGGTCTGACTTGAGCCTCTGCACCATAGAAATAAATCAGTGCTAAGGAGTTTTATTCTGATATTTTAAGAGGGCTTTTGACCCTTTTCTTCCTTCCTTTCCCTTCCTTCCTTCCTCTCTCTTTCTTTCTTCCTCTCTTTCTTTCTCGTTCTTTCTTTCCTTGGTTCGTTCTTTCTTTCTTTCGTTCGTTCGTTCGTTCTCTCTCTCTCTCTCTCTCTCTCTGTAGTTCGACCCTTTCTTGATCTGTCCCCACTTTTCTGTGTGTTTTCAGAGGCGATGACACACTCCTTAGGCTGTCACCTTATTACTGATGAGAAAACAAGAGACCTAGAAAATTATGTAACTGTTCTTTATGACCTAGTGAGATAGTAATAGGACAGCCATGTGGAACCCAGGTTTCCTGATATATATAGGTCACTGTACCTTATTGCTTCCATTAACATTTTTTAATGGAACTAAAAATTTATAAATTTAATGTGTCACTCTTATGGAGGAACTAAATTAAAATAGCTCAGGACTGTGTGATTTTTGCCTTAGGGAGGAGGGTGGTGGGTATTTTAGAAACTAAATTTGCCTGTGGGGTTAGCTGACTTACTCTTGAGGACATCTTTCTCATCTTCAGTAGGTTTACTTAAAAGTGGAAAAGTATTTAGAGGAAATACAAGAGCCATCCTCAAACTTGGGTTTTGCATGATTTGAACATTCCTGGAAGGGCAAATGGTATTTTTTTTTTTTTTTAGATTTAAATTGGTTTTGTGTTCCATTGGAGGTTAACGTTAAAAAGACCAGAAAAGGGGGGGGGGGGAAGGGCCTAAATGCAAGTCTTCTTTAGCTACATTTCCTGGTCTGGCAAATAAGACTTTAAAAGAGGGTGGAAAAAACTACCTTGATACTTGGTGTTTGGCTTTTTGTTTTTGTTTGTTTTTTCTTTTGGTCTTGTGATTCCTTTTGTTGTAACCTCTTTCCTTGGCTAATGCTTTGTTTAAAAACAAGTGCTCTGGTATTCTAAAACAAATTATCCAGCAGGCTCCCTGATTGTGCTCTCAGATAAAAGACCCCAGGGTAGTGCTCTTTCCATCTTTGAATTGCAGTTGCCTATGCATGCCCAAAAGCAAAATTGTTGATGGCAGAGCTTCCAACCCAGATTAATGTGGTTATCTAAAAGTACAAAATATAAATTTGAAAAGGGAAATGTGGATTGGGTTTAACCCTTCAAAGACCCCTAGTGGGAATTTGCTCTAATGGATAGTAGAGTTTTGTCTGAGCTGAAGAACTGTGGGCTCCAATTTGTCTTTGAGTTTTTTTTACTAATGGATTTTGGTTGTGTCACTAAAATCTAAACTCTCAACGACACAATAATGATAATGAGAATAGGGGCAGATTCCCAGACTGAGCTGTGGAAAAAACACATGTTCAGATTTTGCCAGTGACCCTGAATTCTATGTGGCCACACACTAGTAATTTGATTTCACAGTTTCTATTCTTAAATTTGCAGGATGAGGTTCCCAGTCGGAGTCACTTACTGATTATAACATATCAGCTTCCTTTTTGGGGAAATATTGTAATTGTGAGAAAAAATATTTATGAAAGCTTTAGCCAAGTGTTTTTTTTTTTTTTTGTATTTGGTAAGAGCAAGCACCCTTTCAGTTATCAAAGCTTCTGCAAAACTTCTCCAAATAATTGCACTTTGTCACCCACGTTGGTTCAGAAAATCTGGATTGGATGGTTTCCGATGGTTGCAATTTACAAGTTATTCTTGCCTTGTATCATGATGGTTTCCAAATCCATTTGCACATCTGTACCCCCAGGGTAGCTTGTTAAACTTACAGATTCTTGGGCCTTCTCCCTGAGCTCCTAAAAGTTAATCCCTGCTGTGTGGCTCTGGTACATTTGTATTTTTGCAGGCTTCCTAGGAATTCGTTTATACCAAGCCCCCTGGTACATAACTTTCGGAATCACTATTTTAGCAAATATTCTTCGGAGTTTCCGTGGGGGGCGCAGTGGTAATGAACCCGCATAGTATCCATCAGGACTTGGGTTTGATCCCTGACCTTGCTCAGTGGGTTAAGGATCCCACGTTGCCATTAGCTGTGGTGTAGGTGGGTCGCAGATATGGCTGTGGCTGTGGTAGAGACCAGTAGCTACAGCTCCGATTTGATCCCTGGCCTGTGAACTTCCATATGCCAAGGGTGTGGCCATAAAATAAAATAAAATATTCTTGAGTCATTTCTTGGGGTGGCAGGTAATGGTGGTGGCTTAAAATAATTTTTATGTTACCAAACCCTTTCTGAAAATACATTCATGTGTGCTTGGTTTTAAAACTGTACATTTTATGAAACGGAATATATATCCTGTAGTGAGTGTAGTGTACAGTTCAGTGAATTCTCACAGAGTGAGCACCCAAGTAGCCAGGACCCAGGTGAGGAAATACAACATGGCACAGAATGTCTGATTTGTATTCCATTCCTCAGTTTTCCTCTTCTACCCCTTCCCCTCAGATCCTAAGAAATTCAGAGTGTAAGTAAAGGTGGCTAAGGCAGTACAATGAGATCGAAGTGTAAAAAGCATTCTGCCTTCCTGTACTGGGGACAGCTTAATCATTCTCTTTTCTGTGAGGTTTGGGGGCATGTTGAGTTGGTATTGTTCATCTGTGTTTTTGATTTAGCCTTAAATCAGTTCCTGACAGGGACTGTGTATGGATGTTCACAACATACATCAAGTTTAAGCTCAAAGATCTATCTTTTCTGAAATGGAATTCACTGAAAATATTCTCACGATAGTTTTGAAACATGTGTAAGGACAGATTATCAGCCCTGGCATTTATGACTTTGGTAAACAAATGAGTCTTGTCATTACTGCCAGGGTAGCCTAGTAAACATGTCTGCCGATGTCTTTATCTCAGTACATGAGAAAAGGTAGCTTCTTGCTTAAGGAAAATAAACCAAGTTCTGCCCTCTCTCTCCTCTGATCCATTCCATCAGGAGCATTTAAAGCCACAAGGGGGGAGTTCCCGTCGTGGCACAGTGGTTAACGAATCCGACTAGGAACCATGAGGTTGCGGGTTTGGTCCCTGCCCTTGCTCAGTGGGTTGATGATCCGGCGTTGCCGTGAGCTGTGGTGTAGGTTGCAGACTCGGCTTGGATCCCGAGTTGCTGTGGCTCTGGCGTAGGCCGGTGGCTACAGCTCCAATTCAACCCCTGGCCTGGGAACCTCCATATGCCGCGGGAGCGGCCCAAGAAATGGCAAAAAGACCAAAAAAGACAAAAAAAAAAAAAGCCACAAGGTAATGAGGTTTCCCTGAGCTTTTCTCCCCTATTTGTTTCCTTTTTCTTTGGACACTGAAGAATCATTAGAGTCTTAGTGGGAGAAGCCCTAGCTGTATTAAACAGCAGGCTTGTTTGTTTTCTTTGGAAAGAGATGCTTCTGGTAAAGGGACCTGGAGCAACTGTGCTCTGGTGAAGGAAGAGAACGTTGGCGGCTGCATATCTGTATTTCCTGGCAGGCATGTGGGCTCTGGACAGACAACTGCCCGCTTCCCTGCCCCGCCTCACGCTCCTCATCTCCGTTATCTCCAGTCTCAATCAAGCAGGTGACAACACTCCAGCCATCCTGTTCTGAATGGCTTTCCATCTTTCCAAAAGTGCACCAGAGGCTTGTTTTGCTGTTACAGCACACGGATAAAATAAATACTCCTGTGTGCACAGAGAAACTGAAATCTGTTAGGGCACTCTGCAGTTATCTGTCCATTAGTAGGAAAGAAACTATTACCCGTTCCACTCCTTCTCCCCTCCTTTTAATTCTCTCCACCACCAACATTCTTAGAGGTGCAGGTAACAGATAAATTATCTGATCTCTGCTTTCAGGCACCTGTGAGGCAGGAGGGGTGGTGTCATGCTGTTTTTGGTGAGGCATGAGGTTGGGGCAGTGCCCAGGGTGTATGGGTAATAGAAGAACTTAAGTGGTTTAGAAGACTCTTTCTTCCTTTGGAGTTGACCCCTTTGACTCTTAGCAGACATGGATTCAGGAAGGTCAAATTAGCTTGTCTCTCTTTGAGAGGAAATGGCGTTGAAGTAGTTCTGTGTGTCTGGTGTCAGATGTGGAAGCCACAGAGCCTCTGTGAGACGTGGTCCTATTGTGTTTATTTACAAGTTTCCTTTTTTAAGGCGGTGGCCTGAGGGACCCTCATCAGTAGGGCAAGTAGCCATGGTAGACAGTGGAATGACAGGAATTCTAGCCATGGTGGTGCTGGTGGGTTTCCTTTCTTTTTGGGGGTGGGGGTGTGGCTGGTTAGGATGAATGAATGTAAAGAAAAAAACCTGACAGACTTAAAAAGTGTTATTTGTAATCCTTTTCCTGCAAGCTCCCATGCGCCTCTGTAGTAAGAGTGATTTGTGTAGTAAGTGTCAAATGATGAATACTGTCCTTTTCAAACAGGACCTTCAAAGAAGGGTCCCAGACAGGGAGGAAGGGGGACCGAGGAGAAAGACTGAGAATGGGACATAGGAAATTAGGCTTGTGGAGGAAACACTGTGAACATTACTTTGGTGTGAAGGAAGTGTCGTGCAGAGAGAGTGTGACCAAAGGGAGGTGTTGAAATGTTAGCAGCTCCTACGGTCTACCGCCAAGAGGGGCACCCCTTTGACAGAACCGAGATAGGTGTCTTTGTGTAGCTGTGACTTCAAAAAAAAAAAAAAATGTGAGGAGTCTTGTATCTGTGTCGATGGCAGAGACACCTAAGTAGGGAAAACTGTTGGAGTGGGTAAAGTGAAATCTCTTAGTATGTCTTCCAACTGACTGTGGGTAATTAGTTGGAAATGACATTAACCTGAGCTTAATTGTAATTTTGCGCAGTAACAACATACCAGCTGTTCACTGTATTCTTTCCTGGTGGTGCGATTTAATTATTTTTTGCTGTCTTTTAAGCTCTAATTTTTTGGTTGTGTTTTCCTTTAACCCCTCCTTGCTGCCATGTCCACAAACCCCATGGCTTGGTAGTAGTGTCATTTCTGCTGCTTTGGCACCCACGCTGTGCCGAGGGCTTGGGATGCTCTTGGTTTTGCGACTCGTGTTGGCTTTTTAAAATTAGGCCACATTGTAAAGTTACCAAGGTGAATATGGGTGATTGCAAACCTTGTGTTTTGGGCTCCTCCAAAAGGTTTTAGTTTATGATATAAATAATATGGATAATTCCAGGCCCATGAAGGGTGCTCAAAATATCAAGTGAACAAGCCGAAAGAGAAGTTAATTACTGAACAGCGATTGCTCTGATATAACCAATTATTGGATCATTAAATGTTTATTACCTTTTATATGCTCTTTTCCCCCCATAAGGGCAGTTTCTTTTTTTAAGTCATTAAAACAGAAATGGGATTTAAAAAAAATTCTGCTTAAAAAATTTCCACAAGACTGAAGTATTAAAAAGGTCTTGTGTGATCTGACAGCTGAATAGCCTGTTTTTCTTTGGTCTGTTGAATTAGTAATTAATGAAATGTATTGCCTGAGCAGAGAAAATAAGATTAGTTTTGCTTAGAAAGAAAACAAAAGCAAAACATTAACCCCTAAATGCAGGTTCATATTAAAATGCAATATAAGAAGTATAAAAAGAGTGGAACTCCTTGAATGATAAGATCCTCAATGGTTTAACACTCCTTTAATTAATTCATTCATCACTTTCTTGAGCGCCAGTGTTAGGTTTAGAAGGACTGGGGTTATGTAAATACAGAGGGCACAAGGGGCCCCGTCCTCATGGAGACTCTGGGTTAGCAGAGCAGTTAAACCACATGCTTTAGTAACCATTATTGAAATGTCAAAGCGCTGGTGTTAATAGGCACAGGTACCTTGCCGTGGGGCAGGGGTGGTGGTTTTGAAGAGAGAATTGACATTTGGAGGCTGTGGTAGCCTGTGGATTAAGAGCAGGGGGAGGGTGGTTGTGAGCAGAAATCTCACTCTGGGAGGCGATGGTGTCCCGTGAATTAGCCACAGGTTCTCTGGAGCTCCATTACTTGAGTTCACATCCCTGCTTTGCCACTTACCAGCCTCATCTCCTTTGACCTCAGTTTCCTCATCTGCAAAATGGAAAAATAGTACCGCAGGGTTGTTGTGAGGCTTACATGAGTTATGAAGTGCTTACGACAGGGTCTAGCACATATTGAACGTCTTAGGTGGTGATGTCATTTTTGTGGGGGAACAAAACAGAATTCTTAGGGGAAATGGTAATTTAACTGGATGCTGAGGAAAGGGGAAGATGTTTGAGGCATTTCTTGTATTGTCATGCGTAACCACATACTTAATTTATAAAGCCTAGAGTAATGTGTGCTTATATAGCAGCATTGTCAAAAGATTACAAAGGGCATTTACAACCATTTATTCTCAGAACAGCCCTCTGAAGCAAAAAGACTGTTTATGCACATTCTGCTGAGGTGTGAAAGGCTGCAGAGAGCAGACACTGCCTTTGACTGTTCTTTAATTGAGGTGTGCGTGGAGTCTGGGTTTATGTGGGTACATTAGGCCAGTTGAGAAAGGGAACTTTTTAATTATTGTTTGTTTAAAAAAATTGTTTTTTGAGGAACAACTGTGTTGTAAATACATGATAAAGATGTTTTCTGTAGTCTATAGCAATAGCGAAACTTGTTTATTCCTCTAAGTACCAGACAGTTGAATTTAGAGGGAGGTTATAATAGTGACGATTGTAATGAATATTTGCTGAGCACTTAATGTGTTCCAGGCACTGTTACTTGTCACAACTCTGAGCTGGTTATTCTTTTTATTCCCATTTTACGGATGAGGAAGCTGAGACACTGAGCTGTTCAGTCGTCTCCCTGAAGTCCTGTAGCAGTGTAGATCTAGGGCCCAAGCTCTTACATTTGCTTTAAGTTGTGTAAACCATTTCATTTTGTTTTGTGTGTTTTACAATGGCTCATTTGAGAAAAGTCTGTTTAACTCCATTTATAAGGAGAGGCGGACCGTTTTGAGAAGCTAATGGGGCATCATGGTGAGCTTCGTTTGGACTGAAAATTTGGAGGTGGTTATTCAATGCTTTTGCACTGTTCCAAGCAAGGCACTTTAGTTTTGGGCCTTGGGATCTATAAAATGAGAAGATGACATTCTCTCTCATGGTGTTAGAGTGTTAAACAGTGTTAGAGTTTGGAGGAAAATTTGAGTGTGTACCACTCTTTGAGTCGTCCCAATTCTTGTGTCGTTTGAACCCAGACTTAGGTGTGACTCTTGTGCCCTCTACTTAGATGTGTCAGTTTATCTCACTTGTCTGAACATATCTTATTATTTTGTAAGACGGCACTCTAGTTCTCTTCTGCTCAGTAATGTAATAACGTTGTCAGGTAATAATATACCTAGCTCTCAATCTCCAGTATGACGGTGGGATTCTTATTAGTTGGTATAAAATCAGGGGTCACATAGGAAACTGGGTCTGGGCTGTTACTCCAGCCTTTTGACTCCCCTGGGTCTCGTTCTCTCCTGCATACATGCCATGTTGCTGGGGGTGAGGAAAATATTATCATACTGAGATGTGCCCTAACTTAATAGAAACTACAGTCTTGGTTCTTTCTTGAGACTCATCAGGTTGTTATCTTTGAGGAATGTCGTGACTCCAGTAAGGAATTTCTTGTTTTCGTGACCTCTGGCCATGGATAGCAGACTGAGCAACACGAGGGCAGGGGGCTAGGATACCTGGCACACAGGCCGGGGTCCAGCACCATTTTTTATATGGAGGAAGGAAGGAAATGAACAGTCTCATTGATCTGTAGAAAATAGGAATGAGAAGGTGACCAGGATTTTTAAAATTTTACTTCTGTAGGAAAGAGGAAATTGAGGCACCTGATTGCTCGGGCAGGTTAAGCCTAGTCTCCTAATCATCCAGTGAACAATAATAAGTCATACCCTTGAAGGTGTTGCATGGCAGTGCCCTTCTGTTAAAAGCTATTTTTATTGTGGAAAAAAAAAATTACCCAGGTCAAGAAGTTCTTCTAAACTAAAGCATATCCATTCCTATTTTGCGGTTTTTCTGTGGCATCAAAACTTGTCAGGAAGGTTTAGCAAAGCTGTGCTTCTAATGATGTGGAGATCTCACCGGCAGCTGTGCTAAACCTCTTGATGTAAACTAGCCACGAGTAAACGTCTGGTTGTGAATCATAGCATGACCTTTCAGGGAAAACCAAACAAACAAACCACCAAACACACTAATCAGATTTTTTTTTAGTATCAGGATTGTAAACTCTGACACTCAGCGGTTGGCCAGGCCCACTTGGAGCAGTTGAGACAACTTCCTTTCTCTGTTTCTGTTTGTGCAACACATGGTTGTATATTACCTTCAAATGCATATTAGGTTAAAAAAAATTAAAGCATTCTTCCACTGAGTTAAGGCATATCCTTGATTTCCTAATCATCATGGAACTTTATATAAATACAGATTACTAGGTGTCACTCAAAGACCTGCTGAATCTGCATCTCTCAGAGGGTGGGCCCCAGGAGGCTCTTCTGAAGAATACCCAGTGATTGTATGATAACCAGATTTGGAAACCACTAAAAAAACTCTGATATTGTATTTTTCATCCATCCATCTATTCTTAGCTATTTATCCATGTCTTGAGTAGATGAGAATTAGTTACTCATGGGGCAATGGTTATCTTAAGAATTGAGCGTAAAAACCAGAATGAGAACATAATCCCTGCCCCATGGGGTTCACAGTCTGGCTTACAAGTTTTTAACTTTCTGCTGAGCTTTTAAAGGGTTCAAAAATGTCCCAGAAGTCTTGGGCAGAAGATTTTGTGTACACACGTTTTTCTTGCTTTCATCAGATTCTCTAAGGGGTCAGTGACCCATAAAAGGTTAAGAACCAAGGTCTAGCACTTGTACAGCTGTTCTGAAAACAGTGGCAGAGGGCAGCATTTCTGTTGCCACCTACAATGTTGTTGACCTTTTGAGAGGCAATAGCAGTTTGAGAATTGCACCTGTTTTCTGCCCCATTTAAAATATTTAAAAAGAAGAGAAAATAGTGTAACACTTAGGTCATGGTCAGAACAAGATGAAGGGATATAGAAAGGAGCTATTTGGTGAACTGCCTCACGTTTAATGCCAAGGAGCCACTGACTGTAAAATAGCCAGTGATCAGTCTGATGGGAGAACCTTTTTAACCAGGATGGCAGAGCCAAGGTTCACTCCAATGTTCTTACAGTATGTAATTAGCTGAATTATATATAACAGTTTTCACCCCATGGATGTACATAAAGACTAGCTGTCTTATTTTTGTGGCTTTCAATCCCCAGCATGTCCATTGAATTCCTTAATTCCAAAATAGCTTGACCAGCTGTACTGCTGGCTCATCCTTCCTTAGCTCCTAAAATCCCCAAGTAACACCGTTCATTACAGAACAGAATTAGATATTAGGTCCTTCTTGAACTGCTGTATAAGTTTTACTTAGCATAACACTAAAACCCCTTATGGTGGAATATTCTTATCCCTAAGGATGACTTTGTAATTCGCTTTTAATTAAGGTTCTTCTCTTCTCTTTTTTGTGACTTCATATGTTTCGTTGGGGAACAAAAGTTCTTCAAATAGTGTAGCTCTGGTGATGCTACGTTTGAGGGTTGGATAGATTTGGAAGAAGAGGACAGTCAATGGAATTAAATGTTATTAATGGGTAAAATTCCTTGTCCATTTATTTGGGTGTTATTCTTTTGGGGCTCGGAGGGAGCTAGAGCCTACGTCACTGTCACTGACATCTTAAGTCTTTTGTGGCTGTTCACATGTCGATGTCAGATGTATCACTTATTTTGAGCTTGTGTATGTGCTGTTTTGCATTATTCATTATTCTTTTAAAAATGGTGACTATTTTATCTGAGTAGATTTTAACTTACTGGGTGGTGATTTGGTGCTCTGGGTCTTTATAGTCTTGCCATGATTTAGCATCCTGGGTACATAATAGACCCTCAGTAAATATTTGATAATTGGGTGTGTTGATTACCTTCGGGTCTTGGATCCCCAAGAGACCAAAAGATGGGCTAAATCTGAAATTCGAACTTGACGTATGCTTTGAAAGGTGGGAATATAGAAATGGATTGTCAGGTCTGTCCCCGTAGGCTTAGGGCTTATGTCATATTCTTTTATTATTACTTTTTATGTTCGTATAGAGCTGAATCAGTTCATATTCTGTAGTTCTTTAAAACTTTGATTCCACAAAGAGAATTTTGTGGTAGACCCACAGCACTTTTCATTTAAATAGTAAATGAGGTGAAACTTGAGAGTTTTTTTTTTCTTTTTTTTTGTCTTTTTACTATTTCTTGGGCTGCTCCCGCGGCATATGGAGGTTCCCAGGCTAGGGGTCGAATCGGAGCTGTAGCCACCGGCCTACGCCAGAGCCACAGCAACGCGGGATCCGAGCCGCGTCTGCAACCTACACCACAGCTCACGGCAACGCCGGATCGTTAACCCACTGAGCAAGGGCAGGGACCGAACCCGCAACCTCATGGTTCCTAGTTGGATTCGTTAACCACTGCGCCACGACGGGAACTCCGAGAGTTTTTTTTTTTAAATGAGTTGTTTTTAAAAAGAAAGATTGCACCACAGACTTGATCACTAAAGGATATATGTTAATCAAATAGATATCACCCTTAATCTGTCCTAATCAAGTGCAGTTTTATCAACCGTATTGGGTAGATGGAATATTGAAGGCTTTGAATGAACAGGTGACTGTCATCAGTCATCTCAAAACTCAAGATTTGTAGGCTTGAGGGAGAGGGGTGAGGACTGGGAAGGGGTTTGTCTCAGACCATACTATGTGAGAAGAGAATCTGGGAATGTTCCTTCTGTAGAAGAGGTGGTTCCGGGTGATACACGGTGGCCACCTTAAAGTACTTCTAGGGATGATTTCAGGAAGAGGGATTTGGATCCACGTGGTCGTTGCCACTCCCTTTGGAGCTACAATTTGGCATTCTGTATGAAAAGAATAGTTTTCTTTTTCTTTTCTTTTTGTCTTTTTAGGGATGTACCTGCGGTATAAGGAGGTTCCCAGGCTAGGGGTAGAATTGGAGCTGTAGCTGCTGGCCTATGTCACAGCCACAGCCATGCCTGCGACCTACACCACAGCTCATGGCAACGCCGGATTCTTGACTCACTGAGCGAGGCCAGGGATCAAACCTGCAACCTCACAGTTATTAGTCGGGCTCGTTAACCGCTGAGCCATGATGGGAACTCCAAGAATAGATTTCTAATAGTGAAGGTCTTGAATTTAGTTGTTGAAGGTGTACACAGAGGATCACTTCTCACTCACCTGGATTATTGTAGTGGAGGGTTAGCGCCAGGAATTCGTGACCTTTGAGGTCTCCCCATCCAGAGGGACTATGATTATATGATTTTCTAGCCAAAGTGTTCTGAGTAGATCTAGTACTGGTTTGAAGTCCAGGTCTGTTCCTTGTAAATTCTTTTCCTCCCTCCTTGCCTTCCTTATCCCCAGAGTTCAAAGTATAGTGATGAATGGGTACTTTTTATTTTATTTTATTTTGGCCACAAGGTGCAGCAGCTTGATGTGGGATCTCAGTTCCCAGACCGGGGATAGAACCGGAGCTGCATCGGTGAAAGTGCTGAGCCCTAACCACTAGACCACTAGGGAACTCCTAAGTTCTTTTCCTTTTTATTTTTTTTTGTCTTTTTTTGTCTTTTTTGTTGTTGTTGTTGTTATTTCTTGGGCCGCTCCTGCGGCATATGGAGGTTCCCAGGCTAGGGGTTGAATCGGAGCTGTAGCCACCAGCCTATGCCAGAGCCACAGCAACGCAGGATCCGAGCCGCGTCTGCAACCTACACCACAGCTCATGGCAACGCCAGATCGTTAACCCACTGAGCAAGGGCAGGGATCGAACCCGCAACCTCATGGTTCCTAGTCGGATTCGTTAACCACTGGGCCACGACGGGAACTCCTTCTTTCCCTTTTTAAAGAACTTGGTCTTGGATGATGTTTACTTAGTATTTAATCTCATGGCCATCATGTTTATTGAATTGGAACAAAGCCAAGTTTATCAAGTCCTCCTGCTATCTAGGTTTCTTCCTCATATTCTGGGCTCTTAAAGTCATTTAAAAGTATCGTCTTGGCCTTTTCCTTATTGCCTGTGTGTTTACAGATCAAAAATGTGAATTAAGCTTGGTCATTTAGAATATACAAGTTTTCATTTCAAGTCACTGAAGTGACATCTTTAGGGAAGATGATCATACTTTACTTACCATAGAGCTCCCCCACCTCTTTCCCTAAAAAAAAAAAAAAAAAAAGCTACCCATTTTGAGTCTGAAAAGCTATTTTGTGATATCTGAACATGTGCCCGAGAGTAATAATATAGTCTCTAGTTAAACACAGACCAGTACTTGGTGTGAAGCATCATTATAGTAAATGGCTACTTTATAAAAATTGGTTTTGGGGGACAAAAAGCAGGGGGTGGAGGTGTGCAGGTGGGGTCCGTCTTGCCAGGAAAGCTGAAATGAATTCTTCAGCCCTGAAGTACCAGAGGGCACTGAGGATTAATGTTCTGGCCCTAATTCAGCAGCCCGTCTCTTTAGACACTTGGCTCTGATTCTTTCGTCTCAGAACTGAAGTCTTAAGGATTAAGAGGAGAGAGAATGGAAATGCATCATTTTCTCTGCCAAAGGAGGTACTTAAACTGGGAAAGGAGGAGGGGACGTTAACAAATCAAGCCTTGGCAAGGAAATCTGTCATGAATCAGCAATGACTTGGAAAGGCTCTGTCGCTGTATTTTACAAAACTAAACATTTTGCCACTACCAACATTTGCCTCTTGCTTACCTTTAAGATCAGCTTCAGGTTGCTCTGTGGAGGAAATGAATTCCTTTTTTTGCCCATTTTGACAACATTAGGTAATTAATTTACAACTAGCTCAATTAGACTCCGGCCCATACAGTGTGTGAGTGGCCTTTTAAAGAGCCTTTGTTTTGACGCTAATTGAACTGGTTGTAGCAGAGACAGCCAAACAATTTACATTTATCTTTGGCAGGATGCAGGGGCTCTCCCTTGGTATGGACAGCTGCATATTCTTTCCTTCTACCTAGTGTGATACTAAAATGCTGTGTGCTTATTTTAATTTTCTAATTTAGAAAACTTTGAACGTGACGAAAGCCACACATATTATTGTGGACCATTTTTAGATTTAGATACATGAACAAGAAAGAAGATAAAGATCACGCAGTCTTACTGCCTGCCACCGAGAACCATTCGTAACCTGGTATTTGTCTTTCTAAACTTTTACCCTTTATAAGGGAATGCATGCGTCTGTATGTATAAATTCTTATATGGTGTAAATATGAGACCATAGAAACTGACTTATCATCCTTGTTTTTCCTACCTAATAAGTTGGTTTTTCATAAAATGTTGTTGTAGAGCATTGTAGATGGTTGCATGGTATTCTGTGGTGTGGAGGAACCAAAAAAATATCCAAGCAATATGTTGTTACTGGATGCTTATGCTCATTTCAGGTTTTGGATGTTATAACCAGCATATATATTCTTGTTACTAAATCCTTGTGAAGTTCTTTATTTATTTGCAGCAGATAAATTCCAGGGTACCGAGTACTTGGACAAGGGCATACATATTTAAAAATTTTTTAATGCATCGTGCCCAGTTGTACTTCTCAAATTTTGCACCATTTGCTTGCAGTATATGAGAGCTTTATTATGCTTATTTTTGGTATTCAAGAGAACAGTATAAAAAGTATTGACTTGGAGGTGGGTTAAATCCTGGTCAGTGATTTTGCTCGTTTCTAAAATTTATGTCAACTTTATAAATCTTCTGTTCCCAGTATCAGGTGAAAGAAGGCAGCTTACCTCGTATGGTACTATGGAATTTGGGGTATTTTAATCATGGTATAGTACTTTCTTTTGAAAATGTGTGGAATAAAGACACCAGTAAGTGCTTCATTAAGACAGAAGTGGTTTGTTTTTCCTCAGGGAATATTTTTAAACAGTATTTTTCATGTGAATAAGGACCAACCTAAGAAGTGGATAGCTTTGCTTAGTATATGAGAAAATATTTATATCTTGATGTGGCAATGCCCATGGATGTGTTGCCTGTCTAATCTATGATTAGAGAAGCAGGATAAACTCTGGCATCTCCATCAAGGGTAGCCTTGGAGAAGCCATTGCAACTCTTTGTCTAAATTTCTGTTATAGTAGTAACTACTACTTTGTTCTGCAGTCTCCTTGCTTGTCTAAACAGCTAGGCTTGAATTTATAACAGCTGATGTCAAGTCTTATTTTCTGTATTTGCCGTGCCTGAATGTTGGCTATGCTTTCAGACAAATAGCAGGTACTCACTGTTGATTGAATGAATAAATGAATAGACAAGATACTCAGGAGGGGTGAAATTAAAGATCTTCCAGGTAATCTGAGGAATCCCACCCCCCCTGGTAATTTTATGGCCAAGAAAACCGAGGCTTGGAAAAATTAAGTGACATCTTGCTTAGGAGCAAGTTAATGATCCAAGTGGAAGTGTGAATTCTCTTATCAGTGTATTTCCCAAATTCTGATGGCACTAGGATTATGTGTTTTTCCCAAGGTGGTGCTTGGTATGATTATATTTAAGATTGATAGTAAAATAGTAAAATTCTCATTTCATATATTACACAGCTTCCCTAACTCTTCTTTTTCTTCACCAGTAAGATCAGAGATCAGCCTCGGTCTTTTAAAAAATTCAACACACTCTTAACAGGACTTAATTTCTTTTTTCCTTTCTTTCTTTAATATTCTCACTTCTCCAGTTTCATTCTCAGTAGACGTTTTAATTTACTCCCAGCAGTATTGCCATCTGGATGTCAAAATGCATTGAATTGACTGCTTATCTGGAGATCCAGTGAAGATTTCACCTGCCCTGGGGGGATTTAGCCAGGAATTGAGGCTGGTAAAGGCCTCCCCCAAGGCCCAGGTGCTGCTGGTCTGCCAGCCTGTACCTTGATTCTTGGATAGGGTGCAGATGTGCCTTGTTTTCCTGTTAGAAAGCAGCTTCTGAATACAGTTTCTGTTTGAAACTTTACGGTTTGCCAGTGCAAAATAATGTCTGCATTAAAAAGTTGATTTTTAGGGTAAACCAGGAGAAAAGGGGAATTAAAGACAATGTTTTTTGCTTCTTTTAAAACAGTTTTTTAAATAATGATTTTTATTTTTTTCCATTATAGTTGCTTTACAGTGTTTTGTCAGTTTTTTACTGTACAGCAAAGTGACCCAGTCACACATACATATATATATATTCTTTTTCTCACTTTATCCTCCATCATGCTCCATCACAAGAGACTAGATATAATTCCTAGTGCGATACAGCAGGATCTCTTTGCTTATCCGTTCCAAAAGTAATAGTTTACATCTATTAACCCTAGATTCCCAGTCCTTCCTACTCTCTCCCCCTTCCCCTTGGAAACCACATCTGTTCTCCAAGAAAGACAGTCTTTCTTTCTTTCTTTTTTTTTTTTTTTTAAAACCTTTCTGTGTTTTAATTTTTTTCCTGTGACTTTAGCCTTTCCCCTTCCTGGTGAATTATTAGAGAGATTTATTAAAATTATCAGCCCTGGAAATTAGACACCATGGTAGTTAGACCAGCATGGGATACTATACTCTTAGGTTCCATAATATTTCATAGTATATCTCCTTATTGTATGTTAAATGAAAGGGAAGTATGATAAAATGTACCTTGAGAGTACTTATCTATTTTATGTCCTGTAACACTCAGTGCTTGATGCAAATGTAGCAGATCTAGACTCAAAAAGGAACAAAGCTGGTTATAGCCCCAGAAGAGGATGGTAAGTTCCTTGTTGATGTCGTAAATTTAGCCAGGTCATGGAATTTGAGACCTATGGGGCCTTTATAATATCTAGTCTAACCCTTTATTTTACATATGGGGAAAGAATTAGCCACTGGTCCAGGGTCATTCAGCAGGTTTGAGAGAGCTGTGATCTGAATCTAGGACTGAGTTGCCCACTCTGCTGTGGTTTTCATTTTCTGATCAGAGTTGAAGTGTTTAGTTGAATCTCTCTTTAAAAGAGCATACTATTTTGTTGTCTTGAAACCTGTTGTGGTACCTTTTGGCACCAAAGGCTACCCTGTTGTTCATTTTTCCTGTTTGCCCAGATCATCCCATGCTTCTCTGAGGGTGGGCTTGGGATATGACTGGAATGAAAGGTGTGTTGTGACAGTGCTTAGAGAATTGTCTCTGATGAAAGGACTCTGCCTTTCTAAGAGAGCAGGGGACAGTTATTTTCATAAAACCATAGACTCTGCTTGAAGAGGAGCCCCACGTGGCTCATGGTCACAGCCCTTGGCAGCTGCCTTTCTGTATTTGCTCTCTCTTGCAGCCTTAGCTATCTGGGAGCTTTTGGTTCCTAATCCTAATTTGTATTCCTAGATTCACTGCATGATCTTGGTCAAACACCTCATCTCTTCAGCCTTGCTTTCCTTTTGGGAGATTAAAGGTGGCTAAAGTGGATGATTGCTAAGGCACCTTCCGAGTCTTGAATAATTATTCTGAAAATGAGTACCTTTTTTTTTTTTGGTCTTTTTGCCATTTCTTGGGCCGGTCCCGCAGCATATGGAGGTTCCCAGGCTCGGGGTCGAATCGGAGCTGTAGCCACCGGCCTACACCACAGCCATAGCAATGTGGGATCCGAGCCGCGTCTGCAACCTACACCACAGCTCATGGCAACGCCCGATCCTTAACCCACTGAGCAAGGTTCCTAGTCGGATTCACTAACCACTGCGCCACGATGGGAACTCCTGAAAATGAGTATCTTTATAGAAGTTTGTCCACATGATCAAATAACTGAATATGTATTTCTAACAGTCCATTTTATTACTGCTTTGATTTGTTTTCTTGGGAATTTGGAAAATCTCTACAGACTTTACTGTGATCAAGCTACTAGCAGTTATTTACAGAACACCCACGAGGTGCTCAGGGGCTATAAAAGAAATCGGGTCCAGCCTCAAGGAGATCAGAAAGACTTCTTTATCTCCCAAGTTAGGGATGGAGGGCATTCTTCTCTTCCAGTGGATTTAAGTGGATGAGTGCAGGGCCTTTGTCCCTCTTTTATAGTCCAGGGCTCAATAAATATTGGTTGTATGAATGAAACAATGAATCCACTTGTCAGCCTTGCTTATATTTACTGAAGATGTCCCACTGAGATTTATTGTTTTCCTCAACCTGTAAATGCTGTTAAACTTGAATAAATTTCCCTGAGAGGATTCCTCACCTTCCAGGAGAAGAAAGAGACCAAGATGTTCTGAGGCTAAATGAAAAAAAAAACAAAACAAAAACCAAACCCATAAATGCTGCATTCCTTTCTTGGAAATTCACTTCAGTGTCAGCATATTGAAAGCATTGAGATGTCTGCCTTAAAATAACTTTGTTTAACCCAGTGTTTCCCAAACTGATTTCAACTCAGAATCTAGACATTCCACTCCTTCAAGGAACAGTTGTTAGTATCCTGCAGAATTCTGACCTGTTAAAGAGAAAGGTTGGTATAGAGAGTTGTAAAATGAAATAAATAGAAGCAGCAACATTAGCTAAGAAAAATGAATTCAACACGGACAGCATGTATGTTAAGTGCTGCTGCTGGCAGCTCGGTGTGAAATCCTAGTAAACCTGTAGGGTGATTTAAAAAAAATTTTTTTTTCCTTTTAAAAATGATTGTCCTTCATTGGAGAATTACAGTGAGGTGATAGATTAAAGGAAGTTGCAAGTGATCTAATAGCTATTTCACAGTTATGGAAGTTAAATCGTGGAGTTTTAACTTGTGTCAAGGGCTGCCCTGCCAGGTACTGCAGGAAAATAATGATGAAAGGAGTCTGTGTCTGCTCCTTCAGGAGCTGGCTGTCCGGTGGAGGAGACAGACATGTAAACAGATTATAGCAATAACGTGCTCAGATGTGTAACGAACAGAAATAGGACAGAGGAAGGAATGGTTTTTTTTTCTCCAGTTTAGAACAGGGTTGCTGTTCATACAATAAGCCAAAACCAAACTACCTGGAGCCCCCCCTGGATTGCTCAGACAAAATTCTTATACATCAGAATTTAAATGACTAGGCTTCTCTATGCTTTCCATGATCCAGCTTAATTGCATCATCTGTAGTCCCCTCCTAGCCTGGTTTATACTTCTGTCATTGGCCTACAATTGTATGTGAATGACTTCAGGGCACAGCAGGGTTGTCTTTGCCCTGTATCTCCAGGGCCCTCGGGTATGGCGTCTGCAGATACCCACAGTGCATACTGGCTGTTTTGTTTAGACTTGGGGCAAGGCATTGGGACTATGGAATTTATATACTTTAAGTACATTCAGTCAATAAAAATGTTTTATGCAAAACATAGACTGGGAAGGTAGTAGTAGTATTGAGAGTATGGCTCCTTCCGATAGCATTTTCCCCCAGAATGCCTAGATGAGACTTAAGTTTAAAAACCAATTTTTGTAGGATCTCAGCAGTTTTGGAGGACCTTTCTCCTACATCCCGTACTTCATCTGGAATATCCTAGAATAAGATCAGTTTGACATTCAATTCCCCATCAATGGTTGTGTTTGAAGCCCAAGGTCAAGGTGTTGATTGATGACATTTCCCTTTAAAGTATCTGTCCATCTGCAGTTTGGGGGCAGAGTGATTCCTAGTATGGTGCAATGGGAATGCCTAAATGAAGTCAGCCTGACTTGCTTTTGAAGTTCATTTTCTTTGTGACCTTGGGCAAGTTACTTAACCTTCTAATAACTGAGGAAGTTCGACCAGAATTAGCACAGATGCTTCTAATGCTGACATTCTGTGATTCTCTGGGGAGGATTCACTTTCATGAAAGGTTTAAAAGTGGATGAATTTTTAGGTTAAATGGCTTTGTTCATTTACTTTTTCCCCCCACTTAACCCATATAGGCTCAAGACTGTCATGCAATACCATATTACCTGGAACTCTCAAAGGCTGTGATTTTGATCCTATTTTTTATCCTAAGGGGAAGGAAGAAAAATGACAGTAGAGCAAACTTGTCTAAATCCATGAATCAGGAAAAAGTCATCCCATTTTTCTACATATACAGTATATTCAGTGGGTGCTGCAAAGTCTTAACTGAAAAGGAAGTTGGTTGCATTTGCTATCCTAAATCTAGGAAGAATTATAGTTGATGGATAGGTCTTAAGTATTTTCATCTAGAGTTAAGAAGTTGCCTTGGGTGGAAAGGCCTTATGTAGAGGCAGTTGGCTTCCAGCTTTATGATGAAGGTGCTGGGTGTACTTGGATTTGTCACTGAACCTTTCTGAATTTCAGTGTCCACAATGGTTTAGATTTGATATCATTCTAAGTAATTAACAGCTCTGTGATTAGAAAATTCTAGGCATTTATTTCAGACTCTTTCCTGCTCATTTCCTTGAAAGTAACACTATCTCCATCTCCTCCTTGACATAATCCTGGTCAGTTGTTGATTTGTGAGGGAGAGGAGTATTTTAAAACACTTTAAACGGTACATTCAAAATTATATTAGTGACTTTGCTATATAGTAGAAAATTGACAGAACGCTGTAAACCAGGTATAATGGAAAAAAATAGAAGCTGTTTAAAAAATAACAAAATAAAATAAATTAAAAAATTATATTAGTTACCTATTGCTATGTAACAGTATTATCACAAATACTTTTTTTTGTGGCTTAAAGTAACATATATTTATTATTAACCTCACAGTTTCTGTGGGTCAGGAGTCTGGGCACAGCTTAAGCTGAGTCCTTTGTAAGGCTGCAGTCAAGGTGTTACCCAGGGCTGGAGTCTCATCTGGATGTTTGCTGGGGAAGGATCTACTACCAAGCTTGCTTGGGTTGTTGGTGGAATTCATTTCCTTACAGCTGTAGGACTGCAGGTCTTATTTTCCTGTTGGCTTAGGGCCCCCTCTGCTTCTAGAGGCTACCCAGAGTTCTTGTTGTGTGAGATTCCCCCCCACATGGCTGCTTGCTTCCTCATAGCCAACAGGAGAGAGAACGAGGTAGATGCTACCATTTTTGTAATGTGATCACATGATCATGTACACATATCTGTGTACCTCTGTCACCTTTGCTGCATCTTATAGGTTAGAAGCAAGTCATAGGTCCCTCTCACACTCAAGGAGAGAGGCTTGTCCTAGTGGGCATGTTCACCAGGAGGTGAGCCACACAGATAAGAGACAGAAACTATATTTAAACATTCGTGCTTGTATTTTCTTACAGATCTGTATTTAAATGTCTTCATAGTCGAGTCTCAGTACACATTCATTGAGTAAGAATCTTGTTTAGTTAAAGCTGAGCCCCACCATGTTATAGGACTATGCCCGAGTCCACAGATATTGGTAAAGGCAGAGTTTGAGGCCTTTTAATTCTTCCGCCTCCCGGCACAACACAACATCTGGAGCGGCTAGGTGCTGAGTGTCTATTGAAAGATTATACAGCATTGAATTAATTTGAAAAAGATCTCTGTCATAGCCTGAATTATGTCTCCCTCCCCCAGATTTGTATGTTGAAGCCCTAACCCCTAATGGGATGATATCTGGAGATGAGGCCTTTGAGAGGCCCTAGGTGAGATTATGTGGATGGGGCCCTCATGCTGGGGTTAGTGCCCTGATAAGAAGAGGCACCAGAGAGTTTGCTGCTCTCTCTCTTTTCACTTTATAAGAACATGAGGAGAAAGTGGCTATGTGTAAGCCAGGAAGAGAGCTCTCAGCAGAAACTGACTGTGCTGGCATCGTGATCTTAAGACTTCCAGCCTCCAAAACAGTGGGAAAATAGTGTCTGTTGTTTAAGCTACCCTGCCTACGTAGTCTCCTTATGGCAGCACAAACTGACCTATACCACCACCCTCTGTTCTCAGTATAATAAGAGATAGACGTTCTAATATGAAGATTACAGGATGGCAGTGATCCCCAGAAAGCCAGTGAGCCGGGGAGAGTGGTATTTCCTTGCAGCCATTGCCATGCTTTACTGAGTTTTAGTCACAATTAATGGTAGAGGGCCCCTCGAGGTTTTTTTTCCCCTGGCAAGATGATGATCTAAAACATACTGCCTTTGGTTTTTCAGTGTTGGACTGCCAAACAGGGACACTTAATGAAAACAAAATATTGCACTCAAAAAGCTCTGATGGGTACTTACATAGTGAGTTTTTAATTTCTTCTTTTGGAGCCTTAATTTTTTTTTAACTTTTAAAATTCATTTGTTCATTCATTCATTTCTTCATTTATTGGTTCTTCCATAGGTTGAGATGAAGAGGGCGCAGTACCCTTCCCTCAGTTTTCTGCCTTTCTGACTTTGGTAAACTGACTTTATCTCTCTAGGTTTCCCCTTGGTAAAATTGGGATATTTGTATCTATCGAAAAAGAATGAAATAATTATGTAAAGCTCTAAGCATGCAGTAGGCACTCACTGCATGACAATTTGACTCCTGTGAAAGAATGATTAACATGTGACATTCATTTATTCAGTTTTATTTATCATACCAGCAATGGCATGGTGTAATACATTATCATTCTCAGTGAGTAAAAGGATTGGGATGGGAGAGGAATCAAGAAAATCTCACAGTCTTCCTCTGCTTGAATACAGATATTGAGTTCTTTTTTCCCCCCTTTTCCTGGTCTTTTTAGGGTTGTACTTGGGGCATATGGAAGTTCCCGGGCTAGGGGTCAAATCAGAGCTGCTGTTGTCAGCCTACACCACAGCCACAGCAACGTGGGATCCGAGCCATGTCTGTGATCTACAGGTGCTCATGGCAACATCAGATCCCTAACCCACTGAGCAAGGCCAGGGATTGAACCACATCCTCATTGAGTTCCATGAACAGCTGAGCCACAAACTGGAACTCGTTGGGTTCTTGAACAGAGTTTTTTCTTTTTTGCAGGGGCGGGGGTATTCTTAATCCACATAATAACACTTACTTGTCTTTAATAATTGTGGGAAAAATTATCAAGCAGTAAGAGTCATTTTTTGACATACTTGAAAGGGGAGAACTCACAAGTGCTTTAGAGGGAAGATCTCAGAATTTGAGAAATCCACCCCTTTCATTTTAGAGATTAGGAGGCTGTGTGCATCATACATTGACACACAGTTCTGTGGAAGAGAAGAAACAGGAGTCATACATCTTATCTTTTATACAAACTCAACATTTTCAGTAATTCCACTGAAGCAAACATTAAATGAATGTAGACCTGTGAAACCCACTGAGGTCAGCCTGATCCCCCAAGGCATACTGCATCTCTCTGCATTGAAGAGACCAAATATAGTTGCATTAGAGTCAGGTGTCAGACCCCCTCCATGTTCAAAATTGAGCTCCTGAGTTAAAGGTGGATTGTATGGGGTTTGGGGGGGATGGGAGAAGGGAGGAGTGGAATAGAGACATCCAGCCTGGGGATCTTGCTGTTCCTTTATGGGATTTAGGGACTGTAAAAGCACTTTAGGTTTCTGAATGGTAACGCATAAATAGCAGTGACCCTTAATTGAAAGGGAGGAGACCTATGGACCGGAGGTCAGGACTTTACAGTGATGACTAATGGCCTGGGGGTGTCAGCTGAAATGATCTGGGTTTTTTTTTTTTTTTTCTTTTCCTCCTGACAACTCTTGCCCTTCCCCTTCCTGGGCTTGGAAATCCAGGAAGGAAAGGGGAGGGATGGTCCCTGGGTGGGCTGGAATTTCAGAGGAGGGGAAGGCCCCCAGGCCTATTTTAAACTAGTATATTGCAACCTGACTGCTACCTGCAGTTTGCCAATTACCCAATTATGACACAAATTTGCACATTAAAAAAAAAAAAAAGTAGGCTGCTGCTATTCTTCCTTATACAAGGATTTTAGTCACTGTACATCTTGTGTCTTTAAATAATGTATTAGGAACATTTTCAAGTCTGTAAGTGCTTTTTTAATGAGAGTGTGAAGATTTTAATGGGACTAGATTGCTTTTCATGACATTTCAGAGTGACTTAATTGTAACAATGTTGAGAGGCTGTATTTTAAAGTTTGCTAAGTATGTCTGCTGTGGATTATAGTCAGACACTTAAAAGGACAGATGGATGGATAGTAGAACCAGATAGCTTTTTCCTCACTTACTTTCCTCCAAATATTAGCTCTTTGCAAATATGGTTCCAGCAAACCAGGTACAGATCAGGGCTCTCTTGAACCTTTTAATTTTAAAATAGGAACAGAGGCTAATAAGCAAGACTTTCGGGAATAGTTTCAAATTCTTTAAAACTTACTTGGGCAACAGTATTTGTTTAATGGCATTTCCTATCTCATTTTACAGAGCCAAGAGGCCAGGCTGTCTTTGTCCGTACTCCCTGTTAGTCCCTGAACTCTCTTCTCTGCTTAAAAAAGTACTTGGGTCTCATTTTTTCCAGATATTTTAGGAGGCGTTCCTAAAATATTGTCCCTACCAAATGACAGTTTATGATAAGAATTTTAGACTCTTTATGAAACTTTTTTTTTTTTTTTTAACACGGCTGCCCCTGTGGCTAGGAGTCAAATCAGAGCTGCAGCTGGGACCACAGCCATAGCAGGTTCTGAGCCGCATCTGTGACCTATACCGCAGCTTGCACCACTGTCAGATCCTTAACCCACTGAGGAAGGCCAGGGATCAAACCCATATCCTCATAGACACTATGTTGGGTTCTTAACCTGTTGAGCCACAAGGAGAACTCTCCAGTTTTTTTTTTCTTTTTTCTTTTTTTTTTCTTATCTTCACAACAATGGAATTATTTAGAGGTCTTTTCTTGAACATATGTTCTTGGGATTCTAGAACCTGTGGCAGACTTCTCAAAATTAGGTCAGATACTGTCAACACGACTCATAGGAGGGGTTTGTATTAGTTTTCTAGGACTGGGATTGCCTAACAAAGTACCATTTTAAACACTGGGTGTTTAAAGCAATAGAAATATATTGCCTTACTGTACTGGAGTCTAAGATCAGGTGTCGGCAGGTTCATGCTCCTTCTGAAACCTGTAGGGGAGTCCTTCTTGCCCCCTTCCTAGCTTCTAGTGGTTTGTTAGCAGTCTTTGGAATTTTGGCTTTCAGCTGCTTAACCCTGATCTCTGCCTTTGTCATCACATGGGGTTCTCCGTGTGTGTCTTCCTTTAAGGACACCAGGCATATTGGAGTAGGGGCTCGTCCTACTCCATTATGGCCCAATTTTAATGAATTAAGCCTGCAATGAACCTATTTCCAAATAGGTCACATTCTGAGGTGCCAAGAGTTAGAATTTCACTGTATCTTTTTTCAAGGGACACAGTTCAATCCATAATAAGATTCTATTTTAAAAGCACCCAGGAGGTTCTGATGCAGCCTGCACAGGTTCCCAAAGCATGGTTCCCATCCTGCCTGCACAGAGTTCATCAGGAGCTCTAGAGCAAGTATGTGTGTGTGGGTATAAACATATAAATAAATATATAAAATACATATTTTTCTTCTTTAAACCGTATATATGTATTTTTTCTTAAAGAAGAAAAATAAGCCCCCAAATCATACTCATTACCTAACTTAGGAAATAAATCTTTACCATATACCTTTGAAGGCCCTGGAAATCCTGAGATGTTTTGTTTACAATGCAGATTCTCCTCTGAGGGGTTAGCTCAGAGATTGTGGGAGCAACATGAGTATTAGAATTCAGTAACTTCTCTTTTTCTTCTTAGGGCTGCACCTGCAGCATATGGAAGTTCCTGGGCCAGGGGGTGAATCAGAGCTGCAGATGAGGCATATACCACAGCCATGGCAACACTGGATCCGAGCCGCATCTGCGACCTGTGCTGTAGCTTGCAGCGTGCTGGATACATAACCCACTGAGCAAGGCCAGGGGTCTAACCTTCATCCTCACAGAGACAACATCATGTCCTTAACCCACTGAGCCACAGTGGGAACTCCCGCAGTAACTTTTTTTAAAGCACAAATTGCGTTTTAAGTTGGTCTAGAAAATTTAACTTTGGAGTGGGATAGGATTTTTTTTTTTTTTTCCTATTGCAGACTAGAAGAAATTTACTGACCTTTTTCACAATGTGGTAGAAAAGTCATTAGCTCTTCTTCTGTTTGGGATGGCTTCCTAAAAAAAAAAATCTTATAATTTTCTGAATTAGTTTAGAGGCTCAGAGAGACAGGGTGCACACTTGGATTTGTGGAAGGAAGGTGTATGTGTGTGGAGGTAAAGGATCTATTATTGATTGTGTTCCTTACATTCTTGTCTTTCTCCTGGGAATTTTGTGAAGATTAATATCTGTTAGATAATTTTAAGTTTGCCAAATGCCTTGAGTTCCTTGGGGGAAGAGTTGCATAAAGGTAAATAAATTATGCAGCACCTGAATTTGGTTGTTCATCATTTTTTAAAGTGTATTTTAATTAAGATTTTAGCACTATTTAAGTTGGATGGGTGGGGAAAGGCCTTAATCATGCAAACATGGTTAAGTAAGTAGGTAGGAGCAGCATGTAGGCTGGAACCCATGAAGGGATAAATGAAAGGACCTCTTCTGGACGTCAGTCATTTCCCAGGGCACTTGCTAAGCTGAGGTGTCAGTTAATATCTCCTCCCATGCTTATTACCTGATGCTGTTAAAGAATCAGCACACGCTCTGCCCCCTTTAAATCTTCTTACAGACTTTTGGATTCCTGGAACCTTTCTAGTTTTCCAGAGTTAGCTGGAAACAGTTTTTTAAAAAAATGAGTTTGGAGTTCTTGTGGCTCAGCAGGTTAAGGATCTGACATTGTCTCTATGAGGTTGCTGGTTTGATCCATGCCTTGCTCAGTGGGTTAAGGATCTGGTGTTGCCACAAGCTCTGGTGTAGGTCGCAGATGCAGCTTGGATCTGGTGTTGCTCTGGCTGTGGCGTAGGCCTCACCTGCAGCCCTGCTTTGACCCCTGGCCTGGGAACTTCCATATCCTGCAACTGTGGCTGTTTGAGCGGGGGAAAAAAAAAAAAAAAAAAAAAGAGTGTCTCACTCTCTAGGGACTCAGGGAATAAAACTTCTGCTGACAAACTATGCTGACTTTTGGTGTGCTGTGCTTGTACAGCCCAAGCAGCCGGCTTCTAGACTGCCTCCTTCTGCCTGTTGCACAGAGCTTTGTGTTCCATGGGTGACACCGTCCCAAAACCACTAAAGAGTGGAGATAGGAAACAGTTGCCAACACCCCAAGGTCCAGTCCTTCCTCCTTTGGTTTGCTGTGTTGTCAGAGTTCACCTGTAATTTTGTTTTTGGCTTTGTTGCTCTGTGAGCCAAGAATCACTTGATCCTCATTCCCATGGCTGACCCCAAACTTGTAACCTTTTTCAGTTCATTCACCCTATCTATTAAGTACCTAATAGCTGCTAAGTCTTAGGCACTTGAGAATTACACAGAGTTCTTGATGCCGTGTAGCTGTCTAGTGGAGGACGAAAACATTAAAAAAAAGTCAAGATCAATAGCCAAGTAGCTATAATTAGATGGGGTAAAAAGAAAGATCGCAGGTTCTTAGAGAATATGTAACTAGGGAACCTATCTCTCTAGGTTTCTTAAAGAGTGACACTACAGGATTTCCTGTCATGGCTCAGCAGTTAACAAACCCAACTAGCATCCATGAGGACATGGGATTGATCCCGGGCCTCACTCAGTTGGTTAAGGATCTGGCGTTGCTGTGAGCTGTGGTGCAGGTCGCAGATGTGGCTTGGATCTCGAGTTTCTGTAGCTGTGGTTAGGCCGGCAGCTACAGCTCTGATTCAACCCCTAGCCTGGGAACCTGGGAACCTCCATATGCCCAGGCATGGCCCTAAAAAGACAAAAAGACCAAAAAAAAAAAAAAAAAGAGTGACCCTACAGAGTTTACTGATAGCTCAGCGGGTTAAGGATCTAGCATTGTCACGGCTGTGGCACAGATTTGATCTCTGATCCAGAAACTTCCACATGCCATGGCCATGGCCAAAAAAAAAAAAGTGACACCAGCAAAATCTGGAAGGCTCATTGGAAATTAGCAAGAAAGGTGGAAGAATGGGGACTACTATCTTCTAAGAAGTATACCTTGAAATTATTTTTTTCTCTTCTTTCTCTCTGTCCTTTTCCTTCCCCGCCATAGTCTTTTGTCCTCGCGTGATTTCGCTCATCCAAAGTGGGCCAGTTGCCTTGCTACCCTGGGATGGTTGGAGGTTGGGGGCTATGGTAAGGGGGTTATAGTTAAAGCTGAATATAAATTGGAGAGCAAGAGATGGTAAAGTAGTTTTGATTTATTGGGCTCATTGAATTGGGCTCTTGGCCAACTGTTTATCTAAATTGTGCTCTGGTGTCTTTTTTGGGAAGCCTTTTGTTATTCCGCAAACCCTTTTTTTAATGTCCGGGGTGGGTTAAGGGCTTGGGAAACATACACTTCCCGAAGGAGGTCCTTTTCTGTACTCTATCTTTAAGAGGTAACAAAGCTTTACTATATTTTACTTCCTATATGTAATTTCTCAAACCTCTGACATCAAAATCACCAGGAGGCTGTTACAATATGTAATTTTCATAGCCTTTTTATCCCAGACCTGCTGACTTGGAAGCTTAGCAGTAGGATTCCTGGCTCTTGTCAAGCACTCTATGAGAGCCACAGCCATGACGGCATGAATCGCCAGTAGGTCATTCAGAGCTTAAAGATGAGGACTTTTATCACGTTAGCCCCCTAGGATCCTGCTTGATGACTCACCATTTCTCACCAGTATTACCAGCTACGTAATTTGCAGGACCCCGCACAAAGGAAATATGCAGAATTCACTATTAAAAAATTATTAACAACTTAAAAGAGCATTAAACCAAGTATGGGACCCTTTTTGAGCACAGGGCCTTGGAAGACTGCACAGGCTGCAAGCCTGTGAGGCTGGCCCTTCGCACTGCTTCTGTTTGCCTTTTTAAAGCGAACTGCTTATTGCTCCCTGTGTACCACACTGTTCTTTGTCTTTGTCTCTTGGGTCTCCCTGTATGAAATACTGTTTTTCATCTCTTCCCTCTTACCCCGGCTCATCCCAGTTTTTGTATGTAACGTATTAGAACCCCACACAAGTCACCACTGCAAGATCATGTCCTTTGAGGGTACGCTATTCCCGATTCTTGAATCTCCTGCCATTAGCTGAGGCTCTGCCACTGCTTCCTCATAAGTTTGCTGAATAAAATGCTTTAACCTGAATACTTTTATTAAAACTTAATTTGGTTAGGGGCCACTGGGAATACAGATCTGGTTCAGAGTGGGGTGCTGGAGGCAGTGTTCGCGAGGGACTGGGGCTGCCTGAGCCTGACTCGTGTGAGACATTGTGGGGAACAGGGCAGAAAACAAAGTTACAACATCTCAGGCAAGTTGTGCATCCTCTGTGGTCTACACCTTTGGGAGCTGCAACCCTCCCTCTGACAATCAGGGCCTCCTGTCTGGATCTGTCGTTGACCTCTGTGTTCCTGGACACCACAGCTTTTCCTAAGCTACTTAAGAAGTTAACACTTCTTCTGTTAGCAGAACCTATGGAAATGTGTCTTGTGATAGGAAGGTGACCATTTTGGTCAGTGGTTACTATTTGAAACCAGACATGCCAGGATTTTTTGAGGTAGTATGTCCTGGAGAATTCCCTAAAGCTGGATGCACTTGGTAAGTGAAGCTGTGGCTCTGTCAAGGCTGAGTATCAGGCTCCGCCTATTACACTTAAGAGGACTGACTGTTCCTGCCTTGAGGTAACCAGAGGTCGCCATGAATTTGGGCCGAAGGTCTGTGAAACCTCTTCAGCTCACAGGTAGATGAGCAGCTGGATGTTTGGAGAAGTTAAGCATGTTCAAAGTTGCTTCAGATATTTGGTGCCTGAGTTGGCACTGAAATCCGTGATTTTTTCTCCTTCTGAAGCCTCAATAAATATTTGTTCAAAGATTATTCTAGTCTTTCTTTGAAGATTATCTTCAGGCCTTGACCGATGGAGTTAATGGAATGAAATATGTATTTCCCCTTTGAAATTGTTTTGAGGAGTTAAAGTGAACAGATTTTCTAAAACAGTGCTGTCCAATTGCAATATGTGAGTCACACATGCACTTTAAAAGTCTTTAGTGGCCACATTAAAAAGTAAAAAAAGGGAGTTCCCTGGTGCTGCAGTGGGTTAGGGGCCTGGTGTTGTCATTACTGTGGCTCTGCTTACTGCTGTGGCATGGGTTCAGTCCCTGGCCCTTGAACTTCTGTATGCTGTGCATGTGAAACAAGTGAAATTAATTGAAATAACCCAGTATATAAAAATTTTAATCATTTTAATACATATGCATTTATGCATATATTGATATATTCCCATGTGTTGGTATAGAAACATTGAGATAATTATTTTTTTTCCCAGTGTAGCTGCTGTATTGGACAGTGTGGGTCTAAAATATATTAGCTTATACATTTAATTTTAATTTTCTCTTCTTTTTTAGGCTGCTTCTTAACCTGTACTAGTTAGCATGTGAGCTTGTTACTGGCATGATGATACAGCTCAGAAGACAAGGATTCGGGATGTAACCTGACTTAATTTTAGAGTGCCAGTTGGAGAGCTCAGGTGAACTCAGAATGCTCCAATGTGGATTTGGTGTAGATCTCTGACTTTGTGCTGGGCATCTGGAGGTTGCTCTCGCTCTCAGCCTCCTAGGGGGCAGAAACTACCTCGTATGAAAACATGTGCTGCTGTGTAAATTTAAGGTGTACAGCATAGTGATATGACTTATACACATCACGAAATGATTAACCATGCTGAGTTTAGTGAGCATCCATCATCTCACACAGATACAAAATTAAAGAAATAGAAAATAAAAAAAAATAAATAAAAAAAAGAAGTGCTGTCAGTCAAGGAGACTCTCTTTGCTGTTGAGTCAGCCTTGGCTTTGGCCTCCTGTCTGTACAGAGAGCTTGCAGCTGAATTAGGTCCTTGCTTCTCTTGGAATTGAGAAGGAAGGTGTGGGTTTTTTTAGTAAGATTACTGATTAAGGTGTGAAATCTTCCTCGGGCCATTTACTTAAAATCTGAACATCAAGTAGATCATATAATCATTTCTTAGCTTAGATGGATTACAGAAACTAGCAAATTAAGGTGGTGAAAGACCCACACTGAATTTATCATCAGGTCTGCCCTGATTTCTAGGTAAAGGCTAGTGTACATATAAGGTCTACAGGGTGTGTGATTTGAATGGAACTTTTTCCTTCATTTTTTAGATCACTACTCAAAGTCCACTGACAGAATACAGGGAGACAGACTTGATTAGATTAGACCAGATTGGATTAAATCGAATGGTTAAAGCCTTTGGAGCCTCTAGCTTGTAGGAGACGCCATAATGGGCTTCATAGTCCCTAAATCCTATTAGGTAGGTTAATCTTATTGAAGAATTTAGGTCTGCATAAAGCAGCATTGCCCTTATACTCTCTCTGGTGGTCTCTGGCCCTTAAGGTGAGCTGACAGTAACTTTCTTGGAATAGACTGATAATGTTGGTTTGGGGCAAGTTTCTAAACAACTTCAAAGTGGCTACCTGCAGTTGGTCGAGGGAACATTCCTCATAGAAAAATAGTCTGTTTCCTGGCTGGTCTTTGGCGTGGTGGCTGTTAGTGTCTGTGCCAGGGATGATTTTAGCCCTGGTTTTGGGGAAAGAGAGTCAGGAGAGATGTGTGTAAATAGCAAAAATCGGCTGCTGTCTCCTTGTAGCAGGTGTTGGGGTGGATTGAGGGGTGGGAGCTTTATTTTTAAGCTTTGTGACGTCATCCCTTATAGCCTGCACCCATTTTAGAGGTTGTCATTAAGAATCACGTGCTGAGTCTATAGCATGGTTGACACACTGTACTAAATGTTGTGAAGAAAATAAAGAATCTTGGAACTTGGGAGCTGGAAGCATCTTTGTGATTTTTCTGGGTATGCTTGTAGGTTTATTCTAAGTTTGAGTTGGCTCTTGCCTGTTTCTACAGATGCAGTGACCATGTTTTTCTGAAGCCAAACATCCTTTTTGTCACAGAATTTTCCCCCCAGTTTGTGAATATAAGGATAGGCAAAGTTTTACAAAGGCCTATAAATTGCGTCAAATTTTATTATAGATTTACTCTCTTTTGGAAGAAGAAAAAAGTGCAAGAAATTGGGACTGTCTACCTCTGGATGTATGCTTACTGCAATCACCGTGAGGACTGGTAGAAAGAACTGTGAAAAAAAAAATAATTAGACTTTCATCTTTGTTAAAGATAGTTTGGTTAGACGTGAAAAACTTGACTCACAAGTGATTATTATCTACAGATTGATCTCCAGAGATGCAGGAACATTTTTTTCCAGGCATCTTTAAAAATAAGTTGCAAAGTGCCTCAGCTAGGAACTGATTCCATCTTTGAGATCCTCTGAATCCAATTATGGTTCACAAGCAGAAAGTGAGGCATCATCCAGTTGAGACATTCCTATATCCAAGGGGCTGAGCCATTCTGACCTGGGAACTTCCTTCTTCATAGAGCTTAGGGGGCTTGTTAGCTTTTCATTTATTCCCCTATCTGGGCTATGCCTGCTGTTAGCTAAGGAGTGAGCTAAGCTTAATTTTTTTATTTAACTTTTCTGGTGGGGCAGCCCTGTGCATCTGTGTCTTCTCCTCAAAGAATAAAGAAAATTTCAGGTGTGGGCCAGACATGCAGTCTGAAGAACAGTTATGATAGATGAATGGTTTTGATTTGCTTTTAGGAAGCAAAGTGCAGCTAGCCCTTTGGATGAAGATAATATCTCTCTCCAGCCCTCCTCTTTATCGAGTGTACGGTGTTCTCTTTCTGTATGGCACTTGTATTTTCAAGAGCTGGGGTCATTGACAGAATACTTCTCACTCTTGAGTTTCAGAGCACAGCAGAGTATACATGTCTGAAGCCAGGAATGTAATTTTCTCTAAGTGTACCAAGCATGGCTTTAATTCTTCTTATGTGCATGCACATGTTCTCACATTTGTGGGTTTTTTTTTTTTTTTTTTTTGCTTCTTGAGGAATAACTACCCACCACCACCTCTTCCTTTTATTGATTCTTGATTACACACGTCTCAGGATTACCTTTGTTAGGAAGCAGCTGCTGGAAGAATGTGTGCTCAGTTTGTCTCTGTGATCTTTACTCCTGTGCTCCTGTGACCCTAGGGTCACCCTGCCTACCCTCTCCTGTGCATCAGCCCAGCCTTGTTCTTCAGGGCGTCTTCTTACTCTATGAAGGAGACATCCTTGACTCTCTCTGTCTCAACCTGGTATCCATGTCTGTTGAGGAAGTTCCAGAGGGGAAGAGGTCGCGGAGGGAATTTGAACAAGGAGAAACAATGGATCTGGTTAGGAGAAATATATAAAACCTCAGTATTCTTTGCTAAGTGTTCTTGGAATCACAGTGTTCTTTGGAATCACAATATGCTTTGGTCTGGGGACCTTTGAGAGTGCTCTTACCAGCCATCAGACAGCCCTGTGTAATTTTTCTGCATAAGCTCACTCACTCTCCTCTTTTAAAGATTTCTTGATTTGCATCCCACAGCAGTTGCTCCCAATCTTGCTGGGGCAAGCTCCCAATTTTGCTGAGTCCCTTTGGGAAGGAGGAGAAGTTGTCCTTTCTCGTAGTTTACAGACCCTTGCATGTTCTGCTCCAGAGCGTTACAGAAAACAGTAATAATGCCTAAAGCTTATTTGTGCACTGAAAGCATGCCTTGCACTGTGACAGGTGCATCACATGAATTATTGCTTATAATATTCAAGCCAGCCTGGTAAAGTATGTGTGTTGTCACTGTCTTCAGTTTATATATGGGAAATTGAGGAGTTCCCCGTGGTGGCTCATTGGTAACGAAAGTATCCATGAGGATGAGGGTTCAATCCCTGGCCTCGCTCAGTGGGTTAAGGATCTGGGGTTGACGTGAGCTATGGTGTAAGTTGCCGATGAGGCTCTGATCTGGCATTGCTGTGACTGTGGCTTAGGCCGGTGACTACAGCTCCGATTTGACCCCTAGCCTGGGAACCTCCATATGCCGTGGGTGTGGCCCTAAAAAGAAAAAAAAAAACAACAAAACAAAAACAAAAAACCACACCAAAAAAATACATGTGGGAAATCGATGCTCAGAGTTCAGTAATTTGCCACTATGTTCACAGCTGGCATCCCATTGATGGAACCAAGCTTTAAACCTGGCAGAATTCAAACCGGTTCTAGGGCGAATGTCCAGCTCCTCAGGAAAAGGATGGGAGGTCATAGCCAGAAGAGTGGTGCTCATAGCAGCTTTGAAAATCTGAGATATCTTCCCTACTATACCGACCTAAACCTGATTATGGTCTTTATATTTTTAATACACTCACTTTAGTCTTGGATGGTGGCAACTGTGTTTTTTTAAATTATTATTTTTTCATTTTTATTTATTTTTTATTAAAGTATAGTTGATTTACAGTGCTGTGCCAAACTGTGTGTTTTAAAGAACCAGAAAGAAGAATGAGGGGTAGGCTTTTTCAGCTGTAACCCCCTCTTGACTGTGCACATAACAAGACTCCTGACAAGGAAATAAGGCCCTAAGTGCTCTTGGCTTTGGAAAGGTTAGTTAATTGGTGGAGGTTGTGTTTCTGTGGTTAATTTGTGTTCCTGTCTTAGTCACACATGAGAATCCACAGGCACTGGGTGTGCGTCCAGCAGTCCTATAAAACAAGGCGCTCCTCAGCCGGCACCCTTGGTGCACCTGAATAACAATAGGGAAGCTTGTTGACGGTTTGGCACTTCACAGCCCAGTAATTAGAAACTGTAAAACAATAATACAGACATGAAGCAAGTCCTCCAGTTAATGGAAAAAAAACTGCAAGCCTGTTTTGTGGCTGAGTGCAGAATCACAACTGGTTGCTTTTACAACAAAGCAAACACTTCAGGATTTTGGCAGCTGTGTTATACATGTGAAAAGCTCTAGGCTCTATATTAATATGGGGGCTGTTATATTTAAAAAAAAAACCCTGAAAATAATGATTGCCTGGCTGTCTTGTTGTTTATAAATTCATTGCAGTAATTCTTAGATCATGGTCCCTAAACAAGAAGCACGGGCCTTGTCTAACAACTTGTTAAAAATGCAGATTTGGGGAGTTCCTGTCGTGGCGCAGTGGTTAACAAATCTGACTAGGAACCATGAGGTTTTGGGTTTGGTCCCTGCCCTGCGTTGCCGTGAGCTGTGGTGTAGGTTGCAGACGCGGCTCGGATCCCTCGTTGCTGTGGCTCTGGCGTAGGCTGGTGGCTACAGCTCCGATTGGACCCCTAGCCTGGGAACCTCCATATGCCACAAGAGCAGCCCAAGAAATGGCAAAAAGACAAAAAAAAAAAAAAATTTTGACCAAAAAAAAATGCAGATTTGGCGTGTGTGTGTGTGTCCGTCCATCCGTCCCACCCCAGGCCTGTTGAATCAGAAACTGGGGGTGGAGCTCAGCAATTTATGCTTCACCAAGTCCTCTAACAAGGTGATTCTCCTGTATCCATAGTTTGAGAAACACTGGGTCGTAAGTAGAAGATTTGAGGGATGGTGAGTGAAGTCCCCTTTTGGGCCATACAGAAGTGAGCACTAGGCTTTTGACCAGAGGAGGGCTGGTTAGCCTGAGAATATGCAAAAGCCCCCTGCTCTTGGAAGCTGGGGGGAGATGTCTCAGGGAAGGACTGTGCCTTTTTGGGGGACCTGGTTGGGAGAGAGAGCTTGGACTGTGGCTTATTACCAGCTTGAAAGGAGCCGTTTGCAGTCAGTTCTGACAGACCCAGATGATACTGGACGGAGGAGGAGAGATATGAGGCCAGAAACGGAGGCCATCGTCTTTCTCAGGCCGAGCCTTCGAAGTGCTGCTGATGCCATGTCCTCATCATGGTCAAGAACTGTCATTTGAGACAGAAAGTTCAGTTGGGAGTAGGTTGGTGGCAGGACAGATATCTCCTTTGCTCTGTATGTCCCCTCTCCCTTCCCTGTTTCATGGCTCTGCCTCCCTCTATCTTGGTGGATGGGATGTGTT
Source organism: Phacochoerus africanus (assembly GCF_016906955.1). Classification (NCBI taxonomy): domain Eukaryota; kingdom Metazoa; phylum Chordata; class Mammalia; order Artiodactyla; family Suidae; genus Phacochoerus; species Phacochoerus africanus. The sequence continues at coordinate 14,708,041 of NC_062548.1, forward strand.
GAATAACGTTCTTAGGGCTTAACACACGGCCCTTCTGCCCCTTCCCGACTGTGTGGTGACCGCAGCAGGGACACAGGTTCATTTCACAGCCATTAGAGGTCCTTTCACAGCTGACCACTAGATCTCTTGGAAAGGCCTCTTGGGAAATAAGAGCTTGCCACCAGCCTGAAATGAGTTCTTGACCGGTATTACCCCAAAAGGCTCGGGTTCCCAATATTCTTTGAATAGTTTGGTTGACCTGATACAAACAGAAACACCCAACTTGCAGTTTCTTGGATGTCAATCCACATTTCTTAATTTTGCTCACATTTTAATTAAGATTTGTTTTGCTCATGTCTTTTTTCTGCCTTTGAGATCATTGAGTTTTCTTACCCCTTTAAAAAAACAGGGGCCAGGGGGCATAGGACTTGTTGGTTAATGAGTTATCCTGTTCTTTGACTTAATCACCTATCAGCGCAGGGAAGCGGGGTGAATGCGATACAGCCTCTGTCCTTCCTGACTTCCACACCGATTTCTGGGGGAGGAAACTGACTGACTGAGAAAAGAACCACCTAGATCTGGATTCATTTTACTCTGTGTTCTCAATTGGGAGAATTTGTTTGAACACCTGAATTTGTGGGCAGATGGCAAGCCCAGTATTAGGCTCCCTCCCTCCCCCACCTCCCCCCGGGGGTGGGGAGAGAAAAATCGTATTACCAAAGATACTTTGACTAAAGTAACCTTCAAAGCCTGATGCAGTCTGATGTTAAGATACTAGAACACAGAAGCCCACTGTCACATTAAAGCAAGGTCTTGGTTATTCTGTGAAATCTTGGGCCTCTAAGACATCCACAGAAGGTAGCTAGTTGCCAGCACATCTGGAATTCTAGTGGAAACTGTGAATGTTTGGACCATTCATCATTGTGAAGGCTTGTTTTGTATTTTATTCTAAAGGTCTATTGGTTCTTAGGAAGTGGTAGTTGCTGCTTTTCCTTTATGTGACATTCAGGGCTTACAGGGAAGTCAGAGGCTCACACTGGAGTGTCTCCCCTCCTGGAGGTCAGAAAAGATGGTTTTTCTGCCAGATGAGTGGGTGGGGTGGGGTAGGGTGGGATGGGATGGGAGCCTTTAAACCCCTTGGATTTTCATGAGTGTTGTAGCCTTATTGTATCAGGACAGAATGGCTGACCCACGTTCCCCCCCAGCCTGCCTGCCCTTCATCTCGCTTTAATTAAATACACAGCTGATGACGTCAGCCTGCCTCCTGGCTCCCTCAGCTTCCCCCTTGGAACAAAACATCCGGGTAGACAGTTGTGACAATTAAAGTCTTGAGTCCCAAACTTTGTTTGTTCTGAGGTAATTAATATAAATCTGCCTAAATATCTCCAAATGCAGATAAAAATAGTGCTAATAATTAGAGGTGACCCTCTAATAAACCTGATTTGATTAGGCAGAACCAGTGGGGTACAGGCATATATTTGAGACTATGGCCAAGCTAATTATTCCATTGACCTTTCACTTGGGGGAAAAAACCTGTTTGATTCTTTCTATCCCAGAATACTTGAAAACTATTACCTGTGACAACTAAAGGACTTTGGTGAAATAAACAGGCAAGACCTATGGACTCGACCCTAAGATTCTCAGTCAGCTACCACCTGGGACAAGCTTGCATCATGGCAGATCAATAGGGAATGGATTTTGCCGGAGGTTCTGGCCTGGAACAGTAATTAAAAAGGACGATCTAAAATGCACCCAGGCATATTCTGATAAAGTCTTAGCAGATGTGGGTGACTTTTTTTTTAAAGTCACATTTTCTTTGTTTATTAAGGTAACTTTTAGCAATTTGTTATGTATTAAAAAAAACCAAAGTAGGAGTTCCCGTCGTGGCGCAGTGGTTAACGAATCCGACTAGGAACCATGAGGTTGCGGGTTCGGTCCCTGCCCTTGCTCAGTGGGTTAACGATCCGGCGTTGCCGTGAGCTGTGGTGTAGGTTGCAGACGCGGCTCGGATCCCTCGTTGCTGTGGCTCTGGCGTAGGCTGGTGGCTACAGCTCCGATTCGACCCCTAGCCTGGGAACCTCCATATGCCGCGGGAGTCGGCCCAAGAAATAGCAAAAAGACAAAAAAAAAAAAACAAAAACAAAAAACACCAAAGTAGAACTGCTTTAAGTTTATATCAAGACCTCATTGCCAATTTAGGAGAAATTTCTTTAATTGCTTCATCTGGTGGCTCCTGTAATACTGGGCATACCTCTCTCAGTGTTTATCACATTGTGTTTTAATTGTTGGTTTACTTCTCTTGTTCTGTCTTAGAAAGCAGGGAAAATTGTCTTATCCTGCTTGCTGTCTGCCCAAATGCCCACCTCGCTGGGCCAGGTATGGGGTTGGCAAACTATGGCTGGTAGGCCAAACCAGACCCCTACCTCATGACCATGAAGTAAGAATGATTTTTATTTTCAGTGGTTGAAAAGAAATCAAAGGAAGAATATTTCATGACACATGAAAATTATGTGAAATTCACCTTTCAGTGTTCATTAATAACGTTTTATTGGAATACTGCCACATCCATTCATTTACATTATTATTTTTGGCTACTTTTGTGCTACAGCGGCAGAATTGAACAGTTGCAACAGAGACCCTATGGGCTGAAAAGCCTGAAATATTTACTGCCTGGTATTTTGTAGAAGAAGTTTACTGACTCCTTTCTTACGATATAGTGGGCATGTCGTAAATTCTTACTGTTTGAATTATTTCACATATAAATCTTGAGGTTCCAGATAGGATTATCGTGATCCTAAAAGTGTTCAGTGACTATTAAGTGAATGACTGACTGACTGACTTATTTCTCTTATTATCCTTTTGTAACCTTAGGTTTAGATGTTAGCAGTGCTGGTTCATTTCTGAGAACTAGACAATTACATAGTTTCTTTTCTGAGGAACTAAAAGATTTCTGTTAATTCTTGTTAACTTTCCAAGTTTGGAGTTCTCATCATGGCACATCGGAAATGAATCCAACTAGGAACTGGGAGGTTGTAGGTTTGATCCCTGGCTTTGCTCAGTGGGTTAAGGATCTGGTGTTGCCATGAGCTGTGGTGTAGATCGTAGACGCGGCTTGGATCCTGTGTTGCTGTGGCTGTGGTTAGGCCGGCAGCTGTAGCTCTGATTGGACCCCTAGCCTGGGAAGTTCCATATGCCGTGGGTGCAGCTCTAAAAATCAAAAAGACAAAAAAACCCAAAAAGCAAAAAACACTGTCCAGGTTCAGAACCATTGTATGGCATGCAAAGACAACAAGAGGCACACGGAAGTTAAACTGACCAAGTCACATAGTAAAGAAATGGCAAGGCTCTTCATGTATTTTTCTTTTTCTCTTTGCTGAGGCCATTCTTTGTGATGAGAGAGGATTCATCTAAGCCTGGGGATATTCACGAGCAAATTACTGCCCCGTAACTATATAATGCATTAAGTCTTATAGATATCACTATCTTTGTAGGCTCTTCAGTTCATTACCAGGGCAATTCATTAAAAAAAAAATAAATCTATGGTTTAAAAAGTAAACACTGCTGAGAATGATAGCAATTACCAAATGTAAACATGGTGGCCTTTGAGATCCACTGTGAAATTGTTTAGTGAATTAAATTATTATGCTTTTGATATTCATATATCTACTTCCATTGACTGTTAAGGAATATGCTTCAATAGGTAAGGTGTATTTTTAAGACACTAACGTTCTTAGGTAAAACACAACAAAACAAGGCAGCAGTTCGCAATATAAAATGACCTTGAAATCTGCCTTTTTAAAAGAAAGTATCTTTAAAATGACCAGTGCCACAAATACAAGTCCATTCATATGCAGTGGAGTTGGAGGGCATGGGAGTATTCAGGCATAAAGTGGGAAATCCTAACTTGGAGAAGATTCCTAAATTGATACACATAGTGTGTTGGAGTCTGAGAGAGTTGAGGAATTTGGCAGGAAGGAGAAGGAAGGAAGGAAGGTCAGGTGATACACTGAGTAAAGAAATAGGCATCAAAACTTCCCTTGGAATCTGAGGAAACAGTGTTTTTCTTAAAACACCACTTCTGTCCTTACTTATTGGGCATCCACCATGTGACAGGTTTCTTTTTATACATTTTTTTTTTGTCTTTTGTTGTTGTTACTGTTGTTGTTGCTATTTCTTGGGCCGCTCCCGTGGCATATTGGAGGTTCCCAGGCCAGGGGTTGAATCGGAGCTGTAGCCACTGGCCTACGCCAGAGCCACAGCAACGCGGGATCCAAGCCGCGTCTGCAACCTACACCACACAGCTCACGGCAACGCCGGATCGTTAACCCACTGAGCAAGGGCAGGGACCGAACCCGCAACCTCATGGTTCCTAGTTGGATTCGTTAACCATGGCGCCACGACGGGAACTCCTTCTTTTTATACATTTTTGCCAGCTTTACAACATCCCTGAATAGTAGGGGTAATACTTTTAGCTTATGGATGGGAACGATGAAATTTAGGGTAATTGGCTTGCCTGAGGTTTTACAGTTAGTAGCCCACAGAGTCCAGTTTCAAACCCAAATTTGTCTGACTCCAGACCTTGTGTTGTTTCTATTGTCCCACTTCTCCAGTGCCTGTTTCTCAGATTTCTTCCTTGAAAAGATGCATGTATCCAGCCTGAAGCCATCCTTCACCGTTTTGTGCAAATGAAGCTCTTTTCCATTTCCCCCATTCTCTTTCTTTTCCTTTGCTTTGTAGTACATTGTTGATTTGATCACTATCCAGTTGATCTTGCTACCTGAGGTAGAGGGACTGTAGGTAGGGAATCAGAGACTGTAACAAAACTCTCATAAAACCAATAACCTTTTCCCCATTGAAAACCTCTTTGGTTTGTCTTTGGTGACATGTGCCCCATCCTTGGTCCTGGGACTGCAGGGGATTCTTAGAGGCAAGGCTGAGAGACAACATTCCAGGCGTAGAGTCCACATTCCTTGGTTCTGTTGGAGGACTTCTTGGCAGCATTTAAAGAAGCCTGTGTTTTCCTACCAATTGTCTCTCCTGGGTCACCTGCTTTCCCCTTTCTGAATCTTTGTACCTCACCCACCCATCAATCCTTCCAAACTTGTAGACTTCTCTTTAGTCTCCTCAGTTTTTCTTTTTTGTAAGTATGTGGTTGGTGCTCCTAGGTCTTTTTAACAGAGGCTTTTATCATTTACACCCATTGAGTATTTACCAGAGCTTTTCATTTCAAATTTTGATGTTTTACACAGTTATGTACGTGTAGTATGTTCACTACTGAACATTTTTGGATTTTATGGTGGCAGCCTCCAGGAGAGAAAAAAAAATATCTAGGTATATTCTATGTAGAGTCAGGAGGCAAAGGGCAGAGGGCATATGGTTGGTGGAAACCTGTTTATTGATGATTTCTTAGGATATAGATCCTAACTGTTGGTAACTTTAGAATTTACTTATTTGGGGGTATAGTCTTGTCATGTCAGTGAGAAGTTGATTTGGAAAAGATGCTGACTTGGATGTGGCTGATAAACCAATATAAAGGAAATAGTGCATTTTCACTTTTCAACCTACATTGTACAGAGAATGTAGAAAGCTCCATAGCATTAAGAAGTGGGAAGACTGCAAATCAAAGCAGTTGAACAAGGAACAACCCCGGAGTGCCCTGTATCTTACATGGATGAGATTGGTAGAAACCTTTGTCCTGTGCCTGTAATTAATGCTAGTCTGTCTGCAGAGAATTCTGTGCATGTAGGCAGAGTTTTGGATCTCCAGAAAAACTGAGGAGACTGAAGAGAAGTCTACAGATTTGGAAGGATTGATGGGTGGGTGAGGTACAAAGATTCAGAAAAGACTGTTTCTTGAAGGTGAGGTTTTTGTTCTGTTTTGTTTTGTTTTTGCCTTTTAGCCCTGTACTTGCAGCATATGGAAGTTCTCAAGTTCCCAGGCTAAGGGTTAAATTGGAGCTGCAGCTGCCAGCCTATGCCACAGCCACACAGCCACAGCTAGGCGGGATCTGAGCCATGTCTGTGATCTACACCACAGCTCATGGCAACGCTGGATCCTTAACCCACTAAGCAGGGCCAGGAACCAAACCCGAGTCCTCATGGATACTACGGTCCTAGTTGGGTTTGTTGCCGTTAAGCCATAGTGGGAACTCTGTAGGTGAGGTGGTTTTATCATAATAGCTTGAACATTCTATCAAGAAAAGGAAGTTGAGTCAAATTAGTAAGAAATTTAAAAGGGAAGAATCTGAAAGGGTTTAATTTGAAAACTGAAAGGGTTGTCCTTTCCACAGTGTTTCCTACTCAATAAATTAGGATGGTTGGGAGGTGGAGCAGAATGTCTGACACCTTTCCTACTAGCGCAGCTTCTGGCGGTCAGTTCCTTCTCTTATTCCTGTAAACAAAGGTACTGTTTCCACCTCAGCCATCTGGTACTGATAGTTGAAAAAAAATTTTTTTTAAATATCATATGACCTGCTTCTACAAATAAATTGTAAATAAACTTAATGAGGATAGCAACTGGAGTGATACTTTAAAAAAATATCTAGGGCCTAAAGTCCCTGACCAAGGGAAAGAGAAACTACGTTCTGTAAAAACCCCGAAGCTCCCATTGTGTTTTCGCGCTAAGGAAGTGTTCAAGATAGAAGATCCATTAGGATTGTATGCTCTAGAATCACAGACAGGGCTGTCCTTACAAATGATAAAAAGAGGCTGCAGGGAGTTCCCTTCGTGGCTCAGTGGTAAATGAACCCGACTAGGAACCATGAGGGCACGGGTTCTATCCCTGGACTCACTCAGTGGGTTAAGGATCCACAGATGAGCTGTGGTGGAGGTTGCAGATCCAGTGTGGCTGTGGCTGTGGCTGTGGCTGTGGCTGTGGTGTAAGCCGGCGGCTACACCTCTGATTCCACCCCTAGTCTGGGAACTTCCATAGGCTGCAGGTGCGGCCCTAAAAAAAAAAAAAAAAAGGCAAAACAGGCTGCAGTGCTAGATGTGTGTTTCTGTGTTCCAGGTGCATGTTCTGGGCCACCTCTATCTTTGCCATTTACTTATTACCTTTAATGGTGCTGCCTAGCCACTCTGTGACAGTGTTATTTTAACTTGAAATAGCAGGAGGGTTAGGAGAAAGTACCTTGTGAATGTGAAGGGGGAATTCTCCTGGGCACCCGTAATTGCAGTGATTTGAAATGCTTTCACAGATTTGTAGGAGAGGGTAATTTTTCTTCTTTATTTGCTCCTTTTATCTTGTTCTAAAGCCAGTATTAGCCTCCCCTCCCACATAGACTTCTTATTCCCTCCTTCCTTTTGCTGTCTTTTTTCTCCTTTAAAGAAAGCCCTTCCTATTAAGAATCAAAGGCATTTAAATTTTTTTTAAAAATTTTTATAATGATGTGTATTTTTTCCAATATAGCTGGTTTACAGTGTTCAGGGAGCTTCTTGTTTTTTACTAAGAGTTGATTTGACTTTTTAGTACTGTGGAGGGGAAAAGTCAGGGCTATGTTGTAATTGCTTCCTGGAAGGGCCACCCATCGTATTACAAGGGGGAAAGATCTTCTTGGGTATTATTTTCCTGTTCTAGGTGTGTTCTGAGTGCTGTTGTTGGTGGCAGTGACCTCGTCTTGAAGCAAGGTCCTCAGCAGTATTGATATTTTGAATAATTCTTTATTGTGTGTGGAGGGGAGTGTCTTGTGCATTGTTGGATGTTTAGTGGCATCGTTAGCCTCTGTATCAGGAGTGTCCCCAAAGGATGACAGCCAGAAATGTCTCCAGCCATGGCCAAATGTGTCTGGGGGTTGCAGGGTCACCCTGCTCCAGAGTCTCTGTCTTAGAAGAAAAGGAATGCTCTGAAAGGAAGCAGAGGGTAGCCACAAACTTCTTAGGGCTGGAGCATCATTTCAGTGCTTTGATGTATTAAAAGCACCTCTTAGATATGAGTGATAGGGGCATATTTATTATTTTATTTGTCTTTTGTCTTTACAGGGCCGCACCTGCGGCATATGGAGGCTCCCAGGCTAGGGGTCAAATCGGAGCTGTAGCCACTGGCCTACGCCAGAGCCACAGCAACGCGGGATCCGAGCCGCGTCTGCAACCTACACCACAGATAACGGCAGCGCCAGATCCTTAACCCACTGAGCAAGGCCCGGGATTGAACCTCCAACCTCATGGTTCCTAGTTGGATTCGTTTCTGCTGCGCCACAATGGGAACTCACGATAACGGCATATTTAGATAGTTAAAATTCCCTTGTAATCCATAAATATCATTTTAGCTTTTGGCTTTGACTTCCTAGCACTAGTAAGAGTTGATACATTATTTTTCCTTTTTTCCAAAATTAGGGGATTTATAGTAAAAAGTGGTAATCTCGGAGGTCTCTCCCAATCCTCACATTTTATACTTTTAGTTACAAAACAATTATTATGCAATTATAGAACTTCAGAGCTGAAACTTGTTTTTTTAAGGGCCACACGTGCGGCATATGGAAATTCCCAGGCTAGGGGTTGAATCAGAGCTGCAGCTGCTGGCCTAGGCCACAGCCAAGGCAACATGGGCTGCCAGCTGCATCTGCGACCTGTGCCGCAGCTTGTGGCAATGCCAGATCCTTAACCTACTGAGCAAGGCCAGGGATTAAACCCAGGTCCTCATGGATACTAGTCAGATTCTTAACCTGCTGAGCCACAATGGGAACTCCTGAAAATTTATTTGTGGTCATTTAGTCCATGCTTATTAGTTCTTTCCAATGTGATTTCCACAAATCAGGCCAGAAAAAATAGTTGCTTTTTATAAATGGACATTATTAAATGCTCTCATATCTAGAGAATTTATCAGAACAGACTTTTATAAAAGTGATTACTTTTTTACTGACTGATTGGAATTCAGGTGATTGACTGTCTAAACTTTCAAATATGTCTGCCGTTTGGAATTAGACTTTTAAACGGTGTTTATTTTAATGGTCTCTTGCCCAGGTTGGTGTTTGTGTTGCCAAACAGCTTTATACGCCACCTTGATGAGCGAAACTGACTTCTCAGAGTGCCTTAGCTGATGTATTGGGATTAAATTGGTAGGTCTTCTTTTCCAACTGCTTTTTAAGTGTAATGAGAGGAGAGAATTTTTCTTTTGGCCCAAATGCAAGGTGGTTCAGAGGGAAATCTTATACCTTTTATGGATTTATGTGCTTCACATGTGATGTGCCCAACCAGAAATAACAAGATACACACCAGATGTGAAGGTACTAGCTAATGTAATTATGCTGGGGATCATTTTCACCATTTGAGAGCTGAAGTGCATTGAACTCATTTCTTCATCTCTAACAGGATTTAGTATAGTTGCTTAAATTTACGTTGAGAGCTGAGGTTAAATACCTGTGCGTGTGCTTTTACCAGAAGGGTTGGGTAGTTGTATACCTTTTGTATTTCTGGAGCTTGATAAATTATAAAGCCTAGATGGAATATTCAGACTCATGGCAAGGCTGAGATGGATGGGGAGGTGTATTCTAGGGGAATCTATCAGCACAGTATGTATTTTTTGGGCTTTTCCCTGGAAAACCAGACTGAAGGTGTCATGGTCAGACACAATGCTGTTCTCAAGCCTTACTGGAAATAACAGGTCTCAACCTGTGCGAAAAAGGTAACTTTGCATGCATTAAGTATTCAGCAGAGAGCTCGAAATGTGCTTCCTTTGGCAAACAAGTAGATCCCCAAATGAATCAAACAAATTGTAATGCAGAACAAAATGAAATAAATACTTGAGGATTTATCTTAGATACTCATATTTTATCCTCCATGTCTTCATAATGCCCTCAGGGGGGAAAAAAAAAAAGAATCTTTTAGAAATCGCAGTGAAAGGGCAGTATTTTCTCAAGCTGCACTTGCAGTTCTGGACCTGGTCTATGGGCCTGTCTTTCATTTTACTCCATGTACTAGCAAAAAGAGAGTACTTAAGGTGTTTATTTCACTCTGGAAGGTTTTTACAAAGAGCAGTTTTTAATGAAGCACGGCACATGGCATCATTATCATTTCTAACACAGAGAATTCATTTTCAATTTTGCTATCAAAGAAAAATGACAAATAGAGAATGCAAGAAAAACCAGATGGACTAACTGTATTAGGAGCTTAGTATGCATATTTTGTGTCACATATTAGCATTCATTAAGTCAAAATGGAAAAAAATGAGTTTTGCCTACATGCATTAAACCAATAAGGCTGGCAAAGTTCCAAGCTAGCTCTTGTGGATTAATTGTTTTATAACTGTTGTAATTAAAATTGTTCAGTATATGATTAACCTAAAAGTTTTAATTTCCACAAAACTGTTGAACAAATGAGACATTAATATTTTACATTAACCATGGTGATATTGCTGTGGTTTTTCCAAGCGACTGCTTGTTTGAGTAAACCATGGAAAGTGGCAGGTGGAAAGTACCTTGTCTCGTGCAGTGCCCAAGAAAACTTGCAAGTTGAGAATCACTTAGTGAAAGGACCAGTGTGACAGGGTCGTGCGTTACACTGAAAATTCCTTTGATGAGGATTCATGGAATCAGCCTCCCCACTTTCTTTCAGTTTAAAGCTGAGCCTCTTATAAATTGTCATGTTGAGGAGGTTAACAGTATAACATGGCAAAAATGAGTTATTGTGTCTTTTCTTTCTATTTGGCTTCCTAATGGTGTTGGGGTACCACATGAAATCGTTGGATTTGAAGGAGTTGGCCAGTAGGGCCTGTGAAATTATTTGACGTTGCAAAGCTCTGTGGTTTTAGTTTAGTAGACAGGTACAAATGTTGATTTTGGAATCAAAAGGAAGGTAGGAAAGGTTTGGATCACCTTTATTTACTCGCTGTTCTGAAGGTTGGCACCAGGCTGGCTTTAGAAAAACACATACCATTTGGTAAAACTGAGGCCCAGTAAAATTTCGCTCTGTGGAGCTGTAGCTCAATCAATATGTAGATGTGCCTTTCTGTCACTCATTCATCTCCCCACTTATGCTCCCATCTTAATTTATTTCAGTTTATTAAGAGATCGGGATGGAAGTTTCTTGGAAGCTTAGCAGGTTGAGCATCCAGAGTTGTCACTGCTGTGGTGTGAATTTGATTCCTGGCCCTGGAACCTCTGCATGCCGTGGGTGCAGCCAAAACAAAACAGAAAGATGAGGATGTCTTTCTTCTCACCTCCTCTAAGCTTTTTACTCTGACTTCATTCTGGGTTCAGGTCATGGTACTATGTAAATTTCAAAGTGCTGGTGTTATTTGAATCCCATAGGATATTTTAAAAGATAGGTTTCATACTGCTTAGTGGAAATCATGATGACAAAATTTATGCTGGTCCTAACTGTCCATGTATTAATAAATTCTTTAATGTCCTACGCTGAGTTTACCTTTTGGGGTTTATGACACTTGGTACCAGATCTTCTTTGCGGTCTTAGATCTGCAGAGTCTGGGATGCAACATTTGAATGGTAGAAGTAATATCTCCCTTGCATGTACTTTGTCAGGATCATATGGCATTTTAATCTATCCAGAGTTCAGCTGCAGCCCTGATTTGATCTCTTCCTTACTTTGTCCCATGGTTTTTTCCTTAGTACCATAAACTTTCCTGTGCTACCCTTCCCCTCTGTTCTGTATAATCATTCTCCTTCCTAAAGTTCCCCTGTTTAGCTTTTTAAGCACTGTCTTTTGAATAAATTATTCATATATTCAGTATATTTGAAGGATTTAATAATCAGAGTATAATCATACATTTTATGGTTGTATAATTGTCTGTACAAGTTGCCATATTTGCCAGAAACCAGCTTTACACAAGTGATTTTCAAGATAAGTGGTTTATCAGGCGTGTTGCTATCTGTTCATTTCTTTAGGCTCTCCTGAGTTCTCTCACTACATGAAGTTAGATCATTAGAAATGCGCATACCTGGACTGTATTATTTTGGTGCTTCAGAGAATTGCCGTCTTGGAGTTACAGTGCTATGTCCTTGGTAAATGGAGAGTAAGGGCACTCAATTTAAGAATTCTGTATCCTGTATTCCCAAGAATATCTCTGTCTTTTGAAAAACCTTAAAAAGAATCTGCTATCTTAATGTTATAAACGCACACACACAGACAATCGATCTTTCTTTGAGAATTCAATGCAGGAAAAATTTTCTCCTGACCAACGTATGCATTCTTTTAACTCTCAAATGTTTACTGAATGAATGAATATTATGTGGTTAGGTAAGAGTCCTTTTGCGCTTTCTAGGACATTCCGAACTTCATTCAGTAACCAACTTTAAGAACCCTAAATCCATGGTGGTCAAGTACTATTACTCTTTTGCTTGGTGAGTACTGTTCTCCATCTACCACCCCCCCTTTTTTGGTCTTTTTAGTCCCACACCCACAGCATATATGGAGGTTCCCAGGCCAGGGGTTGAATCCAAATTGCAGCTGTCGGCCTATACCACAGCCATAGCAACGCAAGATCCTTAACCCACTGAGCGAGGCCAGGGATCAAACCTGCATCCTCGTGGATACTAGTCAGGTTCCTTACTGCTGAGCCATGACAGGAACTTCTCCATCTACTTTTAATAGGTTTTTCTCTGGTTAAAATGGTCTTGTTGATCACGGTACGTCTGTGCAGAAAGACGTGCATAGCCACTTCACCATGTTCCCCATGAAAAGAGAACTCCTCTTATTGTTCAGTAAGAGGAGTCAAAGCTTATGGTTCTCTGGACCTGTGAGATCAGAGATTCTTGCTGTTAAGATAGCACAACAAATGCCAAAAGCAGGATTTTTCATGAGTGCCAAATATAGGAATAAGAAGATAGTTGGGGTCTTACTACCTTCATTTGATCTCTCTTTTCCATTTCATTGTTTATAATGTGTCCTCTGCTCCCCTGGATCCTGTTTCCAGTCCAGTAGCAGTGATTACTGTTGATGCAAACCTCCCAGCTCTGAGGCCAGGTATTTTCTTGCCCACCTCTGCAGCCTGCCTTCCACCTCTACCCCTCCATAAAAATTATGCTTGTATTGCTCTTCATCAGCTACAGGGCTGCACTTTTCTCATTTGTTTTTCTGATACAGCAACAGCCCTTCCAAAAATACCATCAAGGCTAATAATAATCCTTTTGCTGCTCAATACATCTTTTGTCTGAGGCTTAGTTACTGTCGCAGTTGATGGCATGCCAGCTGATGGTGAGCAACAAATGAATGTTTAAATAGTGTCTAATTCAACAGATGTGCCAGTCCAGGTAATTCTCCCAATAGTGGCCACACAGTGAGTGGAAGGAGAGCAGTCATTGAGTGTATAGTGGGTTGTCAGCTCATTCTTGGTAATTATAGTTTGACTTATCTTGCCTCAATTCAGTTTTTATGACTCTGTTTGGCTACTTTATTTTGATAGATGTAGCAGTGTGGCTTCCACTTGGGGAGGTTTACATTTTCAAATCACAAGGAAAATTATGATGATAGCGCAGCTTTAGTAATTTCCAGTGATCATCACCAAATAATATTTTCTGGGAGTCCTAGGTGTATAAAACTCATCTTTGTAAGTGCACATATAGTATTCTTTACCCTCTTATCAAAGCACAGTGCTTGCGGCTGGCCCACTTTTAACATTACTCAAGGAAGGAAGGAGGAAACTGCCCATCCACTGTTACTACACAGTACTTAAAATATACAGACCGATATATCTTAGCACATAGCAGTCTTTTGTGAAGATACCTTGTCAATCAAGATAAGTAAATCTCTTCTCTCTTTTCCATGAACCCAGCAGCCAAATTGCTTCTATTATAGTTCCTTGTAAAACTGTTGTTAAATTACTTTGTGGCTGGTTATGTTACTTGGCTAGAAAAATGGTACTGGAATTTTCAGCTTTAGTCCTATGCTGCCCATCTTTCCTAACTTATGGTCAGCCATATGTTTACACCAGATGAGGTAGGATGAATCATTGGATACAAGTGCATTCTTGGAAAAGATAGCAAAAATTGTATTCTACTGAAAGCATGAATTAGTTTTTCTCCTCATATATGGGCTGTACGTTCATACCTATAGCAGGAACCTATCATTTCCCCCCTGGTATTAATAATAATAGTTTCTTGGTGATAAGGATTAAAGTAGACATCAGGAGAGTGGGGGGAGGGGCAAAGGGGGTTTGATCATTGAGGGGCAGTTAAAGGGCTTTTTAGGGACCGTAATATATTACTTCTTAACCGTGACTGTGGTTACAGGTAGTGCTCAGGTTATTCTTTTGGGAAACATACCTGTTTTATGTAGTTTTTTGTATATGTGTATGTAATATGTTTCACTGTATTTATATGTTTACTGGATAAAAATGTGGAAACTACCCAAAAAAGCTCAAGGCAAAAATGTTTTCTTTAATCCTTCCACCAAGAGATAATCCCTTTTCTTTTTGGACATGTATCTTCTCAGTATTTTGGGGACAAAAGTATGTACCCGTATGTATGTATATATCTAAACCTGACTTTTTGATTCATTGTATTGTAATATTTTTGTATGAGGTTTCAAGATTCTGTACAATTAATTTTAATAGCTATATAAAGTACCAGTGTTTGGATACATCATAGTTTATTTACCCAATCCTCTGTTATTTAACATTTAGGTTCTTTTTCTTTTCCTTCCTTCCTTCCCTCTCTTTCTTTCTTTTCTTTTCGTTCGTTCGTTCTTTCTTTCTTTCTTTCTTCTTTCTCCTTCCTTCCTTCCTTCCTTCCTTCCTTCCTTCCTTCCTTCTTTTTCTTTCTCTCTCTGCACCTGTGGCATATGGAAGTTCCCAGGCTAGGGATTGAATCGGAGCTTCAGCTGCTGGCCTGCATCACAGCCACCACAATTCAGGATCCAAGCCACATCTATGACCTATAACACAGCTCACAGCAACGCCATATCCTTAAACCACTAGATAAGGCCAGGGATTGAACCTTTATCCTCATAGATACTAGTTGGGTTTGTTACTGCTGAGCCACGATGGGAACTCCTAGGTTATTTCTAATATTTAAATATTATAAATGACATGTTTATCTTGTAGGTATTTGAAACTAAATAGCCTATTTGGACTCTTTATTTAGTATATAGACATTTCATAAAAGGTAAATTTTGTTAGATAACTCTGGCTTCAAAAACTACTTGAAAGCTGCTTTTTTTTCTCCCTTAAAGAAAATTGAAAACACATTCAAATTTTTCCTTTTATGAAGTAGGTATATGTGGTGTGGTGGGTGTAAGTTGAAATGACGGCAACATCTTTATACTCTTTTGTGGACTGGGAAGATGTTTTATGCATTCACTTATTGCGTGTTTATTGGACACTATTGGTATGCCAGGTGCTTTATTCCAGATCTGAAGATACAGAGATGGAGACCTGGTTTCTCCTTTCACAGTCAGGCGACATAAAGAACATCAGCTCTTGGGTTTTGCCAGCCCATGGAGTCTTGGGTTTATGGATCTAAACATTTCTACTTTGGGTGACCTGTTATTAAACAGGTGATTTAGGAGCTTATATTCTAGCACTGCTGCTACTTTATCCTCCTTCCTTAAACCCCTCATCCCTAAACCCTATGTCCTTCTTTTAGGTTGACTCCTGGAACTCAGAGCTTGGTGGGCAAGACCTGAATAGGGCCGAGATGGAAATTATCTTTTCATTCACAGCATGAGCTTGACTGAGGATGGGCTGTGCCTTAACTCCTCTCTGGCATTAGTAAGGCTTGTCTACCTCTAAAATTCTGTGATTTCTGGAGCTTGATGAAGGAGAATGTGAGAAAAAGAATGTATATTTGTATGTGTGACTGGGTCACTTTGCTGCACAGTAGAAAATGAACAGAACACTATAATATAATGGAACTAGAGTGGAAAAAATAAAAATCATTAAAAAAATAAAAAATAAAGTTCTGTGATTTCTGGCATTTGGCGCACTGGAGGTCCTGATACTGAATCTTTTCTCAAACATACTAAAATGGTAGTAAAAGGAAAAAAAATAGATATCTCCTTTTTGAGATATCAGTTGAATTTTGGAGTATAAATCCAGACTCTAGAGTAAAAGGAGAAAGGTGTATTTGCTCACCTCTGGAAATCAGACAGGAATGGAGAGTGTGCCTCTGTTCATCTTCTGTAAATAAAACCAGTAGTGGAATGATACTTTTTTCCCCCTTCCTTCCTCATCCTTGAAAAACAAAACAAAACACCACAGTTGTAGGGATTCTATTTGGAGAGACATAGCTGTGGCTTGAGGCTGCAAGTTCGGAATGTGATGGCATAGAAAAACCAGTGGGGCCCCAGAAACATCTGGCATCGTTCATGGTCAGACCAAAATAAAATTTATTTTTTAGGTAGTATATTGGGTCCTGGAAGTACGGTGGCTCTAAACTCTTTAGCTAGGAAAAATAAAAGGAGAAGTTTGTGGATAGGTGTATTCTCCCTCTGGTAAACTCTGGAGTATAATTAATTAAGCCCTGTAACTGTCCATTGTGTTGCTTGTACCATTTGCTTCATGGGTCCCAGCACTCATCAGCCTTGGACGAATGGATCGGTCAGGAAATCGCTTTTCTTCACCTATAGATTGGGGTACTGACGCTTGCCCCACCCATTTCACAACATTGTTAAGATAATCAACATTTAACATATGTGAGAAAGCACTTAGGTATCAAAAAAAGGAATGAATAGGGAGTAGCACTTTTTTTAATGCTTAGCTCTTTGCTGCTTTGTGTTGATCTCTGCTGCTTTAGACTTGGCAGCCTGCTATCCAGTTGTGTACATTGGAGATGGATCTTAGGGTTTTGAGTGATGATGATGATGAGATGATGACAAATGATAGGGCCATGAAGGTACCCATTGGCATAACTAGATTTACCTCTCTCCATTAAGACTGCTGGTCATTTGGGGGAAGTGGCTGTTTGTGTAGGGAATCCTCGTTGTTAAGCTATTTTGTTCTATTTTATTTTACTTTTGGTGTCATTCAGAAAAAGCTTTGAGCTGGCTTACCAAAACACGTACAACACAACAGAATTAAAATAAGATAAGGAAATTGGGGCAGAGTGAACCCGTGCAGAGAAAAGGTGATGAAACCACGTTAAGGCTGATGGGCAGATGCACACAGGACAGGGTAGGATCTTATGCCATAGGTAGAGGTCGCCTTCCCAGGGAGCAGAACAAAGCGGGACACATTTGCAACTTTTCTGAGAAATTTCCTCCATGGAGAGATGAGGGTATGAACTCTCCTCTTCAAAATGCACAGTAGTGATTTGTGAAACAGTTGTTTTTATACTGGCGCTCAGTGCATATTAATAACATGGTGACAAAGCATAATTCAGGGGAAGAGTAACCATAGGGGTCAAGATCATGTATTTCACGTAGGCAGCTCTGAAGGGCTGACTTGAGCCAAGGACAATATTCAGAACATTTCAAGGGGTGGATAAGCTGCCTGGATAGTCTTTATCCCAGCTGGGAAGTGGCCTCCCTCCCTGAATGGTTTCCAGTGACGTCGTGGCACATTTCATTGTCCAGGATCCTGGAGACCCAGCCATGGAGTTACCTGTCTTGTCTTGAGAGTTAAGTGTCTTCATAAGCTGTTGGCATTCCCTTCTTTTCTTGTTTCTGGCATGTCTGTTGCAAGGATCAGACACTGAATTGAAAGCTTCTTTTCTGAGAAGGCAGCTAAATGCCAGTTAGGATTTGGGGGCTCTGGCTACACTGGGAACCACTGGGAATTTGTGGACAATAACAAATACCTCATTTTATATTAGCCGTTGGGTGACCATTCAGTAGCCGTTAATTCAAATTGTAGCTCATAGTGATGGAATTCAAACCCATCGTGTTTCTAGAGTTTGTTCCTCGAATCAAACTGTTGGTAAATGCTTTCATGAGAGACTTCAGCTTAAGCCCTTTGCCTACTTTTCTGTTCCCTGTTGTCACTAGCTCTAGATACTCCAAAAGAAAAAGAAAGAAAAGTCCTCAGAAGGACTGTGTGTTTTTAGAAACAAGGACTGTATTCTGTGCTTTAGTGGGACACAGAAGGAGACTGTCTGGTTAAGACGAGAGATTGTAGCACTAAAAAAGGAAATGGGCAGGCCTGTCCCTGGCACTTTTAGTAAGAAAAGACAGGGAACGACAGGCTGGCTGGGGAATATATTAAAGGGAGCCCTGCTGCGCACCTGACCTTAGTATTTCCTGAACCCAGAATGGTGGCGTGCTTGTGTAGCAGTCCTTTTGGGGAGCTTAAGACTGATTTGGTCTGCTTCCTGCCATGTATATTTAGGGTCCTAATGGAGAGATGGAAACCTGTTAAGGCACATTCATGGCTCTTCTGGCATATTGCTTTCTTCACTTTGCCAGAGCCAGCCCCGTCAATGTCCATGGCTAAGTTTGTGTCCATATAAGTTGCTTCTGACAAGAGGAAAGAGTCTTCTTAAGAATTTGGCCCTAGAATTGGTCAGAATAAGGCTGTGTTTGTATTTCTGTCCATACCCTACATTCCTTATAAGTAGAAAGGCCTTTTTTAATTATAGGGCAACTGCACCAGCTTATATGTCAACTTTTTTTTTTTTTCCATGCCTGTGGCATGTGAAAGTTCTCGGGCCAGAGATGGAACCAGGGCCACAGGAGCAACCTGGGTCATCGCAGTGACAATACCAGATCCTTAACATGTTGTGTCACAAGAGGACTCCTAAACTGTGGTTTGATGTGGGTTGGTTACTCCAGAAATCACATCAACTTTTTTTTTTTTTTTCCTTTTTAGGGCTGCTCTTGTGGCATATGGAAGTTCCCAGTCTAGGGGTCCAATTGGAACTGTAGCCACTGGCCCACGCCACAGCCACAGCAAACCGGGATCTGAGCCGCATCTGCAACCTACACCACAGCTCATGGCAATGCTGGATCCCCAACCTGCTGAGCAAGGACAGGGATCCACCCGAATCCTCATGGATACTAGTCAGATTAGTTCCTGCTGTGCCACAGTGGGAACTCCATCACATCAACTTTTGACATCAGTTTATATTCCAGAATGTGCTCCTTAGGAAAAAAGGGGATTGATAATGAACTTTTATGCTGAAAATGAAAATCTGATGTTGAAAACCCAGAAGCCTGTAATAAGGGTTTAGTGTTTTGGTTTTGTTTAGAGCATACTTTTCTTCATAAATGCTTCAAGTACCCAAGTAAGTTTATATTTTTCCTAAATATGAAAAGTTTTCAACATATTGCAAATAGGTAATTTATACATTCACCATCCAAGCAAAGTGGGGCCAGGAAGTTGTACTCCTGTTTTGTAAACAGAGAATTAAAGGTATGCCTTGAGAGTGGCAGAGGTCACCCATTTGTGTGTCAGGCATGGCTGAGACGAGTACCATTTTAATCAGTTCATTTTTATTTATTGAGTAAAAAGGAACCAAGTAACAGGGGAAGGCATAATGGAATCAGGTATTCAGCTGGGTGGTGAGGGTGAGAGCTGTTTTGTCTGAGTCCCCCTGGAATAGCTACTGTGCTTTGATCACAGGTCATGTGGCTGGAGAAAGCGTAGCTGAGCTGCATGTGACTACTCTGTTGAGAGGGACAAAAATGGGCGTCAGGACAGACTCTGGTGATTGTGTATTACATCCTGTATATTTGGGCTCCCACATATTTAGTTGGTTGCATTTTATTGTGTTAGTCTTGGTGTCTTTATTGTGTGACTCTGGGAGCGACAGCTGACAATGGTATAAAGACTTCAATATAGGAGGAACTGGTCAGACCCACAGTTTGCTCTTGATAAATGCTTTCACATTTGCAACGAGATGGAAGAAGAGAGTCCTTAACTTCTCTGTCATTAGAACTTAGCAAATCTAATAAGGAGTCTCTGATAGCAATAACCCCTTTTAAGTAGCCCAGGTGTGAGACTTTGACCTCTTTTTGTACAAGGCCTACCTAGTTCCTGGATGAGAAGACTTTTTAGAATTGCATAAATCTTAAGTTTTGATATTTGCTTTTAGTGCTGTGTTTTAAAAAACCTAAGGAGTTTCCTTGTGGTGCAGTGGCATTGTCACTGAAACGGATCGGGCTGTTGCTGTGGTACAGACTTGATCCCTGTCCCAGAAACTTCAATATGCTGCGAGCATGGCCAAAAAAAAAAAAAAAAAATTAAACGTGAGAGAAAACCTTCTAACCATGGATTAGACTCTGCCTATAGGACCAATGACTCTTGCTGAGACTTTTAAGAGGTTTGTGTAGACACTTAAATCTCTCTAGGACTCTGTCTTTCAGACAAAATCCTGAGCTTTGATCATTTCCCAGGGTGGTTTTTTTGGTTGCGGTTTTGACACTTGTACCCACAGCCACATGTTATGTTTATTTGTATGTGTCTGTATTCACTTCTCAGAGGACTGGTATCATCTTGGCAGATCTTTAAGAAGTGTGAGGAGTAAATTTTTATAGTTTTTATTT
This sequence comes from Phacochoerus africanus, assembly GCF_016906955.1. NCBI lineage: Eukaryota > Metazoa > Chordata > Mammalia > Artiodactyla > Suidae > Phacochoerus > Phacochoerus africanus. The sequence continues at coordinate 14,728,386 of NC_062548.1, forward strand.
TATACTTGTGCGAGCCATTCCTTTGCCTGGGGGAGGGTAGGTTGGTGAGGGGGAGGGGCATAGGAAGACGGAAAGGGGGGCTGAAACCTGCCTGCCTGAGAGGTTGAGTCCTCAACTCCTGAACCCTGGGTTGCAGTCCTCAGAAATACCTCCTGCTATTTTGACAGATGCCATAACATTTTAAAAATAAGAAATTGTTTTCAGCCACATCAGTGCTAGAGCATTTTAGAAGAGAAGTGAGGTACAGAGAAATCAAAGAAGCCTGTCGTACACCCTCAAGTATAGCCCTGGGATTATCCAGCATGGCTTTCATGGAAATCGAAGCCCACATCCTGGGATGTCAGCAATTCTGAACAAACTCTTTCCCTTCTCTTCCTTGGGATTACTTTCCTCCAATTCTTTATGCATTTAGAGACTTGCTAAAGAAAGGTCATGTTCTCCTTCCTTTTTGAAAATGCAGATGTTTCTAGGCACTTCCACACTCCAAAACTGAATTCTGAACCTCCTCTTATAATTTTTCAGGCTGTAGAATGAAGATAGAAAAATGGAGGTCTCATACTTCAAAATTTAGTTGAAGTCAGCTATGTCAAGGTATCTTAAGTAAGTCTTACAGTTCAAGTATTAGATTGGTAAACCCCTTTTGTGTCTCTTTAGCCATCATCCCATCTTGGGGGGAAAACCTAAACCTGAAGAAGTATTTGTTTCAGTATTTTGTAAGAATCTCATTTCTCTTTTTCATTAAATTTATTTACCAGACCTTTTTTTTTTTTAAATCTAATTCTTACTCACTCTTGAAACACCCTTTTCCTGCTGTGCTTTGTGTATAGCCATTTCCCCTTAAATATGGAAAGTAAGTCAACTGCTTATCATGTATAGATGCTTTTCAAGTACACACAACTTCTCACCATCCTTTTTAATAATAAAAAATCACAGTGGACAATTTTGGTGCCTGTTTATGGACATTCCTTAAGAACTATCAGTTGATAGAAAATAGCCTTAGGGAGGGAATTCCCATTGTGGCACAGCAGAAATGAATCCAACTAGGAACCATGAGGTTGTGGGTTCCATCCCTGGCCTTGATCAGTGGGTTAAGGATCTGGCATTGCCATGAGCTATGGTGTAGGTTGCAGATGTGGCTCTGATCCCATGTTGCTGTGGCTGTGGTGTAGGCTGGCAGCTGTAGCTCCTATTTGACCCCTAGGCTGGGAACCTCCATATGCTGTGAGTGTGGCCCTAAAAAGCAAAAAAAAAAAAAAAGAAGAAGAAAATACCCTTAGGGAGATAGAGAATCTGTTCTGCCTGGGCATTTATTAAGTAAAGAGTTGTTTTTTTTGTTTTTTTTTTTTGTTTTTTTAACATATAAGGACTTCTGAAGATGTATAGGCTATGAGAGCTGGAAGGATTTAGAGGGGCCAGAAAACCACTCTTGCCTTATAAATAAAGAGAGACCAAAGCCCAGAGAAGTGAGTTGTCTGAGGTCTAGAGTTGGCTAGTGTCTGGCCCCCACTGGTCTCAGAGCTGCTCATCACACTATCTTGAGTAACAGGGATAACCAATATTTCCAACAATGACTATAAGGCCCAGGTTTTTCCAGACTTCTGAATCTTCAAAGGAAAGCTAAATTGTGTTATAAAATTCATGTTGAGTGTCTTTCATTACATTGTGATTGTTTGGAAATTGTGTACTGTTGTAAAACCAAACTGTGTAACTGAAAAACCCTGCATTAACACAGCCTTTGCCAAGGAGTAGTGAATATATTGCTTTATATAGAGAGGTAGGAAGAGAAAGTTGTCCATTTGAAGGGGCGAGAGAAAAGATGGTATCTTGTGCTCAGCAGGAGGCCCCCCACGAGAATGAAAGGAGAAACTGAGACTTACTGTGGTTAGGGAAATAGTAATGCTCAGATGCTGGATCTAATCTAGTGGTTTTATTTATTTATTTACTTTTTGGGCTGTGCTTGCAGTATGTAGAGGTTCTCAGGCCAGGGACCCAAGCTGCTGCAGTAACAGTGCCAGATCCTTAACCCACTGCACCGCAAGGGAACTCCTCATTTAATCTTGTTTTGAGTTTTCTTTTCAAAACTGTCAATTTTTATCTTGGCGCTTTACAGATATTCTTATAGCCTTCCTTGGGAGATTTATTTTTTGGAGTCACTGCTCACATTGTTTACTCCTCTAAGTTAAGTGTACTAGGCCATCTGTTGTTAATTTTGTAGTTGTATTAAATTCCATTCTTCGCCTGGGTTGTAAGCACCCAAAGCAAAGTTAGACAGAAGCAGAATCATTTGCAAGTCATATAGCTCTGAAGTGAATGGTGGTTTTTATAAGTGCAGTTTTCAAATGGGCTAAGAGTCTATGCTGAGTTTGGGGATCAGTAATTTAAACCTGGGGATCTTTGCCAATTCTTGGGAGAGCTCTCTCTGAGACCCTGGGCAGTTGTTATTCTAAAGCAAGCTCTTGGGGTGAAGCCGGCGGCTATATTGATAAATTACTTTTAAGATGCTTGGAGCTGAAGGACAGTAATTTTGTAATACTCTTTCACGTTCTCAGGCTGAAATCTGGAAGAGCTAATCTAAAACGGCCAATATTCCTTAGGGCAAGGACAGGAAAAGCTTGTCCTCTCCTTGATCCTTGAATGAGTGTTTGCTGGAGAAGCCAGGCCGAGACTCTGAGAGCAGTACTGCTGGCATTTTCAGTCTCCCCTGAGGCTTGACAGGACATTTCAAGGAGAACTGAGAGTTACCCTCAGCTGTCCATAGCCTTTAGGAATTGGCTTCTGGGTGTTGTGGATAGGATCACTGTGTGTAAAAGCACAATTTATATTTTATTTGGATCTCAGCATCAAGTTGCCCTTTCTCCAATAATTTTATGGTACTTGGTGGTTTCTCTGATAGGATTTCCATTGCGAGTTGAACAAAAAAGATGACAAAATGGGGTTATTACCTAACCAAATTGCCTCGTGTAGAGACAAGCTGAACTGGTGCTTTGCCTAGAGTTGGCCTGGAGTTTTCAGAAACTCAATTGCTGCCTTTCTAAGGCTGTGCCTGGGGTTGTATTTCCAATCTCTCTCAACTTTTGTTCCCCGTGGAAAGGAGGAAGTGGAGCTGTGACAGATATATTGCCAGATAGCACACAATAGCACACAAAACGAGAAAGACATGGCGTGAGCCATTCACGGAGACAGATTTACACTCTGTACTGCCCTCAAACCATAGATCCATCTATTTCAAAGAAACAGCCTGCCCACTGTATTATATTTCAGACAGGGACACAACTTAGAAGAGAGAGGCTGACTCCTTCTGTGTAGCTTTTGCCAATAATGCTGCACATTTTGCTGTAGTCAATCACTTTCGTGGGAACGGGAAAGTTTATTTGGCAAGAGAAAGCTCGTCTCTAGATGAGAAGTTGCAGAAGGGAGATATTGGGGAGAGGGGTTGGCCATGCTATTGCCTCAGTGGGAGTGTATGTGTGTAGTCTTGCTGTTTTTTGTCACTGTCTAGCCCACTCTATCAGGCATTGGAGGTATTATGCCAATTTCACAACTAGAAGAACAAAGCTAGGGAGATTGTGATTGACCCAAAGCCAGAGTGTTTGACATTCATGGTTTCTTTCTGGTTCTTTCCATAGGCCTGTTTCCTGGAGATATGGCAGAATTAACACATATGTGTGTCAATTTGTTTCATTGATGTTACATGGGTGATAGGTTGCATTGGGGTAAATAGCCTGAATTCTGAAACCTGTCTTCTAGGGCTCACTTTTAGGCTCAACCAGGCCCTACCTGCATGACCCCTGTACCTCAGTTTCCTGACCCGTAAAATAGGCATTTCAGATTTTACCTTGTGAGGTTACTCTGAGAATTAAATTGAGTCAATACTTGTAAGGCATTTATAACTAAATGTTTTGTAATCTTAGCTATTACATTTTAGAAATATGTGTTGATTTCATGGAAATTGTCTGTGCCACCTGGTAGATTGTTCTTTAAATATTTCAATATATGTATTAAAAAAAAAAACCCACAAACTCTACTTGCATCAGAATTTACTTTCCAGATTGACAGTTTTAAAGTATGAAAAAGATATTTTAGTAATGGCCAAAACTTGGAAGAAATCAGGAAAAGAGAGGACAGTGTGTGTGTGTAGTTTTACAGTTTTACACGGTGGGCTTGTTAAATATGCATAGTTGACCCTTGAACAACCCAAGTTTGAACTACGCAAGTCCACTTTGATGTGGATTTTTTTCAATAGTAAATACTTCAGTGCCACATGAAGTTTGTTAGTTCTGCAGATGTGGAACTTTGGATATGGAGGAACCAAGGATACAGAGGGACTGTGGATTTAGAGGGCCGACTATATGTTATACTTGGATTTTTGACGGCATGGGGTTGAGCACCCCTAACCCTGCTTTGTTTAAGGGTCATCTGTAAATGTATACCTTCTATTGGTAACAATTTATTCTGAGGAGGAGGAGCAAATGTTGATTATATACATCCTCTCCTGTGAGGTTGTTCTTTATTTTATTTTATTTGTTTTGACTGGACGAGGCAGTTCAGTGTTGCCTCAGTTGGGTGAATTTAGAATGTGAGAAAATGTTTTTGTTTTTGTGACGTACAAGGAATTTTGAATGAAGTCGGTCACCTTTTCTTGAATAAACAAACCATTTTCTTTTTTTAAACCTTTTTTTTTACATAGATACTACATTTTAAAGTCAGATATGTTTTTTTTTTAAGATATTATTGATCGTTTTATATTGGAAAAATACAATTGCATGAGTGTGTTATTCTCAGAACAAGGTGGGTTCAGGTATGTTGCTCTCCAGTAGTTGAAATCTTTTCGTAGTTTATCTTCAGCAGATGTTCCTTGGTTCAAGTCATCCGTTGATTCATATGTGAATGCCTAAGTGAAGTCGTGTAGTAAGGGATTTACAGAGTTGTCTTTTGAGCATTAATAGCATCTTGTCCACATGGCAAATATACTGTGTAAGTAGTAAGATCATGTAAAGTCTGGTATGAATTTATTTATTTATGTATGTATTTAAAAATTTTTTTAATGTTTTAATTTTTTCCATTATAGTTAGTTTACAGTGTTCTGTCGGTTTTTTACTGTACAGCAAAGTGACCTAGACACACACACACGCATATATATACATTCTTTTTTTCACATTATCCTTCACATGCTCCATAACAAGTGACTGGATATAGTTCCTGGTGCTAAACAGCAGGATCTCATTGCTTATCCACTCCAAATGCAATAGTTTGCGTCTTTTAACTCCAGATTCCCAGTCCATCCCACTCCCCCCCCCCACCTTGCCAACCACAAGTCTGTTCTCTAAGTCCATGAATTTCTTTTCTGTGGAAAGGTTTGTTTGTGCTGTATATTAGATTCCAGATGTAAGTGATATCTTATGGTATTTGTCTTTCTCTTTCTTTTTTTTTTTTTTTTGCTATTTCTTGGGCCGCTCCCGCGGCATATGGAGGTTCCAAGGCTAGGGGTCGAATCGGAGCTGTAGCCACCGGCCTACGCCAGAGCTACAGCAACTTGGGATCTGAGCCGCGTCTGCAACCTACACCACAGCTCACGGCAACGCCGGATCATTAACCCACTGAGCAAGGGCAGGGACTGAACCCGCAACCTCATAGTTCCTAGTCGGATTCGTTAACCACTGCGCCACCACGGGAACTCCTGTCTTTCTCTTTCTGACTTACTTCACTTAGTATGAGAGTCTCTAGTTCCATCCATGTTGCTGCAAATGACATTATTTTGTTCTTTTTTATGGCTGGGTAGTATTCCATTCTGTATATTTACCACATCTTCTTAATCTATTCATCTGTTGATGGAAATTTAAGTTGTTTCCATGTCTTGGCTATTGCGAATAGTGCTGCAGTGAACGTACGGATACATGTGTATTTTTCAAGGAAAGTTTTGTCTGAATGTATGCCCAGGAATGGGATTGCTGGGTCATGGTATGAATCTGAATAAATGCACAAGGTGACCAGTCCCAGGCCTATGGTTTTTTTTTTTAATCGTACTTTTTTATTATTAAGGTTTTTTTTTTTTAATACTACGGTAAAAAGAACACATTGCATTTACATTCTGTGTTTCTAAGTGTACGTTTCAGTAGTCGTGTGAAGTATAGTCGTATTGTTGTGAAACAGAACTTTTTCATCTTGCTAGTCTGAAACCGTATGCCATTAAACAATAATTCCTTCTTTCTCCCTCCCTGGGGTCCCCAGTAACCCCTATTCTACTTTTTGTTTTTATGATTTGACTGCTTTAAATATCTCGTCTAAGTGGAATCATAGAGTATTTGTCTTTTTGTGACTGGCTTATTTCATTTAGTACAGTGTCATCTAGGTTCATCCATGTTGTACCATGTGACAGACTTTCCATCCTTTTTAAGGGTAAATAATCTTCCATTGTGTTTATCTACCACATTTTGTTTATCCATTCATCCTTCCATGAATATTTGGATTGCTTCCACTGGGTGTTGTGAATAGTGTGTTGCTATGAATAGTGTGCAGATACCTGGAGTCCATGTTTTCATTTCTTTTGGATGTACACCCAGAAGTAGGATTGCTGGATCATATGGCATATCTATTTTCAATTTTTTGAGGAATCTTCATGCCTCTTTTCAATAGAGGTCACACCATTTTATGATCTTACAAATATTGCACAATATCTGTCTGTCTTTTAAATAGCACTATCCAGACTGACAGAGTGGTTCATAGAGAACAGGACAGCTGTGAAAGTTAGGATATCCAGATGTTCTCATTATGGCTCTCTGGGTTAAGAACCTGACTAGTGTCCCTGAGGATGTGGGTTTGATCCATAGCTTCGCTCATTGGGTTAAGGATCTGGCATTGATTCACACCCTGAGCTGTGGTGTAGGTCACAGATGCGGCTCAGATCCAGCATTGCTGTGGCTGTGGCACAGGCCGGCTGCAGCTCTGATTTAGTCTCTAGCTTGGGAACTTCCATATGCCATGGGTGTGGCCCTAAAAAGAAAAAAGCTTAGGATAGCCAGTTTCAAGCTTGATAATGGTGTTGAAATCATTCTCCTAAATACTGTGTAATCATCCTTATTGTGGTCCTATTGCTGGACCAAGGCCTATAAATTGACAATTGTGTGAAGAATTGACCTGGGTTTTGGGAAACAGGCTGAAGTTTCTGTGAGTGATCTTAGGCAAATTACCTCAATATTCTTCTCTCCATCTTTGCGATCTATAAGACAAAGGGGTTGTGTTTCTTCCTTAATTGTACTTGTTCCAGAATTCTATTGGCCTAGAACCCAACATCTAGCAAAGATAGCATATATAGCTTGCTGTCATTATTTGATAGATCAGATTTCTCTTAGCACCGGTTTGAGTTTTTTCTTTGTTAAACATGTATCTTCTTTGAGTTTTTTATTGCCCCAGATACGAAGTGATATGGAGGGAGATTAAGAGTGATTAAGGGTGCTGGCAGAGAGTCAGAAAGTCTGGGTGAAAATCCTTGCCCTTCCATTTACTAGGTACATGCCTTTGGACAATGTAATGAACCGGCGCCTCAATTTCTCCATGTGACATGGAGATAACAGTACCTGTGTCCAGTTCTCGTGAGGTTTGTGTGAGTTAATGCATGTAAGGTGCTTTCCATGGTGCCTTGCACATAGTAAGCACTCGGTAGTGTGAAGTCTAATTCTCATCTGATGCTCTAGTTGCAGTGGTAGAATACTCTTCCTGAGGATATTGTTTCCTTTAGAGTGTTCTCTCTGTAGCTGGAGAAACTGAACAGCAGCACTTATGCTTTATTCGACTGGGTTTAAAACTTCAGTTTCATGATTGCAGGTCTTCCTTGCCTGACATACTGTCCCAGTTTTACTGACTGTATGGCCTCATGAGAGTGGGTTTTCATGTTAGGATCTGGTAAGAGCAGTTTTGGTCCTCTTCACCTTTTTATGAGCAGTCAGGCTTCCAGGTTGACCTGAGGTAGGATCTTTTTGGTTTCTTTACAGACGAAGGTCTACCTCCTTGATCCCTGGCAGTTAGGAAAATATTGGATGTCTAAATCCTTTTAGAAATAGAATTTAGTGCTAATACTAGCTTCCTTCATACTGATTTCATACAGCCCCTTCAGAAATCTGATGTACATACTGAAAACGTTGCCAGTTTTTTCAAAGGTGGATAGATCTTGGATATGTTTTCCTTCTTGCAGGTAGTAGCAGTGCTGCAGGTACTCAGCTGTTCGGGTTCTGTTAAGACAGAGACAGAGAGGGGAAGACTTATCTGAGCAAAGCAGAGTCCCCAGCTCTGTTCAAGAGATGATGAGGGACATGCTAGAACTCTTTAGGTCTGTTTCCTCGATCATAAAATAAAGGGCCTGAACCAGGGGTATGGAAAGGCCTTTCAAGTTGTGAGAGTCAGACATCCTGAGATTGGAAAAAGCCCTGTGGGTTCTCATGGCATGATTGATACTGACTTGGGTCCGTGCACCCGTTAATCATTAAAAATTGATAAGAGACCAGGTGAGAATTCAGGCAAGACTTTATTAGGACTTGTGCTATGTAGCATGAGGGAGTGAAAACAAGTAGCAGGTGCCTTTGCTTGCTCCTCCAGGTGGCGTGAGCTGATTTCCTAAACAGGGTAAGGGTAGGGGTGGATCCGTGGATTGGGCAGGAGGTATAGCTTCGGTGGTCTGCCCACCCACTTTGTGGTGCTGTGTGCAGCGATCTTTCCTAGTACCTTGCTTTTTTGCTTTTGTTTCCCAAACCTAAGAAGTGGCAGTTGGCTTGTGGTCTTTTTTGTATTTTATAGTTCCTAATTTCCCCCACTGCACATGGCATGATGTTATTGTTAGTCCTTTATAGTTTCTTTGTATTCTGTTGCTCAGGGAGACCTTTGTCCAGATGCAGGCACTCTGGTAAAGGGTCCCAGGTCCCAGCCTTATCCCGTTATGGAGAAGTATTGTAATTGCATGTCTTGGGGAGTATTTCCTTGAGGAGAAGTATTTTAATTGCGTGTCTTGGGGAGAAGGCAGTGGAGGTCAATGGGTGGGCATTGGAGGAGCAACTGAGAAAAGAAGAGACCAAGCAGGCTGTTCTGATGATTTGCATATGAAATGAGTTCCCCCTCTGGAGTGCTTGAGGGGCAGTTGTACCCTGGGACAGGCTCAAGCCCTTCTCTGAAATGGCAGCCCCATCAGATGAAGGGAGCTTTTCCTGATGGCTCTGCTGTGACCCTCAGTAGGGCCAAGGCTTGCTGCCCTGCTTCATAGCTGAGATGTAGGGATTGATGGGTCGGTGCCCTCTTCTGGTTTTTTTTTTTTTTTTTTGCTAGCGCTGTCTTCACACCCTGTTGCCATTTATGTTTTCTTGATGAATGATTAATTAGAAAAACAATCATTTGTAAATTGTGAGTGAACTAGACATTTGGCCCTGCCTGTAGGGAAATGGTGCCTCTGAGCTGGGTGTAGCTTGCAGCCAGTACATCAGAGGAGCAGTATTCCCAGACCAGTGATGAATTTACATGAAGTTCCTCTGCAGCATGTTAATGAATGTTACAGCCAAGTAACTGGTGAAAAATAATAGCAAATGGGAAGAGTAAATATTTAATGCCTCTATATCATTTTTAGCTTACTGTAAAATAGGCATTTTGATTCAGGAGGGAAATGAGGGAATCTTGGACATTAAAAGTCTATTAGCTTGCCTGAGTTTCATTCTGTTTCCTTTTCCTTCTTTGCCGTTAATTAAATTAAAAAGATAAAGTGAGTTGTGGCTGAGGTGGATTTCACTAGGGAAGTGGTTTTTCTGTAAGTTTTAGGTCACAAGATGCTGCTTTCCTGGCAGCTTGAATCTATATGTCCGGTCAACATCATTGATTAAATGCCTGGTGTGTACAGAGGCCCATACTATCTCTAAAATATGGCTTACATCTTGTTACTTTCCTGCTTTAAAACTTCAGTGACTCCCCCCTGCTTCTAGGATAAAAGCTGGACTCTGTAGCCTTGCTTTTAGTCCCTCTATCCTGCGACCCCAGCCTGCTTTTCTGCCTTACACCCTGACAGTGCTCCAAGTGGACCCTTTGCCTAAGCCAAAGTGCTTGACTCCTTATCCTTGTAACATGCCAGAGGCTTCCTCACCTTTGCCCCTCTGTTCAGATCATTCGGGGGCAGAAGTGACCTTGTATTTTTCTCTGCCTATCTAAAGCCCACGCTTCCTCGAAGGCCCAGCTCTAAAAGTTTCTCTGACTTCCCTGACTAGATAGAGAAAAATAGAGAAATAGAAAAATGAGAGTGGGTTACACTTCCCTGTCCCCTCCAGTTTCCCACCTCTGTACCTTAGGGGATTCAGAATGAGTCTTATATCCCCTTATTTCCTGCTTGGCCATCTTCTAATTCTAGACAAACCAGGCTGTTTGTCCAGGTGGGCAGCTTGTTAACAAGAGAAGTTTCTGAGGATTAGAAGTGAATTTAGTAGGGAAACTGGACTCAGGGATAGTGCCGTGTTTTCTGAGATCAGAGCTTTTTGACACAGAAGTTTTTAGCAAGAGGTTGGATTTGCAGATGGATAACATTTATAAAAAGTGCCACTTTAGTCTGAAGCCACACTGGGAGAAGTAAAAAATATTTAGAGAAAGGGTCCAGGTTTTTTTACTGCATTGTTAAAATTGTCTTGAAGTGTTGAGTTCAGAGCCAGATAAAATGATAATATTCAGAGAAACTGATCAGGATGGTAAGGCAGAGGCCTGAAAACATGAAGGCTGGGTGGGCAGAAGAGAACAAGAGAGGCTCTGTCCTCTCTTTTCAGATATTCAGAGGCTGTCTTCAGGAAGAAAGGTAATTAGACTTCATGTGTGGACCTATGAGGTGAGAACAAAGACTGCTGGTTGGTTATAGGAAGACAGATTTCAGATCAGTATAAGAAATAATACTTTCCTCATACTGTTGTGAAAGAATGAAGTGGAAACAGTAAGATTCCCAAGTGCAAAGGAATGTGAATATAGGAGGTTTTTTTTATTTTTTATTTATTATTATTATTATTTTTGGTTGCACCCACGGCATATGGGAGTTTCCAGGCCAGGGATTGAATCTGAGCTGCAGCTGCAACCTGCATCACAGCTGTGGCAAAACAAGATCCCTAACCCACTGCGCTGGGCCAAGGATCAAACCTGCATCTCACCAGAGACCTAAGCTGCTGCAGAGACAATGCTGAATCCTTAACCTGTGTCACAGTGGGACCTCCTCTCCTAGGAGAGGATATTCTAATCTTAAAGATATGTGGCCTTATAATGAACAGACCTCAGGTACTAGAATGAAAGACCTTTAGAATAGCTCATTTTCTTCTCTGCAGTAAAACCTTTATTAAAGGGTTTTGGAGAACAGTTTAGTAGTGTAAAGTAACAATCCCCACTGTGTCCAAAAATAGGAGAAAGTCCTGACATGGATCAAGAAACAACTAGGTACAGTTTTGATATTGATATTGAAATTATGATGAAAACAGTATGAAATCTAGGATTTGGGGTCCTTCATACTGGATCCAAGGACCTTGAGGATAGTGTTTAAGAATGATGAGATACTTGGAAATTTTTCAGGGATTCACAAGCAATTTCATATTAACCTTTGTATTTTTGGGAAAATTTAAAAGATCTATTGTTTTAAAAATGTTAATCATAGAAAAGTAAGACCACGGAATTGTCTTGGTACAAGTAATCTGGATTTATAAAGGCTTTAAGAATTAAGAAACATAACCCAGGATGCAAATTTTAGTGTGTGTATCTTTCTATATAGACTATCATAAATTCTGTCAGATTCTCAGAAGCGGCTTTGACTCAGAAAAGGTTAGGAATTACTTATATTGGAGTTTCCATCGTGGCTCAGTGGAAATAAATCTGACTAATATCTATAAGGATGCAGGTTTGATCCCTGGCCTCACTAGGTGGGTTAAGGATCCAGCATTGCAATCTGTAGGTTGCAGAAATCGCTTGGATCTGGCGTTGCTGTGGCTGTGGTGTAGGCTGGCAGCTGCAACTCTGATTAGGCCTCCAGCCTGGGAACCTCCATGTGCCTCTTTTTAAAAAGCCCCCCCCAAAAAAAAAATTTACTGATACGGAGTTGTAGTTCTCAAGTTTTTGGACTTAACCCACTTAGGGGGCATAGGAGCTCCTTATCTCACCTTTACCATCCAGCATCAAGATAAGCAAATATGTGAGCCATATATATGATTTTATGAGTCGTATATATGTGCTTTCATTTTTTTTTTGTCTTTTTTGTTGTTGTTGTTATTGTTGTTGTTGTTGCTATTTCTTGGGCCGCTCCCGCGGCATATGGAGGTTCCCAGGCTAGGGGTTGAATCGGAGCTGTAGCCACCGGCCTACACCAGAGCCACAGCAACTCGGGATCCGAGCCGCGTCTGCAACCTACACGGCAGCTCACGGCAACGCCGGATCGTTAACCCACTGAGCAAGGGCAGGGACCGAACCCGCAACCTCATGGTTCCTAGTTGGATTCGTTAACCACTGCGCCACGACGGGAACTCCCTGCTTTCATTTTATAAAGCAGTCTCCCATAAGCTTAAAGAATATAATTTTGTTGTACTTTCCCTGGTGGTCGATATCAAGTTATTTAAAGAATGTAAAAATCACAGATGAAGATTTATTATACTAGCAGTTTTTTGAGAAGCGGGCTTGTATATGTATCTGCTTTAGTTTCAGGGGTTCAGATTATTCTTATTTTAACCACACCACATACCTGTCTTAAGGTCTCATTGTTGAAAAGGAGGGAAATATACATACAGGAGAAGAACGTAAATATGTCCCACTGAACATTGCAAGACTAACTAGCAAATCTTTAACAAGTCAAATTTTCTTTTTTACTTTTTCTTTCTTATTTTTTATTTTATTTTTTTGTCTTTTTAGGGCCCCACTCATGGTATGTGAATTACCAGGCTAGGGGTCAAATCAGAGCTAAAGCTACCAGCCTACACCACAGCCACAGCAATTCAGGATCCAGTCATGTCTGCGACCTATACAGTTCATGGCAACTCCTGATCCTTAACCAACTGAGTGAGGCCGGGGATTGAACTCTCATCCTCATAGATCCTAGTGAGGTTTGTTTCCTCTGAGCCATAGTGGGAACTCTTTAATTTCTAATGATAAAAATAGAAGGAGTCACACATATAAAAAGTAATATAAAAGTCAAGAATGGGAGAATTGCAAGCTATGACTAACTTAAGACAGCACTGATGCTACAGTGATAATAAATTAGCCTTCCTGAGCACTTGAGAATTCTGAGTCCCTTTGTTGGTGTGAGGGCCCAGTAGATTTTAGGACCCCTTGCTCCAGTCACTTATTAGGCAATGCAGTTATTAGGCAACTGACAACTCGTGGTCATATTAAGGATGAGTTTCTGTGGAGTTGCACATTTACCTCTGAGAACTGAAGAAAGATGTCTTAAGTCAATTACAGATCTCCTGTGGTTACTAGTAGTTTTGGAATCCTACTTTAAGTTCCCGTACCCTAGTAGTCTACCACATCAGTTTATGGTTATAGATGAATGACACTGGACATTTTGAGGGAGGATTAATCTCTAGGAGACTATCCAAATAATGACCTTTTCTTTTCTCATTTTGTTTAAATTAAAAAAAAAAAAAATCAGCCTAAGTATTTCTGATAGTCAGATACCCTTTCTTTTTAAATACCCCTTTATTTACCAACCGCCTTACGCCTGGCCCTGAAGTAGGATCAGCAGCTGTGTGTTAGCATCCCGCCTCCCCCCTTGCTGTGCTCCTCCTATCGAATTGAAATACCCTGGCACTTTCTTCCCTTTCTGAAAACACAAAAGAGGATTAGGCCATATAATGGACTATTTATGTGTCAAATTAAACGTTTTACTCTGAGGCTGTTTTTTGAGTTATGCGAGCAGTAAAAATATGTATTAAGCTGCCAAGCCTTTTAAAAAATGCGTATTATTTAGCTGATAGCCTGTAACAGTCTGATGGACCCATAATGGTGTTTCGAGTAAATACGCATTTGAACAATTTATGAAACTTATGTTTACATGTGTGTAAAACAGTCCTGGTAGGGAGTGACCCAGAGTTATTACTAGTTGACAGCTGCTGTCTGGTGACCAATTCGAAATGATTTGGTGGATTCCTTTCAGTGTGGGGTAAACAGGTTTCCGTGGCAGCGGAGCAGGCAGGAGGCCTGCATGTTGGTCAAATGTGGCACTGGCATAAAACATCTCAATTCCATAGGGAGCTGCACCATATTAGATGAACACGTATGGTCTGTTTTATTTCATTGTATATTTTAAAATTTATAAATACATTCACAGAATGCAGGCCGTGCGTGATAAAATATTCTCTTATTGAGAAGGTGGACCAGGTTTGTTTCTTTAGCATCTACCCTCTAGGACAATGATCTTGAAATTTTCAAGATCAAGTTACCCTGTCAGTAATGCATATTTTTTTCTATTTGTTTATGTCTAAATTGTATAGAGTCATAAAGCTTACACACAAAATAGAGGAGTTGAAAGGGTTGAGATTTAAAAAAACGTATAAGTAGCTGCACTGATTTTCTTTTTGTTACCTGAGTGAACTCCATTGTGCACACCTGGAATGAAGCATACGTTGCGTTGGAGACCTTGGCATAGTGGACTGGGCACAGTGCATCCCAGAGCTGTGACTTGGGCATGGCCTTCATAAGTTTGGGCATGTCTTTTAATTATAGTTTCTTCATTTGTAAAATATAGATAACTGCCTATGGGGCTGTCATCAAGTTTAACATCGTGTCCACGTCAGCGTGTAGTGTCCTCATCAGAGAGGCTGTCCCTGACCCTGTCAGTCTTTCTCCCTCTCCAGTCGCTCTCTTAGGCCTACTCTGCGTTACTTCCATTAAAACAACGTTTCACCATAGGAGATAATACTGTTTAAGTCTTCTCCCCCCTGTTCACTGCTGTATCTAGCTCCTAGCACAGTTCATGCCACACATTAGGTCCTCAGTAATTTTTTTTTTTTTGGGTCTTTTTTTTTTTTAGGGCCGCACTCCCAGCCTATGGAGGTCCCCAGGGTAGGGGTCAAATTGGAACTGGAGCCGCTGGCCTATGCCACAGTCACAGCAATGCCAGATCTGAGCCAAGTCTGTGATCTACACCACAGTTCATGGCAACGCCGGATCCTTAACCCACTGAGAGAGGCCAGGGATTGAACCTCTGTCCTCATGGATACTTAGTCAGATTCGTTTCCACTGAGCCATGATAGGAACTCCAATCCTCAGTAAATCTTAGTTGAAAATGGAATGTTGGTCACTTAGTTCGCTGATTAACAGAGGCCATTATTGCTTTCGTTGTTTGCCCTGCACATGGTTGGTGCTCTAGGATAGGAGGAGTAGTGATTCCCTGTGTGTGGTTTGCTCTTCGTGGGATCCAAGGCAGGAGGTATCTTTGCTGCAGGAGAATGGACTTGTTTGTCCATTACAGGCTGCTGTTTACAAAGGTGAGGTTAGACGTGAAGCCTGTAGCCCTGGATCTGAGCCAAGTGAACTGACCCGCGTGTGGTTCTCATGCCTCACCTTGGCCTCATTAGCAACCTGCTGTGGCTTACTGTGCCGTCCAGTTGAGAACTTCGCAGGGCCAGGGGTGATGGGCCATGTGGATGTCCCTCAACGGGGGCAGTGGCATTGCCATGTCAGGTCTGTACAGAGAACAAACATAATTTCTTACATGGTTGACAGAAGAGTGATGGAGGGGAAAGAACCACACCTTTGGAAGACACTTTTCTTGGCTGCTCTTTGAAATAAGTTGTTATAGAAGCACCTATTACTTTGAAGGCCTGTCATTTTTAAGGTCACACTTCTGAAAGGGCTGTGAAATAAAGGCATATAAAGCATTTCCAGTGTTGCTCTGGGAACATATTTGTGTGGTTATTTAATTGGAGAAATGAATGAATCTAAGGTTGGGGAGTCTTCACATGTGTGAACAGTTACATAGGCAGTTCAGTAAAACCTATAAGCGTTCAAAAATAGCGTTTATTAATTCCTTGTATTTTCAACTTCTGTCTGTTATCTCTTCAGTCGATGTGGATTTGTGCTCAACTTTTCTTAAAAGGGGCAGTGAGGAAATATTTTCTGGGATCCGCTGAAACTGCTCTGAATTGGACCATGTTAGAGGGTTTTGGTGGGTATCAATCTGGGTTGTGTTGTAGATGAAGGATGGGGTGTTTTCTTTGTCCTCTTCTGCCCCACATCCTCAAACAGCCCACTTAATAAGGGCATTCTGTGCTATGCAGAGTGAGCTAAGAATGTGATCAAGTTCATCACATGAGCCCCATATTCCAGGCTGTAAAAATGTAAAAATTTAAATGCAGTTGTCTTATAAAAATCCCCGGAGGTTCTGCCATTCAAGAGCTTAGTGGGAATGCCCTGCCTGAAAGACCTCTTTTTTGAAGATTATCTCCCTCAATTCATTTAAAAACATTGAAACCCTCCGTATTTTAAGAAAAGGATCCCTCTTTCTTATGGTATTTTATTTATTTTTAAATAAGCTTCATTGGAGTATAGTTGAATCACAAAGTTGTGATTAGTTTCAGGTGTACAACAAAGCAAATCTGTTGTACATATACATATATCCATTCTTTTTCAGATTCTTTTCCCATATTGGTTTTACACAGTATTGAGTAGTTTATGCTGTGCTATATGTAGTAGGTCCTTGTTACCTATCTGTTTTATATAAAGTAGTGTGTATACTTTAATCCTAACCCAAATTTATCCCTCCTACTGTGTTTCCTGTTTCATAATCACAAATTTAGTTTCAAAATCTTTTTTTTTTTTTTTTAAATGACTGCACCTGAGGCATGTGGAAGTCCCTGGGCCAGAGGTAGAACCTGAGCTGCAGCAGTGCTAGATCCTTTAACTCACTGTGTTGGGCCAGGATTGAACCCACCACTGAGCTACTGCAGTCAGATTCTTAACCCATTGTGCCATGGCCAGAACTCCTTAGTTTCAAAATCTTTGAGTCTGTTTTGTTAGTTCTTTTGTATCTTTTTTATCAGAGTCCACATTTTAGTGATCTCATGCGTTTTTCTGTCTTAAGGTATATTAAAGAATTATGGTAGGTAGGAAAAATGATGGGGAAGTCATTGTACCGGGAAAAGAGGTTTGGAGTTGTTCAGACCTTAGCACAAATCCTGATTTAGCTGCTAATAAACTGTACTGTCTTGAGAAGCTAGACAACACGTGAGCCTCAGTTTCTTCATCAGAGAAATGAGGATGTTTATTTCATACAACTGTGAAGACTTAACGAGCAATAGGATGTGAAAGCATCTGTCACCAGTATATTTTTGATATTCAATAAATCTGAGCAGCCCAATTCCCCCTTTTGGGGGTAGAACCACAGGGGGGGGGGTTGGTAAATAATTGAAGTACTTGGTGCTAAAGGGAAATTTACTTCATGCCATGATTTTTTTTTTTTTTTAAGGTGCAAGCATAGGGTTCTAGGAATAAAAAGATGGTAAATTTTTTTCCCTCTGGCCATATGGGTTAGTAATGCTTTTTCTTGGCTTTTGACAACAATGAAAGACTAATTTGTTGCCTCTGTGTGTGTGTTGTTCTTGACTTTAAATGTAATTAATTGCTTGTCTCAGGGACTAGAACCTTTCTTTTCACCCTCAAGATTCCTACAATTTCTTGTGCTAATTCAGCTGAAATTTGTATTGCACAGAACCAGGGAGTTGTTGGAGTTAGGAGAAGTTTCTCTGGTTGTAATTTATCAGAAGAACAAAAAGGGCAAAACTTAGAGAATTTGGGACTTGCTCAAAGTTGTGCAGCTATTTAGTGACAAAGCTACAATTGCAGCAGATTTTTACAACACTGCTCTAGCCTTGCGGTTCTCAAAACATTTAGCAGACCAGCAGCATAACCTGGCAACTTGTTGGAAATGCAAATTCTTGCGCAGACCCACTGAATCGGAAACTTCAAAAAGCCTCCAGGGTGATTCTGATGCTACTAGAATTTGGGAACCACAACTGCTTTTTACACTGTTTGGCTGAGTTTCATGGGCAACGTGAGGTCTTCATTTTACCTTTCAGTTATCTCCTTGTGCCAGTTGATGTCTCTTCTAAAAACAGTTCCAACTTTGTTATTGGTTTTGCTAGAATTGTTATGTTACTGTTGCTGGGGCACTTGGGTGAAACTGATACTCATTGTTCTTTTATTCCCCATTACCAACTAGTGGTTCTGTAGTTTGACCATTAAAAAACAAGTAGAGGAGTGCCTGTGGTGGCTCAATGGTAACAAACCCGACTTGTATCCATGAGGGTGTGGGTTCGAGCCCTGGCCTCACTCAGTGGGTTAAGGATCCGGTGTTGCAGTGAGCTGTGGCATAGGCTGGCAGCTGCAGCTCCGATGTGACCCCTAGCCTGGAAATTTCCATATGCCACAGATGCAGCCCTAAAAAGCAAAAACAAAAAACAACAAAAAAACCCAACCTCCCCCCTCAAAAAACAACCAAACAAAACAGAAAAACCAAGTAGAGATTTCTGAGTCTCATGCCTAGATATTCTGATTAAATGGGGTGAGGATAGGGAATCTTTAATTTTTGAAAGCTCTCCAAGGTGATTTAATGCTCAGCCATGTGCAGGGACAACTGTGTTAAAAGAATGAAGAATAGAATCCTATTCAAACTCCTAGGTTTTCCTAAATGGTGCACTTGACATTTGTTCTGTGTATGGGCACTCAGTGGACAGGAGTTATCTAAACTAATTACTTAGAGTTGCAGTGCCGATCCTTCAAAGTTGCAAGTAGATTGAAATTTGTTATTTAATAAGATGTTCCTAACTACTTATAAGAACATGTAGTTTCTGTATAAGTATGGCAGTGAGAGAATTATTTTTTCTTGCTTTGTGAAAGGACATATGTCTTTGAAAATGAGAATAAATGGGGTTTAAACTTTTTTTTTTCCTGGTAAAGCAGGAAAATCCTCCTGGTACATTTTGTGTGCTTCCAGAAGTGAGTGTTCTGTGGGAGAGAAAGTGGTAGCCTGTATTTTGTCATGTGCATATTATCATTTGTTTAGTCATTGAAAATATGTCAACAAAGGAACAAAAATACAGTATTTGTGGGTTGACCATACAGATGAAATACTATATTATGTTGTTTTCAGCTTACTAAGGTATAAAACAAAATAAACTATAGCTTGAAAAATCCTAAATTGACCTGTTCAGGGTTAGGTCTTAATTTGGATGAATTCCGTGACACCTGAGTCAGATCCAATGAAACATGTTTAACTGGGCAAATATTAACATAAAATTTTTTTTTAAAAAAATCTGTTCTTGTAAAACTAGATTGACAGTACAGATAAATAGACATATTATTTTTATATCATCTTATCATACCTTAAGGACCTTTTTGAAATGTTTCATCTTAAACATTTTAAAAATTACTTTCCCACTGCTGGTATAAACCTAACGCATTTTGACAAAAATTACTCTAATTTTGACTATTTTGGAATTGTGTATGGAAATAGTGCACAGACATTTTTTCAAAACTTTAATTTTTAAGTGTGGCTTCCCTGCCGGCTTCCGCATTGTGAGAGGGTTCACAAAGAAGCGGCCTTCTTTTTTTTTTTGGTCTTTTTGCCTTTTCAAGGGCCGCTCCTACAGCATATGGAGGTTCCCAGGCTAGGAGTCGAATTGGAGCTGTAGACGCTGGCCTACGCCAGAGCCACAGCAACGCGGGATCCAAGCCAAGTCTGGGACCTACACCACAGGTCACAGCAACGCCAGATCCTTAACCCGCTGAGCAAGGCCAGGGATCAAACCTGCAACCTCATGGTTCCTAGTTGGATTCGTTAACCACTGCGCCACGACAGCAACTCCAGAAGCGGCCTTCTTGACTACATCTGGGAAGAGACCCTTTCTGGCCTTTGACCTTGTGGGCCCTAGATGAAAATGTCTTCCTCCCCAACAACACTTAAAAAAAAAAAATGCCGCTTATATATATATCTAAACAGAGCTCTCCTGGTGAAACACATGCTCTATCAGACCAAGGGTGAGAGATGGAATTTCCATGTGTACTTTCTCCAATCCCAAGAGCAAGTTTAGTTTTGCTTTTACGACCCAGACTTGAGGCCTCTAGAAACCTGAGCTGGGCTGTGTGCACCTCTGGCACCTGCTGGAGCTCTGGAGGACCTCTTGTCTCCCCTTTGTGGTGGAGTCACTATTCCATAGGGAAAGGCCAGGGAACTGAGAGCCCCCTCCCCAGGTCGGTTTCCTTAGTTATGCCATCCTTTCTTAAGGTCTGCCCTGGGTGTCTGAGCTGGGCTGCCCTCTCTCCAACACAGACCCAAGTTAGGGTATGGAATTTTTTCAGACACAGGGTATAGAATTGTTTTCAGATCATCCGTAGGATAGTTCGGCTCATTGTTAACATGTCATGGGTGTCTCTTCTTTAAACTCTCTGAATGTCCTTACCCACATATCTAGATGTGCTTTTTAGGAACACGAGCAGATGACCTAGAATTCTCAAGAATTGCCACCATAACCGTGTAGAGAGGTCATGAAGCCTTGTCTGAATGTCTGGTTGTTGCTTGAAGAGGCGATAAGTGTGGAGTTGACTTTCATTCTGCCCAAGGAACCTGTCTTTCCTGTCACTTTGTGTAACATTAATTTTCTAATGTGTTTCAGTCTGTTTGTAAAAAGGATTTTTTTTCCCCTTGTATCTTAGCTGTTGGCCTGACTTTTGTATTTTCATTGGTAAAATATGTGTGTCTGTTCTGGGTGGAAAAGGATAGATTAATAAGAACCACTGAACTAATGTGGCATATGCAGTTAATTAAGACTACCAGAAAAGCTGGCTCGTGATTATGTGTAAACTTTGATTTCCAAACATCTAAAAACTGTTCAGTTACTGTATTCACATATTCCGAGGGGTAGGTTAGGAGGCTGTATGAAGCTGTATGGGCATAAACTGTTCGGTATCGGTTTTCAGACTTTACTTTGGGTTAGAGTCTCCTGGGGGGCTTATTAAAATACAGATTGTTAGACCTCTTCTGCAGTTTATGATCCAGCAGGTCATGGGTGGGGTCTGAGAATTTGCATTTCTGACATGTTCTTAGGTGGTGCTGATCCTTCTGGTCCAGGGACCTCACTCAGAGAATCCCTGTTTTAGGATGTAGATCTCAAGCCCTGCTTTGACAAAGGAAAGGGAACTGAATTGCTGAGGCTCTTTTCTTTCCGTAGAAGCATTGCCCCTTCTAAGCAGACACTAAAACAGGACTTATCCATGGTGTCATGCACTGAGCCAGGTGCACTGAAAGTAAATAAAATGGTCTCTGCCCTCTGGAAACTCACTGTTTAGAGGGGGGATTAGCCTGAGAAAGCAGTGGTCATGATCTAATATGACAGGTGCTGTGGTGGCGATGTCAGGGGCAGGTTCTCTAGATGTGCTGTAAGGACTGGCCGGAGCTTTTCCCAGACTGTCTCAGCATTATGTCTGCGGGTGTAAGTGAAATAAAGCATTTTGTTCACTCTCATATCCGTTTTCTCTCTTTTTTGACTTCACTGGGCATCCCAAACTGTGTGTTCAGAACCTTCAAAATTGGCATCGTCAGCTCCTCACCCCAGCTTTTGTGGAAGGCTTTCCCTTTGTCTCCTTTTTTTGGTTTACATTTTAAAATTACAATTTCAGACACTGTCCGCTGTGGCAGGAGGGTTTGTAACAAGACCACGTTAAGTGATCTTGGTTGAAGTAATTTATGAGACAGCTTCAAAACTTCATGAGGTACCAGGGGAACTTTCTGTAACTGGATCCGGAGGCAGTGTTTTCCTTCACCTCTTTATGCAGATCGGGCATTTTGTGACAGCATAGCAATTTAAGGTGGAGCCTTCTAGATCGGGCCCTGCTCATGAAGTGACTGAGACAGACCTGAGGAGAAGGGGGAAGGGGAGTGGGATGTCCCCTGGCAGCTGCTTTTGTTTCCCTAACTTTGAGCAGTGACTTTGGGTGATTTGGTAAAAACTGGTAACTCCAGTTATGCATGGAATTCCTGTCTAGGGCAAGTTTCCTCCTCTGGTGATGTGCTGTAGTGCTATAAATAATAGTCCCATAATTTTAAGCACAGCGAAACGACGTGTGTGTGTGTGTGTGTGTGTGTGTGTAAGTAGGAAATGAAGCACCGTAGTTATTAGTCTTTTTTTTTTTTTTTGCTATTTCTTTGGGCCGCTCCCGCAGCATATGGAGATTCCCAGGCTAGGGGTCGAATCGGAGCTGTAGCTGCCGGCCTACGCCAGAGCCACAGCAACGCGGGGTCTGAGCTGCGTCTGCAACCTGCACCACAGCTCACGGCAACACCGGATCGTCAACCCACTGAGCAAGGGCAGGGACCGAACCTGCAACCTCATGGTTCCTAGTCGGATTCGTAAACCACTGCGCCACGACGGGAACTCTGCCGTAGTTATTAGTATGTTCCCTCCCATCTCTCGGTGAAAAGCTTCTTTAGATAGGAACAAAGGATGTGGCTAATACTAGTGACAGGTTACAGTGCTTTTCCCCATTTTATTGATTGTTCATTTCTAGTCTCTGACCTTATTTGCTACTTATTGATCTAGTAGAAAAGCAAGTAAATTTCCCTAGATAGCACTTAGGTGAGCTTAGGTCTTTGATGGCTTGTCTCCCAAAGGGTTTTTTAAAAAGTACTTACCTACTTGAGTGGCAGCCTCTAAACCATCTCATGTACATATACATCTAATCTGTGAGCTCAAGGGTCCTTTCTTGTTAGGGTCATTGATGACTCAGCTGGCCTTATGATTTTGGCTGATCTGTAAGAGCCCACACATGCCCCATGAACTGCTGCAATAGCCTCACAGTGCACACACACAGCCTTGGAATATATGCTAGATCCCATCAGAGATGATGTGTTGCTGAGTCAGTTCAGGTCAGCATCTGCCAGCATGTTAAATTTTCACACTAAAGAAAGCCAGAATCTTTTTTTTTTTTTTTGTCTTTTTGCTGTTTCTAGGGCCGCTTCTGCGGCATATGGAGGTTCCCAGACCAGGGTTCTAATCGGAACTGTAGCCACTGGCCTACGCCAGAGCCACAGCAATGTGGAATCTGAGCCACATCTGCAGCCTACACCACAGCTCACGGCAATGCCGGATCTTTAACCCACTGAGCAAGGCCAGGATTGAACCCGCAACCTCATGGTTCCTAGTCGGGTTTGTTAACCACTGAGCCATGGCGGGAACTCCCAGAATCATTTTTTTTTTAATTTAGTTTGCTTTTTAGGGCCGCACCCGAGGGCTGTGGAGGTTCCCAAGCTAGAGGTCAAATTAGAGCTACAGCTGCCAGCCTGCGCCACAGCCACAGCAACGCAGGATCCAAGCCGCATCTGTGACTTAGACCACAGCTCAGGGCAGTGTCAGATCCTTAACCCACTGAGTGAGGCCAGGGATCAGACCTGCAACCTCATGGTTCTTAGTCAGATTCGTCTCTGATGCGTCATGATGGGAACTCCCAGACCCACTTTATTGTTACAGATTTTACTTTGAGATCTCAGTTCATACTTCTGACCTCCAGTTTGCTTCTAAGTAAGTTCTGAGTTTTTAATTGCTAAAGATGCTTAATTCTCTCCCATTTGTGCTTAGGGAGGGAGAGGTTAGGTTTGGGTTAGGTATATATACGTGGTAAGGAAACAATGTTATGGATAATCTAACCCAGGAGGTAAGATAGATTCCCCAACATCATATGCGACTTTAACTATATCAGATTCTTTTTATGTTTACATTTTCACATTTATACCTTTCTTCTTTTAATTATATTCTTTTGGTTAATATTAAATTGTGTAACATCTAAGATCCTATAAGGTGATGAGGTATGTTGTAGGAAGCAATGGAAATAGATCTTGGAGAATGGCCACTGATAATCTGTGACTAATAACAACTCACATAGAGATAAAAACCAGAGTGACCCTGTCAGTTGTGGGGTTGATGGGTAATTTTACTGGTTTCTTTTTCTTATCATTATTTATTTCTGAGTAGGTAATATATTCATATGATTAAACAAATCAAATCATGTAAAAGAGTATATAGAGAAATATCTCACTCTCATCCCTGGACCCATATGTCCTATTCCCTAGCCTCCTGTAAACACTGCTTAACTAGTTTCTTATGTTTCTGCCATAATTTCTCAAAGCAAAGAGAAATACATTTGAATGTCCGTCATATAATAAACACAGTTCTGCGTTTTGCTCTTTTGTAGTAGTCAGTGTATCTTGGAGATCATTCCATCTCAGTACAGAGAGAGCTTTCCAATGCCTTTTTATGGCTGTATGATATTCCATTGTATGGTTATACCATAGTTTATTTATCCGGTTTTGACAGGTTGTTTCTAGTTTTTTGTTTGTTTGTTTGTTTTGTTTTGTTTTTTGCAATTACAAGTAATGCTGCAGTAAAGAATTTTGATCTTATGGCATTTCATCCCTGAGTCTATATATATTTGAAGAATAGATTCCCAGAAATGGCACTGAAGTATGTGTGCATTTATGATTTTGATAGTTATCACCAAATCTCTCCCTAGAAGCTCTAGCAATTTGTATTCCCACCTGTTTAAGTGTAGGGATTTCTCCATGTTCTTGTCAACTGGGTGAGTTGTTAAACTTTGAATTTTTGTCAATCTGATAGGAGAAAATTGGTATCTCAAAATGGTTTCAATTTACATCTCTTATTATGAGTAACAGTGAGCATCTTTTTACTATATCCAAGATCTAATAATATTTCATCTTCTTTGAATAATCTTGTCCATATTCCTTGCTTGTTTTTTGGTTGGTTTTTTTTTTTCTTTTTTCTCTAGGTTATAAAATAAACTGTATTTTGGAAAAGGTGCAGAGATTACCTTTCTTTCCTTATGCCACTGTTAGCTCTGTTAGTTATAGTTAGATGGTTTAAAGACATACAGTTCTCCTGGAATTCTGGGAATTGTTACAGGTATGTCAGCCCAAAGGAGGTCGCAAATCCAATTCATGACTCTTAGCTGCCTCTGGGGATTTTCCATCTGGTGTGACAGATTTGGGAAATTCTACTGAGCCTCTGACTAGCCTCCATTGTGGGACATAGAATTCAGAGCCTAGCTTCCATTCTTCTTCTTTTACTGCTATCAATTATTAACTAGAAAGGTTATTGAAGGGAAAACCTTGACTGGAGTTTGTGTTTCTCGAGATTTACTTCCAATTATAAATGTGGTTTTCAAGCAGCTGAATCTTTCACAGACCGGGTTTCAAGCACATTAAATACTTGGTTTTCTCCCCCCCACCCCCCCAGCATATCACATGCTAATTGAGAGAATGACTAGCTGTAATGTTTCTAGAACACAGTGCTGTCATTTTGCCCTGTTAATTGGTTCTCAGAGTAAGGAGCTGAAACGTGGAGGCAGAGGTGATGGAGACATGCCTGGAGTCTTCACGTCCCGGAAGGGTCTGCCTTGCCTGGACATTAAAAAAGCATTAGCTCCAAAATAAGACGTCCTGGATTCCAACTCCTGGTTTGCCAGTGCTAGCTGTATTTCCTCAAACACAGTTTTTCCTTTACTCTCTCCATTTATAAAACGGGGATAATGATATTACCTGCCTCATGGAGTGGTTGGTTGTAAGGATTCAAGTTCATAATATGTGCGAAGTGTTTATTAGTGCCGGCCTGGGACATTTTAAATTGCCAATAAAGAGTGGCTTAAAAGAGACAGTGATTTCAGAGCCTGTGGCATAAAGTAGCAGTTGTGTTGTATTTGATTTTTGTGGATCAGCCTTTCTTCTCGCGTGGTCCTTCTCCTGGGGAGGAATTTAACCTACTCGCTGAAATGTCATTTACTCAGTATTTGAGTATTTAGTGAGTCCCAGACTGTAAACAAGATGGTATGTGAGAAGCTCACAGAGTCCTCAGGAAGCTTGCAATCTGGCAGGAACCTGAGCACAGAAGACACCTCTAAATGCAAAGCTGACCGTTACCACCGTGGGGATACAAATAACTCCTTTGACCTGGGTGACTAGGACATGGGTCTTCAAGGAGGGAACCATGTGAGCTGGGAACTGTCAGAGGGATATAGGGACATTCTAGGCATTGATGACAGTTGACCTTTCTGTAGCGTTTTTACAGTTTGGGAACCTTTTTGTTTTGTTTTGTCTTTTTGTCTTTTCTATATCCGCACCTTCGGCATATGGAGATTCCCAGGCTAGGGGTCGAATTGGGGCTGTAACCACCAGCCTACGCCAGAGCCACAGCAACGTGGGATCTGAGCCATGTCTGCGACTCACACCACAGCTCATGGCAACGCCAGATCCTTAACCCACTGAGCAAGGCCAGGGATCGAACCCACAACCTCATGATTCCTAGTTGGATCCGTTAACCACTGAGCCATGACGGGAACTCCTGGGAAACATTTTATATATTTCATCTTACCTCCATTAAATCTCATTAAGTAGCTGAGTTTACTACTGAGGAAATTGAGGGTCAAATAGGTTATGCGATTTGTCCAAGGTCAGACAGCACCTTGGTGGTGTTGGGGTTTGCCTCCGGGTCTCCTGACTCTGAATCTCCAGATGTTTTCCCCTGGTCTCTTGAGTGAAAGGACTGACACCAGCATGGGGACGCTAAGAGGAGAGTGTCAGCAAAGAAGGGCACTTACTTGGAACAGTTCTTAAATGTCTGTGGGTTTAGTCAGACTCTTCTATGGCATCAGAGCTAGAAGGAAGCCTGAGAGCAGCCAGCCTCTTCATGGGACTGATGAAGAGAGCAGTGTGCCTGTGAGGGACCTGCAGGGGCCCAGGTGGTTCTGGCAGGCGGCCGTAGGGAGAGGATAGAGAGTTCCCCGTGGCTGTTCCCGGGTGGTCTTCAGAGGTTGATTAATTGCTGACTAGGAGAGAGTTCATTATGGGAAAAATAGGTAAATTTAGAGAGGGGAGGACCTGTAACTTGAGAGGCCGGCTGTTTTCCCGGGATATTTTCCTGAGCACAACACTAAAAAAGTCCCCTAGTTTAGTATTCAGATGTGGTTCCAGTTGTGCAAGGACAAGGAGAAAGAGGCAAAGGCTGAGAGAAAAGGAAGGAAAATGCGTGGATGATTTGAAAAAAGGTCTGGGAGAGATCATTGTGAAAAGCACATCCTCAGTGTCTGTGGGGCAGGCATTTGAAACCCTTGGGACTTGGTACATGCCTTTAGCAGTTCTCTGACCTGAAGTGGTCTGGGCTGCCTTGGGTGTGTGTAAAACTTTTGTTGTGGTGTGGGGAGGCACAATGGCCACTATGTGCTATTTCTTAGGATTGCATTTGGGTTGATTTCCCCTTTGGATAGGAGGTTATTCTAGGCAGAGCTAGTGTGGACCAGCAACGTCAACATCCCCTGAGATCTTGGTAGAAAGGAAGATTTGGGGGTTACCGTTGTGGCTCAGTAGAAACGAATCTGACTGGTATCCATGAGGGACGCAGGTTCGATTCCTGGCCTTGCTCAGTGGATTAAGGATCTGGCATTGCCATGAGCTATGGTGTAGGTCACAGATGTGGCTTGGATCTGGTATTGCTGTAGGCATGCCCCTAAAAAAAAAAGAAGATTTGGGGACTCCTACCCCAGACCTATAAAATCAGAATATTTTATTTTATTTTATTTTATTTTATTTTTATTTTTAGGGCCGCACCTGCAGCATATGGAGGTTCCCAGGCTAGGGGTCTCATCGGAGCTACAGCCACTGACCTACACCACAGCCATAGCAACACCATATCCGAGCCACATCTGCGACCTACACCACAGGTCATGGCAACACCAGATCCTTAACCCACTGAGCAAGGTCAGGGATTGAGCCCATGTCCTCATGGTTGCTAGTTGGGTTCATTAACCACTGCGCCATGACGGGAACTCCAGGAATGTATATTTTAATAAGATCCCCGGGTCATTTGCATGTTACATTTTTGGAAGCATTGCTGTTGTCCAGAGGCCTTCCAAGGTCCTCCTTAGGTTCTTCTGCTGATGTGAGTAACATGTCATTCACTAAACAGAGATTGAATTTCTGTTATGTAGGCACAACACAGGATGAACTCCAGTGTGGATCCAGCCTCTCCAGGAGCATTTAGTCTAGGTGAAGAGATAGGACTGTTTACAGATAACCGGTATAAAGATAGAAAGTGTTAAAGGCCTCCAAGGGAGCTACAAAGAACACCTGTGCTGTGTGGAGAGTGGACGTGTTTCTGTGGCTGTGCACAGGATGGGTGATGTGCAAAAGGAGGGAGGGATCACCTTGGAGCAGGACTCCTGGGGAATTCTGACCTGTGGTCTGCGCCTTTTTTGCAAGCCGAATGTGTGGCCTGACGTTGGCCAGTGTATGGCCAGAGGCCTGTCTGAAAAGCTGTTCAGCCTGCCCCATCACTTGACTGGGTCTGCGTTATCGACCTGATAAATGCTTTGAAAATTGCTAGGGTTACGCAGATGACTCACCGAAGGACATCCCCAGCATCTGCCTTTGGATCTCCTCTCACCTGCACTGCCTCTTCTTAAAAGCCTGCACATTTACCACTCTGTAAAAGAAAAAATTGATTTGTCACTGAATTGCCATGCCTCAGCCTGGGAGAAATGTAAATGTTGTACTGGCCTCTAGTACTCTGCCTTCAAGCCTAGATTTAGAGCTGATCATTATACTTTTAGAGTAGGTTAGGTATGAAAATAGCAGCAGGTTGAAGAGTCAGAGGAAGCTGTTTGCTCTCATCTGCTGGTTTGGTCAGAGTAGAAGTACGAATATTAATACAGTCCACTTAAACAATAAAATAACTCCCAGGGAAGAGGAGCTATAAACTTTAGTAAATATCAGAGATGTTAAATGCTAAAGAGGAAAGCTCTCTGCAGCTGTTTGGCTCTTTAAAGAGAGTGTTTATTGGTCAGCAGTGCTGGTCTGCTTGGTCATGTTTTGCTACCTCTTTTTTTTTTTTTTTCCATTCTCATGTATATAAATTCATTAGAATATAAATTAGTTAATCAAATAGGACTATGTTTCTAGAGTGTGAAAGAGTAACCTGGCTAGCTAACTTTGTCATTTCTTTTTGAAACAAGT
Organism: Phacochoerus africanus; assembly: GCF_016906955.1. Lineage (NCBI taxonomy): Eukaryota > Metazoa > Chordata > Mammalia > Artiodactyla > Suidae > Phacochoerus > Phacochoerus africanus. Next base: position 14,757,427 of record NC_062548.1, read on the forward strand.
TTCACCTTGGGAGGTCACTGTGTCATGGCTCTCTTACTTCTAAAATGTACCTTGCCTCTGTCCTCTCCTTTCTGTCTCCCTTTTCTCTGGCCCAGCAACTTACTCTGGCTCATTGCTCTGACCTCTTTCATTCTTCCTCAGTTGTTTCACCATGCTTCTCACCACTGGAGATTTCTTTCAGAAATCCCAAACTCTGCACATTGCAACTAGAGTCTCCAAAACTTTCAGAGCCTTCCTGTTGTCCATAGGACATACTATTTTCCAAACTCCTTAGTATTCCATGTAAGACTTGTTATGGTCGGGCTCCAAAATACTAGTCTAGCTTCGTTTCTAAAGACTTATTCTTCCCTGCAGCCCAGCCCTCAGAACTAGATACCATTTCTAGTACAAATAAAATATAACCACTAGCAGCCCTACATTGGTAGGGACGACTCTAGGTGTTTGATGAGCATTATCTGATTACATGATTAAATTCAGTATCAAAGAAGTTTGGCATGTATCAAGGTCATGCAGCTTGTGAAGTGTTAGAGTTGGGGCTCACATTCATTTATTTTGTTTTTTAAAAATTTTTTAGGAGTTCCCATTGTGGCATAGTGGTTAACAAATCCGACTAGGAACCATGAGGTTGTGGGTTCGATCCCTGGCCCTTCTCAGTGGGTTAAGGATCCAGCGTTGCCGTGAGCTGTGGTATAGCTTGCAGACGTGGCTCATATCCCGAGTTGTTGTGGCTCTGGTGTAGGCTGGCATCTACAGCTCCGTTTTAGACCCCTAGCCTGGGAACCTCCATATGCCGTGGGAGCGTCCGTAGAAAAGGCAAAAAAAAAAAGACCAAGAAAAAAGTTATTTTTTATTTTTTGCCTTTTTAGGGCCGCACCTGCAGCATATGGAGGTTCCCAGGCTAGGGGTTGAATCAGAACTGTGACCGATGGCCTACATCACAGCCACACAACATCAGATCTGAGCCGCATCTCTGACCTCCACCACAGCTCACAGCAACACCGGATCCTTAACCCTGAGGCCAGGGATTGAAGCTGCAGCTTCATGGATGCTGGTCAGATTTACTTCCGCTGAGCCACAATGGGAACTCCTCATTTATTTTGATGTTCTAACTTGTAGTTCCTGCTTTTATGTTTCTTTGCCTTTGGTTACATGTTTTCTATGGCTAAATTGTTCTCTTGTATTTTTTCCTCTAAGACTTGGAAACCCGTGTGGCTTTCCTAGTAAGATGCTTCCATGGGTCTTTTGCCTATTTCAATTAAGCTGCATAATATACCCAGTACTAGTAATAATGGTACCCACTACTAGGAGCTGGTCCTGAGTCATAATTTTTCTTCATTTCCCCTATGAATAGTAGCTGCCTAATAGGTATTGTAGAATGAATGCATGGATGATGGATGAAAGGATGACTGGATAGATGGATGGTCTAGAGTCTGGGTCCTGTGATTTGAGTGAAGTGTCCCTGGATCAAGTTCAAGGCTTCAGAATTGCTATGTGGAGAGAATGCATATCATTTCAGCTATATCGGATTCTAGCCAGGGATGGCCCAAGGACCAATAAGCAAGGACCAAAATACCAGTGAGTTGTGGATCTTTTATTTGGATCCAGGTAGAAATTAAGCTGAAGAATTTGGAATGGGTCTAATCATGGAAATGATTTTTTTTTTTTTTGAGTTGATTTTCTGATTTGTGGCTATAGTAGTTACCTAGGGCTGCCATCACAGAAATACTAGAGACTGGGTGGCTTAAACAACAGAAATTTATTTTCTCAAGTTTTGGAGGTTAGAAGTCCCAGATCTAGGTATCGGCAGGGTTGGTTTCTCCTGAGGCCTTTCTTAGGCTGCAGATGGCTTCCTTCTAAATTGTGCCCTCATGTGTTCTTTTCTCTGTGTGTGTCTTTTGACCAAATTTCTTCCTATGAGGACATCAGTTATATTGTATTAAGGTCCATCCTAAAGAAATAATTTTAATAATAAATAATTTTACCTCTTTAAAGAACTTATCACCAGAGCTGGTCAAGTGAAGCACTAAGAGTTAGGAGTAATTCTTCCCCTCTCAGAGTGTTTTCCTTTTGTTTTCTTCCTTCTGGCAATTTTGTTTCATCAGAGGGCCTTCAGGAGAAGTCAAGATAGAGAAAAAAGAATTTATCTGGGGTGAATTTCAGCAAATCGCTCGTGGTGGGAGTGGCTGAAGCTGTTGGTTAAAATGAGATTTGGACATTGCCTATATACTTTTGTATGGTCGGGGCACATTCTGTTCTGTTTTTTTTTTTTTTTTTTTTTACCCAGGTAGATGAAAGCTGGCTGTGTACTGGAACGCTGGGAAAGTATCCGTTCTTTACTAAATGAAAAGGGAAATTGATAATCATGAAGTTTTGTTTTGTTCTGTTTTTCCCGCCTGGCAAAGTGAGACCTCTATCCTTACCTTTCACCCCTCCCTCCTGATGAGGACAGGCCCAGGACAGCTTAGCCTCGTACCCTCTGTCATGGCTTACACCCTGCCTTGAACTAGCAGATGTTTACAAAATATCTGTCAAATTGAATTACTGCGTTTACTTGACTCCAGTACTTTGTTTTCCCCCAGACCTTTGGTGAGGGTTTTTTTCTCCATCCTTGTTTGTTAATTCCTACTCTTGTCTCCAGTTCTCAATTGTGGCTTATGTCTTTTATTCCCATTCTCTTTGTAATTATCAAGTAATTTATTAAATGGAGACAGGCTTAACTAGACAGTAAATAATTGCAGGTGTGCAGCTGAATCGAGCTGCTGTCCTTTAACTAGGAACCCACAGCTGTTTGTGTTGTGTGATGAGATATCACTTCACCTTATTTGGTTACGTGATATCTTGCATATTGTAGCATAAAAGAATGTTGAAGCTTTGCTCTAAGTAGTATTCAAAGGCTGGTATGTTCCCAGGGACCAATATAAAGATCCTAGGGAGGCCAGGTCTGGAGCCTTTGCAATGTCTAATAGTTCTTCCCTGAAATTTTTTCATTTTTGTTGTTTTTTCTTAATAGGTAACACCTGAATTACTCCTGGGTCTCAAAAGCACCAGTTATCACATTTTTAAAAATTGTTTCTTTTGCTCCTTAAAATGAACTATTAAAGCAAGATTATTATTTGTTGGTTTGTTTCTTTCTGAGATCAGCAGTATGTCCAACAGGTTGGCTCTGTTTGTGTTTTAATTATCAGACCTTATCTGCATGCTTTTTACCCCTGTTTGCCCCATCAGAAAGGGTTGTAGCTTTTATAAATGTGAATTGTAGTATCAGGTTATTTTGTAGTGCCACCCGTTTGGTTTCTTGGGCTGGTTTCATGTAACGATTGCCAGAAACAGACACTTTTATATAGTACTGAGCTCAGTGCAGAATTTAGAGTAAGCTATTAGTAAAGGGTTGTTTGAGAAATTCCCGTTGTGGCTCAGGAGAAACGAATCTAACATCCATGAGGATGAAGGTTTGATCCCTGGCCTTGCTCAGTGGGGCAGGGATCTGGCATTGCTCAGAGCTGTGGTGTAGGTCACAGATGCAGCTTGGATCTGGCGTTGCTGTAGCTGTGGCGTAGGCCAGTGGCTACAGCTCTCATTCAACCCCTAGCCTGGGAACCTCCATATGCTGCAGGTGCAACCCTAAAAAGACAAAAATAAATAAATAAAGGATTGTTTGATTACACTATACAGTAAGCCTAATGGTTTCAATAACCAATACACATAGATCTACTCTAAGGACATAAGAAACATTATGTTGCCACTTACCAACTGTTTGACCTTGGGCATTAAGAAAAAAATTTTTTGGGGGTCTTTTTTAGGGCCGTACCCACAGCATAGGGGAGTTCCCAGGCTAGAGGTTCAGTTGTAGCTGAAGCTGCTGGCCTACACCACAGCCACAGCAACGCAGGATCTGAGCCGTGTCTGTGACCTATACCATGGCTCATGGCAACGCCAGATCCTTAACCCACTGAGTGAGGTCAGGGGTTGAACACGAGTCCTCATGGATATTAGTTGGGTTCGTTAAGCACTGAGTCACGATGAGAACTCCTAGGCATTCAATATCTTAATCTTTAGTTTCTTCATCTACGTGGTCATGAGGATTTAAAGAAATTTGTAGTTGTTGTTTTCGTATGCACACAGTGTGCTGTACACTATTTTGCATGTTGGGTAAATTTTGAAAAAAGCAGAACAAATTCTTACCCTGATGGAGTTAACATCTGACGCTATCAACCAGGCAGAATGTATGTGGTGGGAGAACATGATAGCTAACATTTATGAAAAGAAAAAGTTGAAATATGTACCTAATAACACTGACTTTATTTGATACACTTAATCCCTATTTCTCGGATAGTTTAGTATGTCTGCCTTGTAGAGTAGGTCTTAGCCCTCCCCCATGCTTGTTCTTACCATCTTCTGTAGCTGTGCATATTTATGGTCCTGGCTGTTAAAAAAAAAAAAAAAATTGGCTAGAATCTCTGCATCTAGGTTTTTGGGATTGTTGGTCTTGGGATGGCGACACTAGAGCTGCCTTCTCTAGGTCTTTGCTTGTTAGGTTGTTTCTAAGGTTCCTGAAGGAGACTCAGAGAATGAGCTCTGAGTGACACGTTTGATCCTTTGAATCTCTTTGTGAAAGCCCAGTTTGTTCAAATCAAGTCTGAAAGGCTCAGCGAGGACGCTGTGATGTTTAGCTTACCTGGTCCCGTCTTATGTCACTGGTTTGTTCATATCTGTAGAAACACACATGGAAAAAATATCCCAGGGCATCACATTGATCTGTTCTTCTGTATTCTTTTTCATAGGGACTGAAAGAAAAAAGCTTTTTGAGAAAGTTTCTCTTCTATTTGTGGTTGACTGATGGGAACAGAAAGGCAGCATTGTGATGGCTTTCTAACTGGGATTCTTGAGTTCACACATAGGAGAGTGTTAGTGACCAGAGATCACTTCCTTGGGGATGGGGTGGTGGTGGTCAGTATCTCTGGAAAGGAATGGGCAGTGGCTCCTGCAGGGACACAGAGGTGTCAGGTGCCCACCTCACACTGCTGAATGCTGGGTTCATAGTAGTGGAGGAGTTAAACTAGGGTTAACATATAGTCTGTGTTACTGTGAGAGATATATGAGGTCAGCGTGAGGATTTAGCACTTTTTTTTTTCCCCCGCTGTGAGTGTTTTCTGAAGGACAGGACATTTGGTTGCTTATTTAGAACCTTGTGAGAAAATTGGATCGCTGACACACAAGCAGTCCCACATTGAATTTTCTTTCTTTTTTTTTTTCTGCAAATATATAAATATCTTTGTCCAAGCCACGGGAGGGGTGTTAACATGCTTGTTTCTCAGAGCCCCCCAGAGTAGCTCAGGCATCCCTGATGACTCAGCTGATGCCCTTGGTACCTGGCTGGGTGTTGATGAACTAAAGACTCTCTTCCTTGCTGAGGGTGAGAGGCATGCCACAGAGCGTGATTGCTGTGGGGATTGTTGCTGTGAGCAAACTTTGTGAGACTGCACAAGGCTGGCTAGGGCCCAGGTTTGGACTACCTTGGAAGAATTGGCTTGAGGGCAGAGAAGTTTGGAACTTTCTTCCTTTTTGGTGGCATTAACCCATGTGAAACCAGACTGAGGCTCTTTTGTTCATTTTCCAGAAGTAGGGTAATATATCTCGTCTGGCTTTAAACTAGTTGGAGTTAATCACAGGGAGAGGCTTTGTGTGGGTGCCACATGTAAATCATTGAGCTGTCCAGGTGGAGTTCAGTTTGATACCAGAGGAATGAGCCTTAGCAGGAGGTAACAGTGGTTGAGTTCTGCAGTGCAACCAGAAATGTTCACGTCATGAAGTTTTTACTGTAACTTCTTGCTCTCAGTGTTGTGTCATATGCCCATCTGGCCATTGAGATCGTTGGGGGAGGTTTTCATCCATGAGAGTGCTCTCCTAACTTAAAGATGGTGAAGCAGACATTCACGGCGTCTTAAAAATAACCACATTTCTGAAACCATCCATCCTAGTCTTCAGCAGGGCAGATAATGAGGTACTTTTGTTCTGGCTTTGTTGCAGTGACTCAGGGTAGAAAGGGCAAACCCAGAGATCTTTCCTCCTATTGAATCTTTTCACCATGAGGATTTTGTCTTTTAAATAAAATAAACCAGAACTCTAAGTTTTATTAAGTAAGGACCGTGTGGGAGTTACAAATGAGGCAAAAACGCCACCTCTGTCTCTTAGAAAACTCTCCTGATACCTTTTGAGCTGTGTCCATTGATCACATTTAACTCATTGCTTCAATAACATGACGTGAAACATCTTCCTCCTTTTTTAAAAGGTATTTTTCTCTTTGAAATTTTCTAAAAAAGATGCGAGAACCTTCCCAAGGCAGCTAAATAAACCAACTCAAGTATGAAGGGATCTGAAATTACTTAGATAAAGCAAATGATTCTGACTTTCCTACCTGGGGGACGTTTTCTTCTTGAAGGCCAGCTCTCTAAATGGTGGGAAGATTCACAGTAAAATCGAATTAAACAAGTCCCCTAATTCCCGTAAGTAATTTCTAAATTATCCCTTTATATACCTTACTCGTATGCAGCTTGCAAGTGAATATCACTATGAGAGATACAGTTTGTCAGGGGTCAGATCTTAATTAGCTCATGAGATTGCATCCTTTTGAAGCTCTATACCACAGGTTGTTGGCTAGTTTTCTAAAAGCAATTAAAATGCCCACTGTTATAATTAAGCTTGTTACTGGTTATATGTTCTAGTTATAAAATGTATTTGGCAATTAAAGAAACTGTGATTGAGGCTTTTGGCTGGACTCTTTGGGATGCATTAGACTGGCTTCCACCTGAGTATTTTATTAGGAGAATCACTGGTATGGGTATGCAGATGATAGGTCATATTTTAGGTCCTTGAGTATTTATTGTTACTCCATAAGTAAGAGAAACCATAGATTTTTTTTTTTTTCTTGTGAAAAGCTAACCTTGGAGAATGTGAATTCCTGATTATGTCCTACTGTATATACAGGAGACAGAAATCTAAAATTCTAAATTATAGTCATTTAGCAGAGAGTTCCTTTTAAAAGAAGCATTGTCTAATGTTTAACAAGATAGCTTGACTCTGACAATGAACATTTAATCTGTTAAACTAATATCTCCATTGCTCTGGTCAAATTTCTTGTCTGTTTGTTGAGAAGGGAGTTTGGGAGACATGTTCCAGGTACCAGATGTGGTTCATGTCCATTTGTGAACCACATAGCGTACAGAAGTTGGTAAGCAGCATTTCTGCCATTTCTTAGTGAAAGCTGTTTGAGCTGGCTTATGGGAGAGGCTGTTGACTATCATGGTTGACCTTGATGGCAGATACACTCCTTAGAGGTTTTTTTTGCATGATCCTTGCCTTTTATTCTTTCTTTTCATCTGTTGACTGTTTTGGATCGTTTCTTTGTTCCCTAACACCAGAATGGCATGGTGGTTGAGACCATGGGACAGATGAGTCACTTGGGGTACAAGTAGAAATCAGTATTTTTAAAACGAGGTTGAGATTTTCATGGATGTTTTTATTTTGAAATCCGTTTGGCACACATGGAGGGAAGTAGACCTCTTAGTTTGTGTGGTTCCTTCTCTCTGCCGTGTCTATTTGTGCGCCTCACCTGTCCCCCCATGCAATTAACATAAAAACGATAGTTTAAGAATGAGTTTAACATTTAGAGCTGGGCAGGAGGATGCTTCACAGGATGTTAAAATCAGAGGAAATGAGAAAAGGGCAAGTGTATTATAATTACTGTTTGGTTTTGAAGAATTGTGGAAGGATTGAGTCCTATTTTAAAATGTACTTCTTTCCGCAGTCCCTTTAAGGTCGTGATGAATGATATAAATTATTTTCTTTATTGTGCAGAGAGATTAGAATTATTAGAGGTACATTTTTCTTGGGAAGAACACTGTGGTTCTGAGCATGTTAAGTCTGTAATATATTAGTACAGAATAAACTTAAAGTCTTGTGGGTCTAAGGACATTTGCTTTAATCCCATTTATACAAGTGCTTCCTGTGCTTCCTTTGTAAGCAAGTTTACCATCACTTATTTTCTAGCCTTGTAAAAATAGAGGGGAAAAACCCCAAATTATTAGTTTGGTTTCCTCCTTTGAGTTCTACAATTTTTTCCCATGTACAGAGCAAAATAAAACCAGTGTTTGCTGTCATCCTCCAGCAGATGATTACTGGTTCTGAGGAAATGACTATCTTCAAAGCATACATTTGTATGTAATATGTGGTAGGTGTTATATCTGGTATTTTATAGGTATAATATAGCATAATCATCACAAAGCGACACACATGCAGTGAGACATGATAATGAGATGAGATTGATTTACAAATGAACAATACCTTAGAGAACTGGTCAGTCAGTCTTGTAGTTCATTTTCCTGCGTAAAAGCCATATTTATCCTGCCAGTTCAGGATAATGGCCCTCCTTTGTGTGTCCATAGCACTCCACTCCTCCCGTGTTGTCCTTCCCATGTCTTATTGTCTTTTTGTCTGATTGCATTGTTTGGGACATTAGCATATAGTATGCTTTTGTATTTTTCATTTTATTTTACTTTTCCCCCTCTGAACTCCTTAAAATAAATTGAAATGTTATTGATAGACCACAAATTTTACCTATTAGCATGATAAGTTTTGATGTAGCATATACCCACGAGACCATTCCATGGTTAGGATAATATATTTACCACCTCCAAATGTTTCTGCATGCAGTAAGAAACACTGCAGCTATGGTAACGCTGGATCCTTAACCCACTGTGCTGGGCTGGGGATCAAACCTGTGTCCCAGCCCTCCAGAGACAGTGCTGATCCCTTTGCACCACAGTTGGAACTCCTGATCACTTTTTGTGTTGGGTAGATAGCCGCTCAGAGGACATCGGTGGCTCTTGAAGCGCTGTCAAGGTTTCTTACCTGGAAAGCAATTAAGGGCATATTTTAGGTTGGGAACAGACCATGCATAGGCCAGTGGAGTATAGAACTCCAGTGGAAGGGTTCCTCAGAGATCATCAGTTCACAGAAAAGGGAAGTGAAACCTGAGACTTGGTTTCCATGGAGGATGGTACTATACTCTCAGTGAAGTCTTCTTGAAAGCCAGTCTGTTTCCAACAGAACCTATAGAGACATATAGCCTTCTCATTCAGCAAATGATGTCTGGTCAGGTTAGGCAGTCTAAACGGAGAGAGAAGGAATTGGTGTTAGATTATTAGAGCCAGGGTGGTCATTGATCAGAGATGATGATGTGACTGCTAGGCTCGTTGTGAGAACTTCTCTGAGGGACGAATGTGGATGAAGACCACTTATATCAACTCGTGGAGCTAACTTTGGCCAGACACTATTCTAAGTAATTTATGTACATGAGCTCATTTAATCTTAACAGCCTTGTGAGGTATAGGTACTGTAGTTATTCCATTTTGTGAGTGAACAGAATGAGGCACAGAGGGATCTGGAATTTTTCTAGCAAGTGATAGAAGTGGGATAGGAATCCAGGCAGTCAGCTGTAGCATATGCACTCTTAAGCATTGTGTTATCTGACAAACCGTCCAAGAATGTGTCTATTACGAGAGCTCATAGGGAAATGACCCCCAAATCCCTCTCTGCCTGTCCTGGGGACCTTGAGTTTCAGATGTCTTTAGTTTTAAAACAAAAGAGACTTCTGTCAGTGGCAAACTTGAGACTTGGTTCCTGAACTTCTAAATTTTAAAAGTTCTTTGGAATGTGTGGGTTTTCAAATGTTAAGTATTTGTGTGTATGTAAAAGTTTCACTCGTTTAGAACACTCTTCCACAGCTGCATATTACCTGTTGTAAATGTTGGTTTCCCAAGGTTTCTCCTCTCCAAGGAGGACAGGCTCTGGCTTATATCCAAAGGCAGTTGAATGTGCCTTGACTTGGAATGTGGCAACAAGAGGCTCTCCAGCTTTGTATACACGTTGACGCTTGAACAGTGTCGGGGTTAGGGGCACTGACCTTCCCTGTGGTTGAAAATCCACATGTAATTTATAGCCGAATCTCTGTGTCTGAGATTCCAGCATATCTGCAGCTCTATGGATACAGCCACCTGGGGATTATGCAAAAATGTAGTAATTACTGTAGAAAAAAAAAAAAAATCCATGTGTAAGTGGACCAGCCCAGTTCAAAGGCATGTTGTTCAAGGGTCAGCTGTACTTACTTGGGAACAGGCGAAAGCACCTTTAAAGAATCCCAGCCAGTAAAAGAATGAAGTACGGTATTGGACAGAAGAGGTCATGGAACAGCTTGTCTCCTGCTGACCAGGCTCTCCTGGGTGGCGCTTGCCACCCGTGCCTTGGGTGTGGGCCTCAGTAGGAAAAGCTGGTCTGCAGGCACAGAAGCATGCTTGACCATAACTCTGAGAGGAAACAGGGACAGAAAATTGGTTAGTGTTCTCAGTTAGGTGGAGGAGGGAGACCAGAAGGAAGGGATGGAAGGGAGCAGAATGAAAGGAGAAAGTGATGGTTTTGGATGTTACTTGAGTGAGGTTTATTGTTGTTGTTGTTGAGGGAACTGTCTCTACAGTAGTAGCATTTGTACGTTGGGGAGGGAGTGGAAGCAGATCTTCTGGAATGTAGTCTGGAGTGATTCCTTCTTAAAGAGAGGAACATAGACGGTTGGTTAGAAAGGTTCCCTCTCTGTCTCTCAAATGTATCCATGTTTGCACACTGTCCTTGTTTTTGCTAATGACAGAAGCTAAACAGAGGGCTGTCGGAAAGAGTTCAACTCCTGTTTTTAATCCTTGAGTGAGATTAAGTGTTAGCCTTAGCCGTGTCCTGGTTAGCATGAGAGTCTTTCTGTCCCTGCCAGCAAAAGAGGCCGAAGATGATATTTGAACTTTGACTCTTCAATTTAAATCACTAAAAATTTATTGAGGGCCTATTGTGTGCCGATATGTGACATGAACATGAGATATGATATTGGAAGGCTAGTTGTTAAGGCAGTTTATATAGGTATGGATAAACTTCCCCTTCTCATATAGACAAAGAATATCACTGATGAAATTTATATTAGAGATTATCATTTAAAAATATTCAGCAAATATTACCCATTGTTTCTGAGAATGTTTGCACATATCAAGATTTTCGGTAGGTATATTTGTTTCCTGTTTGCTGCTATAACAAATTTTCACAAAATTGGTGGCTTAAAACCATGAAAATTTATTATCTTAAGTTTTGTAGGTTAGAGGTCCAGCCTGAGTCTCACTGGGCTAAAATCAAGGTGTCAGCAGGATTGCATTTCTTCTGGAGGCTCTAGTGGAGATCCTTTTTTTTTTCCTTTGCTTTTTAGGGCGCATCTACGGCATAAGGAGGTTCCTAGGCTAGGGGTTGAATCAGAGCTGTAGCCTCTGGCCTATACCACAGCCACAGTAATGCCAGATCCGAGCTGTGTCTGCGACCTATACCACAGCTCATGGCAATGCCAGAACCCTAACCCACTGAGCAAGGCCAGGGATTGAACCCTCAACCTCATGGTTCCTAGGTGGATTCGTTTCCGCTGTGCCACGATGGAAACTCCCTGGGGGAGATTCTCTTACCTTATCCTTTCCAGCTCCTAGTGCTTTCTTGCATTCCTTGGCTTGCTGTCCTTCCATCTTCAAAGCCAGCAATAGCAGGTTGAGTCCTTCTCATACAGCTCTTTCCTGTTCCCATAGTCACATCTTCCTCTTCCACATAAAGACCTTTGTGATTATATTAGCTCTGATTTGATCCCTCGCCCAGGAACCTCCATATGTCCAGGGTGCAGCCTTAAAAAAGACCAAAAAAAAAAAAAAACTGCTGGTCAGCATCCTTAATTCTACCTACTACCTTCGTTCTCCATAATATTTTCAGGGGTTCCAGGGCTTAGGACATCAACATCTTTGGGGACACATTATTCTACCTTCCATAGTAGGGGAGACTTTTTTGAAATTATGCTCATTTCCCCACTCAAATGAAGTTCGATAATGCTCTCCCACTGCCCTTTGCATAGTGAAACAACCTGTGAATATGTGCTGTGGGAAGCTTGTCACTCTGTCACTCATTCCCTTAAAGCCTCACTCCTTTTCATTGTGATAAAACCCCCCGACATCAGAACCTTTGATGATTAGTTTGGTGTAGAATATTAGTGTTGAAAAGAAGCTAGAGATTGCCGAGGCCAGCCTGCCCTGCAGGTGCTTGCAGACACATTATTACATCTCTTCCGAGTGGCTGTCCCATCTTTTCTGACATGGCATGACTTGCCTTGAGAGATCATGTCTTTGAACAGCTCCTTTTTTTGGAGGGGGGGGGTCCCCACCTCAGCATATGGAAGTTCCCAGGCTAGGGGTTGAATCGGAGCGCAGCTGCCGGCCATAGCTACAGCAATGCCAGATCCGAGCTGCGTCTGTGACTTACACCACAGGTCACAGCAATGCCAGGTCCTTAACCCACTGAGCTAGGCGAGGGAATGAACCCTCATCCTCATGAATACTAGCCAGATTCGTTCCCCCTGTGCCACGACAGGAACTCCCGAACAGCTCCGTATTTTTTTTTTTCTGTTAGAAAGTTTCAGCTTTGTGTTGAAGGGAAGTCTTTCTTTTTGCAGGTTTTTATTGTTCTTTCTTGTTTTACTCTCCTGGGACATAATGAATAAATCTAATTTCCTCTTTTACACTTGAAGCCCTTGAGATTTTTGTTAAAGACAGCTCTCACATCCCCCAAGTATTCAAACTGAAAAGAAAAACTCAATTTCTTCAATTGGGTCTCACACGAAACTGTTTTGAGACTTCTTTCCATCCTAGTCCCTCTTCTGAGTATGATAACAACACGAAGAGAGGGAGACCGAAGGATGATTTAATAGGAGTCCTTAAATGTGGGGGGGGGGGAATTGCTATACAGAGGAAGCTGGTGAGATCTCTGCCATCACCACAGAAACAAGAAATCACAGGCTTATATTGTGGCTAAAGAGATTTAGGTATCAGGAAATCTGACTTAACCCTGTGGATTGAGATAGTGCAATGGACTGCCATGGGGCGTTGAGAGATCTTTTGCTCTAGAAACGTATAAGACAAGCCTTTAACCTCAGAATTCATTTATTTTGTGTAAGAGACTTTGCTTTTACTTCAGTGTTCTGCTTAAAGAACGTTCTTGTCATTGCTTGTCATCCATGCCTGATGCCTGGATTTCCCTCTTGTGTTGGCTCATTGGATATAAGGCATCATCATGACTGCTGTTAATCACAGGGGGAAGGAGTATGGTTCAGGGCTTCACGAAGGAAGGGAAACAGTGGAGTAGCTCAGGATAATTAATAGCAAGTGGAGTGACAGTTTGATTCCCTGCTAGGGACCCTGGCATTGTTGAAGGAAAAAATCACTTTATTCTTTCATAGAGAGAGGCAGCTGTAATTCTGGTTGGATGGAATCCAATTAAAAGGAACTGACATGCAAATTGATGATCAGACAGTGTGAGCATAGAAAAAGTCCAAGAAGAGTTCTGTAAGAAGTGGCAGAGAACAGTGTTTAAGTAATTTGGCATGGTAATGTGGGTAAGAAAAATGGAAACATATGGCTTGGCTACCTGAACAATTATAAGTCTGGAATCCCAGCCAGGAGAGAGCGGGAGACTACTTAGATTGATGGGTTTATAGTACTCAACTTTTAGACGTTTTGGTGTTGAAACATACATTTAAGGAATTACAGCCTTTCACAATAGAATGATTATAAATCAGCCCAAATTGGTAGTGGTTAAATATAATATTCCCAAGAATATACGGGGGTCCAGGCCTGGCTCTTGGAAGGAAGATCTCATTGTACAGATATACTTCACCTGACTTAATGATGTGTCCTCAAAGATTTGTGTGAAAATTGATGCCTAAATTTAGGATGAAATAGAAGAGCTTGCCATTTATAGTAGTACTATTATGAATCATTTTCTAAAGTGAAAAATCCATGTATAACCAAAGTCATGCCCAATTTATCCTTTGAGTAAATTTGTAAGTCCATATATTAGCTATGCTTAAAGATACTTTTCTTTGAAATGAAATAATTGTGGAGGCACATAGCAGTTGAACTTTAGAGTAACAGAGGGAAAAATGGACAGAATTTTGTAAGGTGTCGGTATATTGTTTTTTTTAGGGAGGAAAATCCTGGTTAAGAAGTCAGATAGCCTTTGCTGTTATTACTCAAGGAGAAGGCTGCCCGATGTATTGCAAGGAGATTTATTAGGATCTTTTGGGAACTGCAGCAGAAAAGGCTATGAAATGTTTTCAAAAATGAGGAAGTAGGACCACAGCATTTTCTAGGCTTTATTCAGAAGAAAAGCTGAAGACGGTGAAATGGAGTTCACCTTGAGAAAGCCGTGGAAGATGAAGGCGCCAAGGAAAGACTTAGAGCAGCGCAGCAACAAGAGAAGACCAAGGTGTTGTGAGCAGGGTTTCCAGTCTACAGGAGAGCCTCTAGTTGTCAGTCTGGTCAACAGAGAGGAACATTAACAGAGGAGATTCAGAAGGACCAGGGTCTGTTTTGTTGGTCTGGGTATGAGGAGTGTGCTGCATAAGGTGTAAACTCCCGGTGATGTTGCCCCGTGCAGTCACTCTGCCCAGAGCTGTCACATTTCCCTTTCTCTCTAAGATACTCTTACCCTCAAGGGTCCTTCCCTCATTTGATTCAATTTTCCGATAGATGCTCCCTTATCAGGGAGACCTTTCCTGATAATCTGAAGCAAACACTCTTCCCTTACTCCACCTTACTTTTCTTCACAGCACACATGGCCACCTCAAGCATATGTTGATTTGTTGAATATTTTCCCCTTTTCTCTGTAGTAGGAATAAGTTCCATGAGAGTTGAGACCCGGTATGTTTTGCTCACCCAGCTCCTAATGCATATACATTTGTGAAGTGGATTTTTAGGGAGTCTCTGTGATACAAGCCTGGAATGAGAAGGAGACTCTGTTGCTCTCCTATATCATGTAATATGCTGTATAATTAGAATAATTATAATGGCCTCAGCACAGAGTGCATGAGCTTGGAGAAATAAGCTGTGACATGATAGTCATCACACAACTGGAGACTGGAGCTGGCGTGGTTACAAGGAGTTCTTTTTGGTAGTCGAGACAAGGAAGGGTATTGTAGGCTGACAGAAGGGGTTGAATATAGTTGCAGAGATTTAGAAATGAGTTTTGTGTTGGGAAGTTCTTCAGTGCGTTGGATGTGGCTGCTAGAGCACAGGTGCGTGGTGAGGCTTGACCCGGGAGTGGCGAGTGTGGTTGGGAAGGATATTTGATATGTATGTTGAGATCCAATTGGGGAAGTTCTTGCAGTTGTACTTTACCTTTTGAAAAGTGCTGAGCCTGAAACTCTTTAATCATGGAAGCACCAGTATCCAAAAGGTAGCCTGAAGGAGGCAATGGAAGAGTAATTGAAGGAGGGGTGGGTGTAGTGAGAGGTTGGATGTAGAGAATGGGTGGATGTGATTTTCCCCACCTTGAGAGGCATGAGAAAGTTTGGGGTCCCCACATGGAAGGACAGGGGTATGGAAAGCAATTTTCTTTGCTAATGGATCCAAGATGATATATTCTATATAGCTGGTGGCTAAAGGCCAAAGACTGTTTCAGTAGCTCTTGTAGCCGTTCATTTTTTTTTTTTTTTTTTCCGTAGAGGTGAAGCTGTACCACTGGGACACAAGGAGAGGAGAAGGCAGTTTTGGTTCATAGAATAGAAAACTTTAATTGGAAAATACCTCATGAAATGGATAGGGATTCTTAATCTGCTTGTATATTTTAGCAGCTGTGTAGGCTTGGACAATTCGTTTACCTGTTCTTCTGTTTCCCTTTCATGGATGGGCTTTGTTAATATGCCTCCATTGTTGATGGGACTACATCAGATACACTGTTTGGGAAATTTTATGAAAATTCCTTTTATAAATATTGGGTAATATTAGGAGTCCTTTCCTTTTATAAAAAAAGGTATCAATCCAGTAGAACTTAACTATTCTCATCACCTCCCTTCAACCCCCAACACACATGGAGAGATAGATCTATAATTGCTTTTTTCCCTGGAATATGGCATCACCAAATTGTCAGAGCCACTCACACCCCAGAAAACATGACCATTTCTAAGAGGTGGCTGCACAGTTTTGAAAGCAGACAGGAGAGGAGTGACTTTCCACTGCCTATATACTCCGTGTCACAACATGTTCTGTGTCAGCAGTTGGTGAGAGCTGCTTCAGAGCATTGCAGAAGCAAAAGGGAGAATTTGATCATGTTGGATATGCTCCTGCAGGTCACAGCAGTTCTTGTTCCAAAGAGCTGTGTACCAGGCGGGTGGACACTTTATCCTGGTTTTTACTGCCTTCATCATTCACAGCAGCTCCTGTAGAGACACCTACCCCCGCACCAGCCCCACTTCAGCCTTGGTCATTTGGAGTCACTGAATTGTGGTCTGCTGTGGATGTGGACTGTTATATAGGCTGTATCGTTCTCTGAGATCTTTTAGGAAAGTTGGGAAACCTTACCTTTTAGAATGCTTTCCTCACGTGGAGAAGGGGAAAGGAAAGAAGTGTTTCATAAAAATTGATTTGAAAAGGCATTTGGTAGAGTTTTAACGTGGGCAAAGGACAGAATAGCTTAGGTGTCTAATTTAAGTGCAGTTCCTGAGCCTGAATACCTAGGTCCTAATTCCAGCTTTGCTACTTATTTGTTATGTGACCATGGGGAAGATACTTATTTCCCTGTAAAATGGGAAATAGTATCTACTCAAAGGGTAGTTGTGAGAAACGCGTGAGTAAATACGTGTAAATCACTTAGATCAAGGACCAGCGCACAGTACATGCTCTTTAAATGTTAGTTGATGTTATTCCTGGCTTCCTCATAAGTCATTGGCATTTTTAAGGCCTTGCAAGAAAGCTTGCCAAAGCCAAGCCTTTTCTGCTTGCTGTGTCAGAAAGTGACTGGGTGCAGAGTGCTAGAAATGATTTAGGGGGTCAGGGATGGGCTGTAGAGCTTCCCTCCCCAGTCCCCTGGCCTTGTATACGAAACAGCTCATTACACCCTAATGGTATTTTAGTGAGGTGGCTGAGTAGCTGCAGTCTTCCTCCACAGTCAGCTACAGTAGACATCAAGCCAAGCATTCTGCAGTATCTGGGGATCCTGCGGAAGGAGGATTGACGTCAGCAGCACAGTGGTAGGGGGTGAACAGGGTGGTGGGGTGTGGGGGGGGAGGCTCAGGAGTAAACGACAGAAGCAGCGTGGCTGGTGTGGAGCCTAGCAGCCAAAGGAGGTCTCCAGGGAATGCTTGAGGGTCAACGAGGGGTCTTGGTAAGGAGGAGAAAAGAATCACTCGACCAGGAGGCAGACCACCTTGGATGTCACCCCTGACCTGCCACCGATGTTAGATGTCACATCCCCATGGGCGAGTCATGTTTCCTTTCTGACCATTGGTTTCTTTGTAAAAGGATGAGATGATGTCTTGACTCCATTTCTACCCTGGACTCCGTGATTTCACCATTTCACTGGCTTTCAAGAACTCCGAGAGGCGGATGTGTCATAGAGTTAACTTGCCATAGACCTTGGCCTGTACGAATCTTTAGTTTCGATTTTTGGTTATTTCAAAGATGTTCCTGTTCAAAAGACCATGTGTTTCATCATTGGACTTTGAGGGAGTTGTCTCTTTAATCTCTCAAGTTTCCTTTTTTTCCCCTGCAAACGATATCCACAGGAGTGCTGTTGTCTTATGCTCTCCGGATCAGCACTTTTGCAGAGAAATGAAAACATTGCACTTTTAAAGGCACAGAAAGCAAAAACTGTAGCATCAGGATTCAAGGTTACAGAATTGGTTAACTTTCTGGTTTGTTTTGCTGAGCTGAATGAAAAAGACTTGACTGAACATTACTGCTTAGGGATAAATATTAACAACCACGAAAATCCCCCAGTGGTATTTTTTTCTCCCTCTCTGTAAAGAATTTCAAATTATGAACGACAACTGGGATTATTACTGTCGACTGGCTATGAATGTGAGACGTGTGGAGTAACAACTGGATGAAGGACGTGATTGAAGAGGAGCCACTCTAAGGGGTGCAGTCCAGAGAGGACATCTGTTGTACATTCCTGATGTGTAGTATTATTTTCATTAATTATTTGTTGTAGTTAATGGAGTTCCCACTGTGGCACTTCTGGACACAGGTTCAGTCCCTGGTCTGACTCGGTGCGTTAAGCATCCTGCGTTGCTGCAGCTGCAGTGTAGGTCACAACTGCAGCTTGGATCTGATCCCTGGCGTGGGAACTCCATATGCCTTGGGATGGCTGAAAAGGAAAAAAACAGTTGTTACAGTTCAGATATCTAAGTATCAAGCAACTGCCCTAGACCTTTATAACATCAGCAAATAGAAATAGCATTAGAAAAAATGTCATCAGAAGTAGAATTTTTTTTTTTTTTTTTAAGATTTAAGAACTGAAGTGTTGGTATTAATCTTTGATATTCTGAAAAGAATTTGTTAGGTTAGGTCTGAAGAGTTCCCATAATACCCAAGTAGATCTTCACCACAACTTAAAAGATACTCCTTTGTAGTCACTTTTTGGGTTTGTTTCTGTTTTGTCCTTTGTCCCAGCTGACTTTACTGTTGAGGAAAGGTGGTATGGTATTGGTATTAATTCATTTGTAAAATTAATGGAAATGTATCAAACACTTGCACTTGCTGAATACCAGAATTTACCACCATTAAATAAGAGGTGGTCCCTGCAGCTCTCACAGGGTCCACCTGAGTGAGGTACAAAAGTTCGAAAAGTAAACATAGTTATCTTGCAAATAGATGACTGTAAGAATGTGACAGGCATGCTGTTATTTCCAGAACATTGCCTACCACATGTGCTAGAGATACTCAGTAAGTACTCTGAGAAGACGGAAGCGGGGACATTTGCAGCTTGGGCACAGATCGGAGAAACCTTCATGAAGGAGGCAACATGATAATGATGTTTCAAAGCCCAGAAGAGAGTATGCCGTGTAGATGGGCAGGGCCTGACATTCCAGGGAGAGAGACTAGCAAGAGGAAGTCCCTGCCTCCTTTTGGGTCCCGAAAGGAGCAAGTACAGTGTTCCTGGAAGCCTGGGTTTGTCTTAGGGGCAGTTGGCAAACGAGAGGTAGAGTGCAGGCTCTTTGAAGGCTGTCTGCTCAAACTCCAGGGGAGGATGTGCCTGGGGAGTTATATGCTGGGAATAGTTGCTGCTCTGCCAGATTTCAGTATTTCTTGGAGCTAATGTGCGCGGTGATGTGGAAGTACCAGGATCAGGTCAGTTAATCAGTATCCCGTGTGACATATGTGTACCTGCAGAATTTGGGCAGCAAGATGCAGTATGTAGAGTGTTACATGAAAAGGCTGGATACGAACAATTACAGTATTGGTTTGCACAAGAAATCATTGTGATGCTGGTTGACAGAGAGCCGGAAGGAGGAGGAGGCTTCAGGAGAGATGTTAGATTTGCTCCCTGCACCTCCCCCCGCAGTGGCTATCAACTTCACCGCAAATTAAGATCACCTGGGGTTCTTTTTAGGTACATGTCGTAAAATGTACACATCCTAAGTGTATGCAGAAATCAGTGAATTTTGGCAAATACACTCACGTAACCTACATACCCATCAAGTTTGAGAACATGACCATCACCTGAAAAAGTTATTTAGTCTTTTTTTGTTGTTGTTATTGTTGCTATTTCTTGGGCCGCTCCCGCGGCATATGGAGGTTCCCAGGCTAGGGGTTGAATCGGAGCTGTAGCCACCGGCCTACGCCAGAGCCACAGCAACGAGGGATCCGAGCCGTGTCTGCAACCTACACCACAGCTCACAGCAACGCCGGATCGTTAACCCACTGAGCAAGGGCAGGGACCAAACCCGCAACCTCATGGTTCCTAGTCGGATTCGTTAACCACTGCGCCACGACGGGAACTCCCTGAAAAAGTTATTTAGTCCTCACTTCTATTCAGGGTCTTTCCACCCCCTCCCAGAGGCAACCACTGTTCCGATTCCTATCCTCATAGCTTAGTTTTCCCTGCTCTTGAACTTAATAAAAGTGGAATCACAAAATACGTCCTTTTTTGTGTATGGCTTCTTTTGTTAAACGTGATATTTTTGAGATTGTTCTGTGTTGTTGTTTTATTGCAGATATACCACCATTTGTTTAACCGTTTCCCTCTTGAGGGACATTTGAGTTGTTTCAGATTTTGGAGTGTTACAAATAAAGCTCTATTGTACAAGATGTTTTTATTTTTGTGGACACAGGTTTTGCCTTACAAAATCCTGTTATATTCATTTCTTTGGTTTAGATGCCTAGAAGAAATTGTTGGGTACATAAAGTATATAGTTTAACTCTATAAGGAACTGCTAACCCCTTTTCCTAAGTGGTTGTACCAGTTTATACTCTTCACCAGCATTGCATGAGAGTTCTTGTTGCTCTGTATCCTCAAATATATTTAGTGTGGTTCATCTTTTTAATTCGAGCCATTCTAGTGGCTATAAAATGATAATCTCATTGTGGTTTGAATTTGCATTTTCTTGATGACTAATGGTGTTGAACACTGTCTTCTTTTGTGAGGTGTTCAAGTCTTTTGACCATTTTTAAATTGGATTGTCCTTTTTGTTACTGATTTATGAGTTCTTTGTATATTCTGGTACAAGGCCCTTATCAGATACATGTAATATGAATACTTCTCCCAGTTAGTGTCTTCTCTTTTCAATTTCTTAAGGATGTCTTTTGTTGAGCAGAACTTGTAGATTGTTTTAGTCTATCTTATTTTCCCCTTGTATGTTTTGTGCCCTAAGAGATCTTTACTTAGCTAGCTTACAGAAATATTCTCCTTTGCTTTCTTCTTTACACTTATATACATTGACATTTTGGTTTATGTTGCATCTCATATTTTTTGTGTGTGGTGTGGGATAAGAGTAAAGGTTCATTTTTTCCCTTATGTTTATCTAGTTCTTCTAGCATTAGTCATTGGAAACACTTCCCTTTCACTATTGAATATCCTTAGTGCCTTTGTTGAAAATCAATTGCCCTTTTAAGTCTATTTCTGCTTATATGTCTATTTCTAGGCTCGTTCTGCTCCATTGACACATTTGTCTGTCCTTCTCCTGATACCACAGTCTTGATTACTCTAGCTTTATAGTATTTGAAATGCAATAGTGTGAATTCTCCTACTTTGTTCTTTTTCAGAATTGTTTTGACTACGCAAAGTTCTTTGCTTTTCACATAAAATTTTAGAATCAAAATGTTACATTCTAAAAAAAAAAAAAAAAAAACCCGCATGGGGTGCCTTACAAATTCCTGTTATATCCAAGCCATCCTCCATGCCAGTTAAATCAGAATCTTTTGGAGGTTGAACCCACGTATTTGTAGCTTATTCCAAGTGCAGCAGAGGTTGAGTACTGATCTTGATCTCTTTTAGTGTGGTACCCTAAGAAAGAAATTCAGTTATAGATTACTGGGATGGAATGTGTATGTAGGAGTTGAAGTAGGATCCCCAAATGGAAGAGATTGTCAGTGTTTATGGAAGGAGGGGAAGTTGAAGGGGAGTGAGAAGCTAAAGTAGTCTAGGAAAGTTCTCTCTCCTGCGGCACCTGCAGTCCTCTTGCTGAAGCAGCTACCATTACTGATTACTCAGGATAATCCTCACCCTTAGCCAGTCACAAATAGAGCCCCACTCCAGAGGCTTGAAAGCTCAGGGACACTCTTGGTTGGTAAAGCAGGTAAACACAGGCTTTTACAGAATAGCTTTCCCTTGGATTAGGGAAATGTTTGTGAAATCTGCATAATAATGAACTGCATAGGCACCTAAAATGATTGTGCGGAGATTTTTTTTTTTTTTTTGCTTTTTGATGGTTTTCTTTCCTTTTTAAAAATTTTAATGTCTTTATGCAAACATTGATTCATCCGTTCTTCCCATGGGCAGGTAGTTCTGTCAGAAGTGCCGCCTCCCTCCCTAAAAGGCTTTAAAGGGACAAAAAGAAAACTGTTCTTTGGGAATATACAGGCTAGGTGGGCTGGTAGGTGTTTGCTTGTGGCTTTTTTTTTTTTTCTTTTTTCTTTTTTTTTTTTCTTTTTATGGCTGCACCCGAGGCATATGGAGTTTGCCAGGCTAGGGGTCCAATTGGAGCTACACCATAGCCATAGCAACCCAGGATCCGAGCCACATCTGTGACCTACACCACAGCTCACGGCAACATTGGATCCTTAACCCACTGGGCAAGGCCAGGGATTGAACCTGTGTCCTCTGGATCCTTAACCCACTGGGCAAGGCCAAACAAGGATTGAACTGTGTCCTCATGAAAGGAACTCCTTTTTTTTTTTTAAAGACACATTTTCCTTTTTGGAGGGAGAGGTTGGAACTAGTCAGCTGAGTCCTTCTTTCTGAGAGACAAGTTCTCTAAACAGCTGTAGAGAATTAATTTCAGTCAGAGCTGACAGAGCTTTAATCTCAACTTTCTGCTCAGTGTTATGGAAAATCTTCTCTAGAAAATAGCCAGTATCTACCTGCTATGGGGTGTTAAAAAATTCAGATGAACATTAGATTTTTGAGTGTTTTCCTAGTAGAAACAGCATGGAAAATCCTTTAGTGAGCTAGATTTTACAGTGCACACAGAAAGCAAGTATTGATGATATATTTTTATCTTTGTGTGTGTGGCATGTGTTATTTTCTTGTTTCTAGTAAAATTCATATATGCCATGTCCATCTCCAAACCTCATTTCTCTGAGGGGTGAGACATCTTAGGCAAGCTAGAGCTTCGATATTAGTATATGTTAACTCCTTTATAAATATATATATATATGAGTTCCCATTGCAGATCAGTGGAAACAAATCCGGCTAGGATCCATGAGGATGCAGGTTCGATCCCTGGCCTCACTCAGTGGGTTAAGGATCAGGCATTGCCATCGTGAGCTGTGGTGTAGGTCACAGACGTGGCGTGGATCTGGCGTTGCTGTGGCTGTATATATATTCTCTTCAAGGCAGGGAAACAGATGGGCAGAGGGTGGGAGGAGAGCCACTTTCCTTTCTCGAATTACCATTATATTTAACAGCACACATATATAGTATTTCTTTTATTAATGTTTTTGTAAAGAGGAAAAAAATTCAGAGACTCCTTTGAAAGAAATCTTCCCCTGACCTGTCCCCCCCCCCCCGCCCCGCCCCCCGCTAATATCTTGATTTCTAGGCTTTGTCTCTAAGGCCTAGAGACGAAGGAGGTATAATCCTATCAAATAATTTTCTACTTGTTTAATATTAAAAAAGCCATTTCCTGTGTTGCTATATTATCTTAATAATTTAATGGCCACACAGTAGTACACCAAATTGTGCCATAATTTATGTCTTCTAATGGTGGGTATTTTAAATTTTGTGCTGTTATACCACAAAAACTTACTTGTACTATGTAAAATCCTCCCTCCTTAATTTCTTTGATTGATTCTCTGTTGTAGAATAATAACCGAGGGCCTTTTTGCTTCAAGAGTTTTTCAGTGCATACTGTCTTTACAGCTTGTATATTACTTTTACACTGTGTATTGTCATTAGCAATATAAAGTGTACTTGCCTTAAAAATACCATTATTTACATTTTTGGAGATAAAAAGGTATTGGATTTCTTTCATAACTCTATCCCTGAAAAGTTGTACCTTCCCTTTATTTTTGTGTGCTAGTTTGAGCCCCATTTACATTCTTTCTTAACTGATGTGAACTTTTTATGTTTACACACACACACACACACACACACACACACACTAACTCTTTGCAGTGTTTTCCATGAATACTTTTTATGGTTTGTTCCTTATTTATTATAGTTTTTAATTTTAAAGGAATTTATGTTGTTGAAATTTTTTTTTTTTTACTTTTGTTACCTTAAGATGGACGAATGTGTCATCTTTTCAAAGGTCTAACACCAATTTTTTTACGCCCTAGTATTTCTTATGGTTTAATTAAAAGGAGTTTCATGGATCCATCTGACTTCCTGTAGATTCATTTACCTTCTTACCTGCAGTGCAGTGAGGAACGTTGGGCTAAATCAGGAGCTTGTGGGTTAAGGATCCAGTGTTGTCTCTGTGATGGCATGGGTTTAATCCCCAGTCCAGTGCAATGGGTTAAAGATCTGGAGTTGCTGTAGCTGTGGCGTAGGTTGCAGCTTCGGCTTGGATTTGATCCCTGGCCTAGGAACTTCCATGTGCTGTTGAGTACAGCTGAAAAATAAAAGAAGGAAAAAAAAAAGGGGGGTGGGGTGGGGGGTACACACCAAAGTGTAAGTTAAAAAAGTTAAAGAAAAAATCAGGAGCTTGTGTTATTCACAGGTTTTGGGAGAGGAAGAGAAACAGAGTTCCTATCTTACATTCTGGTAGTGTCTACAAGTCTGTGTTTACTCATCTACAAAGCCGGGATGAGAATAACAAATGTACAGAGATTTTTTTTTAATGCATTTAAGTCTTCTCTTAAGCACTGTTAAGAATCTCAGTAGTGTTTAAAGTACCAAGTAGTTGTAGCCTTTGTTTAATATGTGTATACCATCATTTCTTGAATTTCTTCCCCCCCCCCCCCAGTAGTTAGAGACCACATGGGATCTTTGGTGGCTTTATTTTTGGAAATTAACCACGGCCTTGTTAACTGTGGACATTAGGGATCTGGGTTTAGAAAAATGTACAAATTGAGGATGCCCATCAGAAATACACAGTATGTGCACCAGATCTGAGTGCTTAGGACTTCGGAGACTGTATAACAAAAATGACTTCAGGATATAGAGACACTGGAGACAGTGGTTGAAAAACACGGGCTTTGACAGAAGTGACTTGTTTAATCCAGCTGTCCCACTTACTTATGTGACTCTGGGGTAATTTAACTTCTCTATCCCCAGTTTCCTGTTATAAAATGGGGATAACATTGATGGGTCATTTAATTAAATAAGAAAATGTGGAGTCCCGTCTATGGCGCAACAGGATTGGCAGAATCTCTGCAGCATCAGGAAGCAGGTTTGGTCCCCAGCCAGGCACAGTGGGTTAAAGGATCTGGCATTGCCACAACGGTGGTATAAGTCGCACCTCTGGCTCAGATCTGATCCCTGGCCCATGAACTCCACATTCTGTGGGTCAGCCAAAAAAGAGAAAGAAAAAAATAGAGAAAATGTATGCGAAACTCTCAGCGTGGCGCTTGAGCCATAGCAAGTGCCAAGTAAGTTTTATAACTGGTATAACTACCTTTATTAACAGCTAACATTTATGTGATACTGATGACCTATAGAGCTCTTTAACCTGTTCTTTCTCATTTGTGAATCTCGGTACTTTGTACCGAATGGATTTTGAAATGTTCCTTGGACTTTTTATTCATTTTCATAAGAGAGTTCCTTTTATCTGTGTAGCTGTGTACACTCAGTTGGCATTTGTCATATGCCTTCATGCCAGTTGTCTCCTTATCTAAATTAACCTCTAAAACCCTTTGAGTACAAAGGTTGTGTCTTATTCAGCTGGGTTGTCTCTCTACACAGCACTGGGACACAGGGTCTGGACCAATCAGGAGTAGAGCTATAGCGCTACAATTTATTATTTAAGTGACCTTAGTCATTCTCTGCCTTCCCAGGATCCATTATTTACGCATCCTCATCTGTAAGACAGGTAGCAAATTTCTAGTGAGGATTTAGTGATGTGTTAAGAAGCACTTCACATAGCAAATTACAAATGTTTTTTCCCCCATACCTCACTGTGCTTAGCTCAGTAGTTGGTGCTTAGAAAGTATATGTTCACTGGGGGTTGGAGGCTGATGGGAAGACTGTGGACCCAATTCCTAACTTTAGTATCAAGATGTGTTCATTTCAAGACTGAAAACTGTGGCATTCCCTGATGTTTCAGCAGGTTAAAGATACGGTGCGGTCACTGCGAGTTTGATCCCTGACATACCTTGGGTGCAGCCAAGGAACTTCTGCAAACCTTGGGTACAGCCCAAAAAAAGTCGGGGGAAGGCTTTTCTTTGGGGTCTGGTCACCATGAAGGATGTTATGGTAGCTCATTTAATATCCTGGTAGTTTGCCTTTGAAGTGTTTGCTTTTTGCTATTGTAAAGGTGGGGCATAGGTATACATAGGTGCTCAGAGCAGGTTCAGTTCTGTATCTACGTTGAGAGTAAACTTAATCTATAATGAGCAAATGCTGATTTTGGAGTATGAGGGCTCTGTGGTCAGTCCAGAGGGAGGTATATGAGGAGACTCAACATTCAGCAAGTGCTGGAATGCTGGCTCTGTGAAAACTCTTGCCTGAATCAGCCTTGTTTCCCACGGAATTTCTTTTCCTGGTTGACCACAGAGTATTTCTATGTGTCCCGTGTATTTTTTTTTTTTCCAATTTGATATTCAGAAACAATGATGCTGAAATGTTGGCTATGGTCAGTTTCACTAGATAAGGCCCAAACACTAGGTATTCATTTCCGTATTGAATAAAAAATAAAGTCGTGTTATAGAGAAAAAAAGCAAAAGTATTTAATTACAAAATCCCTTTGTTCATTTTGGGAAATGGTACCTTTGTTAATCTCCTAAGAGACACATTATTGTATTCCGTTAGTATCGTTAAATAGTTCAAGAAAGCATGACGCGTCAATTTTAAATGTATTTTTGTATTTTTCCTGGCACAGTTTTTATTAAGCTTTGTGTAAGGAAGAGGATGTTGTTTCTTATGTAGAGGGGAAGTGCCTAGTAGACAGAGAAAGGTGAAGAGTGCTATTTCCTTGAATATAGATTGGGGTTTAGTTTCCACTTAAGGATGTCTCTGAGAAGAACAGAGCCAGTTCTGCTTAGCAGCTTGGTTTCTGCTATTTATGGAGTGGCGGATGTGTTTTCACCTAGGCTGTTCCATCAGGTACTTTTTGTACTCTTGGGATGTGGGGAGTTGGCTTTGGCTCAGGTGAGGTGCACAGGTTCTGTGTCCCTTCTCTCCTACGATGGTAGAGATGACGGGCTGCTTTTAAGGTAATCACTGCTGGGGGCTAGAGCACAGGAACCTTAGTCAGCGGGGTGGCAAATTTGCTGAAAGAGAAGACAGGAAGCTTTTTATTAAGCTGTAGTGTAGTCCCTATATGATTCCCTCTTTGGTGGCCTTTTAAGTACAGGAGAAATTTGCATGAGGAACTTAATATCCAAGAGCCTTTGATTTTATGAAGTCTGAAAAAGTAATGACCAGTTTTAATACGGTGGTAATATTCCATGCATGTCCCCTCAATCCACTTGGTAGCGAGAGGTTTGAATGTGGTGACTCTAGTGAAACCTTCCCTGAGAAGGGAGAAGTCAATGCTACATGTAGCCTGGTACCATTTAAAAAAAAAAAATGTAAGTAGCAGAAGAGAAAACTTCATTGGGGTATTTTTAAAAAATGAGATGTTAACTTTTTAAAAGTTAATTTAAAAAAACAAACAAACAGTATTCAGGACTTAGCTACATTGGGTGAACAGCAGTGTTAGGGAGGAGCCTCACAGATAACAGGACCTCAGCATCCCCAATGGGGGTGTATTGTCTCCCCCTGGCACTCCCCATCAGCAAAGTTTTCCTAGACTTTGGCACCAGGGAGTCTCTCAACATTTAGCATTGTTAAAACATACTTCCTGTGGTTTGTTTATCTTCTTTGGGGTTCCTTAGTAGCAAATCCCAAACCACTCACTTTTTTCTTCCCCCAATAGTATTAATGTTCTGAGAAGGGCTGCACATTATATTTAAGTCAGGGTAGTTCTCCACAGGAAGGCTGGTTTTTAAATGAGACTTATTCAGCCTCTTTTTAGCTGGTGTTTCATTACTACCAAGGATTTATAATGCAATAGCTCTGAGGCGAAGCGGGTAAGAATGCCAGCTTTGCTAATATTTAGAGTCATAAAATTCTGGATATTGGACAAGCTCTTAATTACTCTGAATCCGTCTTTGTCTTAATAAAAGTTGGATTGTACCCACTAAAACAAGATGGCTGTGTTTGCATTAATCTCCAAATGTAGGTTAATACCTTTTTAAAAGCTGTCTCTTAGACAAGAGACTTGAAAATTAATTTCCCATTTTCAGCTTAAAATGAAGAGCTCTTCCACGTGTGAAGTTTGAAGGGCTGCCATTTTTCTGATGTTGTAGATTCAAGTGCCAATAATAATTCTCTATTCCTCTTTAGTTTTTTTTTTTTTTTAGTGTCTTAAATAAGGGGGAAAAGTCTGTTCTGGTGCTTGGGGACTTTTAAAAATATCTGCTTCAAGGTAAATAAGAGTTCTTTTTTCTCTGTGGAATTTGAATTGTTTGGGATGAGGGGTATGATGAAGGGTTAGGTAGTAGGGATACTATTACAGATCATGGCTGGAGAAATCTGGGTTTTATATATATCATTATGACCAAGCTAGATATTTTGATTTAAAACATTTTTTAATTTATTTATTTGGCCCTCTAATATCTAAGTACTTACATATTGGGGCAGGGGGGAGTGTTCCCTGTAATGGTAGGTTCTTAACTGACTTCTTCAAGTAGAGATAGAAAATTCTTTTTAAGTCTCCAGAGTATCTACTGCCGTGTAACCACTTAGTACCTCTAATTCCAGGATTCATTTCTGTGCTACAGATGGTCAGTGAGATTATAAGGGCTCTGAAAAGATTTTGTATAAATTGAGGTCTTCTTAGTTGAGAGTCTGTCTGACACAGCGATGCTTCTTCCCCACTTCCTATGGAGGAGTCTTCAGTGTGCTGTGTTAACCAGATTCTACCTTGATTATCAGTGGGGCTTGGAGCAGAGGGAACTGGTGACAGGTTTACGAACAAGAAGCGGAAACCCATATGTTGTCATCATATGAGAGGGAGCAAGTCATAAAAATCTTCCTTTTATTTTATTAAAGCTGCAGGTGTTAAGAGTGTTGTTTTTCTGTATTTCAAACTCTTGATTTTGTAGACATTTTTATAATAAAATATTTATGTAATAAATAGGAGCCACACACTGCATATATTAACAATACAGACTTCCAGGCATTTCCCTAGGGAATTAAATTTCAATTAATTTTCAAGTCTCTTCAACAGGTCTGGGATAGGAGGACCTAGAAATCTGATTCTTAGGATCAGGCACATTTGATATTCAGGCAACTACATTTTGTCCTCTCAAATCTCCAAGTCTCCATGGACAATTTGTAGGATACACTTTTTCCTGTTCTTTGTCAAGTCTGTGATTTTGTGAGGGGATGTCTTAAAATGTTTTGCAAAAACTTTATTTTTGCAGCTGCCCCTGTGGCATATCGAAGTTTCCAGGACAGGGATTGAATCTGCACCATAGCAGTGACCTGGACTGCTGCAATGACAGTGCTGGATACTTAACCTCCTGTGCCACAAGGAAACTCCTACAAAACCTTTCTTTTTTTTTTTTTTTGTAGGACAGTATCACTGTCAAAACAGACACTTCTGTACGTAGTTTTTTGTATCAGTAACAAGGGCAAAAAATAAAGAGGCATCCAAATGGATAGGAACCCCAAATCTGTCATTGCAAATGATGGAATAGGGTGTAAAGGGAGGTAACCCAGGTGCTCTCTTCAGACACTTGCAGAGGTATCTTAAAGAGAAGGGATCACACTTTCCGTGGTTGTCCCCCCCGCCCCCTTGGCCCCCAGCAGACTTGGGACTAATAGGCGGATGCCGAACACAAAAGATGTGTATCATGGGGGAGACCAGTAGACCTGCACCCTTCATGAGATATTGCTTTACCTTCTACTTATTTATAGTTTGGGGGAGCTATTATTTTTCCCCAAAGAAATCTGCCTTAGACTACCAGTTAGTAAGAGAGGAAGAACAGGGGTGCTCAAGTGAAAGCCAGCTGAGGGCCAGGAGAAAGTTGAGCCTCTCTTCTTCCCAGAGCTAGTAGGACTCTTCAGTAGAAGCTTGGGGCTCCCTCCCTGCAGTGGGGGGAGTTCCCTTCAGTGGAGGTGGCTGCGCAGTTTACACCCACCGTTACCCTGCCCCACCGCTGGCATTTGGGAGCTTCATAAGGCTCACTGCTGTAGACAGATTGTATAGGAGTGCAGCTCAGAGGGCAGGGCTAGTGAAATGTGGGTTGAATGAAAGCTCTGGAGGAAATTTGTATCTCACATTCAGTGCTGCATGAGAAGATTTCTAAGATCCTTTCTGACCAGGAAGTCTATGATAGCTGCTTCAAAGATGAAGTCTCGGATCTTAGCATGAATCACCCGAGGATGGAAGCCATGTGAGTGCAGAGACTTTGTTTTTTCTCTGGTGCCACATTTCCAGCATGTAGAACAGCACCTGACATTGGCAAATGCTCAGTGAATATTCATTGAATACATGAGTTTGTTCAAGAAGGTGAAGGTTACCTAAGTGCTACATTGCGAACCCCTCACCCCCACCCCCTGTTGTCCTAGAGAATTCTCATTTAACCACCCATTTGTCTAGGGATCCACGCCTTTTCTTACCAATGGCCATCCTTCCTCAATTCCATGGCTCTCATCTTCTTCCCAGTCTGTGTTTGGCAAAGGGGAATTAGGAGACCAAGGATATTGTGGTAAACTGAAGTTGTGTCAGAAAGAGTGAAATTCCCTGGGCGCACGAATTGGGAAATCTCTTGGCTGATGATTTGACTCAGATATTTCCTGTGATTTTCAGTTGCTGTGGTACGTTCCTGTTTGCAGAGAGAACTGAGGATTTGTTGTAGGTTTATGGCTTAGATTAATCAGGATATTTTGTGAGGCCTCTGAAGTGTTATCACTTCATCTTTATCCTTGCCCGCTATTATGCATGAAAAGCAGTTGAATTATTTTAGAGAAGATGTAAATTTGCTTGTGTTACCCAGTGTCAGCTAAGAACTGATTAGCATTTTGCATCACCTTTGCAGCTCATAAATCATCCACTTCCCTTCTCAGTGAGCAGACCGTACGTCTGCAAGGAAGCACCTGCCGAAGGCCTAGCCACCTCTTGTCCTGTGATTTAGAGAACATGCCAGACTTTGTGTGGGTCTCTCTGTGGCTTGGTCTCTGGTAAGGGTTTCTTTGTAATGGAAATGAGTAAAAACTTTGGATGGATTTTCCCCAGGAAGGGTCTATGGAGAGATCCACACTGTTATAGTCCATAAGCCTGTTCCCACCACGGGCATGGTTCCTTTGGCCTATCTGGTGTTTAAAAGATTTTGGTGGCAGTTGCCACCACTTAAAAGATGACAAAATATAATATTAAAACCCAGATTTGGGGTTGTTCTTGGAAAACCTCAGGTTCTGGCAGCGCCAGGCAGCATCCATGCTGAGCTCTCATGGGTCCTGAGAGCAGGTGTGCACAAGAAAGGGGCTGTTCTTCCTATTGTGCTGTAGATGCCACCCCTCCTCAGTTTTTCTGTGGCTGAGCCAGCTTTCCTCAAGGTCACATAAATTTGTGACACCCTGCTATAATGTGTGAGGTTTTTTTTTTTTTAATAAAAGCTCTTTAGCTTGGTTGAATAACAATAAGAGGCCAACATTTATTGAGCTGTTACCATGTTACCAGGCGCTGTGCTAAGTACTTCTATATTATGTTTGTTTATGGAGTCCTCCCAATCGTCGTACTTTGATAGATGCCGAAATTAGAGCAGACCTTGTTCAAGGTCTCCTGTGTCCTAACACAGGCCTGCTCCTCATACCCATGTCCCTTTAGGAACAGTTGGCTCCAGTTGAGCAGGTGGTGACAGTGACACATTCCCTGACTTCCCAGCCTGCTCCTGGAAGGAGCCAGCCCTGCTCCAGGCACATCCACATCACAGGGGCGGGGCAGATTTGAAAGGCAAGAAATCTTACACTGCACCTATTGATTTCCTTCACCCTCGTTTTCATCATCCATCCTGTTGTTCTAGGATGCGTGTTTGTCAAGTATCAAAGCCCTGTTAGAGTGAACCCAAACAAGTCATTGACATTTAAAATTAAATTGCAACAGGTATTGTCAATAGCTAAACTGCTCATTGACAGTGCATTGCTAATTACATTGAGAAAACATCCTAACTAGGTATATTCTGCCAACTCAAATTGGAAACATTGGCTCTCTACCAGCAAATTCATTCTGACTTGCAGAAAGTTTGGGAATCTGCAGATCTCTCATCAGTCTCAAAATACTGTGTTTATGGAAACTCTTTAATGATTTTTTTTTAAAATTTGCTAAGATTCTTTGCCGCAAAGGAGAATTCTGGCCTCTCTGTTGCTAAGCCAGGAGGGGAAAGCTGTGCTTTTGAAAGGGAGAGACTTAGAGATTTGGGATTGGGGGGGGGGTACATTTCAGTGCGGAGGGGCGGGTGAGGGATTAGCTTTTGGGTCCCTTATCTGGATATTTAAGCCACCATACTTAGATCCAGTATTTTTTTTTCCTCCTGTCAAATTTTCTTCACTTCTCCTTTTTTGTTCCTTTCTCCTTCCTTCCCCTACCCTCTCCTCTATTATGGAAAGAGGGAGAAAGGAAGAAGAGGGAGAGAGTGTATGTGCAGGCATGCATATACACAAAAACACTTGAGGTGCTATTCCCAGTGCTTGTGGTGATTTAATTCCTTTAAGTCCCACAATAGCCCCAGGGGATAGGTATGCTACAGATGCATAAACTGAGGCACAGAGAGAGTAAAACATTTGTTCAAAGTCACATGGTTAGCCTACTCTTCTGAGAGTGCAGAAGTAGACTGCCCCGAAGCCAGCGGTTCCATCTCCTGGCTGATGTTGCTTGTGCTCTGAGGGTAAATGTTCAAGCCTCATGTGTCTTTGGACCTAGGAGTTCCTCTGGGTGCTGTGCAAGTAGCAGTTTGGTTAGCAGGGCAATTAAGTATGCTGGGTACACTGTGCTGAACCCACGGAGGGAGGGGAGGAATCTAGTCTTTGCTTGTGTTATACATGCTTGTTGGTTTGTGGAAAGCATGATTGACGCTAGAATCAAAATGACTTAAAGCAGCTTCCCTTGAGAAGCACTACTCTAACGGTTTTTTCCCCTTTGTTGCCCCAGGTCCCTTGTGAATAGGATTTAGCTGTGATTCAGCTGCTGCTGTTCTTTTGGTAATCAGTGTGGAGGAGGGAGATGAGGGCTGCTATTAATGGCTTCTTATTTCGCATTCTCCTAATCAGATATCCTGCAGTTATTAATGTGCATGCAGGATGCTCTCTGGTATCCCTGGGTGGTTTTGTTAGGTGTACTGGACTGTTAAGCTTTCTAAGATGGAATGTTTTATTAGGTTCTGGCCTGAGGGGTGGATGGGTGGAGGTTGTTAAAAAGCACTAAGTGAAAGGAAAATGGTTTAAAACCAAGCTTATGATCTTGACTGGGGGTTCAAGGGGAGGTGCAGTATGGTGCAAGGTATGTGGGTGGGTGGACAGCAATCTACCAACTTCATCTCCCTCTCCTCCTGCCCTGAAAATCTTATCTTGCTAATACCCTTCAGATATTAAAAGTGAGTAACAGAGAGCTATTTACTCGGCAGCTAAATGCAAATTCTCTCCCCCATTAGTTTTAATTAGGATGAAATCATACATTTAAATAACCACTTCTTTTACTAATAACTGAACTTCTGATTCACTCTGAACCCAGGCAATTGCCTCTTCCTGTATGAACAGCCCACCTCTGAGTCATTCTACACCTGCATGTTGACACAGTCAGGCTCCTGACGTGGGTGCCCACATCTGGGACTTCAGAGCATGACTGGCGTGGAGAAGCTGGGCTGTGTGGCTTTCTGTACTCTACCTTGGGGACAGACAGCATAGTCCAACCAGAGGATAGTTTGCAAGTTCAAAACAAAACAACTCCCCAAATCAGTTTCTACTCAGTTTCTGTCTCACTGTTTCTTGAAGTGTTTAAAGGGGTGCATTAAAAAAAAAATCCTCCACCTGTTTCTTCCATTTAAACAACTGTTATTAACAATGGTAATAAGCACTTGAATTGAAAGAATTAGATCTTTGAAGCTTTTACTGTCAGATTTCTGTTTTTTTAGTATATCCTTGATGGT
The DNA here is from genome assembly GCF_016906955.1 of Phacochoerus africanus. Classification (NCBI taxonomy): domain Eukaryota; kingdom Metazoa; phylum Chordata; class Mammalia; order Artiodactyla; family Suidae; genus Phacochoerus; species Phacochoerus africanus. The sequence continues at coordinate 14,791,332 of NC_062548.1, forward strand.
GTATTTGACGTGTTATGAGAGAGTGCACAGATATGGTGATGTGTGAAGTGTCTGTTGTATGTGTGTTTGGGGGCGGGAGGTGATTAGGGGAGGGTTGAACCTGCTCTTTGGAGGATCAGAAATAAATAGGCAGCTTTACTTCAGTCCCTCAGTGGCATAAGCAGCTAAGGAACGAGAGGACTGCTGCACTCCCAGTTGTCTCTGTGTCTAGGAAGACTTCAAATGTGAGACCACCTTTACTGAGACAGTGAGATGGGGGCAAAATCAGCAGAAGACATGCAGTTTACAACAACCTGCAGTGTAGCAGAGACATGACTAGCTGTCTTTTTGGCCCTGGGGAGGTGTGGCTGGGTCTTGCATGTGTCCTCCAGGAGTGGGAATTGTGCCAGACACCAGCTAGACACGACCAGCTGCTTCTTCATGTTTTGTGGACATGATTGGTTGTAGCTTTTGATCAGGACATTGTTCCTAATGAAGTCTGACCAGCATCATTTAGACAGGAATGAATGACAGCTGATGTGCAAGATTTTCCTTGAGTGGCAGCATTTAGAACTAGTAACCAGAGGAGGTTGGGGGAGAGAAGCCAGCTCTGATTGACAAGAGCTTATCTTTATTTAATTTACTTCTGAAGCCCTGCAGTTGAAATTATGGGCAATTGAAAGAAAAGACACAATTGTGAAACATAATTAAAGATTCTTGACAATGGCATACTTAAAAGTGCGTTCATTGGGAGAGTGATGCAGAGTCCAGGTGGAAGGTTAGTGCTGCTCCTTTGATGGGAAAAAATGAGGGGTTTTATACGGATCTTAAATTTTTAGCCAGAATTAAAAATAGTGATGGGGTTTGGATAGTTCTAGCTATAAGAAGTTCTTTTTTTTTCTTTTTTTTTGTTTTTAGGGCTGCACCTGTGGCATATGGACGTTCCCAGGCTAGGGGCTAGATTGGAGCTGCAGCTGCCCACCTACACCACAGCCACAGAAGTGGAGGATCTGAGCTGTGTCTGTGATCTATACCACAGCTCATGGCAGCGCTGGATCCTTAACCCACTGAGCAAGGCCATGGGTCGAACCTGCAACCTCATGGTTCCTAGTCAGATTCATTTCTGCTGTGCCACAATAGGAACTCCAGAAATTCTTATTCTAGTTACCATTTCTTTGACTTTCCAACCTGTTTAGAAAAGTTTCCTGTGCAAAGGTCAGAAAAGGGTACAGTATGGCTTGTGGTGGTCATTTCTCATCAAGTTGTTCCATTGAGGACTTGAATCTTTAATCTTCATGTGTTTTGAGAAAAGATGACAAGCAGTAATCTTAGGCTTGTTTCCTAAGGACTTGTGCGTGATTCCCTGAGAGCTAATTGCGTGTAGTGTGCTGGTTGTTTTACAAATGGTCTGGGAGCTTGGCATCCTAGATTCACATCCTGACACCCCCATTTCCCCCCTTATTTGTGTTATTTCCTTTCACCCCCCCATCCTCAAATATGAAGATATACATTATATTCTTCTTCTTGTTCCCCTTGAAATAAAACCACATACACTCTAGATTAATTCATAATCTTATCCCCTTGGACAATGTAGGTGAACACCCTTTAAGACTAAGCACCTCCCTCCGTGTAACTAAGTCCAGTATTTTAGTTTTGCCTTTTTAAAAACACACAAATTAGATGTTACTATCCTTTTTATAGATGGCATTTAGATTTACCTATATGTTTACCAATTTCTTTATTCACAATATCTTTCATTTCCTTTTGCTGGTGTCTGTTGGTGGTAAATGCCCTTTTTTTAGTTGTCTCAGATATCTTTATTTTGCCCTAAATTTTGAAAGGGACTTTGGCTGGGTACATGATTCTAGGTAAGAAGTCGTTTTTTTCTTTCTACCTTGTACGACTGTTGTGACGATTACCCGAATTCATACCTAAAGCTCCTGGCACTAGGCCTGGCATGTTTGCTTGTTATAGAATAGTGGCTCTTACATTCTCAGAAAAATACTGGAACAAATTTGAGACAATTTAAGTTTAGTTGGAACGGTCATACTTTCATGCCTTTTTTTTTTCTCGTTATTTCCTTAAAATTTTTGGATGGAAGTAGGTTTTAATATGCAACATTACTAGCTTTAAAGATAGAGTTTGACTCAGCCAGGGGTTCTGTCATTTGCTAGTTGTAAATACCCTTTGCACATTATCTTACCTGTCTGAGGTGTTTTTTTTTTTTTTTTTTGCATATAAAATGGTTATCATATAACTGTTTCTTAGGGAAATACTGTTTGCTTTGAAAATTATGTGAGAATACATTTAAAACTCTTAGCAAAGCCTCACATAGTAGGTGGCTAATTATGTTAATTATTTGTTGCCTGATTATGATTTTTACATAGATGTTATCAACTTTTCTTTTTCTGCTCTGTTTTTATTTCCTACTCCCCAAATCCATGAAAAGGAGGAGTGTCTTTTGCATGATGTTTACTCTGCTGGCTGGGAAGGCCTTCTGTGCTTGGAGGCAGCATTTTTATACTTGTCTTTAGGTAGGAAAGTAGCTTTTTAGGCTTAGTATTTGACTACCTGTAAGACTCTCACTTAGCCAAAAACTGTATGCTCTAGTTTTACTTGTGGCTTTGAAAAATTACTTAACCACTCAGTACCTTAGTTTCCTCAGCTGTAATATAGAAATAATAATAATTCCTTCTTCATAGGATTGTTGTGAGGACTAGATGACTTGATACATGTAAAGAGCTTACATGCCTGGCACAACGAAGTGCCGGTATTTTTAGCTCTTGTCATTGTCATCATTAATGGCCAGGTCTGCCTTCATCGCCATACTATTGGCTTTTGGATTCAAAAATTCATGTCTGCTATAGCTTTGTTCTTTACCTATTTAATTCCCAATGCACATGTATTAAGCTTCCATGTAGCACTTATCCCATTTGTTCCTTACTAAAATTGTCATGGGTTAAGTAGGACATATGTTTTTTCAACTTTATTTTCACATACAATAAAAGGTTCTCGAGTTTTTTTCTATCAATGGAATTATGTATTATATATCCATTTTTTTGGTCATGCCCATGGCATTTAGAAGTTCCCAGCCTAAGGACTGAACCAGAGCTGCAGCAGTGACCCCGGCTGTTGCAATGACAATGCCAGATCCTGCCACACCACACGAGAACTCCAAAAGGTATCCATTTTAAGTATACAGTTCTATGAGTTTAAAATTGAATCACCACCATAATCAAGATGTAAAACATTCCTGTTGCACCCCTAATTGCCCTCTTCCCCTTTAAATCTCCCATTCTTACACCTGGGTCCAGGCAACTACTGATCTGCTTCCTGTCACCATAGATTAAGGTTCTCTTGAGTTTTTCTATCAATGGAATTATATATTATGTACTTTTGTATGTCTGGCTTCTTTCACTCAGGGTAGTTATTTTGAGGTTGATACACATTGTTGGTGTGGTCTTGTCATTTTTATCGCTGTGTGCCATCCCATGGATGGTTGTACTAAAATGTATTTAGCCCCTCTCCTGTGGATGGACTTTTGGGTTGTTTCCAGTTTGAGGCTATTAGGGATAAAGCTGCTGTGAGCATTTATGTACACTAATTTGTATAGATATATTTTCATCTCTGTCGAGTAAATTTGTAGGAATAGAGCTTACTGATGATGAAGGGCTTAGAGGTCACACAGCCAGAAAGGCGCCATGCCTGGATTGGCATTGGATTATTCTCTACTGATTTCTCTTCAGGATCCGTTCCATTGGACCAGTGATCATCACACTTTTAAAGCACCAGGACTCTTTCAGATGAAATACTCCTTAAAATACCCATTAAAAAAACAGACTAGGGAGTTCCTGTCGTGGTTCAGTGTTTAATGAACCCAACTAGCATCCATGAGGATGCAGGTTCGATTACTGGTTTCGCTCCGTGGGTTAAGGATCTGGCATTGCTATGAGCTGTAGTGTAGGTCACAGACGTGGCTTGGATCCCGCGTTGCTGTGGCTCCGGTATAGGCTGGCAACTATGACTAGGAAGTTCCGCGTGGCATATGGGTTAACGATCCAGCATTGCCACAGCTGTGGTGCAGGTGGTAACTGTGGCATGGCTTCCATTTCTGGCCTGGGAACTTCCGCATTCTGTGAGTATGTCCAAAAAAAAAAGTAGACTGGCTCCTTGGAAAGTTCAGATAGTCCTTTTCTGGCTGGAAACGTTAACCTGCCAAGCACCCATGCTCTTCTTGTGCAAACCCTTTGCAAAGTGCTGCACTACTTTTGGTATTTCTTGAGATCAGAGTCTGAGCTCTCTGAGGTCCAGTCTTTAAGCATCTCTTCTTCTCTTTTTAGTGTCATCACTTCTGTTGTTTCAGAACAGGTCTTTGAGGAAGTTACTTTTGCATTTTGGTGTTCTAGAAGTGAGAAACTCTTACACTTTCACAAATAAAAAGCAACCCCCCCCCCCACACACATGCGCACATGTATAGTACTTAAGTTGGGCTGCACAACCGATGAGAGTAGTAATACTCCCACATTGCTGTTGCTGTCAGTCAGTGTTTGTGATGTATCTCCTTGATCCAAAGGGCTCTCCAGGGAATGTAGGGTCAGATAGATCCATTCAAACTCTTAGGCTATTTACCTTTGTCACTTGGTACTATTTACAGATGGAGAGGATGACAGTATATTCCGCTGCCCTCTTCTGAAGCAGTGAGTCTCATCTTGTGTTATCAGAACCCAGGTTATGAAATCTGAAATGCACTTTGCCTCCCTGCACTCTTACAACTGCATCAGAGCATTTTAATCAACTGACTTTCATTGAAGTGTACAATTTTTCTTCTCATTACATCTGCAAGCTCTCAAGTTTACAGACATGATTTCCTTGGCTAGACTAATATTACTTGGTCATCCTTGCATGCAAATTTAAAATTTAATATCATGCTGCAGGTCTGTTGAGTTTTATGCAAATTCCAATATAGATTATATTTTGGAGCTGTAAATTAGAAATTACATTTGGTGGGGAGTAATATTTGTGTAGGCTTAGAAAAAGTAATCTTGCACTTTGCATGGTATAGGACATTTTTTTCTGAAGAAGTGGGATTTTGAGTATTGTGTGTGGGTTTGGAAGTTGTGTTGTCCAATTGTGTCACTTACTGGTAATAAAAAGACAAAAACAATGCTTGTTCTTGAATCATCGTTTTTTGTGTTTGTGTGTGTCTTTTTAGGGCCCTACCCATGGCATATGGAGGTTCCTGGGCTAGAATCAGAGCTACAGCTCCCAGCCTGTGCCACAGCCACAGCAGTGCCAGATCTGAGTGGCATCTGTGACCTACACCACGGCTCACGGCAACGCCGGATCCTTAACCCACTGAGCGAGGCCAGGGATAGAACCTGCAACCTCATAGATGCTAGTCGTATTTGTTTCCACTGAGCCACAACAGGAGCTCCACATCATCTTTTTTTTTTTTTTTAAAAAAAGGCATTTGGCTATTTGGGATAGCCATTTGGGATTAACTGGGTTCTCCCATTTATTTTTTCATTTGAACATATTGTTATGGAAGCTTAACAGGTACCTGGCTTTCCTCTTGGCTTTGATGATACATCAAGAAACAAAACAGTGTCTGTGCTCATGAACATTACCTTCTACATGGGAGAAACAAGTCACAAACAGATAAACAAGTAAATATTTGTTACATATGATGGCGATACACTCCATGGAAAGAAATGATTTGTACTGTTTGGGAATAAGTGTGTGGTAGGAGGGAGGTGTGGAGTCAGAGAAGGCCTCTCTAAAATGAACTTTATGTGTAGACTTGACAAGGAAAAGAGGTAAGTTGTGCAGTTTTTCTTAGAAGAATGACAGTCCAGGAAGAGACTACTAAGTGTCCCAAGTGGGTATCTCCTGCTGTGTTCGAGGAGCAGCAAGGATGCCAATTGTGGTTGGAGCAGAGTGGGAGGTAGAAGGGGAGCAGAGAGAGAGAGAGGGAGAACCAGGAGAAGAATCCGGGAGAGGTTGGTAGCTGAGTCGGGGAAGGGTGTCATGAATCACATAGGGCCTTGTAGGTACCGTGAGGACTTCCGCTTTTGCGGAGGGAGATGGGGAGCCTATGGATCAAACACAGATCTTCAGGTGGTAGAGCTGGGACAGAGACTTCAGCCATCGCAAGTCTGTACCTTAGGAGCTGACTGCAGAGGGGCTGGTGGCCAAAAATAAGCTCGAGTTGGATGGAAGAGCCTGGCGTTGTTGGCATTTTTGTGTTTGAGCATCCTCAAAATTCTTTGCCTGTGGCAGAAGCCTAGGCTTATGTATTGCTGGTGTCAAGCAATCTGTATTTTAACGAGTCTTTCAGGTGATTGTGACGCACTTGTTAAAACACAGAATGCTGGGCCCCACTGCCAGAGTTTCTGATTTAGGAGGTTAGGAGTGGGGCCCAAGACTTTGCATTCCTTATACCTTCTTGTTCGTAGATGATGCCAGTGCTGCTAGATCAAGGACCATTGCTCTGGTCCTTGAGATACTGTTATTTGCCAAGTTATCTTTCTGCACTGCTGCCTTGCAAAATGATAGCTAGAAGCCTTGGTTCTGAGCCATACTGCTTGAGTTTGAACCCAAGCTTGCCACTGTGTTGTGACCTTGAACAAGGTATTTAGGATGGGGCCTTGCACATAGTAAGTTCTCAATCAAGGCTGCCTATTATAATGTGGTATATAAGTATAAAATCATGTGTTGGAACAAAGCATGAATAATTTGCTGCATATATGCTCTGTCCTGGGCATTATAAACAGGACCTTGTTGTATTTTCAGGATGACCTGAAACATACCATCAGCCCTTGATATCCATGGGGAGTTGTTTCCAGGCCCCTCCTTATGTAAAATGACATAGTACAGTTGACGAGTTGTTATCTGTGGATTTTGCATTCATGGGTACCGAGGGCCAACTATATTAATCTCTTTTATACACAGGGATGCATGACTTACTCATAATCTTACACTACAAAGTAGAAAAGATGGATTTCAAATTCAGGTCTCTTTGACTTAATAGCGTGAGAGTTACCACTGTCTGTACTGCCTTAGAGCACAGGGTTGACTCTCACACACACTCAGGCTCAGATCTGCCATTTAATTTGTGTGTGGGAGAGAGAGAGGACAGACAGATATAGGCAAATAGAGATAAAGTGAAAGATGGTACTTGTTTTTTGCTAGATCTCCTTAGCCCACATTTTCTATCTGTAGAATGGGGATAAAGCACTATAGACTTAGCAGGGTTCCTGCATTGAGTATAGATGGTTTATCGTCGTTAGTTCTTTCTTAATTAAAAAGACTTCAGCGCCAAATCCAATCTAAAAAGAATGTGTTTATGGGGTTTTTCTTTATAATTCTTTATGAGTTTTTCCTAATATGAACTTTGAGTTTTTAAATTTTGTGGACAGGATTCTTATCATCAAGATCTCAGCTTGGGAGGAAGAGATGATGTTTAAAACAGCCTTCTCTGCTTGGGGTTTTAGAGTTCTTATCTCAGGAAGTCCACATGCTGTTAGGAATAAAGCTTTCCTAGTAAGGCATCCATGCAGAAAAATGAAGTAGGTGGGGAAGTAGGTGTGTGGGGAGACCACATGTCTGATTTTTAAAAGAGCTAGTGTCTCATGGTGGTTTGCAAAAAATAAAAGTATTGCATAAAAGTCACATATAATAGTGATCATTGTTATTGTCATAAAATCCCAGTTGTCCATGGATCAGTGTGGCAACCTGCTCTTTTGAAAACCAGGTTATAAAATTGAAAAAGCCGTAGATTGATGCCTGGCTGTCATAAAGCTCTTGAATTTTACTTCTGTTTTAACAGTAACTGGTGAAGCCTTAGATCCCTCAAGATGGAAAGGGAAAATCTACGTACAGAAGCTATGTAGACAATTACAAGGAATTCTTTATTTATTGCAATGGAAAGAGGCACATGTGCTGTTAAAATGAAAGTATGGCACTTGGGCCAAACAGGCAGCCCCACCTGTCCTGGGAGTCCCTGAGGCTAGCACTGTATGTAGAGTGAGTGAAGTTCTTAGAATTGTTTCATCAAAAAGAATAAGCTTTAGCTGTCTTTTCTAGAATAGAGGGAAATATGACTATATCAGAAGGCTCTTGTGACAAGTTTGGTTTCAATAAAATAATTTGCCTACGGGTAAGTACATTTTGGACAAAAATCACTGCTGCAGAGTTCTGCTGTGGCAGAATGGGTTAAGATCCCCAGTTGTCTCTGTGGAGGTGTGGGTTCGATCCCTGGCCAGGTGCACTATGCATTACAGATCTGGCTTTGTCGCAGTTATGCCATAGGTCATAGCTTTGGCTTGCATTCAGTCCCTGGCCTGGGGACTTCCCTATGTTGTGGGTGCAGCCAAAAAAAAAAAAAAATCACTGATACGGCATAAATACCTTGTTCCTCAATGGTTATGTGACCATGGAGGTATGGGGTGAGGTGGAAAGAGCATGGGCCTCAGTGACAGATACCTGACTAGAAGCAGTCTCACCTTAGATGTCTCTGAGCCCCAGATTCCCACCTGTAAGTTTGGGATACCATCTGAAGAATTGGTTGTTAGGATTAAATGAGATGGTATCTGCAGTTATACTTGGTCCAGTGCTTATTAATGAGGTTGGTAGCTCTTAGGCATCTGAGGATCAGTGAGGGCGATTCAGGATGTGTCTCCTATTTACTGACTCAAATTCCTGTGGAGATGCCCCCTCCCCCCCCCCCAATTTTGTGTGATCTAATTCACATACAATGCGATCCATCTATTTAAAGTATAGAGTCCACTGGCTTTTAGCACATTTATATATATGTGCAGCCTTCACTACTACAACTTGAGAACATTTTCATCACCTCAAAAGAAATCTGTACCCTGGAGTTGCCAGTGCTCTCCTGTGCATCTTTCTCCCTAGTTGTAGGCTCCATCTTCCTTCTCTTTTTTCAGTTGTGAACTATGCCCATTTGCCTGCTGCTGGATCATGTGATTGAAATTCTCTGAATTTCTCTGCAAATAACCAGCTTAGCTCTCCCCCCCTAAAGTATTTGTTTCTTTGCGGGTTGAAGCAGCTGCTACAGCCAACGCAAGGGCTCACCATTTTGCACTTTGTGGCCATTCATATGGCAGCTTTATTCACAACCACTCCTGTACTGCTTAAGTTATTTGTTTTATACAAAAACAGTTCTCCCTGGCTTGCGGCTTCTCTGCTGCCATGTTGACAAATGTTGCTTCTAGTGAAATACACAAAAATAAATAACAGCAAGGGAGAAGGGAGCACAGAGCTAAGTGAATTCATTTTGCTTCTTGAGTGCCATTCTCATTTGTTTTAAAAACCACCCTGGCATTGTAGGCAGGAAAGGAGGAGGCAGGGGAACCACAGGAAAAGAATGGGCCCCATTGGATTATTTGAAGGGGCTGGTTGAACAGGGAAGGTGAGGGGTACCTGAGTGTAGGGCCTGGGGATGAGGGTGCTTTTACGAGGAGTGGGAATATCTTGCAGGTATTCAGATCGTGACATTTGGGTAGCCTGTAGCGTGCATTTGCTCCATTCACTTGTTTCCTCATTCTGTTTATGATGAGGCTCACACATAAGGCTTGCTGACTCAGTAGTGAATGATTGCAGTTAGTCTGTGTGTGACAGTGTGGTAGGGTGTGTGGGCAGCTGGGAAGAGTGAAGTGTGAGGCTGTTGCGTTCTCAGTGTTCACACTGAAGGTCTGACCTAAGTGAGGAGGCAGAGGCGATGCTAACATGTATTGATCGACTGTTATGAGCCAGGTGTTTCCACAAGCATCCTCTCACTGAATAATCCACAAAGTTTGGTGGTCTTATCTCTTTTTTACAGATTAGGGAGAACAGAGTTTTGAGGAAGTCCTCATTTGTCAGAGGACACCCAGAATCTAGGGAGTGGAATAAAATGGAAACCGAGTGCTTAATGTCTTGAGAACCTGTTCCTATTCCCTTGTAGTAATAGTAAGAAGTAAAAGGGATGGAAGGAGGAAAATGGGAAGGAGCAGTGGAAAATAAGCAGGGACTAAACAGTTCCAGCCAAAATATTGTTTAGAAGAATAAATCGTGCATCTTTTTTGAGGGTTTTTGTTAAATAAAAATCACGAAAAAGCCAAAGTAGCTTTTAAGTACACATGAAGCTTTTCTCTCTCGCTCTCTCTCGCTTCCTTTCTTCCTTTCTGAGGTGGGTGAGTTAAAAATGATCGCTTGATCAATTATTATTGATTAGAAAAATAATTTCCATGAACGTTCATAAATTGTCTTAATAAGCATATTAGGGAGGCAGTGGCTGATAAATAATAGCCGAATTGGCCACCTAAGGTATGGGAGGTTTGCTCAGCCAAAACTCAGCTTTCACTCTGGATCTTGCAGATCTATTCCTGCCCATCTGTTGATTGATTTTTCACTGTCATTTGTCTCCTAAATATTCTATTAATTTTTTTTTTTTTAAGAACATTGCTAGAAAGGGCTGCCTCTGGGGAGGAGAAGTGAGAAATAAGAGGGATGTGAAAGGGATTTACTTTTCCTTATCTACTCCATACCTTTTGAATTTTTTCCCACGTGTTATTCCCCGTGATGGAAGGGTGGGGAAAGGTGTAGGCAGGCAGAAGGAAAGAAGGTGGGTGAAAGAAACAGCGTATTAGTCTCAACTTCAGGTCTTCACTCGTTAGTGGTTGAACCTGAAGTTTTTTTTTCCCCCTCAACATATAAACTTCAGATACATAGAAGCAGACATAAAATAGGTGCTAGTGTATTGCCAGGTACCATCAGAGGGAAGTACAGCATAGTGTTGAGGGCTACAAGAGTCTGAAACCCAGACTTTGTAGGTTTGAACCCAGTCTCTACCCCCAAGTGGCTGGCTGTGACCTTGGGTCTTACTTAGAGCCTTTCTGTGTCTCAGATACCTAGTTTTTTTAAAATGGTGATTAAAATAATGCTTCTTTTACGGAGTTGCAAAGATTCCATGCGTTACTTAACCCACATAAAGTTTTTGTAACAGTGCTCAGCACTCCCTGGAAGTTAAGTGTTAAGACTGTGATCATCACAGGTGCTGATTTACCTCATTACCTCTCTGCCCCTTTCCTCTTTGTATGCCCATATTCCTCTACTCAGATGTTCAGACAGTGCCTCTCTCCTGGCTAAGGAGCCCTCTCTCTGAGTGTAGCTGGTCTGGCACCGGCTCTTTGGAGTGCCAGATCTGGGGGAGTGAGCAGACCTGGGCTTTGGTCCTCATTTACTGCAGAGGTGTTCAGTCTCCTGGTGGGAGGAAACGCCACTTGTCAGAACACAGCTTTGGATTGCCCAGGTTTCCTATTGTACAGCTGGGGTCTGGTGTCTCTCTGGGCCCTTTGTCATGGATCCAAGCCAAGGCTGTTGCTTGCTGAGCCAGGAATAATACAGGAATTAGTCTTTTTCTTCTTCATACTAAGTACGAATCAATCTCCAGCAAACTCTGTATCTAATTTCTGAACCAGATGCCATGAATAACTGCCCTTGAATGTGTTTGCCAATAAAAGGATAAGTTTAAGGCTTTTAATCAATGCTGCTTACACTCGGTATTTAAGGTCAGAGTCTTGTGTGAGACTTATTTTGATCAGGATAATTGTTGGGTTAAAAAAATGAATGGTTTTTTGAAATAATGACACTTGTGGGTGACTGTGGTGAATTAATCTTCGAGAGGATGGAAAATTGTCAATTTCATAAGCGTTCTCTTGCTCCCTAGTCCTTCAGGGCATTTATGGAAAAATATGACTTTAGGAGGAAAGCATTCTTTATTGATGGGATAAAAGATAATAGACTAATATAAATTTCTAAGGAGTCACTGATGGAGGAATGGGGTGGATTGGAAATGAAGCTGAGTATTTTGGATCTGCAGTGAGCTGTAGGGCTGGTTTTTTTTGTCTTTTGTCTTTTTAGGGCCGCACTCTCGGCATGTGGAGGTTTCCAGGCTAGGGGTCTAATTGGAGCTGTTGCTGCTGGCGTACACCAGAGCCACAGCAATGAGGAATCCGAGCCGAGTCTGCAACCTAAACCACAGCTCACGGCAATGCCGGATCCTTAACCCACTGAGCGAGGCCAGGGATCGAACCTGCAACTTCATGGTTCCTAGTCAGATTCGTTTCCACTGCGCCAAGATGGGAACTCCTGCTTTTTGTATATTAGGTTATATGAATTTGTGTGTCTCCAGTATATCTTTCTCAAACGAAGCGATGCTTCTTGACCAAAGATTGTGTGTTGCCTAGAGTTCAGAACTATCTGAGGTTTAGATATTGGCTCCATTGAATGGTCTGGGGCAATTTAGTTCACCTCTTGGACCCTCAAACTTTATAATTATAATAAGAGTTGCATCATGATTGGAAAAATTCAGTGCAATCGCATAATGTCAGAGTGGGAAAAGCAATGCCTGGTACATAAGAAGTGCTGAATTGGGGGGTTCCTTCCATTTTTGTGTAGGGATTGCCTGGCTTGCTCTCACACACTTTGTCTGGGGTGCATCTGGATACATGTAACATGGAAATTTCCTTACCTTGTACCAGTGAGTTGAAATTTGTTACTGTTGACCTGTTTTTGTTCTCAGTGAAAGGGTTGAGAGGAGTGATTTGGGAAGCTGCCAAGTTCTGGAGAGGCTCCGTGGTGCTAATTCTCTTCGCGGTTCTCTGACTGGACAGTGCTGAGTGTCAAGGGTGGGTGGATCTGGAGAGCTAGGCGCTGCTTCTTTGGCTATGGGGAAGTCACTTTGTTTTTTGTTTTTTGATTGCACCCACCACATGTGGGAAGTCCTGGGCCAGGGATCAAACCCACTCCACAGCAGTGACCTGAGCCACAGCCTTGACAATGCTGGATCCTTAACCTACTGAGCCACCGGGAAACTCTCACTTTGTCCTTCTAAAGTTGTTTCCTCTTCTGTAAAGTGAGGATGCCAATAACTTGGAATGCTGTGAGGGTTCAATATGGGTGATGTTTGCAAAAGATCTTTGTAAGTGGCAGGGAATTCCAGAACTGCGTGGTGGTGATGTTTTTCATCATTGCGAGTTGGAAACAGTGATTTTCCAAATGTCAATTCTGGTGCTTTGCCAAATGTTAAAGGCTCAGGAAATACTCTCTAATTCAAGGAAGATCTGTTGCCACTCCACAGCTGGAGGAGCTTGTATCCAGAGGGCAAGGCAGCTGGGCTTCCAGGATTTCTAGGAGAGCTCGCAGTCCTTCCTGAGCTCAGGCTCTCAGAGCTGCAGGCCAGTCGGGAGAGAGGGGGGCGCAGTGGTTGTAGTGAAGCTGGTGATGAACAGTGGTGCAATATAGGCCTTTGCCTGTCAGAGGTTGATTTCTGCCGTTCACCTGCAGTCTATCAGTGGCCTGTTCTTTGCCTCAGCTGTGACATCCTTTATCAGTGACCTTTAGGAAGACAGAGCTGGTCTGTCTTGCTTCTTGCTGTCTGCTGTGCTGTTGTGTGCAAAAGGCCCTTGCTGTCCTTCTCCTCTTCTGGCGACTTTATAGGTGATTAAACCAGATGAGGAGGCTTCAGAAAGTCAGATTGCCAAACATCTCCCTCCATGCTTGTCCCAAACCCCAGTACTGTGTGAGAAGAGGTACTCCTCTGGTAGAAGGGTGGGGACCACCTCCAGTACCTGCAGAGGCCCCAGTGGATCATGATGAACATTGAGCCAGGTAGGGAGGAGCAGCAGTAGACACTTTGGACATGGGGGTTAAAGTCAGCTAGTGCTAGTTAGTGGAAGGTCTTTTCTCTCTCTGTGAGGCTTTTGATTTCAACCCTGCAGGCCGTAAAGCTTTGTTGGAGGATTTAAGCACAGGGGATAGTATGAGGTCTCACTTACTCATGACAAGATGGATGAGGAAGGATGAGTGGTGATGGGCCTGGAAATAGGGACACAGAAGACCGCTGCAGCTTTTCAGGTGGCAGATCATGTGGGGCTTGTTTGTTTAGGGCATCGCCAGTATGGGCGTCAAGAAGCAGCTGTGCTTGCTTTGAGCCAGGAACTTTCAGTGCTTTACAAATATTAGCTCATCTGATTCTCACAGTAGCAATGAGAGAAAGGTGGTTTTGCCATTTTGCAAATAAAGAAACTGAGGTTTATAGACTCTGTGGCTTGTCTGAGGTCTCTGGCAGCTGGTAATTGGTAGAGTAGGGATTTTAACCTGAATCCATCAACCTCAAAAGTCCTTTCTCTTCCCACCACACCACCCTGTGGCCCTCAGGACACAGCTCTCTAGTAGTGGTTTTGCACTAGCAAATAACTTTGCAAGGACTGGTCTATCAAAAGTGATCTTGTTCAACATTCCCCTGAGATGAGGGTGCACAGGTGATTGTTCAGTTAGGGATTAGAGACATAGGGAGGTTCAGTGACTTGACAGGGTCATCTATCAAGTGGTTTTGGAGAGGGCAGGCAGAATCGAGGTTTGGTGTAGACCATTTTGAACCTGTAATCTTACAGAAAATAAGAATTTGTCAGCTCTGTTTTATAAATCCAATCTTTCCTTCTTTTTTTTCTTTTTCTTTTTTTTTTTTTTTTGTCTTTTTGACTTTTTAGGGCCATACCCATGGCACATGGAGGCTCCCAGGCTAGGGGTCAAATCAGAGCCGCAGCTGCTGGCCCACGCCAGAGCCACAGCAACGCCAGATCTGAGCCAAGTCTGCGACCTACACCACAGCTCACGGCAACATCCGGATTCTTAACCCACTGAGCGAGGCCAGGGATCAAACCCGCAACCTCTTGATTCCTAGTCGGATTCGTTTCCATTGAGCCAAGGTGGGAACTCCCCAATCTTTCTTTTAGTTTGTAGATTAGGGAAAGGAATAGTGGAGATGGTATGCAACGCAAGTGCCTGGGGCCAAGATGGCACAAAGCATGGTGATGTCTTGGGGTTACTTTATAATCAAGCTCTCCTGTTGCATAGTCTTTAATTAAAACAACAGGCACCCCCACCAAAACTAATTATCTTTATTAAGCATGGAAATTGGAGTCAGGGTGAAGAAACTTGTCTCTTAAAAAGATCTCAATAATAAAGTGTTTGCTTTACTCTAAGAAATGTTTTGCTGAGCTTAGTAATTAGAAGAATTCTCACTTTTACTGAGCTTCTCTTTTTCTATTTGATTTCAAGAGTTTGACATTGCTCCTGGTTGTCATGGGGATATTTGGGGTAATACAAAGTGCAACACTGTGATGACTGCCATGGGAAGCCCTTGTTAATTACAGTGGGCCCCCATTCCTTGTCTATCAGTTTCTCTTTACTACTACTACTACTAATTTATTTTTTATTTTTGAGAAATGAATGCATTGGATGCAGTGGGGCCTGAGAACGAGTTTTATTTGGCTATGTACTTTTGACATGTGGGATCAAGAAATAAGGTATCTTGTGATGGGAGTTGGAGAAACAACTTTGGAGGAGAGCCAGTCAAGGCCAGAGGTGGAAAAGATGCTGAACCACAAACCTGAATGATTTCCCATTTTGTTAATGGTTGTCCCCAGATGTCTTGTGCCTTCATGATTTAACCCTGCCTTGCAGACTACGTACGCTTTGGCCAACCCTCAGCTTTCTATTGCTTTCTCTCCGGAAATAACAGAGTAAGGATATAACATGGGCTTGCGCGTGTGTGGCTGGTAGCTGTAGGTAGTGAGATGGCCACCTGCCCCATTGAAATCTTGTCTGTGTAAGATGCTGGTGAAGTGTAGTCTGGGTTTCTGTAGTCTGGGTACCGAGTATAGGGGAGAAGGAAGTGACAGCCCTTTAGAGTGTCATGTTTAGTCTTTTGCAGATGTGCTTACAGTTTTAACAAAGGCGGAGAAGAAATTATAGGGTGGGGAAGAAATGCCTACAGACAGCCTGCTAAAAGCCTAGGAAGGAGGAAACTAGTATTTGTGTTTTAGGAATGCTAAGCCCCTGCTTACATATCAGCAAGCAAAATATTGGCATTCACTTCTGACTTGAGGAGGGCATCTCTGAAGTCAATAGAAGGAAATGCCTAAACACAGGCCTTACTCAGAAAGAAAGGAGAGCTGTGGAAATGCTCAGGATTATCTCATAAAAGCCCTTTGTGTATTTGAAGCCTCTCATGAAATCAGCCTTGTTCTCTAGGCCAGACAACTCCAGTTGTTTTTCTTACCTTTCTTCATTGTATCTTTTCTTGTCTCTTTTGTGCTACTGTAACTTTTCCCTGTTTGTTCATCTTGAATGATACCAATCAAAGTAGAACTCTGTGCCCTGATACAGGACTGACTTGCTAGTGACTGCTAGTTTGGATCAGAAGACAGAGTAGCTGCCCAGTCATGCTGACGGTGAGGATGATGAAGTCTTGTTTATGCCTGGTCTCATTTTCTGCTCCTTCACCTGTGCGCGGTGTTGGTGCCTGGAATGTGGTGTGGCGTCTAAAGTGAACGTCCGCTGAATGATGAAAGGAAATATATCCAATGCTTTGCTCTAAAAATCAATATTTGCCCTGGGGCAATTTAAAAAACAAACCAACCTTGTTTTGTTCTTCATCATAAACACCAAACTCGTTGGCTTCAACTGCCACAGGAGAGAAGTGCAGCTTGTATAAAGACGTATAAGATTTTTCCCAAAGAAGAAAACTTCTGTCTTCTTCTCAGTTAGTTAGTCCCTCAATCCCTCTCCTGCTTCTTCTCTCCCTCCTTCTCTGCTTCCCTTCTTCCCTCTCACTCATTCCTTTATGCATTCCACTTCTGCTGTGAGCTAAGCATTATTTTATTTTATTTCATTTTATTTTATTTATTTATTTATTTATTTTTTGTCTTTTTGCTATTTCTTGGGCCGCTCCTGCAGCATATGGAGGTTCCCAGGCTAGGGGGCCAATCGGAGCTGCAGCCACCAGCCTTCACCAGAGCCACAGCAATGCGGGATCCGAGCCGCGTCTGCAACCTATACCACAGCTCACGGCAAGGCCAGATCCTTGACCCACTGAGCAAGGGTAGGGACCGATCCCGCAGCCTCATGGTTCCCAGTCAGATTTGTTAACCACCGTGCCACAACGGGAACTCCCCAAGCATTATTTTAAATGCTGGGACTATTATTACACACAAAATAAAATGCTTGGTCTCTTGAAGCTTATATTTCAGTGGATTAAGGAACATGATTGACCAGAGCTAATCGCTGTTGGTGACAAGGCTTTCAGAGAAATGTGGTTGGTGGTTGCCTGGGTGATAGAATTAATGATTGCTCTTTTGTCAGAGACTTGCTGGCAAGATAGGCTCTGATTTCGTTCTTCTTTCTATATACGTAACCATCTAAATCCCTAGATAGCATTTTACCTGACAACTTAAGATTCCTTTTGGGTAGGGTTTTTGTCAGTTTTCATTTGTATATCCTTTCTTGAAATTGAATTACAGCCCTTGGATTTATTTGGAGAGAGAAGTGAGTAATACACAGTATGTTTCTGCTAAATATCTATTGTACTATGATTTTTTTTTTCGTCTTTTTGCTTTTTCTAGGGCCGCTCCCGTGGCATATGGAGGCTCCCAGGCTAGGGGTCGAATCGGAGCTGTAGCCACCAGCCTACACCAGGGCCACAGCAACGCAGGATCCGAGCCATGTCTGCAACCTACACCACAGCTCACGGCAATGCCAGATCCTTAACCCACTGAGCGAGGCCAGGGACTGAACCTGCAATCTCATGGTTCCTAGTTGGATTCGTTAACCGCTGCACCACGATGGGAACTCCTATTTTACTATGATGTTGATGCAGTAGTGTATACCTTATTTTTATTCCAGTGTGTTTAACATTGTATTATTCAGAGATTGCTTTTTTTCTTCTTACCTTTCCTTTTATATGATTTGCTTCCAGTTTATTAAAAAACTATCTAGTTAATATTCTTAACACCCCCATATAGGTGTCAATGATTTGAACATGAAGTACACAGATCGCCCCTATGAACTGACTAAAAACCAAGCCTGTGACATTCATTCGTTTATTCATTAAGCACATGTACAAAGCCAAAGAAGAAATGCTTCCTTTCTACAAATTTCACAATCCAACAGGGAAGTGAAATACAGAATAAGTTAAAATTCTCTTGGGTAAATATGCCAACAGAATTCTGAATAAATAACAGCGTTTAAGACACAAGTAACTGAGTCAGCCTGTCTTGTCAGAGAGGGCTTCACAGAGGAGGTTATCTTAGATCTGGTTCTTTTTTTTTTTCTTGTCTTTTTAGGGCTACACGCAGAGCATATGGAGGTTCCCAGGCTAAGGGTCCAATCGGAGCCACAGCTGCCGGCCTTTGCCACAGCCACAGCAATGTCAGGTCTGAGCCGGGTCTGGGACCTACACCACAGCTCATAGCAACGCCGGATCCTTAACCCACTGAGTGAGGCCAGGGATCAAACCTGAGTACTTATGTGCTAGACAGATTGTTTCCGCTGCACTATGACGGCAACTCCTGATCTGGTTCTTAAAGAGTGAGGAAATGTTTGCCTTTCAGAGCCAGCTGAGACAGGGCTAGAATTCATTGGTGTTGCTGTAGTCACTGAGGCATTGATCCTTAGGGTGGCTTTCTCTCCAAGTACTGGACTTGGAGATGGTGATCTCTTTGCAAATACAACCTGGATTTTGTTTGTTTATCCCTAAAGCATGTAAACAGTGTTGGTACCAGGATGACTTCCTTTTTATTTTCTTGGTCTTTTTTTCTAGGGCCGCACCCTCGGCATATGGAGGTTCCCAGCCTAGGGGTCCAATCGGAGCTGTAGTAGCTGGCCTACGCCACAGTCATAGCAACGCTAGATCCCAGCCATGTCTATGACCGACACCACAGCTCACAGCAATGCTGGATCCTTAACCCACCGAGTGAGGCCAGGGATGGAACTTGCAGCCTCATGGTTCCTAGTCGAATTTGTTAACCACTGAGCCATGATGGGAACTCCTAGGATTACTTCTTTACTTTGTTCCTGCTGTTGTTTATTCATAGGTTCAGATGGACAGGCCTTCAGTTTTCACAGTGCTGCTTTCCATCATTTTGTGTAGCTTACTTTATTGCATTGTTGACTTTCTGACTTGGCCATCATTTTTAAGTGATTCAGGAACTACCTGTAGGCCCCTTTTCTGCCCTTCTTCTGTTCAGATAATCTGGAGTAAATGTAAGAAGCAAATCTGTCGTCACCATGTTTGGTTCCCAACTCAGAACCTGTGGAATCACCGGTGAAAATGTGTCAGGGCAGCCAGAGAACAAAGGGTTTCTTCTAAGAGTTTAGAAAAGCTCATTGACATCTTTATTACTTGCTGAAAAGCCCAGTGAGTTTTCCCATCTTCTTCTTGTCCTTAAAAATAGCCTTCCATTCTTCAAGTTGCGGAGTTTTTCCTTTTGTTTTTTGCTTTTAACCTCAGTCTAAGCTCCCTCAGGGGAATCACAACTGGTGAGCTAGCGGGCCTTTCTGCTTTTTGTGTCCTTGGGTAAGAGATGATCAGCAGAAACATCATATCCTGTGTAGGTAGTGGGCTTGCTACATCATTTCTGCCCAGCAACTCACTCTCATCATTACTAATGCCTGGAGTTAGGGTCTGGTTTCTCTTTGTGTTAGCACAAAAATGGGAAAGTATAGGTGTGAGTGAGGATGATAATTATGGTGGTGGTAACACACTGAATATGTAGTAAGCAGCTTGTGTTTGCTTATTTAATTTGCATAACAAGTCTATGAGGTAGGTCTGTTCTCTTGGTAGGCAAACTGAGTCATAGAGAAGTTGGATAATTTGCCTAAAGTCATGCAGCTGTCTGCCTTGAGAGCCCCTACTCTCTCTTTTTTTTTGGCAAGAAGTAGATTTTTCGATAGGACGCTTATGAGAGGTGCAAGTGGGCAGGCACGGAAGCTTGGCTGGGAGCCCCCACTCTTGATTGCTGTTGCTGTGCTCTTCTCCTTACTGAGATGACTGAGCCAAATGCTCTTATTATGGATGACTAGGCTTCAAATATCTGATGGTACCCCTGTGTGTATTGGGAAGTCAGATCTCATTGGTGTCTGTCCGTAGGTATTCTTTTGACTGAGACCCTTCTTTTTGTGACTCTGTTATTTATTGTTACTTTTAAAGACCCCATCTGTAATGTCGCTTCCCCCTCCACCGCCCCGAATATGAAGGATCCATTTCAAAGGTTGGGAACCTTTTGGAAACTGAACCTGATTCCTAGGTCTACATTTTCAGTCCTTATGGTACCTGAAGAGTTCCTTTTGCCTTTCCATCGTAGAGGGAATCACATACAAATAGAGGCTCTAATTTTTGCCTCTAATTTTTGCCTCTAATTTTTGTATTTTGATTTCTGGCCTATTAAATGAAAGAAAAATATTTAATGCTACATTGAAAATGAAAACCACTTCTTGAACTTGCTAATAAGTGTTTCATCATGTGAGGTAAACTCAACCCAAAATAAAAGTGTCATGTCCTATAAAAAATAGATTAATATCAAAACTTACCAAAATGGTTTCATTGGGAATACTTTTTTTGTTTTTTTTTTTGCTATGTCTACAGCATACAGAAGTTCACCAGCCAGGGATCTAACTTGAGCCACAGCATTAATCTGAACCACAGCATTAATCGGAACACAGAGAACTTAACTTCTAGGCCACCAGCGAACTCCAGGATGAATTTTTTTTAAAATAAAGACTTGTTTTATAGTGAAATCAGGGGAACAACTATTCCAGATGATAGAGAGAGGCTCCTTCAGTATATTTACATTGGTTACTTATAAATCACTGCTTTTTACAGAGGCTGAATGGAAGGCAGAGTACTCCAACTCCTTTATGCAAAGAACTGCTGCCCATTTAAAATTATGACAGTAAAGTACCTCCAACATAATCTTATATACAAATAGGAAAGTAGGTTTTGAGATTCAGAAAACTCAATTTATAGGTTTCTGGTTATAGTTATTTGGCTTAGTATGTAAGGCATTTATTGGATAAGATGGTTGGAAATAGACTTGAAGGCAGGTAAATTTTCCCAGTGGTCTGCTAACTTCTTACTCACTCTTGCCCAACCACTAATACAGTTCTGATAAATACTTACTTCTGCTGCCTAGAAATGGCCTGGACCATTTGTTTGTTGTCCTGCCCTAAGAGGAAACGGGTTCCAGATCTGATCTCTAGGCTGGATTCATTGGGATCCTCTGTGTGGTCCCCCCGTGGTTTGTTGCTAGATAAATGTTACACCCACCAACTTTGTAAGATAATGTGTCTGGCTTAGCTGCTGTGCCTTTGATTGGAATCGAAACATAGGGCTTGTTATTAGGACAGTGACTGGCTGTGGGGGACATTGATGTCTGCTGTTTTTCATTGCTTATTGATTTAGTGAGCTAGTTAGAATGCCTTTCCTTTGGCGCTGGCATTAACTAGTTTGGTCGTGATAGCCAGTTTGTAATTTTGTCTTCATGTGTGGTTTGTGTGTATTTCCTTGATCTAGCGGCGTACAGGATCAGAGACTGAGGGGGAGGGATAATCATTTACAGGAAAAGTGGAAGGGCATGGATTTGAGATCAGATAGGAGGTTGGGGAATATAGGCTTCCTCTGAATATTGAGGAAATTCTTTAAACTCCAGATTAACTTCAGAAAGTCCTTTCTTTATTATTATTATTACTATTTTTTAGGGCCACACCAGAGGCATATGGAAGTTCCCAGACTAGGGAACAGGAGCTGTAGCTACGCCACAGCCACAGCAACATTGGATCCGAGATTCGTCTTTGACCTACACCACAGCTCACAGCAATGCTGCATCCCCAAATCACTGGGCAAGGCCAGGGATCGAACCTGCATCCTCATGGATGTTAGGTTCATTAACCCCTGAGCTCAGAAAGTCCAGTCTTTGCTTTCACAATTGGGAATTTGATTGGGTGAATTAATAACTGGAATTGGAACCAGGAGTTGTAGGTTAAATTTTGCCCTGGCAAAGATTAATATTTGGGGCCTACCTCTCTTTGTCTCCTGCTGTCTCTCATTGGATCTTTACAAACTATACAGTAAATATTGATAAATATTTTGACTGTGTTTGGGGTCTTTATTAAATGATGAATGAAGATTTTTTTCTTCTTTCGGCACATTTATTGAGTACTATGTGCCAGACCCTGTTCTTGGTCCTGGGGTACAAGAGAAAATGTACAGAATCTTCGGTCTTACAGAGTTTATTATATTCTAGTGCACTGTTATATTACTGTATTCATTGTTTGAGAGGAATAAGATTTTAGCTCTTGCAGCTGTGGCTTATTGGCACAGGTTGAGAGAGGAGACTGAAATTCATGTGCTACTAACTGTCTGATTTAACTGGATTTCTCTGAGCCTCAGTTTTCCCACCTGTAAAATAAGGAAATTGAATATTCTTTTTTACTATTAATAAACCATATTGAATGATTTATAGGGTCTTTTTCCACTTGTGCTATTTATGATCCTGGTTTTTCCGAACATTTTTGGCTTTAATCTGAACTAGGCTTGTAGCTGGTTCAGTAATAGTGACCAGTATTCCTATGCTCATTTAGAAAAGAGTTGTTAGACTAAGAAAGAAGATAATTGTTTCCGGAGAGTTGATATTTCTACATATGGCCATGCAATTAAAAAATATAGTGAATTCATAGATTTTCCAGAGCATTACCCTAGGACATGATCATTCTCATCACAGCAAACATCCAAGGCGACATTTATTTTTCCAAGTGTGCTGACACATAGGCTCTTGGCAGTAAACTTGCTGCTGAAGCTGCAGTGATGGGGGCCTGGCTTTTGAAATAATGTTAAAAGAATGCCAGGGGACAGAATTTCTAACAAAATCACAGGAAAACTGAGTTGCTTCCCAAATTTTAAGAAGAAAAGGAAAAAACAGTAAGAAAATCTTAGTTTATTCTAGAAGCACTTATGTACTTATATAAAGTCCGAGTTTTCCTTGTATCTTAGGAACGTTGGTTGCAGGTGAGACGAGTTGCCTGTTCTTACACATCATTGATCACTGTAGAGGAAGTACTCTCTCTCTTTTTTTTAATGGCCTCACTTGGGGCATCTGAAAGTTCCTAAGCCAGGGATGGAATCTGAACTGCAACCTATGCCACATGTGCATCAATGCTGGATGCTTTAACCCACTGTGCTGGGCCAGAGATCAAAGCTACACCGCTGCAGCCACTTGAGTCACTGCAGTTGTGTTCTTAACCCACTGTGCCACAGTGGGAACGCCAAAAGATCCTTTTTTTTTTTTTTAGGGCCGCACTTGCGGCATATGGAGGTTCCCAGACTAGGGGTCGAATCGGAGCTGTAGCTGCCAGCCTACACCAAAGCCACAGCAACACAGGATCTGAGCTGAGCCTGCGACCTACACCACAGCTCACAACAACGCCAGATCCTTAACCCACTGAGAAAGGCCAGGGATCGAACCTGTATCTCCGTGGATGCTAGTCAGATTTGTTAACTGCTGAGCCATGACGGGAGCTCCAAGAAATACTTTTTTATTTGTGTGCAGTCATAATATAGAGCCCATTCCACCGTGCACCTCCAGTGTAAAGCTCAGGGATACAGATCTGTTAATCAAGTGGAAATAGGGGAAGTGAGAAATAAAACACAAATTTTACTTTCACACCTCTAAATGAGTGACTGCAAAGGGTGAACCTAAAAATAATGATGCAACCTTATTCTTGCACCGCAGCTTTTAATAAGGTGGTTTAAAAATATTTAGGGTGAACCGTCATCAGGATGTTTTAATTGCCTCAGCACAATTGAGTAGTACTTGAGGTGATGCCTTTACTGTGCCAAAGAGCCTGGAGGAAGATGCCTGAAGGGCTGAGAGGCACTGTCACTCAGTGATACCTTGAGGATGATTTGGTAGAACCCCTTCAGGTTTGGGGATCTCATTTTCCTCTCAAATGCATGCCATAGGGTGGAAGCCCTGGCAGCAATGGCTAGTACGTGTATGATTTACATCTGTTTATGTTACCAATCTTGTCAGATCAGGTACATAAGGCATCCTTGGTTACATCTACCTTTGTAACAACATCTACTAATCCTTCTAGGTCCATTTCAAATGCCTTCATCTCTGTTATGTCTTTCACAACTGGCTGTCTTCTCTCTTCATTATATTTCAGACAGATTAGACCAAGACACTTAGTTTTTATCCCAGATTGATCACTTAGAGGCTTTTCGGTCTTGGCCAGGTTACTATGCCCTTCTGTATCTTCATTTCTTCATCTAAAAGTAGAAATTTTAAAAAGCACCTACCTCTTAGTTTGACGGTGATTCTTAAATGAATTAGTGTAGGTGATATACTTAGAGTAGTGTCTGGCATAATGTTGATACTATTTTATCAACGTTATTGCTCAACTTCCCTCTTGGTACATAGCTCATGTTCTTTTCTACGCTGATTCAAATTGTGCTGAATTCCTTCCAGTCTGAGACTCCATATAACACCTAGCATGGTACTTTGGACATGGTAGGTACCCAGCGAGCTCTCTGGATGGGTTCATACAGTATTTTGTTAAGAATTCAAAGCAAGGTGCATTCTCATTCTAACTTTTAAAGCCTTTGAAGTGGATGGGGGCTGATCTTGTTTGTTTCTTAACTATTGAAACTGCAGCACCAAGGACAGACGCTCATGGTCACCCACTGGGTGGCCTGATAAGAAGGCTGGTCACTCAAGGCCATGGATCTTATTCTCTGGCTGATATCATTAGCATAAATGAGATGGCTTTTGATAATTCTCTGAGCTATTTAGGCCAGGTTAATACTGGCCAGTAATTTCCTGAAGTGCCATGAAAATGGCAGGAACATGATTTATGTAACATGGGCTGCTGCTAGCTAGGATGAGCACTGCAAGCCCAGCTGTGCTTTAGGAATTACAAATGCCTATCAGAGGAGGAGCTTCTTTTATTCCAGAGAGCCTTGTTCCCCCCACCCCCAACCATAAAGGGAGTCCCTATGCTGATGAATGGAGAGGCGCCAGACTGAACCTGCTGGTTGTGGATCTTTCCTCAGCAGTTTTTTTGTTTTGTTTTGTTTCTTTTTGGCCATGCCTGCAGCATGCAGAAGTTCCTAGGCTAGGAATGGAACCCTCACCCCTACTGCAGTGACAATGCTGGGTCCTTAGCCCTGTGTACCACAAGGGAACTCCCCTCAATGGTTTTTAGAGACAACGGTGATTGGGGACATTTTGTCTGGCTGACACCTGGGTTGAAAGTACTGAATTAAAATATAGAAATGATGAGTGTGTGGGGAAGACCTTGTAAAGAGAAGTGGTACTTAGCATTCCAGCCAGGTTGGAACTCCTTTTCCAAGATAGACACTTTGACACTTGCAAAACTTGTATGACTTCAGCACGAAGAAGATGGCACTTCACTTTTCAGCCAAACCCTGTTCACATCAGGAGAGTGTTGCTCGCATGCTAAGTGTGTGGTTATAGGAAGCCAGTGTTCGGAAGCTGATGAGTTTGGGCTCTGGAAGAAGGACAAACACCTCCTTGAATTTAAGCTTGCCAAGTAAAGAAGCAGCTTTGGTCCTAAGGCTGTGGCTTTAAGGGGCACTTAGTTACCTTTGGGCCTGCGGAGCCAGGCCCAGGATGGATGATGGATTCATTGTTCTCCACAGTCTCAACCAGGTCTCCCTTCCCCTCTCTCCAAGCTGCCTATGTAATGCCTCTGAGAGATTTAAGGATTCCTCAGAGGGATCTGGAGAGGATAGAAGGACTTCCTTGATAACTTAGGAATGTTGATCTTATCTCTTGACTGGTTTCATATTATTTGGGTTTCTGCTTGTGCCAGAATCTTGTGGGTGGTTATGTTGTCTTTTCACCACACTTTCTCCCCACCCTCTTGCCCACATCCTTCCCCCATAGTCTGTATGTGGGAAGTACTTTAATTGGGTTTCAAAAAGTTTTGAGTTGTGTTGCAATCTACCCAGCTAGGTTTTTTTTTTTTTTTTTTTTAGTTTAAATTTTTTTTTAAACTTTTGCTTTTCAGGGCCGCACCCGAGGGCTATGGAGGTTCCCAGGCTAGGGGTCAAATTGGAGCTACAGCTGCTGGCTTATGCCACAGCTACAGCAACATCAGATCTGAGCTGCCTCTTCGACCTACACCATAGGTCACAGCAACACCGGATCCTTAACCCACTGAGCGAGGCCAGGGATCGAACCCGCAACCTCAAGGTTCCTAATCGGATTCGTTTCCACTGCGCCACAGTGGCAACTCATTTTTTTTTTTAATTGTGGTAAAATATATATAAGATAAAATTTATCATCTTGTCTTTTTTTTCTTTTTTTATTTACATAACAAGTTTATTCTTATTTTTATTTGTTAAAATTTTCCCAATACATTATTTTTTTTCTACTGTACAATGTGGTGACCCAGTTGCACATACATGTATACAGTCTTTTTTCTCACATTATCATGCTCCATCATAAGTGACTAGACATAGTTCCCAGTGCTACACAGAAGGATCTCATTGCTAATCCATTCCAAAGGCAATATTCTGCATCTTGTCTGTTTTTAAATGCACAGTTCAGCAGTACATTCCTGGTGTTAAGCACAGTTAAATACATTTACATTGTTGTAAACCAATCTTTTTTTTTTGGTCTTTTTAGGTCCACACTCACAGCATATGGAGGTTCTTAGGCTAGGTGTTAAATCAGAGCTATAGCTGCCAGCCTACACCACAGCCACAGCAATGCAGGGTCCAGGCTGCGGCTTCAACCTACACCACAGCTCATGGCAACACCAGATCCTTATCCCACTGAGCAAGGCCAGGGATCGAACCTACATCCTCATGGATGCTAGTCAGGTTCGTTAACCACTGAACCACAATGGGAACCCCGAAACCAATCTTTAGAACTCCTTTTGTCTTGTAGACCTAAAATTTTATGCACATTGAGCAATAATTTCCCAACCTCCCTACCCCTAGTTCCTAGCAACCACCATTCTACTTTATGTCTTCATGAATATCACTACTCTAGGCACCTCATTTAAGTGGAGTCAAAGTATTTTTCTAAATTTTGAGACTGGCTTATTTCTCTTAGCATCATGTCCCCAAGTTTCATCCAAGTTTTAGTGTGTGTCATGATTTCCTTCCTTTTTAGGGCTGAATAATATTCCATTATATGTATATACCATGTTGTGCCTATTCACTCATATATCTATGGACATTTGTGTTGCTTCTGCCTCTCAGCTGTTGTAAATACTGCTGATGTGAACATGGACGTACAAAGTGTCTCTTCAAGATTCCTCTTTAATCATGGACTTGGAAAACAAACTTGTGGCTGCCTGATGGGAGAGGGAGGGAGTGGGAGGGATCAGGAGCTTGGGATTATCAGACACAATTTAGAATAGATTTACAAGGAGAGCCTGCTGAGTAGCATTGAGAACTATGTCTAGATACTCATGTTGCAACAGAACAAAGTGTGGGGGAAAAATGTAAATGTAATGTATTGTAAGGATAACTTGATCCCCTTGCTGTACAGTGGGAAAATAAAATAAAAAATTAAAAAAAAAGATTCCTCTTTAACATTTTTGGAATTTATTCCCAGAAGTAGAATTGCTGGATCATATATTTCTAACTTTGGGGGGAACAACCATACTGTTTTCCATAAACAGCTGGATTTTAAGAAATGCATTTAAATTAATTTTCTAAGACTTTGGTCTCCAAAATACCTTTAGTTGTCACTGAGCAGGTGAGTTTCTTAGGCTCCTGCATTAGTATACCTGAACGTTGATACCCTCTTCACAGCCCACTTTGGTCCTTGCAGGTGCTTCTCATTCGATTAGATCCAGAGGACAGTCAACTCAGGATCTAGGGCTAAATAGTGGAGGATGTGGCTGAATCTTAGAAAGCCCAAGCTCAAATGCTTGCCTATTGCCATGCTTCTTACACTTGTGCTCAGATAAGAGTTGGGCAAGGTCTGATGGTGTGGCTCCAGATGTGTTCTTCTAAACCCCTCCTCTATCTTTGGGGTTGCATCATTGGAAAAGTGTGTGAAGCAGTGATCCAACACCCTACTGCTTTAGGGGGAGCTGAAGGCTAGACCAGGGAATGAGTTGCCTGGGGGGTCATAGTGGTAAACAGTTGTATGTGTGCGTGGGGGGGGTTGGGGGCAGTAGGGAAAGAGGAATGAAGTGGGAGACAGAGGCCATAGATCCTTCTACAGATACTTCTACATACTTCTACACAGGGTGGTTCAGAGTCATCCCCTCTGTACACGGGCCCTTCTGTGCTGAGGCTCCTCAGGCATGCAACACTATTAAGGACCAAAAAGGAGGTTACTTGTCATTTCTTTTCTGTCAGCACAACATCTGCACGGTCTTTCTGGTGACTTAGAGGCGTGATCATTAGCTGACTCTAGTAGATGCAGTTCTTCAAAGACCTTAGCTAGTAAGCTGTCTAGTAATTTCTACATTTCAGATCGTTGTGGGTTCTACCCACTTAGGCACGTATTGTGCCTGTTACCTAATATTCCTTTTCTGTCCATATCTTCCCGGACTAGTAATTTATTGCTTTGTTTGTGAAACTTTCTCAGACCCTCCCCCAGGACAAGTTAGTCACTGCCTTTTTCTCTGCTCCACTTTGAGGTTTTTGCCATCGTAGTGTCTGACCAATTGTATTGGTAATTCCCATGAGAGTCTCTCTCACCAGACTTTATCCTCCTCTGGGCAAATGCCACATTTTAGTCCTTTCTGGCTCTCTCAGAACTGTATGCCGTATTTGGCATATTGCTGTGTCTGTGGCAGCTGTCTGGCAAATGTATTGATTTGTCCACAAGTGACTGATACACTGGGATTGAGTACATTAGTAAATTTGATCATGGCCCCATGTAGTTATTTGGCTACATCCAAATTGCTCACCCTCTCATGCCAGACTGTAGAAACTGAAAGAAAATAGTGATTCCAGATTAAAAATTTTTAGCACTTGCCATGTGCTAGGTATTTTGCTAACTAAACACTTTACTCCTATTACGTCATTTAATGTTTCAGTAACTCAGTGGGGTCCATTTCCATTTTATAGCCCATGAAACAGGCTATAAACACCGAGAAAGGTGGTTATCTGCTAAATTCAAATCCAGGTAGTCCAGCCCTTGAGTATACATTTCCCTCTGCGTGACATTCGTGAACGAACGGTCTGCTTCAGACCCAGGACTCACTCAGCACCATGAGTTCTGGACCTGTGAGCCGTGAGGTGTAGAATGAGCGGGAAGACCTCAGGGGACATTGAGTCTGTTCATGAAGGAGCCAGGGTTCTGTTAGCAATAGAAATGGGGAGGAGGGATCAGTGTGGAAGTTGGGCTGTGGAGAAGGTTGCGCACCGTTGGATGAGGACTCGAGACACAGCTGCCTTGATTAGGAAGGAGGCAGAATGGCCCCAGAGGAGGAAAAATGAAGATGAGGTGAGTGAGGTGGCTGCAGGAGACAGATTCCTGCAAAAGAGGGACCTTCCAGGAGGATAGGAAGGTATGGCCTGATAGGCTTGGCTAGTCTTAAGTTCCCTAGATGGAGTAGGGGGCATCCGTGTGGACTGGGCTCTGGGTGTCCAAACCATGAAACAGGAGGAAGAATCTGAGCACGGGTGTTCGTTTATGCTCCTTCCCCCATCCTGTGCAGTGAAGCAGAACACAGGAAAAATTAACAAACATCCCAAGTCTCTTGACACATAGATCAAAACATATTGATGGTGTCTTGCAACTCTGATAATTTCATTGAACTGTATGAAGCTTAAAATTGATACGTAGGCATCCCCCTGATTAACATTAAGTGCTGCTGTCAGTCTGACATAGCTGGATAAACCAATATTGAATAATCTATTAAGTATGTCACACTTGAACAAGGAGCATAAATCATATTATATTATTTCAGCTGTAATTAGGTGGGAGATAAAATCACAAATAGACGAGTTTAGTGAACATTTCTCAGTGTGTACACAGCATCCCTGGAATTTCTTTCCTTGCTCCGTGGGGAGAGAGAAGTTGACTGCTTTCCAAGTATTGAGTGCTGTCCAGGAAGTGGGAGGTTGAGGGGTGACTTATGTAATGTTCACAGAGTGGGTTTCATTTATAAATTCAATGAGATTAGCTGCAATCTTCCTGAAGTTAATGGCGATGGAAATGCACCATTCTGCATTTAGCTGGAAATAGCTGGCTCTCCAACTTGGAGACCTAATTGTTCCTCAGGTTATGATGCATTGATGCCTCTATATCTGCTTCCCCTCTGTTCCTGGGAGCTGCCTATTGCCTTTATTGTCTGGGAATTAATGATGCAAACCAGAGCTCGTGGGTGAACAGGGTGGTGTACTGCCCAGTCCTTGGTCACTCCTCTTTCCCAACCCACAGAATAAACTTGATTATTGCGAATAAATGAGGGACATAAACCAAGGTGAAAACAATGAGATGGTGTTAGATGGGCTGACATGAACAGAGCTGTTTATTGCTGAGGAATGGAGACACTTCTTGTTGTTCTTTCACTGGGTGGTTGTGAAGAATAAAACACATGTTAAACCTTCAGAACAGAGCTGTCACATAGCAAAGGCTTCAGTGCTATCAGTTGCTTTGATAATTTTAAGAAAAAAAGTTGGCTTTTCTGGTGGATGGCCAGGGTGGTATGAATGTGGAATTCAAGAGCATAAACAGGTATCTGACCAGAAATCGGGTCTCCTTCCAAATGGTTGGTGTTAGTGAAACAGAATAGGAAGTGTTCGTTCTCATCTGAGGCTGTTAACACGTCAGAGCATTAAAGCAATGTGTACGGGTTATCTCTTAGTGAGAAGCTATGGTTTACACTTTCATACCTTGAGGACTGTAGAACTTTGTGCAGATGTTATAATCGTTTAACAGTTTTAACAAAGTCCTTTAATATACTAGGTATATATGTCTGTGTGAATATTTGTGTATGAAGTATTTGCTTAAAGTTTGCTGCATCCGTGTTGCTATCCTTAGCCCTTAGTTCACAGGGACTTCTATAAAGGCAAGCAGAGGAGCTGCATTGGGCTCTTTTGTGGCTTCCTGAGACAAGTTTTAAGGTGCTAACCTCTTGATTCCAACATCATTGGAGCCAGTGGTTCTGGCTTGAGCCAGCCGGACTTTGAGGCCTGAGCTGCATGGCGTGTGGAGTTTAGGCTGAGCTACATAGAGTTAGAGGCAGTTGCCTGGCTTCCCTTAAGTCAAGCTCTGTGGAGTGCTGCAAAAACTTTTGTGAGTTTCAGAGAGAGAGAGAGAGAGAGAGAGAGGGAGAGAGAGCTTTATAAAGCAAGGATTCCCAGAGACCTACAAGAGATCAACAGAAGGCTGACATTTTCCCCTCCAGGCCAGTTGCTTGACTCTGATTTTTCTGATTTTTCTCATTGCTTTGCATTAGTAACTTTCTTCTGTTTTTCTCCTTTCCCCCTCCCTGTCTCCCTCCTACCTTCTCTCTCAGCTGCACTTAGAGTCTTAATGGCACCATTTAAAGTCAGAGGATAAATGAAAAACCGACCTGTTCATCAACACCAATTAGTTTTACTTTAAAAAAAAGTAATTTGACATAAGGCAAGCACAGGTTGCTACTTGAAGGAGGTAATGGCCACTTGGTTTTAGCGTAGATCACGGAAGGAAATGTGGCTTCACCGCCCATCTCTCTTAGGCCAAGGAGATGAGTCTTCCCTGTTGGAGAGCTGTGGGAACAGTCTCAGAACCATCCCATTGAGGCACGAGGACCAAGGATGGCTAGTTCTGTAGTCACCCTGGCTACAGTGTGTTCATGGCTTATAAACATTAATGTGGAATTCCACCCTCTCCACCTAAAATCTACAAAGGATCAGAGATCTTTGTACATGTACCCATAGGTTTTTGTTGTTGTTGTTGTTGATAATTTACCTTTCTGTTCTGTGACGTTTTTTCAAGATTAATTTTTCCTATAGGATTTGCAGGTACCTACAAAGTGGAGTGATGAGAATATGGATTTGAGTCTTGCTTGGCTTTCAGATACTTGGTCAAAAATATGCATTGAATGCTGTTGCGTCCGAGGCATCGTGTTGCCTGCTGGGTGTGTAGAAATGACGGAACACTTTCTGTCACAGTCTGGTGTGGATGATTGTCGGTGAGTAGATGGTCTTAGGTGCAGTAGCAGGAGGGTGCAGCCTTAATTCTATGGAAGGGGGTGGTGAGGGTATCTAGGACCACTCCTTAGGGTGGATTTGGAGGACGATGGGGAGTTGGCCAAACAGACAATAAAATGCATCACTAGGGCAGAAGGACAGTGGTGTCTTGGAAGGAGTTGGAGCTGGGAATCCAATCCAGAGGTTGGGATTTTTTTGTTTCAGTTTCACCTCATTCCTGTTTACTTTGTGACCTGAGTTTTTAGTGAGAAGGGAAAG
This sequence comes from Phacochoerus africanus, assembly GCF_016906955.1. Taxonomy (NCBI): domain Eukaryota; kingdom Metazoa; phylum Chordata; class Mammalia; order Artiodactyla; family Suidae; genus Phacochoerus; species Phacochoerus africanus. The sequence goes on from NC_062548.1 coordinate 14,823,610, forward strand.
AAATGGTGACCCGCCTGTCTCCCTCCCTTTTGTTTGGCGTAGGAAGCCGGACTGCATCCAAAACTGTGATCTTGCCCACCCTCCGTATAACGGAGGCTTACAGAGCCCGAGGTGTTCACAAATTATTTGTCAGATTGAGGTTCAACTCAAACATTCATCTTGGTCCAGTTCCATTTCCGTTGCCCTGCATCCAAGTTGTTACTCTGCGGTTTCTCTGTTGTTGAATTTATTCCTTTTCTCATTCGTTCAATAAATGTTTCCTGAGTTGGTTATAAACTACTATACAGTCTGACAGAGGTGTAAGGGTCTTCCTGTCAGAGAACTCTCAGACTTCAAGTGGGAATTAACTTTGAAAATACAGGCTGATTCTGATTATGAAAAGCCACTCTAGAGTTAAGACTCAATGATTTATCCCTCTCAGCTGAAAGAGGATGCCAGTGAGTTTCTGTATTTGTAGCCCAAGGCAAATCCTTTTCGATTCCTCTGTTCCTTGACTTTATTTACTACTGTAGGATAATGTTTTAGTGAGTTTGAATAAATTTAAAAAGTACATGCATAAAAGTAGGCCTTGCATTGTGTGAGAGAGCAGAGGATGAAAGAGTGTGGTCTCTGAGAGCCGAACAGCCTGGTTTTGAACCCTGACCCCACTGTACGAGCTGTGTAGCTTTGGGCAGTTTGCTTGAACTCAAGAGTATCTCATTCCTTATGTGGAAAATGATGATCAAAATAATGTATGCATAAAATTATTAGGATTAAATAAGCTAATATAAATAAAGTGGTTCGTAAGTTGCCTAACAAGCACTCTGTAGGTATGAGCTTTTAATTGGGGAGTTGCCTGATTACCTCTCACTTGGTTTGATTTTTCTGTGATGCCCTAGAACATTGTGACAGTTCCTAAACATGTTGATGCATCGAAATCATCCAGAGAGCATTTTAGAACACACAGCCCAAAGATTTCCAGTTCCACCAAGATAGAGTAGCCCCATTCCTCTTAATCCTCCCCCTTCATCTAAAAACATCGGCCATAACCCAACAAAGAAGCAGTGCCGTCTCTGAAAGATAGAAAGAAGAGAGCAGCCTGCTTACAACTTGGGAACTTGAGGAATGACAGGATGCTGAGTCCCTTGGGTGTGCTTTTTGACTCCCATGCATCGTGGACAGGGTATTGCAAAAACTTCCAACCCAGAATTACCTGGAAGCGCAGACCAAAAAAGCTCTATAGAAAAGCCTGTTTCCCCTAGCCAAAGGACTGGGGGGAAAGGTGGGTTAATAACAGGAAGTCTTTTTGGCAAAGCCCTCCCTACTACAGCCAGACCCCAAGGGAAAATGCACACTCTACACCCCCACACCCCACCAGTCCCTGTTTTGGTCCATCTTCCACCCTGCGTTGGAAGCACGCGGTGGTGTCAGCTGGACTAGCAGGGTGCTCATCTTCCGCTGCCCTCTGGGGAAGCTGGGCAGTGCTCTGAGGCAATGCCAGGGAAGTAGGAGCGGGGTTCAGCCTTAAGCTGAGCTTCCACTCCCACCCTTTGGCAACAGGCTTCTCCTTGCCTCGTGGCAATGGGGCTTGACAGGAACTGATCTCACATCCTTGCTTGAGGTGTAATGGGGCAGCGTTCCATTTTCACCTGAAAGATGTCAGCAAGGCCAAGTGAGGAGCCGAATTTCCATCCTACCACCTGCAACAGGCAGGGTGACTCCGTGACCTACTTTTGCCAGTGCGTAGTAGTGTTGCTGGGTCCAGAAGGAGGCAGCATCGACATACCCACCTCACCCTCATGCTGCATTTCAGCAGGAAACTGTCTGTTAAAGAAAGGTGTCCAGGATACAATAAAGAATCACAAGAACCAGGAAAATCCCAACATGAATAAGAACAGCCAGTAACAGATCCCAACACTGAGATGAAGCTGATGTTGGAATTCTGAAAGAATTTCAAAGCCGCCGTCATAAAAATGTTGTAACAAGCAATTATTATTGTTTTTGAAACAAATGAAAAAATAGGAAATCTCAGCAAAAACCCACAGGCCCAACACGAGGGAGCTTTTGGGGATGATGGAGATATTATTATATAACTTGATTGTCAAGTACACTTTTGTTAGACCCATCAAACTATGTATTTAAAGTCCCTGCATTTTATTCTCAGTAAATCGCATTTCAGTAAATCATGGGGGCTAGATTTCATCCCTAGAGATTGGTTCTATAGATCTAAGATGAAGCCCAACAATTTTTTTTTTTTTTTAATTAATGCCCCAGGTAATTCTGATGCTGCTGGTGGTGGCTCTTGGGAACTCCTGCTCTCTCCAGAGTCATCTAGACTAGTTGTGAATTCTTCAGAATATCAATCTGTTAGCAATCTGTGCAGATAGAAACTTGTTCTGGTAAATTATGAATTACCAGATAAGTCCTTGCAGAATAAACGGAATGCATAATTAGAAACCATGAAGCATATTATCCCCACATGGAAATAATTTTTTGTATTTTCGTTGTTGTCGTTGGATAATGTTGTAAAGAACGTTACATGGCATCTTTAGAAACTATACCTTGCGATCCTGGGTCGTAAAGAAACTGCATGCACTGTGGTGTTTGCTTTTTCTCCCATGTTACCACCCCTTTCTCTCCATTCCTTTTCAGGTCCTTGCCTCCTTGTTGGCTAATGACAGGATGGGTTCCACATCTGCTTGTGTGAGCTCCTGCCGCCTTGACAGTTGTGGTTTTCATCAGTACCTCCCTGGGGGTGGTGCCTTCTGTCAACATCCTGCTCTTGGCAGAGGCTGGCAAATGATTCCTAATCTAGTCATTACCGCTTTTAGGCCTCTCCCGTTGGCCTCACTTTAACCTAGTGGCTCTCATATTGCCTTCTAGGCTGGGGTTTCTAATCCTGCCCAGGAAACCTGTGGATTTACCCCTGTTAATGGCACTTCCAACCCATACCTTTCCCCCTTTCACCTAGGCTCTTCTGCCTGGTACATCTCGAAGTGTGCAGAGTGGCTTAAGGCTGGGTATGAAGGGGTGGGGGAGTTGTACTTGGGGATGCTTTCCTCCCAGGGCATGGGTTTCAAAGCAACTGGGTCATTTGTCTGGAGCAGAACTAGTCAAAGCTGCATCGGGAGGTTGGCCGCCTATGTCTCCCGCCTGGGCCAGGTGAGCTTCCAGCATTCCTCTCTGGGTGCTAGAAGGAAAGTCACTTTTTGGAATCTGTTGCCAGATTTAAAGCAAGTTGTGTCTGGGTGTGTCTGTACGTTATTCCGGAGAGCTTTTCTGTTTTGGCACTGTGCCTTTGGAAGTGCCCTGGGTCGAGTTTCTCTGCTTTAAATAATATATGCCGGAGATTGGCCATGGGTAGGACACTTTCTCTCTGAGTTCACTGTGGGATTCTTCTGTTCTAGCCAGAGCTGGATCTGGTCCACGGGTCACTCTTTGGTCTCTCGTCTTCCTACATACTGATTGCTTATTTAGCTGATCTTCATTTCTCTTGCGTGTTTTTGTACGTGTCATGGTTACAGTCATCAGATGGCTAACGTCGGAGGAGGTCAGACACAGTTATGGCTCCTAATCATGTTGACCTTTTGGTAAGGGAATTATTTGTAGGGAAAAAAAATACACGTTAAGAATCTTCAGTCTGCATTAGAAAGGATAACACTTGAAAAATGTGCACGTGATAGTTGTCTCTAAATAAGCATGTGAATTGTGGTTTCTAAAAGGGATTAGTCAGTTTTTTTTTTTTTTTTTTTCCTAGTGCAGAACCAGGACCAGTAATAGGAAGGAGTGGAGAAATATATCTTGGCTCTGCTTCTGACAAGGCTTTTCAGAATATAAATAGTGTCATGTCACTGAACGTATTCAAGGAAGGTCTGGGTATAGTAGAGAAGATGTGTGCATTGGGAAACTTGCGAGAGTATTTTCAGATGTCATCCTCTGTGGTCCTTTAAAAAATGTAAGCCAGGAATGCCACTGTGGACCCATTCTCAGCCAAAGGTCTCGCCTGCTTGTTCAGTAAACCTGGGCGTTCGTAGCAAGGAGTCTCACTGTTTCCTCAGGCAGCCCTGGAGACTGTGCTGTGACAAGACTTGTATGTGTCTTTTCCTGCCTTTCCTTGGAGGTGCCTACCCTGGTTGTACCCTTCCCCACTGCCCTCTGTTTCTATCATGCCTCGTGTGCATGGCCTTTTCCAGTGTCTCTGCTGTTTGACCTGTAGAAGACAGCAGCCAGGTAACCCTTCCTGGGATTGAGGCAGGCAGCTTCCACAGGAGTGGGCCCCATTCCTGTTCCAGACGAGGCCTCTTTCATGGAAGCCAAAAATAAACTGGGCAAGTGGTGGTTCGGGTAAGAATCATAACTTCTCCCTTCACCCCTTGCCGTCACTTGCCCTTCTGTGGTTAAAACAACGCAGAGTGTTTGGAGAAATAATAAAGGCGCAGTCTCTAAAGGGAACTCCAGAGGTGTGTTCTCACTCGAGTTGATGGGCATGACCCCGGCAGTGTGGCCATTAGCGGAGCAGGGGAGGCTGTTAGTGTGTGGACATTGCAAAACGGGGGATTTTCCTGCCTGCCCCATGCCGCTGTCTAATTGGTCACTCAGGGGTTTCTAGTCCCAAGTACTTTTGTGATTGTATTTTGGTAAGTGTGTGTGTAGTGTTAATAGTCACTTACTGAAATAGTTGTGTTTGTTTCGAATCGTATTATGTAAGTGTCTTTCTGAAAGATAGATGTTAGTCGATAGTTTGGTGAAAATACCTTGGTTTGAGGGAAAAAGTTGCTTTTAGGTCATGGTAGAAGCAGCTAACATTTCTTGAGCAATTCCTATGAATATTCTCTTTTATGTAGACCATAACCCACCATTTCCTGGGTTTTAGACCAAAGCCCTATAGGGACTATAACAAGGCCTTCGAGGTTTGATCCCTAAGACGTGTTTTTATCTTTAATGATTCCCACTACAGGGCTTGGTGTTCAGTAAGTGATCAGTAATTTTTGAATTTTGTTGAATGTAAAATTGCTTTCAAATGATTGTGGTTTCTTTCTCTTAAAAAGAATACTTTGGAGAAAACTTTTCCACTTCAGGTTAATTTCTTCTAACCCCTTCTGGTAGTACTCCGTAAAGAAAGAGGATTTTTGGATGGTTTGGGGAGAGCTGACCCCCGTGGGGTGGACAGGCACTTGCCTTTCATCAGGTTTCTAGGAACAGATCATTCATGCTAGTTCATGTTGGTCCAGGCACTCTCCTTTCTCCATAGAGGCCAAAGGTTGTGTTCCGTATGGAGGCTCAGTGGATGATTAGCACATATGAAAATAAATATTATTGAATATAGTTGATTTACAAATTCTGTTTTTAACCAATAAATATTAATGAAGCACATCTGTGTAAGGTACGGTACTGGCGACAGAGATGCCTTGAAATAGATAGAAAATACAATTTTTGCCATTGATGGTCTTATCATCTAGTTGGACATGTAACCTCTAAGTACATTAATAGTTAATTAACATAAAATAATTCTTTAGGCTCCTTAGATTGTGTAATGTAGTGGCTCTCAAATGTTAGTGTACCTCAGAATTGCCTGGAAAGCTTAAAATACAGACTGCTGGGTCCCACTCCTAGATTTTCTGACTCATTTCACCTGGGTCCTGAGAATTTGCATTTCTGTTAAGTTCCCGGATGATGCTGGTGCTGCTGGTCCGGAGACCACACTTGGAGAAGTACTGGTCTGATGCAGTGGTTCTCAACCTTGGCTTTATAGTAGAATCACCTGGGAGTTGACAACATCCATGCCACTCTAGACCAATTAAATCAGAATCTCTGTGGGGTTGGACCCATGTTTTTTTTTTTTTTTTTCCTTCCCCCTGAATTCCCCAGATGATTGTATCATGCAGTCAGGTTTGGGACTCACTGGTCTAACTCATATTGAGAACATAGAACATTAGGATTCAGAGACAGACCATGTAGGTGTGTGGACAGATCATTGGAATTATTTAGCCTAGTCTTAAAGAAGGATCACTGGAGAGGAATGCTTTCTCTTCTTACAAAGGTAATGCTGTGAACAAGTCCAGCCTGTTTCCCAGCAATTTCTTGAGACAAGCTGATGAGCTTGTGAGTTCTTAGGAGTAGCTTGGATTCCATTCAGAAATGGGTCAGTGAGTGGGACGGAGGGGCTTGTCACCACCATCAATAACCGGCCTTCACTGACCACCCTCTCCTCCCTGATTTAGACAGAAATCTTTATTTATCCAAACACGCTTGTATATCTGTGTATTTGGAGTGAGGTGTGGACAGAGGCTCTGGAAGAGTGACAGGTAAAACTTTGAAAAATGACTCTGCCTTTTTTTACATTTCATCTGCATAAGCCTTTGTCTGTTCATGTATGAAATAAAGTACTGCATGCATATGTCAGCATTCAGTGTGTGTGAATACTAGTACAGTTTTAGAAACACTGTTCTGTTCAGCATGAGACCCCCAGAATGTAGCCATGGGCGTGGCACTCTGCTCATTAAATCTTTGTTTTTAAAAACATTTTTAATTCTATTTTCACTTTTTAAAATTATTAGGGTTGCACCTGTGGCATATGGAAGTTCCCAGGCTAGGGGTTGAATTGAAGTGGTAGCTGCCAGCCTACAGCACAGCCATAGCAATGCCAGATCTGAGTCACGTCTTCACCCTACACCACAGTTCAGGGCAACGCTGAATCCTTAACCTACTGAGCGAGGCCAGGGATCAAACCTGCATCCTCATGGATACTAGTTGGATTCCTTATTGCTGAACCACAATGGGAACTCCACACCCATGTTTATTGAATGAATCTTGAAGGTGGCCTTTCATGTCAAGTACCCATGCATTAGCAAGGACAAGGAGAGCTTGTTCCTAAGGAACTTTACAAAAAATGCTGCCACCTTGCATTTCCTAGCTTGAGCAAGAGATCTGTTAAGATTAAGGAATGCAGATACAACAAATAAATTTGGAAATATATTGTCTTAATGAGTCGGAGTCATAGCTACCTATGATCTAAAGAAATCTTTCCTTTTCAGGTTCCAATTGATATTTAGCCACATCAAATTTTAGATGTTATTGTTAAATTTTATTTTTAACTTTCTTCAGTTTAATTGATTATAAAATAACTGTCACTGTAAGAATAAGCCTGTGTTTAATTTCTTGGAACTACTAGAGCCTTTGTTGTAATAAATTTTATAGGGCTCAGAAGTTATAAAATTAATACTGGAGACTTGGTGCGTGTTAAAATCTTGACCTCTTCTATTAAAGCCCATTGGAGTGATGTACAGTGAAACGGCTGTCCTGTGCTGGTGATTGGGCTCTGCTCCATCCACAGGTCCTACAAACATGATGCCACTAACTAACGCATCGTCTGGGTATTTGGCCCAGGGCAAAGAGGAGGAGGGTGGGTAAAGAAACCTGATCAGACCATTTGATGCTAATTTCACAGGTGGCTGGTCACTGTGTGCCTGACTGTTGTTATTTATAGATCTCTAAGTGGATATAGCTACACACGGGGACCTGAAAGGAAGGTTTGCATCAGGGTGTAGGAGTAAAATCACAAAAGTGGAATCTGGGGACAAGTGGTCATTGGTGAGTGTCATTGCTGGAGTTAAATGGGATCATTAGTAGCTGTCATGATTTCCACTAGCACCTCATTGCCTTTCCTGAATGCTTTTGGGGGAAAAAAAAAAAAGGCAATAAAGCAGACCAAAACAACCAGTCTCTCCCTTATTTTAATTGGCATTGATAGGATTTTAATCAGGTTGCCTCATACTGATTTCAGCTATGATTTAAAGAGTTGTACACGAAGCAATAAATTAAAGAGTTAGAACTATACTGCTAGAGCCAAAAGGGCTTGATTGTTTCTGCCTACTCCCTCTTATTCCCCATCATGCCAGTGGAGAAACTGAGATCTAGCTGGGATATTTTAACCAGCTGATTTTCACGGTGGTGATCCTGGGACTGGAATCTGGATCTTGAATCTCCTCAGTATAGCTCTTTCTTCTTCCATCATATTAGTCCTATAATTAAAGTACAGTTCTCTTTTTTTTTTTTTATTTTATTTTCCCACTGTACAGCAAGGGGGTCAGGTTATCCTTACATGTATACATTACAATTATATTTTTCCCTCACCCTTTCTTCTGCAGTTCTCTTTCTTTAAATTCAACACCTTGTCTTCACAGCCCAGATGAAGGTTATCCTTTGTTATGGTATTTCCTCAGAAGTACTTTGAGCCTTACTGTTATTTTCATTTCTTTAAATGAAAACTAGTATTAAAAAAAAAAAAATCCCTTCTTTTGATACTCCATCGGCCTACTGCCACCAGCTTTTAGGAATGATAATGCCTCCTTGGAGAGAGAGGGGCCCCGCGTGGGTGCTGGGGCTAGCCAGAAGCATGATGCAGCTTCAACAGTGGCCTTGGTTATCAGCTGCTGCCGGTGGGCTGGAGGTAGCAGCACCGAACACCTGGAGGTAGTGGGCGCTCTGAATCGCAGCTTGGCCTCGACATCAGCCCTGGAGACCAGCCTCCTAAGGAGACCTCTTTTCTGCCCCACCTTCAGTGGCCTGTTGGCAGAGACCTGGAATAATTGCTTGTTTAAAGTTTTACTGGCTAATTATTCTGCACAGAACTGACAGGCATCTCTATTAGAGTATTTCCAGTCTCTTGGAGGCATTTCACGGCATGACTTGTAATCGAACCTCAGTGTTGACTGCAGTGATGGGTTTTGTTTGTTTGTTTTTCTCTCCTTCCCTTCCCACTGGTTTCAAAGGCCACACAACAAGCTCTGGAGAGGGAGCTGCCTGTGGGCTGAGACTTGGCTGCTTCACTCAGGCCAGCCATGTGTGGCTGCTGGAACACATGCCTTGGGGTCAGTCATTCTCAGGTTACCCTACACTGGCGTGAAGGCCGTGCTGTGTTGGACACTGAACATGGGATTTCTAGCACTTGTCTGTAAGTGGAGGCAGGAAAATGAGCTCTGTGTTTCTAAACCTTCAGAATAGATGCTGTCTCTGTGGCTCAGGGTAACATATCTGCGATGGGGGCTAGGTTTTAGAACCTTGCATTGCATTAAATGACCTGTAGGGTCTCTCCCAGTGCTGGTGGTTAGTCACGGTTCCTCCAGAAGAAGATGAATTTCAGGCTACAGGGAGTTTATTGGTAGCACAGTCAGCTCTCAGTTACTTGTCGTGTAAATGTTTTATATTCCAGAGACCTTTCCCCAGCGGGTTCCCAGGTTATATTCCCAGGCTTCCTATTTGGTATGCACCCAGGGACTGAAAGATAATTTTCTTTTTGATTTTAGGAAAAGCTCACTGGGAGGGAAATTTGCCATTAAGAAAAAAGAAAAGAAATCACACCTTATGTTACAGCCAAGTCTAAGCAGCTTTTAGAGAGAATCCTATATTGGGAAGGAACCGTGTGTTATGTTGCCTTCACATTGGGAAGTTGATTAGGGTCAGCTATGTTATTGCTCTCAGTGTTGCGCCTTGCAAGAGTAATTCCCTTTTCTTTTCTTTTTTTTTTTTTTTTTTTTTTTAGTACCGCACCCACAGCACATGGAGGTTCCCAGGCTAGGGGTAGAATTGGAGCTGTAGCTGCCAGCCTACACCACAACCTCAGCAACGCCAGATCCAAGCCACGTCTGCAACCAGCACCACAGCTCATGGCAACACCGGATCGCTCACCCATTGAGCAAGGCCAGGGATCGAACCCACATCCTCATGGATGCTAGGTGGATTCATTTCCGCTGTGCCACAATGGGAACTCCAGTAATTCCCTTTTTTAAAGGCTTTGTTGAGTCACCAAGAATTATTTAAATGGACTCTATTTAGCTTAGTAATAAGATTCCAGTTGTGTGGGTTTGTTGTGTATTAACATTGGCCTAAAGTTATCTCCTTTGCCCTGGGTCATGCCTCTCAGGCATATCCAAGTCCGTCATCCACATGCTGTGGTCCCCTTGGTGTGCCCAGCCCTGCCATGTGTGCGGAGGAATCCCCTGGGCCCTCTCAAGGATGTGCTGCTTATATATTTTTTTTGCTTCAGTTATCCCAGTTGACATCTCCGCACCTGCTGTGACTTGAAGTACTGCTGCTCTGGTGGCTCACTCCTTTGCCTCATTGAGGATCTGTGTGAGATACATGCCATTCTTTGGAGTTTAGAACATTCGCTTTCGAGGGAGGAAGGATTTTAAACTGGGACTGGTAGAAGTCAGTTCAGGAGGGATCAGACACATGATTTTAGGAGGGGTTTCCACTCTGGTCCTTGTAACTACAGGCTTTGTACTGAGCTGGACACTGGCCATTTAAGTAGATGCTTCCTCTCCAATTACAGAGTGGCTCCCAGCTGGCAGATTTCTCATTGGGATTCAGTTTTCTTGGCTGCTGCTGTTTGTTGTGCTCACACTGATTTTTGCGGCATCCTTCCAGGCTCTTGAGTCTTTTCCAAGCAGGGGAGATAGCAGAATACTTTGCCCTCCCCTTCTTTTCTCCTTTTGGATTTTCCATGGCTATTAGGGAAGGGCTTCCTGTGAAATAAAATGAGGGCAAAGGAAAGTAGCATGCCTGTGGCATAAAAATGCTGTTAGCATGCTTGAGGCATATCAGAGAGATTGGTCCTGAGAGTAACATTGACTGACTTTCTGCTTTTGAAATTTTTTTTTTCCCTTTGCCTCTTTCTGAGGTCTGGGATTTATCCTGAATTTAAAAACGGACTGTTTTTGATCGTTTGAATAGGTATCACCATTCAGCAGGGAATACATGTGCAGACTGAGGTGTCTCTTAAAGCCAATTTGTAGTATAAGTCATTTGAAATGATTTCTTTAGTTGGTAATGCATTTCTACTTCAGATTCTCTGCCTGGATTTATGCATTCATCTCCTGTTTTATCAAATGGCTTGCTTTCATTATGCTGCTATGACAGCCCCCTCCTACCTTTAGCTACCACCCCCATACATTTGAGCATGTTTTCCAGTGTGAGTAGGCATTGAGCTCCCCAAAATGACATCAAGTGCCAGCCACTCGAGATTAGAAACAAGGAGAGCCTGGATTCCAGCAAAATTTCTGTGTCACCTTGATCAAGAGACTACAGAAAAGATTATGTGTCCTTTAAACATTGGTTTTGGAGAGACTCTGTTAGATGAAGTCCCAGTGGGAAATCAATACTCAGCTGCCAGCTGGGAAAGTCTAAAATCCTGGCATGATGTCCAGAGGAGAGCCCAGCCCCTCTTTCGCAAGGTCCAGCCCTCTCTTTGAAGAGGAGAAAAGGGGATAGATGAAGCTGTCTTCAGCTATGCTGGAGCACATCAGTTCAGAGGCTTTGGGTTTGCTTTGCCCCTTTGCCTTTTGCCTTTTTCCGCTTGGGTTTACTGTTGTTTTTCCTTTAGGATATGAGGGGCTTCTGACCTTGACTGGAGGGCTTCCAACCCTGGACGGGCTCGAAGGAAGTAACATCAGGGAGAGGGTGTGTGTGTGTGTGTAGGCATCAGGGAGAGGGGTGTGTGTGTGTGTGTGTGTGTAGGCATCAGGGAGAGGGGTGTGTGGGTGTGTGTGTGTATGTTTAGGCTGCACCTATGGCATATGGAAGTTCCCAGGCTAGGGGTCTAATTGGAGTTGCAGCTGCCAGCTACACCACAGCCACAGCAATACCAGATCCGAGCTGTGTCTGCAACCTACACCGCAGCTCATGGCAGCCCCAGATCCTTAACCCACTGAGCGAGGCCAGGGATTGAACCTGCATCCTCAAGGATACTAGTCAGGTTCATTACCACTGAGCCACAAGGGGAACTTCCAGGGAAATGTGTTTTGATTTCACATAATCTCCTTTTGTTAAGAGGAAATGAGCAGCTGGTTGACCCAAAACAATGCCAAGGGGAGCTGGGGAATTGTTACTTGTAGAAGAAGAAAGGAATAGATACTGGGAGGCAGGGCATGATGTACAGCTGATGCCTTCAGAGAATAGGGACTTGCCTTTCTGAGACTCTCTCATAACCTGGGACATGGTAGAAGGAGGAGGCATGTGGCTTGTGGGGTTGAACTCCAGTTCAAAAGTCCACATTCTGCTCATTTAATTCACTAATTTTTTGATTTTACAAATATCTCTTGGGTTCCTACTGTGTGCTAGGTACTAGAGATACAGACAAACATAAAAGGTCTTTGTCCTCATAATACTTAAATTCTAGTAAGGGTGGCAGTAAAGACATTTATAATGACAATGGTATAAGAACTAGTATGGGGAGTTCCTGTCGTGGTGCAGTGGAAATGAATCCAACTAGGAACCATAAGGTTGCAGGTTCAATCCCTGGTCTTGCTTAGTGGGTTAAGGATCCGGCGTTGCCATGAGCTATGGTGTACGTCACAGACACAGCTTGGATTTGACATTGCTGTGACCGCGGCATAGGTCGGCAGCTGTAGCTCCGATTGGTCCCCTGGCCTGGGAACCTCCATATGCCGTGGGAGTGGCCCTAGAAAAGGCAAAAAGACAAAGGAGAAAAAAAAAAAAGAACTAGTGTGAAAGAAAAAAATGAACAAAATGGGATGGGATAGGGAGCTATTTTAGTCAGTCTGGTCATCGGAGGCCTCCTTAAAATGATAAGGTAAATAGATAAATGATCATCAGAAAAAATCATTTTTATTACCTTAACTATTTTAAACACTTCAATTTTATTTTATTTTTATCTTTTATTTATATATATATGTATTTTTCTACTGTACAGCATGGTGACCCAGTTACACTTACATATATACATTCTTATTTCTTGCATTACATGTTCCATCATAAGTGACTAGACAGAGTTCCCAGTGCTACACAGCTGGATCCCATTGCTATTTTTACATGCTTTTCTTTCCTTGAAAGATTCGAGGGTTTTCCAAAGACATACCTTCCGTTTTTCTCTCTCTGAATATTCAGCCTTTGTAGGTTGGATTAGAGTTCATCATCGCAGTAGCTTTTAGCCTTAGATTTTAAGGGTGTACTTTATGTAACATTGTTTGGGGTGATTGAGGGGCTCCTTCTCCAAATGGAGGCTCAGCAGGGTTTGCTGTTGTTGCTTTGTTTTAAATGGTAATAAGCAACTTTTGAGAATCTGGAATATTGAAGTTCGCTCCACAAAACTGAAGTGAATGATAAACAGTACATAAACAAAGAATCCCTTCTGTAGAGCCTCGGGCCAACAGCCATAGATGTAACTCACTGGCTGGCTCACAGCATAACCCAGGGCAGCGGCTTTTCCCTGTCACGAGGATGGAATGGTGTGTTGTGTGCTCTGGACTGCCCTGAATGAATAACAGGAGTTATATTTTCTGCCAGTTTCTCTGAAAGGACTCTATTGTGTGAAAAGAGGACTCTGATTTGTCATAGCCCTACTGTGTGCTGGGTCCTGTGTGCTGATATATCACAACTGATTACATATATTCCACAAGACTTTTTTTTTTTTTGCATTATTTTAAGAGTGTCATTGGTTTGCCAACACAAGACATCTTATCACAGTGTTTTTATATTTCAATTTAATTTTAATTTTAATTTTAATTTTTGTCTTTTTGCCACTTCTAGGGCTGCTCCCTCAGCATATAGAGGTTCCCAGGCTAGGGGTCGAATCGGAGCTGTAGCCACTGGTCTACACCAGAGCCACAGAAACACGGGATCTGAGCCACGTCTGGAACCTACACCGCAGCTCACAGCAGTGCCGGATCCTTAACCCACTAAGTGAGGTCAGGGATCGAACCCGCAACCTCATGGTTCCTAGTCAGATTTGTTAACCACTGAGCCACGGCGGGAACTCCATATCACGGTGTTTTTTAAAAAAGCCTTTCTTAACCCATTAGTGGGTGACAACCAGCATTTTTTAAAAAAGGAGAATCAAGTAGATGTCAGAGTGTATCTCAGTAAGAACGTGTATTATCTCAGAACTTTATTTCAGATAGATGTGTAAGAGATGGGTGTTTGCGAGTGTATCCATGTGTGCACACACGTGCTTACTTGTGCACCACATCCGAAAATAAAGTATTTTTATTATTATTATGCTTTAAAAAGTTTGAAAAACATAAGCGTATCACGTGAGGTTTGGTGTCATTTACGGATCAAGAAGCCGAGACTCTGAAGTTAAGGAATATGCCCATAATCTTGGTAAAATTTGAACTTGGCTTTTTCTAGCTCTTCCCCTGTTTGGTCCAGGACATAACAATTAAGTTTTTCACAGGCCTTTTCATCTCTGAAGATTTTCCAAGATTGTGGAGTTCAAGGAGGTGCCGACTTGCTCCTGAACATTGCTTTAAAATCAGATTATGAGGCCCAAGTTTGACTGGTTTCTCAGAACATCTCTGCATGGTCAATTTCTGGAGAAGGAAAAGAAAGATGCGTCTAGTTATTTCTCTTTATTAACAAACAGGGAAGATCTAGAAGCCCTTTTCCTCTTACAGAAAGACAGCTTCGTTTTATCCAAGAGGGGAAATTAGCAGGAAGCAGCAGCAAGCTCTCTGTCCAGCATTCAAGAACATTGGTGGTGGGAGTTCCATGGCTTAGCGGTAATGAACCTGACTAGTATCCACAAGGACTTGGGTTCGATCCCTGGCCTCGCTCAGTGGGTTGAAGGATCCGGCATTGCCGTGAGCTGGGGTGTAGGTCACAGATGTGGCTTGGATCTGGCGTTGCTATGGCTGTGGTGTAGGCCAGCAGCTGTAGCTCCGATTTGACCCCTAGCCAGGGAACTTCCATATGCCATGGTGCGGCCCTAAAAAAAAATAAAGAAAATTTGTGTTGGTGAGGCCAGTGTCATTGTGGTGAGGGGTTAGGCATAGCAGTAGGAATCTGCCACCTTGTGTAAAATGTTTTGTTTTTCACTAATCAGGCATATTTTTAAATAGACTTCGCGATCATTTGTTCTAGTAACTACTGTTAAAATATTTGACACCAGTCTTTACCCACTTTCCCAGCCTCACGGGAAAGAAGGGGAACTTTCACCATGTTTAGGCAGCTATTTTGGCCTTAAAGGACAGACTTCTTTCTCTTGCCCATAGTCACTTTTGATGGAATTCTTGACTGGTTCAGCTAGACTTTTTGCACAGAAGAAACTGACCTTGTAGAATATGCCAGAAAAATATACTGAAAACCTTCTACCTGCTCCTTTATTTTCCTCTCTGTACCACTTTGTTCCCCCACCCCAGCCCCCAATAAAAAGTGACCTTTTGGCCCAGGGCCCTCTCTGAGTGTTTTGTGTGGCAGAGCTGTCTCTGGCTGACTCCCAGGATTGTTAATGACTTCCTTCTCTGTCTCTAAATAATTGCTTGAAAAGACAGCTGTGGAGAGACATTGCCCCCAGCTTGTAGGCTCATTAATTCCAGCCATATGGAAGGGGGTGCAAAGGAAGAAGGTGGAAGTTACTTTGCCAAGAGTAGCAAGTTGGGGGAAACAAAAATAGAGGCTCTGGGGGAAGAGCAGCACCACCACGTTGGAGACTAGACTTGGAGTTTCTGAGGTCTGAGTAGACTTCAATCTAAAGAAATACCAAATAGAGGAAAACAAACCGAGAAGCAGTTATTCTGTTTCCGAATCTCTGACAGTAGGGTTTTTTCCGGTATTGCGGGAATATAATGTAGCCCACAGGGTACTTGGTTTTGTGTACTTCTTCAAGAACAGAGGCATCCCGAATAATGAGTCAAGTCTGAGGAGCAAAGAGGGAAGATACCCAGGAGAGTCCCTAAAAGTCAGCCGCCATGAACATGACCATTATTTATATCTTCTGCTTTTGTCTGTTCCCACAGAGGCCTTTGAAGCAAGTTTCAAAAAAGATACTCTATACTTTGCTCCTTAAAAGAAAAGAAAAAGAAAAATAGAGGAATAGTTAATCAAAACTTGCATAGACAGAAGGAGAATCAAATATATAGCTAGGGAATATGTATTCCCGTTAGTGGCTCAGTTCAGCTCGAATACTTCTAGCACTCAGGGTTATAAATGAAGCAGGACAGGGCACTTGATTTTTAGTTTCCAAAAACAGGAAACATACTAGGTTTATAAGGAGATACAAATTCTTTCCTACAACCAACTTAGAGGACAAGTATATATGCAAGTCTTTAGATAAAGGGCATTAAACAAATGAATGTATGATACAGCAACAGAAGTTTCCAAGAAGATGCAGGACTCTTTTTGTGGGTGACTTTTTGTTGTCTACAGACATCAAGGATGTGGCATCAAGGCCACTTTCATAAAGTGCATCTCAGCATTTTAAGTTAGCTGTGATGTACCTTTTTGCCGGAAAAATAAGACTAGGTGGGTAATTTCCATTAAAGCAGTGGTTTTCAAACTTTGATGCATGTTAGAATTACCTGATAAAAAATACCTGTGCCCAGGCTTCGTCCCAGACCAATCAAATCAGAACTTCTGATGGTGGGCCCCAGACATAAATATTTTGTAAAACTGATTCCAAAGGTTAGTTTGAGAACCAGTGCCTTAGATGCTCTTTACTTAATGTTAATTCTCTAGATGAATTTCTCAAATAGTTAAGTTCCGAATGCTATTATTCCATGCTTTTGATTTGAGGAAGATCCATGTAGTTCCTATTACCATTCTCTTAGGAACATTGAAAATTGTATTTTATGCTGGGACTAAGGGTCACTACGCCTTTCTTCTCTGTAACCAGAACCAGAATATTCATCAAGAAGTGATGCAGGGTCAGCCTTACCTTACCTCATTGTGGCTGTTGGAAAATGTAGTACCTTTGATGAAGTAGGGACTAAACTTGTACACGGCGGTAGGTCCTTGTGTAAAGGTGTATTAAGATTACTCTTGGAGCTCACAGTTGTTTTTGGATAGGCTCTTCTCTTGGGAGAATGCAAGCATCTCTCCAGTGAGATGAGGAGAGTCATGCATTCCCTAGTTCCTTTTGGAAGTTAAAAACACCTGTCACTGTTATATTGCATACAGCGGGTCAGTAACTCTCTGACCCTTACAAAGGTGATATAATAGAGAGTGGGCGAGTATTCGTTTAAAGGAATCAGTTCTTATTTTATTTTTGAACTTGGAGGAACTGAATATATCTCCCAGGGGGTGAAACATCAGAGAATCATTCTATTTATGTAATCTGGATTTTATCACAGTCCAAAATTATACCTCTTTGAATACACATTATGTGGGATAATGGAAAATGTATGTGTGTGTGTGTATGAGAGAGAGAGAGAGGAATAGAGAGAGAGGGACAATAAGAATAAGTATGAATGAGAATTATCTTGAAGTGAATCATAGTGGAGCATGTAGTAAGAATCCTACAGTAAAAGTATTCAGGTTAAGATCCACTGTTTTTTTTTTTTTTGGCCTTGGGCAAGCCATAAACTCTGCTCCTCAGTTTTATCACCTGAAAAATTACAATGCCTGTTTCTTACGATTACTTTCGTTAAATGAAATTGTTCATAAAACACTGAGGGTGGTGCCTGGCACGTTGCTGGTACTACTTAGGTGTTTATTAGAGCAAAGTATCACCTTCTCCCACTAAGGATATTCTAGAACTGTGAGAGTCCGATGTTGTTTTATTCTACAAAGGCCATTAGTGGAGATGCTGTGCTATCCCTAAATAAGCTTACCTTTGCTTGCTCAGGAAGTCCTTTCTAGCCTGAATTCTTTATGCTATGCCACTGAGTCTCATGTGGGATTGCTTGTCCCCTGAGGCCCCAGTGAGTTTCTGTCCTCATATAACTGAAATGCATTTATCCCCTCTCCAGCCTTAATTCCTGTGTTCTAACTCCACGGTTGACTTCTTGGCTCCACTAATCTGAACCCACCCCAGTTTTTCCACACTGTTGAACAGGGATGTGCTTGAGGCTGATTATGATGGGAGGATGACCTCCTAGTTTCTGATGCCATCTTCCAATTTATATAACTCAGCCCTAAGCATGCTTTTTAAAAATAATGGCCCTGAATTGCTGACATCTTGTCATCTGTTCAGACTCCTAAATCTTTCTGTGGTCCCTGGACTGAATGGGATCAGCTGGAGCAAGATGCCTTTGTGCAGTCCTGCATTTTACTGTGCTTGGTGAGTGACCTCCAGTAGAGCTGTGTGCTCCCTCTGAGTTACACGGGTAATGATTATGGCGACAATGCTACTATTGTGTCCAGAGGTTTGGGGCTGTAATTTCATAATGAAATTGAAAAACATGAGATTAAAAACCCGAACCTAGCACAGTAATTATATTTAAGTATCACACATCATCTCCCTGTATTTAGTTAGGTGTTTGAGATTTGGCCTCTCTTTGTGGAGTACGGTCACGTCGTGTCCTACGTCTGCAGAATGGAAGGCTTCTAATTTATGGCTAAAATGTGGGAATTGCTTTCTCTTAATGGGAAGGTGACGAGAATGGTATTGAATTTGAAGGAGCTGGTTTGCTTCATTGACGAGAGTCAAGGAGGGAGGTTGTAGAATAGCTGCCAAAGTAAAGATGTGTTTGGGTCTTTTCATGGTTTAATTCCCAGGTACTTAGATGTGACTCCAGGCTTTTCTCTTTAGAAATGAACTGACCTAGGCTGGCCTGGGAACTTCTCCAGGCCTTCAAGAAGCAGTGCAGTTGCAGAGTTCTAACTACCTTACCTGAGGCTGAGTTTCCGGTGTCCAGGAAAGACTTACCTCAGGTTCGTTTCCCACAGGTAGGTTAGAGCGCGGGGTTTGCGAGCAAGCTTGCGTGTACCTGCAGGCACTTTGGTTTGGCTGAGCCCTGGTTGGGTGAGAGGGTGGGGAAGGCGTAGGTGGTGGCAGCTAGCATGCATTCCTGGGTGGTAAAGAACCAGGCAGTTATGCTCAGGGCCATTCTTCACGGAAGATGATTTAAGAATAAAGATATCTCCATCTGCTTGATTTCTAGGAAACATCAGGTATACAATAATCCTAGTAGGGAGTTTTAAGAGGGGTAATTATATTGTCAGCCATTTACTGATTATCTGCAATAATAATTTTTTTATTACCATCTTTAAACTTTACAGTAGACACTACTGTAAAGGTATCCTGCCCCTATAATACCTCCCACCCCCAAATAATTTCTGTTGCTGCGGGCACTGCAGATTATACCTGCTAACCCAAACCTTTCCTCCCAGATTGTCTGTGCATTTACAAGGCCAAGTACCTGGAGGATCTGAACTGCTGTGGGCCATTGTTGATAAAAGTGTAGTCTACCAGTCCCTAGCACTGGACTCATCTGGGGAGCTTGTTGAACCTCTGCCCTCCCAGGCTTCATCAGAACACCCTACCCAGAGATACTCCATTTCAGTAGGTTAGAGGTAGGAGAGTTTGAGGTCTAGGAATCTGGATTCTGAGCAACCACTTCAGATTCTTATTTACAGTTAATTCTGAGAATCACTGCCTTAGGGCTCTCTCTCCAGGAGCAGGGCTGTTCCATCGAATGTGTTCTGTTGAAATTTGCTCTGTGGGACGTGGACCTATTGTTCGGTCCTCTGCTTAAGTCCCTTGGTACCATGTCTTGGGTGAAAATGCCTGCTTTGATAGATTCCATTTCCTCTGGATGTAAGGAGGTCTGGGCTTCTTTGCAACTTTACCTACCCTCAGGGGTCGCTGATAAGAAAGGAGAGAGCTTGCTAGGGAAGAGGTGGCCTATTGCCAGCAGTAAACTTGTCACTTTCTAGGACCTATGGTAGTTTCTGTTTCCACTGGAAACTCATTGAAAATTCTAGCACTATTCATGTTTTTGGCAAAGTATATAAAAACAGCAGTTCAATTAAATTCAGCAGACATTTATTGAGTAGCTGCTGAGGCTGAAGTGTTTTGCCAAGGGGGAATGGCATATATAAGTAAAACAGTTCCTAGCCTTCATTTCATCCAAGGGGCTGTGTTCTAATGCTGACACAGAACTATAGCAGACTTAGCTGTCACGTCACATCATAGGGTCTTCTAAAGAGAGAAGTCAAAACAAAGCACCCTAGGAATGTCAGGACGGAAACAGTTCATTCCAGTTAGGCAAAAGGTTTCTTTGGGAAACTGGTCCAGGGTAGTGGCTCTCAAGTGTTTTGGAATCACCTGGGGGCATTTTAAAAAATCCTGATATCCAGGCCATACCCCACAGCAATCAGATCAGAATTTCTGGAGTTTGATCCCAGGCATCAGAATTTTTTAAGGCTCCCTACATGATTTTCCTCTGCAGCCAAAGCTAAAAACCACTGATATAGAAGGATAGATAAATAGGCTGTCATTGGGATGAGGAATAGGCAGAGACAATGGAAAGGTGTTCCAAGCATGAACAAAGGCCTGGAGGCAGCAAAGTGAAAGCTCTAATTGGAGAAGGCTGCTCAGTGGAGTGTGATTGGAGCATGGGACTCCTGGAGTGAGTGGGGAGGGGAAATTATGCTAATTAGGTAGGATTGGATTAAAATGTTGTGCCAAGGAATTGGGAGACAGTATGTTTTTGCACGGTGCTCAGCACCCTCTCTCACCTCCTAGTAACATGGGCAATGGAGCCTAAGAACTTGTTGCTGCCCAAGGTACCAGTAGGTCGGGCAGGTAATACAAGGCATGCTCAGCACTCTCAGCAAAGCTCTTTGCTTTACACCATCCAGTCAAGCTTGGGCCACCCTTAACACTTGTTCTCTTGGCCTTTTTTTCTGTGCCCCTTTCCTTTTATAAAAGCAAATCGAAGGTGATGGGGTCAGTCTGGTAGGAAGGTATCGATGTTAGGCAAGAATATGGCAATATTTTTCCTCTTTTTCCTGGGCTTCTGTGTGGATGATGTAGGAGAATTGCTGGGCGTACTGGGGGCAGATGTTTGCAAGTAAAAAGTGTGTATGTTTCTGTGTTCTTGCAGCTGCATCCATTTTGTGCTTGATTCCACTGAGGCTTGGTACTTTATCTGCTTATTGCTGTTTCTGGGAAGTTAATTTGCAGGTGCTATAAATATGCACGGTTCATATACTTCATTTATTCTTTCTCCCTCGAAGCCTCTCCTCTTTATTAGGCACTTTGCATTTGTCTGTTTGGAGCTTGTATTTTTTATGTCGCTATTTTGATAGTAACATTACAGATAAAGCCACTCAATTATGTAAGACCTTTTCTGTGCTTTGGGCAGGTGCATCTGTGCAGCCCAGGGGGAGGTCCATGTATCAAGGTTTTATTTCTTGCTACAGGTAGAAAAACTAGGAGAGTTGAGGAGAGAGCTCATTTTTTTCCCCTCATTGGCGTGGAGACTATGCATTCACAAGCACAGACCTTAATATAGTTCATAAAATAGTGCCATCCATGTACCTACCCATCCATTCATCTATTGACCTACCTGTTCATCTACCCAGCTATCCCTTTAGAGAAGGTAATACAGTATAGTACTTGAGAATACAGACTTTGGAGCCCATCTGTATGAGTTGAAATGGTGGCTCCTTCACTTGTTTTTTTTTTTTTTTGTTGTTGTTGTTATTTCTTGGGCCGCTCCCGCAGCATATGGAGGTTCCCAGGCTAGGGGTCCAATCGGAGCTGTAGCCACCGGCCTACGCCAGAGCCACAGCAACGCGGGATCCGAGCCGCGTCTGCAACATACACCACAGCTCACGGCAGCGCCGGATCGTTAACCCACTGAGCAAGGGCAGGGACCGAACCCGCAACCTCATGGTTCCTAGTTGGATTCGTTAACCACTGCGCCACGAAGGGAACTCCTCCTTCACTTGTTTAATCTCATTTCTTTCCTCTTTAAAATGGACATAGTAAGAGTGACAGCCTCACAGAATTGCAATGATTAAGGGATTACTGGATGTGAAGTGCTTAGAAAGTGCCTGGACATGGGAAGTTCTAAATGTGATGCTGCTGTTATTATGGTTGCTATTTTTAGTCATCGTAAATAAAACATATTGGCAGACGAATTTGGTCCACTGGCTCCCAGTTTTTTGATCATACAGAGGAAAATTCATACAGAGGAAAAAAGCTTGAAAAGGGCGATTGGGCTGGATCATGGAGGGCCTTGATTCCAGATTTTAGGAGCTATGGGCTGAAAACCTTCCAGTTTTGGTCTTGGTGAGAGATGTCCATCAGAGTGTTATTCTTGCACCTTTGCACAAAATAAATCATTTGCAGAATTAGAATAGTTAGGGGGCTATTTTAATGGTCCAAGGTACAATAAAAAAGAAGTGAATGAAAGTCGTGACAACAAAAATTGAGACTAGCAGTTGGACACAAAGATTTCTGAGTTTAAATTTCAGTTGTCTTGAGAAGCGGAGATGGGAGATTAGTTTTGAACTGAAAGTATTGCTGAATTAGTGCTCTCCATCTCCATCCTTGATGAGATTGGAGATGTTATATATGTATACATTACTTGTTATTGGAGGCAGAAGGACTAGTACCAGAACACAGGGCCTCATTTTTCTGTTCTGTGCTTTTACATGGCTCGTTATCAACAGGACCCAGTTAGCTCTTGGAGCAGGCCTGCCTGTTCTCCTCTCCACATAATTACTGCATGGAGCTTGGGTTCATGCACAGTTACCTTGATTAAACAATAAGTTTATGAAGCTGTAAATGTCCATCCACTACTTTGAGAGGGCCCTTCAGGCATTAACATTCAGAGCTGCTGTGGGTGGGCTGAGAAGAGCTGCTGTGGATGTTTTCCACATTCCAGGGTCTGGAACCCTAAGGTTTCCATTCCCGTTCCACGTCTTCTCTTCCTCCACAGTCAGTAGACAATGCAGGGAAAAGATATAACCCAATGGGAGATAGATGGAGTGGACCAGAAATTGAAAATAGAGAAGAAACTGCAGTCCTGCAGTCTTTTCCAGAATCAGGCATTTTTGTGGTGTGATCTGGAAGAAGAAAAACATTTATGGCCAAACCTCACTAAATTGAACAATTGTGGGGATGGTGCAGACAGATTTATAGGGTAGTTGGAAAGAAATGCAGTTCTATTATTTTTAGCTATAGATTGGTAACTTGAGCAAGGGCAATGAAGTAGTGCCTAGCAGAACTTTTTTTGGGGGGATGGGGGATTGGCCTTCATGTATAATTAGGAATATCATTCACTAATAAGAGTATATTAAGTGTATTTGATTATTTTCCTGTCCTTGATGGTGTGATTCTGTCTGTATGATCTCATTTGTCCTGATAACACTCTTTATGTTTGCAAAAATACTTCTTCAGCCACACTTGAGTCCAGATCGCCCTAGAAGTTTTGAACGAACTAGGGTCCATCTGAATGTGGAGGGTTTTACTGAGAGGATGCAGTGGAAATCATGTGTGGGAAGTGCTTAGTGCAACGGATGTAAGTTCATTTATTCTTTTCACTTTGAATGAACGAGTGGCTAAGTCTCAAGTTTTGGGATACTGCTCTCTCCACCTCCGCCCCTATAAAAGTAACCTCTTTGGGGGAAACATTATGGGACCTAGGGATGGTTGTAGGTGGGGAGGAAAGAGTATTACCCAGAGGCCAGGTGTCCCTGCCGTCTTTTCTAGAAATCAGTGGTTCACAAACTGCCATGTGCCTGAGAATCAGCCTCAGACTCCCTAGATCTAGAGGAACTGTTCTCGGGGCAGAGATCAGGTGTACATGTCCTGAGTCCAAACCTGTGCTGCTGGGATCCCCCAATGCCCACTCAGCATTCCCAGGCTGGTAGGAAGGCGGAGGTGTTCTTAGCACAGATGATGAAGCTCTTGCCTTCTTGTTGTTTTAAATTCACACTAGACAGAGTTTTAGATGTGCAGCAGCAAAGCAGGAAGAAGACTGACCCTGCCTGTCTCCAAGGGAGTTCAAGGAAGTGCCCGCTCTTAGAGGCAGCTGGGGATTTGTGGTGTTCCAGAAGACCTCAGCTCTCAAATGGTCTCTCGGCAGCCTCCAGATAATCACAGTGTGATCACTCCTGGGCTTCCTTATTTAAGAAGCTCTTAAATTATCTTTTGTAACAGTGTAAGTTTATGCCTTCACCAGCTCCCCAAAATTTAAAAAAAGAAACAGAGGGAGGCAAAACAGATCCCAGAACATTCTCCCCCCCCCCCCCCCCGCGCCTTTCTAAAGGTTACAAACATAAATCATATTTGAGAACAATGAATGGAACTTATTTTTTATCTTCAGAAAGCTGGGCCTCTGGCATCTTAAAACGTCTCTTTATTTTAGAAAGGAAGGAGACTGGTGAAGCGGAAGGGCTATGCTCCCAAAGTCAGGAGACTCGGCTTTGCCACCAGCTGCCTGGGGCTCCTTGGTTGGAACCCATCTCCACTTTGAGCCATTTCCCCTTTCTATAAAATGTGGGGGCCCTGAAGCTATTGCAGCTCTAATGTTTTAAGATTCTAGTGATGGGCTCAATGCCTACATTGTAGACATTTTCTAGATTTTGTCACTCTGCTTAGAATTTGTGAGGTATAACAGGTACCATCTATCTTTACCATACTTAGGGTGTCTCTTCACAAAGGCTTCATAAACCTATGGTGTGTTAGTGCTGGGGACCCTTAAGAGAAAAGGCAGTTCACTCTGTTCATTTTACACATGAGACAGATGGGCGTCCCAATTGTCTTTCCCTCAGGTTGGGAAATAATTTGGGGGTCTTTTCACCTTATGACTTGCTGGTCTCTGTAGTGTGTTTTAGAACGTTGTGTTGCCCCCCGACCAAGGTGTTATCCTTTAGATTCTATATTCCTTCCATTTCCCCTGAGACACTGGAGTATTATTCATTTACAATTCTGGGCAAAAGTGCTCCATGGCCTCTGGTGTTTTAAGAATTATAACCTCCTCATAAGAGGGTTGTGATCCTATAATGCAGTCTGTTTACACACTGTACAAATACACTGTTATAAAATGTACGTTAGAAATTGTATAAGGTTCGCATGAGAAATAATTATAAATAGAAGCTCTAATTTTTTTTCCTGGTGCTCCAGTGTATTAATTTATACCTTCTCTGGATTGTGAACTGGTTTTAAGGACTACTGATTCCAGGTCATGGTGAGTTTAGAGGTTAGATTGCCAGCTCCAGCATTTCCTGTGGCACTTGTAAAAATGCTAATATTAGAATGTCACCCTAGGCCCACGGAATGAGAACATCTCCTGGTAAGACCTGAGAATCTTCATTTTCAGCTAGTTCTCCTGGTTGCCCCTGAACCCTAGCAAGTTTGGGAACCACTGTTTTATCTTTTTTTTTTTTTTGGTCTTTTTGCCATTTCTTGGGCCGCTCCTGCGGCATATGGAGGTTCCTAGGCTAGGGGTCGAATCGGAGCTGTAGCTGCGGGTCTACTCCACAGCCACAGCAATGCAGGATCCGAGCCGCGTCTGCAACCTACACCACAGCTCACGGCAACGCCGGATCATTAACCCACTGAGCAAGGGCAGGGACCGAACCCGCAACCGCATGGTTCTTAGTTGGATTCGTTAACCACTGCACCACAACAGGAACTCTTGTTTTATCTTTTTTAATGATTTTTATTTTTTTCCATTGTAGTTGGTTTACAGTGTTCTGCCAGTTTCTACTGTACAGCAAAGTGACCCAGTCATAGACATATATACATTCCTTTTCTCACATTATCCTCCATCATGCTCCATGGGAACCACTGCTTTAGACAAGCAGAAGGTATTATTTATAGGTACCTATAAGCCACATTGTCATACATGGAATTTCTCAAAACTCCTTTGAGAGTCTCTAGATGCTTTTTTGATTTGTAACTGCATATATTTGCTATTGTACCTCAGCCTTTTTTTTTTCCTCATTGGAATTGTAAATATTATTGAAAATCTAAAGATAACAAAAAATTAATTTTTACCAAAATAGACTTAAGGGTTACTGCCTTTAATAACTTATGTTTCTGTAACCTTATGTTTGAAAGGACATTTCAGTATCTAGTTATTGAGTGTGTACTTTGAAATATTCAAATAAAATCAGTATAAGTCAGATAAACATGTAACAGGAAATTTGTTTCTAACTGTTCACTCCAGGAAAGGGTGCTTCCAGCCGCATTGAGGGTGTTAGGGTTATCTATTCCTGTATCAGCTTTGAGAAGGCTCCTATACTAAGTTCCTCTGTATCAGGAGTGCAGGCCTTTTGAGAAAATGTAGTAATTAAGATTCAGCAACTAGACTGAGGCTGAATGCATAGAAGTCAGGGCAGCAGTATGCCCTGGTGGGAGCTGGTGCGAGTGGGTAAGCCATAATTACATCAGGATATATCCCTGATGGAGAATTTCAAAGCAGCCCTTCCTTCTCGTGTCATCTCTTACCCTAAAGTTTGGCCCTGTCTCCCTAATGTCAGGCACACCCCTGGGTGAGATTGTGAAGCTATGTTGGCCCACATATTCTAATTCTGTATTTTAAAAAACACTTACTTCCCCACCAGCCTCAGTTCAGTCTTTCAGTCTCCCTGGCAGAAAGTGTGCCAAAGGTTGGGAATTCTGGCAGTTTGATTCAGCTCTGCTCCCCTGATAACAGCCAGCCTAGGCCTTGGAGCATAGAGCCTCCAGGCATGAACTGACTCAAGTATTAGTGATTCAGAAGGCCCCTTGTGGTGGGGTCTCTGCCCTCTTCTCCAGCCACTACCAGATCTGGTAGCTGTCCCCAGCACCTCCGTGCACTGTTCCTGGAAAGGCTCTGATTCTCTTTCTGAGTCTTCCAGCTCATTTTTATTCCCTCTTTTGCAGTATTTCCTACTCCCTCATCTTTTTACTTGTTTAATTCCTACTTATCTTTTAGATAAATATGTATGATTGATGCTTCTCTTGGCCTTCCTTTCTAAACTAGAGTAGGTATCTCTGCTGTGTGCGTACTGTCCCCTCACTTACCCTAGAGGAACTTATCATAGTTTTTGGTTCTTACTTAATTGTTATCCTGCCTGAACTGGTGTCTGCTCTACCAGGATAAGGATTCTTGTCTTCTTTCTCACCATTGTTTCCTCATTGCAAAGCATGAAGTGTAGGCCAGCAAACATTTCTGGACTGAGTGAAGTAAGAACGTAATGAAACAATATATATCGCTTAATGGGTGATTGGTAAGGGTATAGGTGCTGAAGTCAGCGGTGGTAACTATCACTTCTACATTGAACTGCTAGGTTCTGTGGGAAAGAATGGTTAAAAGCAAATAGAGGGGAAATGGAACTTTTGTTCAAAAGCTTGTATGTGTCTGTTGATGCCTAGTGCTGGGCAAAACTTTCTGCAGATAAAGCAAAATACCTTGATGGACTTAATTTACATACTATAAAATATAAAAAACTGAAAGGCATTTGTATACAATGAGGTGTTTACTGTGTACGGTCTGAAAAAACAAAACAAAACAAAACAAACCCCAGGTATTAATACAACATGCATTCATTCATATATTCATTCAGTCACCAGGTTTATACTTGGTATGATTTGTGCCAGTCGCTGTTCTAGAGGCTTAGGATCCAACAGTAAGGAAAACATACAATAGCTGACCCAAAGGAACATTCTAGTGGCAGAGGCCATCAATAAAGAAGATAAATAGGTAAAATATCTAGAATGTTGTAAGCTGGTCAGTGCCATGGGAGAAAGGGACACAGGGAGTAGTAGCTGCAGTGTTTGTTGGTGGTGGGCAGTGCAGTTTTAGATTCTCTGGCCAAGGAAAGAGTCACTGAGATGGCTCTGGAGTAATGATCTGAAATGGGGTGAGGAGGTGAGCCAGGTATCTTGAGAGAGAAGAGAGGCGTGGAGGCCACAGAGTAAGATGATGGGCTTGGCTCTTTGGAATGTGCTCACCATCCGTCATGTTTGTTACATGAACCAGACCAGCCTGTTGGGATCAAAGTGGACTGTTTATCAGAATCTGTAACTGTTGCCTCTCTTGGAACAGTTTCCCTAGCTAAACCCTCAGCCTGAATATCTATGTTAAGAATAGTGCATTTATTTCTTCTTGAACAGTGAGTTTGATAGAGAAGGCCCTACGGAAGCCTTTCTTTTCTGTTTTGTGGCTCAGAATTCCTGCTTTGTTATTGTGCTTACCCTCTAAGCTCTGGTCTGTGCTGAACCACCTCTCTCAGAGCTTGTATTCCTTGAGGGCAGGGTACATTTCTTGTTTAACTAGTTTACACAAGTCTTATCACACTGTCTCCTGCATGGGGACCAGATAACTTATTTTGGCTGATAATGGAAGGGCTTTTCTGTCTACTTCTGTCCCCCTTGATGGCTTCCTTATCTGTTCTCCTGTAGCACTGACTGTGAACTCATTTCATTACTTAATGAAATTTTATCTTATGTTATTGCTTATTTTGTGCAGCTGTCTTATCTGTCCAACTAGAGAGGGAACTTGCATTTTTCTTCTGAACCTTGGCGTTCTGGCTCATTGTGGATATGCGATGCGTGTATCACTGATTGCTGTTGGTCAGAGTGCTTGTCCCTTTTGGGCAAGCAAACCAACATCTTCCTTTTCCAGTGTTACGTTTTTCTGGTTTACATTCTATCTCTTGAGTTCAGCTCTGCTTGCGGCTTGGCCTGGGTACACTGCTGGAGAGCCCGGAGGAACAGTAGCGTTGTTAATGGAGAAAATCCTTGTGAATTCTTCTTAAGTCTTCCATTGCAAGGATTTTTATACATAATAATGGTTTTCTGCAGATTGACAGTACTTCAGAGAATCATCTGTTGACTCTTGATGACACACACATTGTAAATTAATCGCCCTTTTAAATTTCATTGACATTTTCTTTCTCACTCGGTGGTCATTTCCTCAAAAACGGTTGCTCACTCTGAGACAGTTATTCTAATGCCTAATGAAAGAGAACGACAAAGCCATGTTCAGCTGTGGGTGCTGGTGTGGGCAGTTTCTAGCTCCTCCCACAGTGGGCAATAATCAGATCTGTGTCTCAGCAGAATTATAAATGGCTGCATTTCATGGCTCTCCTTAGGAATTGCTTTGCTTGGAATACTGTAGTCGAAACTGCTGATGTACTGTGCACTGTTTTCTATTGGCAATTGACTCTGAATGGCACCAACTGGAGATAACTCTTGAATAGACACTGCTAATTGTTATATGTGATCCCCCTCTGCAAACTGCATATGACTTTGAGGGGCTCATCCAGGAGCCCCTGATAGCCACCAGTATATCACGACTCACTGGATTGGCTTCCTTGTAATGACTGATGGCTTTTCTGGAAACTTTGAGTGTTCTGGTATCTCTCTGTTTCCTCTGTTCATAAAGAAAAGCCCCTTTAGTTGTTGATAGTTATAACAACCTGAAAACTTGCAGTCAAAAAAATCAATCCCTGTCTGCCCAGGCATGGCCAGTACCAGCGGTAAGCTAATTAAACTCAGTATCTCACAGTCCTAGGGAGGACTCAACACAGTGGCACTCACTCTGCTTTTTGAGGCTGTTAACATTTTTCAGAACTCTTTAAATTTTGTTTTCCAGTGATACCATATTAAATAGGGAACTAGGAGGGAAGGAGATGGGAGTTTGGATGATGCATGGAGGTGGAAACCACAACACACACCCAACACCCAACACTCAACCCCGTAATTTACCCTAGATGGATTTTCACAAACCACAGCCATGTTGCAAGTGTCCTCCGTGGGGAGTCAGAGCTTTCAGTCTTCATCGTATCAAACCTCCCATACCTTTGCTGTTGAATTAGAGCTCATTTTTGACTTCTGCAGCATGTCAGAGAATTACCTGACTTGGCTCCCGGTGTGGCTCTGAAATTCTGAGTTGAGGGTGGATTTGAAGTGTCATTTTGGTTCCTACTTTCCAAAAGTAAGTAAAGAGTTGCCATGATAATCCGGTAATACCTTTAATGATGATTTCAATCACATTCCTGATCTATCCCTTTTATTCCTTGTTGGATCATGGGCTCCCAGTTACATGGAAGGTGACAGACCTGGGTTGTTGTCAAGAACAGTGCAGATTCCGTCATCACATTTCTCGTGTCTTGAATTGTAGCATCTCTGGGTTCCATCCCTTTACACGGGGTAGTGGTTCTCAAAGTGTGGTCCTTAGACTAACAATATCAGCCTCACCTGGGATCTTGTTTGAAATGCCAGATTTCAAGGCCTGATCTTGATTTCTTGGGAGTAGAAGGAAGCCAGCAATCTGTGTCTTAATAGTCCCTCCCAAGATTCTGATGTACATTCAAGTTTAAGAATCACTGCACGGGGAAGAGTTGCTTACCTTTGAGTTTCTCGAGTTTGCAGCAGTTGGTATTTTAATTTTTATACTAGGGAGGAGGACAGTTATGTCTCCCTGTAAACTCTTCCTTGGTGCAGTTGATTGTCAGATGAAGAATGCTGATGATGAGGTTGGAGTGAAAATGACCCACTGTGACATTGTGTATGGCTTCAGCCCAGTCTCTTACGGACTTAAGTGGCAGCCTTGGTAACAAGTAAATAAATCTACAACGATGTTGTGAGGCTACATGTCAAGTCTTTCAAAACACACCACCTTGATGTTTACGATGAGGGCTTTGCACAGACATTGTAAAATGTTTGTGGCATTTTAAAAATCACCCTTTATCTCTGCCCCCTGCCCAGAAATGTCCTTATGAGAACTATATTTACTTTAGATAGACTGCCATGGTGGGAAAAAGAACGAGGGGACAAATAATATGAATGAAGCAGACTTTCTTTGTCTGAGAAGAAAAAAATTCCATTGAGGGGTTCAAGAGGCTTTGTATCTTGAATGAGGCAAAAAAATCACAGTAGGATGGTACAGGGGTAGAGTGCAGCTGTGAGAGAATAATCAACAACATGTGGACAAGAGAATTTGTGGGGTGAAAAGGATATGAAAAAGCAGCAAAATGCATATTCCTCTGGGCGATTTTTGCAAATCTGTGCAAAGACAGAACCAAGCAGCCTAGATCCTTTCACCTCAAGTAGGGCATCATCCTAAGAATTGCCGCAGTGATGGACTCTTTCCTTCTGAGACAGGTGAAGGAAGCAGAACCAGCTTTGATTTCCCTTAGGAAAAGTGGATGTGATGCCTCCAGTGAGCAGAGCACTAAGTTAATATTGGATGACAGTATTCCAGAAGTTGGGACAGAGATAGTTTTCTTTCTCCTGACTGAGTCCCGCCAGAGTCTTCTTTCACTAGTTTCAAAACCATGGAAGAAAGATAAGAATATGAGGGTAAAATTTAAAATCTTGCTTTTTCTTAGGATATCCATCTGCAGGTTTTGCAGAAGACGATGTTGAAATAGAATATTTCGTGTGCGAGGTATTGTTCTATGGGTTTTACAGGTATTGGACCATTCCTCTTTCCACAGTGTTATGAGCTGGATTCTATTATCTTCATTTTATAGTTGAGGAAACTGAGGTACAGAAATAGAGGTTAAACAGTCCGCCAGAGGTCATACAGCTGGTAAATGGGATTTAAGCCCAAGCAAATTCATTCCAGAGTCTTTGCCTTTTCCAGCATCATACTCTGCTGGGCTCATCTTCGGGCTCCTTCCTTAGGATTCCAGGTAGAGAATCGCCACAGATTAGCTTTTTACCACAGTGAAAGTGCTTATTTGTTAGACCCATCATCATATTTGGTCCCAGGAAAAGAGGTATTTGCCTTTCCTTAGGGAGTTTGTTTGTTTCGCATTAACTTCTGATCAGGAAATATTTGTTGTGGAGTGCTGTGGTACCACTGAGTAAAGATATTAGGTGGAAACTTAACATATTTTTAGCAAGTGGTGTCCAGCTTGCTTTTATAATGTTCAGTTTCCTGGACCTCATGTTTCTTCCTTAAAGCTTAAATAGGATGGTGGGTACCCAAGGGTATCATGGAAACGAGATGTTCTGAGTGTAATGAGTTCAAATAAGATGAGCACAGTCTAATTTTTTTAAAGTTGTTTTTCTCCTTTTAACAAAGAACGTCATCCCAAGTTGGAAACATCTGAATCATGTCATTTTGGGTATTTAATTATTTTTATTACAAATCACCAAGATCAAGATTTAAAGTGCTGGAGACTTAAAGTGCTGGAGTTCCCATTGTGGCTCAGTTATTAACGAACCTGACTAGTGTCCATGAGGATATGGATTCAATCCCTGGCCTTGCTCAGCGGGTTAAGGATCCAGCGTTGCTGTGAGCTATGATGTAGGTCACAGACGAGGCTTGGATCCCACGTTGTTGTGGCTGTGGTATAAGCCGTGGCTGCAGGTTGGACCCCTAGCTTGGGAACCTCCATATGCCGCGGGTGCAGCCCTAAAAAGACCAAAAAAAAAAAAAAAGATTTAAAGTGCTGATTTCTAAGCATATTTATATATGTTTATGTATAAAATTACCCCAAAACTTATCTGCTTAAAACAGCAAGCATTTACTTTCTTACCGTGTCTGTGGGTCAGGAGTTGCTGAGTGGTTCTTACTCAGGTCCTTTCATGAGATTGCAGTTAGATGTTGGCTGGAACTGCTGTCACCTACAGGAGGACCCACTGTGAAGATGGTGCACTCATATGGCTTTTGGCAGGAGGCCTCAGTTTCTCACCCCATGGGGTTCTCCAAAGTGACCTCTTGACATGACAGCTGGTTTCCCCAGAGTGAATGATTCAAAAGAGAGACAAATGACCTCATCATGCAAGTCAAAACTGTCACTTCTGCCACATTCTATTAGTCAGAAGGGAGCCACGAAGTGCAGCCTGCACCCAAGGGGAAGAGAATTAGGCTCGGCCTTTTGAAGGGAGGAGTATTAAAAAAATCTGTGGACGTATTTTAACCATCACCCTAGGCATGACTCCATGTGTACTAAATCAGACTCTGGGTATGGTAATTTGCATTTTTAACAGACTCCCCCAAATGATTTCTGTGCGTGCTTAAATAACCAGTAGGTAGATGTTCTCAGGTGTTCTCAGGTGTTCTCAGGTGCTCCCATCTGGAAGTAAATGAATATTATCATGTCACTATTCTGGTTTATGTAAGAAGCCAGAAATGGTTTTCATCTATCTAGTGTTCTAAATAAGGTGTATGTGAGTTCCCATCGTGCCTCAGTGGTTAATGAACCCGGCTAGTAACCATAAGGTTGTGGGTTCAGTTCCTGGCCTCGCTCAGTGGGTTAAGGATTTGATGTTGCCATGAGCTGTGTGTGGTGTGGGTCGCAGACAAGGCTTGGATCCCACGTTGCTGTGGCTGTGGCGTAGGCTGGCGGCTACAGCTCTGATTGGACCCCTAGCCTGGGAACGTCTATATGCCTCGGGTGTGGCCCTAAAAAGACAAAAGACACATAAATAAAATAAGTATTTCATGTGTATGTTTAGGCACTAAGTCTGATACTTAACTACATAATATAATGAACTATGTATTTCCTTAAATTTTACTTTTCTGGATAGGCCTTTAGCTTTCTTTTTGTCACTCGGCCAGCCGGATGAGCCCTCCTCTAATTTAGCCAGTGGTTGTCTGAGGAGCTACCTTCAGTGTATAAAAAGAGCCAGAGTAGGAACTTCAGCTCACAGTTGTAAAGAGATTAAGTATATGGCTGGGCAGGGCAGGGCAAATGGGTATACTGGGGATTTGTGTTTCAGGATCCAGGGAGCTGGGCAGAATGTCTGGTTCATTGGCTTCTGCAACTGCATGCTTTCCGTCTGAGAGAGGGATATCAAAGCAGAAGTTTGCAAAGAACAGTCGAATGGCTCTGGAGCCCATCTAACCTGGACTTTACTTCTGAGTTGTTAAAGAATTCCTTTGAGCAGTCTGGCTCTCTTCTCCATGGTAGCCGTCATTGTCTTACCTTCCCATCAGCATTACCTCTTAGTCCTATGAATCCTTGCCTATAGGGAATGTAGTTGGTTATTTCAGAATGGAAGATGTCCTTCATGGAAGTAGATGACCCCTCTTCAAATCTATGCACCAACCACCCATCCACTTCGTCCCTCTCCCCAGTGGAAGAAGGCAGAAATAGACAGATGCTCAGAACCTGAATCTTGCATTTCTTCCGAACTCCCTCTATTGGTAGGAGCGCACAATAAGGGGATAAAAACCCCAGAGAGGAACTTAACACAGTCCTGCCTTTTCAGCATAAGAGAGCCTTGCACCCAGAGTCTGTGGTCATACACCAGAATGGCCATATGATAGAGCTGACATGCCCCACTAGATACAACAGATTGTTCTGCTTGTAAGCAATCAATACTGCAATTGACAAATATTTATTGAGCACCTAGGAAGCACCCTGGTTCACACTGCCCTCATCAACTATTTGTTAGAGTAATGCAAAACCTCCTAACCCCTCTGCCTTCAGGCTCACCCCTGCCCCAGTTAAATCAATTCTGTACATTGAAATTAGAGTGGATTTTCCTAAAATATACACATTTGGCCAGGTTAGTGACCTATACTTAAAATGCTTTGGCTGATGATCAGCATTTAGTTAAAGCCCATACTCCCTAGCACAGCTTAAGAGATGAGTTATAATCTGGCCCCTGCCTGACTCTGCTTCCCCGCTGCTGCTTCTCCATACACATTCCAGCCTCCAGACAGTCCCTGCTCCACGTGCCCCCAATATGCCCACCTTTCTGGTGTCGTATAAGAGTGGATAAGGGCAGTGACCTTAGAGCTCAGCTCAGTAGGCTTTGATTCAAGCCACAGCCCAGTGACTTTCTAATTGTGACTTTCTGATTGTCATTTTGGACACATTGTATTAGATGTTTCTGAACCTCAGATTTGTTCCTCATCTAAAGAAATAAACGAATAGCCTCACAAAATTTTTGTGAAGCTTAACTGTGATATTTAAAATGCGTAGTGCAGTGCCTGGCCCGTAATTAAGACTGAATATCCATTGCAGTTGCTTTTACTGATGATGTACAGAGGGCCCCTGACACCTAATAGCTGTTGAGTAAAGGAGAGGCTTCTTCCTCCCTGAGCCTTAGCCCCAGCAGACTGATCATGAGAAGCCCTAATGCTGACATTCAGAATATGATTTGGGGTGGATATGGCATTGGTGAAGGTAGAGATAAAGAGTTTTAAGCGACAGGAGGATGATAGAGGATTAGAGTTGCACAGATTCTAAAAGGATAGTGGGTTTCCATGTGATTTTTCCTCCATTAGAATATGACTAATCACTCCTTGTGGGGCAGGGAAAAGATGCTGATGGGCTGGGATTCCTCAGAAACTGTCAAGCCATTACTTTCTGGCCTTTGTTAGCTCATTTGTAAAATGGGTTTGCCACCAGAATTAACTCCAATACTGTGTTTAAAAGCTTTTTGAGGAATAGAAGGCATACTATTAAATAAGGTGACAATATTATACTGCCAATCCTACCATTCACAGCATATTTAAAAACAATTTTGAGAAGTTCCCATTGTGGCTCAGTGGGTTAAGAACCTGACATAGTGTCCCTGAGGATGTGGTTCGATCTCTAGCCCCACTCAGTGGGTTAAGGATAAGTGTTGCTGCAGGCTGTGACATAGGTTGCAGATGTGGCTTGGATCTGGCGTAGCTGTGGCTGTGGCATAGGCCAGCAGCTGCAGCTTCAATTTAAGCCCTAGCCTGGGAGCTTCCATGTGCCACAGGTATGCCCTTAAAA
Source organism: Phacochoerus africanus (assembly GCF_016906955.1). Taxonomy (NCBI): domain Eukaryota; kingdom Metazoa; phylum Chordata; class Mammalia; order Artiodactyla; family Suidae; genus Phacochoerus; species Phacochoerus africanus. Next base: position 14,858,947 of record NC_062548.1, read on the forward strand.
AGAAAAAGGGAAAAAAAAAGATTTTGAAAGCAACATTGTAATATTTATATACAGCCGATGCTAAGCATATATCCCCTAGAGATGGAAGTTACTGGGGTTAGAGAGAGTCACCCATCCCGGAGGTGTCTCAAGCATTCCTTCATGCCTTCTGTATCTCTCCTTTGAGAAGAGCTCAGTTTTTGCAGTGGTTTTCTGGCCACAGTGCTTTAACTCTACACAACTCTCCATCCCACTGGCTGTAACATCATAAAAGAGAAATCTGAAGGGCCTCATGGGAAGAATACTTGCCATGGACTCATGGAATTGGGAAGAACTGGTTGAAACCTAGAACAGATAAAACTTGACCGAACACTCAGTTTTCCCATGTGTGACTTGAGGCTTATAATGGCCACACTAGCCCATCACTGTGAAGTTTAAGAGGCACGCGTGGCTACCTAGCATGTGTCTTGCATGTAACTGAGACATGACAGTTTTCTTATTGGATGCCCACAGTGGTTCCCCAGTGTTCCCTGAATATCTGACTCCAAAGTCTTAAGCCGAGGAGGGGCCTCTAAAGAAGGGCTCCAAGTTCTCCTTTCTGATCTAATTTGTACCTGTTTATCCCTAAGTCACCCCTGCCCTCCATCCCCAGTAATAATTATCTTCCAAACTGAAAGCCTTTCAGGTGATTTTCAGTTACATCCTTTTCTCTCTCCTGTGCCTTTGGCCTTGTTTGCTGATATTGATGATACCTTTCCCAGGCCTGTGGGACTCAAAGGTCCTGTTCACACCATAACTTTTCACAGAACCCCCCCCTCCTCCCCAAGTGGCATCATCAGTCCTTCTTCCCTGATCTCCCAATGCATGTTGTTGTACTTCTATTATAGCTCTTATCACACTCTGCCTTGTAGCATAGTCATTTCTGTGTGTTTTCCCCTTTGGACTCAGAACTCCTAGAGGGCAAACACTGTTGTTTTATTTTGTGCTATATTTTCCCACCCCCACAGTGCCTGATGCAGTAGGAGTTTGATAAGTACTGCTTGAATCAGTGCGTGAATGAAATTGTCTCTTCTTGTGCTGTTTGCAATGCTGTAATGCAGACCAGGTGAATGTAGAATTTTGGCTTAGTGGATTTAGTTTAGCATAGGAAGTGAGTTTTCCAAGAAGCAGTGCTAGCTTTGAAAAAAGAAATTGCCTTTAATCTTGTGGAAAACACATGCCAGCCCTCTCCATAGTAGTCTCAATTACAGGAGAGCATCGTGTTACTGTAAAAACACAAATAAATAAACCCATGACAATACTGTGTTTGGGAGATAAAACCACATAAAAGCCATCTTTCCCCAGCTCTTCAGCATGATAATTAGGGTATTTCTGGGAGGAAAAATAAAAAGACACCAGCAAAGAACAAGTGGTATTATGTTTAAAAACACTTCTTGAATTGGCAGGGTGGAAGGAAGGGGTTACATTTTCAGTTCAGCACAAATATTTGGGTTCCTCCCAGCTTCTGCCAGACTTAATGCCTTAATGATTGCACTGCATGATAAATGTGGGTATGGGGGTTGCCAAAGATGCCAGGCAGTACCTGGAGGGCAGAAAGTGTCACCCAGAAAGTAGTGCTATGAAATTTATCTGTCTGTCATATTTCACTTAAACATGGCATTCTCTTCTAAGTTCTGGGCACCACTGGCTCAAGCATGCTCTTTGTGACTCCTTTGCTGTGGGCTACAATTTTTTTTTGTCTTTTTGCTATTTCTTGGGCCGCTCCTGCGGCATATGGAGGTTCCCAGGCTAGGGGTCTAATCGGAGCTATAGCCACTGGCCTACGCCAGGGCCACAGCAACGCGGGATCCGAGCCGCGTCTGCAACCTACACCACAGCTCACGGCAACGCCGGATCGTCAACCCACTGAGCAAGGGCAGGAACCGAACCCGCAACCTCATGGTTCCTAGTCGGATTCGTTAACCACTGCGCCACGACGGGAACTCCTGTGGGCTACAATTTAACCCTGGATTTTGTTTACTGATGACCATTTGACTGTCTTCCTGGCTCTTTTTCACCTCAGGGTTCTGGATCCAGGTTCTTTTGAAAATAAAGTAGCAGTGATTTTTATCAGCCACTGAGGGCTAAAGCCAGACTGAACAGAACCCAGCCACTTCTCATCACGTCCATTGCCAGCACCCCCCAGGCTGAACTGCCATCATCTTGCACCTGGATTGCGATAGCCTCCCAACTCCTACCAGTGCCTCCCTCAGAATGTTCCTCGCTCAGCTGCCAGAATGCCTTTTTATTTATCTATTTATTTATTGCTTTTTAGGTCTACACTTGCAGTATATGGAGGTTCCCAGACTAGGGGTTGAATCGGAGCTGCAGCTGCCGGCCTATACCACAGCCATGGCAGAACGTCACTTCGGAGCTGCATCTGCAATGTACGCCACAGCTCACAGCAATGCCGGATCCTTAACCCGCTGAGGGAGGCCAGTGATCAAACCCACATCCTCATGGATCCTAGTCGGGTTCGTTACCACCTAGCCACAATGGGAACTCCCAGAATGCCTCTTTTAAAATGTACCTTAGATCATATCATTCCTCAGTCAGAATCCTCCAACTAGTCTTCCGTGTCACTGAAAATGCTGTTCAAAGATTGTACTTACTGTGGCCTCTAAGATACGGCATGGTCTAGAGCCTGCAGTTGCCCACTTCATCTCCTGCCGTCTGCTTCATTAATCCTCTCTGACCCTTGAGCTTTCTTGTTGTTCATAAACCAAGTCAAGCTTTCCCAACCTCAGAGTCTTTGTACTATTGTTCTCTTAGCCTGGAACATTCTATGCTCACATGTACATTTGTCTCATACCCATACTTCATTCATCTCTGCTTATGTGCCACCTTGTTGGGGGGTGTCCTGGACACCCGTGTCCCCAGTAGCTAGAACAATGGCTGGCATATGGCAAACATAGGGAGTCTTTGAAGTGTCAGTAAGTATTGGCCAGATATTCCAGCCAACTTGGAGAGAGTGTGGTCTAGAGGGACTGGGGCTCTGGAGTCACATGATAGATCCACGCTGCTGCATTTGTCATCCTCCCCCATTTGATCGCTGTTCCACCTTGGAAAAATTCTTCAACTTTTCTGAGCCTCGGTTTCTCTACTAGATAAAGGAGGTTATGCCTGCTGCATGGGGTCATTATGGAGAGTAAGTCATATAATGTCTGTGAAGTGCCTGGCCTTGTGTCTGGTGCACGCATTGGAGGCTTCCTAATTATTAATTCTCAGACATCCTGTTTCTTAGTTGAGGAACCATGTTATATTGGATAAGGGGAATGTCTAAACATAGTTTGAATGTGGTATGTAATTTTCAAGTGACTGTAAGTAGTTGTGAATATATTTAAAGCACCTAGCCCTGTTCTTGCTCTATGGTCAGCCTTAATGAGGGTGGAGGCCTTTCTTGACACTTCTCAGATTATGACTGTCTGCCAGGGCAGCTCTGTGGGCATGTAGGGGGATTTTGGTAGATGAAAAAAGGGAGAAGTCAGCCCCTGAGCTAGGGGCAGTTCACAGTCCTGTTGGTGGTTCAACAGGGACTGCATTTATGAAAATACCATTTGAGTCCAGGGCAATTGAGGCTTTGGGCTGTGCCAGCAAGTGTGGTATTTCCATTTACATCCTCAAGAGTCAGTACAATTTCACCATTATTCCATTGAAGCCCTCCTTGCCAAGAAAAACCCATTGTAAATTTCTGGTTTAAAGATTCTGCAGTTTTGAGGAGTCGTACTTTTTGTTGCTTTAACATTTTCTTGGCACCATAAATTTTAAGCCCCACTGGTCTACCTTGTAAATACCATGCAAATGTTGTGAAAAGCTGAACCATGTCATTTGTTTCCCTGTGTTTCTTATAGGAAATAGTGATGCTTCTGCCTCCACTGGCTGTTTCCCTGGGGTTTGGAGTGAGAAAGTGAGAGTGAGAAAGAAGATAAATTGTCAGCAAAGGATGGGAGCTTTGCTTTGTAGACAGAGTTGAGGCAGGCAGGAGAGAAAAGTGTGTGGCTGGCAGGATGTCTGTGTGGTGTGGATCCATTGTGTGGCTCCCTCCTGCTGCCCCAGTGGCCAGCTCCCAGCCAGGCCACCCGGGTGAGGACCTCTGAAGGAGAGCCCTGCACAGCCTGCAGCCTCTCTAGCCCAGTGTACTGAATAGGACTCCAAAGAATAGGAGCTGTGTTCCCTTTGTCACCTACAGCCCTGCTTTCAGCCTGCACAGTGAATGTGCACTTGGGGGCTCAATTGGCACTTGGAAAAATCTGCAGGGACTTTGTGTGTGCGCAGTGTGTGCCCAGTGGCGTGGGGGGAAGTGGAGCATGCACTCTGGAGAGGTCTGGGGGCTGGTGGTTGCAGAGGAGGGGCTGCCCTCTTTTTGTTGCAGGGTTTGCCAAGAATGTGCCGCCCTTGACAGTGTTGTGGCCAACAGGAAAAGCATTCATGGCATCTTAATGAAAGGCAGCAGTTCCTTTCTTCAAGAATAATAGGCATTCTTTTATGGAGCTAGGCCCTCTTCTAGAGATGGAGAGAGAAGCCAATTATTTTTAAGTTAAAATTTATTTATTTTTTTTAAGAAGAGTGATACCTCAGTTACAAATTACCCTGGCTTTGCCGTAAAGACAACTAGACGACTAGTCTTCTGACATGGTTTTAAGCTGCTCTCTTGTAGACCATCAAATATTATGCCAATATATGATAAGGCATCAAAGACTTCTGTATCCCAGTTTGTGGCTGATTGCCTTCCTCTGTAGCTAGAAAACAAATAAGTTTTCTGAAAAAGAATGTGTCTATTTCCCTTCCATGCATCTTCCACGCAGTCCAACATACCTCTTTTTATTGAAATTGGGGAATTTTTTTCCTTGTGGACCTGATAATACATCCTTAAGAGGGAGTTTGATAAGCGAGAAGGTTGTCAAGTTGAAAGGATCAGGGTATTTGAATCACCAATCTTCAAGTCATCTTTGGTTTGATAGGTCTTTTTATCATAAAGAAATAAGATCAGGACAAGCAGTTTAGTACGTTGGTGGAAATGCTATGCTCTGTTTTGCTTTTTTTCTAAACTGCTTTCTGATCTTTTTTCTTTTTTAATGCTTAAATGAGACTTGGGATAATGAGCTACACATTTCAGCTATGCATATGTTCTGCATATAGATGGTGAGAGACAACAGAGCCATCCCTGATTATTTTTCATACTATTTACTCTAAGAGGCCCCTGTCATTAAATGACTTCCTGTTGGAGGCAGTAATTGGTGTTTAGACTTGGGTGACTGTCAATATGAATCCAGCCAAGAGAGGTCTTGCTATCTACTGCACAGTTTTGTAGTGGGAAGACAGGCCAAACCGCATCCCTCTGAAATTCTTAAGTACCACAGGGCGTTCCCATTTTGGCTTAGTGGGTTAAGAACCCGACATAGTGTCTGTGAGTATGTAGGTTCGATCTCCGGCCTCGCTCGGTGGGTTAGGGATTTGGCGTTTGCACAAGCTGTGGTGTAGGTCAAAGATGCAGCTTGGATCCGGTGTGCTGTGGCTGTGGCCAGCAGCTGCAGCTCTGATTCCACCCTAGCCCAGGAACTTCCAAATGCCGAAGGTGTGGCCCTAAACAACAACAATAACGATAAGAACAAAACACCCGAACCCTGAAATCTGAGTATGACAGAGGCTAGAAATGGCACCTAGGTTTGGGCATCAGTTTCTGTGTAAAGCTGTTAACAGTGGGCACAAGGCTTTCTCTTTGGGACACAGGTAATATAGAACCAAAGATTTCTGACCTCAGAAAGCTTCATTTCCTGATAATGTGTAAAAGGGAGGAAGGAAACATTTTTTTGGTCATCCATGTGTTAGGCCTGGTGCTGAGTACTTTACCATACATGAGTTTATTTCATTTCCATTCATTCCAGTGGAATTCAGGCCATTCCACTAGCCTCTGGAAATGAACATATCCACTCATATTCTGCCTTTCCCAGATGTATTAGAAGAATATTAGCAGACTAAGTCAGTTTGGGGTTAGTACTTTCATTTATTACACTCATTTATTCTGGTTAAAATCAGGGTTTGGGGTAGGATGGAACTGAAACACGTGGAGTGGTATAGGTTGAACGCTAGAAACGAAGGCTAGCTCTACTACGCAAGTGTCCTTTCCATGCCGTTGGTGTGCTCTTACCTTCTATGTATGGCATTCCCAGCTGCTCTCAGCTGCGCCTTCTTGCTCCAGCCTGTCTGGTGTCAGAAGTCCATGGCACTAATCCAGGACCTTTATAAAGGTCTTACCTTTGACTGAGTTGACTGATAACTGTAGAGTGCTTTACAGTTTACCAAGAGCTTTCATTAGTATTTGCTCTTCACATAAGAATTACAAGATAGGTTTTATTATCCGCATCATTTTTTGTAGATAAAGAAAACGAGGTGCAGAAAGATTATGAATCAGCTCTGGTCTCCTATCCAGTAAGTGATAGACCCAAGGTTCTAGGCTGGGGCATCTGATTCCACATGTACTGCTGCTTTATATTGCAGTTACCTTCCTGCTCCAAGTATGTCATTCGCTCATTCATTCAGGGGATATCTGGTTGGCATGGACTTTGAAGCCAGATAGCTTTGTGACCTCATGTGACTTCCCTGGTCCGTCAGTTCCTTCATCTGGAAAATGATGACTAATAGTAACAGAACTTATCTAAGAAGGCTTTTGTGAAGTACTTAAAACAGGTTGTTGTGAAGTGTTTCATGCACAGTAAATAATAAATGCTTGCCATTCCTCATCTTTTTTTTCATCATCATTTTCAGAGGCTCACTCTAATCAGTCACTAGGGAGACAAACGAGGATGTACCTATGCCACTGAGAGTCACGAGTTCTGATGTGAGAAGCAAATATAAAAATACAAAACCAATCAAGTTGCTAACTAAAGTATGAGCAGGTGCTGGGGAAGCTTAGAGGAAGGAACATTGATGTTTTTAATTGCCAAGAACCTATCTCTCTGAGCAGCTCATACTTATAGCTTCCACTTGCGTTCCCCCTCCCCCACCATTGGCAATATCCTTATCTTAACCCATTTCTTCCTGAAGGCAGCATTTAGTGTATTAGGTCTTATGGGTACTTTGTGTACACCCGGTGTGAGGGAGGAGGGAGAAATAGAATATGTCTGGCTAAGCCATCATTTGAAGAAATAAGACCTGTGCTTAACATTTGGAGGACTGTTGAGAACAAAGTAGATTCCAGAATTCTGGTGTGCGGTGCTTTGTGTAAGTGCCACAGGAAATCAGATGTGAGTGGGTTCTCGTGGGTTGGTGAGTGATGTGGACTTTGTGGGGAAAGTAGGCCTTTAGATGGAGCTGAAAGTACTTAGAATTTGGATTAAGAGTCATGAAAGGGCAGAAAGCCTGATTAGAGGTGGAATTATGAGACTAAAACTGCAGCCTGGCTTGGCTCATGGGACAGTCCTGCCTGGGAATGTGGGTGGTCCTGGAGGCAGTGCCACTCCGTTGCTGCAGGAGAACGCACCTCGGGATCCCGACAGGGTGTACACAGCCTATCTCTACTCTCATCGAAGCCCCATGATAAAAATCTTTGTGTTCATGCTTATGTTTCTGGTCATTTGGTAGAAGATAAAACCCAGAGAGACTCACACCATGGATACTAGGTCTGAGTGGGTCTCTGAGCACCAACCTAGCTGCAGTTTCTTTGTTTGTGAGCTGTTTGCCTGCATTTAAATGCCATTTACATAAGGAGCTGTCAGAGTTGAGTTGGCCCATGATTATTCCTTGATGTATGTTAAAAAAAAAAAGAAAGAAAGAAAGAAAAGAAAACCCTGGCTAATGAGGAGCTGGGTTCCTTTTCTCCATTGATGACAGCTTCCTTTCTGATCTGATGGTCCGTCAGAAATGAAGGTGGTGTGTGACTGGGGTTATGTCCCCGCTGAAGGCGTCTTTCCCTCAGAGTTGTAATTGATGGGGAGACCTGTCACTTGTTATGCTGATGCTGTGCAGATTTTTGTGCAGCTGCCAGCCAAGAGAGTTTTAGGACAGCATCTGATTGGGTGCAGGTTGTGGCAAAAGCGATAATAAATAGAGAGCTGGTGAGGGTAGATTTTGATTGACCCGAGATTGTATATTATTAAACTGAGTCTGCATGTACATGTCAGTTTATGAAGAACCAGACCCATAATCCAACTTAGGGCTGTGGCAGTTTGGGTTTATTAAATGTGCTTTATATCACTATTAATATTGAGGAGCAGAGAGGAGTCTCTGTAATCTTTTAATCTATGCAATAATGGTTTGGAGGGAGATTACCAGACACATTGGACTATTGTTTGCCTATAATTGTATTCAGAACTCTTTGGAGCATTGATTTGTTTCTGGCATACTGATGTGGCTCAACAGTCTCATAAAGCTCTTTTATAGTCCTCTTTGCTTTGGATTTTCTAAAAATAATTGGAGAAAAATAATAATGTAGCTGGCCATAAAGAAGAGAGTAAGGTTGAAAACAGATTTCTAGCCAAGTGGATAGCCATAAACATCTTCTGTGCTCATAAACACCTGGGTCTGTGACCTTTGTGTTTATAAGATATTTATCGCCTCATGGGCTTTCTGCTTGGGGGTTATCACTTCAGTGCCTTGTAAAATTTGATTGTGTTTCGTAAGTAGATTCTAAATTTTTGCTGAGTAGGGGAAAAGTATCCCTCTCCTTAGTTTTCCTTGGGAACAGCCGATCTGTTAGCAGGGACAGATCTTCCCAAGGACGGAAGCAGAGAGCTTGGTTCTAAGGAAACCGTACAGTGGGACCCAGCAAGGGCACCTTTTGTACTTAATTAAGGGGCTTTTAATGGAAATGACTTTCCAAAGGAAGGGAACAGGGCACCACATCAAATACACTATAGAGCAGCGAGGATGGGTTTCCCTTTTTAAGTAGCAATGAAACTTTTGATCCAAATCAAGGAAACTGTCTTGGCCTTGTTGCCACCTCCTCACCTCTTCTTCCCGTTTCCAAAACAGGCCTGAGGAAATGAGCCAGAGAAGTGCTTTCCAAGTTCAGTTTCACGGATGTTAATAGGAAGGTATGATTAAGTGTTGCAGTGAGCTGCCTTTATCGTCAGCGGTTCTTTAAACGTTTCTTCAGGAAATGCTAGGCACTCTTGTATCTGCCCCTGGTGCTGTTGCTTAATTGTTCCTAAAGGGAACAGTTGCATCCCTGTAAACTGACAGGTAGGCTGGGTTGCCTTCATAAGCTATGAGTTGCCCGGTTCACCGTCACGCAGTGGGTAGCAGGCATATGGAGGAAGTTTCCAAGAAACAGCATCTTCAGAGAGTTTTATAATAACCGAACCAGCTTTATTGTAACTAAAGTATGAGCCAGTCTTGAGGTGTATAGGATCTGTATTTTTCAAAGGAGACTCTTCTACCTAAGACGTAGTTTCTTGTCCCATGAGGCTAATTGCCGCCACATTTCATGGAGTTTATGAGGTGTGCTTTCCTCTGCCCTGCTCCAATCGGATGGTACTGCTTGGAAGTAACATAAGCACGGGATTGATACAGAGCTGCTTCTACTGTGGCATTCTGCAGTGGCCTGTGCTGCAGGCAGGAGGAGAAACCTTAACCACACATCAGGAGATAACTGAGCTACAAAGGCAATCAGTCAGTCAATACAGATATTTATCCATCACCTACTCTGTGCCCAGCTTGAAAAGAAGTCTTGAGTTCCAGGCTCCAAAGGTGCAATCAATCCAGTTGGGGAAAGAGAAGTTTAGGTCAGTGTTTCTTCAAGAGTGCTCCCCAGACCAACTGCAGGGAATGCGTTAGAAATTGCAGGTTCACGGTTCTCATCCTGTGATCACCAAAAGAACTAGAAACCCCAGAGGGTGGAGCCAGCAGTCTTTGTCACGGACCTTTGCAGGTGAATCAGATTTATGCTAAAGTTCAAGAACGTCTGCATTACATTGAGTGCTTCCAGGGGAATAAATTGGTGAATAAGGCACATGGAATTAAAGGTCGCTTGCTTAGAAAAGAGAGAGAATAAGGTACTCGACAGCAGAATGCTCACCCGAACTGTCCATTGGGTGTGAAAGGGGTCAGAGGAGGAGGTGGGCAGTGTATTATCAAGGCAGTGTTTCCTCCGCTGAGAGACAGCTGCGCCAGGTCTTGAGGAGTGAATGGAAGAGGAGCATAAATAGGTGTGCGTGTGATGGTGAGGGTTCTGGTCCTGCAAAAAGCTCAGTTCAGTGTAGGGAGAACACGACTCACAAACAGCAGCCAAGAAAAATAAATGTAAAATCAAGAACAGCACTTTGTGAAGAAGAAAAAAATATTTCTCTCACAAGTTGAAGTCTGGTGTGAGTTCATCTCTTTTATCACCTCTGGCAGGGGTGCACTAAATTGGGGCCAGGGATCTTGCACCTGGAGAGGCTTAATAAAGTGAGGATCTCAGGAGGAGGTTTATTATTTACCTAAGGCAGCTGCTTTAAAAGTGGAAGGCCTGTGGCACTTGTGAAAAATAGGAGTAACTGTGTATAAAAGGGATGCACTGCCTGTAGAGGTAAAGTGCCCAGTGTTTTTAAATCGCTTTGTGTGTGCTGAAGAGAGGGATCTGGGATCTAACATTGGGGTGGGGTTGGATCCAGAGGGGTAGGGGTGTGAGGAAATACAGAGTTAGGTTGCCTAAGTTTTTGCTTTCTTTTAAAGGCGGAAAGGAGCCACTGAATGCTTTGGCACAGGGAAATAACAAGATGAGTATTATATTTCATGAATCTAATTAGAAGGGGAATCAATGACTGGAGGGAAGGAGATGGGTTAGGAAGCTATTCTAATCATAAAAGTAAGAGATGACAGGTTTGAACTAGTGCAGCTCTAAAAAAAAAAAAAGCCACAAACGGTGATGTGAGCAGCAGTAGGGGGTCATGGTAGTTGAAAATGAAAGAGAAAGAAATAAAAGACCAGCCGCCAGTGTCTTCCCTAGGTGGTTTAATAAACTCCTTACACCTGTCACTGGTGGATCTTAACCATCACCCTTCTAATGATACGGAAATCAATTTTAGCAGGCGGCCCAAAATCTATGTAGCTAGGATGTGGCAAATCCAAGGCTTGACTCAAATCTGTTTGCCTGAGAACCTGTACCCTTTTTGCTCTAGATGCTAAACTTTGGCAAACAGAATGGTTCATTTTGTTTAGAATTGGGCAAGTGTTGGTCTTGACTGCTGCGAGGAGGTGTTAAGAGAGAGGGGAACAGTAGCTTAGGGCATTAAAGTTACTTTGGTGAAATTGTATCTGAATGTTTCAGCACAGGACAGATAGCATCTTGCCACACCCAAAGGTAGACACAAGAGCTGTGCAGATTTCTTTGTTGATCAGTGACCCAGAAATCACAATCGAGAATGGGTTCTTTGATCCAGCGTCCAGGCGATTCTTTGAATCCTGGTCCCATCAGAACATACATGTGGCTCCTACTCTCATTGTGCTTTGCTGTGAAGATTGTAATTTTAGAACGTGGAGCTTTTCAAGGTTCTGCTTATCACTTCAGCCCACTTACTGTGAAGGTCTCCACATTCTGCAAAGGACAAAAATAAGTCCAAAATGGAATACTAGGGAGAAGGGGAGAGGAAAGATTATAGGTAAATCAGGGGCCTTGAGTTGTTTAAGCTATTTTTTTTTTAATTAATCTCCACTTCCTAGCATGCATGGTGGTACTGAGAATGTTAAGACAGCATTTTATCTCCACACCTGAATCTCCTGTTCAGGTACTTACTCTCCTCCTACTCCTTTGCCTTTTATCACACCTTCTTAGGTGTGATGTGCTGCTACATCTGCCTGGTTCCCCCCTCCTGAGTAAAAGCTGCAAGGGTACACTGTTGGGTTGCACCTGGAAATCAGATCCTGCAGGACAGTAGTTGGCTTAGCAGTGGGATAAGACTGCATGCCTCATTAAGTCTGGACTCCACTCTGTAGATTCTTGCAGAGGCATGGGGGATTTGTTTAGATAAGGAGCCTGCTTGTTGAAGTGTATGTCAGCAGCCGCGATGAAAAGATGCCTAAACATATGTCCCACAGCAGCTAAAGTCCATCAGCGTAGTCTATCAGCAGATTAGTAGATTGCCCCTGCTGTTAATACAAGTCTTCTCGGTTTACTGGTTTGTGTACTTAACTGTTGACTGCTGTTTTTAGTAAGGAAAACTAACACATCAAACTAATACTGCAGCACCAGGCCAAGTGATCAACGCGTTTCGCTTATGTTGGGGGTCACTGGAGCTCATGCTTATCTCATGCCATACCAGGTCAGAGCATTGACTTTGGTCCACATAAAGGGGAGTACCTGTTAAAGAGTGGAGACGTTTACGATTGCTAGATGGGAAAAAAAGGCAAGACATTGTTAGTTACCCCGGGAAAAGTTGTGTTTTGTGTGAACAGTGACAAAGGAATGGGTGTGATGGATATTGAGGTGATTTTGTTAGGTACTTTGAGAGGAATTGAGAAGGCTTCAGTGACTTCAGATCCTGGCTGTATGATTTTAGACCCAGACCTTCGTTCTCCTTGCCATGGTCTTTTCATCTGTAAAATGGGGATAATACAACCCACCTCAGGAGAGATACTCTGAGGAGTTAGCGCTTAACTGAGTCACTAAAAGTAAACACTCAATACATCAGTCACTAATAATTATGACAGTTATATCACGAATCATCATTGTTATCATCTGTGGGAATTGGTACCTTTTGTACCAATTGTACCAGTTGTAGTGAAAGAAGTCTAATTTCTGTAGGACCAGAAACTAGCACTAGCTTATTTTCTCCTTATCTTGGCTGGGCGGCATCATCTGCTCTTTGCATTCGCTTGGCAGTTCCTCAGTTCTGAGAACCCTCCTTGCTGGACCAGTCGCTTGTGTGCCTCTTTCTTTTCTGTGAACATCTTCACCTCTTCCTTCATCTTGCTGAGGCTGTGGGAGCGGAGCAGTCAGATAAGGATGTGAATGTTGGGCCCATCTAGGGGCTGTAATTCTTGGTCTGGCTCGAGTCTCTAAGTTTGGGGTAGTTACTGGTGAAATTGAGCTTTGCAACTGCCTGTGTATCTGTGTATTTTTGACCTGCTTTGGAGGGCAGTCTCTTTTGGAGATTGTGAAATAAGACTGAATGGCTAATTTTAAAAAAAGGTTGGCAACGTTGAGCCTTAAGCAGAAAATACTTTTCCTGCATTCTGGGTGCTTTCTTTTCACCCATGATTTTGGGTAGATCATAACAAATTCAGGAAATATGTTTACTTATGTGTAATGTACTGGGCTCTTCTGTGGAGAAATTTTCTCTCTTGAGCCAGTAAGTAGAGCTTTCTTTAGGCTTTAGGCAGTTATCTTTTTTATGTTAATTTTTGTGATCCATATGAACGAGGCCACATGTCCTTTAACAGGTTTAGGCCTCTTCTATTAAATGAATTACTGCCGTCTGTCAATATCAGGGAAACCTTGAGACAAAAAGGACATAAAACAGTAGTTTTATGTCCTTTTCTAGGATCACATAAGAATCTCAGGAGGAGGAACTTTGAAAAAATTCTAGTGCCTGGGCCACAGTTCCAGGTAGATAGTTGCTCAACACCTATACAGCAGTGCTGTAAAATTTTCCTTAGGAAATTCTAGTGTAGAACCAGATTGAGAACTGCTAACCTGAAAGGAGTTCCTTTTGTTGGGAGAACCAGTGGAATGAGGGTGATTCTAGTGATTCTCAGCAGGAGTTCTGTTTTCTTCTGCCGAGGTGCCCGTTTTGACAGTGGAGTCTTGCACTTGTGTTCAGATTGCCGTTCAGAAGGTAGCAGTTGTGTCTTCAGCATCTGCGTCCTCTGTAGCCAACATAGCGCCAGGCATATACTAGATGCTCAGTACCATCTCTTCTCCCCCCTTGTTGTGATGACCGAAATGATGGAATTAAGCCCAGATTTACCAGCTGGTCGTTTTTACTTAATCTCTGAGCCTTTTCCCTCCTGGGGTCCACGAGGGAGCAGCTCCATAAGCATATACTTTTCTTGTTTTGGGAGGGGAAAGACTCTCAGCTTTGAAATGCTTGAGGCATACGACTAATCTTTAAGACCAACAAAGGCTTGCTGTGTACAACGTAAATTATTAGGTAACAGGGGAGGGTAGTACACGCAGTGCCATTTGTCATATCTTTAAGCACCTGGTCCTTACTGGTGTGGGTTCTGCACACCAAATGGAAAGGAGTTCCCTGTTGGTCTGTTTTGCTTTTAAACACGAAATTTTGTTTAGGAGAATCAGGATCTTCTTTTTATTCTTTTTTTTTTTTGGTCCTTTTTAGATGGCCCACATTGCATCAGTGCCTGCACCTATAGTTATTCATAGAGGGAGAATTCTGTGAACATGGGGGTGCATGGCCTGATAGTTTGATAAACTTACTTCTTTTCGTTTGTAGCTTGAGCAGTACCAAGCATATAGCCCCTTGTATGGTAGTCAGATAGTGCTCTTTTAGTGTTAATTTCCTGTCTGAAAGGTTGTTTTAATCTCCCTCAAGTCTGTGGATTAGCAGGGCAAGTAATTACTGTCTCCAGTTTATGAGTAAAAAAATGTTTTAAGACACAGTGAGTTTAAGTGACCTGCTTTAAGTGATGGAGCTGGACCTTGAATCCATGGCTTTTGACCATAAATCCCTTGGGTACATGGGCTTTGAGTAGTGATTTTGCTGGGAGTAGAATACCCTATATAAATATGATTTATGGAACCTCAAGGTTCTGTTTGTCCTAGCAGTCATGGTTTGAATCCTTTGTTTGCATTTGTGTGTACCTGCTTGCTTTCTGTGTGTGGGTGTGTGGTGTGTGTATGTCCATTAATATTAAGCATCTTGCCATTTACCTCTGCAGAATGCAGTTGATAACTAGCAATGCACACTTGACGTAATCAAGAGAGTGTCATCTTTTATTAACAATTATGATTTCCCCCCTCACTTTCACTTTTAATCTACTATGAGTGTGAATATTCATGTGTACTGTTTTATTTCTAGGTAAAGTAATTTGACCCACCCTATGTTGTTTGCTTAGAGTGATAATGCTGAAAATTTAATACATTCGGTTTTAGAAGACAATATTTTCTGGGATATTATGTGGCTGGTTTTCACTCATCAGGTGAATTATTGAGTGCCCACCCTGTGCCAGGTGCCAGCGACCTTTACTTCCACCTTAGGTCTAGGATAAAAGTAAAATTGTGCATATATTAAGGGAAAAAGAATCAACACCCATTGCGCATTTCAGTTTTGTCTACATCAGGCCAGCTGGCTCCTGAGCTTTATTGATTTCATGACTTTTAGGAGAGAGAGTTCCCCGCAGTTACCTGATAGGTCCAGGGTAGGAAGTGTTCTTGGTCCCCAGCAGTATCTCACTGAGAGATGGTTGTGGCCGCTGGGAATCTTGGAAGGAGCCACACCTGGTACTGCCTTGATTGTGTACTCTGTCATTCCGTCTCGCTGGTTGCTGTCCTCCTTTTTCCACCCTCTGACAGGCAAAGTTTCTTTTTGCCTCCTGGTTCCTACATCCCAGAGAGATGGTTAATTATGCTTGAGTATAAGGAAAGCAATCAGGGTTGAAAATCTCAAATGCAGAAAAGTGGTTTCATACTCAAGAGCTACCTCCCTTTTGTGTTAGTACAGCACATGTATCTCCATCTAAGACTTATTCTACAGAGATGGATTGTAAGCATTAAAAAGGAACCAAAAAGAAGGAAAAAAACCCCTCTAGGTTCTGAAGATGGCTGCAGTGGATGCTTTAGTACAAATTTGAAGCACAAAGGGGATGTGAGGACATCACATGAAACTCTTCTTACTTAGAACATGAGGATGTAAAAAGGGCGGGGAGGAAGCACCCATTCCATTTTAAGAGAAGTGAGCATTTGACCTGTCACCTTGGTGAAGCTAAACAAAGCTTATCTTTTTGGTTGACAGCAGAGGGGAGGTTTAAAGTCTCATGGGAGGAAAGAAGGGCTGTTCAGTCATTTATTGAACATCCTTGAGTTGAGCCACTGAAATCCTTGGTGGCATGTCTCAGGTTGCTCAGTCTGTATATCTGTAGCATGCCCTTGCATATGCTCATTCCCACTGAGGAAGCCTGTGGCGTGGTTTCTTTCCTCTTATGTTTTCCTCTTTGTCTTGGTGCTTTTGTAGACAAAGACATGCTGTAGTAGTTCTTTTGTAGAAACTTCCATGTCTGAAATCTTGTCACACAGCATAGGTTGTAAATAAGCATACCAGGACTTGCTTAGTGGGCTGGGAATCAAGGTAGATATCTGTCCTTAGGGGATCGTGACCCAAACCTGTCAGCTCACCTCTCATCCTTGCTGGCAGAACCTAGATTCCACATAGCTGTTCGCTGTCCAGGTAGACTTGAGTTCAGGGGACACATCTTGACTAGTCTGAGCCAATAATTGTACTCCTCACGGCAGTTAGAGGTCCAGGTCTGGCGAATTTGACAATACAGGAAATCTTATGTGGGTACTTTTGGAAAGTTTCCTTTTGTTTGAGGGAGGAGAGATGTAGAGTTTCTATTTCTTGTTGTGGTCTGTGTGGCTCCTGGACTGTGGCACAAGCCATCTTTGATCCTTGAACTGGCCTTGGAGGACAAACCAACAACAGAGCTGAAAGCAGAATGGAGAGAAGGCATGTTTGATGATTTGGTTGAGCTGCTGAATTTAACCACCATGGACTCATTCCACCTCAAGACTTCTTGTTATGTGTGAGTAAAAAATTCTTAAGCTGTTTTGGATGAGTTTTCTGTGTCCTACAGTCCAGTGTCTTCTAATTGATAAAAACTCTGTTACCTATCCATGTAGGACAGTTATAGATAAAGTGAGAAAATGGTGAAAATGCGTTTTTCATGTGTAGTATACACGATTAACACAAACATTGTCAATATTACAACATTCTGTAGACTCCCGTGTTCTCACACTTTGCAACTGCATCATTTTTGCCGGCAATTTTTTCCATGGCAAGGGAGCAGACCATCAGGATGAAAATCAGCCATTTAAAGGCTGTTGGGTGGGGGAGTTTCCAGTATTTTCCAGTATCTTTTTTTTTTTTTAAATAACAATTGACTTGGTAAATCTTATAACTTAATATGAGGCATTTCTGATAAATTTATTTCTTGTTGGAATCGACAAATAAAATAACTCGGTATATTTTCCCTTTGTCTTATTTTCCTAAGATGCTCCAATCTAACTTTAGTGCTTAGTGAGTCTTCATCTCAAATTCCAAGTAGCTCTATGATCTAGTTTTTGCCAGTTGGTTTTCTTCATTTGGGTTATTTTAACAAGTTGGGAATCGCTATCACATCCTCATTGGAAGTACCTAATCACCTTTGATTTCATTATAACTTAGGAAACATTTTTGATTTGTTTAAACAAGTATCCCAAATATCTTGTAATAGAGCCTATTTATTTGAGTGGATTCATCCATTCACCACACATTTATTGAGCTGTACTAAAAGCCAGCCAGGCAATTAAATATTTTTCTCTGGTTTGGGTATAAGGCACAAATAAAGCGCCAGGAACTCAGAATTGTGGGTAACAGAGCATTAAGTTAAGGGGAAGTCATTTTTCATTGCTGTTCCAGGGGAGAGTTTTCAAGCTGACTTAGAAGTATTGATTTGAGGGACGCCGATGATTTTCATCTCCTTTTTCCATCTCTGAACTGAATGTAATCCCTTCAGAGGTTGAAAGTTAGAAAAACTTTATAATCATGAAAGGACAGGAAAGGAAGACTTTCCTAGGCAGCACAGTACTGAAATCATTATTCAAGAGCGAAATTCTAGGGCCAAGAAATAGTTTATTTATGTGTTATGATTCTTATCTCACTTTTTCCAACCCTAAAAAGAAGGTTGAAATCCATCTTTTTCCTCCTTTTGCCATTCGCTACTTTGAAAGGGTTTTTTTTTTTTTCTTTTCTTTTTTTTTCCTTCTCAAGAAGGAATAAAAACAATTTCCTTGGATAATGCAGTTACAGTTAGGGGACAGTGTTTTTCCTGTGAGTTTTCTGCCCTGATAGAGGCTTGGGACATCATTGCTAGAAATGAGATGCTGAACTCAGATAGGATTTCTCTATTGTGAGGACTCTAGGATCTAAACAACAACCAACCAGTTTGAACAGCTTCTTGATTGGCTTATTATTGCTGCTGTTACTGAGTCCACACTCATACTGCTCGAGGCATGACAGGCCAGTAAATCAAGAAACAAGTTGTTGGTGCAAGCAACAGTGATGTGACTTTATTCAGACAAAAAGATTTTGGACTAGTGTCCCAAAGAACCATTTTACCTGAGTTAGGATTCAGGCTTCTTTGGTGCAAAAGGAGAGGGGGTGTGGTTGGTTGTTGTGCCCAAATCCTTATGCTTCTATCTGTTTGGGTAGGTCTGATCACAATGTTGCTACAAACTTCCAAGAAGACAAATGTTTTTCTGTGTTCTGCAAATTTTTATCTCTATATGAGTGGAAAAGTGTTAACCTTTAAAGGTCAGAGCCTCGAGAATGGGCTATCCTGTATATTTCAGGTTATAAGGCAACATTCTTCACGTGTAGCAAAGAGAATAAAAAGGTCAAAGTAAAAGAATCAGATCCATTGTGGAGCCAGATTTATTCTTCCCTGTTCCACCGCTATTCCTGGTTGGGAAGCACATACTCTTTCTGGATTGGACAATTTGATCCTCCCAGAGGGCCAGAGAATCTGAAAAGACCAAGTTAGTTTTGTCTTTTGTGTGTCACTGTAAGCCTTGTTAAGAAGCCATGGCTTATCTTCCCTAAACCAGACTCAGCTGACCTCTTAGGATTGGTTGTTTCTGTTTTGTTTTTGTTTTGTTTTGTTGAGTTATTTGACAGTGTAGTGCCTTTGTCTTGAGCATCCGATGAATCCCAGGTGGCTTAGCTTTAAAGAGAACTTGCACTAAGTAGCAGGGAGAAAATACAATCATCCATATTAATGATGAAAAACAAATCTCAGGAGGCTTTCAGTTGTAGTCTAAATCTTTCCCCTTCAGGTGTTGAGTGAGGTGTAGAATTTGAAGGTAAAAATCCTATATCACTTATCTCCATAACTGGAAAGTACTTGGCTTTGGCCCTGGGCATGATTTAAATATACATTTAAGTGATACTTTGTAAGTGACTTAATTTTCAGAGTTTGAACTCACTTGCTAGGTTGGCTTAGCAGCCCTAAGCAGCATTAGTGTTACTGTATGACATTTAGAAAAGATTGAGCCAGTGGTAAGCCATGGTGCTAAAATTCTGAGAAGGACCTTTCAGGTACCTGAAATACATGTGTACATGTGTACATGCCTCCCCACCCCCACCAGAGAAGTCCTGTGTTGAGGTTGTAAGATCTGGATCTGGATTTAATTTTTGCAGTGTTTCAAACCTTTCTTTCATCTTTTTTTTGTCTTTTTTTTGGTCATTTTAGGGCCGTACTCTCGGCATATAGAGGTTCTCAGGCTAGAGGTCGAATCGGAGCTGTAGCTGGTGGCCTATTCCACAGCCACAGCAACGTGGGATCCAAAACTCGTCTGCAACCAACACCACAGCTCATGGCAATGCCAGATCCTTAACCCACTGAGCGAGGCCAGGGATTGAACCCGCGTCCTCATGGATACTAGTCAGGTTCGTTAACCACAGAACCACGACAGGAACTCCTTTTTCTTCCATACAATAAAAACAGGGTTTTCTTTCTCTGTTCATCTATTTAGAAGTAAGTGTCAGTTTAATTGTGGTTTTGAATATGGAAATGCGTTCCTCTGGAGCCACGTGTGGACCTGTGGGTAGTTCCAGAATGGAGTTGCAGTCGTTACTGTATATGACCCATCACACGGAGGATCCTGACCCCAGCATCATGTCCTGAACATCCAGTAGCCTCAGAAAACACCGCTGACCCACCAGCCAAAGGCTACTTCCCTGCCCTTCTCTCAGCTTGGTCACCAGGTGGGCAGCAGGGAGACTTTAATGCAAAGGACCTTTTCACCTACTCAGGTCACCTCTCGTGTTGCTCCTGCAGAAGGTTAATACATTTTCGGTGGTGTTACTCAATGAATCAGTGATGAACTAAGATAATCGGAGAGCTCCTTATGAAATCTGTCCCTTGGTTGTACTCAGAGATCCCTGCAGAATTTTGCTGTGTACCAGAGGAAAAACAAGTACCTGCTCCTCCCAACCAAGATGCCCCATAACTATAACACCGCCCTCAGTTGCTGAGGGTAAAGCAGTAGAGATCAAAAGGCAGTTTTGAGGAGACTGTCCTATGACAGTAAATACTCATTAGTTGGCTGTGTTGTGAGGCATTGCCTGGGAGTGTCTAAGATTCAGAGAATATATAATTTCCCTCCTGGATGTCCACACGGAGCTCCTAGGATGCCTTATTGAAAAGTTAGTAAGCGGTTATTGCAGTGCTTCAGTACTTTTTAGCTTGCAGCAGAGTTACCTGGAGGGCCTGTTGCAACACAGATGGCTGGATTCCACCCCAAACACTTGGGTAGGTCTGGAATAGGGCCTGAGAATTTTAATTACTAACAAGTTCTCAGATGATGCCCAGGCTGCCAGTCTGGGAACCATATATTGAGAACCATTGTTCTTTCTGATCCTCCCTTTCTGCTCAGTCTGATTTTGATGCAGCAGATATAAAATTGGGCCTCTTGAAAACAGTCACCCTCACTGTTAACCTGATTGTTACATAATTATATTTGGATTTTGACCTTATAACAAGTTGGTCATATTTGAACTTCACCTTAATTGTAAATCTATATTATTTGAATTTCTGGTCCTGAAAAAACCTTGCTTGAACTTGAAATTTATGCTAGAATGTCTTAGGAAGAAAAAAAAAAATCTAGATTTCTGGTAAGTGTACTCCACTCTAGTGTAATTACATTAAACAATTACTCCACCAAAAATTGCATCTACACTCAAGATTATCTGGAAGCTAGGGAAAAAAAAAAAGGAGTCATGCTTGGGCCCCATCCCAAACTGGTTGAATCTCTGGGAGTGAGCACCAAAAAAAGTTTTAAAAGTTTCTCGAGGAAATTTTTTTTTTCTTTTGGTCTTTTAGGGCTGCACCCATGGCATATGGAGGTTCCAGGCCAGGGGGTCAAATTGGAGCTACAGCTGCCAGTCTGTGCCACAGCCTGCACCACAGCCACAGCAAAGTGGGAGCCGAGCAGCATCTGCAACCTACACCACAGCTCATGGCAACGCTGGATCCTTAACCCACAGAGCAAGGCCCGGGGTCGAACCCTAGTCCTCATGGATGCTGGTTGGGTTTGTTGACCACTGAGCCACAATGGCAACTCCCTCTGAAGGGATTCTAATGGGCAGCTAGCTTGAGAAGCCTAGTTCTAGGCCTCTGGGGAGAAAAGGGAGCAATAGAGTGTGTCCTTTACACTTGCTTTTACCTGCTGTTCTGTCTTCTTTTCACTGTTAAGCAAATTCTCCTGTCATTATGCTATGTCACACCCCTGCTTCACCCTTTATTTCAGGCTGGCTAGCCTCATCACATTGTGTATCATTTTCTCTGCACTTAGGAAAGCAGTCTGATCGACTGTTCACCCAAGTGTATGCAATGAAAGGCCTTTATTCTTAGGGTTCAAATTATTTTACAATGAGATTGTTTCATTTGGGGTCTAGCCAATCACCCCCTCTGCACTCCAGCATGAGCATCGGTTTTAGGCAGAATTCTCTAGTCTCCCTTCCTCACCTGAATAAAGGAACAGTCAGGCTATGTTTCCAAAGCTTTCTGAGCCAACCCTTAATGCTGGAGGGAGGTTTAGGAAAGAGCCAGGCTCCCTCCCTCATTGTCAACAGAATGAATGTTGTCGAATCACTTGATCCCAGCTCTGTGAAATAATACACAGGAGGAATTTCTGCTTTATAACTTTAATCTGATAAACTCTACTTGCTCCAGCGTGTTGGATTCTCTGTGTGTTCCTCTGCTACCGCCAGCATAATCCTAGCCTTATGTGTAGCAGCTAGCATGCAAAGCTGAAAACTCCAACCCAGCCTTGATGCAGACTTCAAACAAGAGCTACTTTGGAAAGCTCTGTGATAATGCTAGGCACTTAACATTACTGCTGCTGGGCTCCTAAGAGGAGCCAGGAAGTGGCAGATCCAGAAAATCCCATAAAATTTCCTATTGAGCTTGGGCCTGAAGCAAGTGACTGCTGCAACCAAATAAAGCAGAAACGAGTTTAACTCTTGCTTTTCTTGTATCTCCTTTTCCCTGTTCTCAGACATTATATCACTCCTTTCCTTTTCGCACTCTTATTTTTTCCATTCATATCTTTTCTGTGTTTTTCTCTCTGCTCCATCCATCTATCTCTTACCTCTTTGTTTTCACTTTTCCTATGTGTTCTCCCGGTTTTCACTTTTGAAGAGCCAAGAATCTTGTGTAATTTGAGAATTATCCAAACACTGGGATATTTATCCAAAGCGAACATTGCAACCTGAAATGCTGCTCATTTTCAGTCTTAGCAATTTCTAGGACCCAGATGGCTGGAGAACAAGCTACCAAGAGCACCTGTGCCTTAGAACTCATCGAAAGAGGAGAATTGAAATAATACCCTTAACCCATTGGGAGCCCTGGACAGAGGAGATGCTGATACAGTCATGGAATGACTGTGACAGTTTTCCTCTTTCATGCTTATGGCAAATATCATAAAAAGATCTCAGAATTCTGATCTTCTGTTTTTTCTTAACTCAGTACTCTATGGTATATTTTGGTCACTAGACAAGATGAATCCTCATCTTTGTTAGTGAAAGTTTAGAGGGAATTTTTGGTGAGGGAAAAATGTTATAGAACCAAATCTCATATTTTCAGAGCCCTTTTGATTCACCGTTGAAGATTTGTGCCGAGAGACTCCCCCCCACACCATCATAGAGATTGCAGCCCTTTCCTTTACTGACTATTAACCCATACATGTGATAAGAACAAAATTTCTAGAGATTGTAATAGAGAAAGAGTAATTTCAGTGAGTTTAAGAAAAGCCGAAGACCAATTTGGGGTGGATAGTGTGTCATTCCAGAGGTTCAGTGCAGGTTGCTGGTTTTATTGGGAGGTCAGTGGTTGGACAAACGCATTTCCTAGAATCACAAAGGGCACTTAAAGTGTGGAACGCTCTATGTAACACCCCAGAGGTGAAGACGTTTATCAATTCAGATACACAGGGTGGCAGTCTGATTATTGTGAAGACGGCGAAGAGATTTGACAATATCAGAGTTTGGGCACATTTGAGCAGTAGCGGCTCATTGTTCTAGAACAAATTGCCTCCTGGCCACAATTTATTGATATGCCTGATGACTCAACACAAGGCACCATTTATCTGTTTTTCTTCAGTTGACCATTGGAAGGCCTCAAATATTTGTGTGCATTAGAAAGTTTAAAGCGACAGACTTAGGTACAAAGTACGGTGCATTTTTACACATCCACCTCTTGTCCTTCTTTAACATGAATGTTTTGCTCAAAACTAATATTTTCTTGTGTGTAATATAAGCAGACTCATATGCAAACTGGCCGAGAAGGTGTGTACTATGTTATCGTGTCATGAATGGTGGCAAGTGTGACATCTCTGTCATTGCCCTCTGCCTTGTGTGTCTGGGGAGATGGCTGACCACATCTCTGAAACAATAAGCTGTGGCTAAATTAACAGACAATAGATACCTGGACATGGAACAAAATATAAAATTAATATACAGCATTCCAAAAAAGTATGTAGATTCAATTATTGAAACTAGATTTAGGGCTAGTCATTGTAAAGATAATCTGTAGTTAAGTCCTTTTGTGGTGATTTCTGCCCCCCCTTTTATATTGGCCCTTAATTTATTTTATTTTATTTTTACATTTTTTCATTACTCAAATTTATCACATCTGTAGTTGTATAATGATCATAAGAATCCAATTTCGGAGTTCCTTTCGTGGCGCAGTGGTTAACGAATCCGACTAGGAACCATGAGGTTGCGGGTTTGGTCCCTGCCCTTGCTCAGTGGGTTAACGATCCGGCGTTGCCCTGAGCTGTGGTGTAGGTTGCAGACGCGGGTTGGATCCCGCGTTGCTGTGGCTCTGGTGTAGGCTGGTTGCTGTGGCTTTGATTAGACCCCTAGCCTGGGAACCTCCATATGCCGCGGAAGCGGCCCAAGAAATAGCAGGGAAAAAAAAAAAAAAAAGAATCCAATTTCACAGGATTTCCATCCCACAACCCAAGCACATGCCCCCACCCCCCAAACTGTCTCCTCTAGAGACCATAAGTTTTTCAATGTCTGTGAGTCAGCATCTGTTCTGCAAAGAAGTTCAGTCTGTGCTTTTTTTCAGATTCCACATGTCAGTGAAAGCATTTGATGTTGATGTCTCATTATATGGCTGACTTCACTTAGCATGATAATTTCTAGGTCCATCCATGCTGCTAAAAATGCCATTATTTCATTCCTTTTAATGGCTGAGTAATATTCCATTGTGTAGATGTACTCCATCTTCTTGATCCACTTCTCTGTCTATGGATATTTAGGTTGTTTCCATGTCTTGGCTGTTGTAAATAGTGCTGCAGTGAACATCGGAGTCCATGTGTTTTTTGCGAGTCGTGGTTTTCTCTGGATAGATGCCCAGGAGTGGGACTGCTGGATCAAATGGTAGTTCTATTTTTAGTTTTCTAAGCCATCTCCACACTGTTTTCCCCAGTGGTTGCACCAATTTACAATCCCACTAACAGTGTAATAGGGTTCCCTTTTTTCCACACCCTCTCCAGCACTTACTGTTTGTAGACTTTTTGATGATGGCCATTCTGGATGGTGTAAGGTGGTAGCTCATCGTGGTTTTGATTTGCATTTCTCTAATAATGAGTGATGTTGAACATCTTTTCATGTGTTTTTTGGCCATCCGTATGTCTTCTTTGGAGAACTGTCTAGTTAGATCTTCTGTATAGGCCCTTAATTTAATCTGCAGATGAGGTATATTCTTGTGAGGTTAAATCACTCCAGTTTATCCTACTGAGGGCAAATTACCAGGCTAAGTACCTTAGGGACAGTGACAAGGAGCTTTGTCTTAGGTGCTCAGGAAATCTGTGTTCACTTTTTATACACATTAGCTCTGTTTTAGTTGGTCTGAATACTTGAAATTTTGGAAAAAAACTTTTTTTTTAATTTAACAATGATTACATTAGTATTCACTCCTTGATTAAAAGAAGTATTGAGTGCTATAATGTAGTGAAGGAGGATAGCAGTATTAAGGATACCTATAGTTTCTTTCAGGCATATAATGGGGGCAACAGACCAGAAAACCAGTGAGCAGTAGTGAACGCTAGGTGTCATTGCTCTTGTGAGTGGGATGGCTGCTTTAATTGGACCCTGTGAGGTGTGCATGCTTGTTAAGGAAGCTATCGTGAAATAGAAATAGTGCCGCCGCGTCAGCACCTGGCCTGGAATGATGGCTAATAGGACTAACAGGGGCTCAGTTTTTTCATCTGAAAAAGGGGATCATAATAATCCCAGTCCATTGAGGTTTTTTTTTTTTTTTTGGTCTTTCTTTTGCTTTTTAGGGCTGCACCTGCGGCATATGGAGATTTCCAGGCTAGGGGTCTAATCAGAGCTGTAGCTGCCGGCCTACACCAGAGCCATAGCAATGCCAGATCCAAGCCACATCTGCAACCTACACCAAAGCTCATGGCAACGCTGGATCCTTAACCTACTGAGCAAGGCCAGGGATTGAACCCACAGTCTCATGGTTCCTAGGCAGATTTGTTAACCACTGAGCCACGATGGGAACTCCCATTGAGTTTTTATGAGGACTCACGAGACTAACGCACCACTTCTGTGCGGCAGTCTTGGTAGCTGAGAAGCCATCAGTGATGAGAGCTGTCCCTATCTATGACTTGTCCTTTGTTCTGTACAACAACCCTTTGAAGGGAAACGTGCTTTTCTTTATTTTGCAGATGTTCAGGCAGGTTAATCTGTCCAAGGTTATCCCGCTAGAACTTGGTAGGGCCAGGCTTTGAATCTAGAGGTCTGTCTCCTGGTTACCTTTTGTTCTCTTTATGCTACTCTGGAGACCCAAGATGATTCCAGCTGCTTCCTGCTTCATTATCCCCCTAAATACTCCACTGAGAGGAGCCTGCAGTTGCCTGCCCCTCCTCTCCCTGCCTCCTGGTCCTGCCATGAGTCACTGCCAAGCCATTTGTGTCAGAGAGGGAAATGGGGGCTTGCTTATCGCATGTAGTAATTTGCTGTGTGTTCTTGCTTATTTGCCAGGGACACCAGCAGAGAAGTGTTCATCAAGAGGCATCGTGTTTGTTAAGGGACCGCATGGTGTATTTTAAAAGCTCTTAGCTCTCTCTGGCATCATTGATTGTGCGTTAGCATAAGAAATAAAGCGACACTGAGCCTTTTATTAATACTACACATGTTTTCCATTTAACTTTGACTGGTTAAATCTGCCATAAAATGGAGACTTGAAAACCAGCCTCCCTGGGATGTGTGGCTACTTTTACGCTAGTTATGCTGAGGGTGTTTATTGAACTAGGGTCTTAGATCCTCTCTGCTTGCAGCTAAGATCCTCTACCAGATTTTCTCTTTTGCTTTTCTCTCTTGATGGCATAGATTGTCTTGTTTCATGATGCATGTTGATACAGATAAATCTTGAAATGGGAGCTGGTATTTGACAACTGGAGAACATATACACGTCCTCCTATATTCTGATTTAAGCTTGCGTATGTTGTATGTTTGACAAAACTGAGTGGCCAGTGCTTGACGTTGACATGAAATTTGAGGAGTTTGTGGCTTGTCATTTGGGATGATTCTTAGAGATTATGTATTATTTTATAGATGAAGAAACAGGTCTGAAGGGGATGATGGTGGTCGTGATGACAATGATAATAGCAGGGAAGCACTAACGCTTTTTAAGATGGACACTCTGCAAGATGCTTTATGTATTTCCTTATTTGGTCCTTTCAGTGACTTCATGAGGCAGGCATTTGTATTACCGCAGTTTTACAGGTGAGGTGCGGAGAGAGTCCATCATTTGCCTAAGACACACAGCTGGCAAGTGGTAGAGCTGGAATTTGTACCGGGCTGTCAAGCTCTGTCCGAACTTTGGCCTCAAGTCTTCTTGCTGTAGCTTGTATGTGATTTGGCCCAAGTCATGAAGCTGTGCAGTAATAATCTCAGTCCAGAATCCTACTCTTCTGAACTGAACTACATCCTTAATTTATAAGATTCTTGCAGCTGAGGAACCTTGGAAATATTGCCAGATAATGTAACCAAATAAAAAAGCAGAAACCCAGCTGTTATGGGTAAAGTGGGGTGTGTGTGGGGGGGATTAACCATTTGTTCCATTTATTTAGCCTTTTCTATGGCTTCTTAGAAACCCACATGGGGCATACTTTTAAAAACATAGCTTTAGGAGTTCCCGTCATGGCTTAGTGGTTAACGAACCCAGCTAGCATCCGTGAGGACGTGGGTTCGATCTCTGGCCTTGTGGTTAAGGGTCCTGCATTGCTCTGAGCTGTGGCATAGGTTGCAGATGTGGCTTGGATCCTGCGTTGCTATGGCTCTGGCGTGGGCTGGTGGCTACAGCTCCCATCAGACCCCTAGCCTGGGAACCTCTGTGTGCCACGGTGCGGCCCTAACAAAAAACCGTATGGCTTTAGTTAGGGACATGAGCTTCAGGTTGATGTTCTTTTGGGTGCAAGTAAAATTATAATAGGGATAATTTGTTATCCTGGTAAGATCTGTCCCATTATTCCTATTTATGTCTCTACTGAAGCAATCTCGGAAGCTTCTGTAGTTGCATTATTCTAGCTTTGCAGGGTCTCTGGGCAGAGTCAGAATCAGGTATGTGTTGGAAAAACGCCTTCCTGAGATTCAATCCAGGGCATCAACCCCCTCACCTGCTGAAAATCTCTGGGCTGGAGTTAGCTTTCTGATCTGCGTTATCTAGTGGGAAGTGAATTGCTGACCTTTACTGCCCATTTTTTTGGTTGGTTATTGTATGGTACCCCAGGACCATCACTCTGAACATAACTTGTATTGTAATTATCTGATTTGACTCTTTCACCTTCACTGGACTGTGACCTAGTCTTCTCTCTGTCTGCAGTGCTGAGGACTATTTAGCAGTAGTTTAATAAATGTGGGTTGAATTTTTTAAATCACTTTTTAGGGTTCTAGACTGTAATCACAGATAAAACATCAAACAGGTGACTATGACTTGACCCCAGAATGTCTCTATAACACGACCTTATTTTTTGTCTGTTTCCAGGTAATGGAATAAAAAGACAAAAGCTAATTTAGTTGGGATTCTAGTTTGGCCAAAAAAAAAAAAAAAAAAAGGAAAAGAAAAAGAAAAAAAGGCATCAGTCTGAGGCTCATATCCATTTTAAAAGTTACAGAAAAGCCAACAATTTTGTTTTTAGACTTTTTTTTTTTTTCTCCCAGATTAAACAGTTTCTTCCTCTGTAAAGATCGTTGGGAGAAAAAGTACCATGAGAGAGTGTTGAGTGTTAGGAAAAGTAGGCTCAAGCTAGGAGAATCACTTCAAGGTCTCACCTCTATCCTTTAGTGGCTTACTAGGGGTGTGGTAGTTACCTGCTTCCTTCCTTTTCTTTTCTATTCTATTCTTTTGGCAGGTGAAGGAAGTGTAGCAGGAGAGTGAAGTATATAGGGCCCAGGAGTTTGATGAGGGTGGAGGGAGGACTGGGAGACGTAAAGAAGGCATATGAAATAGGAATCAGTCTTCACTATTGGTTCTGAGCGTGATCCCCACACTGACAGCTTTAGCATCCCCTAGGAACTTCTCAGAAATGCAAATTTCCCGTTCCCACCCGCAGCCTACAGAGTCCAAAACTGTGGGCCGGCCCCATATTATGTATTTTTGAAAAGTGCTACTCTACTAACTCTTCCCCTTGCCCAATTTAAGCATTCCCAATTGATGCTAGGTTTTTTTTTTTTTTTTTTGGTCTTTTTGCCATTTCTTGGGCCGCTCCCTCGGCATATGGAGGTTCCCAGGCTAGGGGTCGAATCGGAGCTGTAGCCACCGGCCTACGCCAGAGCCACAGCAACTCGGGATCCGAGCCGTGTCTGCGACCTACACCACAGCTCACGGCAACGCCGGATCCTTAGCCCACTGAGCAAGGGCAGGGACCGAACCCGCCAACCTCATGGTTCCTAGTCGGATTCGTTAACCACTGCGCCACGACGGGAACTCCCTGATGCTAGTTTTTAATTGATCCTTGTAATATTCTTTGAGTAGGTTTCAGTGAGTTGGTGGTATTAAAGGAGGACTGGTGGGGAGAAGTAAAGAAATCTCCTTGTATCCAAAGGCATTTCCCAGAGTTGAATGTACATGTGTTAGTGTCTCTTGCTTTTGTTCAGATTAAGCTCTGAAACAAAATTAAGATTCTCGTCAAGCCTTGAGTTTATTAATAGCTGTTTCACTTGTTTAGTGCTCATATAAAATGTCTGATATCTGTAGAGGAAGTGCTTCATAAAAATGCACACTTCTTAAGTGCTCTACTAGGAGAAGAATTGTAAAGCTCACAGGATGTTAAGATGATGCAAATAAATGTAGTTTTGTTGAGCTCCTTTCAGTGTAATAAGTGTGGTGTTTAAGCACACTGGACTCCACAGCTTGAAGGGGCTTCCCATTGGTTAGATTTCAGACGATTTGGACATTAAAAAGAATTATTGCAGTTGAATGTAGAACACTGAACGAATAAAAATCCATGAATCCATTGTG